>NC_091075.1:26250000-27500000 GCF_032405125.1 Capricornis sumatraensis | reverse complement strand
GATGCAGATTTGGACCGTCCAGAAGACACCACATTTGCTGACTCATGGAAAACTGCTGCCCTTCAGGATCCTGCCATCTCCCTGAGACTAGCGAAGCATCCTCGTTCTGACGGGAATGGACAGGCCACTGCAACCAGGCGTGTTGGCTCTTAGAACACGCAGTAGGAGATGGCTCTGTAATCCCTCATGGTCGTCCCCAAGCTGGTTGACATTGGTTACCCGGAGTCCCACTCTGCATCATAGTCAGCTCATCTGAGCCCCAGATTGTGCTATTAACCAGGAAGGAAATGGCTATATATGTAGCCTGAAGCTTAAGACTGCTTCTTCAGAAGGTATATTGGGATAGCAGACGTCCAAGATTGGTGGGAGGGCAGTGTTTTTGTTTTTAATTTTTCCCCTCATTTATACAAAAAACAAAGCAATTTCCAAAACAAAAATGGAAAATATTTGTAATATTTATTTTATCTTTGTAAACAGCTCAGATATCTACTGGGTCCTGTTTTCCCTTCTAATGATAAACCCGTGAGAACTAAACCTCCTGTGGGCTATGAGGCAGAATGATAAAGGTAACAGGAGGTACAATCTTAAAAAATCATCTCTTTTAGTCATTTTGGGGGAAATGTTATAAAGAATGAGAAAACAAATAGAGGAAGAGTGATAAAGTCATAGGTAATTTCTAGTTTAATAATAATAATCATGATAATTATTATTGTAACAATAAGAGAGGACTTGTAAGCACTAAGTTCATCTCACACTTCTCAAACAGCCTGAAAGAGACTAATCAAGCAGAGTGTGTTGTAACAATGCCTGCCAAAAAGTGAGTGGTAGGTACTGGCCCAAGAGAAATAGGATGTATCCTGCACTGCAAGGAGCATCCTACACCTTATTCAAGAGCAATTTCTTTTGCCTACTGAGGGAGCAACACTAATCCACATATGGAGTGTAATGATGTGTTCGTTACACAGCATTTTCAAGCCAGAATAAGGGGGTTGAAATTGGGAGATAAGATACCATCATCCATAGCTCCTAAGTAGATTCTAACTCCTTCTAGAGTCTTTATTAATAATGCTTTAATAGGCTGAAGTTTGAAGGGAGATGAAAGTATAGGAAGAAACCAAGTAAAAATGTTGTGGGGCAAAGCTATGACATTGCTCTTGCAGTTCAAAGGGCAACTTTGTTATTGAATACGTTTCTTCTGTTATTTGAACATCTAAGTCTCAAAAATTGCATATGTTTCAACAAGGTTTTTAATGTATTTTGTAATGTTTGTATCATATGAGATAAAGCAAATGTCGTTAAAATGTATTGTGTCAAGTTTGCAAAATAAGAAGTTAGACATAAATGTTCCCTGAGATGTAGTTTCATGTTTTGTTTTTTTAGATCCAGAAGTGTTTGTGTAGGTAGCATTGTTTCTATTTTTTGTAAAATATGTTATTTATATCCTTTGGTTCTATCAAAAAGAGCATGATTTTTCTGTCTGTAATATTTTGCTATTAAAGTGTTTTTAGTATCTAATTTAAAAGAAATACAATTGATTAATATCATAAATAGCAATGAAGAATCCACTTTGGTTAGACTACAAGTTACTAAGGATTGAAGGATTCAGAGTTGAAGAAATAGTCCCTGTCCTCAAGGAGTTTTTAGTTGAATACAAGCAAGATAAGAAATACACGCATAATAATGCATAAAAGTAAACGCGATAAATGCTGAAAGTGAGGCAAAGCTAGATATGGGGTGTGCTTTAGCAGCACTGTTGTTCAGTCACTAAGTCCTGTCTGACTCTTTGCGACCCCATGGACTGCAGCACGCCAGGCTTCCCTGTCCTTCACCAACTTCAGGAGCTTGCTCAAACTCCTGTCCATTGAGTTGGTGATGTCATCCAACCATCTCATCCTCTGTCATCCCCTTCTCCTCCTGCCTTCTATCTTTCCCAGCATCAGGGTCTTTTCCAATGAGTCAGCTCTTTGTATCAAGTGTTCAAAGTATTAGAGCTTGAGCTTTAGCATCAGTCCTTCCAATGAATATTCAGGATTGATTTCCTTTAGGATTCAGCATGGAGGAAATCTTTCTTTGGGAGGATTTTGACATGAAAAGGGCAGTCTAACACACACTATGTAATTAGCGTGTGTTTACCTGCTCTCAACAACCCTGGAAAGTGGTCGTGATTTCACCTCCTGAGAGAGCTCAGGAAAAGGGCCTCAAACAAAGGAGGATATTTCGTGCCAATGGCAGGCAAGTGGGGTTGTTTAAGATAATAGCTGTCTGTGTCAAGCTCTGTCACTAACAGTACGTGCTCATTGTAAAGGAAGTACCTCAAGACCCAGCCGAAGTATCAGCAGTTGTTCTCAGAATTCCTCTGGGGAAAATCTTGCCCCACAGAAGCACTGTTGCCTCTGGATGAGGGGAGCCCCCCTCAACAACGGGAATGGCTGTAACTGCCTCCAGGGAAACCTGCCCTTATTCCAGGGCTGCTGGGCAGAACGCTCAGTGCTCAGAGCCCTCTCCTCCAGCCAGGCGGCACCCACAAGTGGGCTCTTTGATCCTCTCCTCTCACTCACGCTGGGAGTGCAGTTTAGGGAGTTACACTGTCAGTTTCAGGAAAGAGCAGGAGAATTATCACAGGGTCAATATAAATTCTGCTCCCCTCTACTGCTACTTCAGGTCAACTGCAGCAAACCTTTATTTCTGCCCATCTTTCCAGCCACATCCAGCCTTACACACTGCTTACCATGGATTCAGGAGTTTAAGTTATCTATGGAAAAGGGCCAGATTTTTTTTTTTTTTTTTTTTTACAATCACTGGGATTTTGTAAAATCTAGTTAAGTTACTAGAAAACTGAAGAAACAAATACAACTACCACAATCCCATTTTTTAAATTAAATTAAATAGACTTGGGACTTCCCTGATGGTCCAGTGGCTAAGACTCTGAGCTCCCAATGCAGGTGGCCCAGGTTCAGTCCCTGATCAGGGAACTAGATCCTACATGTTGCAACTTAGATGGAAGATTCTGTGGGCTGCACCTAAGACCCAGTGCAGCCAAATAGATAGATATTTTAAAAAATTCAATAGACATAGTATACCTGCTGTTTTTTTATACCCTTAACTCTCAACTTCTGTAACTTGTCATGTACTAACAAACAGAACAGCCCAGTCTGTGGACTACATTCCAAGTAGCTCTGGCTAGTGGACTGCCAAGTAAAACAGACCAGAGCCTTCTTAAGGAAGAATTCATCTTGATGTTGCTACGAATGTGCTTAATAACATCTACAGCCCCTTGAATTTATATAAAAGAGGTTATCCTCCATAACATGTGCAGGTCTCATTCAAGCAGTTGAAAGACCCTAAGAGCAAACCTGGGGTTTCCATGGAGAAGAAATTCCCCCTTTAGATGACAGGCTCAGCTCCTGCCTGAGATTTTCCAGCTTTCTGGCCTGCCCTACAGATTTGAGGTTTGCCAATTTCCCAAATCACGTAACCAGTTCCTTGAAATTAATCTAGTTCATATATATCCTACTGGTTGTTTCTTTGGTGAACCCCGAGTGATACAACTTCCTTTCCCAAATACCTCATCATTTTATTATATATTGTATTGTTTGCTAAAATATTTCATTATTTTTTGAATAGTTAAAAATTTAAGAAGTGCAATAAAGTTTACAGTGAAAAGGGTCATTCCTTGGATCTGTTCCCCAAATATCCAGTTCCACTTCATGGAGGTTATCGATGACACCCCATTCTGTGGATCTCCATGGACACCATCATATCAATACAAGCAAGTATCAATATGCACACGTATGTTTTCTTCCTATACATAAATTGCAGCATTGCAGTTTCACTGAACACTATTTTTCATTGGACATTATGTTTTGGAGATCATTCCATCTCAGTACCTAACAGTCTTTTTTTCCATTGAGCCAATGTAGAAATTTCTCTAACCAATCCTCTATATTAGAGTGAACACACAATTTATCTAAAGTGGGACACTTGAGAGTTGAAAGGAGCACTTAATGATTACACCAAGAACAGCAGGTATAAACTGAAATTGTTAAAAAAAAAAAAAAAGTCACCTTATCTGATAGATACTTCGGCTGTTTCTAATCCTTTGATATTACTAAATTGCAATGAATATACTTGTAACTATACACTTTTCACACATCCCTGTGGACTGGCAACATAAATATCCAGAAGTGGAATTGGGGGCTTTTGTGTCAACTTCACCAGTCATGGGGTGCCCAAATGAAACATTTTGTGCCTGTGGGTTCTGTTTCTTTGGAGAATCTTAATACAATGTGTCAAAGATTATGCACATTTGAGCTTGGTATAGATTGCCAAATTGTGCGAATTAAAAGGGTATAACAATTCACATTTCTGTCAGTGGGGAATAAAAAATGTGCTTTTTGAATCTTTCCTCATTGACTTATGATGTCATTGTTACAATTTTTTATGTCTTATATGTATGTACTAAAGTCTGTTTCTGGGTTATTCTGTTCTACTGATCTGTCTAGTCATACGTCTCATGTAGGTTTATACTATCTTTAAAAATAATCTAGTTTTATATTACCTTTTCAAAAATTCCTTAAGAGTTTTACCTTCCAGATGAACTATAGAATAATTATAGAATCTATTATACCTCTTAAAATGGAAATTTTAATAGCAGTACTATTCACTATGCAAAGGTTAAGTATCTCCATTCATTAGTTCTCTTTCCTGGGGGGGGGGGGTGTACGTATGCACATTGTGTGTATAAAATATATAATATAGAGATAAATAAAATCACAATCTTGGTCACCTCATTTATAAAAGACTTTCTTGTTTCTTGCATCACTGCACTGGCAAAAACTTTCTGGACACAATTAAATAAAAATTGGGATAATGGGAATTCTAGATTTTTATCGATGTATTTAATGCTTCATTAGGTTGTAACAACTAACTATTTATAGCTTGCTGAAGGTAAAACATTTGTCTTGTCCTTATTTCTTTGTAAAGACTATTGTCCTTGCTAAATTTTAATGCCTCATCCTGTGTTTTCTATAGCATCCTGTGCACAGCTTCATCGCAACACTTCCTATGCCTGTTTTGTTTACTGAGCTGTATATTCTTTAATGACAGGTACCACAATTTAGTCTCTTATTTATAGAGGATGGGAGGAGAGTGGGAGGGAAGAAGGGAAGGAGGGAGGAAGGAAGGAGGCAGGCCCAGTGCCTAGCCACTCACCGCACAACTTGAAGGACTGCATTCACTCATATGCCATGTAAAATGTGGAGCACAGAAATATGACATACACGTGTGCGGCTTAGAATTCTGCAATGTGGTACTTCTAGTGAACAGCACACATTTGCTACTCAATGCCAGGTACCAGTGATGAACTCTGACTCTCAAAGAACCCAGGAGGAAATTAAAGCCTTGAATGATAGACTGCATTCCTAAAAATGAAAAGCATGTGCTAGAACTGTGATACCAATTACGCAAAGATTAAATTAGGCTCCTGGATGAGGTTTATTTTCCAACTGACACCTTATATAAGGTAAAACAGTCTCCAAACTAGACAAGAAACACTTATTTATGTGGTTGAAAGAGTGAATTAAATTACAGAGTTTAAACATTTGAAAACAGTCTGGCGGGGGCGGGGAAACCTATGTAGTGCTCAAATTGTACTTTTAAAAATACTATTTTATTTATCCTCACGTATGAAAAAACGGACATACTACCATGCATACATACATACCAATATTGGAAACAGAATTCAATAATGAATCACACCTAAATTTACAAAGACTAAACAAACATTAAAAAAAACACTGATTGGTTATAGAAAGCAGAGTGGAAGAAAAAACCATTAGCTATCATCTTCATTTCCATTAAAGACCAGCACCCTCTAAGAAGAAACAAATTCGTTAGTAAGACTCACCTACAGTGCACAACAATATATACAAATCAAAGTTAGTGATTGTACTCGTTTCATTCACTTTTCCTAAGCCACTTTATCTTCCTCACACTCAATGCAAAGAAAATAATATGAAGAAAAATATGTCCTCATTATTCACAATAAAAAGAGTCTGCCTCATTCTGCAGGCCTGACATATGGTATAAGAGGGAGCACTTCATGGCTCAAGGGGGTCGAAATATCATTTTGATTCTGAGCCACCAAATAGGATCTCATGCATATTTGGTGACTGGACTAACTCCACGGGAGCTGTGATAGACTGAACCATTTCTGTGGTATCCCCAGATCTCAGCTACACAAAAAAAGATAACCATCAACCTATCCATAAATTCTATCTGTAAGGCTCTTTTTCTAGAGTAAAGTGGAAAAAGGGGGTCCTTGAGTACATGGATACAAGTGTCACTGTGGCCTAAAGATTGCTGGATTGATATTGTGTCTGACATGATGAAGAAAATTCCAGATTAAGAAACTTCCACAACTTGTCTCAATTCTTCAAATAATGGAGCAAGTTCCTTTTCCAGGCTGACAATTAGTCCTAAAGCAAAGAGATTAAGAAATTTGAACATTAGAAAAATGCTCATCAAAATTTATATACTAAAAAGTAAATGAGACATAGTTAATTTTCCATAAATATACTTAAAACAAAATACTGTGATTCTGAACAAAGTAATTGAAAACACACAGTTATTATGAAGTTTACTTTCATCTATTATTAATGTAAATAAATAAAACCATTATATGTATTAGAAGATGTAAAATGAATTATATATGTGTTATACTTTTGCTGGAGTTTTATGAAAAACTTTAATTCATTTATACCTCATTATTTCAACATTTGCACCAATTCAAGAATAATACACATGATTTTTACTAAAAAAAAAAATAAAGACCTTTTCCTGACCCAATTTTAATGAACTTTATCAAAAAACAGATAGATAGCAAAGAAATAATCAGATACTTATTATATAAATTCAGTAAAGCTAAGGCACAAATGGATATTTCAAAGGCAAAAATGTTTTAAAGATGCCTCACAGGACTATAAAACACACACTGAAAGAAGCAAGCTAATCTAGAAATCAGCACATCCAGCTTGTTAGTTTCCTAGGTAGAAGGCTATATATCTTAAATACTGCTTGTTTTTTGCTCAACTAAAGATCGTCTTGTCTCACACAGCATTCAAAGCACCTGGGATTCACAAGGAAATGTTCTACGTACTAGAATACAATTCTGGAGATTATCATAATTTATAACAACTGATGATTTTATAGTATGATAGTGATTTACCACAACTGAGGTTTAACATATTTAAAATACCGACACCACTACTATCCTATACAAAGAGTTTTCACATACAGTATTTTACAGCTTGAAAACATTTAGAAATGAAAGACACCCAACAGTTCATTAAATCTAAACCCCACATTTTAAACATGAGCAATCTAAAACAGGCTTCAGTGATACAGTCAGAAACAAAACTGGCTCAAATATCTTGGAAAGAAAAGTAAAGCAGTTCTAACAGTGGTGAAACCTGGAGACAGACCTTTAAAAAATTCCACTTAAACTAAAACAGAGTAAAAAAAAATTGTAATTCAACTGAATACTGTTATGATTTTACACAAAAATAGCCAGTGAGGACCACTGGATATAATGAGATCTTACAATGCTCTCTAGAAAGTACAGCTTCCAAGTGTTTGCCCTCAAATTCTTCCACTTTGAAAAAGAATTGAGTATATTCATCCTAGTCACACTCTTTAAATTCCCAAATACATTTACCTTGCCCACTATTGTTCAAAATTTTATAGATTGGTCCTCATGGAACTGAATTAATCTGTGATCATTTTTATATTTTGTTTGGTTATTTTCTCCACTGTTTTTTTTTTTTTTTTTTGCTTTCTGAAACTGTTGTAATGTGAGCAAGATACTGTATTAAAGAGGGGAAAATAACATTTAATTTTCCTTTCTATTGTAAATGATCACTTATCTATACATCATCTCATCTGAACTAAAAAAATAATAGCATAAGATCAAGAAAGCAGTTCTTAGCTCCATTATACAGATATAAACAATACAATATTTGTTTATATTATATAAACAATTGTTTATAATATATAAACAATTCAGAGAAGTTATATTTCCAGAAAACAAGGAATAGATGGTAGTGCTGGGCCATGCATTAAGGTTTTCTTACTCTAAATCTGTATTCATATCATATTAGACTGTTCAGATCCAGTATTATAAAGATTAAAAGCTGTATTTAAGGTAATTAAAACATACCTGTATTAGCATTGCTGCTGGCTATGAAACTCACTACCAAAGGTAAACGATTGAATTGAACCACCTAAAAAGAGAACAAGATCTAAAGTATAATGTTATATAGTGAAAAGGTGGTATAATTCAAATCAAATATCTTAATCTTTCTAAAAACTTTAAATGTGCAAGATATTAGCTTGACATCATGGTATTACGTCATGAAAGGTGAAAGAGCTGAAAATAAGTATTTCCGTAAAACAGACTTACTAATTATCTCTTAGAGACATTAATATCACTTAGTCTGGAAAGTTTCTAAGGTGGGGCTGTGTCTTCCTCATCTTTTTTTATCTTCTAAAGCCCTGCAAAGTGTCAATTACATAGTAGGGGCTCAATAAATATTTGATAATTAAGGAGCTAAAGGCATTATTTCTCAGTCATTCAAGTGGTTATAACATCTCAATCTTTTGCCTCCTCTGTACCACTATAATTTAAATTAACTTACATTTAAGTTAACTTAAAATCAGCTATCTTTAGCTTTAACCTAACCTTGACTGACTAAATTAAAGGTCAGATGAGCTGGTTATCTTCTGCCTAATAGATACTAAAATACATAACCTTTAAAATAAAAAGTAACACATATGTATCATTGGTAGTGCATGACTTACACCCTGGGAAACTCTGCTCTATGGAAAGCAGTGTATGCTCAACTGCTCAATACTGGAGTGAGTTGCCATGTCCTACTCCAGGGGATCTTCCCAACCCAGGAACTGAAACAGTGTCTCTCGTGTCTCCTGCATTGGCAGGCAGATTCTTTACTACTGTGAAGAAGTTACTGATTTATTCTAAAGAAAATACAGCTGACGATCAAGAGATCTGTAGCAACTAATTTCTCTCCCACAAATAATAACCTCATTTATTTTATATATTTATATATTTCAAGCCAAAAGATGGGATTAGTAGCAATAACAAATGTAAATAACTATCATTTGACTTTCAAGGAAAATCCTGTACCTGTCACAACAACCAGTCTGTCATTTGAGAAATCACAGTTGTTAAATAAGCTAAGGGCACCATCTACTGGAGGTATTAATAACAGTGACCGGACTTACCCTTTTAAGGATAATATATATTTTACTATTCAATCTTTTAATCTAATTGTTCATATTAATTCCTGAAGTAAAATGTGAAAAAAAATCACTACAGTTTAACATAACCAATTTGAAGGTGAAGATGTTAAAATTCCATCACTTTGGAAATCAAAATTTAGAATTATAAAAACAAACTATTCTACAAAGAAGAGAGAATAATATTTGAAATCATCAGCAAACCATTTGATAATTATGAACTTACCTGGTAGGTGTTATAGTAACAGATGATACTTTTATTTTTTGAAAGTCCGAGTTTGCTCCCTTGGTCTGTCGCAAGGGCAAAAGTTGATAAGAAACCAGGTCTCAAAGCATGCTCTGGAGCATTATCATTGGCCACTGGAAATACAAGTGATTCAAGCAAAAATTATGTAGGATATACAGTGAGAAGACATTTAGAGTAGTTTAAAAACAAAAACAAAAACATAAACTTGTAGGAAAAAAAAGCACAAGAGTTATGCTTCACAACACTGAAGTTCACAATACTAATTGGGTCTCATCAGTTTAGGTGAGAAAAACCATTCAATCACAACTAACGGAAAAAATACTGGTTCTCACAATTTTTCAAAAAATTTCAAATGAATACTAACCGTCTCTATCTTCTTAATATCTAACTTAAAACAGGTTATGATTATCAGTACAATTAATAAGTTGAATATTCTGGTTAACTATGAGCTAAGTGAGAATACTGGAAAAAAGCTTTAAAAACCTTTGCTCTTACAAAACCCACAGAAGCATCATTTGTAGACGATGATAATTCTACACCTGGCCACTGATTTAAGTTTTTTACACTCACTGAAAGGTCTATGTGGAGTTGGTTGTACCATAAGTGCTGAGCTTAAGGTTTTAACAGAGATCCTCAAAAAGAACACTGGAGCTGGAAAATCTGAGATTATTTTGTTCAAAGTCCTCGTTATGGAACTGAGAAAAGGAAGTGATTTGCCCATGGCTACCTATGTTCTGTGCTGGGTTAGGAAGCACACTGGATCACATATCAGAAGATGATGGGTTCTATGACCATCTTGTCACTGACTCATGAGCAACTTGGAGCTGACAATGTACTCTTTGCACTTGAACATTTTCATTAATAAAATGAAAGAACTACATTAGCTAACTTCCAAACTTTGATTGAATTCTAAAGTCTGAAATTATCTGACATATATGATAACCTCAGGTGGAGAATATATTGTAAACAAAATACGCAGAACATTATTTAACCTTTCTGTCATATCACATATACTTAAAAAAAAACCAATTAAACCCTTAGGCAAAAAGAAACCTTTTCTTTCCTTTTTTTTAGGTTAACCAACTTTTCTTTAAGCAAAAATTTTTGCTAGATTCTGGTTAACTAAAGTAACTGTGAAGTTAAAAGTTTTTCAAAATCTTATTTCCAATAAGGAAGAACAAGAAAGAGTAAACAAAACAATAAATTTATGTTAATTCAAATGTATGGCTGTTTATCCTAAAACCGCCAGCAATACTGATGAAAAATATATGCTGGGGGAGTCCGTGGGTATAATATGTCTCGCTGCATATATGCTCATTCTCATGATTCAGATTTACTAATTGTTTACATTTACATAAAATGTCTTTAATGGGAAACTGGGCCTTCAATAAATCCTTACTTAAACTCTGCATCCTATCATGAAATAGTTGATATATAATTAGATTCCAACCTATCCTTCAACACACAACCTGAATGTACTGAAATGGGTTATTTTTTGCTTGCTTTCTGTATTACCCAAATATAAATACATTTTTATTCAAAAGCAAACATGGCACTGACATGTAATTGCGGCGTTTTACCTTTGATGACAGGCACTCCATCTCTATCTGACACAACAATAGCATGGAGCCCCTCAACACTAGAAAGGAAAAGTTAATGTATTATAAAACACTGTCTCAAAATATGTACCTTCAAAATCATAATGATAATTCTCATATATATTTCTGAAAAACCATGAGAACTCAATCACTGATATAAGCTCCTATAACATGTTTGCAAAACTCTTCCACCATAAGAAGCAAAAAAGACCCAGTTGCTGCCTTCCCACAACTTGCAATCTAAAAGGAGAGTGGCTATCGTTCAGATTACCTCACACAAATCTAACACTACAACTGTGAGAACTGCCATTAAGAGATGTGTGGGGCTACGAGAGAGCTTATAAAAGGAGGGGTAGATTCAGATAGATGGGTCAGGCAGGGCTTCCCGGAGGAAGTGGTACCTCAGCTGAGACGTTACGGTAATAAGAAAAGTGGAGTGGGGAGATCACTGTAAGCTGAGAGAACAGGACAGAAAGAATGGAGGTCACAGGGCAATCCTCTGAACCATGCTTACACAAGAAGTAAACAGAATGGTCAAGACCACAGCTCTGAAGTAAGAAAGACCTGAGTTCCCGTTCAGGCTCTGGTGTTTACTGTTTATGCTACCTTGCATCAATTACAAAACCTCGCTAAGCCTCAGTTAATACGAAAATGGGGATACTTGTACTCATTTGTGTGTGTAAGTCATTTCAGTTGTGTTCAACTCTCTGTGATCCCATGGATTGTAGCCCGCCAGGCTCCTCTGTCCATGGGATTCTCCAGGCAAGAATACTGGACTGGGTTCCCATGCCCTCCTCCAGGGGATCTTCCCGACCCAGGGTCTCCTGCATTGCAGGCAGATTCTTTACTGCTGAGCCTTTGGCTACTGTGAAATTTAATACAATGATGCATGCAAAGTGGAAGGTGGCTGGTAGACAATTAATATTCAAAAATATGAATTAATATCAATGTTGTCATCTGTACACACTGAAAATAACATAATTTGTCCCTGCAATTTAAATATGAAATTATTAGTGAGAATTTCTAGAGCCCCCAAATGTTAAAAATTATAATGGGGAAACACTCAAATCATCATCATTTATACTGGGCTTCCACATGGTGCAATGGTAAAGAATCTGCCTGCTAATGCAGGAGACATTGCCACAGTCACCCCATTCTTTAGCAACCACTTCCCAGATGGTCAGCAGCCATCAATACTGAGGCAAGATCCTCCACCAGCAATAACATTAAGATTCATTAAAGGCTCAGATGATGGTTAGCACTTTCTAGCAATAAGGTATTTTTTATCTAACGATGTACATTGTTTTTTTAGACATCATGTTATTACACATTTAACAAACTATAGTAGAGTGTAAACATAACTTTTATATGCAACAGGAAACAGAAAAAATTGTGACTCGCTTTATCTCAATATTCACTTTACTGCAGTGGTCTGGAACCAAACCCACAATCTCTGAGGAATGCCTGTATCTTACAATATCTGCAAAATGCAATGTTTGTTGTCACTACTATACCCCAAATAAATGGATGATTGTTATTAGCTTAGGAAAGAGAAGTATTAGCTTAATATTTTAGCTTAGGAATGAGAAGTATCACTACTAACTTAATATGCAGGTGCATAGAGTATCTCTGATGGTTAACAGTGGCTGTCTCTGAGACAGGAATCGTGTGGCTGGATGACAGGGTTAAGAAACTCAATTAACTTTTGCATCTTGAACTTTATAAATATATTGCCTACTCAAAATGTGGCAGTGTTAGTCGCAAAGTTGTATCCAACTTTCTGTGACTCCATGGGCTGTAGCCGTGGAGTGGTAGGCATTTCCTTCTCCAAAGGATCTTTCTGACCCAGGGATTGAACCTGAGTCTCCTGCATTGCAAAAAATTGTCAATCACTATACTGTGTACCCCCATGTAGACGCAGCAATTAAGTCTTAAAAGCAGTATGAAAAATAAAGGCAAGTTCCTAGGTTTTTTAATCTAGTAAACTGCTATGAAAGAACTCTAAAGTGGCAAGAAACTGGGTTCTAGCCCTTCACCATTCACCAGCTGTTTAATTTGAGACAAGTCATGTAACTTCTCTAGGGATCATGTTGTTCATCTGCAAACTCAAACCGTATCACTTGTGCTACCTAAGATTATGTTAGCCATTTGAAAGTGCTAAATAACAGCAGAACATAGTATTAGTCTAAGGCAAACAGAAACAAAATACTAAACAAAACACGTTAAGCAGAAATTATTTAATAACAAATTAGTAATTTTTTACCTTGGTAATTTTTTATACAGGAATCGTTTTAGATCCTGAAAGAGAGTATAAAAATTTTATTATAATAATATGCCTGGTACTGGTTCTCTAGACACCGTCCTATCCACATCTCAGGTACCTTAAGTATTCATTCACAACCATTCTTGCTTGTGTTTTGTCTTTCTCATTTTGCTTTTGATGCTTTAAGGAGTGGTGTAACTTGCAACAACTAATCTTTGTTTCTAAGCCTCAGTTGCATTATTTGCTGAGTAAGCATAATTAAAGAACCTACATTATAAGACTGTTACTAAAGTTTATTGAAAACACTCATGTCAAGTGATTAGCATATCCAGCAGTGGAAACACAAATACATATTAGCTATAGTATTAGATCATACTTCTCATACTACTGTACATCTTGTTGCTAACTTTGCATTCACTTCAGAATATATTATGAATATTTTTCCACATCCACAGACTCTTTAACGTCACTTTAAGATCCGAGGTAAGTTGACTAACTTCGTGAAACTCAGTTTTCTTACATGAGTAAAGACACATGACAAAGTGTGTCAAGCATTTAGCATGGAACATAATTATGACTTAAAAAAAATTATAAGACTACTTTGTCTCATTATACTCTCTCATCTGGGGAATTTCACTGACAGTCCAGGTAGCAATCAGGAGTTCTACATAGCTAAATCAGATACATGTTCTTTTGACCCTCTTATTCCTACTGCTCTCCAAACCTGAATGTTCATTTTAGTTCATGCTATCACCACCAGCTTACCTTTGCTCTCATCTTAAACACAAAATCACAAAACTCATCATTTTTCATCCAAAATCTAGATTTCCTCAATCTCTTCCTGCGTCCACTAATGACACTACTGTTCCCTGTTACTTAGCTTTGAAACTTAAGGTAATATAATAACCCTAAACTCCCATGTGTCACTTTAAAAACCACTTGTGAAGTCAAGTATTTTTAAATTGATGTTCTCCTCTCCTTTTCGGATGACATTACAATTTAGGTTCATTTTAATATTTATGACTTACGCCAGCCTCCCAATTGGTGTGATGGTCTATCACTTCTATCTCACACATTTCTACACAAAGCCAATAATCATATAATTCTCCTTCTCTAAATGGACAATTGCAGTGACTCTCAACCCTGGCTATGGACAACACTTGCAGAGTATAAAAAGAACTCTGACGTCTGTATTGGAAATGCTCCCCAGAGCATTCCCCATGCAGCCAAGATCAAGAACCAATGTTTGAATGGCTCTCCACTGTTTACCGAATTATGTACAAATCCTGGAGATATTTGAGGCTCTCTACAATATGGATGGGCTACAACACATTTTATAGTCCTGCTTCCTACCACTCCCTCATACACTTCCTCAGCTCCAGATGAAATGGGCTATTTACAGCTCTGCAACACACATCTTTCTGTTTCCTATCTTTAACTTTGCTCATGCTTTCATTCTAACTATTAATAGTAATACCCTCTGGATCTTACTTTAAAAAAAAAATGCTACTCATCAGTTAGAGCTAATCTCAACCACCAAATACTCCAAACAGGCTTCCCTGATAAAGACAAACTGATGTAATCCCTCTCTTCTCTGAATTTTCACACAATAATGTATGCATATCTATGATCACTTGCCTATTGTACTTTTTTTTTTAACCTTTAAAAATCCTTAAGGAGAGAAATTATACCTTAGTTATCTTTATTTCTCCCACAGCCCTTATTAGAACAATCTTTTCAAGGGAGATGCTCAAAAGAATTCAGTGATTTGATTAAGCCTGGAGAATAAGGCCTCAAAAATATACTGGAAGACACCCAAAAATGGAGTGATAAAGACATAAAAAGTTGCTAAATGTTGAAACACATAATCCTGCAACCTAAAAGAAAAATCAGATTCATATTGTTGAATAATCATTTAGTGTAGTTAAGAACATGGATTCTGGAGTCTGCATGGGTTGGTATCCTGACTCAGCAACAAACTAGCTGTGTAATCTGAGGAAGTTACTCGATCTTTCTGTGACGTAGCATCTTCCATCTATAAACACAGTGATTAACAGTGCGTATCTCATGAAAGTTATTGCAATAATTAAATGAGTATCTGTTCAATGTTCCAAAGAATATTTAGCGTATATATAAACAAAATGTGTGTGTGTGTTAGTTGCTTAGTGGTGTCGGACTCTTTGCAACCCCACAGACTGCAGCCCATAAGGTCCCTCTGTCCATGGGATTTTCCGGGCAAGAACACTGGAATGGGCTGCCATTTCTTTCTCCAAAAGGAATTATAGAAAGAAAGTGAAGTCGCTCAGTCGTGTCTGACTCTTTGTGACCCCATGGACTGTAGCCTACCAGGCTCCCCTATCCATGGAATTTTCCAGGCAAGAGTACTGGAGTGGGTTGCCATTTCCTTCTCCAATATAAACAAAATAACAGTATGTAAAAATATAACAGTATGTAAAATATAAACAAATATAAACATTAATAATATTAATTCCCTGTTGTTTCCAGAAACTAGTACAATAAAGTTTCCTAAATTTAGAATTTTAATTGTATTGCTGTGTTAAAAAGGCAATGGTTATAAATCATCTGAAATTGCTACAGTGAACCCAAAGAGACTTAACTGGAAAAGGATTCAGAGCAGCAAACCATCATTTAGAAACTGAAATGGTAAATATGCAGAATCTGTCTTATGCCCGCAGAACTGGGGCGTGGGAAAAATAAAACTGTCTCAACCTCAGGCACCTTTAAGTGTCTTCCACCCCCATTCCAGGCAGAAACTCAGGGCCCCGAAAATTACTCCTATTAGTCTCTGACTTCAGATCCTAGACAAAGTAATTGGAGGGAAGCGGTAAAACGAAACAAATTTGTATTTGGGAAGCGCTCTCTCCCCACCCAGTAGTCTCAACCTACTCTCCACTCTCTCCTTCCTCTTATATGGGGGTGTTAACTCACATCCGCCATGATGAACCCCTTTCTTCCGCAGGATCAATCTCCACGCCTGAAAGAGAAACTCCGGGTGACTCTCCCCTCAAGACTTCCTCTCCCTCCCCACCCCCAACCTAATAAGCAGTGTCAGCTCTCCGCTGGGTCAGGCAAGGATCCACGGCTCCAGGGCTCCAGCCAAGGAGGCTGATTGGAGTCGGAATTCCCAAATACTCAGCCGGGTAACCGAGATGCCTGACAGCCCACTAACCCCCAAAATCCAAGCCCAAACGGGAGGCGAAAGCGGCATCTTCTCTTCCGTCTCACCACCCGCGCCACTTGCGGCCTATGCCACCGGGCAAAGTGGCTGCAGTTACCTGGGTTTCTGGGTTGCCTGTTTCTCTGAACTGCCACTTCAGGGACAACTTCTGGGACAGGTTCCTCTAAAAGCCGCAGTCACATGATTTGTGACCTCTTCTGTGCTCCCGGAAGCACTTCTCAAGACACCGTCGCTAGGTGACTCGGGATTTCCGGGGCGGTACTTCGACAAGGGAGCGCGCATTTGCGCGATAAGCCCCGGTCCACTCACCGCGGGTGCTTTTTGCATCTGTGAGGAGTTCAGGCTGTCCCAGACCTCTGCACTTGAATAGAGATTGCTTTGCTTTGAGATCCCGGAACCCTGAAGATTCCCAGAAAACGCAAGCAAGAAAACGTATTTGTTTGAGGCGGGTGCATAAATTTCATTATTTTTTTCTTGTGGTCCGTTATCTTAAAACCTCTTCTTGTAGATGAATACATTTAAAGGGGGTGGTGTTACATACTGAACAGCAAGCCCCAGGTCCGTCGGTCTCTGATCGTAATTTATTAATCTTTTGGCTTCCCGTGGGAGCTACCCTCGTACTGTGACTTGTCTGGATTGAATCAAGGATCCTTGAGCTTTCTGGAGATCTCCTTTGTGCGTACATCAAGCTTTTACATATGCAGACATGGAGCAACCTTCTTTCATTGGCTTTTTATTCAGAAGACCATACTTTTTTAAAAAATTTTAAATTTATTTTAATTGAAGGCTAATTACTTTATAATATTGTATTGGTTTTGCCATACATCAACATGAATCCGCCACGGGTGTACACGTATTCCCAATCCTGAACCCCCCCCCCCCCCAACCCCAACCCCACCTCCCTCTGCATACTATACCTCTGGGTCATCCCAGCGCACCAGCCCCAAGCATCCTGTATCCTGCATCGAACCTAGACTGGCGATTCGTTTCTTATATGATATTATACATGTTTCAATGCCATTCTCCCAAATCATCCCACCCTCTCCCTTTCCCACAGAGTCCAAAAGACTGTTCTACACATCTGTCTCTTCTGCTGTCTCACATACAGGATTATCATTACCATCTTTCTAAATTCCATATATATGCGTTCGTATACTGTATTGGTGTTTTTCTTTCTGGCTTACTACACTCTATAATCGACTCCAGTTTCATCCACCTCATCAGAACTGATTCAAATGTATTCTTTTTAATGGCCGAGTAATATTCCATTGTGTATATGTACCACAGCTTTCTTATCCATTCATCTGCTGATGGACATCTAGGTTGCTTCCATGTCCTGGCTATTATAAACAGTGCTGCGATGAACATTGGGGTACACGTGTGAAGAAGACTGTACTTTTAAGAACTGTCTATAATTTTTTATTTGGTGCATTGCTTGTTTGCACATTGCACATTGGTAGGAAAATGAGGTCTAGGGGAACTTCTTTTCCACAGATCATCAAGTTCAGTTCAGTTGCTTAGTCTTGTCCCAGTCTTTGTGACCCCATAGACTTCAGCCCGCCAGGCTTCCCTGTCCACCAATTCCCAGAACTTGCTCAAACTCCTGTCCATTGAGTTGGTGATGCCATCCAACCATCGCATCCTGTGTCATCCCCTTCTCCTCCTGCCTTTAGTCTTCCCCAGCATCAAGTCTCTTCTATTAAGTCACCTTCACATCAGGTGGCCAAAGTATTTATTGGAGCTTCAGCATCAGCGTCAACCCTTCCAGTGAAAATTCAGGGTTGATGGATTGACTGGTTTGAGCTCCTTGAAATCCAAGGGATCCCTGAAAATAGAAGTGCAAAAGGAACCAGCTATAGACCAAGGTGTGGTGGAAAGATACTAATTTGCTAGTTACCCTTAGGAGGTTGAAATGGTAAGTTACAAAGCACCTAGATGTTACAAATGATCTCGTCATTATAAGAGAACTTGACAGTTCCATAGCAACTGACATTGAAGACCACTTCCTTTTCCTTTGATTTCTTAGCCTCTAGAACACCGCACTTATTTTAGTTCCTCACTCAGCCTCCTCACTCTTAAAGCTTGTCTTCGAGTCTTCTGCTGTTTTTCTTTCCACAGTATCCTGAGAATGATTCCTAAACCTGCACCTTTCCTCTGAGCTCAAGGTTCATATTTTCAGCTGCTTGTTGGATATTGGATATTTCTACATACCTCTGTCAGTTCTAACCCAAAGGTACTAAAAAACTCCAGTAAACCTGTTTCCTGATCTATGTCTTTGTTGGTTCCATGATTCTGTCAGGTATCATGTTTGCTTTCCTTTCTCATGTCCTTTTCTCACTTAACAACGATTTTTTACATCTATATTTTTTTCAGCTCTTCATTCAACCCTTACTGTATTCAGCAAGACTATATCAGTAGCCACTTAAGGAAGCCCAGTTAAACCTTTCTAAAACAATATATATTATTTCTGACCAAAGAAATCTTTAGTGACATACCATTGCAGACAATGCTTGACATAGTCTTTAATCATTTCATTTTACTTGTAAATGCAATCTAATGTGAATCCTATTTTTCAGCCAAATTGATTATATCACCCTTCCATCAAAATGACTCTTATTATCTCAGGTAGTTGTGGGGGTTCCTGAATCGGAAATGTTTATTTCTCCTGTAGGAGAGGAAAAACTTCCTTATACCTGATTAGATTCTGTGGCTGGGGCCAACAATGAAATTGACAGACAGATTGACAGGATCAAAACATACAAATTCATTTACTATTTTTACATGTACATGAGAGTCTTCAGAAGGAAAATGAAGATCCAAAACTTCATTAGGCCCTAAAATTTATATACCATTTTACACAAAGAACAATAAACTGTGAGGATGAGACAAAACAAGGGGCTTAGGCTAACAGCAGTAAATTGTATGACGGTGACTATTAAACATATGGAATAAACTAACGGAAGATAAGGGTTATTTTAGTAGGTTTGTTTATACAGGTCCATTTCAGTGTCAGTCCCATCTCTGGTGATAAGAATGTTCTTCTCTTCCTGGTAGAAGGAGGGCGCATTTCTCATGGGAAGTTTTACGACAAGCCTTTAAGTGAAGGTGGGAGGTCAAAGAGCCTTTCATGCATTTGCTGTGGGATATTTCAGGGTGGCCTGTTCTAAACCCTTTCATTTTCTACCTTAGCTATTTAAATCTTGTTTCCTTATAACACCTCATCCATCACATTCTCTTGAATGTTCCTATATATCACCAAGAAGAAATGATATTTATTTGTACATAATTATGTGTCATAGCTTTAATTTGCTTATCCAATGAGACCATAAAGTCTAGGAGGGGTCATGGTTTCAATTTTTTTTTTTCAGTTTCTTACAATGCTTGTTTCTTGCACTCTGTAGGTACGCATTCAACATTTGTAGAATGAAAGTGATTACGAGAAGTCATTAGTCTTGACCCTGACTGAAACTCATTTCTCATTTCCCCGCTGTTTCTCCCCTCCGTTTGCCCCTAAGTTTGGAGTCAAATAAAAATATGAGCTCTAGCAAGACTTCTAATTTCTGGAAGCATTGCTTTTCATTTTAACAAAATTATCCATCTTAATGACATTATTACATAGTAGTTGACCTGGAAAACATTGCTGATTTTTTTCTTCCTCTTGAGTGGCAAAAAGGGAAAGCACAGCTTTCCAAGATCTTCAGATACCAAATACCACCACTAATGTCTGCAAATTGAAAAATCTAGTAAGATTTTTAATTTCCAAGCATGGTGGTTTCTAAATTATGACATGTCAGTAGAGCTCCTTATGTACTCAGACTGATCTGTTTGCATTTACCCATGCATTTACCCATCAATAACAGGTCCAGGACTAGGGGAAATATTTACTGACCTAAAAGATTATCAGCAGGATATGTCAGTTCTCCAAAGTGGGATGTAACAGATGATTGCTGAGGTTCAGAAAGAAACAGACATTGTATGCATGCCTCTGCACATAAAATTTTTACCTCATTATACAAATTTGCTATTTTGCATAATAGTACATGAAATAGTTAACAAACACATGCTCTGACTTTGTTATATCAGAGCCTTTGTTTCTGCTGCTCTTTAGCTTAAATTTCTCTCAGCTGTTGAATATAGCTTAAAAATTTTTTTCTTTAATTCTCAATTTTTAAAAAAATTCTGGTTTCCTATCAAAAAATAAACAATCATCTGAATTTAGGTTGGTTCCACTGTCTGTGTAAAAATTCTAGCAAACTCAAATGGGAAGGAGAGGCTTGCTGATTCTCCAACATACAAAAATAAAAATTTTATAACTTACACTGGCCGAGTTGTAAAATGTCTTATAAATTTTGATTCTGCCTGTGGTTTAGAATTTAGTCTGTGGAAAATACAATCTAAGATCTATACAATAACTTTCTCTACTGTACTATCACCCATTGTTGTCACACATCAGTCACTTCAGAAATCACTAATTCCCTTGATCTCTGGCTTACATCTAATAGTGCAATTACTCACTTGTCAACATTTTAGACACCCCTGCCATCTTTCCTGCCTGACATAACCTCAGATTTAGATGAACTAAATAAGTGTATTCTCCACATTTATGCCAAGGCTGCTGAGTTAAGCTGGAAAAAATATACAACATTTAACAGACTGTAAATTCTGTCACTAGTGTGGTAGCCACAGAAATCATCCTTTTCACTAGTCAGCTGACTGAGAATGATTCTTTCAAACTGTCTTCATTCTAAGTGCCTGCTTATCATCCTTTCCATTCCCCAATTTTACATAAATTGCTTATTGCATTAAGAAAATACAAGCCATAACATCGAGCCACTAATGCTACAGATCTGCTTTTGTACTCATCTTCTGTATGTTCCTTTCTGAAAGAATGCTGGTGGTGTCACACAGCTAAAGTAATTATTCCATCTTTGCAATGGCTCCAACATCCTCTGGAGTATCAGGTACTTAATGCTATTATCCTTCTTTTTCTCTATCTTTATTCTTTCACTCTGTACTTGCCCCTTTCCATCAGAATACAAAGAATTAGTAAGGTTTCTCATGTAATAGTGAGTCTTCATGTAATAAATAGTAATTGAAAAAATAAAAGCCTTAGAAACCACATCTTCTTCCAGCTACCACCCTTTTTCTCTACTTCTGTTCACAGCCAGATTTTTACAAAGTTTTTAAATTGCTGCCTCTATTTATCCCAAATCTAATCAATCAAATAATTCTCTTGATTCTACATCCTATCTCAAAATCAATCACTATATATATATTTCTACTCTGGTGCAAGCCATCATCATCTCTCCCTGACAATACTTCCTATCATTCCTACATTCACTTTTACCCTCCAGTCTTCTCTGCACAGCAACTAAAATGTTATTTTAAAAACACAAATCTCATCATATTAACCCCTTCATTAAAAGTCTCAAAGGTTTTCTTTGAACACACACACACACACACACACACACACACACACACACAGCCTCATGGGATTTGGCCCTTAATTCTCTAACTTGGTCTCACTCCCTAGGTCATAATCTTACAAGTTTGTTTTCACTTCTGTAAAGTTTCTATGACCTTATCGACTTAGCACACTCTGCCTGAAATACTTATCCAGCATTCACCTCACTCTGACTTATCTCTTCTTATGGGTTTCAGCTTAAACTCACTTTCTCAGAGAAAACTTCCCTAATCTCCCAGAGTAAAGTCTTCTAGATACATGCTTTCATTGTACCTTGAAATTTTCTTTGTAGCATTTATCATAAGTAGTTATTTACTTGACATTTATTTCCCTTGCTAGATGTAAACTTCATGAGGATTTTGGTCTTGTTCGGTGATTAATTCCCACATTATGTCCTGGGTCATAGCAAATATTCATATGTTTGTTGACTGGTTGAATGAATGAAAGAAAAGTCATAGTAAGAATATAAAACATGATAAGAACAAATCCTTTACAGTGAGAACAGACCTTCTTTTTATTCATATATTGAGATAAACTGCAAAGACTGAAAGACAAAAATTCATCATAAATCATTCAGAACATTCATTTAAAATCAAATGTATTTTCTTTAACAGAGTTCTCACACAGAAAATTTCATTTTATGTAAGTCTGATACAACATTAAATATTTTACAAATCAGACATTTCATTTTTAAATCTAACTATAATTTTGAATGCACTATAGACAAAGAAGATCTTTACCAATTTCACTTCATTTAACTTATAAAAGGCTTCCATTAAAATTCCATCACACTTTGAAAACTACCTGCAGCTTTTAAAAAAACACATGATCTAAACTTTATATGGAAAGAAAATTCTTATGTAGCAATCCAAAAACTGAGAAAAACAAAAAAGGTAAGAAGCATTTCTTAATACAAATAAATTATAAAAATGCCATTTATGTGTGAGTTTCTTTCTTTTCACTGATAACTGTCATCCACCCAGAGTCCAAAACAATTCATTTTAAAATTGATGCTTAAAATACGCCAGTGTCACTGAAAAATCTATTATTTTAGTGGTACTATTAAATGGCAAAGTAGGATATCAGATTAGAATGTCCAAACTCCTGTACTAAAGTGAATGAGACATTCACATTCATGCCAGATGTCATCTGTTATGCATTACCAGACAGTTTGGCAATCAATAATCCCAATTTTTAATGGAAACTTACTAAAACATTGCAAAAAACACTTCTTACCCTCTACATATTTCCAGACTGCTATAGAAAATACAATTATATTTGAAGTATGGGCTTTATAGTAGGAATCTCTGTTAAAATATGGAAAAGATCAACAAAAAGAACCCACACCAATGAAATTCTATGGACTGATTTTCAAAGTTAGAAATAAGAAAATCCACTGCTAGTGGAAGCCCTGCACTGTGCAAATATAGTGTGGTATATATTAAACAATCACACATTTGAGGTATTAGCTGGAAAATATATTTATATATATATATTTATCTATATATATACACCTATACATGGACACATCCACAGAATATTCACAAATCTATTGGCCCCAAAACCAGCAGATAATAAAATTAAATGAAAAGAAATTACATACCAACAGGAAAGTTACACACAAGGAATTTACAAAAGATGTGGTTACATAATCCTTAATATAAGGAATATGTTCTGAACTAGTGTTTTGAGGGGAAATGTTTCCATTTATATGAAACTGTCTATTTAATAGTAATAAAACCAGAAAGGAAGCCTGAATTCGAGAACTGTATTGCCTGCCAGATGATTAAAGGGATGTATAAGAGTTCTTAAAGATGCTCATTCTATGCACTTGTTCTTTAAAAAAAAAACAAAAACAAAATAGAAACTATGTCGTTATGAGACTATATAGAGAATTTTACAAACTTTAAGCAGTAGTCCAATGTGGCCAAGAGACAGTCGTTCAGCTATCTAATACAGATTAAAATTAATATCTATTATTCATTTTCAGAAGGTTTTCTGTTTAAAAAATAGATTATAAATGCCCTTTCAGCTGGCTACTCAGTATGAAGACAGACAACAGTATAGTAATACTGAACACAAGCTTCATATGGAGAAGCTAAGTAAGTGCACAAATTCTCCTTTTGAATCTTTTGGTCTTTTGACATAATTCTTACTTAACTAAAAAGACAGCTTATTGGTCCTCAGGCCAACATTATGGAATATTTCACTGCCTTTACATACGTGGGAGTTTTTAAATGAAATCTGTTGAATGAATTATTAAGTAATATTAACATGTCACATCTGTTAAATAACACCTGCATTTAAAAATATTACAGATCAACAAAGGGAAGTCAAGAGGTTAATCATTTCTCTCAGTATCTATTTTACATACTAGTGTAACTAAAGATGCAACAGGAAGAACACTTAAGCATTAAAGTGCAATTAAAATAAAGGGCTGGAATTCTACCTTCCTGTTCTTAACAATAAAACCTGAAGTGACATACAAGCAGAGAGGCCTAATGCACTGGCACACATGTACCTTAAGGATTTACTTTTCTCTACCAAATCTTTGTAGATCGTAAATAAGAATGGAATGATTATTAAACAAATACTTACTTAAGCATTCAAATGCAGTCTGTTCCCAAAACATAGTTTCACTTATTATTTCTCATTGTTGAGAATTAAATTCTCAGATTTGCTCACAGTAAATTCCAAAACTTACAAAGGACTAACACCTATTGGGAAACAAAAAAATCAAAAGAGGAGGAGAAAAGATACTATTTACCTTCTCCCAAATTCCTGCAAGAACACTGATGTCTGTGTGTGTGTTTAAAAGGGATAAAAATGTAAAGCACTAATAAACGTAATTGCTTCCAAACTTCTAAAATACCAGAGAAGCTAGTAAAGCAATATTCAAAGACTGAAAGCATTTAGGCAGTGATTAAAATGAAGAGGACAAGTTATCATATTTAATTGGAGAGCTCAGGTAGCTAAAAATACAATGGCAAAACATTGGGATTTTTGTTAGAAGAGCAGAAAAAGTGAGAATCTTACATTTCAAGATACTTTGATTACAGAAACAAACAAACATAGATTAGGTCACTTTACTTTGTAGAATTAACCCAAAATTCTAAGACACTTACTTGGACAGGCCTTTATATCATGACATAGGTGACCTTAAGGACTTACTCTTTACTTGCATAATTTACATGTAGCTTAAATTGTCAGGCACTCGATCAGTGCTTTACCAAAGTCATTTGAACATTTTATCAAACACATTTTATGAAATTTAATGTAATGCAACTGAAACAGAATACTGTCCAAAAGCCGTGTATAACTTCGTAAAATATAACCACTTAACATGATAACTTCACCTGTTCCTTTAACATCAGGATTAAGGGAAAAACAATCAGTCAACAAGAGTTCAATTCACATAAACATCAATCGCAGTAGTGTAAATTTCCCATTAAAACCAGAAAATTAATGGATGGAATTTTTTCATTTAAATTTTTATAAGTTTTTGGGTGCATACAAACTTTCAGTTAATTAGAATGCTATTACATTATTTTTTTAAGAAACTCATTCTATAGGCTGAGGAAAACATTTTAGATTATATTTTCTTTTAGGCACACTATTTTTTTTTTTAAGGTTACATTTCTAAAGAAAGTTGGTTAAGCTGTCCAGTTTTTCTAGGACAGTATCTTGTTTAGTTAAATGATTAATTCAATCAAGGCATTTCTATTGATAAGAGAACATTTAAAAAAGAATGGTCATTTCAGAAGTTCTATTCAACATATGCTATATAAATTATACTCAGGAAAAAAAATTTTAAATAAAAGAACACCATGTTCTAACTAGCATTCTTCCACACACAGAAAAAAACCAAAGATGTGTTTATGTTCTGTTAAATGAGTATGAAAGCAAAATCATTAAAATACTACAACTTGTTAAAACATAGAAGACTAGAAATCAAATAGCTTCATATCCAATATATAGGCACCCAAAACTTCAATTTCCAGCTGATTTTTCTAATTTACATTTTTGGATGTAACTGTAAGGAGCTTATTCCTATAGGATTAATTGAATTACTTAATGGTGAATAAATTTGAGCTCAAATTTTGTAAAGATAACCTGCTATAAATCACTATTCTACCTGCTGCTATATTTCTGCTCACTGTGTGTATGGCCAAACAGTCATGCTCTGATCAAGTAAGTGTGCTGTAATCTACATATATGTTTAACAGTTGGCAATCAGGTTAAAAGGCACAAGCTTCATTTTAGTAGTAATTTTTCTTATTACTTAGACAATAGTAAGAACCCATTTACTTTTGGATCCTGCTTAAATGATCACTAAGAAGAAACTGCAGATTTCCAAGGGGCAAGGAGTAAAACAGGTAGGTCCTTTTCTTCATAAATTTTAGCAGCCTTCAAAGATGTACATATGAACATTTGGGGGCCTGTTAGTTACTGGAATTGCAAATGACGTAACTGCAATTTACTGTTGAAGACCCTTTTTGGTTAATATTTATATAGCCATTTCCTCATATTTTCTTTAAAATCTATCTATTCATGGCTTAGCAATTCATAAACTAAATAAATAGCAAACTGATACTTTACACCAGTTCATTTATCTCAATATATACTTTAGAATATAATGGCAATATTAAAAATATCAATTTTCTCTAAGCTGATAATGCTACAAGATTTTACACAAGTTAAACAGCTTCAGTTTTTTTCTTCTCTTTTTGATAAAGTTTCATTGTAAACTCCACACATTTGACATCTAACAAGAAAAATGTAATTTTGTCATAAAACATTTATTCCATCAATTTAAACTAAAGTGTCTCATGGAGTTAAACCCAAAAGAATTTAAATAAAAAGGGAATAGACTGTATATACACAAAATGATCATTCCATAACTATTTACATGACAAGGGAAAAAAATGGAGGATCTAAAAACCAGAAATTGCTACAGGTATGATAATCCTTTCTCAAGACATTTTTAGTTAGGAATCATATAAGCTTTTAAAGTAAAAATAATTACAGAAGCATAACTAAAATAATAATTTTAGTTTTCATTTTCTTACTATTTAAAGGAGCCAGTAGATCATAAACAGTCCAAGATTTCAGGATCAACTATTCAGTTTAGTTTTCAATATCAAATCTTTTTCTTTAGCTCTCATGATGAAACTAAACTTACAGAAAAAATAGAAAGTACTCTAAAAGGTATAAATAAAATTCCCATTCATCCTCCTTTATAAATACTGGTCAGCCGCTCCAACTCTTTACAGTTGTCCATGCTTAAGGCTTCTGCCTTCCTGCGGAGTCGTTCATCATGGTAAACTTTTGCTGCATACTGCATATCTGTTTCTGTTAACAAACAAAAATATTTTGCAAAGTAAATAATTTAGATCAACTAGTTGTTTAAATTCATGATGCTTCATAGAAGCCCTTCAATATATTTCTATTAACTGTTTTTTGTTTTTAAATTTATTTGGCTAGGCCAGGTCTTAGCTGCAGTGCACAGGACCTTCAACCTTCACTGTAGCATGCGGAATCTTTAATTTTGGCATGTGAACTCTTAGTTGCTGCATGTAGGATCTAATTTCCTGACAAAGCATCGAACCAGAACCCCGGCATTAGGAGCTCAGAGTCCCAGCCACTGGACCACCAGGGAAGTCTCTTATTAGCTGTTTTCTTTTTTTAAAGAAATCCAAGTACTAGACCTAAAAGCCATGTGGAGTCTTACCACATAAAATAAATACAAGTTGCTCTAGAAAAGAAATAAGGATAGTATCTTATCAACTCTTTCCCTCCTCCACTCCTGTCCCCGAAGGTTTAAAAATAACTGCTCCAAAGCATCCTTTCGATCTCTTTCCCCAAAGATATCATATGCTATTCAATACTGTCAGTGGTTGTTTTTGCTTCGACCTTTATTAAAGTTCCAGATTAATTAATTATGCTGAGGTCTCAGTAGAAAAATTTACAATCTTGTTCTGAGTTTATCTGAATTAATGCAGGGGCCCAGGTTCGATCCTTTCATGCCACAGCTAGAGATCCAAGTGCTACAACTAAGACCTGGCACAGCAAAATAAGCCAATAATTTTTAGAAACCATATATACTAAACTTATTGAAGGAACACAAAAAAAGAAAAGAAAACCTTGCTATACAATCAGAGTAGTGGTATTTAGCAAATAAGTACTTTTGAGCCTTCCTTCAATATGTAGGTAACATTAGTAAAGAAATATAGACTAGAAATCAAACATTCTTCAGGAACTTATTCCTTGTCATTTTCTTGGTAGTCTCAGCCATTTCACTATTAACACTTCTAAAGGGTGGGAGCAGTGTAGATAAGATGTAACCAAAAACAGACATTAAATTAGAAGACATCAATCAGGACGATATTCAAAATAAACTCAAAGATAAGTGTATACTCTATTTGTAAAAATCTTCAGAAATGATCAATCAGGTTAGGATTTAACCAATCAATCAAATTCATTCCACTGCTTTTATTTACAAGTGCTGCTGCTGCTGCTAAGTCACTTCAGTTGTGTCCAGCTCTGCAAAAAATCCATCTGCAGGTGATTCTTTTCAACTGAGGTAGATAAACCAAAAAGTTCATAGAGCTAGTAAATGGCAGAATCTAGATGCCAATTCAAATCTTTACCTAGCCTAATATTCTTTCCATTAATTACCTCAAATTACTGCTTGTATTTTATAAAACACCCATTTTACCAATCTAGACCTCTGACAGTATTAGAAGTGACTTCAAAACAGAAAAATGCTGGCGAAAGAGTATCCAAGCCTTTAACCTATACATAGATGTGCTGAATTTGCTGAATTTTATTTTAAAAATTTCAAATATACATAAGTTAAAGAGTACCACAATAAACATTCTAAAGCCCTTTACCTTGATTGACTAATTTTTCATATTCTGTCAAACCTGCTTTAGCGTTCTACAGTAAAGGCTGCTGTTATTGTTGTGGTGGTGATTATTTTATAGAACTCTTTGAGAGTAAGTTACAGGCATCATGACCTTTTATTCTTAATACTTCAGCAAGCTTCTCCTAAGAACAAGGGCATTCTCTTATATAACCACAATACAATTTTCAAATCCATAAATTTAACAATGACATAATACTATTAGACATAATACTATTATCTAATACATAGTCCATATTCAAATTTCACCAATTGTCCCAATGATGTCCTTTATAACTGTTTCCTCCCACCCAGGATTCAATTTAGGATCACATACTGTATTCAGTTGTCATGTCTCTTTGTCTTTAAGAGCTTTGCCTTGTTTCATTGATATTTTTGAACACAAGTAAGTTGTTTTATAATGACATTAAAACAGATTTAGCTAAAACTTCTGATAATAACTTTAAAAGACACATGTAAATGTGTACAATATAGCTGTAGACAATGTGGTATAGTGGACAGAAGATGGACTGAAGGGTCCATGAAACCAATTGATAGTGATCTTGTTGAACTGGTAAGAGATTAAATTATGGAAAAAACAAAAAACAAAACCCACTTGGCTCATGCTAGGTAAAGAGTAAAACAAAATTATAATAAATAATAATATAGAATACATATGGGTACAAGGCATTATGCTAAGTGTTAACAAATATCTGTTCTGGTCCATATTTTAATGATGAGATAACTGAGATTCAGAGAGGTTAAGTAACTTGGCCTAGGTAACTGTGTTGCTGAAGCCAGGATCTTGCAAGGGATTCCCAGAGTCAACACTTTAAACATAACATTACACTTTCATCCATAAATGTTGAGTATCTTTCCTTCTTTCTATTTATGCAGTCACTTCCCTATTATTTAAGGTAATAGAATATAAGCATGCAAAACTCAAAAATCACCTGTTTTTGGCTGGGGACTAGAACTTGTATTTGAAAGTGATATATCTAATGTGCTCATCATTCTTTTAGCACAAAAGAGGTAGGCTTTTCATTCATTCATTCATTCATTCATGTGTGTGTGAGTATTAGTTGCTCAGTTGTGTCTGACTCTTTGTGACCCTGTGGACTGTAGCTCACCAGGCTTCTCTGTCCATGGAATTCTCCGGGCAAGAATACTGGAGTGGGTTGCCATTCCCTTCTCCAGCTATATTGTCCAGGGGATCATCCTAACCCAGGGTCTCCCACACTGCAGAGAGATTCTTTACCATCTGAGACACCAGAGCCCTGTCATTATTCATACGAATCCATTACTCATTCATCCAACAATTGTGCAAGGTACTACAGATAAAAAAATTAAGTGAAATAAAATTAAATAATCAAAATTTGGTAAATACTTAAGACATCTGGCTAATGCACAATTTCTCAACCTCAACAATACTGGCATATAGGGCCAGATAATTTTTATTGTGGAGGCTGTCCTGTGCACTGCAGAATGTTTCAGCAGCATCCCTGGCCTTAACCCATTCAGATGTTAGAAGCAATCTCTTCTACTCCAACCCCATGCTGATGCACATAAAGTTTCCAGACATTATCAAATGTCCACTGGGAGGTGGGAGCAAATCATTCCCAGTTGAAAACCACTAAGGTAACCTTCTCTTCATTGAGAACATACTGATTCACAGACTCAGAGACTCAAACACCAAGGAGGTTTCTACTCTATCAGTATATAGATGAAGAAACCAAGGCTAGAGATAAGAACTCTCTGAGAAATATATAAAGGTAATGTTTCATCAAATTTTCCCTAGTAGATAAGAGATAATGTTAACTGCTTCCATTTTCTGAGTATTTACTGCATGTGAAACACTTCAGCTATTCCCTGATTTAATTTTCATAACAAACCCATAAAGTTAGGTATTAATGAGAAGACTATAGAGCACTCTACCTAGATTCTGAAAGCAAATAGGTTTTGAATCACAGATTACCTTAATGACCTTGGCAAGTTATTAATTATTCTCTCTTTAGCAGTTTCCTCATATGCAAATTAGGTATAATAACCTCAAAGTGTTATTGTAGATTTTAAATAAGTTAATATATATAAAGTGCTTGGGACAATGACTGAGAAAATAGGTATTATATAGTTATTCCTCTTCCCACTCATCATTATCATCCATCTTATACATGAGGTTAGAATATTTGGTACTAATCACTCAGCTAAAAATTTCAGAGCTAGGATTCAATTTCAGTCTATTTAATTCCAAAGTCTATACTATATAATCTACTTTATGACTTGGGACAGACAAAAAACTATAATAAACAGTTCACAAGGAACATTTCAGCAGATTCTCATGGTCAATCTTTTTATAGATACAACTACTTAAGGAAGCTGAGGCTGGAAGATGCTAAACAATTAAGTGTTCACAAGAACTTTTCTACATACAAAATAAGTAAAGGAAAATGAATTGCCAACAAAACTCATTGTATACTGACAGTGCTACCTGTTGAAGCTAAATTAATGAAGAGTTTCAAAGTTAATTCTGAAACAGGATGTATATTAAAACTGATGACATTGTTTATGCGAAGACTTTCTTTCTTAGTGGTCATAAAATAATGATGCATGTTACAACCATCAACATCTTAAATACAATGAAATTTGATACTATCTACTTATTCCACCTATAGTTACTAAGAACAACAATAACACAAATACCATTGTCTTTGCCACATGCCAAATATTGTTATAAGGCCACAAGTACATTAAAACACATTGTCTCACTTAAGTACCAGGCTCTGGATAGGTGCCAGGCAATTTCAGAACATCCCTTGAGTAAGGAAATCTTCAGTAATCAATTCCAAGACTGAATAAGTTTTTAAATGTTAAACATTTAAAATGTAAACTTACTTTGTTGTCTTTCTTTCCAGCAATTATTTCGAATATTAGTCACATAATCTTCTTCCACACTCTTTTCTACCTTTTGTAGTAACATTCCTTTATATTCGTTTTTAAAGTCCTTGTTGACATAATAAACAACACCCAAGTTTTCTGTCTGCATTTTAATTGTTTGTCCTGATCCACTGTAAAAGAAATGTTTGATCATTATTTTTTAATTAAAATTGTACATTCTGATCTGCTTCTACAAAAACAAGCAGCAAAAACAATTAAAAATAATTAAAAAGTTACTATTGGTAATCAAGTATTTATATAATTTCAAATTACCTAAAGCTACTTTTTTATGTGATAAAAAAGTAATCATATTTTAATACATTATGTTCTCATAAGTTCTCTCAATTTTTAGTTAGCAAAAATCTTATTTGGAAGAAATAAATTATTTGTAGACCAATCATTTTAATACTATAAAAGAACTGGTGATATGGTTTTACAAAGTTTCCTTTATCTTCATTGTATTATACTAAAGTTTTTTAGAATGTATACTGCATTAAATTTCCTTTGTCCCGATTGCTTATAGAGTACAATACATTGTGGAAAAATACATAAAAAGTAATATTTGCTTTTATTTAATCAATATTTTATAAACAGAAAAGTAACATCATTTCCACTTTAATGACACAAATCTATGTATGTAGCATCAATCCCAATTCTACTTTTGTCTTTAAAGTATTTTTGTCTTCTGAAGGTTTTTGTCTTTTATGTCAACCCATTACCTATTACATTAAATTGCTATCAAGTTCGAATATAGCACTTCTGTCCTTATCCACAATAGAATAGAAATGTAAACTAACATAATAAAAACTTACTGCTTTAGGTAAATTATTTTTAAAATTAAAGATTTTTAAATGGTACACATGAAGTAACAGATTTGTCACTTAAAAGTTTAAAAGTGCACAGGGCCCTTTAAAGTTACCTAAGTAAAAAACAACAATTTTGGGGGTAAAACTTCACTTAGCTACTTACGATCTGGGATATAAGGAATAAGGAGGATTAGAGACCATCAACTGGCTTAATAATGATACGAGGATCAATACGATAATAGGCATCAGCTGAATAAACACAGAAAAACCTCCCTGTAAAAAATCATCAAAGAATAACAATATTGCAATATAACTGTAGTTGTCAATAATCCAACAGTTGTCGAACATTTTTAGAGGCAGAAATGACATTTGAGATCATCTGATTCAGTGCTTCCAAATCTGCCTGATCAAACCAACTTCCTGGGATGATTCTTAAAAATACAACTTTTTAGGTGCTTCACCTAGAGATACTGACATTGATCTAGAAAACACTGATATAACCTGTTCATGGGGTTGTCAAGGCAAGAGTACTGAAGTGGTTTGCCATTCCCTTCTCCAGTGGACCACGTTTTGTCAGAACTCTCCACATGACCCGTCCATCTCAGGGGGCCCTACATGGCATGGCTCATAGTTTCATTGAATTAGACAAAGCTGTGGTCCATGTGATTAGTTTGGTTAGTTTTCCATAACTGTGGTTTTCATTTTGTTTTTTCTTCCTTGGAAGAAAAGCTATGACCAACCTAGACAGCATATTAAAAAGCAGAGACATTACTTTGCCAACAAAGGTCTGTCTAGTCAAAGCTATGGTTTTTCTAATAGTCATGTATGGATGTGAGAGTTGGGCTATAAAGAAAGCTGAACACCAAAGAACTGATGCTTTTGAACTGTGGTAGTGGAGAAGACTCTTCAGAGTCCCTTGGACTGCAAGGAGATCCAACCAGTTAATCCTAAAGGAAATCAACCCTGAATATTCATTGGAAGGACTGAAGCTGAAACTCCAATACTTTGGCCATCTGATGTGAAGAACCAGCTTATTTGAAAAGACCCTGATGCTGGGAAAGATTGAAGGTGGGAGGAGAAGGGGACAACAGAGGATGAGATGGTTGGATGGCATCACTGACTGGATGGACATTAGTTTGACTAAGCTCTGGGAGCTGGTGATGGACAGGGAAGTCTGGCGTGCTGCAGTCCATGGGTCACAAAGAGTTGGACACGACTGAGGGACTGAACAGAACTGAACTGATATAACCTGATCTCATTTTACAGATGAGGAAGTTCTCTGTCTCCCTCTTTTTTTTTTTTTTCCCATACAGAGACTCTATCAATATGCAGCAGGTTGCAAAACTATTTTTACCTTGGATTTGAGGGTGGAACGTGGACACTGATGAAAATGGCAGAACTGGGGCCCAGACCTTTTAATTTCTAGTCTAGAGCTCTTTCCATTTACCTTTCTCCTTCGTGTAATTTAACTGCTATATGCAATGATGTATAACTGTATTAGAACAAGGAAAGTTACCTCTAATTTAAGTTTTTCAGTATTAATTCTAAATTCTTTAGACCTAACAATAAGAATTTACCTTAGGAACATGAACATTTGAGGTTTATCTTCATTAGAATCATAGAATATCAAATGTGAAGGTGCCATATTGCCCAACCACCTGCCACCCTGACTTCTTCTCCTGATCCCTCAACATCCCTAGGGGATTCTCTAGTCTATGCTGAACACCTCTGGCAAAAGAAAACTCATTACTTCCTTTTAAAACAACATGATCTGTTTTTATACAACTCTATCCTTTTCCTGAGCTGAATCTGCCATTTTCTTATTTCTAATCATTTCATAAACATACATCTCCTCTTTCTTCTTCTCTTTCATGTCCACTATGTCGATGCTGATGTTGATTGCTATAACCAGCTCGTCCATTTGAAAATGAATGTACACTACCTAGAAAATTAAAAGCAAGGTTAAATTAGGGAGAAAAGTTATGATCAGAAAAATTATATTTTCCTTTATATTTTTATTTTTTTAATTACTAAAATAATGCACATTTGAGTAATGAACTCTTATTGCCCTCCTGTAAACGAAGAGTAGACAAAACCCAGAATGATTCTTCTTTGTTTCTCTTAAAGTAAAGGAGAAACTCTTTCTTGATGAAAATTCGAGTAAGAATTCCTCTCTAATACTGCATACAAACAGGACTTTTGTTGTGGTTGGTTGATTTTACAAACCTGCGATCATTAATCTGAAACTCTGCCTTCTGCATTTGTCAACGAATCTCAAGTATCTCTAGAAATCAAATGATACTACTTTCATTCATTAAAAAAAAAAAAAACAGCTGTATAATATACTATCATACAGGTGGACCACAACTTTCCAATATTTTCTTGTTGATGACATTCAAGCTGTTTTCAAGAAAAGGTGACCAGTGAGCAATAGCTATCACTGATAAAGTAAACTATGTTAAGACAAGCAAAAACACTGCAAATCAGCAATCAGAAATTCACTATTTCCTGAAAGATTTCTAATTGTTCCTAGCATATTTTTAGTCCAAATTATTAGTCTGAATAATTTTTCTATGAGAGGGAATTACATATCCTAATACGTCTCAAGGTTATATTTTCAGGCATTAATTTGTTTTACATATCCTCTTTCTTTCAAGAATGTTTTACAAAATACCTTATCAATGACCACAATGTTTCTCAATAATATTCAGACAGTGCTACCAGGCCACATTATACTGCTACATTCATAAAGACTCTCCTAATTTTGAATGGGATATTTAACTCAGCACCTTTTTAAACTGTGGTAAACAAGACTAGAGCTACAATTTTAAACACCTTACAGAAGCTACTCCTAAAAAAAATTAATTTCCACACAAGCAACTCACAGTAAATGTAAGTAAAACTCAATACTACATATGCTGTACTATGAAGTCTATTTATTTAGCAGTACTTCTACAGCACTTTACTTTGATAGACTAGTTCAAGTAATTATTTCTATCTTAATGTAATGTAAGTTGTTAAAACCCACTTCATATAGAACCAATGATTCAGACATTTTAATATTTCAATGGAAAATATCTCCACATGTATTCATACTATATTTATAATGTTATTAATGAAATATCTATGAAGATCTTCAAAGAACCCATGTCAAATAGTCGTCCAAGAGACAGATTACTTCCTATAGTTGTAACAGCATTTAACTAAGACATTGCCACTTGATTTCCTACTTACAGATCCTTTCTTCAGCTTTATGTAAAATACAGATGTAAAAAACATCTTTTTAAAATTAAAATATATTCTGGGAAAAAGACAGACTTACAATAAAGCTAATAAGTCTATATTTTTCTCCTATTTTTATGAAGAACTATCACAGGATCATAATACTATAAGAAATGTCAGAGGGAGGTACATAAATCTCTAAATAGCCTAATTGGTGGTGAGGATCTCTAGCTTCATAAAATATAATATTTATAATTAACACTAAAATACCTGAAGGAAATCCGCCACCAAAGAATATATTAAACAAATCTTCTGGAGTTATATCAGCTTCACAACCTCTATGGAAATTAAATCTACCATTGTTCTGCTGATTACATGCTTGTTCTTCATTGCCTGTGAGGTCATACTGCTTTCGTTTTTCTGGATTGCTTAAAACAGCATAAGCATTTCCAATCTCTGAAAAAGTAATGAGAAGTTGATAAGCAAAGTTTTTACAGTAAAAAAGACTGTACCATATAAAAACTACTTGTCAAACAACAACAAAAAATATTTGAGGCTAATCAGAAGAAAAACATAACAGTAACAATTTCTTTTAAAGGTATTATATACATTGCTTATAATTATATGTTTGCCTCCCAATACAATTTTTTATACTGTATAGTCTCCCTACTGCCTTGAACATAAAGGAATGCCCATCTTGCTTTCTTACTATTGTGCTCTACCCCTAATAGCCTGCTGTTATTTACTTTTTGAGTATCCTAATCTAGTCACTCACTAGTAACAGCAATAGCTACCAACTGCCAGGCTCTGAACCCAAATATCTTATTACATTATCCATTATTATCCCCACTTTACAGATGAAGTCCCCAAGTTTCAAAAGGGTTAGGAAACTTGTTCAAGATCAAAGTTATTTTAGCATAGTAAGTAATCTCTCTGCAAGCGACACCGTAAAACTTTTTTTTGCACACGCCAGCCCAGAGTGAGCTATTCTTCATTCTAATCCTGAACAATTTATTTCTCTTAAACTGTCAACTCCATGAAGGTAGGAATTGTGTGTTTCACTGCATAATCTCCATGGTCTAGCATAAAGTCTGAATTTTTAAAAAAATGAATCCATATAGTCTCTAGTTTTCCTATCTTACTTTGCTACTTTTGTGATATTCATAAAAAGTTTGATTTCCTACCTCATATTTCCATGTCCAAAAGAGCACATTAATTACCAAAATGTCTTCTTGAGGTAATTTACAAAAACTATACTGTTTTAATCTAACAGCAGGAATTACCCTATTCTTATTCTGAAATTTCTAATAACTAATCATTTCACAAATACAACTTGCTTCTCAAACTAGATCATAAGCCTCTTGCATATGGGATTATTTTAAAAATACTTTCTGGATCCCATGTGGTGGTTGTCATAGGTACTGAACAAGCAAATAGATGCTCATTAGGTAGTTGTTTCTGGATGACTGCATATCACATTGAAATTAATTATATGCAGATACTCTGGAACTTTTTTCTGAGTCAGAGATAGCTTTCCAGTCATCTGTGAACACTATGGAATGAAAATTTAGGTGAATAGTCCATTTATCTTGAGGAGATGGCCCAAAACTTTCTTTAGATTTCCAAATAGATCTATGACTCAGAAATATAGCAATAATTTATAATATTGCTCCAATGGGAAAGCATAATCAGAGATCCAAGTAATGTACTTATAAACACCACCAAGGTACCTACCCAAAAAAGAAGCATATCTATCAATATCTGCCAAAACTGTACTTCCAGTATTAGTAACAGTTTTAGGATTCTTAACCTTTATACACTGAACCTATTTCAGGTTCATAATGCTATTACTTTTTAAACTATTAACATGTTGGCAACTCAATTCTACTTCTAAGACTTTGCTATAAAAATAATTTCCAAATGCTATGATATTTTAGATGATATTTGTGAAAAATTGTCATAATTCATAATTGTATATGTAAGACAATTTAGTCTATCTACTGTGACTAATTTACTATTTATTTACCTTGTGCTATACCTATAATCAATACTTTTTTTCAGTTCTTTATTATCTTAAAAATTAAAACCAAAATTCATTTTGGTATTCAAAGCCTCACAAAATACATTTCCATCTCACTGTTGTTTACTTCACAAAAAGATACATTCCACTTTATTAATTTCCCTTTAATTATACTGTTTATTTTGAGGTTAACTTTAGATTCATATGAAGTTGTAAAGAGTAATATAGATAGACTCTTCTACCCATTACCCAATTTCCCCCATGGTAGTACCTTATAAAATTATTATATCAAGGATACTGACATTGATAACAATCAGGATATAAAACATTTCCAGCACCATCTCAGGCTGCCCTTTTATACCCACACCTACTTCCTTCTCGCCCTTCCCCTTTTAACTGCCCACAACTACCGACTTGTCTTCTCTATTTCTATAATTTTGACATTACAAGAATGTTAAATCAATGGAATAACACGGTATATAAATGGAATGAAATCTCCTAGATTGATCTTTTTCAATCAGCATAGTTTTTTGGAGATTGATCCAAGCTGTTATGTAAGTCATTCATTCCTTTTATTGCTGATTAGTTCTCCATGGTATGGATGTATCACTGATTCACTAATCACCCAATGAACAACACTGCATTGTTTCTAGGTTTTGGTTGTTACAAATAAAACTGCTGTGTACATTCATGAACAGGTTTGTGTGTAAATATATATTTTTATTTCTAGGATAAGTTCCTAGAAATGCAATTGCTGTGTTGTCTATTAGCTAAATACTTAGTTTTGTGAGAAACTGCCAAACTGTTTTACAGAGTGACAATGTCATCTCATAATCCATCAGCAATGTGTAAGTGATCCAGTTACTCTGCATCTGTACCAGTATTTGGTGTTCCTACTTTTTTTAATATTAACCATTCTAATAGGTATGCAGTAGAATCTCATTTTGGTCTTACTTTGCAATATCTCTAATGGCTAATGAATGATACTAAAAACTTTTTCACATGCATACTTGCCATGTGTATATAATCTTTAGTAGGATGTCTCTTCATGTCTCATATCCATTTTCTAATAGGGTTGTCTATTTTTTTAATTGGGAGTTTGGGGGAGTTCTTTATATATTCTGGACACTAGTCCTTTGTCAGATAGGTAGGTGCTTGGCAAATATTTTCTCCTTCCTTGTTGCTTGTCTTTTCTTCTACTTCATAGCATCTTTGCAAAGTAAACAAAAAAACTTTTTATCAAGTCCAACTTATCTACTTTTTGTGTTATAAACTGTCTCGTGTTAAACTTTAAGAAGTCATTATATAGCCTACGATCCTAAAAATTTGCTCCTATGATTTTTTGCTAAAAGTTGAAGTGCTCTCTTATACTTCATAAGATTCATGTTGAAATCATTCTTATATAAAGCATGAGATTTATTTCAAGGTTAAATTTTGTTGTTTGTTTTGCCTATGAATGTCCAGTTGCTCCAAAACTATTTTGTTGAAAAGGCTACCTTTTCTCCACTGAATTGATTTTGCGCCTCTGTAATATCTCTATGGGTTCCCATCCTGTTCCACTGATCTATGTGTCTCTCCTTCTGCCAATTCTATACTATTTTGCTAACCATAGTTAGAATGTAAGTCCTAAAATCAGGTACACTTATTACTCCTACTTTAATGAATCACTTATTCAGGTTCTTTGTATCTCCATATGACTTTTAGAATAAACTTCCTTTTATCTGCAAAGAAGTCTGTTAAGATTTTGACAGGAACTGTATTAAACGTGTGTATCAACTTGGGGAATCTTGACATCTTTACTACTGTGTCCTTCAATCTATGAACATGATATATCATTCTATTTATTTAGATCCTCTCTGATTTCTTTCATTAATATTATATAGTTTTCAGCAAACAAATCTTACACAAGTTTTGTTAAATTTACACCTAAGTATTTCTTGTGTGTGTGTGATTATAAATAGTAATGCATTTTTAAATTTCAGTGTCTACATATTAGTATGCAGAAATATACTAAATAGTATACATTAGTATGCGGAAATAATCAATCTTTTTATGTTTATCTTTTACCCTGAAATCTTGCAGGATTCACTTATTGGTTCTAGGATTTTTTTTCTTTTAGGTACATTCCTTGGTATTTTATACATGATCATGTTATTTGCAAATAGGGACAGTTTGCATGCCTTTCATTTCTTTCTCTCACCTAAATGCACTGATTAGAGTTTCCAACACTATGCTGAATAACTTATATTTGTTTTGTTTTATAACTAATTCAGTTGTACTTTAGTGTGAGTAACAGGGAAAAGTCTTCCTGAAAGTGGAAGTCCTCACTGACTTTTAAATCACTTCCCTCATTCTCATACCCAAGTTTCTGCCATCTTCTCTAACCAAAGAAATCATACTCATCTTGAGAATACATAATTCTCACCTATAATATGAAAGCTTCTCCAATTACTCTGATTATAACTCTGCTGTATCTTTCTGGCTTTTCTTTGGATATCTTTATTCTATGTTTTGAATTTTAATTACATTCAGTCTTCTGGGAGATCCTGGGTAAATGTTAATCTCTTTAAGATTCACATTTTCTTACTTGCAAAGGGATGACACTGGTCCCTGTTTACTTCAGAAGATTTTTAATAACATTAAAGTTTTAAAAATGGGAATGAAAAACTATAAAATGCTTGTTGAATGTTAGGTATTACTATGATTCCAAATGTTCTGTGTGAGATTTGTCTCCTCTTCATAAATTACAAATTCATTTAATAAGAGGATATCTTATATTTTCTTCTTGTATTTCTCTAGAACTAGCCCATAAGGTAGACTGAATTCTCTATTCTTAGAAGTTCACTCTAGATGTTAAGAATACTGAGGGGGTTCTCTTGTGGCTCAGTGGTAAAGAATCCACCTGCCGATGCAGATGACACAGGTTCAGTACAGGAAGATCCCACCACATGCCTCAGATCAACTAAGCTTGTGAGCCACAACTATTGAGCCTGTGCTCGAGAGCCCGGGAAACAAAACTACTGAAGCTTGTGTGCCCTAGAGCCTGGCTCTGTAGCAAGAGAAGCCACCGCAATGAGAAGCGTATGAAACATTACTAGAGAGCAGCCCCTGCTTGCCACAACTAGAGAAAAGCCCACATAACAATGCAGATCTAGCACAGTCAAAAAGAAAGAAAGAAAAAAAAGAATCCTGAACTACCAAAACCTGACATGGGCAGTAGCATCTGATCCATTATTATTTAACAAACAAACATATAAACACTTAATCAATGCCCTTTGTAATCAGATTCATGCATATGTCATCAGGCACATGTATTATTCAAACAGTCTATGAAATACTTGGAGTCTTTGAAGATAATGCAGACAGGGCATATTTTAAAAATATATCAGAGAGAAGGAAAGGGATCCATTTCAAATATTTTTAAAGGTATGTTTATATGTATTATGCAAGTTATTGTCTAGATGTAAATAAAATATTCCCTGCTTTGAGAAATTCACAAATCTAATTAAAGGACAAAGAGCTACATGAACTTAAGAGTTCATTTAATCTACCCTCTTTGATGGTAAGTTTTTAAAGTTTTACAAAACACACAGCGAAAATATATCTTCTATCTAATCTCATTCCTTTAACTAATTGTCTCTTTTTCTATTCTTGAAGGAAATAAAAACAAAAAGGGTTTCCATCTTCTGTAAAAAGTATTTTAGCAATCACAGAGCAATAAATCTATACTTATCTCTTATACAAACAAAAAACTATAGTCTTTATTTAGACTAAATAGCTTGGTATCCTAGACACAGAAGTTAAGATCAATTGATTAAAGAGAAAATAAGATGATTCAGAAGGTCATGCAAAGATCCTATGTGCTGAATGAAGGAAACTTGCCACTTCTCTGTGATGACACACTAGCAGTAATATTGTCTAATTAACTACCTTTGTTCACCAGTCTTCTGTGGCTTACAGTCTGGGTTTTCTTTTATTTCTTTATAGCTGCACCATGTGGCATGCAGGATTCCCCATCCAGGGATTGAACCTATGCCCCTTGAAATGGAAGCACAGAGTCATAACCACTGGATTACCAGGGAAGTTCCAACAATCTGGGTTTTCTATGTAGTATCTACTCAATGAAAAATGGGTTCATCAACCACCATCCTATTATGATCTCTTTGGGATTAATAAATTGGCATTCTGATTTACAAATAACCTTCTGTGGATTGAATAATGTGCACCTTTCCTCTATAGATGAGTCACCACCCAGCATGTTGATAAATATTGTTTCTAGTTTTGCAAATTAGAGCATTAGATTCTGAAATGTACCACATCAAAGTAGCATCACCTTTGTAAAACTTCTCTGAGTGTCTGTGTGGGGTGACATTTATGTTGCTCATCTCTTCAAAACACAACACAAGCTGTAAAAATATTGGTAGATCCACCCACTGTTATTCTAAGACCAATAATGCTATTAATAACACAACTTCAATACAGAAATGGGAGAAAGAAGCATGTTCTTAGCATTAATGAAGAATTAATACTGAAATCATCTAACAGATCACAGACGTGCAAATAATTCACTGCCAAACATTTTAAACATCTTAAAAACCAAAAATTTTAAATTAAATGATTTTAATTCAGAATGTGAAAAAAGGTTTTTTAACTTGGTGGGGGGAATATGTGGTAAAAGTTAGTGTTCTTGAGTAAAGAAGCTTTTCCTGTACTTTTAATATGCTACTTTTAATTTAAGGAATCAATCAGAGAAGGTTCTCACTGTCACAGTGATATTTTAATTCCAGTACCACTTTGGCAGCTGCTTTTATTGAACTATATTAATAAACCCCAAATGTATGCTGATTGGCAACATCCTTTAAGAAATAAAACCATTCTGGAAACAATTTTAATGGTATTTTGTTGAATGACCAATTGAGTCACCTATTTTTTAGGAAAATTAAAAAAATTAGTGTCTCCTCTCTGTTATTCCAAGGCCCCAGCATTTCACCGTAAACATCATACGTTGGCTCTATGAATGCCAAATTCACAAAAACAAATAATTACAAACTTAAGCATTTTCTTATTAATCAGAAAATAACTCTTATGAATAAACTGTAATAAACATGAAATTATAAAATCAGTTCTCTCACGCTTATTTACTAAATTGACAAAATAAAACTGAAGTAATAAAGAAAATGAAGAAAAATGAATAGTAGCTAAGAGGAAAGAAACATATTTGAAAAAAAAAATCATGTTAGAACTACATACGAAAAATGCAAAAAATTGTCTCGAGTTAACAGAAATATTAGAACACTGGACAAACAGTGATTCTAAGTAATTTTCCAATTTTAGACAGTCTCTAATATTTCAAAAACTCATAGACAATATATTTTGCTTTTAATTCCTTTAGAACCAGCTGATAATATGCTAGAAGTTCATGCATAGTCATCACACTACTTGTGTGGTAAACAAGAAAGCATGTTGTGTATCTAGAAAAGTTACTTTGAAATTTGCAAAAATTGACATGATGCTTTTGTGAAGCCAAATAGCATTTGTTTGGCTCTTGGTATAACAAGTTAAGTTTTAAAGGATTTTGAGGACCCATGCTTATGCTGGTCCTCACCAGTCTAAAATGCTTATGCTCCAAATCTAAAGGTAGGACTTAGTATCTGAAATACTGTAAAGTGAATTCTAAAAAGAGCTTAGAAAACTGCTTTAAAAGGTTTACTTTACTTTTAAAAGCATCTGTTGCTCCAGGTGCATGGTTTTTGTCTGGATGAAACTTCAAAGCAAGCTTTCTATAAGCTTTTTTCAAATCTTCATCACCAGCATCTTTGGTTACTCCAAGTACTTCATAGTAATTTTTACATTTGTTTATGCTGTGAACAAGAGAGTGTGTTATAAGTAAATTTCAAGGAAGAACTCTGAGTAATACTTCTAATTTTTTATTGATTCAGTTCAGTTCACTTCAGTCCAGTTGCTCAGGTGTGTCCAACTCTTTGCAACCCCATGAATCGTAGCACGCCAGGCCTCCCTGTCTATCACCAACTCGCAGAGTTCACTCAAGCTCACGTCCATCGAGTAGGTGATGCCATCCAGCCATCTCATCCTCTGTCGTCCCCTTCTCCTCCTGCCCCCAACCACTCCCAGCATCAGGGTCTTTTCCAATGAGTCAGGTCTTCACATGAGGTGGCCACAGTACTGGAGTTTCAGCTTGAGCATCAGTCCTCCCAATGAACACCAGAATAGTATAAAGAACTATTTGTGGATTGTTTTCTCAATGTCAAATGATAGTCTATCCACTAAGGGTCATTGCTCCATTTTCTTCTCAACCACAGACCATTTCTCCAACCCCTCTCTAATAAGAATTGACCATGAGAATGTCCTTGTACAATTTATCACAACTACAGAGAAGTAAACCAAAGCTCATAACAAATGTGGATGGAGGACAGAGCACATACTAAAATGAGAGAATAAGAACAACTTTATAGTACTCTTAAATACATGAGAAATCCCAAAACTGCTCTCAAGATGTCACAGCTAAGGAGTAACAGACATTGCATTTTAAGAGTTTTGTGGTTGCATAATGCAAACCTAACCAAATAGCAAAGCAACAGTTTAGTGCATGTAAAACAACTACTGTATCCCATGGCTTAAATGTCAAAGCAAGTGAATTCAGCTAGGCAATGTTAAAGAGAGTTCACGTGTGTTACTCTCTATGAAAGATAAAATCTCATAATAAAACACATTATGGGACTCAAACATATTTGTTACACCTGATTTTCATTTTGATGAACATACTCTTAAAAGACTACTTACATATTTTATAACCCTAAATATGTGACATTTAAGCCCAGAGTCTTTGAAGTAGGTTAGGAAAAGAAGTACTGCGAATGGAGCAAAGAACACTAATCCTTTTGGATGCTTATATTTTCTCATGACCTAATAATTTTCCTTCACTAAAATACAGATATATTTTACATATTTTCTGGTGTGTACTTTATGACTTTAAATGTGTTCCATGTATGAGTGGCTTGATGACAGGCAGTAAGAGGTTAATGGATCTGAGGCATAATTGTTCACTGACAGCTAGAGGACTGCAAAGACTAACATTAAGTGTTCTAAGAAAAGAGACAAGATTGACCTTTTTTTGCTACTAAACCTATTAGTCATCACAGTGCTTGGTACATGAGGGGTTCTCAGTAAATATTTATGGAATAAATGAACTTTAGTTCTCCTTTCATAAAGAAAGCATTCATCATTTGTTATATGAACAAGGGTAAAAAGAGAACACACTGAAAAGATTATAGAATTCTTTAGTAATCACATCAACAAAAATATGTTAGGCAGTCTTCTTCAGAGTAATAATAATTAAAATTAGACTTTTCTACTTTAGATAATAAATACCGACACAAGTCAATTTTATTTCATAATCATGGTATTTCCTTTATTTAGGAAATAATGTTTATTGAGCAAAAAATAATTAATATTTATTGATTCATTATTGAGTCAATAATATTCATATCCCAGGGTTCTTGAGATCAGTTAATGAACAAAACAGAAAATGATTACTCTATCTTTGTAGAGACTCATTTTCCTAGATATGTTAAGAAACTATGTGACAGAAATAAAGGGAAGAAGGACATGTACAGGTAGTAAGAGGTTAATGGATCTGAGGCACAATCTGGATCTGTGTGTCCAGAAGAGGAGAAATTCTTTGAGAAGCCAGTAGAGAGGTATAAAGTCAACGTCACCAATGGACAAACTGTAGACTACATATTTCAAGTAATGCTAAAAATATACTTATTTACTTAACTTTTCACACCTAAGTAAGAGATTTCCATTCACGTATTATTCTAACCCATACTCCTTTTCACCAGCTAATGTATTTGTCACACTTTTTATAGTTTGCTCCTTCTTCTCCATCCTCACTGAAGAATTAAAAAAGAAAGGAAGGGAGAAAAAGAAAATTAAAAGAGGTAAACTGTTACCTGCGCTGGAAGGAAATATGTGGACAAAGGCCAGAAAGATGTGTCTGGGAGCTCAACAAGGGAGGAGTACGCATGGCTCAACTTTATGTCTTCCTTTATGTGCTAGAAAGCATATTGGCCAGGGCAGGGAGGCCTCATTCTATTCTTTTTTCACATGTTATAGATGACTTTTTGTTGTTGTTATTATAGATGATTTTTAAATATACTCCAAATTTAATTGGTATTTAGGAAAATAATTATTTATTCCTGAGACAAAAGATTATTTATTCTATAAATTTAGCAAAATGATTTGTTTCCATTTAAAGAAGTATAGCTTAAAACCAATCCTAATGAAATCCCCATAATTCAAATAATTTTAACAGTTATACAGAAGTGTTCCTAACTGATAAACATAATGATGGCCAGTTAATGATTTCACACTGATCTTATATTTTTAAAACAAAAAGATGGGCTTTTTTCCCAATGAGATATTAAAAATCTCCTCAAATAAGACCTAGGACACCTTTTGCACTGTGATTTTTCAATGCATTTCAACACTCAAAGACAATAAATAGTGCTTAGTTTCACAGAATATGAGTTTTACAAAGTTACACACTTTTTGTTCAGTCTTACTGTATGCTAGCTCTTACTTATGCAATGGATGCAGTATTATTGCATGGCTTCTCCCTTTGAGCCAAAATGTCACTGAGCAACTTGTTTACATAATCATGCTAACCAACAAGATAACATGGCTTTCTTCAGAAAAATCCCCTGTGTACAGGTAAAACAAAAGCACACAGCATGTAAGTGTTTGCTGGTGATCTGTTACCTCACTAAAGCCACACTTATGAAGGCTAATATGATGAATAAGTGTTACATGATTAGCTAAAGCTAAGCAACTCTTATATAAGGTAGCAAATGAAATACTCTGAATAACTCAGGGATTCTATTAAAGAATGTTCTGATCATATTAATCCCCCCCAAAACTACACTTACGTAATACAATAAAAAGGTATGCTAAAATTGATCAGAGAAACCATCTCTAAACACAGGCGTAAACCTAAGCTAATTCTTGTAACTCACTAAGGATTCAGTCTGAAACTTGGCTGGTTCCTCAGTGCTGGCCAGCAATCCTCCCTTCCTGTCTGCCTTTCTGTCTGCAAGTATTCCATACTTTCACCATTCTTCTCAAGCTTTCAATCTTATCTCTTTCTTCTAACCTCAGAGGATAACTTCATCTCCAATTTCACAGAGAATACAGACCCAACAGACAGGATCTCTCTCAACATTTTATTTCCATCTGCCCAATTCTGGCCACATACAAAAGTGGGTCTGTACCCGCCATCATCTTTCATTCTTCCATTCTCAAAACGTCCCCCTGCCTATCTACTAAGAAAGAGAGGAAAACAAAACACTGCTCTTCTCTCTTTATTTCTACCATTCCTTGAGCTACTCCTCTTTTCCCTTCAAGGCTAGAGTAGAAGAAACGAAGAAAAGAGATTTTTAAAAAATAATATCAGATTCAGGCGATTCCTGTTCTCCAAAATTTCAATTATTTGGGGAAGGGGGTATATTTTCCAATGTATAGGGGATTCTATAGTCTTTCTTTAAAAACAAATTATAAAATAATTCTAAATAAGAATCACATATAACAAAATTCACTCTAGGTCTTTTACTGAGAATATGTTCTCCTAGTAAAAAGTAATTTCTACCAGAAAATACAATTTGGTTTTTGGAGAGAGATGGCTTCCTAGAACACATTTCAGCACAGTTTAGTAGAAGCTTTTTCTTAAAGAAATTCAAAAGCAAGTCTCGCATTTATTCACTTATCTCACTTATTCAGCCTCTGATGCAACACTACAGTTATGAAAGTGGTCACCAACATTATTTATAATTCTTAAAGGAGTTCACTACCATTCAGGCCAATCGAATACCCTTTATCATGATTTCATCATAATTAGGGAGTCTTTGTTCTTATTGTGGTCACACACAGATAAAATGTTACATTTAAACTTTAGCATATGTATGAAAAAAAGTAAACTATAAATACATTGATATTTAATTTAAAAATAACTTCAATTCCAAATAATGCTGAGTTAAAAAGAACTAACTAAAAATAAGAATGGAGAAAAAAAGGAAAAACAACAAAAAAAAAAGGAAGTAAGGTTAAAAGAGGATAAGAAAGAGCAAAAGAGAAAGAAAACTAGCTTTACCTACTCTTCACTTAAGCTGCTGCTGCTGCTGCTGCTGCTAAGTCGCTTCAGTCGTGTCCGACTCTGTGTGACCCCATAGACGGCAGCCCACCAGGCTCCCCCGTCTCTGGGATTCTCCAGGCAAGAACACTGGAGTGGGTTGCCATTTCCTTCTCCAATGCATGAAAGTGAAAAGCGAAAGGGAAGTCGCTCAGTCGTGTCCGACTCTTAGTGACCCCGTAGACTGCAGCCCACCAGGCTCCTCCGGCCATGGGATTTTCCACACAAGAGTACTGGAGTGGGATGCCATTGCCTTCTCCTTCACTCTCCAAGTTGAATTATCCCATTAATCACTGTTCAGAGTCCTTCACTCTTATACTTTAGATTCCCTAGAGCTCAATTTCAGTACCACATTAATACAGCATCCTTAAGCTGTAGAAGGAAATAATAACTGTATTTTTTCTAGTGTTTCATACTCAGTTCATTTTCTTTCCAGAAAAGATTTTAATTACAAAATTAATAAAGTTAAATCTCCAAAACCCAGTTCATAATTTACCAATTCTACCTAATTTTCCTACTTTAAGTAGAGGTGTATCATGAAGTAAAAATAAAACACTGAAGCAGAACAATGAGAGTAAGAAAAAATATTAAAAGGAGAAGACTATAGTATTTGCTATATATAAAGACAGCCTTAAAGAAATAATATAAATAGAAAAAAATTTCCTTCATGTATATAAGTAGAAAATTGAAAACGCTTTGCAACCGCCCTCAGTATTCTCCTCATGAAATTCTCCTTCATACATATATATATGCATTTGTTGTTGTTGTTTGTTTTGTTTTTTCTTTGTTTAGTTGCTAAGTCACGTCTGTCTCTTTTGCGACCCCCTGGACTATAGCCCGTCAGGCTCCTCTGTCCATGAGATTTCCCAGGCAAGAATCCTGGAGCTGCATTGCCATTCCCTTCTGATGGGGGATCTTCCAGACCCAGGGATAAAACCTACGTCTCCTGCATTGGCAAGGGGATTCTTTACCACTGAGCCATCAGGGAAGGTTTCACTGTACTGTCTCAAAAAACTGAAGCAATTTTTCTAAAAAAAATTTTTTTGTGTAATTAGTTTTGTGCCTTATATTGAAAAGATGGAAATTTCAATAGAATTGGTAATTTACACTACTTTATAAAGAATATAAAGCATAAGACACCAAGAGTTCAACTCCTCAATGTTTGTTCTCCTATTGAATTATAATTAAAACCCATTTTTTAGGTCTTACAACATTAAACTTACATTAGTATCAACTACAATTGACATATATTTAAGTCATATTCATTCCTACCTGAGAACTCCATCTACTTGGTCTTTGGTGTAGCCTTTTCCACTTTCACCACTACCAGATGAGCTGTCCTTTGTGCAATTAGGTTTGCTGTGATCACCACTACCTGATGGTTTTCGGCAATGAGGGCTATTTCCAGCAGTGCTTCCATTTTTCATGATAATTTCCAACAGTGCTGTAGAAAGATATGGAAAGCATACTCCATCTGTTTACATCAAGGTACATACACATGGTCTTGAGAAGAAAGTTATAAAGCTGACAAAATGTGTACTCCAGAAAGATACACCACAGGGCCTTTTTAAATAGATAGTAAGCATTCCCTTATGTACATAGCTGTTCACAGATCACTAATCACTATTTAGAAGTAGAATATTAAGTTTAATGTTAATAACTCAAAATTACTATCACCTAATTTCATATGATATATTTTATTTGTAATATCATGGTGAAACTGCCGAATACCAAAGAAAACAATAATCCTTAAAGTAGCCGATGAGATTATCTACAAAGAAACAGAAGTTCCCTGGTGACTTCCCTGGTGGCTCAGAGGATAAAGCATCTGCCTGCAACGCAGGAGACCCGGGTTTGATCCCTGGGTTGGGAAGATCCCCTGGAGAAGGAAATGGCAACCCACTCCAGTATTCTTGCCTGGAGAATCCCATGGACAGAGGAGCCTGAAGGGCTACAGTCCACGGGGTCACAAAGAGTCGGACACGACTGAGCAACTTCACACACACATACTTATTTCCCAACAGCAACAATGGCAGCTAAATTCAGTAATAGCTTCAAAATGCTCAGGGAGAATAGCTGTCAACTTGAGTTCTGCACTGCTGCAGCTGCTGCTGCTGGTACGTCGCTTCAGTCGTGTCCGACTCTGTGTGATCCCATAGACGGCAGCTCACCAGGCTCCCCTGTTCCTGGGATTCTCCAGGCAAGACACTGGAGTAGGTTGGCATGTCCTTCTCCAATGTATGAAAGTGAAAAGTAGAAGTGAAGTCGCTCAGTCGTGTCTGACTCTTAGCAACCCCATGGACTGCAGCCCACCTGGCTCCTCCATCCATGGGATTTTCCAGGCAAGAGTACTGGAGTGGGTTGCCATTGCCTTCTCCGGAGTTCTGCACTAATTTTCTGGAAATTATATAAGATTAAAAACATTTTCATACATATACACAATGGAGTATTACTCAGCCGTTAAAAAGAATTCATTTGAATCAGTTCTGATGAGATGGATGAAACTGAAGCCGATTATACAGAGTGAAGTAAGCCAGAAAGAAAAACACCAATACAGTATACTGACACATATATACGGAATTTAGAAAAATGGTAATGATGACCCTGTATGCGAGACAGCAAGAGACACAGATATATAGAACGGACTTTTGGACTCTGAGGGAGAGGGAGAGGGTGGGATGATTTGGGAGAATGGCATTCTATCATGTATACTATCATGTAAGAATTAAATCGCCAGTCTATGTCTGACGCAGGATACAGCATGCTTGGGGCTGGTGCATGGGGATGACCCACAGAGATGTTATGGGGAGGGAGGTGGGAGGGGGGTTCATGTTTGGGAACACATGTAAGAATTAAAGATTTTAAAATTTAAAAAAAAAAACATTTTCAAACAAAGACTGAGAAAATTATCACTAAGATTTCACTAGAAGATATTTACTACCTTGAGATACCACTTTATATCCACTACGATGACTATAATCAACAAGGTGGACAATAACACGTTGACCAGGCTGTATTACTAGGAAAATGGGAACAGTCATATATTGCTAGTGGTAATAGGAAATGCAATGCTTGCTTTGAAAAAAGATCTGGTAGTTTTTTCAAAGATTAAACATATAGTTATAACCTGACCCAATAATCCTATCTCGGTGTATAACCATGAGAAATGAAAACATACATGTATACAAAAACTGGTTCACATATGTTCATAACAGTATTGTTTATAATAGGAAAAAAGTGGAAACAATTGAAATGTCCATCAACTGATGAGTAGATGAATAAAATGTGACAGGTCCATACAATGGAATACTATGACAATCAAAAAAAAAATGAAGTACTGATATATGCTGCAATACAGCTGAACCCTGAAAACATACTAAGTGGAAAAAGTCAGTCACAACAGACAATATACTGTATGATACCATTTATACGAAATGAACAGAATAGGCAAATCTAGAGACAGAAAGATCAGTTGTTGCCAAGGGCTACTGGGGAGGGAAGGATGAAATTTGGGAGAAGTAAGAAGTGATTGCTAGTGAGTATGAGGTTTCTTTCTGTGATGAAGAAAATGTTCTAAAATTAATGGTTGCAATGGCTGCACAACTCTGAACCCACTGAATGGTATATTCTGAATGAGCTGTGAGATAAGTGAATTACATCTCAATAAAGCACTATATATTTTCCCTTGTAGCTCAGTCGGTAAAGAGTCTGCCTGCAATGCTGGAGACCCAGGTTTGATCCCTGGGTCGGGAAGATCCCCTGGAGAAGGAAATGGCAACCCACTCCAGTATTCTTGCCCGGAGAATCCCATGAACAGAGGACCCTGGCAGGCTACAGTCCATGGGGTTGCAAGAGTCAGACATGACTTAGTGACTAAACCACCACCACCAAAGCTGCTATATAGATATTAAAAAAATCCAGCAGTCATTGCCACACAGCCTGTGGGTCTCAGCTCCCTGACCAGGTACTGAAACCAGGTCATGGTAATGAAAGTGCTGAATCCTAACCAGTAGATCACCAGAGAACTACCAGTAATTATTTTCAATATTCCAGAAAAACATCTGCTTCATTGAATACACTAAAGCCTTTGACTGTGTGGATCACAACAAACTCTGGAGAATTCTTAAAGAGATGGGAATACTAGACCACCTTACCTGTCTTCTGAGAAATCTGTATGCAGGACAAGAAGCAACAGTTAGAACTAGACATGGAACAGACTGGTTCCAAATTGGGAAAGTAGTATGTCAAGTCTGTATACTGTCACCCTGCTTATTTAACTTCTATGCAGAGTACATCATGTGAAATGCCACACTGGATGAAGCAGAAGCTGGAATCAAGATTGATGGGAGAAATATCAATAACCTCACATACACAGATGATACCACCCTTATGGCAGAAAGTGAAGAAGAACTAAACAGCCTCTTGATGAAAGTGAAAGAGGAGAGAGAAAATGTTGACTTAAAACTCAACATTCAGAAAACTAAGATCATGGCATCTGGTCCCATCACTTCATGGCAAATAGATGGGCAAACAATGGAACCAGTGACAGACTTTTATTTTCTTGGGCTCCAAAATCACTGCAGATGATGACTGTAGCCATAAAATTAAAAGACGCTTACTCCTTGGAAGAAAAGTTATGACCAATCTAGACAGCATATTAAAAAGCAGAGATTACTTTACCAACAACGGTCTGTCTAGTCGAAGCTATGGTTTTTCAGCAGTCATGTATGGATATGAGAGTTGGACTATAAAGAAAGCTGAGTGCCGAAGAATTGATGCTTTTGAATTGTGGTGTTGGAGAAGACTCTTGAGAGTCCCTTGGACTGCAAAGAGATCCAACCAGACAATCCTCAAGGAAATCAGTCCTGAATATTCATTGTAAGGACTGTTGCTGAAGCTGAAACTCCAATACTTTGGCCACCTGATGAGAAGAATTGACTCACTGGAAAAGATTCTGAGGCTGGAAAAGACTGAAGGAAGGAGAGAAGGGGACGATAGAGGATGAGATGGTTGAATGGCATCACTGACTCGATGGACATTCGTTTGAGCAAGCTCCCAGAGTTGATGAAGGACAGGGAAGCCTGACATGCTGTAGTTCATGGGGTTGCAAAGACTTGGACACAACTGAGTGACTGAACTGAACTGAACATATAAGAGAACTTTCTTCCGAATCTTTTTCATAGCTCATGCATTCAAGGTCACCAAAGACATAAGATATTTAGTTTTTATAACAATTTAGTTGTAGACGGTACAGAAAGGCTCTTAATTAGGTAGCTATCTAGCAGTTTAACAAGATAATAACATATAGTTTATTTTTAACTATTGCTATTCCTATCGCTAAGTCGCTTCAGTCGTGTCCGACTGACTCTGTGTGACCCCATAGACGGCAGCCCACCAGACTTCCCCGTCTCTGGGATTCTCCAGGCAAGAACACTGGAGTGGGTTGCCATTTCCTTCTCCAAAGCATGAGAGTGAAAAGTGAAAGTGAAGTCACTCAGTCGTGTCCGACTCTTAATGACCCCATGGACTGCAGCCTACCAGGCTCCTCCGTCCATACGATTTTCTAGGCAAGGGTACTGGAGGGGGGTGCCATTGCCTTCTCCAATGACAGTTTTAAGTTAGTTAAAAAAGGATGTATTCCTATTGGGTTGCATTTCTAAGTCAATTTTTCAAAGCCCATTTTTATATCTAATTATTCTATTCTACTGGTTAAAAAAAATACTTCTGAAAATCAAAAACTCAAAAGTAAAAATTTCTAATTTTGAAGTTTGCTAATAAAAGTTTTCGGAAATATTTCATAAATACCTATTAATTTCACATGTATGACTCAATCATTTTCCTCCATTAAATATCTGTGCTGGAATAAAAATGAAAATACTGACTCAACATGGTTACCTTATGCAGCCCTTATAAGTTACAATGTGCAAACTAAACAGACAATTTGAGTTCTTTGATTTTATTTTTAAGATGGCTCCATTTCTTAGGACAGAACAATACAAATACAAGAAGCAGTTCTTGGGACCAGCTGAGACCACATTCATCTGCCCTCTTAAGCCCAGGAACTATAGTTCACAGTTAATGCAATCATATTGACCTTGAGAGTAGAAGCCCTCATGGTCTAGGGGGTAGTGGTTCACAACTTTCTAATATGAAAAGTTTTGTGGAAATTCTGGGAAGGCAGAAGCTTAAATTTTAAATCTCATAAAATCAGAGCAATTAGATAACAAAATCAAAGCATCATGTACAAAATCCCAAAATACAAGAAGCTGGGACAAACCACCAACAGCTGCAAGATCTATGTGGGTATTAGTATCTGTGTGGGGAAATATGGAGGACAGTAACAGGGCATTTTACCAGCCCATAGAACAAAATAACTCCAAAAGAGCCAGCAAGGACTCTCTATGAAACACAGCAGGCAAAAATGAGAAAAAGGAATAAAAAGAAATGGGTTTTGCTCACTACAATAGCATGTGATTGAAAGGATTTACAATAAAGTCTTAAGGGCATAGAGTACTCCAGTCACTAGAACTCTTAAAACTAATCAGTCAAAGCTCTTCTCTAGAGCAAAGCGCTACATAAAGAAGAAATTTCTAGGAACAAGATCCAAACTGAAGAGGCTAGGGGAATGGAGAAAAGAAAACAGAAAATTCAGATCAAGTGAGGAAGGAGAGAGTGAAGAGATCTTATTTATCAAGGTGACATATTTTCAAACACTACACAGAAACTGGAGATCTCTGTGTATTTGACAGGCTAACTTCACATAAAAATAAATAAAATGATAAAAGTTAACTCTGATACAGAGTTACAAAAGATAAAAGAAAACAGGACAGATCTCCAAACACAATGAAAGAAAGCACACCAAAAATACTTGCCAACATAATAGGTAAACACTATAACCTACTATTTCAAAACAAGCTGAAAAGACTTAAAAATTATACATTATACAGAAGAACAACATAAATTAGAATGAAAACAACACCCCAAATTATCTACCCACTGCTTAAGTGATAAACCTCGGGCGGGGGGGAGGGGGGGCGGCGGTAATAAAAGGAAGAATCAATTCAAAAAAGAACTAAACTAGAAGAAACAAAGAGTTAATAAACACAACAGATAATGTTGTCTAAGTAAAAGAGAACATAAAAAGGAAGGAAAATGTCTTAATTAAATGAAAAAGACAAAAAATTAGAAAGAAATAGCAAATACTGAAGGTAGTTAAAGAAGATCCAACATACACAGGAGTCCTGAAAAAGAAAATTAAAGGAAATAAAATCAATATAACAATAACTGGAGAAAATTTTTCTGATATAAAAATAAAAATATCTGAAACCAAATAATGAAAGGACAAATTACATATCTAAAAATACTGACCCAGAAAAACCAACATCAAGATATATTCTAGTAAAATTAATTGGAGATCTAGCCAAAAAGATTAAATGGCTTATAAAGGAAAGAGTATTGGATCGTCAGTCTTTGCTCATCAGTAGCACTTGTATAAAACAATAGAATAATATACTGATATATCCAAAGAAAGAAAATTTGAGCCAAAGATTTTGTATCCATCACTAACTTCAAGTGTTAAGACCCACAGATGAACTGTTTTCAACATTCCCCAGAACTTAGGGAACACAGTTCCTACAAGGCCTTCGTAGAAATCTACTAAAGGCTTTAGGAATTCAAAATAAATAGATAAACAAGGACAAAAGGACCAACGGTAAGCACTAAATGTACAGTGACCTATTGTATTAAGACTGAATGACAACTAAAAAAGAGTACATAGTATGTAGTGATAATGAACTCTGACACTGTAGATAGGTTCGATAATTTTTAAGTGGTAGGCTTCCTCTGTCTTTCCTTTAACTGTGGCGAGGGTGGGGAGGCCAGAAACTGTCTTCTCTTGCTTTTAAATCTGGCAGCTGAGTCTTGGACCAAGACAACTTATTGGGACCAAGGTAACACTCAAAGCCTAAAGCATGACTGAGCTTGATAGGGAATGTATCACTGAGGTCAAAAAGGCAACTCATTACATATAGGGGGAAATGAACAAATAAGTAAACTGATGATAACAAGAGCCACATTTCTTGGCTGTCAGAGAATGGAATTACAAATATGAAAATGCAGAAGGCAAGAATGAATCCTATGGACTTCAGAGGGAGGTATGTGAATCTTTGCACAGATTGCGAAATTAATATAGTGTAAATTACTATAGGTATGTGTATATCCACAAATGCATATAAGACACAGATACACATAAACATACATTCATGCATCATGCATACATATATGTCTTAGCTCTGTCTACTAAGAGGATCTGGAGGCAATGACACAGTTGTAGCGATGAGCTTATCAAGTGTCCATATCTTAGTTTCCAAGTATCATTATCCACTAAAAAGAATCAGGACTCCTGGGGAAAGAATTGATTCCCAGGGCAGAGAAAATGAGCTTGAAAACTTTGTGTTTGAAAGTAAAGAAATTCAAAGAATGATGAGGATATGTCATAAGACACAGGAGCTTGAAGGGGCTCCTACGATTAAATCTGAGGCAATCTGAACATCAAAATGAACAGTGATAATAATAGAGTAATTAAGAATCCATAAATCCATTTTAATAGATATGGTTGAATGTCAACTAATAAACTGTAGAAGGAATAATGGAATAAGAAAACCAACATTTGGCAACCATCAGAAATTTATTCTGGAAAGAATCATCATTGGATGTTAAAAGGAGCTGGTGGAAGTTTGTTGTAGAATAGGATATTCAGAGTTTTAAAGTATTTTCCCACAAAATATTTATTAACTACAAGAGGGGAATAAAAGTAAGTTTAGAGTAGAGAAACCTGGTAACACCAACTTCACCAAGTGATCAAAGTTAACCTCACCAGTAAGGACCAAATCAGCACATTCCCTGATACGTCACACTAAGAATGCAACATTACTTCTATAGTATGCCTGCCAAAAATCCATAAGGAAATGTCAGCCAAACCTAAATTGAGGGAAAATCTATAAAATAGCTGGCCTGCATTCATCAAAAACACAAGATCAAGAAAGAAAAGAGACTGAATGCAAACTGGTACAGCCACTATGAAAAACTGTATGGAGATTCCTTAAGAAACTAAAAACAGAGCTACCAGCAATTCCACTTTTGAGCATATATCCAGAGAAAAAATGGTTCAAAATGATATGTACACCCCAGTGTTCCCTGATACATGGTTTACAATAGCCGAGACATGGAAACAACCTAATCCATCAACAGACGAGTGGGTACAGAAGACGTGGCACACATACACAATGGGGTATTACTAAGCCATTAAAAAGAGCAAAATAATGCCATGTGCAGCAACATGAATGGACCCTGAGATTATCATACTAAGTGCAGTAAGTCAGAGAAAGCTAAGTATCTTATGATATCACTTATAAGTGCAATCTTAAAAAAATGATACAAATATACTTATTTACAAAACAGAAAGACTTGCAGACTTAGAGAAGGAATGAGGGGGGGAAGAGTAGGGGAGAGGGATAAACTGGGAGTTTGAGTTAAATACACTGCTTTATTTAAAACAGATAATCAACAAGGATCTCTCTGTGCAAATGGGAAAAGAATTTAATAAATGGATACATGTATAAGTGAATCACCTTGCTATACACCTAAAACCAACACAAAATTGTTAATTAACTATACTCCAATATAAAACAAAAATTAAAAAAGGAAAAGAGAAAAGATGGTATCTAGATAACAAAATATGCCAAATAAATGCAATGAAACAGGGAGATCTGGCAGAATCTGAATGAGGTAATTAATTTCATGACTCTGACAGCTATACTGTTGTTATGTATGAGTGTCCTTAAAAAACATACACTGAATTACTTAGGTGTAATAGGATATCATGTCTATAACTTACTTTTGATTGGTTCTGGAAAAAATATAAGAACAAACTATATACCTGTGGGGGTGGAAGAGAGATAGCAGGGAGAAAAACAGGGCATGATAAAGCAAATGCAGTAAAATTTTATTAAATAGGAAGCACTGAGTGAAATGTATATAGGAAGTGTACACTATTTTTAAGACTTTCCTATAAGCTTCAAAATATTTCAGAATTTTCAAAAAGCTAAAATGAAGAGGGAAAACGGAGAAAGTATATGCAAAGAAAATTTAACTGTTTTCAGTAATTTTATCAGTGAGGTAGTACTGGTAATGTTACTCTGAAACTATTACATATATCATGTGGCATAAAGCAAATAAATAAACATGACATATTCTACCATTTGCCATGGCCTTGAAAACCAGGATTACTACTGTAGAAGGAAAAAGATAGAAATATATGCAAGAAAAGTTTAAAGACCCCAAAATACTTAATTTAAACTTCACTTACTAGTATAAATGTATAAGCTGTTTTAACTTAAAAAAAAAAAAAAATCCCTAGTCTGTACACTGAAAAGGCCCAGAAACAATGACCAATCTATTAACCACAGCATCGTTAGTACCAGACTATGATACTAAAACAGCATTTTCCACTAAAAGAAACCAGGGCTCATTGGAGATACGGTTGATTCAAGATCTAGTACAGGGAATGTATAAGAGAAACCTGAAACTTTCTGTCATACCAAAGAAAAATAAAATTATTAAAGATTATTAGGAATGTGTCTATGAAACTTAGGAGGTAACCTAAAGAGGTTCCACTGGCCACATCTAAAAAATAATATTATCTGCTTTTGGAAAACAGGAGTCAATTCCTTTTCATGAAAACTGATAAAAGCAGTCAAGCACTTATCATATCTTGCCTTTCCTATATGAACTGTACCACTGTGTAACCCTAAGATAGGTGAGGGGAAAGTGTCTCTTTATAGAAGTATTTCAGCCTAAAAGGAAGAAATTATTTTGAAAAAATTGTGAAGCCAGATGAGAAAGTGGTTATATGTATTTATATTTACAGGTGGCCACAAAGTCCCTATGCATGCTAGTTAGAAGTTATCTGTACATTCCCTTTCATTCTTTGCACAAACACATTCTCTCAGTTTTTCTGGACATATTCCATGCTAACAGCTAGATGCTGGATATTGCTAAAGCAAGATCATATAGTTGTTTTAAATTTTCAAGTTATTATGACACTGAACATCTTTCTACAATGCCTAGCGGTTCTGCTTAACAATGGCTATGTATATATGTGCACTCACACCAAGCATTTTGGCTCCAAACAGTGAAAATTTGAACAAGTTCCATTACCTCTGTGTCCCAACATCCAGTTTTATCATCTTAAAAATGGAATCAGCAAGGTTTTCTGTATTAACAATCATTGGAACCAATGCCTGAGAAGGTAATGTGGTTCAGTTCAAGTACTGCCAGAATTTGGAACTCACAACCTTTTTCTGATCTATTAAATGTCTTAGCTATTATATGAGATCACATTTATAATAATGTGCAGTATTACAAACATTAGTTGGACCGATATAAGATATCTGCTTATAAACCAGATTACTTTTGGTTTTAAAGCTGTCCAACCTTATTTTGTATGTTCACTTTCCAGACATATAGCTTTGCTTGTATGTCTTAATTAATGTCATTTGTATGGTTTTAATGTAATCTGTACTTAATTTACACATATCCCATATTAAGGACCAGGGAAAAAATAAACATAGTATTAAAAATATTTATGTGGATAATCCAAAAGTGAATAACCAAGATCTATTTTTATTTCATAAGGTTCTGCTGCACATCTACTATATATAATACTCATCACTAACAAAACCTAAAATAAGAATATATGATTTGGAAAACAGATTTTTCATTCCAGGCAAACTGAAAATAGCTTTTATTTGTGTGATTATAAAAGTAATGTTGTTCAGTTCATTAAAAAAAGATAACAAAGCAAAGATCTCCTATAAATCACACACAAGAAAAAAAAATCACTCAACCATTGTGATATATTTAACTCTAGCTACTCTAATTGGCTAGCTGTCTAGCTTTTTACATATTTTGAAACAAAATGAGAATAATCTACATATGTTGGTAGCCTGCCCTTAATAGGTTTATAATTCAACATATATCATTTTATAGCAATAAATCTAGGTGCACATCATCTTTATTTTTTAAGACCTTATTCAGGACTATTGCAATAGGGGAGTGACAGCAGGCTGAACTCTGAATTCAGTAAAGACAACTGGAAACTTATTGTCAATAAGCATGGTAAGGTGGGTCACTGAATGGAAAATTACTGAGGCATATCATCATTTTTAAGTGCACAGTATATATAGGCAATTCAATTTATTTAATCAATTCCCAATGATGGACTCTTTTCAAATTTTTGCTACAATGACAACCCTTATATGCATTTTCCCATACTTGTCTGTTGTGGGAAAATTTCATTTGTGAATATATTATCACAAAAAGCCTTACCGCTATAACTTTTTCATTTATTTATGAACAAATTGTCTTCACTGATAAGAGATAAAACTACCTAAACGGGTATCATTCCAGAAAACCAGGATTTATAGATGCCACAAGTATATGCAAAAGACTGGTAGACACCACAAGAGTAGAAAAGATGATAACATTAAAATAGTTCCTGACAGAAGAACAGTTTTTAATCTAGGAGAGGAAGAGCTATATACATAAATAATACAAGGAATAAATGCAAAGCAGGGAGAACTACATATTAACTAAGAATGGAAGGAGTACCTGGATTCCCATGGAGATCATCCTAACAAGGCAATTTTTTTATGTTAAACAGGTAAATAAAAAATGACAGAAAAGAGACAATTATTATATAAGCAACTCCAAGGAATCATCCAAATACTTTTTCCATTGTACTAATACATGAAATTCTTATAGCACTTAATAAACTAACCTCATAATAATCCTGTGAAGATTACAGATGAGAAAACTGTGGCTCAGGAAAGGAAACGGGAATGATAGGAACTGAACCATTTTTGTGTCTAGCAGAGATTCCCTATTTCATTTCTCTAAAATGTAAGCTCCAAGAGGACAAGAACTGTCTTATTGATCACTGACTCCCTAGTTCTGAGAATAGTGCCTGCCACAAGGAAGCACAGATTCAGTAAATATTTGTTGAATAAATATATCCCCATCCTACAGATATCAAAATTGAGGCTCAGAAAGACAGTTATGGATATAAACACATAAAACCATTAAATTAAGGTTCAAAACTAAGTTTAGTATTCTTTCTTCAACTATAATGTTTGAAACAGTTTGGTTATTAGCTGAAATGTGGAAATAATTTTATAATATTTAACTAGTGCTACCAAAATAATGTTTTGAATGTATAATTTACACTTATCAATAAATTTTGATTAAGTCAGAAACAGAAAGAAAATGGTATTATCTTCAAAGGAATAGGCTGGATAATACTCCAGATGTGAAATGACAGTTTTAACTGTTTTATCATTTTAAGTGAGACTAAAGGGAACAGAGGAGAAGGCAATGGCACCCCACTCCAGTACTCTTGCCTGGAAAATCCCATGGATGGAGGAGCCTGGTGGGCTGCAGTCCATGGGGTCACTAAGAGTCAGATACGACTGAGCGACTTCCCTTTCACTTTTCACCTTCCTGCATTGGAGATGGAAATGGCAACCCACTCCAGTGTTCTTGCCTGGAGAATCCCAGGGACGGGGGAGCCTGGTGGGCTGCCATCTATGGGGTCGCACAGAGTCAGACACGATTGAAGCGACTTAGCAGCAGCAGTAAAGGGAACAGAACTTTGAACTTTTTAAAATAAAGTAGCAAAAAAAGGAAGAAAAATCTATACACATAGCTCTCACCTGAGGGGAAATAATAAAAAGAGGACTATTTTAATTTGCTATTGTACAGATAGAGGCTGCAAATTATATAAGTTATCTATTCATTAAAGTAGACACAGGATGGTCATTTTTGAAGCTGTAGACTGCCATTTGGTTCAAATTACTATGAAACTCTTGAAAATAATTAAAATGTTTTTCTCTGAAAAAAAATCTATACTTCAAACTGCCTGACAATTAGAATTAAACACTAAAGTATTAAAATAGCAATGTAAAAAAAAAGCAATGTAAAGCATTAAAACTGCGAGGCTGTATCTCTCTGTAAAAATCTAAAACATATCAATAATCCAGTAAACATAAAGTTTAAGAAATCAAAATGCAATTTACTTCTTCTTGCTGATATTTTCCCAGTTTATATTTCCTATGTAGCATCATATACATATATTAACCCTTTCAAATGTAAACCAAACTCATAATATGAAAATATTTGAAAGTTATAAATCAAATTTGCTTAGAAGCCCATTTAAATAAACTGTAAAATAATATTTCAACTAAATACTTAGAAAGCAAGCAATGTCCTAGATTCTTTTGAAGATGCAGTTTTTCCTTAAGGAAAACTCTTGCCAATTTTTTTAAGTGGTTTATCAATCAGATTCCTTACCTAGCAAGAATAAAATTGTAAAGGGGACAAAAGCTCTGGAATTTAGCTAGAATTTAGTCTCACATTTTTGCATTCACTATATAAAAATAAGAGAAATCAAAATGCAATGTTTTATTTTGCCTACCTTAGCATGAAAATACATCCAAGAGGAATATTTTTAACCAAAGCTCTAAGTTATAAAGATGTGAAAGTGGTCTAGAATACATGAAATTCAGGGATAAAAATTTTTAATTTAATTTTAAACAACAGCTTCAATTCCCTTCTACACTAAATATTTTATCAGGAGCTTATACAAGTGTTCTAGATCTTTTCCTCCTCCTCTGGATTCTTAAATTATTCCAGTATACATCTGAGAACATTCTATGTAAAATACACTTTGTTAAGTATTTGCACATGATCTATTTCACCTAACATCAACCCTGTAATGAAATCCTTATGTTATACATAACTAAACAAGGCTTGGCAATGATAAGTAACTCATCCCTGTCAGAGTAACTCAGATCTGTCAGAGGCAAAGTCCATATCTGAATAAGGTCTTCAGACTACACCACAACTGTAGCTAATCACTTTATGTCATAATCACATGTTGCCTTACAATACATTGTACTATTAACTTTCACTCTTCCTGTCTTAATTTTTCCAATGTTCATGTCTTTAAAAGCAACAGCTGTATTGTGCTTTGATATCTTACAGTATCTTTAGTAGATTGATTCAAATTGCTTGTTTCATAGAAGAATTACAGACTACAGGTTTAAAAATTGTCTCACTTGTTAAATGGAAATGACACCAAATTTTCAAGCACTATTAAATGCTTCCCATGTATTAATTCATTTAATCCTCATGCCACCCCTATGAAATTGGTACATTATTGTCCTATTTTGCAGACAGAAAAGCTACAAGCTAGATAGGTTATCTAACTTGCCCAAGATTAAGGTTACAAGTGCGTTACAGGTGAGGCTTCAAAAGCCAAGTTATTCCGTCTGGAGTGGTTACATGCATGTGTGCTAAGACACTTCAGTCATGTCCGATTCTTTGCAACCCTATAGATAGTAGCCAGCCAGGCCCCTCTGTCCATGAGATTGTCCAGGCAAGAAGACTGGAATGGGTTGCCTTGCCCTCCTCCACAGAATCTTCCCAACCCAGGGACTGAACATGTATCTATTTCATCTCCAGCACTGGCAGGCGGGTTCTTTACCACTAGTGCCACCTGGGAAGCACCCCCTAAGACTATATAATGACTAAATGAAATTATGCCTTCATAAGTAGAAAAATTCAAAAAGTTTTAACTCTTGGCAATGATTTCTTGAATATGAAACCAAAGTGAAGTGAAGTCGCTCAGTCTGTCTGACTCTTTGCGACCCCATGGACCTCCATCCATTGAATTTTCCAGGCAAAAGTACCAGAATGGGTTGCCATTTCCTTCTCTAGGGAAATTTTCCCAACCCAGGGATCAAACCCAGGTCTACAGCATTGCAGACAGACGCTTTACCATCTGAGGCACCAGGGAAGCTCTAATGAAACCTAAAGCATAGGCAATAAAAGAAAAAATAGACAAATGGGCCTATATCAAAAGGAAAAAACTCCCGTGTATCAAAGGAAACGACAGAATAAAAGACAACCTACAGAATGGGAGAAAAAAAATCTTCAAATCAGACATCTGGTAAGTTTCCTAGGTGGCATGAGTGGTAAAAAAAAAAAAAACCCGCTTGCTAATGTAGATATAACAGATGTGGGTTCAATCTCTGGGTTGAGAAGATTCCCTGGAGGAGGGCATGGCAACCCACTCCAGTAATCTTACCTGCAGAATCCCATGGACAGAGAAGCCTGGCAGGCTATTGTCCATAGGGTCACGAAGAGTCAGACAAGACTGAAGCGATTTACCACACCGGCATAACTCAACAACTAAAAATAACCTAATTTAAAAATGGGTAAAGGACTTGAATATTTCTCAAAAAATGATATAAAAATGGCCAACGAGCAAATAAAAGGATCCTCAATATCACTAATCTTGAGAGAAATGCAAATCAAAACCACAATAAGATATCACCTCACACTTGCCAGGATGGGTACTGTCAAAAACCAACAAAGAATCAAACAGAAAATGACAAGTGTTGATGAGGATGTGGAGAAACAAGAACTCTTGCCCACTGTTAGTAGGAATGTAAAATTGTGCAACTCTTACAGAAAATGGTATGGCAATTCCTCAAAAAATGTGAAAATAAAATTACCAATATGATCCAGCAATCCCATTTCTGGGTATATATCAAAACCAATTAAAGCAGGATCACAAAGAGGTATTTGTACACCCATGTTCTTATAGCCTTATTTACAATATAGACTGTGATGGTTTCCAAGATATGGAAACTATCAATACAATCTATTCCTTGATGGTGAATGGATATTGAAAATGTGGTATATGCACACAATGGAATACTATGAAGCTTTCAAAAAGGAACTATCAGATTTATGCTACAACATGAATAAACTTCAGGGACATTGTGCTAAATTAAATAAGCCAGTGAAAAAAAGGCAAATCACTAAATAATTCCACTTACTATATAATAAGTATCCAAAGTAGCCACATTTTTAAGAGAGTACAGTGGTGGTTACGAGGAGCTGGGTGGAAAGGGGAAACGGAATTGTTTAATTGGCATAAAGTTTTAGTTTTGTTAAGACAAAAAATTCTGTAGATCTTTTGTACCACAGTGTGAAAATGCTTAACGTTATGGAATTGTACACTTAAAAATGGTTAAGTTGGTAAGCTTCTGTTTTTGCCACATTAAGAAAAAAAATCACTTATTTTCTTTCATTTCCCTCTTTCCTTTTCCTCAACAGCTGGGAAATTAAAAGGACAAAGAAAAGTATAGAAATTCAAGGACTTCAAAAAGTAGAAAAAAACTAAGAAAACAACAATATAAAACAGGTAACCCCACAGTCTTACTGACTTATTGCTAATTTTCTTCTTAACGTGGAAATATCCTGAACCTCAAGTGAAACTGTATCCTATGGACCAGATAATGGAATGTCGTGGTTAAGGGCCTTTTGAAGCTGGAGAGCTCAAATACTATTCTGACTTTGCTACAAATTACTGTGTGACCTTGGGTAAGATATTTTCATTCATTCACTCATTCATTCATTCACTCATCAAAAGGTCTGTTTCCATAAGAGTGAGCCTGGTCAAATGAATTCTAGGATCGAACTGAGGAATAAACGAAATAAGTCATATTAAACAGTAGGTACTTCACAAGCACTCACGAAGTGCTGGCTATAATTACTTTAGAGCCTGAAGAGCAAGAAAAGAGCAGGATTTCGACTAACGGAAGTCTAGAGCTCTGTTCCTAAAGATGTGCCTCATTTGTCGATAATTATGGTGCTATCAAATCGGACACTATTTAGCAAACCCTCACTGACTCTTATCCTTCTTGTCGTCCTCTCTTCTAAAGAACTCTCTCCCAGGGAAAAGCAATGTCATCTCAGGTGTTCGAAAATGTTTGCTTTGGGAACAGCGTTTTCCACCCCAGAGGCGGTGGAACCAGGGACCTGTATATTAACCACTGAGTTCCCTGTTCCTCTCACTTCACTAGGGACCTAGGCCTTAATCGACGATGAGGATGAGGAGGGAGGGGGTCACACAACCACACATCCAGATATAAAGCCCCATCTGGTAAGGCAGGACCAGATGAATCTCCTGGGAGAATGACAGCTGGACATTCATGAAAACCGATAGGGGAACCGGCAACTCTAGCCGGTGGCTCAGAGCCGGCATCTCGCAGGTAGGCCGGTGAGGAGGGAGTCTCGGGGAGCCCACGGCCGGCCCGGCCCGGATGTTCAGGGCCCGAGCGGGGGTGTGTCGGCGAGGAGCGTTCTGGGGGTCCGACCGGCGGGGTCCGGCGGGTGGGGGGCTCCGCGGCTCCATGAGGGCGAGGGTGGGGGCGGGGGCGGGCTGCGCGGCGGCCCGGGGACAGGGCGGGGAGGAAAGGGACCGAGGGCCTCACCGCGGGCCGAGGGCAGTGGGTAGAGCTTCTCGGCCTTCTGAAGGAAGCGCTGGGCCTTCTCGCGGTTGCCGGCGTTCAGGGCCTCCCGGGCGATCTCGACACATTTCTCCGCCTCATCCCGGTTCCCCTCCATGGCTTGCGCCTTCTTCCGTTTCCTGCGGGAGCTCAGCAACGAGGGGCGGAAGCCGCCGCCGCCGCTGCCGCTGAGGAGGCAAGGCCGGCCGGGGCTGGGGGCGTGAGAAGGCGAGCGGGGAGGAGCGCAGGCGACCGCGGCGGCGGGGCCCGGGCGCACTGGCGGGCTCGCAGCTCCGCCTCCTCACGGCGGCCTCCCCGCCCCCCGCGGGTCGCTACGGCGCGAGCCGCATCCCTCTGGCCTCTGGGCTGGGCTCCACCGCCGGGCCGTCAGAACCGGCTCGCTGATCCTTGCCGGCGCGGACAGGCTCGGGGCTCACCGACCTGGAGGGTGAGGGGGGCGTGCGGGCGATACCAGGCCGGCTGGCCGCCAGAGGGGCTCCCCTGAAGGGGTTCCGTCGCGGCGTGGACCCAGCCGCCAGCCTCAGCAACGCGGTGCTCTCCAACCCCCTGCGCGGCCCGCGAAGGCGGCAGGCCGCCTTCCTGGCGACCGGCCGACGAGTGGAGTTGGGGACATTCGTTTTCAGGAAAATCCCCAGGGATCGAAGCCCCCACCCCCCGGCCCCCTTCAGCCTAGGTCAGACTAGGGAGAATTCGGTCAGTTGAGGACCGGGCTGCCAGTCCCTGGGCACCGCTTCCGGCACAGCTGTTCAGGAGCCCAGTAGGGTGTCCTTTGACCCTAACTCCTGTTTCATTGCCTTATTTCATTCATACTCTTTTTCTGACTCAGTGCCATTAAACTCTTAGTACATCCCAAGAAGTACAAACACTTAATTTGTAGTTTGCACTTATTCTGGTAAAAACCAAAACGCTAGTAACCATGACCAAAACAGGACAGGAATCAGTTCTTTGTCAATGTATTACCTCATATAGGTAAACTTGGTATACCTAATTTTAATCATCACCCTTGTGAAATAATTGCCATGTTGGTATCCTAAGTGGAGGCAAAGGGCCCACCTTTTGCTTGGTATTACGTTGCCAGAAAGTGTCAAAATGATCCACTTAACCTAATTACAAAGTAACTACTTTCACACATTGTTCACTAAAGATATTGTCTACCATAGCAGCAAATATGGTAACTCAGGACTTTCAAAGAAATCTTGATTCTTCTCTGTTAAATGTGAATAGTATGTTCCCCAAAGATGTTACCATATACTGAACAATTTAATGCAAGTAACCTTCAAAAGAGCGTGTAGCACACTGCAAACATTATCAGTCTAAACTGAAAAGTTTAGACTGTGTAGGTAGGTAGCTACATACAGGACCTTCCTACCTGGCCTCTGCTCCCCAATCCCACTCAAGTCCCCACAGTGCTCTGGTGTAGTGCTTGCTGCTATCACAAACAGCAAACAAAGCTGATGAACTCAGATGGTTAAACTTAGCCTAAAAAACATCAACTTGTGCTGAAGTTTTAAAATCTTTTAATAGTTCATTACAATGTATTTTAAAAAAAAATACTTGGGCCTTTTAACTTTGTTGATCTACAGACAGAATTAACAGTAATTTCAAGGGAAGAAATGTGCTTAAGTTATTGCAAGCTAAGATACCTATTCAAAACAAAGCTGTTCCTACTATAATCAAGCAAATTTTATACACAACTAGTTTGGGATATGACCTTTATTGAGCTTATCCACCAGAGTGGAAATAATGTCTGTACAAAACCAAATGTTTGTTACTATAACTTCTGCATCACAATTAAAATCCAAACAGTTTTTTAAAAACAGTCAACTCAATCAAAACCCACTACTTCAGAATCAATAGCTTCTTTGAAGCCACAGTAACACTTAAATATGGTTAAGACTCAAATGCAGAAATTTGGTTGGTTGGAAAGCTAATTAAACTTCCAACTTTCTCAAATAGAATTACAAAAAGGCAAAATTGTGTTTTTCACAGAGATACAGTCCACTGGAATCACCAACACTGGACAGCTGTTAGAGTATTTAGAGTCCTGAGATAATAAGGAATCCAGGCATCCTTTAGACAGTCTTCTGTTGTCCTTTCTTTCCAATCAGAGATTTGTGGATGTGTGGAATGACACCTAGAAAAGGGATAAAATAACATACTACTTTAAAACCAAGAGTTTAATGTTCAACTTGGAAGATGTCTTTCAATGTAAGTGCAGAGTAAAAATTCAGAAATACATAGAGAAATCAAATTTCATAATGCAACCATACTACAGATCAATGAAAATACACTGTGTCCTCTTTTAGACTGAAAATTACTAGAGGGAAATTTAAAAGCAAATTCTTTTCTCTAGAGAAATTTATAAGTTAATATTTACATACCACCACCAGCAATTGTAGCCTTGATGAGAGAGTCCAATTCTTCATCTCCACGAATAGCAAGTTGCAAGTGACGAGGGGTAATACGCTTTACCTTCAAGTCTTTTGATGCATTTCCTGCCAATTCAAGTACCTAGAAGGCAGAATGCAATCAATCTCCTTCCAACTTTCATTAACGTCAAGATCCAGACAAGAATCAAACCTTCACGATGAAGGTATATCTACCAACTGTCATCTCCCCCACTACCTGAATGGCAAGATAAGCAAAAGCCATAAAGAGGGCACGCAATTTTATTTCCTAAGGCCGCAAAGTCAAGCTCAGGAGGATCCCCATCATGATCACCAGCCCCCTCTAGCGTTGTCGGAAGCTTCTCGCTGCGTTCAGAGCCTGGGAGTTTTCTTGCATCACTTTCCTCCTTCCCTCTCGCCGCCTCCCCCCACCCCCTCCCAACCTTTTCCAGATTATAGGCGTACACCCATTTACCTCTGCGGTGAGGTACTCCAGGATGGCTGCGCTGTACACAGCGGCAGTCGCGCCCACACGTCCATGGCTAGTCGTCCTAGATTTCAGGTGTCGATGAATACGGCCCACTGGGAACTTCGTTTTTAGCATACACAAACATAAATGCACAAAGATAGACGAGCCAAAGATAATTAATTATACGCGCGCCAAAGGCAGGGTCATGGACGCCGGTGCAGCAACGCGCCCCACCACAGACACACGTGATCGCCACCCCCCCCGATATTTATTGCATCGGTAAACCAAGTCGCGACACTATCACCCACGCAAAGACGAAACGCTCAGCTAGAGCGATGATAAACAAGAGAGGAAAGGGAAAGAAAAACGCCACGATTCCCAGAATGCACGAACAACCACTGACCTGCAAACCGGCTCTCTGCGAGCGGGAAACCGCCTTTGTCTTGGCCTTTCCGGAGTCCTTCCCAGCCTTACCGCCAGCCTGCGGCGCGCACACGCCCGCGAGCGAAGGAGGAACGCAGAATATAGGATTACCAGAGCAGCGGGCCCTTCCCCCACCGCGCCGCGGCTCGGGCGCGAGCGCGGCCCCGTGCCCAGCCGGGGTCTCCGGCCCGCGGCGCGCCGCAAGGGCGACCCCGCCCGCCCGTCCCCCGCCGCGCGCTCGGCGCGGCCGCGCGCCTCGGTCCGCCCGCTCGCCGCCCGCCGGCCCCCAGCGGCGCTGCGCGCGCCACCCAACCGTCACCGCCCGCCGCGAGATCCGAGGCTGCTCCGCTCGCCGCCGACAAAACACCTCCCCTTGCTCTTCCAAATCCTGTCTCCGCGCGTTCCCAACCGTCGCCGCTTCACCCCCATCTCCGTGTGTAACGGGTTTTTCTCCCGCCGGCAAAAACCCGCGGAGTCTTCGAGCGTCTCCACCAAGTTTACCATTTCGAATTCTGCTGAAGCTCAAACAAGCAAGGCAGAGAAAGGACTAGTCAGACACCCAGCGAGAACCAGCCGCCTACTCCTTCGTCGCACCGCGATTCAAACTGCGCTGTCTCCCGCCTTCCCCGCTCCCTTTATACTGCAGAATGTTCCCTCATCCGGGAACTCGGATTGCTCATCCCACCAATGGCTGCCCCCCGCCCTCGGGACGCGTCCTTGAAGCTTTAGCCAATGAGAAAGCGAAGAAAAGGGCGGAGGGGCGGGCGCTTCACAGCTCGAATCCCTATTGGAGCATGCGGAAGGAGGTGGGGGAGGGCGGAGGGATTGGAACTGGGGAGAAGAAGGGCACAGCGGCGGGAGGGAAGAAACAGAGCGAGCTATGCTGCGGGAGCTAGGGGAGCCCCCGCCCCCGCCCCGGCTGTGGTCACGTGTCCGAGAGGCGGAGTTGAGAGGCTCACGGGAGGGGCACGCAGTATCGCGCACCCTACCATCACCCGTTCGCCTTCGTCTCCTAGCCTGATTCCAGAGACCACGTGAAGTCTCCGCGGGGTCTAGCGCGCCCCACTTCCTGCCCTCCCCTTCCAAATGAGCACCTCGAAGGCAGAGACCCAGCAGTCCACAGCCTTCTTCCGAGGCCCGGGGTACTCTTTTCCCTGGTACCTCAGCATCGCCCAGCTTTTTCAGTCTGACAGGTGGCGCGAACGCGTCCAGTGAGAGGAGCCCCAATTCCTTCCCTGACCACAGTCTTGATAGTGATTTCAGTCTTCTAACCCCCCTGGGCGAGTCTCGAGCCACCGACTGATCATGATCCACTGCTCCCACGTCATTTTCAGTTCTAACTCCCTCGTCTTTCCTCACCATTTTTGAATGCCCTAACCACCCCCCTCCACCCCAGTGGGATACTTTCACGGGAAAAACGGTGATGAAAGCCCCCTTGCTGGTCAGAAAAGACACTTCGGTCTGCCCCTAGAGGGCTTGGAGTGAGACGATATTCTTTAATCAAATCATAACCCGTGTCTTTCTGGAGATTACACATCAATGGGTTGTACCTATAGCCTGGTGTCTAAAGTTGATTTAATGAAACCTCAAAGCTATTCTGTGTCAACTTTTCTATGCTAAACAGTTTGCTACATGACAAATGTTCTGTAAATGTCAGTGCGGTGAGTTCTAACGTGATTTAAGGACAGTTACAGATGGTCCATGTAATCAGTTGCAAATGATGGGCTTAAAAAATAGTACTGTACACACAGCACTATCATAATGCCAGCTACTTAGTCGTCCAACTAATAGATTAATAACACCTGTGTACATGTCCAGCAGCTTGAAGACAGTAATGATCTGTCTTTTATATTTATAGCATTTAATAGTGTATTACATATTAAATATATTTCTGATGTCCAAAAGTTTTAATATATGTATTCTTAAGTACTGTAGTTTGAGTTTCAGTTTGAAAGGTTTTATCAAATTAGAGGACCCTTCCATATCTGGTAGATAAGTAAGTTCCAGTGAAGAAGTTCCCAACAATTTGACAGAGTTTTGTTATTTTCTTCCCCTTACAAATGAGGAATTTTTACATTGTAATCAGTAGCAAGAGTTAATCAGTTCTCCCACGGAATTGTTACAATGACATTTTAAAACTGTGAAACCTGATGTAATAGTTAATCTGAGCCCTGCTGAGGCTTCCTGATATGTACTTTAGAAGCCGACATTAATACCTTTTCCAGTTTGGATAATATGTACTCTTTGCTATGAGATCCAGCTAAAGGAATTCACTGTTGCCTCACTGAACAGTGGTTAAGAGAATGTGCTCTGGAGCAAGAAGAGAACTCTGCTCTGCTTCCTTCTCAGTGTGTCATCTTAGTTACTTTTTGGAGCTTCAAGTTTCTCTTCTATGAAAAGAGTACAGTAACACCTATTCTCAGGTAGTTGTTGAAAGATTAAAGGAGAAGGTATGCAATGTATGCTCCAACATGTGTTTATCACATAGCAGCAGATGATAATGATGGTGTCCTCTACATTGGATGTGGGGAAGGATGAAATAAAGTATCTTTGATTCCTAAATCTTTTCCCCTGTCTACCACACCGTCTTCCTTTGACATGAAAGTAAAAAGCCACAATGCAAGCCTGAAACCTACCTAGGCCCCCTGCATTGGGAGAGCAGAGTCTTAGCTACTGGGCCGCCAGGGAAGTCCCTACTTTAATTTTAGATTGCCTATCACTTGCTGAAATGGATCTTAACTGTTATAGTAAGGCAACAACCTAAATCTTGGGGAAAGAAAGCACACTTTACTCTGCAGCACTGAGAAACCCATCACTGTTTCTGAGAAGGGGAGAATACAGTGTTCCTCAATTTTAAGATACTAATTTAGCATGGAGTAAAAGCCAAATCATAAAAGAGAAAATTTTTGTGAGAAGACTGATGTATGTCATAAAGCTGATGTACGTCATTTAGGTATAAACTCTAAAACCATGTAACACTGAAACCAAGACAAGGATGTAAAATCTTGAAGGAAGACTGAGTAATATTTAGTAACTCGGTGTGGCATTTAAGAAAGTGTAGGAAGGATAAAGTGTAAATGAGAAAGGGCATACAAGCAGATCCTCAGGTTTTTTAGATTGATGGTTTAGGATATGAAGTAGCATCTATAGAAATGAAAATGCCAAAAGGGTAGACATGGATGAGCAGAGGAGAGAAGAAAGAGGAAAGCCAGGAATGTTATGAAAAGTTTAAGCTGCCATTCGGGGAATCCAAGTGGAATTTTCTAGTAAGTATGCTGACAATGAGGGCAAGAGTTTGTGAAAGAAAAATTTTCAAAAATATATCCTAAGAAGCATCTCTAAGAAAGAAACTTTAGGTGATGATATCAGCACTGTTACAAGATAGCATGAGGCATATTTAACAGTTTATGTGAGCAAAAATTGGTTGGATCCACTTTTAAATTAAGTGAGCCATTATGAAATTTGTAATTCAACAAAGTGGTGGCTCAGATGGTAAAGAATCTGCCTGCAATGCAGGAGACCCAAGTTTGATCCCTGGGTCAGGAAGATCCCCTGGAATAGGAAATGACAACCCACTCCAGTATTCTCGCCTGGAGAATCCCATGGACAGAGGAACCTGGTGGGCTATAGTCCATGGGGTCACAAAGAGTTGGACGTGACTGAGTAACTAACATTTACTTAAAGTTTCTTGTTATTAAACATGTTTTAAAAATCATCAATTTAATGTGTAAAAAAAGCAATCAATTGGAATTGGCACCGCCAAGCTGGAAGTAGTTAGAGGTACTCCATCAACAGGAGCTAGGGGAGAAGACTTCTTTAGGGAAGGTCTGGAAGCAAAGAAAGGAACTTATTTGATTGGTTTAAAAAGATTTGATTAACTTAAAGCAATTGGTCATCTCTAGGTTTTGATTTCATAGTCTTGAGGCATTCACAGGTATAGATTTTAGGCTATTTTCAGAGCATTAGAGCCACCTCAGTCTAATAACCTCCTCGTTTAATTTGACACCACAGATGCTAATACCAAGGAAAAGAGTGAATACAACTGAAAGCTGAAGAGCAGTCAAAAAGATCTAGAGAAGTAAAATGTAGTGTCTCACTAGATGTAATGATTCCACACTAAACTAGAAAACTGTAGTTACTATGTCTAGTAACATGATGTTTATCACATGTATACTGCTCACTCTAGGTAAAGAGGAATCTGCATTTGGTCTTTACTCCTCTCTTCTGTTTGCCAAAGATGATGATGTTGCCATAAATTCTGAAACTAAATGGCTTTATCAAAAGTCTTGGTTATTAAGTAAATATTTTTTGCTCAATGTTATAAGGTAATGAGAAAAGTCCATTTGTTAAATTCAGTAAATCAGACATTCCACAAGGCTATCTTAGTACTGTTGGGAATCGAAATGCCACTTTCATCCTGAGAAGTTAAGGGAGCACCAAAAAAAAAAAAAAAAAAAGGCAAGAGTCTAAGGCCATTCAGTTTATATTGCACAGTCCTCTACAGACTCAGCCCCAGGGGAAAACCATATAAAAGGTGTAACCATCACACCTATTGTTAAAACCTTATACAGATAAGTGCGACTCCCTAGGCCTCTCAGTAGGATGATCATGGCTCAGAGAAGAAGCTGAGGGTTTTTCCATACCCTAAGACTTTCCCAGCTTTATTTTGTGTGGGTGCTATGTATGTGTGTTGGAAAAGGAAATGGCAACCCATTCCAGTACTCTTGCCTGGAAAATCCCATGGACACAGTCCACAGGGTTGCAAAGAGTATGACATGACTGAGTGACTTCACTTCACTTTATGTATGTGTGTATATGTGTGTGTGTGTAGAAATGGGAGTGGTTGCTTGGAATTATTTGTCAGCATAGAGTAACCTGCTGCTGCTGCTAAGTCACTTCAGTCGTGTCCAACTCTGTGTGACCCCATAGACGGCAGCCCACCAGGCTCCCCCATCCCTGGGATTCTCCAGGCAAGAACACTGGAGTGAGTTGCCATTTCCTTCTCCAATACATGAAAGTGAAAAGTGAAAGTGAACTCACTCAGTCATGTCCGACTCTTCAGTTCAGTTCAGTCGCTCAGTCGTGTCCGACTCTTTGCGACCCCATGAGTCGAAGGCCGCCAGGCCTCCCTGTCCATCACCAACTCCCAGAGTTCACTCAAGACTCACGTCCATTGAGTCAGTGATGCCATCCAGCCATCTCATCCTCTGTCGTCCTCTTCTCCTCCTGCCCCTAATCCCTCCCAGCATCAGAGTCTTTTCCAATGAGTCAACTCTTCGCATGAGGTGGCCAAAGTACTGGAGTTTCAGCTTTAGCATCAGTCCTTCCAGTGAACACCCAGGGCTGATCTCCTTCAGGATGGATTGGTTGGATCTCCTTGCAGTCCAAGGGACTCTCAAGAGTCTTTTCCAACACCACAGTCAAAAGCATCAATTCTTCAGTGCTCAGCCTTCTTCACAGTCCAACTCTCACATCCATACATGACCACTGGAAAAACCATAGCCTTGACTAGATGGACCTTAGTCAGCAAAGTAGTGTCTCTACTTTTGAATATGCTATCTAGTTTGGTCATAACTTTTCTTCCAAGGAGTAAGCGTCTTTTAATTTCGTGGCTGCAGTCACCATCTGCAGTGATTTTGAAGCCCAAAAAATTAAAGTCTGACACTGTTTCCACTGTTTCCCCATCAGTGATGGGACCGGATGCCATGATCTTCGTTTTCTGAATGTTGAAAGCTAATTAATCCAACCAACAATCTATCTGAGAATCATCTTGTTTACTTTTGTAACCGCTTTAAGTTTTCCCCAGTTTGCTATAGAATTACTTTCATTGAGATTTTGCACTGTCTGGGCCCAGGCAGACAGTGAAACAGCAATGCTTTTGTTCATAGGAATAGATAAGGCTATCAGATCATGATTAATGAGTCACTAGGTTTAGGATATTTGAGGCATGATATTAAGCAAGATCAATTGCTCAAAATACTTTTTTGAACCTTGTAAATTCTGTACATTTACAAGGCATTTTATGAGTTTTCTATGGAATTTGACCTAGAGGTCAAATTTCAACCTAAACATGTCTGAGGTAGATGTGATCATGGCTTATCTTCATTTTAAAAGATGAAGAAATAGACTTAGGGGACATTCAGGGATAAAAGAGACCTGATGTACATTCTCTGTGCTCTTTTATCGTTTCGTATTAATGAGTTAAAAACCTTGGAAGAGGATTTGATTAGTGCCCATGACCATATATAGCTGTGGTTATCTCTGTTTTAAATGAAATAGATGCAATCTCTGAACAATTTTGAAGACATCAATGTTATTCTTTCTAGATGAATACCATTTTCATTATCTTCTAGTGTCCTGATGTTTTGTGAAATAAGTTATTAATTTCTTCGATAAGCCTTCTCTACTGCTCAGAACCTCAGCAGGAGGCAGCCTGAGATGAACTCTTCCTCCATTAATAGATTATTCCAACAAGTCTAGGCAAGAGCTGGCCAGGTCATTTGTCATATTTCACCACAGGATATGGAAATTTACATGCTGGCTCTTTGTTTAGATTTTTATTTCCTGTTTTTAAAGTAAAACAGTGTACTCATTTTAATTCTCAAAAATGAAACAAATCACTTTTTCTCCAAACTTAGCTGACAATTCAGGAATTTTATAAAAATCTGAAGAAGAGAGAAAAGAGTTATATATATAATTATAATGTAGAACCTGTTTCACAACACTGATTTTGTAATAAAACTTTACTAATTTTACAGAAAGTGCTGTTTCAAATTAATGAATTATAAATTACAGAGCACTTGATAAATATATATGATATGTATAAAAATAAACATATAGCAAAGGTATAATACTTTTACATATGAATATATATAAAACTCCAAGTGACCAGTAAATAGTTTTGCCAAGAACTAGTCATCTCCAACTATTTGCGACTCTGTACCGTAGCCCGCCAGGCTTCTCTGTCCATGGGATTTCCCAGGCAAGAATTCTGGAGTGGGTTGTGATTTCCTTCTGCAGGGGATCTTTGTGACCCAGGAATCGAACCTATGTCTCTTACATCTCCTGCTTTGGCAGGTGGATTCTTTACCATTAATTAGCGCCACCTAGGAAGATCATATATAACACTCCAAGTGACCAGAAGATAGTTTTGCCAAGAACAATATTAGTAGATTTGCTTTAAAAAAGAATTTATAATGGCATTAATGATATATAAATGTATTAAAGATCAAGAACTTTTATAATATATATTTGGAAATGTTTGTATTTTGTGTTCTCTACTAAGTAGGTTTACAAACATTCTTTGTGGCTGATTTAAACTATAGTTCAGTTTCTGTTTCCAATGATATATTAAAAATTCTCAAATAGGATCCGAAATATTGAGGCTCTACTCTTGGTTGTCTGTGGCAATCTGATTGCCTCCCAAAAGTAGGGGACATGACTTGAGACTGCATTTACAAAACATCACATTTTTATTCAGCCTGCTTATTGTGGAGGTAGGTCAGATCTCCCCAAGTCACTCCTAGGTGCTGAAACTTTGTGTTGAATGACAGCTCGTGTGAAAATACAGACACATAGAAAGCTGCGCCTGTCATGGATCTTTGTTCCACTTGCCTCACACATATCCAAAGGCAATTTTGCAAGTGGGACACAGCACCTTTTCAGTGACACGATCTTTTTATGGGTCACAGATTTCTATAGAAACATCGGAGCAAATATATTGAAGAATATTAAGCAGATAACCAGAGCCTTAACTGACCAAGACTGGCTCACTGTTCATCAAGCCCATGTTTTCTTCCTGAGCTTTCCACCAGAAGTCCTGCTCCACGCAGAGGGAGTGGCCAAGTGACTGTTTCTTGTCAAGATGTGTGGAAGTGGTGTGCGTCATTTCCACATCAGGGCTTTTGAAAGTAAGTGTGCCTTCTCCACCCTCTTTTTCTCTATTGAGAGTTGGATGCAAAGCAGGAGACTTCCAAGTAAGATAGGAGATTAAAACCATGAGATCAATCTCACAAAAGCCACCTGCCAAGAAAATATACCAGGCAAATACTTGCATTGTGTTTAGTCCCCACAATTTTGTTGTTTGTTACAGCAGTTAGCCCTCCCTAGCTAATTACCTAGCTTACAGACACAAAACATGAAGGCAGAGGTGTTTTTGAGAGACCTGCTGCTGCTAAGTCGCTTCAGTCGTGTCCGACTCTGTGCGACCTACGTATGTGTAATCTATTATTATTAGTACGCTGGTTTCATTTGCCAGTATTGTAAAATAGAAGGATAAGTTTTGGCAAACATTCCCTACTAAAGAATCCTTGTTTTCATTATTCCCTACTGTTAAAAAAGTAATTAATTAATGTGGCTGCTTTGGGTCTTATTGCCGCATGTAGGATCTTCGATTTTTGTTGAAGCGTGAAGGATCTTTATTTTCAGCATGCAGGTTCTTTAGCTGAGAACGTGAACTCTTAGTTGCAGCATGTGGGATCTAGTTTCCAGGGATCCAGTCTAGGCCCCCTGCATTGTGACAGATTCTTAGCCACTGGACACCAGGGAAGTCCCCATTATTCCATACTTTTAAAAAGACTGTTATTGTAAAAATATAACTTATGCACAGGTTTACTTTCCATGGCAGTATTTGAAACAGCAAAAGACTGGAAATAACCCAAGTGATCATTGATCAGTTCAGATCAGTCGCTCAGTCATGTCCAGCTCTTTGCAATCCCATGGGCTGTAGCATTCCAGCCTTCCCTGTCCATCATCAATTGGTGGAGCTTGCTCAAACTCGTGTCCGTCCAGTGGGTGATGCCATTCAGCCATCTCATCCTCTGTCATCCCTTTCTCTCCTGCCTTCAATCTTTCCCAGCATCAGGGTCTTTTCCATGAGTTGATTCTTCTCAATAGGTGGACAAAGTACTGAAGTATCAGCTTCAACATCAGTCCTTCCAAGGAATATTCAGGACTAATTTCCTTGAGGATGGACTGGTTGGATCTCCTTGCAGTCCAAGGGACTCTCAAGAGTCTTCTCCAGCACCACAGTTCAAAAGCATCAGTTCTTCCTCACTCACCTTTCTTTATAGTTCAACTCTCACATCCATACATGACTACAGGAAAAACCATAGCTTTCACTAGACAGATTTTCGTTGGCAAAGTAATGTCTCTGCTTTTTAATATGCTTCCTAGGTTGGTCATAGCTTTTCTTCCAAGAAGCGAGCGTCTTTTAATTTTATAGCTGCAGTCACCATCTGCAGCGATTTTGGAGCCCAAAAAAATAAAGTCTGACACTGTTTCCACTGTTTCCCCATCTATTTGCCATGAAGTGATGGGACCAGATGCCATGATCTTCGTGTTCTGAATGTTGAGCTTTAAGCCAACTTTTTCAGTCTTCTCTTTCACTTTCATCAAGAGGCTCTTTAATTCTTCTTTGCTTTCTGCCATTAGAGAGGTGTCATCTGTGTATATGAGTGAAGTGAAGTCGCTCAGTCGTGTCTGACTCTTTGCAACCCCACAGACGGTAGCCTACCAGGCTCCTTCGTCCATGGGATTTTCCAGACAAGAGTACTGGAGTGGGTTGCCATTTCCTTCTCCAGAGAATCTTCCCGATCCAGTGATCGAACCTGGGTCTCCCGCATTGTAGGCAGACGCTTTACCGTCTGAGCCACCAGGGAAGCCAAGTTATTGATATTTCTCCCAGCAATCTTGATTCTAGCTTGTGTTTCATCCAGCCTGGAATTTAGCATGATGTACTCTGCATTTAAGTTAAATAAGCCGGGTGACAATATACAGCCTTGACGTTCAGTTTGGTTCGGTTCAGTTCAGTCGCTCAGTCATGTCCGACTCTTTGGACCCCATGAATCGCAGCACGCCAGGCCTCCCTGTTCATCACCAACACCCCGAGTTCACTCAAACTCACATCCATCGAGTCAGTGGTGCCATCCAGCCATCTCATCCTGGGTCGTCCCCTTCTCCTCCTGCCCCCAATCCTGCCCAGCATCAAAGTTTTTTCCAGTGAGTCAACTCTTCGCATGAGGTGGCCAAAGTACTGGAGTTTCAGCTTTAGCATCATTCCTTCCAAAGAACACCCAGGCCTGATCTCCTTTAGAATGGACTGGTTGGATCTCCTTGCAGTCCAAGGGACTCTCAAGAGTCTTCTCCAACATCCATTCTTCGGCTCCTTCCCTATTTGGAACCAGCCTGTTGTTCCATGTCCAGTTCTAACTGTTGCATCTTGACCTGCATATAGTTTTCTTAGGAGGCAGGTAAAGTGGTCTGATATCTCTTTTAAGAATTTTTCATGGTGTTGTTGTCATCCACGCAGTCAGAAGAGTTTCGCATAGTCAATAAAGCAGATGTTTTTCTGGAACTCTTGCTTTTTCTGTGATCCAACAGAAGCTGGCAGTTTGATATCTGGTTCCTCTGCCTTTTCTAAATCCAGCTTGAACATCTGGATGTTCACATACTGTTGAAACCTGGCTTGGAGAATTTTGAGCATTACTGTGCTAGTGTGTACTGCTGCTGCTCCTGCTGCTAAGTCGCTTCAGTCGTGTCTGACTCTGTGAGACCCCATAGACAGCAGTCCACCAGGCTTGTGCGTCCCTGGGATTCTCCAGGCAAGAACACTGGCTAGTGTGTGAGATGAGTGCAATTGTGCAGTAGTTTGAACATTCTTTGGCATTTCCTTTCTTTGGGATTGGAATTGAAAACTGACCTTTTCCAGCCCTGTGGCCACTGCTAAGTTTTCCAAATTTGCTGGCATATTGAGTGCATCACTTTCGCAGCATCATCTTTTAGGATTTGAAATAGCTCAACTGGAATTCCATTACCTCCACTAGCTTTGTTTGTGGTGATGGTTCCTAAGGCCCACTTGAGTTTGCATTCCAGGATGTCTGGCTCTAGGTGAGTGATCACACCATCATGTTTATCTGGGTCGTGAAGATCTTTTTTGTACAGTTCTTCTGCGTATTCTTGCCACCTCTTCTTAATATCTTCTGCTTCTGTTAGGTCCATACCATTTCTGTCCTTTATTGTGCCCATCTTTGCATGAAATGTTCCCTTGGTATCTCTAATTTTCTTGAAGTGATCTCTAGTCTTTCCCATTCATTGTTTCCCTCTATTTCTTTGCACTGATCACTGAGGAAGGCTTTATCTCTCCTTACTATTCTTTGAAACTCTGCATTCAAATGGGTATATCTTTCCTTTTCTCCATTGCCTTTAGCCTTTCTTCTTTTCTCAGCTATTTGAAAGGTCTCCTCAGACAACCATTTTGCCTTTTTGTATTTATTTTTCTTGAGGATGGTCTTGAACACTGCCTCCTGTACAGTGTCACAGACCTCCATCCATAGTTCTTCAGGCACTCTGTCTATCAGACTAATCCTTTGAATCTATTTGTAACTTCCACTATATAATTGTAAGGGCGTTGATTTAGGTCATACATGAATGGTCTAGTGGTTTTCCCTACTTTCTTAAATTTAAGCCTGAATTTGGCAATAAAGATTTCATGATCATTGAAAAAGCAAGAGTGTTCCAGAAAAACATCTATTTCTGCTTTATTGACTATGACAAAGCCTTTGACTGGGTGGGTCACAATAAACTGTGGAAAATTCTTCAAGAGATGGGAATACCAGCCCACCTGACCTGCCTCTTGAAAAATCTGTATGCAGGTCAGGAAGCAATAGTTAGAACTGGACATGGAACAACAGACTGGTTCCAAATCGGGAAGGAGTATGTCAAGACTATATATTATCACTCTGCTTATTTAACTTGTATGCAGAGTACATCATGAGAAACACTGGGCTGGATGAAGCATAAGCTGGAATCAAGATTGCTGGGAGAAATATCAATAACCTCACATACACAGATGACACCACCCTTATGGCAGAAAGTGAAGAAGAACTAAAAAGCCTCTTAATGAAAGTGAAAGAGGAGAGTGAAAAAGTTGGCTTAAAGCTCAACATTCAGAAAACGAAGATCATGGCATCTGGTCCCATCACTTCATGGGAAATAGATGGGGAAATAGTGGAAACAGTGTCAGGGTTTATTTTTGGGGCCTCTAAAATTACTGCAGATGGTGACTGCAGGCATGAAATTAAAAGACACTCGCTCCTTGGAAGAAAAGCTATGACCAACCTAGACAGCATATTCAAAAGCAGAGACATTACTTTGTCAACAAAGGTCCATCTAGTCAAGGCTATGGTTTTTCCAGTAGTCATGTATGGATATGAGAGTTGGACGAAAAAGAAAGGTGAATGTGGAAGAACTGATGCTTTTGAACTGTGGTGTTGGAGAAGACTCTTGAGAGTCCCTTGGACAGCAAGGAGATCCAACAGTCCATCCTAAAGGAAATCAGTCCTGATTATTCTTTGGAAGGACTGATGTTGAAGCTGAAACTCCAATACTTTGGCCACCTGATGCAAAGAGCTGACTCACTTGAAAAGACCTTAATGATGGGAAGATTGAAGGCAGGAGAGAAGGGGACGACAGAGAATGAGATGGTTGGATGGCATCACCAAGTCGATGGACGTGAGTTTGAGTAAACTCTGGGAATTGGTGATGGACAGGGAGGACTGGAGCGCCTCAGTCCATGGGGTCGCAAAGAGTCAGATATGACTGTGACTGAACTGAAGTTCATGATCTGAGCCACAGTCAGCTCCTGGTCTTGTTTTTTCTGAATGTACAGAATGTACTTCTCCATCTTTGGCTGCAAAGAATATAATCAATAGGATTTTGGTATTGACTATTTGGTGATGTCCATGTGTAAAATCTTCTCTTGTGTTGTTGGAAGAGGGTGTTTTCTATGACCTGTGTGTTCTCTTGGCAAAACTCTGTTAGCCTTTACCTTACTTCATTGTATACTCCTAGGCCAAATTTGTCTGTTACTCCAAGTATCTCTTGACTTTCTACTTTTACATTCCAGACCCCTATAATGAAAAAGAGATCTTTTTGGGGTGTTAGTTCTAGAAGGTCTTGTAGGTTTTCATAGAACCATTCAACTTCAGCTTCTTCAGTGCTACTGGTCGGGGCATAGACTTGGATTACTGTGATATTAAATGGTTTGCCTTGGAAATGAACAAAGATCATCCCGTCATTTTTGATATTGCACCCAAGTACTGCATTTCAGACTTTTGTTGACTATGATGGCTACTCCATTTCTTCTAAGAGATTCTTGCCCACAGTAGTAGATATAATGGTAATCTGAATTTAATTCACCCATTCCAGTCCATTTTAGTTCATTGATTCCTAAAATGTCAGTGTTCACTCTTGCCATCTCCTGTTTGACCACTTCCAATTGACCTTGATTAATGGACCTAACATTCCAGGTCCCTATGCAATATTGTCTTTACAGCATCAGACTTTGCTTCTATCACCAGTCACATCCACAATTGTTGTGGATTGGCTCTGTCTCTTCATTCTTTCTGGAGTTATTTTCTACTCTTCTCCAGTAGTCTATTGCACACCTACTGACCCGGGGAGTTAATATTTCAGTGTCATATCTTTTTGCCTTTTCATCTTGTTCATGGGGTTTTCAAGGCAAGAGTACTGAAGAGGTTTGCCATTCCCTTCTCCAGTGGACCTTGTTTTTCAGAACTCTCCACCATGACCCGTCTGTCTTGGCTGGCCCTACATGGCATGGTTCATAATTTCATTGAGTTAGACAAGGCTGTGGTCCATGTGATCAGTTTGATCAGTTTTCTGTGACTGTGGTTTTCATTTTGTCTGCCTTTTGATGGATAAGGATAAAAGGTTTATGGAAGCTTCCTGATGGGAGAGACTGTGGGGGAAAGTGGGTCTTGTTCTGATGGGTGGGGCCATGCTCAGTAAATCTTTGATCCAATTTTCTATTGAAGGAAGTTGCCATTACCTTCATTACCTCCATGAGAGTTTGGTCTCAGGTCAAACAACAAGGAGGTAACAGAGCCCCTCCCATGGTGGCTCAGAGGTTAAAGCGTCTGCCCACAGTGCGGGAGACCTGGGTTCAATCTCTGGGTCAGGAAAATCCCCTGGAGAAGGAAATGGCAACCCACTCCAGTATTCTTGCCTGGAGAATCCCAGGGATGAAGGAGCCTGGTGGGCTACAGTCCATGGGGTCACGAAGAGTCGGACACTACTGAGCAACTTCACTTTCTTTCCCATCAACAGAAAATTGGATTAAAGATTTACTGAGCATGGCCCCGCCCATCAGAAAAAGATCATTAACAGAGAAAAGTGAAAGTGAAATGGATCAGTTGAACTCTTTGTGACCCCATGGACTGTACCTGCCAGGCTCCTCTATCCATGGGATTTTTCAGGCAAGATTACTGGAGTGGGTTGCCATCCTCTTCTCCAGGGGATCTTCCCAACCCAGGGATTGAACCTGGGTCTCCTGCACTGCAGGCAGACTCTTTACTGTCTGAGCCACAAGAAGGCTTCAGTAATAGAGAACTTATTAATAAACTATGGTTCATCAACATAATGAAATAAGATGGAGCTGTAATGGGAAATGATATGAAAGAAAGAAAGTACGTAATAGGTTATCTAGCATGTTGTGTTTTGTATAAGTTGCATATTTGGTAATATTTGCAAAAAGAAACAATAGTGGATTGATAAGCCAAAATCAATAAAAATTATGTTAGTAAGAGGGAGGGTAAAGAGAACAGGGATGGAAGCAAAACTTGTTTCATAGGTTTTACCTTGGTGTGTTTTAAATCTTTCTATATAAATAAAAAACAAAACTTAATATGTTGTCTGTAAACATTAAAAGCAAACAACTAAATAAATCTGCCTGGATATTAAGTTAATGCCATTTTCTAACAGAGAGAAGAAAGTATATCTAAGTAAACTTAGAAGTAATATTACTTTTAATCTTCAATGGAATATATTAAGAGAGAAGAACTCTGTTCTAAATTGAGAAATTTTAAAAAAGAATTAGAGACAGTACAACCCAATAATGTGTGAACCTTCTTTGGAAGCTGATGTTTTGTCCCTAGTTTTGTTTTTCTTTTGTTTTTATGTTTAGATAATTGGGGAAAGTTGGATATGAACTTAGCATTACATAATATTAATGAATTATCATTAATGTTATTAAATAAATTAATAGCATTTAGTTACGTAAAGAAATGTCCCTCATTTTATTATTTGTAAAGAGGCACACTAAAATATTTAGGGTAACATGTTTCTATTCAAAAATACTCAAAAATATTTATGAAAACATGTTTGGAATTTGCTTTAAAATGTTTCAACCAAAATAAGAAATTTTTTTAATGCAGTAAAGATAAACTTGGCAAAATGTTGATGATTGTTGAAATTGGGTATTCTATTTTGAAAATTTCAGGCAGAGTTCAAAACACATTTTTTTTGAAGGTGATGAAACTGCTACAGATGATATCTTCATGGTGGGAAAGGAAAAAAATTGTAAACTTTGCTCTGTAGTCTTGCAAAGCTTAAGTTCAACACACTTGGCTCCTCCCTTGTTGGGTCTGAAACTGTTTTACATCATGGTTTGCCCTTTAATTCTTTTTTTTTTTTTAATAAAGAGTAACCCCAATATCTGATTTGTACAAACCAGGATGGCTCCTCAGCCACTCTGGTTTCACCACGTGAAGGATCTTTTATTGTTTGATGTTGTGCTAGTTGTCTTTAACAGACAAGTTTATCTCTCTAAATGTTTTTATTGTTAATTCTGTTTTGCTTTAGCTATACTAAAATAACATACAGGGAGTTTGTACAGGAGTTCACAGTGTACCAATGCGAACCACAAAAGATAAGGAGCAACAAGACAGGAGTAGAATAAAAGGAAAATTGAACTCAGACAATGTGGATCTGACATTGATACTGCTCAGTTAGGAGACACTGGTCTCATCAATCTCTGTGAATACTGCACTTCTCTTGGGCAAGATGGGAAGGGTAACATGGTTATTGTAAAGACTGCATGAATAGGTGAGGTACTTTTTCAGCTCTAAACCCTTATAACATTATTAGCATGAAGAATGAATACTGGTAATATTTCAATGACTCTTTTTACTTTCCAAAAGTGAAAAGTTTTCTAAATTAATTTTTAAAAATAAAGCAAATAAGCACACCAAAGTTTTCCAGTAAAAGATAATAAGCACACCAAAGTTTTCCAGTAAAAGATAATAAGCACACCAAAGTTTTCCAGTAAAAGATGCCAGAGTAAAGAAATGATGATTTCATAATGTACCTGTTTCACTGTTTTATGCTTTTCTTCAATATATCAAGTCTTGGTGTTGGCTTTACCTAAGCACCTAATACAGTTCCACCTATTCAAAAACTTATAGGTAAATTTACTACCATACTGAAGGGCAACAGGTAACACTGACTGTGGCTTAACTTGTTTTCAGTAATTTATAATTTCAAGTTGCAGTCAATACTCAGTGCTGTTATGCCTTTGAACTAAGCTTTTCTCTAAATTGTTTAAGGCGCTCAAACATCTTACATTAATGAAAAGTTATTTTACAATATAGTTGTAAATCATGAAAAGAGAATTGAAGAGAAAACATATAACCTTTTGCCCTATCATCTCTGCCAATGCAGGAGACGCAAGATCCTTGGCTAGGGAAGATCCTCTGGAGGAAGAAATGGCAACCCACTCCAGTATTCATTCTTGGAGAATCCCAAGGACAGAGGAGCCTGGTGGGCTACAGTCCATGGGGTCACAAAGAGTAGGACACGACTGAGTGACTGAGAGTAAGCTCAAGCACTCTTTGACAGAGCGAGTATCTCTTTAAAAAAGAAAAGAGTATCTTTTCTCGGGAAAGAACGAGTATCTCTTTAAAGTAATTAATGACTTAAGGGCTGCAAATACTATAAAACAAGCAAACAAAAAAAGATTTTTTTTCCTAATAAATAGCAATAAGAAACACATTTCATCTGATTCTACGTTTTCTGTCAGTAGAAGGATTAGATCAGCTCATCAAATACAGAGCTCCACAGGGGCGGATAGAGAAAACATACTATATTCCTATGGATAATGTTACTACTTCTAAAACCTTTATCAACTGGCTCTTTCATATTTCATGATCCTCACTTTTTACTAGTCTTGTCTTTCAATCCAGACTGATCTTTTTAGATAAAAATCACCTACATATCTGTCTACCTGTTTTTGAAGGGGTTAAATGCATACTGCTGCTGCTGCTGCTGCTGCTGCTAAGTCGCTTCAGTCGTGTCCGACTCTGTGCGACCCCATAGACGGCAGCACACCAGGCTCCCCCGTCCCTGGGATTCTCTAGGCAGGAACACTGGAGTGGGTTGCCGTGTCCTTCTCCAATGCATGAAAGTGAAAAGTGAAAGTGAAGTCGCTCAGTCGTGTCCAACTCTAGCGACCCCATGGACTGCAGCCCGTCAGGCTCCTCCATCCATGGGATTTTCCAGGCAAAAGTAGTGGAGTAGGGTGCCATTGCCTTCTCCAAATGCTTACACGTTTCAACAATTTAAAAGGCTAAAAAAGAGGTATATAGTGAAAATTATCTCTCCCACCCCTGTACCCCAGTTATCCAGAAATATGATTTCCCCATAATTTTTTGATCACCTGCTTTTGTTCACATTGCTGTCTTTATCTGAAATTTCCTTCAGACATCTTTCATTTTTTTTCCCCTTCACTTCTTCAGAATGTAGCTCATTATTCTCCTATAACAAGCATTCCTTGAACCATCAACTCTAAAACTGATTCCTTATTTCCCTTATTCTGCATAATTAAATATGATTTAAACCTTGCTTTCTTTAATATATTTAAAATGCTAATATACCTAAAGTATTTTCAGATTTCCTGAACAGAAGATTTCTGAATGGCTTATGGATTTGTAGGTTCCTTGAAAGCAAGAAATGATCCCTATCTCTTTTGTTTTCACGTAACAGGCAGTCTGGACTTGATGCCTAATATGTTCTCTATCCTCAAACATCCTACCTGGTGATTCTCAAAATTTGCTGCTATTAGAATAAGCTGGGAAGATGTAGAAACTCATAATCCCCTGCCTTCACCCCATTTCAATTACATCAGAATCTCTGGGGGTGTTATCTACACATAAGGACTATTTAAAACTTGCCACATAACTTAGCTTCCAATGTGAAGCTGTGTTTAAGAATCGGTAACTTAACCCACCTGCATGCCCTCCATCTCAGTCCTTGACTGCATTTCATGAAACCATGCTCTTCCCCTCAGTATCAGACATGCCCACTCCTTGCACTCACAGCCATCTTTCCTGGTTTTCTCTGGTCGCAGGTAAAAAGGGGCTCCTCTTCCTCCTGTAGACCTTCTTCCAGCAGCCACATTTTCTTTGTTCCTCTTCCCTGAAAACCTTCTGGTAAGGTTTTGCTATGTAGATGGTTGTCATTTTTTTCCTCCTCCAAGTCTCTCTTCGACCCACTTATATCTGGCTCTCATTCCCATCATGCCTCAAAAATGTCCTTGTCCATGTCACTTGTCACGTTGCCAAACCCAGGGGCCAGTTCTCTGCCTCCTCCTTACCTCTCAGCAGCATGACCTCTCTGCTCCGAACACTGTCTTTCTTGATTTGCTGAATCCGTGTGGTTGCTCCTTCTCCTCTCCCTCTGTCCCCTCTTTATTGACTCTTCGTTACCTGACTGCAGGATGGCAGTTTCCTAGGGCTTCATTCTAAGCCATCTGCTTTCTCCACACATTTCTATGTACAACTTGTGTATATAGATGATTTCAGATAGCAAATGATTTGAAAAAATTTTTACCTTAATTTCTTTTCAGTGATATTAGAAAAGACTACAGCCTACAAATAGAACTCACTTTAAGGCTATAAAGTGAAAGAGGTAAGTTTAAATAACAAAGCACATGACAAACTCTGTAATACACCCTTTACATATCTTGGTTCTTTCCTTAAATTTCTCCAGACCATAGCTACCTTTGTTTCTTCAAAATCCTCCATCAACTGCTAGGTTTCCCTTTTTCTTTAGCCTTCCCGTCAAGCATCCTTTCCATTCTTCCCCACTCATCTCCAGCAGAAACATCTTGATGCACTCCTGTTCACTCTAATTTGAAACTGCTTGTACAATGGAGAACGTAGTGTAGTGCGTGTGTTAATCGCTCAGTCGTGTCTGACTCTTTGCCGCCCCACGGAGTCAGGTTTCTCTGTCCATGGGATTCTCCAGGCAAGAATAGTGGAGACAGTTGCCACTCCTTTCTCCAGGGAATCTTCCAGACCAAGGGATCGAACCTGTGTTTCCTGCATTGCAGACAGATTCTTTATCATCTGAGCCACCACGGAAGCCCGAAGTGTTCACCTAGTAGAGAAATCTTTAAAATGGGAAATGTATACATTGCCAGGAAGTCACAGAAAAGTTACTTGATGCAGAAGAGATATTCTGGGGAAGAAAGAGATGTAGCAATAAAACATTGTATACGTATATTTCAATAATAAAATCTGTCTCAAATATGTTTTTAGTATCTAAGCGTCTAGAATTGTTCACATTTGGAAATGCTGGTATGCTTTAGAAACAGGGAGTCTCTAAAGCACCTGGGTCAAGATCAAGGCCCTCATCTTCATCACCAATTTATTTAAATATTTAATGAGACTGAGCACTGTCAATATATAACTCTATCTAATTATTATTAATGGTTTGCATCTCTAATATTTTAATAGAATACCTATAATAAATCTTTTTTCTAATATTTCTGTTAGAATCTCTTAAGCTCATAATAATAATTTCTGACATAATATATATATAGCAATTCTATTAGTATCTATAGGTTACATTTATTAGCTCACATTAAAGTAAATGGAGTATACTGTCTTTCTAGGACTGGAAATAAAACAACACAGAAGTCTATGTCTTAGTGAAAGTGAAAGTCACTCAGTCGTATCCGACTCTTTGTGACCCCATGGACAGTCCATGGACTTCTCCAGGCCAGGATACTGGAGTGTGTAGCCTTTCCTTTCTCCAGGGGATCTTCCCAACCCAGGGATCGAACCCAGGCCTCCCTCATTGCAGGCAGATTCTTTACCAGTTGAGCCACAAGGGAAGCCTGAGAATACAGGAGTGGGTAGCCTATCCCTTCTCCAGTGAATCTTCCTGACCCAGGAATTGAACGGGGTCTCCTGCATTGCAGGCAGATTCTTTACCAATTGAGCCATCAGAAAAGCCCATCAATGTCTTAATGAGCAACCAATTTCTATTATTATCCTATTACTGCATTATTTTTTTCATTTAAAGTATTTTATTTCTTCAGACAGGAAGGCTACAAGTTAAAAGCTTCATAACCAAAATTTAATATAATAATCCATTCTTCAAAGTAGCCACAAGCTTTTCAACTCTGGACAGCCAGGTTACACAACAACCCAAACCTTCATGCTTTCTCCGTAAACGTACATCTTTCTCAAGAGGCCTTGCATTCCGACTCCACAGCTTAAATTCCTGTTACAGGACTGAACCAAACTGAAATCAGGCTGCAGTCAACCTACATAGGCCCTGATGTACACAGGGCTCTGGTCCAATTCTCTCCCAATCCTGGATCTATCATGATCCATTCAATGTCTGTTTACTGCCAACAGTGAGCTCCAGAGGTCAGGAAACTGAAGGTTGTGCATATCTACACGTGGTTCATTTGGAGCCCCAGCAGGGACTCCTCCTCCAAGATTCATTCTGTACTGTCTGATCACGCAAATGGCAGTAAACTCTGATTCCCGGGTTGAGCCAGCATTGGATGAGGCACAGACAACCGATGATGAAGAGAAAGCACCGCAGATGCGAAAAAAGCCTGTTAGCGCATTTTGTCTTTGTCTGTTTTGTTATCTTCAGTGGGGTTGTTTAGTATGGGTGGCATCCTTTTTCATCATCACAAACTATAACAACCAATAAACTGTAAATGAGGCGGGTAAATAAGGCATAAATCCTTGGAAATGAAACAATATATATTTATGTAATGACTTTTAATAAATTAACCCTCGCATTTGTGGGGGCTCATACACTACATTCCTAAATGTTTACATGTTAAAAATTAAGCTAACATTGCTAAATATCTTTTATCTCCCTACATAGAAAAGATTACACTTATAATAACAAAAATTTTCAAATATGAGGAACTATGTTACTGTTTTATAACTCAAAGCCAGAAAATGTAAAGGATGACTGATTTTAATTATGGTTGGCATGTCTGGCCTTTTGTTGATGAACCAGTGATATTTGGATAATATAAAGGAATATGGAACTAATAAATTAGTATATATTTATTTAAAAATAATTGTTACTCTTCATTTTAGAAATGTCATCAATTATGCTATGATTAATATTTTAATGCAATATCTGTGGCAGTGTGCCAAATTAGACAATATATTTTGATTCAGTAGAGCTTTTTGATAGTTTTAAAAAATGCTTTAATGAACCAGTCTGCATTTTATTTTTTAATCTTGCCACACAGTGCAGCAAGTGGGATGTTTCTTTCACCACCTGGGATCAAATCTTCATCCCCTGCCTTGGGAGCACAGAGTCCTAACCACTGGATCACCAAGGAAGTCCTGATAGCTTTAAAAATTAATTTTAATCAGGCAAAACTTTGCTGAGGCAATACCATCAGATTTTTAATATAATTCTTAATGCAATACTTAGATCTGGTAATGAATCATGAATTTTACATATCAAGCATTGTAGTAGGTTTGCATATCATAAATTATTGTTACCCTATAAGATTTTACAAAATATTTAAAATTTTGTTGGCATCATCTTTATTGGAATTTATACTGTCTCTTAAGGCAATGTAAAGAATTGATAGTACACAACTGATGCCATATCTAGATTTACAGGCTCAATTATAATATGAATGACAATACTGAGAATCGATTCTCAGCCACCATGTGCAATTATGGTGATTATCATGTTAATTTATGAGCAGTTTTAGAACCACAAACAGAACATGCATGAACAAGTGGACACAGCACTACTGGAAAATAATATTTCCTTACCCAAGAAACTACTGAATTGCCCTGGGTTTAGAATTGCCTTATAGATGTGCCATGGTATCAATAAGTAGCCCTATTTCTAAATAAAGATGCATATTTCCAGGGCATAAAAAGTCAAATCTCTATTTTGTGAGTTGTGCGGTGATGGTTGGAGATGCAGATGTTTCAAAATGTCTTGAATGCTGAAGTGATCACTGATATTTGAGAAAGTGAATTTAAAATACATATCTACCAACCAACAAGGTTTAAAGTTGATGTAAATTATTGATGTTAATTTCTAATTAAGTGACAATTTTTAGAATGTTACTCAACATAAGCTTAAATATGCATAGTGCTGCAAAATTTCTGCGTCAATATACCATTTCAATACAAGTGAAATCCATAAATATTAGAAAGGCAAAATTTTAATGAAAAGTGGTCTGTGGACTACTAAGAAATAATGAATATTCAGGAAGTAGTATATATCAAGAACTGTGTGACAAAAATCTAAATATAAGCAAGGAATATATTTTTAAAAATATTTTTAGTTTTATTTTATTATGGCAAGAACTTGTAATATGTGATCTGTCTTCTTAACATATGTTTAAGTGTGTAATACAATATTGTTAACTATAAGCACAATATTGTACACCAGATTTCTAAACTTTATTTATCTTGAATAACTGAAACTCTATAGCTATTGATTAGCAACTCCTTGTTTCCCCCTGCTTCCCACCCTTGGAAACCAGTGCTCTGATCTCTGCGTCTATGAGTGTGACTATTTTTGATGCCCTCTGTAAGTGAATTCTGCAGTATTTGTCCTTTATTTCATGCAGTCTAATACCCTTCAAGTTCATGCACGTTGTTGCAAATAATAGAATTTCTTTCCCTTTTTAAGGCTGAGTAATATTCCATTCTATGTATGTATCACATTTTCTTTATCCATTTATCCATTCATGTACAAGATACAGATGATCTTAAATGAACCACATGTGAATATGTGAAACAAAGCAATGAATTTTATAACAAGCTTGTGAGATCTATTTCATTGCTTTTCTAGAATTGTATTTTTAGTTAGAAGTTGGGATGAGAAAGTTGAGTTCTAAGAACCCTTAATCCCCTACCTTATTTAACATATTTAGACCCGTTTGTTTGGAACGAAATGCCTTCTGGGTTTTTGATCAAAAAAAGTCATCAGTTTATAAAGTAATCAACCAACTGCATTCAGTAAGGTAATAAGTGTTTATTAAGTACCCACTCTATACTAGCTATTGTTCTAGACACTGGTTTATAACAGTGAACAAAAACAGAGTCCTGCCTTCAAAAAACATACTTTCTGTCATGGGATAGAGTGGGGTAAAGACACAGATAGAGAGCAAATGAGTAAATTATATACAATGTTTGAGAATCGATGTTATGAAGAAAACAAGTCAGTACAGGGGTATGGGGAGGTTGCAGTTTTAAAGGGATTGTCAGGGAAGACTCCACTGAGAAGGTGATCTTTGAGTCAGGAAGAGGTACGTTTTAAAATATACAAACATAGTTTTAAAAAATCTCAAACTTGAAAAGTTACAAAGAACTCATTTTGAGACTTACAGACTTAGAGAACAAACTTATGGTTGCAGGTAGTGGGGGACAGATTGGGAGAAGGGATAGTAGGGAGCTGGGAATGGACAGGTACACAAGGCTGTATACACACCAACAAGGACCTATTGTATAGCACATGGAACACTGTTTAGTGTTCTGTGACAGCCTGGATGGGAGGGGAGTTTGGGGGAGAATGGATACATGTCTGTGTATGACTGAGTCCCTTGCTTCCCAGGTGATGCTGTGGTGAAAGTATAGGAAGGCCTGCCAATGCAGGAGACCTGGGTTTGATTCCTGGTTTGGGAAGATCCTCTGGAAGTGGCAACCATTCTAGTGTTCTTTTGCCTGGGAAATCCCATGGACAGAGGAGACTGTCAGACTACAGTCCATGGCAACAAAACAACAAAGAATATGATAGCCAAAGTGCAGAACCAATCCACTAACAAATATTTTTAGAGCTTCTGTTAAGACACAGAGAATCACTACTGACCAAACTTTTCATATTTCCAACAGTCTTTAAGATTTCCATTTACAATAACCCAATAATTAACGATCATAATGCTAAATGAGGCATCATGAAAGGCAAAGTGAAGTTCCACTTACTTTGTCTTTACAGGAAGGAAAATATGAAATATACACATTAGGACAGATTTCAGAAAAACGACTGACAATTATTTAGTCCTTAAGTTTTAGTTGTCTGAAAAATTTGTGTGTGGAGAAAACTCCATTTTATTTATTAGAATCATTAGAAAATAAAGTACTAGTGTTTGTATTAGAGCCAAGCCAAATGCAGGGTCCTACACTCACTGCCTTCAGCCAGCTGTTGTATCTTAGAGTAGTCACTGAACCTCTTAGGGCCTTTTGCTTCCTCAGCTATAAAACAGGAAAAAGAAAAGAAAGTGAACCTGTTAGTTGTTCAGTTGTGTCTGACTCTTTGTTATCCCGTGGACTGTAGCCCACCAGGCTCCTCTGTCCTTGGAATTTTCCAGGCAAGAATCCGGGAGTGGGTTGCAGTTCCTACTCCAGAGGATCTTCCTGACCCAGAGATCTTGCTTCTCCTGTATTGGCAGGTGGATTCTTTATTACTAGGGGCAATTGGGAAGCCCTTATAAAATAGGAAGGTGGTCTAAAGTAAGTCAAAAATAATTGTGAACTCTAAAATTCTATATCTTAAAAAAATTATGAGTTTTTTTTTTCAATCTCTTAGAAAGAGCTTCAAGTGTATACTTTAAGCTTAAAGTATATACAAGTCATTAAAGGATAAAGTATTTTATGTTGGAACTTGCCCAATGGGGCAAAAGAGACTGATTAGAAATGAAATCTTCACTCACAAGATACCTCACAAGTCTAAGAATAAGATCTGGTTTTCTTTCAACTGGTAGAAAAATTTAAATAATGGCATATGGAATCTGTAAGTAACCAATTTACTGTTTATGACTTACATCAGAGATCAGTTGTTGGAATTTCCCAGAAGGTAATTTCCCACTGTGGCTTGTCTTTCCTGATATATAGACCATTGGAAGGCACCTAGACTACAGATCAGAACAGCAACTAATATTTAGTTTGTATGGAGCTTCTACAGAAAGTACTTCTCCCATTTCCCCTTCTTTCTTAAAGTCCATGTCCTCAGCCTGACTTCTCAAGGCATAGCTTTAATGTCTTTGGGTGTATTTCCCCCTAACTTAAACCAATCATATTTCCTCACTTGGGATGTTGAACTAGAGAATGTTAATACTGATTTAGATATAAGGGAAATTGAAAAAGAAAGACCATACCAGGCAATCCCAAGAGGTGAGCTGGAAAGTGATAGCCCACATGTCTGCTTAGATTATTGGGCACAGAAAAACTGAAAAGGTTAAAGAGAGTGGAGAAAGGAGATGAGCACGGAAGAGCAAAGACACAGCTTTCACAGCTTCTGTGAGGTAATGCCATGTTTTTATAATGAACTGCAATTTACAAATTAAAAGACTAATACTCAGAAGGGGAATGACTGACTTTCCAAAGGTCACATGACTAATTACCATCACAGTTACTTTGGAACCTCAATTTTTTGACCTGTTAACTGGTTCTCTTCTTATACTACACTCTACTAACAGTACTGACTCTGCCATTGGCCTTGTGACTTTGGAAAAGTCAGTTAATCTCTCTGGGTCTCAGTTTCCAGGTTAGTAAAGTGGAGTTAAAACACAAGCTTTGCCCTACTTCATAGGGATGTTTTAATACTACATAAATATTTTAATTCTTATTATGTTTTAGAGTTTATAAAGGGACAATGATGCATGATTTCATACTGTCCAGTTCCTACAAAGATGCTGCAAAAATCAAATAAGAATGTATACAAAAGCAGTTGCATGTAATTATCACATGCTTCTACTTCCATATACTACTTCCCATCTCTGAAGCTGTTGAAATTCTTGAGATACATTAATGAATTAAAGGTTGTCCAGTGAGACTGGTCAAACAGACACTAAAGCCTGTTTGATAATGCTTAGAATAAAATAGACGCATAATGAGAATTTTATAACTTGTAATGTCAATAAACTGTGGAAAATTCTGAAAGAGATGGGAATACCAGACCACCTGACCTGCCTCTTGAGAAACCTGTATGCAGGTCAGGAAGTAACAGTTAGAACTGGACATGGAACAACAGACTGGTTCCAAATAGGAAAAAGAGTACGTCAAGGCTGTATATTGTCACCCTGCTTATGTAACTTATATGCAGAGTACATCATGAGAAATGCTGGGCTGGAAGAAGCACAAGCTGGAATCAAGATTGCTGGGAGAAATATCAATAAACTGAGATATGCAGATGACACCATCCTTATGGCAGAAAGTGAAAAGGAACTAAAAAGCCTCTTGATGAAAATGAAAGAGGAGAGTGAAAAAGTTGGGTTAAAGCTCAACATTCAGAAAATGAAGATCATGGCATCTGGTCCCATCACTTTATGGTAAATAGATGGGGAAACAGTGGAAACAGTGTCAGACTTTATTTTTGGGGGGCTCTGAAATCACTGCAGATGGTGACTGCAGCCATGAAATTAAAAGACGCTGACTCCTTGGAAGAAAAGTTATGACCAACGTAGGCAGCATATTGAAAAGCAGTGACATTACTTTGCTAACAAAGGTCCATCTAGTCAAGGCTATGGTTTTTCCAGTGGTCATGTATGGATGTGAGAGGTGGACTGTGAAGAAAGCTGAGCGCCGAAGAATTGATGCTTTTGAAGTGTGGTGTTGGAGAAGACTCTTGAGAGTCCCTTGGACTGCAAGGAGATCAACCAATCCATTCTGAAGGAGATCAGCCCTGGGTGTTCTTTGGAGAATGATGGTAAAGCTGAAACTCCAGTACTTTGGCCACCTCATGCGAAGATTTGACTCATTGGAAAAGACTCTGATGCTGGGAGGGATTAGGGGCAGGAGGAAAAAGGGACAACAGAGGATGAGATGGTTGGATGGCATCACTGACTCGATGGACGTGAGTTTGAGTGAACTCCGAGAAATGGTAATGGAGAGGGAGGTCTGGCATGCTGCGATTCATGGGGTCGCAAAGAATTGGAAATGACTGAGCAACTGAACTGAACTGAGCTGAACTTCACTGAGCATCCAAATTCTTCAAGCAGACTTTCAGGGCTATTAATAATCTGTCCACCACAATATTCTTGTAAATATCCTCCAACTTTATTATTCCCAACGTTAAATGTTAAGTGAATTCTTTCTCCATGTAGATCTCTTTGGGGGTTCATTTAGTATTCCTTTCCTTTTTAGCTGGACAAGATATATTAGTGAAAAGAACTTGTTATAAATGGACCTTTAGCAGTATGGTGGCCAGCTATTGGGGTACGGATGTGTTCTACAGCCCTATGGTTGGGTCTTAGTCTTTTATTGAGCCTGTGTCTCATTTAATAACCCATCTTGATCATTTAAGTTTACATTGAATGGAAAGAACTAGGTATTGCTTGAATATTATCCTTATTTTCTAGAATCTTTGGCAAGTCATTTTGTCTCTCTAAGCCTGTTTCCTGGTGATAGTAATATTACCTTGTAGAGATGTTTCCAAAATAAAATAATTCATGTAAGAGCATTTTGTGAATTCAAGGGCTACACCAGAGTACAAGATTAAAAAGTTGCTATTTTGCAAACAGCTCCGTGTATTAACATTTTAATGCCTACAAAGAAGTGTCAAAATTTCCCAAGATTCTGCTGTTTGTTAAAGAATGCCATCTAAGTTGTAAAAATATTTCCCAATGGAATTCAAAAAAACTACTTTGAGATTAAAAAAGTGTAACCTATGAGTTTTATCCCTCCATACTGGGCCATGTGCTAAAAAGACTTGATAAGCATATGGGTATCCATCCAGCTTGCACATGACCCCTCTGACACTGAATGTCACCCACCACAGACTATTCCATTTTCACAGCTTCCACTAATCAATCCTAGTTCCTCAAAGCCTCACAGAATATTCCCAACTAACTGCCCCTCAAATATTTGACAAGAACAGTGAATTCCTCTTGCTAGGTTTTCCAATTTTTACCAATCTGACTATTGTGCATTAGATATTGTCAGTTTTTCTATTTTTCTCATGGTATCTAGAATAGAGCAGAGTATTCCAGATGTGGTATGAATTATAAGGAAAAAAAAATCGCTTTCCTTATTCTAGGTCCTGTACTTCTCTTAATGTGTCCTTGTGTGTATGTGTGCTAAGTCACTTCAGTCGTGTCTGACTCTTTGCCACCCCATGGACTGTAGCCTGCCAGGCTCCTCTGTCCATGGGATTCTCTAGGCAAGAATACTGGAGTGGGTGGCTGTGCCTTCCTCCAGGGGATCTTCCTGACCCAGGGATTGAACTCACACTTCTTACGTCTCCTGCATCAGCAGGTGGATTCTTTACCATTATCACCACCTGGGAAGCCCTAACATGTCCTTAGTTCATATTCAAGTTTTAGTTAAAATCTTGACTTCTCTTTTTCTTTGCAGTAGCTGGTGGCTGAGCTATACTTCCCCCATTCTGTTTCCCCCAGTGGCTTTTTAAGGTTCAACTGCAAGAATTGAATCTATTCTATGTAGATTTTGTCCTGTCAGATGCAAAAGTGAAACTGTATAGAAAACATTTTTGTTTCCCAACTTTCCATTTCACGTGAAATCTGTCCTAGTTTCCTCCCTGTCCTTAGACTATGTAAAACCAAGAACAGTGCTCCTGTATCGCCAGTATTGGCTTTCTTTGCACTTAAACTAATGTGAGTGGGTTTCTGGTCTTTGCATCCAAAACAGCTGTTGCTAGAACATGGCCTAAACCCGCCTAGGGCTGACTTTATTCATCCCTAGTCTGCAGGACTGGAGGCCAGAATAAGGAGCTGTCTCAAACTGAAAGATCAAGAATTGTAGAGGCGTTGACTACACGATTGCTTGAACAGAAGAAAGTACTGCAATTGTCTCTTGTACTGAAATGGAAGCAGCTATGTGTAAAAGAATCAAGTATGGGGAGGCAGGGAACGAATGAAGGTTGGGGTGCAGGGAAGCAACTCCACTGGCCTTGGAGTTGGAGAACGTTGATTATTATCTTAATTCTGCTGCATTCAAAGTGTGTGACACTGAGCTATTCACAGCCTTCTCAGCCTTTGGTTTTTTCATATATGAAATTTAAAGAGTTACACGGATTACATATGATATCTACTGTCTTTTCAGCTTGAAATGTCAGCTTTCGGTGTAGCTCTGCACCACTTTGCCATTGCCCGTAGCAGCCCTCTTCATCCTTGCTTTTGTTTCTTTATCTGAAAGATATTTCTCCCCAAGTCCTGGAGACAGCCAGGACTGTCACAGGGTGTGACTGTGGTTCCTAGATTCGGAACCTTTCCTCCCCCTCTCTAACCGTGTCATGGATAGGTACAAGCCTGAACATGTGCAAGCTTTTTTTGTTCTTTGATGTTGGACAAGTTCATTTCTGCTTTCTCAAATCTTCCCAGGCCTAAAGTGAAATCTAGGGTCAGAGGGAAAGATGTATGGAGGGAACATCTTGTCAGGAGGAAACAACAGACTTGAGTTATTCAACCAGAAACAAGCTTAAGGAGGTCTGTGGGCATGAATCCAATTCTTGATGATTGATTAGGGCTTCCCTGGCAGCTCAGATGGCAAAGAATCTGCCTGCAGTGCAGGAGACCCATGTTCCATCCCTGGGTTGGGAAGATCCCCTGGAGAAGGGAATGGTAACCACTCCAGTATGCTTGCCTGGAGAATTCCATGGAAAGAGGAGCTTGGTGTACTATAGTCCATGAGGTCACAAAGAATCAGACACAACTGAGCGACTAACATTTCACTTCATTTTCAATTCTTAATTGGTGGCTCAGTGGTAAAGAATCTGCCTGCCAATACATGAGACGCAGGTTCGATCCCTGGGTCAGGAAGAACCCCTAGAGTAGGAAATGGCAATCCACTCCAGTACTCTTGCCTGGGAAATCCCGTGGACAAAGGAACCTGGCGGGCTACAGTCCATGGGGTTGCAAAGAATCAGACAGGATTTAGTGACTAAACAACAAAAACAGAATTCTTGATAAAGTACTTGTTTTTGATTTTTTGGTTTATTTTTATGGTTTTGATTTTTTTATACTTAGACTTTATAGTTAAGCAAAAATGACTTACTATCTTTTATATACATATTCATGTATATGCTTTAGTATTTTTACATAATTTTAAAATAGATTAATACAAAAACAGATTATCAAATTCAGAAGATACAAGAATGCATACATACCATTTCATCTACAGCTCACTGTTTTCTGGATGTTTATTTTCCCTTCTAGGAAGGAATCACTACTTAAACTAGCATTTTAAAAAATTATTTATTTATTTGGCGTGCTGAGTCTTAGTTGTTACATATGGGATCTAGTTCTCTGACCAGAGATTGAGCCCAGACCCTTTACTTTAGGAATGAGGAGTCTTAACTGCTGGACCATCAAGGAGGAGCCACAGTTTTTTTTTTTTAATGAGACCTTTTAGAGATACTTTTATCCATGCACAATCACACATGAATTCATGCACACATGAATATAGTCATAAATATAAAGACTGCTATAATTATGAAATTGTGATCATTTTTTCCCCTATGGCAACATATTATGTAATAAAGCATCTTCACCCACTTACCAATAAGGCTTGGCTCTGATTGCTATAGCAGCATTTGGAGAGCTTCCTGGTTTATTTAACCAGCTTTATAGTACTTCATTGTTTGGGCTTATCAGAATTGGCTAATTTAGTTTTCTATTGCAGTTGCAAGTAATATTCTTTTACCTTTGTTGATTTGTACATGTATATATCCTTCCATAGGACTGGTTTCTAGAGATAGACTTGCTGGGTCAAAGGGCAGGTGTATGTGTGATCTTGATGGATGTTTCTAAATTTCACCCCCCAAAATAATGGTTGCTTTTATTTATATTCCCACAAGCAATAGGAAACGGCCTGTTTTCCCTACACTCATTCCAACACAGTGAATTATCAAACTTTTGGGTTTTGCCAATTTGGTAGATGAAAGACAGTATCATTTTTGTTTTAAATTGCATTCTCTTACTGTGAATGCAGTTGGTTATCTTTTCATGTGTTTAAGGACTATTTGTCTTTCCATTTTCATTAAGTATCTGTTAATATAATTTGCCAATACCTATATTTCTATATAGGTATCGTAAAGACAAGTTTGATCAGGTTATTTTGAATTCTGTAAAATAAAAGCCAAGTAAAGGTCAGAAGTCAAAATAGAAGGTTTTTAATCTTAAAATAATTTAAGAGAAAAGATTTGAAAGAATTTCTGCTGATCATCTTCCCTTCAGCATTTCATTCTCTGTCTTCTTTTTCCTATTCACCTCTGTTCCTTCTCTCTCTTAACTGTTTGTAAGATTTTAAATATGTGTAGTATATCTATTTACTGAGCACAGTTTTGTGATCTGTTTCCTTATTGGGTAAAAAGAAAAAATAATTAGGTGATTCTACATTTCAGTTCAGTTCAGTTGCTCAGTCTTGTCCGACTCTTTGTGACCCCATGAACCGCAGCATGCCAGGCTTCCCTGTCTATCACCAACTCCTGGAGTTCACCCAAACCCATGTCCATTGTGTTGGTGATGCCATCCAGCCATCTCATCCTCTGTCGTCCCCTTCTCCTCCTGCCCTCAATCTTTCCCAGCATCAGGGTCTTTTCAAATGAGTCAACTCTCTGCATCAGGTTTCCAAAATATTGGAGTTTCAGCTTCAACATCAGTCCCTCCAATGAACACCCAGGACTGGTCTCCTTTAGGATGGACTGGTTGGATCTCCTTGCAGTCCAAGGGACTCTCAAGAGTATTCTCCAACACCACACTTCAAAAGCATCAATTCTTCAGCTCTCAGCTTTCTTTATAGTCCAACTCTCACATCCATACATGACTACTGGAAAAACCACAGCCTTGACTAGACAGACCTTTGTTGGCAAAGTAATGTCTCTGCTTTTTAATATGCTGTCTAGTTTGGTCATAACTTTTCTTCCAAGGAGCACGCGTCTTTTAATTTCATGGCGGCAGTCACCATGATTCTACATTTATTAAAGGATAAATTAAAGATATGATGCTTTTTTGTGTGTGTTGGAGGTTTTAGTTGGAAGCAACAGAAACAATGGATGATTTGAACACAAATGGAACAGCTCTAGAATCTGTGGCAGGCATTTAACTAGGTTACTGATCTGTGAACAGTGGTTTGAGTCAAGTCACAGAACTCTGAGTCTATCCCGTCATTGAGCATGGGTTGATCACTACTGATAATAGACCCTGGGGGCCACTGCTGGTACCGCTTCTCCTTTACCCTAGAAGATGGATGTGGCTGATATCAGCTTCTCTAGCTTAAATATAGAGCACTCTTGCATCTTTGGCATCATAGCATCTGATTTAGTTTGTCTAAGCTTTGTTTGGCCTGTGATCTGGTTGTGGTGTCTATGTTCTAACTCGAGAGAAGCTACGGAAGCCAGTATCAGGCATGCTCACCTTCTGAAGTCAAAGCCAGGCTCAAATAATAAAATGGGGGAGGCTCCATCATTGGAAGGGTGTTTAGATTCTGTATGGCCAAAAAGATTGGCAGTCATCAGCAATTCTCACTTGCTTTTCTCCTCTGGGCAGAGGTCTTCAAAAGATGACCACTTGAAAATCAATCTGATACACTATTTCTTCTCTTGGCCTGAAATGTTGAGGGCTAAGGAGGAAAATATTTGGTCCCCTCTTTGCATAGCTTGGTCAGAGTTTGGCTGAGAAAGGAAAGCGGAGATTACAGGTAAAGAAATAGCTGCCAAAGCCAAAATTTATGCAAAGCCAGAGTTTATGCCTGAAAGTACCAATTTTTAATCCTTCCTTCACAATACTCTGATAATAAAATTACTTCCATCTGCTTACTTTTTCTCAAAAATGATTTAATACATTTACAATTTCTCCATGAAAATAACAAATTAATTGTTTTTCTATCTTCTGGAATTTCAACAACTGAGTTAGGGCTAGCCATAAAGATACACATGGCCTAAAAAGTGAATATAATTCATTTTCCTCAGGCTAATTGCACTAGTTTGTTAGGGCTGCTACAAGCAAGTACCACAAACTGGGTGGTTTAAAACAACAGATCTGAACCTCTTGCAGTCCAGGAGACTGGAAGTCCAGGTTCGCTAGAAGTCCAAGGTCAAGGCATCTACAGGGCTGGCTCTTTCTGTGGGCTGAGAGGGAAGGCTCTGTTCCAGGCTTCTCTCCTGGGCTTGCAGATGGCTGTCTTCTCTTGGTGTCTACACTTCGTTTTCCCTCTGTCTGTGTCTCTGCATCCACGTTTATCATTTTTATAAGGACAACAGTTGTACTGGATTAGGGCCCATTCAAATGACCTCATTTAACTCACTTGTCTCTATAAAGATCATATCTCAAGATACGGTCGCATTTGGAGTGCTACAGATGCGGACTGCAATGTTTGAATTTTGAGAGGGACACAATCAACATTAATCCCGTTGCTAATCTTAATACAATTTTGTGTTTGAGAGAGGAGGAAAGGAGACTGTAAAAGACTCCTTTGGCTGTATTGGCTTCTAATTTGAGAAGATAGTAGTGCCAAGGGCCAGGAGTCTGAGATAATGGCATTTCCAAATGTGAGCAGGCCTGAGAAGACCACTCAGTATGCAATCTATGGGAGTGATGTTTTAAAAGAATAATTTGCAGACATGATCTAGGCAATTACATATATGTAGAATTTGGTAGGTATGTGTCCTATGTATGTAGCACTAGAAACATTTTGTTGTGTGTGAGAGACTCAGAAGCACAACTTCTCTAATTTGCTCTAGGTGCTAAAACTTAATCTGAAAACAATTTGACAATATTACAATAGAACTTAATCCTGCTATCTTTACTGAATTTTCCTTTGATTATAGGAAATCATAGATCAATACAAAATCTCAAAATTCACCAGTATTTTCATATGGATCCATCCAATTGAATGAAACCAGCTTTTTGGAGCACTTAAATTTAAAGCAAGATGGAGTAAAGAAATGTACTAAAGCCAGAAAATTTTGATGGAATCTTCTCTAATTCTTCTGTCTTATCTATCTCACAGGACACAAAAACAATAATATAAACTACATAAAGCTCTACAAGTCCAAGGTATTTTAATCAAACTCTGAGTAAAGCCTCTCTTTTGCTTTTAGTTTACTGAGACATCTGGCAAATACTTTATGGGTCTCAAGCACCTCAGAAATAAAATGAGGATGATTGCGGAGATGTTGCAATTAAAATTAAATTATTAAATTTTAATTCTTTAAAAATTAAAGAATTAATAGTATAAACACTTAATGCCAAATGTTATTAAATAGCTTTATTAAAATTATGGCCTGAAGGTTTTAAAATAGATTGTAGTTTGAGATAGCTGACTCTCACCTGAGTCTCCTTTGCACTTAGTCTAAGCTTTTTAGGTTCTTACCATATTCCATCTTGGATTTTGGCAAATTGCATGTATATTTCACATCTTTGGCAAGTTATACCTATTTTATGCCATACTCTGCACTAAGCTCATAGGAAGAACGTGTGTTCTGTTCATTTTCCTTTTCTTTGAGGGCTTCCTGCTTTCCATGTTGCTGAATAAAGGAGTCACTGTAAATGTTATCTTGGAAACACTTGCATGTGAATGAGCAAAGTAACCACATGATGGCAGTATGTTAAAGGAATAAAGAGTCCTTCACTTCAAGTCATCATTTTAACTTAAAAACATCTGTATGATCAAAGAGAAAAACCTCAAATCTACCTACTTAGTGAAACCTTTATCCTAGTTAATTTTTACAGATGCAGGAACTGAGGGTAAATGACGGTTTCCAGATTTCAAAAACAGCAAGGATTAAAAGAGCTCTGAGTTCCGAGATTTTAAAATAAAACCAATCAGGCTGTGACTCATCCTTCAAACTGAACGATTTTGGGTAACAAGTAAGGGAATTATTTGGCTAATTGTACAAAGAAGAATAATTTATGTGTCGTGCCTAATTTTACTGTCTAGTAGTTATACAAGACATTTGGGGTTGCTCTGCTGGTTAAATTGAAAAACCTCTCAGTTACATACACGCATGCATTACTTTTGAATGAATAGCCAAAACATTGCAACAATGAATTTGACCAACAATTTTGCCTTGTAGTCTGTGACTAAGGATTTTTATTTCATTAGCAAACAGATTAGTCAACATTTGAAAACCTCCAACTGCTTGATAATTGCCCAAGGAATGAGAGAGAGCCAGAGGCAGGTTCTTGTACTGGAAAAGTCTAGGTGTGATTAACAATGTCATCAGACAAGTCTTTCAAACTCTCTTTTCTTTTTCATTGGATTTGTTTTCAGCCAGGATTTCTTTTGTGATGGTGAACATCACTCTAGGTTGCATTTAGTTGGAAGTTTAGCTAGTTCAAAAAGAAAGATGTCTTTCCCATAGTTTCAGCAAAATCTCTGAGGCTGACTCCCATTGGCTGGTCTTGGATACTTACAAATTCCTGAACCAATAACAGTGGCAGGGAGGAACGGGATGCTCTGACTTGCCTGTTCAGTCATAGGCACTCAACTGAACCCAGAATGGAGTCACTTTCCTCTGCACTAATAACATGACTTGAGAACGCAAGAACAGAGGTTTCCCAAAGGAAAATCAGGACTCTGTTACCAAAATAAATGGGAAGGGATATTAGGCAGATTGTTGTTTAGTAGCTCAGTCATGTCCAACAGCTCCAGTGCTCTTGCCTGGAAAATCCCATGGACAGAGGAGCCTGGTGGGCTGCAGTCCATGGGGTAGCTAGGAATCAGACACGACTGAGTGACTTCACTTTCACTTTTCACTTTCATGCACTGGAGAAGGAAATGGCAACCCACTCCAGTGTTCTTGCCTGGAGAATCCCAGGGATGGGGGAGCCAGGTGGGGTGCCGTCTTTGGGGTTGCACAGAGTCAGACACCACTGAAGCAACTTAGCAGCAGCAGCAGCAGCATGTCCAACAGACCCCATGGACTGTAGCCCACCAGGCTCCTCTGTCCATGGGATTTTCCAGGCAAGAACATTGGAGTGGCTCGCCATTTTCTTCTCCGGAGGACCTTCCCGATCCAGTCTCCTGCAAGTCTCCTGCTTTGCAGGCTGATTCTTTACCGCTGAGCCACCAGGAAAGATAAGTAGTAGCTGTTCACTAAAATAAATTTAAAAGACATAGTCCCTGCTCTCAAGAACCCTACACACTTGAAAAGAATCACAAACTGAAGAAGGATGATCATCAACATTATGTTTAAAGTCGCTTTAGAGTTTTGGAAATACTTATTTCTTGCAATCCTTCAAAGAAGTGTTTCAGGTCAGTCCTGTTTTGTGATTAAGGACAGAGAAACATAAGCATTAAACTATTTAACTGCTGCTTAGCATGTCCAACACAGAACTTACATCAAAATAGAAACATATTTATATTTTCCCAGTTGACGCTAGCTCTACCTGTGCATAACACTAGGGCATGCTTGTGTGTGTGTCTGCTTAGTCACTCAGTCGTGTCCCATTCTTTGCAACGCTACGGACTGTAGCCTGGCAGTCTCCTCTGTCCTTGCGGATTCTCCAGGCAAGAATACTGGAGGGGGTTGCTGTGCCCTCCTCCAGGGGATCTTCTAAACCCATTGCTGCTGCTGCTGCTAAGTCGCTTCAGTCATGTCCGACCCTGTGTGACCCCATAGACGGCAGCCCACCAGGCTCCCCCGTCCCTGGGATTCCCCAGGCAAGAACACTGGAGTGGGTTGCCATTTCCTTCTCCAATGCATGAAAGTGAAAAGTGAAAGTGAAGTTACTCAGTCGTGTCTGACTCTTAGCGACCCCATGGACTGCAGCCCACCAGGCTCCTCTGTCCATGGGATTTTCCAGGCAAGAGTACTGGAGTGGGGTGCCATTGCCTTCTCCGCTAAACCCATTATTGGTAGTTATTTGTGAGTAGAAAATACGTTCATATTATAGGATCTGTTTGCATGTGCCCAGTTGTGACCCCATGGACTGTAGCCCACCAGCCTCTTCTGTCAATGGAATTTTTCAGACAAGAATACTGGAGCAGGTTGCCAGGAACCCAGGGATTGAACATACATTTCCTACATCGGCAGACAGATTCTTTATCACTGTGCCACCTGGGAAGCTCCCATACATTATATGATCTAATATGCAATAATCAAACTGTGTTTGACATAAGAAATACCACCTAGTACAGTGTTTTCTCAAATTGTGGTCTGCCTACAGAGTAATTTCCTTGAGTGTTTGTTATAAATACAAATTCAAGGGCTTCATCCTTCAGACTTCCTGAATCAGAACCTCTAGAGATGAGGTCCTAGAAATTAATGTTTTTAAGCCAGAGGCTCACATGAGTTTTATGCACCATGATGTTTAGGAATTTCTGACTTACCACATTGAATTGCATACAGCCTTAGTGATCTGATAGTTATAGGAATGAAATCAGAGATCTGCAGGATTCCACTCAGTCCCTCCTCTAGGTTTTGCCTCTTAGTCTGGTCATATTTCCCTTTTTATTCTCTTCCCTCTACATTAAAATATTCATAAATTAGAAAGACTAAGAATTATGCCATCATGTCATCTAATTTGTGATATTCCAAATTAATCAGTGAATGAGTATCAGTTTTTATAGCAAATACCATAAAATAAAAACTTAGAATTGGAAAGGAAATTAGCTGAGTGATTATTAGGCTCAGATAAGGAAACCCATTTCCAGGAAACTAAAGTGACTTACTTGGCTAGGCAGTTGGTACGGATGGTCCTTTTGAAACTACTCATTTTTAAATGACTATCTCATTTGGGGAAATCGTCATAAAATTCAGTTAGCATTTAGAATTAAAACCCAGCTTTAGTTACATTTAATTGTGTGCACACTAGAGCATAGAATTCAATTTCTGAATCCTGAACCATATTTTATTACTTGTCTTTATGAATAGTTAATGGACATTTGCTATTCCTATGCATGTATTCCTCATTATATGCCCACAGTGGTAGGAGTAAGTACTTGTATTCCCATTTGATAGATGAAGAATCTGAGGCATGTATAGATTAGAAATAGGAACTAGGAAACAGGAGGTCAAGGATTTCCTGGTAAGGCCAACAGGCCCTGTTTTCTAAGATGAGCTAGTTAAGCTGAGTTGGAGATGGAAGACAATGACTGGTGTATGTTAATTTTCTTGACAGGGATTTTCCATAAGTGCAGTATAGCTCAGGTTTAGATTTGTGATGTTGGCCTGGCCACTGTGGTGGCCTCCATTTTGTGAGTCCAGATGTACAGGTTAACTTTATCAATATAATATAACCATGCATTACTTTTGCTTCATGATTTTTAGCTTACCTTACTTTGCTTTTCATTTTCCTTGGTGTTCTTACAGTTTATTTTCGTCTGCTTCATCTTTTCATCCTATACTTTCTTTTAGAGCAAAATCACTTCCTTTTTATTATACTACTCTAATTTTAACCGTTACTAAAAATGAAGAAGATTCAAGTTAGTCACTTTTTATATTGTATTACTTTCACAAAAACAGCCTTTTCCCTTCCTTTTTATTTTTCTTCAGAGTGAGGCAGTTTGACTAACTTGGTTTGTTCAAACTGAGGGACAAGAGGAAATAAATCTGGGTGTTCAGCATAAAAAGAGCGAATGACAAAGACGTTTTTAGGGACAGGGACTTTTTGTCTTTCCTAGGTTATTCTTCATGTCTTTTTGACATCTCTGTTCTCTGGTTCTTATCTTTAAAAGACAGCTGCTTTACCCCAGGCATAAATCAGAAGAGAAAAGCCAGTTACCCAGCAAAGCTGGGCCTGGAGGGAGGATGAAAGGGAATAAGCCTCCAGAGAAGGAGAAAGGAAGAATAAGGGACCCCTGGAGAGTCCACTGGGCCAAACACAACAAACAGGCGGTGAGCACAGACAGAACAGAGGCACTGACTAGGGAAGAAAAAGATGACACCTTTGATGCCTCATAACCAGAAAAGAAGATCCCAGGCGAGTGACACATATGCCTTGGGAACCATTCTGCCCCGGAAGTACAAGGCGCACACCGGCAATTCATGGAATACATGGGAGGTAAGGGCTCAATTCCCGGGCACGAGACCAAACAGGAAGAGAGGGAGAAATGTGCTAATTGTAAATCATGGTTACATAACATAGGAACCACACTGTATTTTTCCACAATGCTGCAGTTAAGAATTAATAGAGGAAATATTTGTTTTCTTGGAGAATATATTGAAGACACATTTATTCAAGATTATATGCATCAAAAATTTTTTCAAAATTTATGTGTACACACAAATTTGGACTTCCTGACTTAACCAGTTAGTTTATTTTAAAACCTGTAAACAAAGAACTCATAAAACACTCATTAAAATTTAGCTGATTATTTGACACCAGATAGCTAGCCTCGCATTTTCCCATTTTTTAGTCAGCTGATAGAAATCATATAAACATAGTTTAATTTATACAAACTTAGCTGAAAAGTTGGAGGACTAATATCAATTTCAGTTAATGTTTTCATGTTTTGAAAGTTTGTTTGGTATCAACAGAGCTTTTAAAAAGTTGAAGTTCTGTGTGAGGAAAATACAAATCTATTATGAGACTTGCTTGCTATTACTGTTGTCAGCTCATTCATATTTTAACATCCTCTTACTCTAAGGTATTAGAAACTGGATTATTTTCATGCAGGTAAATAAAGGTGATGAGGTGGTGGAGGGGGGATGCTAGTGGTTTTGTGATGGCAAAGAAAATGTATTTATGAACTAATTTAAAAGTACACATCTTTAGACATCTATTACAGCTAGAAGGCAATGGCACACCGCTCCAGTACTCTTGCCTGGAAAATCCCATGGACGGAGGAGCCTGGTAGGCTGCAGTCCATGGGGTAGCTAGGAATCAGACACGACTGAGCGACTTCACTTTCATTTTTCACTTTCATGCATTGGAGAAGGAAATGGCAACCCACTCCAGTGTTCTTGCCTGGAGAATCCCAGGGATGGGGTAGCCTGGTGGGCTGTCATCTCTGGGGTCACACAGAGTCAGACACGCCTGAAGCAACTTAGCAGCAGCAGCAGCAGCAGCAGCAGCAGCAGCAGCACAGCTAGAAATACAGCTTTAGGTACTTTAATGGTACTGGTCTTGATTTGTCCTTCTTTTCACAACTCCCCTTAAATCTACCACTTTATCTCTGTGCATTTCTTTTCTCTTAGTTGATGGCTAATGGAAAATGAAACTAGAAGGACCTTTAAGGAGCATAAAAATTCAACTCTGAGCTGTGAACACACACACACACATACCAGAAACCAAAGGAATTTAGGGAGAAGCTGTGATGTATGCATAAGAAAAAAAGCTGTGGAATATATTAAGGTAGAACTTAGTTTTACAGAATATTCTTGAACAGAAACTATTGTAACTGCTTTGCTATCAGTCTGAATAACCGCAATTATATGAATATTTTAAGACTACAGATACTTCCTTATGTATAGGATTTTAAAAAAATTAGTTAAAAAAAACTTTTGCACCTTATGAATACAGTGCAAAATTCAAGAATTATAGTAAGAGGAAGCCACTAATCCCCTATCACAAACTCCTACTTCATCACTCCTAACCTTCACCCACCAAATTCTTCCCCCCAGAGGCAACTATAGTTAATATATCTTGTGTATTGTCCAGAGATGTTATGTGGAAAATTTCAAACGCTCTGTTTTGTCTCTTGGCTGAAACTTAAGAACTTCAGTTTTCCATTGACTTAAAACAGCAAAGTGGAATTCTAGTCTTTGGTTCTGACATGGAAATGACTTCCATATCAGTCCAGACAACTGAGAATTTGCTGATTATGCCAGGCATGGTTCCCATTCTGCCTTAGAGAGAGTTGTTTTCTCTCTCAACAAGATAAATAGACAACTCCTAGGAAGCTGTCCTCCCTTAATGAGTCTTATTTCATTAGTTCATTGCCAAGAAATTACAGCTGATCCAAACGAAAATGTAAAATGAATGTCATTTACTTGTATAGTTTGAATGATATGAGTGACCTGGACTGTGAAAAGAGACAGATTACTCTTTGTTTTTTATTGTTATAACCAAGCTTTCCTATCTGTATTGGGTGGATTATCACCAGCCACCTGAAAATACACTAATTAAAAAAAAACACAAAACAAAACAGGGAGAAGCTATGCATCTTCCTCCTTGCAGAGTGCTGATAAATTTATAAAACTATCTTGTCTGTATAAAATGCCTACTATTAATAATTCAGCAATAGACCTTTCTCTTTAAACAATGATGATGTCATCAAAATAGCTATAATTTGCAACCATTTAAAACTTACTAAGATGGTATGACAGAAAGTCTTTATCAAAATATCTGTGGTTCCTATAATGCCAAAGTTTTGTTTTGATATTTATAGCAGATAAATGCCAGTACTGTGTTCTCATTGCAATAAATGTGAGATTAAATTGGAATGACAAACAAGCTATGATGACAGTTAATGATGGAAACACTCTCTGATATTCCCTGTTGCCATCTAAATTGGTCCACATAACAGTTGGACAGGTCGGTTGCTGGGTGCAAATTGTTGTTACTGTATAGTCACTGAGTCCTGTCCAGTGTTTTTACAACCCCTAGGACTTTAGCCTGCCAGACTCCCATGTCCATGGAATTCTCGAGGCAAGAATACTGGAGGGAGTTTCCATTTCTTTCTCTAGGGATCTTGCCTACCCAGGGATCAAACCTATGTCTCTTGCATTGGCAGGCAGATTCCTGACTACTGAGCCACTTGGGAAGAAAGACTTCTGGGTGCAAATAGGATCATTCAAATTTGGCAGAACAGTTACACAGTGATTGTATTCAAGATGAGAATCTCATACCTCAGAAAGTATCCTAATTGTATTGCTGCTGCTGCTGCTGCTGCTGCTAAGTTGCTTCAGTCGTGTCCAACTCTGTGCGGCCCCATAGATGGCAGCCCACCAGGCTCCCCCGTCCCTGGGATTCTCCAGGCAAGAACACTGGAGTGGGTTGCCATTTCCTTCTCCAGTGTGTGAAAGTGAAGTCATTCAGTCATGTCTGACCCTCAGCAACCCCATGGACTGCAGCCTACAAGGCTTCTCCATCCATGGGATTTTCAAGGCAAGAGTTATGGAGTGGGGTGCCATTGCCTTCTCCGAATTGTATTGCTAGTTATGAATAATTATGCCCTTAGTATGTGCCAGCAGGAAATCACAAGTGTCTAAACCTGTCCGATACTTATTTTCCTAGGTCAACCATCATTAAAATGTTCATTTGTCATTATTTATAAATTAAATTTAAGTCTCTGAGGATAAAAGTCTTTTTTCTACCTTCTAAATTAAAATTTTATTTTAACACTATAAACAGACTTTTTTAAAAAATCAAGTATTTCACAAGGTTTATCATTTAAAAACATCAGTCTTCTCCTCCTTCCTTCTCCTGATTATTGTTCCTCAAAAACTACTTTCAACTTTTAGATCTTTTTCCTGGTATTTATAAATAACATTCATGTAGTGGTATTTTGTTCAATTTATTACTATTGATAAATTCTTATTTCTAACCTCTGCACTCCTGTCCTTCAAACACGAAGTTACCCTTTCTCTGTTCTATTACAGCTACAGCTTCCTCTTTGCTAAACCAATATTCAATGTTTATTATCATGTCCATTTACAGCTGACCCATGTAGTATATTATAGGGGGGGAAAATGTTTTCCTTGACCCTTTTGATTGAGTCTGAAAGTTAAACTGACAAAGACAGATTAATAGGAGGAGGAAAGCATAATTTATTTAACACGTTTTTACATGACATAGGGACCTTCATAAAGAAATGAAGATCTGAAGAAGTGGTTAAACCTGAATGTTTTTCCTAGATCTGATGAAGAATGGACAGCTGTGAAGACATGTGATAGGACAAAGGGTGTGAAGTCAGTGAAATGACAGGGAAAACTTGGCAAGACCTGTTCATCTGGATTCTGGGTCCTAGAGAAAAGGATGTTCCTTTCCTATAGGTATAAGGAGGGTACCTCTACAGTAAGCATCATGTGACCTGCCTGCTTCAGGGGAGAGGGGCAGGAGAAGGTCAAAGACACCCTCTTGCTTATTCAGTTTTCTCAGACTCTTTCAACTTACAATATTAAATATGCCAAGGTGCCATATTTTGGGGTCTCCTATTCTGAGCTCCATCAGCACAATGATTATAATTGCTTTCTTCTATAATTTTGTTGTCTAGACAGTTATACTTTCATCTTTTTATTTTTTGGATTAATTTTCCATATGCTTATGTCTAGTTCATCCTGTGTTGCTTTACAAAGCGTTACCTTCCTCTTAATATATTCTAGAAGAGGTGGAAAGAATATACAGAAGAACTGTACAAAAAAGATCTTTATGGCCCAGATAATCATGACGGTGTGATCACTCACCTAGAGCCAGACATCCTGGAATGTGAAGTCAAGTGGGCCTTAGGAAGCATCACTATGAACAAAGCTAGTGGAGGTGATGGCATTCCAGTTGAGCTATTTCAAATCCTAAAAGACGATGCTGTGAAAGTGCTATACTCAATATGCCAGCAAATTTGGAAAATGCAGCAGTGGCCATAGGACTGGAAAAGGTCAGTTTTCATTCCAATCTCAAAGAAAGGGAATGCCAAAGAATGTTCAAACTACTGCACAATTGCACTCATCTCACACACTAGTAAAGTAATGCTTAAAATTCTCCAAGCCAGGCTTCAGCAATACGTGAACTGTGCACTTCCAGATGTTTAAACTGGTTTTAGAAAAGGCAGAGGAACCAGAGATCAAATTGCCAACATCCTCTGGATCATCGAAAAAGCAAGAGAGTTCCAGAGAAACATCTATTTCTACTTTATTGACTATGCCAAAGCCTTTGTGTGGATCACAACAAACTGTGGAAAATTCTGAAAGATGGGAATACGAATCCACCTGACCTGCCTTTTGAGAAACCTGTATGCAGGTCAGGAGGCAACAGTTAGAACTGGACATGGAACAACAGACTGGTTCCAAATAGGAAAAGGAGTATGTCAAGGCTGTATATTGTCACCCTGCTTATTTAACTTATATGCAGAGTACATCATGTGAAACGCTGGACTGGAAGAAGCACAAGCTGGAATCAAGATTTCTGGGAGAAACATCAATAACCTCAGATATGCAGATGACACCACCCTTATGATGGAAAGTGAAGAAGAACTAAAGAGCCTCTTGATAAAAGTGAAAGAGGAGAGTGAAAAAGTTGGCTTAAAGCTCAACATTCAGAAAACTAAGATCATGGCATCTGGTCCCATCACTTCATGGCAAATAGATGGGGAAACAGTGGAAACAGTGTCAGACTTTATTTTTTGGGGCTCCAAAATCACTGTAGATGGTGATCGCAGCCGTGAAATTAAAAGACACTTACTCCTTGGAAGGAAAGTTATGACCAACGTAGGCAGCATATTGAAAAGCAGAGACATTACTTGGTCAACAAAGGTCCGTCTAGTCAAGGCTATGGTTTTTCCAGTGGTCATGTATGGATGTGATAGTTGGACTATAAAGAAAGCTGAGTGCTGAATAATTGATGCTTTTGAAGTGTGGTGTTGGAGAAGACTCTTGATAGTCCCTTGGACTGCAAGGAGATCCAACCAGTCCATCATAAAGAAGATCAGTCCTAGGTATTCATTAGAAGGACTGATGTTGAAGCTGAAACTTCAATACTTTGACCACCTGATGCAAAGAGCTGACTCATTTGAAAAGACCCTGATGCTGGGAAAGATTGAAGGCAGGAGGAGAAGGGGACGACAGAGGATGAGATGGTTGGATGGCATCACTGACTCGATGGACATGGGTTTGGGTGGCGTCCAGGAGTTGGTGATAGACAGGGAGGCCTGGCGTACTACGGTTCATGGGGTCACAAAGAGTCGGACACGACTGAACTACTGAACTGAACTGAACTGAGCACTTTGGATAATCTCAGATTTCCATCTCTCTTGAAAACACACCTTCCCTCCTACTGCTCCGATCTGGACATTGTTCTCACCACCTGCTTCTCAGGAGCCTTCCTGGAATGTCCATCACAGCATACCAGAAATCCCCTTTGCCCTCCTCCTGTACTGGATCCCTCATCCTTGAATCCTGAGATGTACCTCTTTCTGGTTTACTCTCCTTTCCTGATGGAGTGCATCCTCTAGTCATTTCCTACAAGACTGTGTGAGAGGTAGATGTGGAGACAGTTCTGTATCTGAACAGGAAAATGTCCTAAGTCTACCATTAACTTATGTGATAATTGGACTGGGTGCCTAGAATTCTAGATTTCAAGGGCTTTATTCTTAAAATTTGAAGGGTTTGTTCTACTGTGCTGCAGGTAGCAGCTTTGAGGCTGAGATATCTGGAGTATTCTGGTTCATCCATCTTGGTATGGGATTTCCCTTTCCTTTTCCTTCTTCTCTTCTCACCCCTGACCCTCAGGAGCTTTTAGAATCCCTTTTCTCTAGCCAGAGCTCTGAAGTGTCCTAGTGATATTCATTTATGTAATTTGTTTCCTTCCTGTAGTGCTGGACATCACCTTCAGTTATGCTGTGACCTTTCAGTCAGGAAATTCCTGTCCTTCAGTTCTGGGAAATTTTCTTAAATTGATTGTTTGATAATTTTCTCCTCTTCGTTTTTACTCATTTCTTTATGGAACTCTTATATTTGGAAATCAGATTTCCTGGAAAGATGCTCTAATTCTCTTATCTTTTTGTTTTGCTGTTCTCTCTCTCCCTCTCTCTCCCACCACCCCCACCTCCTCTGATTGGTTTCCTGTCAATTTAATGAGGTTTCAAGAGGGAGTAAACTCTAATACTTTGGTCACATGATGCAAAGAGCTGACTCATTTGAAAAGACCCCGATGCTGGGAAAGATTGAGAGCAGGAGGAGAAGGGGATAACAGAGGATGAGATGGTTGGATGGCATCACTGACTCAATGGACATGTGTTTGAGTAAACTCTGGGAGTTGGTGATGGACAGGAAGGCCTGGCGTGCTGCAATTCTTGGAGTCACAAACAGTTGGACACAACTGAGCAACTGAACTGAACTGAACTGAATACATGAATATATATTTATTGCATGATATTTAATCACAAGTCTGACAATTGTGAAAAACTGAAGTTTTGCAATAAACTGACTGTTCCCTAAGAACCTGTGGCTAAGCCCTGATGCTGCCATTGCTGTCGCTTCAGTCGTGTCCGACTCTGTGCGATCCCATAGATGGCAGCCCACCAGGCTCCTCTATCCCTGGGATTCTCCAGGCAAGAATATTGGAGTGGGTTGCCATTTCCTTCTCCAGGCTAAGCCCTAGTGGCCAGTATTAAACTGGTGGTTGATATGACATTATCCTTTTTATTTTTTAAATATGAAATCACCTTACATGAAAACTTTTCTGAGGATGCCTGACTAATTACCTATTAACTAGTCTAGAAATGCATCCACAAAGTTTAGGATAGGGAAATTATTCCCAAGTCGGAGAAGGCAATGACACCCCACTCCAGTACCCTTGCCTGGAAAATCCCATGGACAGAGGAGCCTGGTTAGGCTGCAGTCCATGGGGTCGCTGAGAGTTGGACACGACTCAGTGACTTCACTTTCACTTTTCACTTTCATGCATTGGAGAAGGCAATGGCAACCCACTCCAGTGTTCTTGCCTGGAGAATCCCAGGGACGGTGGAGCCTGGTGGGCTGCCATCTATGGGGTCACACAGAGTCGGACACAACTGAAGCGACTTAGCAGCAGCAATTATTCCCAAGTAGGAGAAAAAAAAAAAATCCCTTGAATGAAATCTTTATCTTGTCCATAATATTAAGCTGGTCCCAAACATCAGTGGCACTCTCTTGGCCATATAAACACCCAACACTCAAAATAAAAACATGTCAGTTTTACTGCTGATCTGAAATACTCCTATGGAAAAATAGTAGTGTATACTACTACTAAATACTACTACTACTAACAAATACTACAGTTGCTTAATTTATATATAGGAGAAGAAAATGCCAGATTCTATGCTAGTTTGAGCTTACAGTTTTAGCCTTCTACACAGATAGTTATGATTCAAGGGACATTCGAGAATGCATGCTCCTGTAACTGATTACTGTGGTTCTCTTTTAGCTAACAGTGGCTTTCGATATTCCTTATGTGTTCCCCAATCTTTCACTGTCCTAATGTTAACCAGGACTGGTTTTTTTCTTTAGCATGGACATACATGTGGATTGCAGGTGCTGCTACCAGCTTCCCCTCCAGCATGAGGACCAGATCTGTCATTCAGGAAATAGGTGCCGAGATTATTCCTGGGCTAAACACTCACAGGAAGGGTGAATACGTAAGATGGCATAGGAGACATATAGCAATCATGAGAAATGAGTCACGCACTTAATCGGAGAAGCCATAAGTTTTATTATCTTTTTTTCCTCTCAGGTTTTATTTTATTATAATTTATTAGAGAGTATCCTTTCCCTCATTGTTGTTCAGTTGCTAAGTCATGTCAGGCTCTTTGCGACCTCATGGACTGTAGCTCGCCAGGCTCCTCTGTCCATGGGATTTCCCAGGCAAGAATACTGGAGTGGGTAGCCTTTCTCTGCTCCAGGGGATCTTCCCACCCAAGGGGTCGAACCTGCATTTCCTGCATTGGATTTTTACTAAGCCATTGGGGAACCCCCTTTTCCCCTCCCCGCAGTTTACCTGTTGATCAGTTATTTATTGAAACTGAGGGCATGAAAGGGGAGTAGGCCATGAGGAAAGTTTGGGCTGATCCAGGCCTGCCTTGGAATGTCTCCTCATGGTACTGTTTCCTTGGCCACAGCAGAGTGAAGATAAAATGTGGAAGGTTGTGTCTATCTTGCGTTATTTACCCTTGGTCTGTGCAGCTGGGGTGCAGTGAGTGGTGATGCAGGCCTTAGGCTGACCTGTCTGGAACGGTTTAAAAGACAGGTGGAAAGTCGAGGGCGGCCTCAGGGAGGCCCAGGGACCACACACACCTGCTCTGTGGCCGCCCTGCAAGTTGTGGTGGAGGGGTGGCTTCCAGGCCCCCGGATGAATGCAGAGATTATACCACCTGTATTTCCTCTCCCATTTCCCTCCATAAAGCTGAGCAAACAGACTGTTAGATTGAAGCCTATTTGTGGCTTGTGAGCCTGGCTGTCAAGTTGGACTAGTAACAACCACTGAGGTACTGTAAAAGCAAATTCAAAACTGTTATCTCGGGTTCTTTTTTTTTTTTTGGTAATTAAAGCTATTTTCATTTTGTAAATTACCAGTGTATTTTGTGTTTTCTTATTTCTCAATACATGAATTCAATGGGTTTTCCCTAACTGAAGCTAAGGACAAGCTAGAGATAACTGGTAAATGTTGTAAATTAAGTTCAAGTTCTGCTCCACTTAGACTCATTCATTGAACTATTAAAGAAGCTACAGTGTATGAGGCAGGTAGCTGGGTATACAAATAAAAATGAAAATAAGCAGAACAACGTTTCTTCTGTGGAGCTTATAGAATGTGGGTTTATGTGTGAGTGGGGCTGGGAGTGGTATCACTGATGCTGTAACAGAGGTGAGTACCCATCGCTATGGAAGAAAAGGAGGGTCCTCTAACTGTCCTGAAGAGTTCAGGTGAGATGGGGGTGGTTAAAGTGAGTCCACAACAGTGGGGAAGCAGAAGAGTGAACATATGACACACAGGAGTCTGATCACACAGAACTTGGAATTGATCGAATGTAAGGGAAGGGGTTTGCCCAGGTGGCTCAGGGGTAAAGAATCTGCTTGCCAAGAAGGAGACAGGAGTTCAATCCCTGGGTCGAGAAGATCCCCTGGAGAAAAAAATGGCAACCCTCTCCAGTACTCTTGCCTGCAGAATCCCATGGACAGAGGAGCCTGGCGGGCTATAGTCCGTGCGGTCACAAAGAGTCAGACAGGGCTTAGGGACTGAGCACGTGTGCAAGGGAAGTGAGGAAGGGGTGAGTTGTGAGGGAGAAGATAAGGAATTTAACTTTGGACAAGCACCATCCTCTTCTCTCCTCTGGAACTATGTAGTCTGCATCTTTGCAAAAGAGCTTATCATTCTGTTTTGCAACTTGCTTATATCTCTGCCCACAACTTTGAAATGCTTGAAATCAAGGCCCACATCCTATGTTTATCTTTGTAACCACAGAGTGTAGCACAAACTATGTCCTCAGATTTGTAGAACTGACTATAGCCAGGGACTGAAATACTGATTTCAGTCTTTTATCACAAAGGATGAACTTAAAACTCTTATTTCTCTTAATGAGTTTTATGTTTTAATAAATTTCTACTAAGCAAATTGCAATATAAAAATAATCTCTGGCTTATGATCCTTGCTGATATAAACACACACCATAATCCTTAAAAAATTCCAATCAAAAGTAAAGCAACTTGATGTTTTGGTTAGTTTTAGCAATGCTACTGTAGTTAAATATTGTGTATGTGTGTTCTCAGTCACTCAGTCCTGTCCTATGAAATACTGAAATAGCTTGGAATTTCCTTTTTTTCCTTCATGCTGATTTTTAGAATTAATGCTTGGTGATGTAGCTAACTTTAGCTCATTCTTGCTTAAAAATTCAGCACAATGTTGAACTTTTAATGCTGGCTTAGTTGTTACTTCTATGAGAAGAGAGGGTAAGAGATGAGAATGAATGTGTTTTTATCTTTACAGTGCTTTAATTCTTTTAAAAAAATCTGGAGTGAATATGTCAAAATATAAACCTACCAAATATGGCTAGTGTGTACATGGGAATCAAATTTATTTTCCGAATGCTTTGAAATTTCATACTTTAAAAGTGAAATGGCTGATTTCAAGTGCCTTTTTGAAACAAATACCCATTAGAAAGTTGTTAACACATTTACTCATGATAAAAAAAATACTGTGAAATTCTCTTCTAAATATCGATTGAAAACATCTGCCTTTAACTTTAGAAAAGGAAACTTTAAAAACATCAGAGTAAATACAGAATTTCAATTATTGACAATAAGGAAAGACAGATCATAAATGATATGAGAATTTTAAAAATCAAAATTTTGATATTTAAAATTAAGATTTCTTTGAAGCCTATAAACCCTAAATTATCACCTTTATTCAGATGACTCAGAAGTCTAGACATCTGTAAAATTCCCAGCACCCATAGCCAGCAGCCTGCTGTACCACCCTTCTTGAGCCCAATGTGATCCAAACAAAAGTCAGCCACCTCTGCCCCCTCTCCCACTCAGTGCATCCTAAACTGGTCCTCTTAATTCAGTGATTAAGTCAGTGAGTGAAAGCATGTGAATGAATGAGGGTTCCTAGGCAACGCTGTGGAACAGTCTTGTTATCCTGGGCTTATCTCTATTCCCCGAAGTGACGTATGATCATCTGACACACAGATTAAATGAATCCCTGGGCTAAATATCAGTAGAGCTTAAATTTTTAAATATATTATGTTCACAGAAGTTCAAATATTTTCCTTGCTCCCCAGTGGAACATCTTGTGTACTTCACAGCTGTGGCTTTATATTGTGATCAGAGTGACAGGTTTGAAACTCAAAATGATCATGTTCCCCCCTAACTCATGTCCCTCTCCCCCTCTTCCATATACATGAACACTCCAGAGATTACCTATTGCTCTTAAAATAAGACCAAAATCCTAACATAGCCTTTGATCAAAACTTTTCTTAATTTTCACACTGTCTCCTCCAGCTTCATCTTCCCCAAACTAACCCTTGCTCTTTGATACAAAGAAATGAAAAGTTGAGCTTCCTTATTATACAGTTTCATTCTAGTACTTACCACAGTTGTAATTTTACTTGCATATTTTATTATTAGTATTTATCTCCCATATAATAAGCTATATGTGTTTTCAACCTTGTTTTTGTTTTGATCACTACCTAGTACCTAGCATGCTGCTGCTGCTAAGTCACTTCAGTCGTGTCCGACTCTGTGCAACCCCATAAACGGCAGCCTACCAGGTTCCCCTGTCCCTGGGATTCTCCAGGCAAGAACACTGGAGTGGGTTGCCATTTCCTTCTCCAATGCATGAAAGTGAAAAGTGAAAATGAAGTCGCTCAGTTGTGTCCAACTCTTCACGACCCCATGGACTGCAGCCTACCAGGCTCCTCTGCCCATGCGATTTTCCAGGCAAGAGTACTGGAGTGGGATGCCGTTGCCTTCTCCGAGTACCTAGCATAGTCCCTGGCTTATTTCTTTTTAATGAACAAATGGTCTAAAGAGAAAGAAGATAAAGCATTCTCTCAAAAGATTGATATTTACATAATGCATTTGCCTATGAACCCAGATAAAAGAAGGATATGTGAAAAAAATTCAAACATCAATCAATCAATAAAGGGGAAATATAAGTAAGTAATATTTATGAGCTTATAGGAAGAAAATGGAAGCTCCTTAAAACTGGAAAAGAATAGAAATGATTTTAGATTTGAAGGAAGACATAGACTCACTGCTTTGAGCTGATGGCATAAAATTATAGATGACAGTAACAAATCTGACTTTTACTTTTTTATCAGTATTGCCATTTGGGTATGTAGATTGTGGAAAATGGCCTAGATGTTCTTAATAAGTTAGCCTATATATATTTTTTGGTCCAAATGAGTTATATACTTAGAAGAAGCTTGCAGATGAAATTAATAAACTGTATTATGTGGATGTGTATACGTACGTGCAAGCTAAGTTGCTTCAGTCATGTCTGACTCTTTGCGACCCTATAGGATTGTAGCCCTCCAGGCTCCTCTGTCCATGGATTCTCCTGGCAAGAAAACCGGAATGGGTTGCCATGCCCTCCTCCAGGGAATCTTCCTGACCCAGAGACTGAACCCATGTCTCCTAAGTCTCCCGCACTGGCAGGTGGGTTCTTTACCACTAGTGCCGCCTGGGAAGCCCTGAAAGTAAGCCCTATTGGCTTTCAAAACCAAGTGCCCAGAGGGTGAAATCAGGTGAGGCAGGTGACAATTCACATACAGCGGGTTGAATTACATCACAGGAACCCTGATTTGAGGGAATCCTGATCTTTTATACCAGACAGTAAGCCTGACTAACCTTTGCTCTGGAGGGTGTGTTTAGTTCCTAGGTAACAAAAATACCACAAACTGCTGAAAACCACAGAAACTTATTTTCTCACCGTTCACTAGGTCTGAACGGTGAGGTGAAGTTATTGGCAGGTTTGGTTGTTTCTGGAGGCTCTGTTCCATACTTTTCTCCCAGCTTCTAGTGGCTCCTGAAATCCTTGGTGTGAGTGAGGCTCGCCGCATACAACTCAAGTACAACTCCTTGAATGCAGTATCTGTTTACCTATGACCCATGAGACTAAAGAGACAAGTCATCTGGCTCCACACACCCAATATATGATGTTGGGACCAGCACAGGAAAACTGCCATAGACACTTCAGTTCAAAAATGGGGGAAAGTGGGAGTCGCAAATGAGTTCTCAGTCTGGAGCCATTCTGGGGTCCCCCCAGACAAAGACTGGAAGTTCCTTGATTGGATTCCAAGGTCTGGAATGACTTCAGACCTTCTCCATGACTTTTGACTCCTCCTCTGAGCCCTTGGCTTCACTCTCCGATTCATCCTTCCTTTCTTCATCACAGGAAGCATGTTTTGCTGGTGAGTTTTCTTAGCTTGCTTCCTGTAAGTAGAAAATCAGGGGTTCAATGACCTCTTTTTATTTTGCACCATCTCTGTCCCTGTGAGTATCTTTGCTGATATAATTCTCTCAAATCTTTCTGGACATTCTGTGAGGCTCATTGGAGTTCACTCCGTTACACAGAGCCACCATCACATAGCATTTTCTACTTTTCTTTGCCCATTGTTTCCAATCTATCCTTTTGAAATTTGCACCTCTTGCTTCACACTATTCCCTATTATCCTTCTGTTCTTTCTCTATAGCGTTAATTATCATCCAATATAAATTTTACTTTTTTAAAAAATTTATTGTCTGTTCACTCATTTTCTACCCCAACTATAATTTAAGCTACAATTGTTCAGTGAATTTTGCTTGTTTCATTCACAGTGATCAGAACAGTGTCTGACACATACAAAATAAATACTGAATAAATGACATAATTTCTAAAAGGATTTGAAGAGTTTCAAAACAGGCATTCATCTTCTGTGAAACTTTGTGACATATAGAAATATGTGAAAGAGCATTCGTTCAGGAAGCAGAATCAATAGAGATAACTTTGGATGCCCTAATAGGATTAAAAAACTAAAATCTCCTCCAATGCACACACATATGCACACAGACAAAAAAAAACAAAACCAAAAAACGTCAACAATAAGGAACACCACTATTATCACAAATGCACTCACACAAAGACTGAAACATAGACTTTTTAATACATTATTGTGAATAACCAACAAGTCCCTAAAGAGGAAGGAGATATGTTATCAAAGTTGAAGTTACATTATAGAAATTAGAGTAATATATAACTTATTGTGTAAGTATAAATATTTATAATTATAACTCATCATTTTGTTCATATTGGACTATGCTAATTATTTTTTCTCTAGTGTATCTTCAATATGACCATTAAATATATTTAATGATCTTTGTTTTGTGCTTATAAAGATTCTAAATGAAAGTCTGTAAAACACCATCTCTTGTTCTCTAAGTTTTCAATTCCTGATTGATTTGTTTGGTTAAAAGACTTGAGTAAAAAAGTCTATTTTTAAGCTCTTGATCTTGGAATCAGTAATAGATATTTAGCTTTCATGGCAGCTATAGAAAATTGAGTTTTTAAATTTGAAGCTACATTTTTTTCTTCTCCTAGAAGAAAAATCATACCTGAGAGGGAAGATGTCAATTACACTGTATTTTTCTCAGAGTCTGAGGCCCTCCTCAGAATCCAGCTAGGTGAGGGTGAGAGAAGGGTATGGGGCCCTGAGCTGTCCATGCTGGTGAAGCTCTTCATGGTCTTGCTGCATTTCAAGGCTGCCCCACAGGACTGAGTTCCCTCTCAGCCACTGATCTCTGCATGAATCAACATCTCAGAAGGTGTTTGCCATATTTCTGAAAACAGGAATGGGCACATTGATTCCATTGATGGACAATGTAAACTTGTTTGAGCATCAACCCATGGCTGTAGTACAAGCTTCTTATGGGAAAGAACCTCACTTCGTAGAGCTTCCTGAAGGGAACTTTCAGGTATGTTCAAGTTGCTAGAGAAGACTGATGTTGGGAGTACCCTGGTGGCCTAGTGGATAGGATTTGGGCTTTTACTGCCATGGCCCAGGTTTGATCCCTGGTCAGCAAACTGAGATTCTGTAAGCAATGCAGCATGGCCAAAAAAGAAAAAAAAAAACAAAACAAAAACAAAACTGATGTCAAAGCTCCTGCTAATCCGCCAGCTCTTTTAGGAAGTATCCTCCACCGTCAGACGAGGTATGGGCTGAATTTTGTCCTCCACCAACTTCATACATTAAAGTCCTAACCTCCCCTCCCCACGCTGTACCTCAGAATGTGACTGTAGTTGGAGACAGGCTCTTTACAGAGGTAATTATGTTAAAATAAGTTCATTAATATGGGCTTTTGGTGTCCTCATAAGAGGAGGAAATTTGGTCACAGAGATGTACAGAGGACAGATTGAGCCAGTTATAGGGAGAAGACAGTCATTTATAAGTCAAGGAGAAAGGCCTAGAAAAAACCAATCCTGCTGACACCTTGATCTGGAACATCTGGTTATAGATTGTGAGAAAATGCATTTCTGTTGTGCAAGCCACCCAGTTGGTCGCATTTGGTTATGTCAGCCCTAGCAAGCTGTGAGTTTTCTCATTTTCTGGAGACCCACTGGCCCACCTGGACCTCTTTAGGGAGGAAGCTGAAAGTGCCATCTGAAGGTCTTTTATTTCTGCTGTTGCAGCCAAAAGTGTCAGAGAAGCAGAGCAGGGCTGTTGGTTCTCCAGACTGGCAGAACAGGGCAAGAACCTCCCTCCCACCTTAGTCTCACCACTATATTTCTGCCCAAGCAGCAAACATATTAATTCTCTTTTCTGCTTCCTCTTTTGTTTTTGCCTTCATTTTTTTTTCCTTTTATAAACAGCTAAGATCCTATTGGTCAGTATCCAATCCTAAGTAGTTACCCAAGCCAATTATATTACATCACCCAGAAAATAAAAAAGTATATCACCCAGAATGATTAAAAATAAAAGACTAGTGATAATAAATTTTCCTGCTATAAACAGAGACCTATGAGGAACATCCTTCATCTGTAAATCATATGAATCTCATCCTGAAGTGCCTTTCTTCTAGGATATATTCATTTCTCCCACGTCTGAACCATAAGTATATCCCCACACTTCTCTTCTTGTCCCTCTTTATTTTTGTAGCTCCTAGTCATATCAGGAAGCATGGTCTCTCTGCTTTACATCTGGCTGTATTCCCAGAGCTTCCATTTCCACGTGGCCCATCTTTATGCTCACTTGGGGTACCCCAGTGCCCAGCATATCGTTGGCCAGAGATACCTGAAAGGTAACTCTTTTGCTCATTTACTAGGGGAAAGGGAAAGGGAGGCATTTGCTGGTTAGAATTTGTTCATGTATCTCTAGGTTTATCGAAGATTTTAGTTAATAATTGACTGAGTCCCTTTTTTCTCTGATACCGTGGTTTCACCCAGGGGCTGGTGTGGCGAAGGATCAAGAGATGGCAATGCACTGGTTTAGGTAAGAAAAACAACCCCTACCAAAAGCAAAACTCTAGAGCTGTCATTTCAGGACGTGCTGAGATATAAAACCTTATGACTTTGGCACTTCTTCCCTAGAACAAAAATAAGGTACACTTTCTTAAAGTGTTGGTAACTTCTTTTTTCACTCAGTGGTGAGGTAGGATTTGTGACGGAAGTGATGTGTCTGATGCATTTAAAACCAGTGTACACAATGTAAGCAAACAACAGATTAGCTTTAAAAGAGCTAAACTGCAGAATATGTACCTTTCTAGATCAAGATCCAGAACATCAATAATTTTATTAACCAGCACTGTATTAGCATTACCTTGCTTATTAAAGTTTTGAACTCTTGACAACTAGAGACAGATTCATTTGAATTTAAGAGTAGAAATACATTTATCTATTGTTTATTCTATTTTGGGCCTAAATTCCATTCAATATTCAAATTTTTCCACAGGCAGCTTTTATAATTCTGATTGGATAGCACTGGTGTGATGAGTCCTCACGGAAAAATATATATTATATTTGCAGTTTGAGAAAGTAATAATAACTTTGGAAACAAAGACTTGAATGCTTTACCTGATACTCTAAGGGTTAGACAAGGGGAATGAATAGGCTCTGAGGTGTTAGAAACTCCATTCTACATGGAGACTGTGGTAGAAAACAAGGACGAGTTAGGCTGAGGTCAAAGTCACTTGATGTAGAGAACTGGCTTAGGGTTCATGAAGTCTCAATTTAATCAAAAGTAGAAACCCCTGAAAATGGAATTTTGCCATAGTATTCTTTAAAGTGATATTGTCCGATATGGCAGTGACTAGCCACATAGGGCAGTGAAGTGTGGTTAGTGTGAACAGAATGTGCTATACATGTAAAGTACACACAAGGTTTCCAAGATTTCATATGAAGAAAGGAATATAAAATGTCTCACTAACAATTCTTTGTATTGATTATACATTGAATGGTAATATCTTGGATATATAGGATTAAATAAAATATATTATTTAATTTTACTTATTCCTTTTAAAACTTTTGATGTGGCTATCAGGACATCTAAAATTACCATGGTATGCATTTTATTTCTATAGGGTAATGCTGATGATCAGAGTCTCCTATGATCCAGAGAAGTGTTCGGTTACCTGAGTGAGCAGTGAGCACAGCCATGGCTTTGCCATTGCCCTCGTATTGACGAGATCATCCTTCTTAGATGCTTTTTGTCTTCTTGCTAGAATAGTGGGTGACAAGCCTGGCTACATAGTAGAGTCCTCTGGGGAGCTTTTGAAACATACTAATGCCCAACTTCAGACTGACTGAGTTGTGCTGAAAAGCATCCTGGGTTGCTATAATGTGTAGGGAGGTCAAACCACTGCTCTAGAAGTCCACATTGATTTATAAAGTAAAAACGAACCAGCAGAGAAAGCCATTTCAGTAACACATTTCAACATGAAGTTTAAAGTGGATGCATTGACCAAATTCACCTGCCAACAGAAGAAGTACCTTTGAGAATCAGGAAGGGAATGACATGGCTCTGGAATGGCTAAGCATGGTTGGTATTTAACTCTGCTTGGCTGGAAGCCTTGTTACTGAGACCTAGGCCACACACCAGCAGCACTGGTATCACTAGGCAGGTACTTGTTAGCAATGCAGCATTTGAGGCCCTAACCCAGCCCTACTGAAACATTATAACAAGATTCATTTGTTATAATGAATGAAGATTCGTAATTTTCATTATAACAGGATTCTGGGTTGGCTAGTACGTGGATTAAAATTTTAGAAGTGTTGCCCTAAGTAATATTTTGTAAACCAGACCTTCCTTACATGGGACATACAGTTAAAAGCCAATTTCAAAAACTTTTCCATTTTTCAGTGGAGTCCGCTGTCAGGAATGGGATGGGAAAAGCATTACAAAGGCAAGATTTCTCCCAGCATATTTTAAAAATATCTTTTATGATTCATGACTCATTAGATTTATTTATTAAATAAGTGCCTCATTAAATTTTTCTTTTTGTCAGTTGTGAAGCTTTCTTATCTAAATGTCTGGTGGCTCAAATGGTAAAGAATCCGCTCACAATGCAGGAGACCCAGGTTCAATCCCTGGATTGGGAAGATCCCCTGGAGAAGGGAATGGCAACCCACTCCAGTATTCTTGCCTGGAGAATTCCATGGAGGGAGAAGCCTGGCGAGCTTCAGTCCATGGGGTCCCAAAGAGTTGGACACAACTGAGTGACTAAGCACACACAGCATGTTGTAATTTTAACATTTTTTTCCCTGTGAAAAGTGTATTCATGCAGTCTGCTCACTTTCCCACTGGATGTTGTTATTTTCCTGCTTACTTTTCAAAATGTGTATGCATTAGAGTAGAAAATTTTTGTACATTTCCTTGTATTTTGGACTTTTCCCCCTAATCATAAATAAATGAAAAGAGCTGCAAAGTAGCAAGGCAATAATTATATAAATTACACTGTCCAATATGATGGCCATTAACCACACGTGGTCATTTAAATTTAAATAAACTAAAAAAATTCAGTTTCTCAGTTGCACTATCGACATTTCAAGTATTCAATACTCACAAATGGCTAATGGTTACTATAGTGGAAAGCACAGATGCCAAACATTGTCATCTTTGTAGAAATTTCTGTTGGAAAGTATTGGCACATTACATATTTCAGCAACTGGAAATAGTGCTTAGGAATCAGGTTACATGCTACTGAATTCATAATATTCCCAGATGGTCCTTTCCTATATTTTGATTTCCTATATATTTTGGAGAGAAGATTGTAATTATTTTAATGTTTAGAGAAGCTGATGAATGAGTTTGGAACAAATAAGTGATTGAAATATTCTTACAGCATCAGTTTTTTTTTTTTTTAAGTGCTTCACTTGTTTCAAATAAGAGTTTTGTTTTTTTTTAATGAAAGAGGCTTATTAACATTTGTCCCAGTGTAAAAGACAGAAGTAATGGTTTTTCAGAGTGTCCTTCAGTCATGCCTGACTCTGCAGCCCTATGGACTGTAGCTCGCCAGGCTCCTCTGTCTATGGGATTCTCCAGGCAATACTATTGGAGTGGGTTTCCATGTCTTCCTCCAGGAGATCTTCCTGACCCAGGGATCAGACCAGCCTCTCTTATGTCACCTGCATTGGGAGGCAGGTTCTTTACCACTAGTGCCACCTGGGAAGCCCCATAATTTCCAGTAATGGTTACATATTTGTATTAGCAGTGCCTTTGGTTGTATTAAGGGAATCCATTTTCGCAGCATTGTTTCCTTGGTTTTTATTGCATGTTCCTCTCCGACCCGATTTCCACTTCCGTTTTCTTTTCCTCTGTTTTTCAGACGAGCCTCCCAGCAGGACCATCCTCACGGTTCCTTTAACCTTGCAGTAGGAAAACTGAAAAACATAACTGGATCCATGGCAGTAGGGTAATGAAAATTAGCAGTCTTTTCCCTTCCAGCTGAGATGTCATTCCTTCTAAACCTGCCCCCATACATTACCTGCAATTGACAGATGAAAGCATTTTATATATAGTGCACTTCCCACTCTTGCCTTTTTTATCTACTTACAGTGCTATGAGTTATGATAAAAGTCACAAAGTAAAAGAACCTAAGATTCATATATGTGCACAGAGCCCATGGAGTAAATTCATAAAGTAGCTGATGAGTCTAAAATGAAAGGCCAGGTTATTTCATGATCCTAAGAGTCTCCTGTGAATTTTTGAGGTTCCTAGGAGTCCCATCTTTCTAGCTGTATAGCATTTTCTCATGAACAGAACAGAACTTGGAAGAGTATAAGGTAGAAAGCTCTTTTGGGACACAAATTCTGTTTGTGTTTATGAGATGAATCCCCTTTTGATTACTCACAGTCCCAAGAGAAATACTACATTTTCTCTGGAGAAGTTTTTCTTAAAGCTTTTGAGTAGTTCATAATCTGTGATATTTTCATCCAGAGATTCTGAGTCAGAAACATCTTTATAGGCCTCCTCCAAATAAACTGTTCAATTTTCAGCTTGTTTTAAGGAATGCAACTGACATGTATTCCATTGTGTGTGTAATCCCCACCCCGACCCCCTCAATTGTAGACTGTAATCAGCTCAGGCTGATGAGTAGGCAAGGTTCAGAAAGAGGGAGTCTCAGTGAGAGCCTGAAGGATGGGGTGGGTCTAGGGGCTTGGTGTAACACTCAGGGCTATTGGTTTCATGCATTACTTGGTAATGAAATTTGGAAACAACCAATGGGAGGCAGCCAAATCACAGGGTGCAGTCAGTGTTCTCTTTCACAACTGCTGGTGGGCAGTTTTGCAACTGACTGATGAGCAGGTTGAATGGAGCCCCTCTCCAGTTACCACTCTCAAACCAAAATACAGAATTTGCTTGCAAGAAAGGGGTGTCTCAGACATTACCTAAGAGTCTTGGCTGGAAAAATTTTTCTAAATAGGGCAAAAGTATCCAGCTGGACTCTGATGTAAGACTGTTTCTTTGGGTAGTTTTTGATTTTATTCTGAAGACACTCATGATGAAACCCAGATGAAATGGCAAGTGTTTCACTCAGTACCTTAGAATGAGTCTAAACAGGTGTTAAGCTGGCCCTTAGCCTAAACACTTGGACATGCAGGTTCTTTGAATTCACTCTTTCTTTGTGATTCTACTAAGTAACTCTCTCTCCTAGGGACATAGAAATGCTCCTTCATGTTGCTGCAAGACAGGGGATCCAAGAGGCCCAGGAACTTCTGGAGAATATTATTTGGACTAAAAGCAAGCCCTTGCCAACTAAAAGAGTGGGGAGTTTTTAATAAACATTAACACATGTCACACATGCTTTTTCTGAAGCAGGGTCTGTGTGTCTCACTCGTCAGCTGTGGCCTTGCAGTGTTTTGTGGAACTGTCAGTGGAGGTGGCTTTTACTTACAGTTTTATACGCTGCTGTTTCTTCGATTTGCTGTTCCAAGTCCTTTAAAGCAGCGTACCCAACCTTTTTGGCACCAGAAGTTGGTTTCACGGAAGACAATTTTTTCCATAGACTGGGGGATGGGCGGGGGATGGTTTCGGGACGCTTCAAGCACATTACATTGATTGTGTGCTTTCTTTCTTTCATTATTGCATCAGCTCCACTAGATCACCAGACGTTAGATCTCAAGGCTGGGCACTGCTGCTTTAAAGCAAGGTGGTGCCTGTATGTTTTCCTGGGCTTGGAGTTTGACCTCTTCTGGATGGAGAGGTATTTTCTTTTGCTTGCATGACTGCTCATCTCAGTTAAGTTTCCAGTCAGTGAGCATTGTACACAGTGGTGGGAGGGAAGGAAGCAACCTGTCCCACTAGAGACTTGGCTTCTTGGCTGTGTGCGTTGGCACCCGCACATCCACAGTGAAGGAGATAAACTCTTCATTAGCCTAATCTATGACATGTGGTGTTCTGCTTAAAATAAACTCGTTTTCATCTCTACATTCGAATTTTCTGCTCGATTAGCTTTCTATGGTATTTTATCGTATTTGCTTTTTGTATTACAAAAAGGTCTTTATGGGGAAAAATAAGAAGGCCGTGAATATTGTCACTAGGAGGGAAAAGGCTAAAGTAGAAGAATTCACAGTTATTGAGCTCCTGACATGTGTATGGTTTTTCCTAACTGATTTCAAGTATGTTAGTATTAACTTGGATAAAAGCCTTATGAGGTGGGTAGTATTATCATTCTCATTTTATAGATGTAGAAACAGGTGTAGAGAAGTGATATGTGCAGAGTCATAGCATGAGTGGTAAAATAGGTTTGAATTTCTTAACTAGTTTGACTAACATTTCTCCCTTAAATTATTAACATCTCATTCCTAAGAAATTCAAAGATGCTCCAAGAGCAGGTACATGACTATATTACTAGAACACAATGAGAACTTACCTTAGCCAATGACTCAGTCGCGTTTTCTAACTGTATTATTTGAGCACAAGCCACATATTCATATTCTTTTAAAGTAGTATTTTTAATCTTCAATAAAGTTAGCTGCATTTATTGCATTTAGATTATAGCGTGATTCTCTCCTGGGAATTTCAATTCAGAAACATGATGTAAGAATGACAAAAGTATTAAAATAGAATTCAATAACATAATTAAGCTGTGTATAAGATACTTGTTTTGCCTCTAAGTTCAAGTGTCAAGTTTATACTATGTGCACATTCAAGATGACTGAATCTCAGGCAGTTTCTTTGTCCAGACTTGAACATATAAACATTTGAAGGATGAAGATAAAAATGGTCAAATATTTCCTTTTTTTCTGCTTTTCATTATTTTACAAGCATTTTAAAACTCTTCAATGTAGAAAATCCAAAATTCATAAACTAAGTTCTTCACTTGATCCCCTGTTAAGTATTTCTGTCGTTCCTAGAAAAACTTCAAGTTTCCTTTACATTTTTCCAGAGGGTGCAGTCTTCATTTCAATCTATGTTGTTTCAGGTATATTAATAACTCTGAAAATTTTATCCTGAGCCACGAATTCCATTTGCATAATACTAGGACAATAATTTCAACCATCTTGTAAATGTGCATTTTTTTTTTACCTTCACAATGATACACTTTCTGCGTGCTCAGTTGATAAGTCGCACCCAACTCTGTTACTCCATGGGCTGTAGCCCTCCAAGCTCCTCTGTCCATGGGATTTTTCAGGCAAAAATACTGGGATGGGTTGCCATTTCCTTTTCCATGGGATCTTCCCAACCCAGGAATCCAAGTCTCATCTCCTGTGTCTCCTGCATTGGTAGGCAGCTTCTTTACCACTGAGCCACCTGGGAAGCCCTGATACTCACTTTAGTGTATTTCATTTTAAAGTCATATTTCAAAGATACATAAGTATTTCTTATAGTGACAACCAAAACCGGCCATTGTGAGGATATACCGTAGAAATAACCACTAACTGGTGTTAAATTTATTTTTAAGAAATTCTTTCAGGTGACTTCTATAAGCATCTCCAGCTAATATTGATTTTGTTTGCATTAGGGTGAAGACAATGTCTTTTAATAGTTCATTGTTACTGAAATAAAGTAATAAACTAATTGAAAAGGCATAACTACAATTAGAAAGACTATGTATGTACTCACTTTAAAACGCCTTCACTTTTGACCTTTATACTAGAGTGTTAAATAGAGCATGACCTGCCAATCCTCTGGGGTTGAAGCTAAATCCCTCAGGCAAAACCAGAGAGTGAGAAGGATCAGGAATCCCCTGAAGCCAAAGCAATACTTATAGCTTTCCTTCCTGGAGCTGGAGAAAGAGTCAGGTGAGAAATGCAAGAAATAAAGAGGAAGAGGGGAAGAGGAACAGAGAGAGAACTTACTTGTGTCCATTGAATCTGGATTTAGAAATGGAAACAATGTATCTTGAAGTTTATTAAAAAGTAGTATTTGGCATATCTTAAAAACTGAATTAAACTGTTGGTGAATTGCTCACCCAGGTAACCCAAAGGCAGTATTGATATCTGAATAAACTTTTTCACCTAGGGTCCAACTTACTGCAAAAACTATTGATGCGTTTTAAATTCTTAATGTAACTTTGAAATTTATGCACGTTCTTTTTGTGCCAAAGTAAACATGCTAAGTCCTCCTCTTGTTCTTTTTCCACTCAATTCATGCTGTTCTGTCAAGGAGGCAGGAGACCAAACGTGTGTGCACCAGCTTTGGAAACAATTGCCTGAGTTTTGCAGTCTTGAACATGTGGATTGACCTTTCAAAGTTGCCTCAGCTGTGCAATATCAACTACCCCATAGAGTCACTGTGAGGATTAAATGAGCTAATGTTTAAAAAGCACAATGCTTTGTGCTGTAAGCAACTGTATTGAAGATGGGTATAAACGTTGTCTGGTATGAGAAAATGAGAGTAGTCGTTTTCTGTCAGAGTGAAGCAAATGAAACTAAGCCTCAGGTCCTCACATGCAGGAACCCCTTGCAAACGTACTCAGAATAAGATATTTTAACCCCAGTTGACTCAGATCACTTTCGCTTCTCATTTTGACTTCTTCTCTATCACATTGGCCCTGGCATAACCCAGCATTGGAGGACTGCAGGCATTTCTGGACTTCAGCTGTAGGAAGTTGAGTTGAGAATATGTTTAGTTTGGGTTAGTGCTTCCCTGTTGGCTCAGACGGTAAAGAGTCTATCTGCAATGCAGGTGACTTTGGTTCAGTCTTGGGTCAGGAAGATCCCCTGGAGAAGCAGTGGCTACCCACTCCAGTATTCTTGCCTGGAGAATTCCATGGACAGAGAAGCCTGGTGGGCTACAATCGATGGGGTCACAGAGTCGGACACAACTGAGTGACTCACACTTACTTACTTAGTTTGGGTTTGGGGGATATATTTCATACTTCCACGTATAGTTGAGTTACTGCTAGCTGTCTTGGTGTTGCAATGGCTTCTGGAAAAGTTCCAACTGCTCACTGTGATTTGTGCAGGTGCAAAACCAGAGGTGTGGTCAAGCTGTTGAATATTTGTACAGGAGCCAGTCTCAGAAATACACGGGTGGTGGAGGGGGACATAGCTTGATATGCAGCTATTTAAACGAGATGCAACAAGCAGAAAATTCTTGTAAACCTTAGGGCTCATGTTATATAAATTTGGTAAAAGCCTTTCCAATATTGGTCATAATCCCCAAAATTCATATGAAGTTACCAATAATGATTTGTGAAACTGAAAAGTTTTCCGAAATTATCAATAATATAAAATTTGCAAACCGTGCTTACAGAGATACAGAAGTCCTTCTATTCTCTCTATAGAAATTATAAAATAGTTGTCCTATGAAAAAGTATTCAAAAAGCATGAAGTCTAAAACATAGGAAAAAAGGCTAATAGGAGTATGTCAGGAAGTTAACACCATTGTTATTTCTTTCTGGGTGCTCACAGTATGTGTCAGTTTTTAGTTTATTCGTTGTGATTTCTTTCTTTCTTTTTTATTCCCTGATACATCTGTATTCAATTTTGGATTCACAAATTTGCGATTCTTTTTCTAAAGGGAGCCCTCAAATTGTACAGGCTTCTGAGGCACACTACTTGGATCTGACCCACTTTGTGATCGTCTGCTGAATGGCCCAAAAGGACCTTGAGTAACACTCCTCTGTTTGTTACTTTCCTTGCCTGTGAGTTCTGAAGCAGTTAGAACTGAGAAGCCTAAATACAAGTCAGCACTCTGTCATGGCTTCTGTATCCAGGGATTCTCCCTTGACAAGGAAACCTGATTGGCAGGGAAGCCTGGCGTGCTGCGGTCTACGGCATCGCAAAGAGTCGGACACGACTGAGTGACTGAACTGAACTGAGAGTATAACCAACTAACAAAGTTGTGATAATTTCAGGTGAACAGCAAAGGGACTCAGCCACACATATACATGTATCCATTCTCCCCCAAACTCCCCTCCCCCCGGCTGCCACATAACACTGAGCAGAGTCCCCTGTGCTATACAGTAGCCCCTTGTTAGTTATCCATTATAAATATAACAGTGTGTACATGTCCATCCCAAACTCCCTGACTACCCTTCCCCTGGGATGAGATTTTTAAAAAATTTCATTCCACTCTTCCCATTGGTTCAGTTCCTTTTAGCAAAGCCATTTCTGAGGGAGAAAATGGGGGTTCTTAGTCCCCTTCTTTCGCTGCATAATCGAGCCGAAGACTTTGAAGCTACGGATTCCTGACCATACATAATGAGATAACAAACTCTACTATGCCCCAGAGTTAAACTGGAGAGAATTACTTTCTGGGAGAAAAAACTGAGGCTGAAGGAGGTCTATCTGACTTATCAAGGACACAGAGATTGGCATTAAACCCAACTAACGGTTGGATTAACTAATCTGTGTAATTCCTTGCTACCTTGCTAAATGACTCACTTCAAAAGCCAGAGGAAGAAAGATTTACCTTGAATGTACTTTGATATAGATGTTTCCTTGGCAACAGATTCTAAGTCAAAAGCAAAACAGTGATTGAAAATATGCACTTTTGTTAAAAAATTGTGGGCTCTGAAGCAGCAGTCTCAGAAGTTCTTTCCTATCCTTTGTTAATTGAAAAGAGAAGTTCTTTATTTCAGATGCTGTTATGTAGCCATTATTTTAGAAAAATCTGTCTTCTTGGCATTAAAGTAGGAGGCCATTTTCCTCCCCCCTCTTCATCTCCCTTTGCTTTGGTCTTTTTTACTTCCTTGCACTCACTCAGGGTCATATGTGTAATTAGCGATTACCACCGCCCACGCCCCGCCCCCCTTGCACCATTGACATCTTGTCCTCAGTACCTGTCTCTAGTTGAAATGATCAGTTATAATTTTGTTGCAACTGTTCGATGGACATGAGTTTGAGTCAACTCCGGGAGTTGGTGATGGACGGGGAGGCCTGGCGTGCTGTGATTCATGGGGTCACAAGGAGTCGGACATGACTGAGCGACTGAACTGAACTGAACTGAAAGGCAGATTACTATGAGCATAAGGTATGTGTATTATTAATGGAATACTTATTTTTTCTCTATATACTTTAAATTCTTGGGTTAGGATAAATCACTCCAGTGTTCCATACCTTGTATAGATTTGCCTTCACAAACAGATGCTTTGGGATTTCTCTGGTGGTCCAGTGGCAAGGACTCTGCACTGCCAGTGCAGGGGGCATAGGTGTGATGCCTACGATCCCAGAGGCCACACAACCAGAAATCATCTCTAATAAATTTCAAAAGCAAAATTTTAAAAATTACTAAAACAAGAAACTTTTACTGAAATACTTTGTTTTAGGCCATCTCCTTCCTTAGAAGGATTCTGTAAGATAGAACCCCTCTACTGTGTTGGGATATTGTTCCCTAGCTTTGCCAGCCACGCTGCGGTCTGAGCCAGCAGCATTAATATCTCCTGGGAGCTGGGGAGAAATGCAGAATTTCAAGCCGCACCCCAGATCTACTAAATCTGAATCTGTATTTTAAGATCCTTGGGTGCTTTATATGCACACTGAGGTTTGAAATGGACTGTTCTTCACTGCTTGGTTTATTTTCTTTAGGACTTATATGAACAATTTGTTTCAGATATACCTTAGTGGTTATATTCCTAGGCTTGAGGAAGGCAAGGAGTTTGCTTGATTGGAGGTTGCCAACCTTTACTGGTGAGCTGATTTTGGGAAATTCGCTTAGTTTCCCTAAGCCCCAGTTTTCTTCTCTGTAAAATGGAGACTATAATAGTACTCATCTATGAGGTTATTGTGACCACTAAACAAGAAAATACATATAAATTAATCAAGCCCCATATTATAGATGTACATGATAACTGATAAACACTAGCCACCATCATTGTTACTCCTGGTTTATTTTGTCTTATGGAACCATAGAACAGGATTTTTGTTGTTGTTATTGCTGGGGGTAGGAAGTATAGAGTCAAATTTAAGCCCTTTCCAGCGGGTATTTGACCTTATGATTGACCTTACCCAAGTTTCATCTTACTTTTTATATTTATTTTTCTTCACTACAATTTCCTCAGATTTTTACATTTTATTATGTTCACTATGATATCTTTGTAAGCCACCTCAAAATAATTTTGTACTGAGATATGACATAAAAATTGTCATCACAATTACAAATGTATTAGTCTACAATTTCTACTCCAAATTATTTTGACAGCCTTGTCTTACTTTTTTTCTCTACCACCTTCTTGCTATAGTTATATTGGTTTACCTGGTAACCTTGTAAGGCAGTGATACTTCAAACAATTTTCAAAGCATGTTTCCCTCTCTTTGCCTTTTTATTCACCACGGTATCTTCAGCATGGTACCTTACACATGATAGGTGTATAAGACATATTGAGTGGTTAATCCTGTACAGATTTACATCCTACATCACTTAGGATTCACATCTCTTCATGTTTGCTATTAAATTCAAACCTGGAATGGACTTTCTACATCTTTTAACCCATCAAGTAGATTGGACTCAGATCAAGTGCCACCTTTGCTGGGAAGATTTCCTTGACCCTTCAGGCTGGACAGAGGGGGGCTCCTTCTTCCCAAAACTATGGAATAGGGTAACTGTGTTACCCAACTGCCGCTTGCCATTCCTCCTTATGTTGGTTACTTGTTTGACAGCACAAGCTTTGGAATCAAGAAATCATAGGTTTAATCTTATCTGGGCCACATACCAGCTGTGTGACTTTAGAAACATTGCTCAGCTTCTTTACGACTGTCATCTGACCTGTAAAATGGGAAAATGGCAGTGTTATATCACTACTATAGATAATGTATTGATTATAGATAATGACCATTGATTATAGATACTGTGTGTGATTAGCATATTACTAGAGATACTGTCATAATCTGTCTTTTTTGCCAAGTCAGATTCAGTAATCTTCTCTTGTGGAATCAGCAAGAAAATATTACGGGGCTATGAGTGAAGTCATGTTCCTGTAACTCTTGAGGATTCTTTTTGACTCAGGCCTCCAGGGCTGACAGAAGCTGCTGGAGTTATGTCTATTGAGGATTTGTGGTGAATGTAGTTGTGATTCAGTATTGTCTAGGTTTCATGACTCATCAGTGGTGGTGCAGGAGGAAGGTAGAAAATATTTACTGTTACCCAGGGATTGCTGCAAAACACAATTTCAAACTCTCTTTGGATTTCTTTTTGTTGTTTCTCTTTATTTCTCCTCTTTTCGTTCTATAGCGTTATTTCTCTTTTTTGCATTTTTCTTCCTTGGAATACATTATAGACATCAGAGTTAATTTATTCCAAGGGAGTGCTGTGTTTTTTGCTTTTTTCCTTTTGGAACTTCCCTTTAAAATAACCTCCAGCCTCTTTTAGTTTTATGCAGGGGCATATTTTCAAGGTTCTGAAATGCAAAATGCATGAGAATCAAACAAACAAATCTTTCAGTCTCAGAATTTTGAGAAAGAGGTTCATTAAAACAATTCTCTTATTAAAGACTATACAAAGTTACATGAGATGCTTTTTTCATCCACAAAATTCTTGGAGATATGGATACATTTTACTATAAAGCTGATATGTATATTTTCAGAATTGTTTCTTATGAATACGTATTGAATAAAAGTTCTTTGAGCAACAAAGAGCCTGGTGCGTCAGAATAGTATGCTCATTATATATATATATTTATTTATTTATTTTTATTTTATTTTTTCATTATATATTTATAGTGGGCCTCTAACTATACTAGTTCTTTCTCCGTATGACAGTTGAGGATACATTTCAGATCAAATCTGATCATCTTGCTTTCTGATTAAAGTCCCACTGGCTCCCTACTGCCTACAATATTAAATCCAGGATGAAAGCTTTTGCTTATTCTGGCTCCAAATAACCTCCCCTGCCTCAGCTTCAACCCCTGCAGCTTGCATCCAGCCCTGGAGCTCCAGCCACAAAGACTTTCTTACCCTCACTGACTGCAGGTGGCGCTCTTTCCCAGCTGGGCCTCTGCACAGGCTGTGTCTTCCTGCTTGTTGTAAAGAATCAGTCCAAATGCCCTTTCCACTAGGAAGCTTCACTGGAGTTCCCCAAACAATTATTCTTTACTCTTGGGTCCCATAACAATTCATAGACAACATTTACATAGCACTTACTATGCTGGGTAATCGTGTTTCCATTTACAAATCTCTAATTAGCTTCTGGGCTATTTGCAGGAGAGTAGGTTGCCTGCTTTATTTGTATCACCCACAACATCCATTCCAGTGTCTATTACATAGAAAATACCCAATACAAGTTAGTTGTTCATGGACATATTCATGTACACTTATATATTTTAGGGAACACAATGCATGTTGCTTCTATCAGTTCAATTTAATTTTGTTGATCTTATACATATGAAATGAATATTAATGCAAATATCAATACAAGCACTTATTAAAAAAAATAAGCTCAAGTTCACACTGCTTTGTACAATTATGAATATTGGAAAACGTTCCAATTTTTTTTTCCTTGTGTGGATCTATTATTTGAAGGCATATATCAGCTCCCAGATGCCACAAGTTGCCTGAGTTCCTCTGCTGTGATCAGCATGTCAGCACAGTTGCAGTTCAGATTCCCTGTTGGTCACTTAGCTGATCTTTTTGGCTGGTAAGAGACCAAGACTACTCACAGAACTCTGTAACCATGGTGATAAGATGCCCTATTTTAACTTTTCAACAAAAAAGATGAGATGCTCTAGCACTTCTGGGCCTGTGGTTCCCAGTGGTATTTTGGGGAGCCATTCAAGCATTTAAGCTATAGAATCAGGCCTTGAACTGATAATTACTTTTCTGTTTATACTAGATACCTTTTAAATTAGGGATGGTGACTGATAGCACATACAGTGCATGACCAGGCAAACGTGAGGTCTAGGGCAAACCTGGGAGGCTTGTCATTTATATAATACATCAGCTGGAAAAAAGCTCCTTTAAGCTAAGGGTTTTGTTTTTTAAATAACATGAGAGTACTCACCAAAATAAAGACTGTATGCTTTTTCACGAGTGATGAAATAACCCTATTATGGAAGATGGATGTGATTCTTGTAGAAAATCAAAGCATTTAATTAGACTATGTTTTCCAACATGATTAGCCTTAGACCTTGTTAGAAGGGCAGTTGTGTACACCTGAGATTTAGGGGGCTCAGGGAAGGTACAGTGTTCAATCTCCTCCTTTTCTTTTAGTCTAAAAGTCTAACTTGCCAGAATTTTTTCCTTTAAAGGTTTACAAGCATTACAATATAAGCGTTTCTGGGGAAGGCATCACTCTAAGAGAAAGGCTGAAATTTAGTGGCCTGTGAAATAAAACTGGTTGTAGGCACATTTGCTTGGTCTAAAGAGTATCTTTTTAAAATATATATATATAGTGTTTAGAACCAACATTTAATCATTAATAAGAGACTTCACACACACACACACAATCCATTACCATTAAACAACAGAAGAGGTGGCAAAACTAAATTCTTACAAGGTTGGGCTCAGATCACCATTGTCCTGTTTAAGGTAGCCAGATTTGTCTCTAATTTGTCAGTCTCTACTCCTCCCAACTTATAGTCAGATACAATTCTTTAGGCCTTCCTCACTCATTTACTCGGAGAAGGCAATGGCACCCCACTCTAGCACTCTTGCCTGGAAAATCCCATGGATGGAGGAGCCTGGTAGGCTGCAGTCCATGGGGTCGCTAAGAGTCAGACACGACTGAGCGACTTCACTTTCGCTTTTCGCTTTCATGCATTGGAGAAGTAAATGGCAACCCACTCCAGTGTTCTTGCCTGGAGAATCCCAGGGACAGAGGAGCCTAGTATGCTGCCGTCTGTGGGGTCGCATGGAGTCGGACATGATTGAAGCGACACAGCAGCAGCAGCAGCAGCAGCAGCAGCAGCAGCAGTCATTTACTTACATTCCTGGCTCCCGGTGGTAAAGAAAATAGAGCAGCCTCAATAACTGTGACAATTTGGGGGTTGAGAGTAAAGCATTTGCTTCATGTTTGGCCTAGGATTGCCTTCATCTCCAAGAGATCTGGGGGCTTCCCAGGTGGGGCAGTAGTAAAGAATCTGCCCGCCAATGCAGGAGACACAAGTCTCAGGTATAACCCCTGGGTCAAGAAGATGCCCTGGAAGAGGAAATGGCAGCCTCCTCCAGTATGCTTGCCTGAGAAATCCCATGGACAGAGGAGCCTGGCAGGCTACAGCCCATGGGGTCGCAAGAGTCAGACACGACTTGGTGACCGAGTGCACACCAAGAGATCTAGAATATTAAGACTTTCCCATGCCTCTTGTGTTGTTCCTGCCTGCTGTGGACGGAATGCATCCCTCCTAACATATATGTTGAAACTCTAACTGCCACTGTGATGCTTTTTGGAGACGGGGATCTTAGGGACGTAATTAGGTATAGATGAACGTGGGGCCCTCTTATGGAATTAGTGTGCTTAAGGAAAGAGACCAGAGAGCTTGTTCCCTCTCTTTTTCTACAAGAAGACACAGCAAGAATGTGGCTGTGTCTATAAGCCAGGAAGAAGGTCCTCACCAAGAACTCTATCCTGATCTCAGGCTTCCAGCCTCTTAGAACTGTGAGAAATAGATGCTTATTGTTTAAGCTGTTCAGTCTAAGGTACTCTGTTATCACAGCCATAAATAGTTAACACACTGTCCCATTCTCCCTTTGGGGTATTCTCAGAAAACAAACAAACTAAAGAAAACAAACATAATGTGTGTTTTTAATATATTTCCCTTCAAGCATTCATTCAAAAATTCTTATTATTTAAATTTCTAGTACAAATGCATACATACATACCACATACGTACATAAATATGCCAGAGAAATTCGGCTTTTACTTGAAGCTAAGTTGATTGGACTGAGTTTTCTGACGTTGTTTAGTATCACCTCAGTTGGGAACATATTTCACTTGTACCTGATAAATGCAGCAAATTGGAGTTAAAGCATGGACCTTATTCTGTAAATTTAATTTGTGTGAGAAAAAAAAAAAAGCTGACTAATCTATTCCCAAACCCCATCCTCCACAGGAGAGGTACTGTTTAGGTAAGAGGTTTTCTTGATCCTATTGTGTAAGAGGAGTATGAGAAGAGCAGATGCCTTGGGCGCAGTCCAGAGATGCTTCAAGACTGGGAAGGGAAGCATATGCAGAATGCTTTCATTCTTCCTTGGAAGACTTTAGAGTGTTAGAAATTGATCAAAGCCTCTAATTTCCTCTGTCCAGATTTCTTACATGTTTGTTTTATAATTTGCATTAAGCTCAAAATGCAGATATGTGTGCAGGAGTTTATATGCATTCTTGGAAGCAGAAACACTGAATTATATTCATACTGTTATATTTACATTAAGCTCTATATGGTGGCTGTGGAGGTGCGCCACTCCAATGTCCCTTTAAGAGATCTGCAGCTGGGAACATCGTGAACTGATAGCCCAGCTGTTACACCTTTGGATCCACTGTGGCAAGATGTGAGGCCACACTTCCCCTCTGCTGTCCACAAATCACCGATCACAGAGCCAGCTCAGATTCAGTGTGGGGACACCCCATTGGCTAGCTGAGACTTCGCATTTATCTGAGGCTCTTCCTGCCCAATACCTCTTTCTCTATGCAAATATCAGACATAGATCAGGGTCTGAAGGCTCTCTGCCTTCTTTTGCTTTTTTCTCATTGCAGACATTTCCTCTAATAAATCCCTTGCACTCTTTCTTGTTTCATTCGGCATCTGCTTCTCAGAGGATCCAAACTGACACGTTGTAAGTGACTAATTCTTATTGGCAGAGTCAAGAGGAATTAAAGTACAATATCACACAAGAACCCGAGGAGGACTGTGTGGGTGCCTTATAAAGAGCACAAAATGATCAAAAAGGACAAACTTTCCTATCAGTCAGCATGGGTTTTATGGCTGTAGATACTGTAAGGATGCAAATGAATTTGAGAACAAGATGTTGGTTACCACTGTTTGGAAGGGGTGTGTGCGTACATGCTCAGTCCTTTCCGACTCTGTGACCTATGGACTGTAGCCACCAGACTCTGTCCATGGGATTCTCCAGGCAAGAATACTGAAGTGGGTTGTCATTTCCTACTCCAGGAAGGGGTAGCAGAGATCAAATCGAGTATAAGCCAGACATTAACTTATTAAATTATAAAAGTAGATAATATAAAAAGAAGTAGAAAAGACCCTGATGGTGGGAAAGATTGAAGGCAAGAGGTGAAGGGGAGGACAGAGGATGAGATGGTTGGATGGCATCACCGACTCAATGGATATGAGTGAGCAAAGCTCTGTGAGATGGTGAAGGACAGGGAAGCCTGGCATGCTGCAACTTGGCCTCAGCGGGCTTGGGTCCATGGGGTTGCAAAGAGTCCTACACAACTGAGCAACTGAGCAAAAACAAGATAATATAATAAACAGAAAAAGTTTCAATGGTGAATTGCCAATTGTTATAGTCAATAAATACTCTGAGTTCAGAGAGAGGAAGGAGAGACCATCTGGGACTTTAGAACTTTGGGAGGAATATTATAAGATAAACCTCTCTCAAAGCTGGCTGTTGCAACTGGATAAGGCTTGGTTACTCTCACCACTGAGGAAGTGATAATGGAGGAGACTGAAAAAAGGTTATGAGAGTATTAGGGAAGGTAGTCACCCAGCAATATTTTAGAGCTGTATTTCCCCGCAGAGTCATTGCTATCTATAAGAAACTGAAAACTGTTTTCATTTGGATGCTAGTATAAACAATAGTATTTGAGATCCCCTGAAATTAAAAGATGCTTACTCTACTCCTTGGAAGAAAAGTTATGACCAACCTAGATAGCATATTCAAAAGCAGAGACATTACTTTGCCAACAAAGGTCCGTCTAGTCAAGGCTATGGTTTTTCCAGTGGTCATGTATGGAAGTGAGAGTTGGACTATAAAGAAAGCTGAGTGCCGAAGAATTGATGCTTTTGAACTGTGGTGTTAGAGAAGACTCTCGAGAGTCCCCTGGACTGCAAGGAGATCCAACTAGTCCATTCTAAAGGAGATCAGCCCTGGGATTTCTTTGGAGGGAATGATGCTGAAGCTGAAACTCCAGTACTTTGGCCACCTCATGTGAAGATTTGACTCAATGGAAAAGACTCTGATGTTGGGAGGGATTGGGGGCAGGAGAAAAAGAGGACGACAGAGGATGAGATGGCTGGATGGCATCACCAACTCGATGGACATGAGTTTGAGTGAACTTGGAGAGATGGTGATGTTCTCCCTTGGAGAACAGGGAGGCCTGGCATGCCGCGATTCATGGGGTTGTAAAGAGTCGGACACGACTGAATGACTGAACTGAATTGAACTTAAATCATCTTCTAATTGAGGTCTAACTCAATTTCTTTGCCTCCTTTTGTATTTATGTTCATAATTATGTTGGCCTTAAAGAGTATCACTTTTATCATCACAAGGTGGTGAGAAAAAACAGAAGTAGACTTAATATGTAAATGAAGTCAAGTGAAGGCCAAGTTGACATTCTTGCAGAAATAGCTGTTTTGCAGGACTTCCCTGGTGGTCCAATGCAGGGGGCACGGGTTAGATTCCTGGTCAGGGATACTAAGATCCTGCATACCGCAACGTGGTGCTTCTACAAATAATAATAATAGTACTAGGTCTGCAGAACTGTGGTTTGAACACTGAATAGTGGTGACAAACCTGAATCCTCAGCTAGTACAGAATTATAAATATCACAAATTCAAAGCCATCGTGTACTGACAGGTGCGATATGGCAGATTCAGCAAAACACTTTTAATTGTCATGTTAAGTGAATGTGATAAATTTGGACATATTTCTTTTTAGTGTTTAAAATAGAATTTATAAGTTTGATTTGGTTTTAGTATCACATAAAATCTATAGGAGTAAGGAATCTATACTCAGTTTGGTGTACAGTTCGCTCGTGAGTGTTCTCTGCCTTCCTTCTGTCGCATCCCCAAAAGGGAGAACTGTGTGCTCACTTGCCTCTGCTCCCTCACCCACGCTCCAGAGGAGGGGCTGCTTCTGAGCAGATCACTGATAAAGAACCCATGGCAGGTGGAAGCCCCACTGACTTGGATGGAGTCCAAGTTTGAAATCCGCGCCTGCTGTAGAACTTGAGCTGGTGTACAGATTCCAGTCCATTAAATAGACGTAATATGTAAATGAAATGTTTTCATCAAGCGAAGGCCAAGTTGGCATTGTTGAGGCACAGTCAACAGGACCCCTGAGTTAAAAAGAGAGGGGTCAGATTCTTAGTGAGAGAAGCAAAGTATATATATTACAAAGAGCTGAGAAACTGAAAAAGGTCACATAAGTGGAGAGTTTGGAGGAATTTGGGTGAGAAAGAAAGTATAGGTTGAGGAGGCTAGGAAACGTGGGTGCAAAGCCAATCTGAGAAACATTTCTGGGGGTTACGAGTAAGATGCTCGTAGTGTCTTTTCTGGAGTCACAGGTAAAGACTGGAGCTCCTTTTTCAGAACTGTGGGAAGGAAGACCTATCTATACTTAAGGACAGGAGGGAATCCTCTTTCAATATTCCCTTAGTTGCAGACCACTGATATGCTGGCTCCTCTAATTATATGAACCAATAAGTTCAGCAGGAAACTTCTCAAGGACAGATGTTACATTTCAAGGGAGATATTGAGAAAGGAAATAGTCTCTCAAGAAAAAAGACATCCAGCCCCACCCAAGTCTGAGCTGCTCCTCTTTTCTGAAGTAGGGGAATTAGCACTTGATTTCATTCCTTCTTGCCTGGGGGCTTACCAGAGTAATAGAGGGGACACTGCAGTCTTGAGTAGCTCCAAGTTCATACATTCTTTAGGGTCACAGTTCTCTTGGCATTAGCTAAATGGAGTTTCACTTTCTGTGGGAAGAAACCTAAGTCAGAGAGGGTGCCCAGTGGCCAGGTAAAATGCGGTTAGCTCAGCACATAATATAATCAGCATCCCGTCAACTGTCCATGGGGCTTCCCAAGTGGCACAGTGATGAAAGAATCCAGCACACTTAAGAGATGTGGGTTTTATCTCCTGGAGTAGGAAATGACAATCCACTCCAGTATTCTCTCCTGGGACATTCCATGGACAGAGAAGCCTGGTGGGCTACAGTTCCTGGGGTCACAGAGTTGGACATGATGAGCATGAGCATGTATTGTACATTGTACAAATGTACATCTCCAAGAGCTCTTGCAGCTGCCCATTCCTCTCCATCGCGCCTCTCTTTGATCTCATGCGTTGTTGTAACAGTTTTTGATAGTAAGCCATACTTCCAGGAGTTGTATTTTCTTCCACGTGTTTATGTCCGCTCAGAGCTTACTGTGTCTCATCCATGCCTCTATGGGCTGCTCACTTGTTAGATGCTGCAGTGAGGCCCCTCAGACAGTCTCTGCCTCTGTAGGTTATAGCCTAGTGGTAACAGAGTCTTTAAATGAGAAATAATTCAAATGTTCAGCATGATAAGGGCTTCCAGGATTTCATTCCAGGGGAAGGGAAAGTGGGAGCTCAGAGAAAGGCAGCCCAAAATGCCCAGAGGGCCTTTAACCTGAGGCCAAAAAGATGAGGAGGAATTCGTCAAGCAGAGGCCCAGCAGAGGGCAGAGGAACAAGTAGGTTCCTAGCACAGCCAGGGAGAGGCTAAAAGGTACCCAGGAGAAAGGAGAGGACTGGCATTTTGGGGTTAAGTGAGTTAGTCGGGAGTCAGTCCCAGTGAGGTCTGGTCTCAGTCTCAAATCTAGAAGGACCCTGTAAACCAGGGGAAGATTTGGTGTTTTATTCTCAGGGCTACTGGAAGGCAATCAAGGTTTGCAGCATGCAGAATTCATTCCAAATGGCAGCTAATTTGTGAGCGCAGTCGGATGACATCGCTCTCGTTTTAAAAGTTTTAGTGACTTCTTAATGCCATCTGAATGACATCTAAATTTTTAATAAGGTGTGCAAGGCCCTGCTTGAACTTAATCTTGCTAGTTTTCCAGGCTTATATGAGATTCACTGTCCCCATCTCCCCGCTGCGCTCTCTTGCTCACCCCAGACTCCTTCTCCCCTGCTGTAGCTTAGGGCCTTTGATGCCTTTGTGACCTTAACCCAGTAAATAATTTTCCGTATTTTACACTGTGATGCAGTATATAGACATGCACACATAGGATATCACAGAGAAAATTGTATGGAAAGAAATGGAAGATATACACTAAATATTTCCCCTTCTTTCTTCCTTTCTTCCTTAACAATGTGGGGTCATTTGGGCGATGTGCTAAGTTTGTCCTACTCTTTGCGACCCTGCCAGGCTCCTCTGTCCATGCGATTCTCCAGGCAAGAATAACGGAATGGATTGCCATGCCCTCCTCGAGGGGGTATTCCCTTGGAGGAGGGTCCTTCCCAAGGATCAAACCCTTGTCTCTTATATCTCTTGCATTGTAGGCAGGTTCTTTTCCGTTAGTGCCACCTGGGAAGCCCAGATTAATGCTTACTCAGTTAATTTTATGACCCCTAGGTCCTCCATGAGCCAGGTTCTCCCTCTTGCTGTGGGGCTTCACACATGTACTTTCTCTTCGACACTGTTCCCTGGGGGTATTGACCTTCCCAACTCAACCTAACTAGAAGGGCTCTGGGAATCTTGGCTGATTTAGCAAGTCCAGTCCCCTCTTTTTTACACAAATATTTAATGGAAGCTCACTGGATGCCAGGCACTGTTTAAGGCATGGATCAGAGTGGCTTCAAAAGCTCTGAGTTCAGCAGAGTCCCACATTTGGCTGAAGGCCCTGCTGTTGCTGTTTTGAAATTCTTAACATTTTTTTTTTCTTTTAATAAACAAGAAGCCCCATATTTTCATTTTGTACTGGGCCTCATAAATTATGCTGCCATTCCTGCACTGGGGTAATGAACAAAACTGACCCAAGCCCTCACTGTCACAGAGTTCAGCTTCTAGTGCTTACTGTGTTTTGACTTCCAACCTTAGCAGTGGTCACCTGCATGGCACCTGCCTATCTGTCTGTCTGTTGGCCCAACTAGACTATAAGTTCCTTGAGGGCAATGTCTATCTCCTGCTATGATATCCAGCACATGTTACACTGCCTGGTACCTTGCACGCATGAACAGATTTGTGTAGAACAATTTAATGAATATGCATGATGCTCCAAACTTCTGTCCCGTAATGCATGATTCTCTTAATCAAGGTTATCCTTGATATTCCTTTAAAATTTTTTTAAATTATGTTTTTATTTAATCTGGTATATATTATATTATAGCTTCTATTTCAATATACTAAATATTGATTATTTTATATCCATTTTTTTCATACTAAATCTTTGAAATCCAGAATGTGTTTGACACATACAACATACACTTGATATTCCTTTGATGAGACTTCACTTGTATTAAAACTCCTGTATTGGCTATTTGCCCATTCATTTTGAAGTGATAGCTGTAGAAGTTAAAATTGGAAGTATATTAGTGAGTTCTATTTACATTTATAAGTGTGAAGAAGTCACTAAGAAGATCACTGAAAACAAGATTTTGAATTCAAGGATCATTTTCAAAGTGAACAGAAAAAGTGAAAGTGAAAGTCACTCAGTCATGTCCCACTCTGCGACCCCATGGACTATACAGTCCATGGAATTCTCCGGGCTAGAATCCTGGAGTGGGTAGCCTTTCCCTTCTCCAGGGGATCTTCCCAACTGAGGGATTGAACCCAGGTCTCCCGCATTGCAGGTGGATGCTTTACCAGCTGAGCCACAAGGGAAGTCCTTAAAAATATTTTTTGAGATGATCAATGACTTTGATTGGAAATGAGATAAGGGCAGAGGAAGAGTATCAAATGATGAGAACTCAAGGGAAACCAAGATGGAAATCTTGCCTTTTGCTTACGAGTGTCCTTTAAAATATAACTGAATTACTTTATAATTTATTTGTAATAATATTAGTTCTCACTTGAAGACAGAGGTATAGGAAGCACAGTATCTCTATGATGTCATGAGGATAAATTGGGCAGTGAAATACTACTTGAAGAAACAAATTTTAGTCAAAGAACTCCAGTATTTAGGATATTTTTGTTTGTTTGTGTATCCAGTTTTAATAATAGTTTACAGGTTATATTCTGTAAACACTGAAAGTTTTATATATCTTTAAAACACCTAAGGGCTGCTGCTAAGGGTTAGTAAAATACATGGCCTAGCCTTATCTCTTACCGTTTACTGCCATCCTGTGGCCATTTCATTTTCTGGATTTGCAAAAGTACATTTCGAAACCTTATTTTCCATCTTTATCACAGATTATGGTTTCAGATTTTATCAGTCCTCAATTAACATAGATAAACGACAGTACACAGAATTAGTAGCATTTTTCTACATTAAGATGTTCCATCATACAGTAGTATATAAACATTGTGGAATTTGAATTCTGAGCAAACGTCCATGAAATATTTTCCAAAAACACTATTGTCAAACATCTCCTGGTTTCTTTTCATCCCTCCTCCCTAACCTGGCTTTTTGATGGCTGCTTATGCAGTAGCAGTTTATTGTCTCAAGGACACACTTCCTGCATTGTCTCTCTCTATTTGAGATGCAGATACATTCTTCTGGAATCCAGGTTTGGATTTCTTCTCTTGGAGGTCCCGTCTTCTGATCATCTAGATTTCTACTAAGTCCCAGTGCCCTAAATCAATTTGCTCAAAGTCATATAGCTCAAGTCAGTATCCAGCAGAATCAATATCTATGTAATAAATATTCATTGCACCCTGAGTCTCTCATCTCACCTTCCAGGCCTCTGGATCTGACTGCCTTTTTTGCCTCTCTCTGCACAGAGACCTTGTCCCGGGAGCTAACACCACTGCCTTTCTCTTTGAGTCATGAGATTCATTTTCTCCTTCCCCTTTAAAGCATCTTAACTTTCCCTAAAGATTGGGACCCTCTGGCTTGAAACCTCTCATTATAGCTTTTTTATTTCTAACTTTTAATTATAAAATTTATTGTATACAGGAGTATATATTTTGTGCAATTTAATAATGCTAATGAAATGAATACTCTTGTACCCACCACATATCTTAGGAAAAAGAACATACCAGTGCCTCAGAAGTCCCCTGTGTGCACCTCCTAAATGGTGTCCTGCCCCTACACACCCACCTACCAAGAGAAAACCAGAATCTTGAATTTTGTGTAAGGTGTCTCCGTGCTTGTCTGTATAGTTTTTCGCTCTATCAGTTAGGGTCTCGTCAGGAAAGCAGAGACACTGTGAGTGATGTGGGATGAGGGCTTTCTGATAGGAATTATACCTGAGATCTTTCAGTGAAGATCTGCAGGGGGCCATGGGAGAAATGCAGAAAAAAACACTAGGCAGCCTCCTGAGGCACCCCAGGCTTGGACGAGACAGACCTGCAGGGGAGTCTAAGTATCGAAACATGTGCCCCAGCCATAGAAAGCATGTTAGTCACTCAGTCATGTCTGACTCTTTGTGACCCCATGGACTGTAGCCCACCAAACTCCTCTGTCTATGGGATTCTCTAGGCAACAATACTGGAGTGGGTTGTCGTGCCCTTCTCCAGGGGATCGTCCCGACCCAGCTATGGAACCCTGGTCTCCTGCACTGCAGGCAGACTCTTTACCATTTTTCTGAGCCACCAGGGAAGCCCTTTCAGCAGTGGGGTGGGGCCACAAAGAGGAAGCTGGAGGGGACTGTGGAAGTGACCACCTCTGCACCGCTGCCCTCTGGGGCCGCTGCCCACTGTCTTGGTCCAGAGCCAGCAGTGGGGAAAAGGGGCTGAGGGATGAGGAGAGGAAGTTCAGCTGGCACTCCTTGGAACCTCTGCTCTGCCCACCACATCTGACTGCCCACACCTTTCTATACACGATGGATACTAGTCAGCCATTGGAAAAAAAAAAAAGCATGAAGTCTTGCCATTTGCAGAAACATAGATGGACTTCGAGGGCATTATGCTAAGTGAAATAAGTTAGAGAGAGAAAGACAAATACTCTTTGATATCACGTATATGTGAAATCTAAAAAATACAACAAAGTAGTGAATAACAAAAAAGAAATAGACTCTCAAATATAGAGAACATACTCTATATACAAATATAGAAAACACACCGAGGGGAGTAGTAGGGGTCCGGGGAGACACAATATAGGGGAGAGGGAGTGAAAGGCACAAACTATTGGTTATAAGAAGGCTTCAAGGGAATATAGCCAATATTTTGTAATAATAACTGTAAGTGGAGTGTAACCTTCAAAAATTGTAAGACACACACAGACACACACACAAAATGGCTGCAAATAAACTTTACAAGAAGCATTAAAAAAAAAGAAAATGTCTGCAGCTTCTCCTCTGCCTCCAAAATATTGCTCAAGTTCCTCTTTTAACCAAGTCTAACCTCAAACCATAGAAGGAAGGAAGCTCTAGGACTTGTAGTTCCTAGCTTCAGTCAAGTTGGCGACAGAATAAACTCCTAAGACAATATGCTGTTTGGCTTGGGCTATATTTTTATCACAATAGAAATCGTGCCATATTTTATTTTTATGATTTGCTTTGTCTTTTTGTTATTATTAATGTGGTTAACATCATTTTTTGAGATTCTTTCTGTTGAGTCATTCACTTTTAAGTACTGTATATAGAATTCCAAAATATCAAAGTATAATTTATCTATCTGCTTACATATTGTTTAGATATTTGTTTTTTCCCTAGGATTTGCTCTTATGAGCAATATTTCTATGAATATTGTATATATGGCTCCTCATGACTTTCTCTAATGCATGGACCTAGGAGGGATGAGGGTGTGCCATGTACAACTTTATTATGTTTGGTCAAATTGTTTTCCACAAGGGTTGTGCTCCTACTGATAGTGGATAACTCTTTCTGATGCTAAATACTTTCACTCTGAAGACATTTGGTATGTCAGATACTTTAATATTTGCAAGATCAGGGAGGCATAAAATGCCATCCGGGTTCAATTTTTTTCCCTTATTATGAGTGAGTCTGGACATCTTTTTATATATTTATTCATCACAATTGTTTCCTTTTCTCTGAAATGCTTATGCCTTTTTAAATTTTTTTCTTTGTAGTAGTTTTTCATGAATTCCAGTTAATATTCTTTCATTAGTTATTTGCATTACACAAATTCCCTTCCAGTTTATGGTTCTTTGGCCAGTTTTAGCCACTTCTGCCTTGCTGTTCTGTTCTTGTCATGTAATTACTGATTTCTATCCCCTTTCCACACTGGCTCACCTTATTGTGCTCTTTATAGTGTCTTTTGATGAACAGAAGTTCCAAATTTTAGTATAGTCAAATGTGGCATTTTCTCCCTGCTTATGGTAACTTTGGGTCTTACAGAAGAGACCCTTCTTTTCTTCCAGATTGTAAGGATATTCTCTACTGCCTTGTAGAATTGTTTTGGCTTTCACATTGAGGTCTTTAGTCCTTAGTTTTCCACAGATATAGAATACACACTGATTTATGACTGAGTTTCAACATGTGTGTAGGTTTGTTTCTGGCTTCTTGTCCGTTCTATTTGTCTTGACATCTGCAAGGGCAGGTGTTCCTAGCTTGCTTTTCTTTAGCTTAGGACTTTCCTGGTGGTTCAGATGGTAAAGAATCTGCCTGCAATGCAGGAGACCTGGGTTCAGTCTCTGGGTTGGGAAGATTCCCTGCAGAAGGAAATGGCTGCCCACTCCAGTATTCTTGTCTGGAGAATTCCATGAACAGAGGAACCTGGTGGGCTACAGTCCAATAGGGTCGTGAAGAGTTGAACACAACTGAGCAACACACACACACACACACACACACACACACACACACACACTCATAAGCTTATGGCTGCAGTTGAAGACTCTCGCTTTTCTTGGTGGTTAGCTTTAGCCATGTGTGGTGGAGTTCTTGCAGACTGGTTGCAATGATTCTCTTTGCTGCTTCCACACTCTTTGCAATGTGACTTTGTTGCTTCTCTTTTCAATATGTAGAGTCTATTTCTCCACCATTGAGTATGAGCTGGCCTGATGACTTGCTTTGGTTAATAGAATGCAGTTGGTATGATATTTTGTCAGTTCATCACTCGGTCTTAGAATTTTGCTGCTATCTGTGAACAAGCCTGGGCTAGCATGCTGAATGGTGAATGACACATGACGAGTCACATCATCCCTTCACATGACAGTCAGCCAATCCTCTGTAGCAAAACTGCCTAGCTGACCTGAGACTGATCGACAATGCATGAGAGATTCCAACAGAGAGCAGAAGAGCTGCCCAACGAGTCTGGCCTGAATTATCAACCAATGGGGATTGGATGGTTACTCAGAAATAACTAATGGGGACTTCCCTGGTGGCCCACTGACTGACTCCACACTCCCAATACAGGGGGCCTGGGTTTGATCCCTGGCCAGGGAACTAGATCCCACATGCTGCAACTAAGAGTTTGCATGCTGCAGCTAAAGTTCCTGCATACCACAACTAGAAGATCGAAGATCCTGTGTCCCACAGCTAAGACCCAGCGCAGACAAAAAAAATAAATAAAAATAAGCATTAAAAAACAAATAGCTGAATACCAAGTGACCAAGTTCTTGCCAATATCTTGTGAGCAGAAGTGACACCTACATGTTTGGCATGACTAGCTTTCTCCTTAAAGAGGCTGACTATAGAGGTCACCCAACCTGGATGGCAACCCACTCCAGTATTCTTGCCTGGAAAACCCCATGGACAGAGGAACCTGGCAGGCTGCGGTGCATGGGATGGCAAAGAGTCGGACACGGTTGAGCAACTTCACTTTACTTTACGCTTTTTAACCTGGACCATACAGATGTAGTGAAAGTGAAAGTGAAGGGCTGCCGTCTATGGGGCTGCACAGAGTCGGACACGACTGAAGTGACTTAGCCTGACTTAGCCTATGTAGAGAGAATTCCAGGACAGCAGACTCCTGAAATTCTCTAAGATACTCTTGAGGGTCTGAGAGGTCAAAATTATTTTAATAATAATATTCAGTTGTTATTTGTCTTTTGCAGTATGTTGACATTGACACTGATGCTTCAAAGCTGATAGTGGATAAAGCTGCTGTTACTTTTGCTCACTATATTGGCAGAGCAGGAGAAACACCTTAGAACTGGCTCGTTTGAATGCCTTTGGGGGGTTTGAAGCTACAGGGATGGCCCCTCGTTGTCTGGCACCTGGTCCTGGGATTTCTATTTTTTATTTTTGCTGTGCAGCACAGCATGTAGGTTCTTAGTTCCCCCTCCAGGGATTGAACCCATGCCTGTTGCAATGTAAGTGTGGAATCTTAACCACTGGACCACTAAGAAAGTAACTGGCCTTAGAATTTTTAAGGTAGAGGAACATTGCCTCCTGCGGTGTACTGATACTTCACATCTTTGCCAGTATTTGGTGTTGTCAGTGTTTAGGGTTTTCATGGGTTCTCAGTGATTTTTAAGAGTATAGAGGGAATAAAAGAACAGACTGTATTATTTACATATCTCCAGACCATGAAATTTTTGCACCTTGTTTTATGTCCCTGGATATGTTCCAGTATCTCCTAGTTTATAGTCTATGGGAACTTGAATAGAATTTGTATCCCACTGTTGTGTGAAAATTGTATAAATATTAGTTACGTTGAATTGGTTCATAGTGGTTTTCAGGTCTACTATACCCTTCTACTTTTCTGTATATTCATTCATTCTAATAATTTTTGAGAGTTTGCTATTGAAACTTCAACTAAAAGTCTTAACTTAAAAAATAATTCTAATATATAGTGAAACTATAGGTAACTTTGTTCTGCATTTCCAAGTCTCCTATAAATGTGTTATCATACTTGCATAATTAAAAAATAAAAAAGAAAGAGGAAAAAAGTGTATGAAGGGGTTCTGAGACAACAGGTTTGAGAACCACTATCCTAGAGGATCCCAAGCATCAAGATGGCAAGAACTTGATTCCTAAATTATTTATAGTTAATCAAACCAGTCAATCCTAGAGGAAATCAACCCTGAATTTTCACTGGAAGGACTGCTGCTGAAGCTGAAGCTCCAATAACTTGCCCACCTGATGCAAAGAGCCGACTCATTGGAAAAGCCTCTGATCCTGGGAAAGGTTGAGGGCAAGAGGAGAAGGGAGCAACAGAGGATGAGATGGTTGGATGGCATCACCAACCCAATGGACAGGAGTTTGAGCAGACTCCGGGAGATGGTGAAGGACAGGGAAGCCTGGCATGCTGCAGTCCAAAGAGCTGGTCTCGACTAGTGACTGAACGACAACGAAGAAAGGAGAAAGCTAGTGAAACCAAACATGTGGGTGTCAGTTCTGCTCACAGGATACTGGTAAGAACTTGTCATTGGTATTCTTTATCTATTTCTGAGTAACCATCCAACCCCCATTGGTTGACAATTTAGACTAGACTCGTTGGGTAGCTCTTCTGGTCTCTGTCGGAATCTCTCCTGTATTTTTGGTCAGTTTCAGGTCAGCTAGGCAGTTTAGCTACTGCGGATTGGCTGACTGCCAGATAACTAGATGGTGCCTGTCTCCTGTCTGAGAGGCTAAGAAACCACGCCCTGGGGTCTAATTCTTGCCCAGAGCGTCTGGAGAGAGGATGAAGGCTGATGGATCGCTTTGGTGGTAGTGGCTCCTGCTTTTCAGCTTGGCCTGTTTCCAAGACGTTGTCAGGGTGGGGGTGCCTGAGGGTCTCCCCAGATGTGGGTTGCAGGTGGTTACAGGTCAACAATCTAGTGTGAGTTCCACATCTGTCCGATAGGCCTGACATGGGGAGCAGTCCTTAGCAGAAGGAGCCTGGAGGTTCATTTGAGAGAGGAATTGTAAGTGACTACCAGGAAGACAAATGATTCCTCTGGGTCAAGGGAATGGGAGGAGATAGGCGCATGATCGTAAAGCATTGAGGAATCCACTAAAGCCCCACCACCCCAGAGAGGGGGCATTGCCTTTGCCTGCCTGGACCAGGGGCTAGCCTGCCGTGAGTTAGTCCCTTCTTTTCCTTTCCCTTCCTCCCTCCTCTGAACCAGGCCCAGAAAGCCTGGAGCCTGTCATCTGGCAAGCGGGGAAGCAACAGGAACAAATCAAAAAGAAGCGACCCAGGTGACTTGCTCATTGCAGACATCCAGCCTGAAGCCAGAACTGGGGGAAGTAGAATTAACAAAAAATTGTTTGGAAACTGATTAAAATTTGGAGTTCTAACTATTCTATGAGACTGGATATTTAACATTTAGCTCAGCTGAATGTGTTTTAAAGAGAGGATGGGGACCCAAAAGTAAAGCTGCATTTTAACTATGTCATTTTCCATGCCTATATTTTCAACATATCCAATATTAAAATAATCTGTTTTGGGTCTTCCCTCATGGTCCAGTGATTAAGACTCTGAGCTTCCACAGCAGGGGGCAAGGATTTGACCCCTGGTCAAGAAACTAAGATCCCACATGCATGCTGAAGGGCGGCCAAATGAATAAATAGAAAATAAAAAATAAAATAATCTGTTTTGGGTCTCCATATTTTGATTTTTAAGGTGTCCTTAAAGAGAGTACATTGGTAACAATAAATAATAGTTAAGTAAATAAATCCAGTGATTTGCAGGTTTGTGGGAAAGGTAATGAGTTTCATTAGGAAATGTCTTTGTGTTGTCTGACCAGTGGACAGAAGGACAGTATACTTTTTATACAAAGTCTTGTAACAATGTTGAACAGATAGTAAATACTGTGTAATTTTTAGCTATAATAAGAATTATTACTTTGGATTTGAATATCTGATGTAAACCTATTCACTTCTTTGTCCTAAGATGTGATGGTCATATCTAATGATTTAAAACAGGAGCAAAGTAAGCAAACCAAAGATACCACTTTTCTTAACTGTAGCAGAGTGTTTTCTCATTTTTTTCCCACCTGGATCTGAAATATTAGATTATAGATCCTCTGAGACTATAAATCCTGACTGTATTTCTGATTGCTACATGTCAATCACTGTTCAGAATACTACTCTGGCAATTAGTGGAGCTTTCTGGAGAGCAAATTATAATCTAGTTCAGTTTATATTAGTATACTTTGCTGTCAGTGACATTATGTAAATTATAACTTTATTAACTTAATATATTTTAACTCTGGTGGTACTGCAAATTAGAGATGATTTAAATGTTTTTTAAAAAATGTTTAGACTGTACTTTCACTGAATCCTAAATCAGGCAAAATGCATTTGAAACAAATAAGTGAATAAAAGTGTAGTTATCTCCATTTTGTTTATGTTAATTGAACTTTATTTTCAGGAAAACATCTTCATATTTTGATTGAATTTTCTTTAAAAACAAGTTTAGCAAAAATAAAGGCAGTTAATTTTGATGGAATATCATTTTTATTTGAAAATTTTATATGTAGTACTTTAAAGCACTCAGCACTTCTTGAGTAACTATGTAATAAAAACAATCCAGAGAGTTGAAGTTCTAAATCTTATTTTAAAAAGTAGCATTAACTTTGGCTTAATCAATCCATACTATTTTATAAAATCACCATATACTTACCCATTATTAATCATCCCCTATAAACTATCTGTACGGGAAAAAAGTTTCTTTTCTCTTTTGGTAAGCAGGTTCTTGGGAGAGTATGAGATTAGGTTAGTTTGTTAAGTCATTAATCTATTCAGTCACAGCTCATAAAGTACTGATTATGGGCTAGGTGCTTGTCAAGATACTGGACTTATTAAAAACAATGACATTGATGAACAAGCCACCTTCATGGACTTCATGTTCTTGCAAGGTAAATATAAAAACTGTGTAAATGAACAAATCAATAATATGATTTCTAGAGAGTGGTAATGCTACGAAGAAAATAAGATATGGCAATAGGACAAACAACAACTCTTCCATTATTAAGATGACAATTTTTGTTTCATTTCAATTGGAAAGACATATTCTTATCATCTGTCTTGATATTTGTTAATAATTTGATAATACTTATTGAGCATTCAATTTGTACTAGGCACTCTGTTAAACAGATAACTCTGTTATCTGCATTATCTCATTTAACCGTCAACATTCCCCAAAGAGTGAGTGACATTAATGTCTGCATTTTCTACCTGAAGAATCTGAAAGCTTAGAACGTTTTATTGTTTTCCCTCAGGTTACATGGATTATAAAAAGGCACAACTGGGATTCGAACATAAGTCAACGTGACTATAGAACTGGGATGTCTAATATAGTAGCCAATAAGCATAAGTGGCTATTTAAATTAATTAAAATTTAAACTTCAGCTTCTTAATCACATTAACTATATTCTAAGTGGCCACTAGCCACATGTGGCCAGGGGCTACCACATTGGATTACACAGCTATATTCCATAATCCATAATCTTCCACAATCACACAAGGTTGTATTGGACAACACTGCCTAAAGCCTGGTTTTCAACCATGTGACTAAAAGCCTCCCTTTCAGTATATTTTTCTTAAATTTAAGAGAAGTGAGGGCTTCCTGGTGGCTCAGTGGGTAAAAGAATATGCCTGCAGTGCAGGAGACACAGGAGCTGCAGGTTCGATCCCTGGGTCAGGAAGATACCCTGGGGATGGGAATAGCAACCCACTCCAGTACTCTTGCCCCGGGAAATCCCATGGGCGGAGGAGCCTGGTGGCTGCAGTCCATGGGGTCACGAAAGAGTTAGACACGACTGATTGACTAAGCACACATACACATAAAGAAAGGGTCTAAGTTTTTAGGTCTTTGGCTTTCATAAGAATAGTAGATGTAGTTCTTTAGGGTTTTGCATTAGTACCAAACATTTACTGAATAAGTGTCTCAAGGGTATTTTTCTATATCTAATCTTTGTTTCTCAGACTGTTGTGCTTGCTTTTCCTTTGGGGAAATCTGAAATTTTGGTATTACTCTATTGTTTAGACCTGCCTTAGAATACTCCTTCCAGGTATTTAGTGCATTGATAACACCTCTACGGTTGTGAGAGCTAGACTGTAAAGAAAGCAGAGAGCTGAAGAATTGATGCCTTTGTACTATGGTGGTGGAGAACTCCTGAGAGTCCCTTGGACAGCAAGATCAAATCAGTCAGTCTTAAGGGAAGTCAACCCTGAATACACATTGGAAGGACTGATGCTGAAGCTTAAACTCCAGTATTGTGGTCATCTGATGCGAACAGCTGACTCTGGAAAAGTCCCTGATGTTGGGAAAGATTGAGCACAGAAGGAGAAGAGGGCGTCAGAGGATGAGATGGCTGGATGGCATTACTGATGCAATGGACATGAACTTGGGCAAATTTTGGGAGATGGTGAGAGACAGAGAGGCCTGGCATGCTGAAATCCATAGGGTCACAAAGAGTCGGACATGGCTGGGAGACTGAACAACACCTCTGCACTGGAGCCCAGCATAGAGGGGGGAAAACTCATTTCCTCTAACAACTCTCTTAATTTAGCATTTCTAAAATATTACATGACATTGGGAATTTCTTTTTTTCTTTCTATTCTTGTTAAACTTCAGTTCAGTTCAGTTCAGTTGCTCAGTCGTGTCCGACTCTTTGCGACCCCATGAATCGCAGCACACCAGGCCTCCCTGTCCATCACCAACTCCCAGAGTTCACTCAGACTCGCATCCATCGGGTCAGTGATGCCATCCAGCCATCTCATCCTCGGTCGTTCCCTTCTTCTCCTGCCCCCAATCCCTCCCAGCATCAGAGTCTTTTCCAATGAGTCAAATCTTCACATGAGTTGGCCAAAGTACTGGAGTTTCAGCTTTAACATCAGTCCTTCCAAAGAAATCCCAGGGCTGATCTCCTTCAGAATGGATTGGTTGGATCTCCTTGCAGTCCCAGTGACTCTCAAGAGTCTTCTCCAACACCACAGTTCAAAAGCATCAATTCTTCGGCACTCAGCCTTTTTCACAGTCCAACTCTCACATCCATACATGACTACTGGAAAAACCATAGCCTTGACTACATGGACCTTAGTCGGCAAAGTAATGTCTCTTCTTTTAAATATGCTATCTAGGTTGCTCATAACTTTTCTTCCAAGGAGTAAGAGTCTTTTAATTTCATAGCTGCAATCACCATCTGCAGTGATTTTTGAGCCCAAAAAATAACTTCTGACACTGTTTGCACTGTTTCCCCATCTATTTCCCATGGAGTGATGGGACCAGATGTCGTGATCTTTGTTTTCTGAATGTTGAGCTTTAAGCCAACTTTTTCACTCTCCTCTTCACTTTCACCAAGAGGCTTTTTAAGTTCCTCTTCACTTTCTGCCAGAAGAGTGGTGTCATCTGCATATCCGAGGTTATTGATATTTCTCCCGGCAATCTTGATTCCAGCTTGTGTTTCTTCCAGTCCAGTATTTCTCACGATGTACTCTGCATATAAGTTACATAAGCAGGGTGACAATATACAGCCTTGATGGACTCCTTTTCCTATTTGGAACCAGTCTGTTGTTCCACGTCCAGTTCAAACTGTTGTTTCCTGAACTGCATACAGATTTCTCAAGAGGCAGGTCAGGTGGTCTGTGTTAATTATTTTATATTTAGATATCAGAGTTTGAAGCTAAAAGCTCCCTTAAAAATCATCACACAATCTCTCTCTTTTTTTTTAAAGTTTGCCTTGTCATGTTTAAAAACAACTGGACTATAGGATGATCTTTTACTTTTATCTAGTTTCATTTTTTCTATTTCATATTCAGTGCTCCTGTTTAACTTAGTTTAGGTTTTCCAATTTCTCCATCTCTTCTTTTTTTTTAAATGTTCTTTCTAAAGTTTTTATCAAGCATAGTAGGAAAGCTGTTGTCTACATATATATAAATAATAAGTATAATATATATATGAGAAAACATCGATTTTTGCCTAACTAAAAAGTTTATGACATTTTGATTTCATTTGTTTGACTTAGTATGAACAGAATGCTAGATTTCTAATTAAAAAAATAGATATGCAGCAGCAACAAAGTTTTACTGTATAGCATAGTGAACCATAGTCAATATCTCATAATAACCTATAATGGAAAATAACTTCAAAAATAATATACATGTATATGTATAAATGAATCACCTTGTTGTAGACCTGAAACATTGTAAGTCAACTATACTTCAATAAAATATATATATATTTTAAAAAGTTTGCTGACCTAGCAACCCCACTGCTGGGCATACACACCGAGGATACCAGAATTGAAAGAGACACATGTGCCCCAGTGTTCATCGCAGCACTGTTTATAATAGCCAGGACATGGAAGCAACCTAGATGTCCATCAGCAGATGAATGGATAAGAAAGCTGTGGTACATATACACAATGGAATATTACTCTGCCATTAAAAAGAATACATTTGAATCAGTTCTGATGAGATGGATGAAACTGGAGCCGATTATACAGAGTGAAGTAAGCCAGAAAGAAAAACACCAATACAGTATACTAACACGTATATATGGAATTTAGAAAGATGGTAATGATAACCCTGTATGCAAGATAGCAAAAGAGACACAGATGTATAGAACAGTCTTTTGGACTCTGTGGGAGAGGAAGAGGGTGGGATGATTTGGGAGAATGGCATTGAAACATGTATAATATCATATAAGAAATGAATCGCCAGTCTAGGTTCAATGCAGGATACAGGATGCTTGGGGCTGGTGCACTGGGATGACCCGGAGGGGTGGTATGGAGAGCGGGGAGGGAGGGGGGTTCACGATTGGGAACACGTGTATACCAGTGGCAGATTCATGTTGATGTATGGCAAGACCAATACAATATTGTAACGTAATTAGCCTCCAATTAAAATAAATAAATTTAAATTAAAAAATTTTTTAAAAGTTTGCCTTATTATTTATAAATTTTATTTTTGTCAGCTTCATTGAGGTTTAATATAAAATTGTAAGATACCTGAAGTATACATCAAGGTGATTTAATATACATGTATACATTGTGAAAGGATTCCCCCCATCAAGTTAATTAATACCCTGCAGAGAACATTCAAGTTTTATTCTCTTAGCAGTTTTCAGTTATACAATACAGTGTTATCTACATCAGTCTTCATGCTTTTCACTAGATCTTCGTGCCTTATTCATCTTACAGCTGAGTTTGTACCTTTTCCTAACCTCCCTCCTATTTTTCTCCCCTTCCTTCTCCCCAGACCCCGGCAACTACTTTTCTACTTTCTGTTGTATGAGTTTGACTTCATTATTTTAGATTCCGCATGCAAGTGACACCATGCAATATCTGTCTTACTCTGACTTATTTCACTTAGAATATTACCCTCAAGCTCCATCCATGTTGTCCCAAGTAGCAGGATTTCCTTCTTCCTCATGGTCGAATACTATTTCACTGTGTATATACACCAAATCTGCTAGCAAAGGTCCGTCTCATCAAGGCTATGGTTTTTCCAGTGGTCATGTATGGATGTGAGGTTGGACTGTGAAGAAAGCTGAGCACTGAAGAATTGATGCTTTTGAACTGTGGTGTTGGAGAAGACTCTTGAGAGTCTCAAGGAGATCCAACCAGTCCATTCTAAAGGAGATCAGTCCTGGGTGTTCACTGGAAGGACTGATGCTAAAGCTGAAACTCCAATACTTTGGCCACCTCATGTGAAGAGTTGACTCATTGGAAAAGACCCTGATTCTGGGAGGGACTGGGGGCAGGAGGAGAAGGGGACGACAGAGGATGAGATGGCTGGAAGGCATCACCAAGTCGATGGACATGAGTTTGAGTGAACTCTGGGAGCTGGTGATGGACAGGGAGGCCTGGTGTGCTGCGATTCATGGGGTCGCAAAGAGTCGGACACGACTGAGCGACTGAACTGAACTGATCTGAACCGATGCACCAAATCTTCTTTATGCATTCATCTGTCGATTTATGTTTAGGTTGTTTCCGTATCTAGGACTATTGTGAGTAATGCTGCCGTGGACGTGGGAATGCAGGGAGGTTAGGAGGGTCTCACACAGGGTGAAGGCAGAGGGAATTACTAAGTTGAAGAGGCCCTTTCACTCGACGGTGCTTTGCCTTGACTCTCAGAAGGAAGATTCTCACAGTGTCAGCACCACCCGATCAACCTGAGCTGCCAGAGGATGGCTCAGCTACCCTCAGAGTGTTTTACTTTTTATTTTTAGATCATGTTTCCATAAAAACTGTCCTTTTAAAAGCAGGCTTTTCAGTCTGAAAATTTTACTACCCACTCCTCAACCCCTGGCCTGTGCAACATCTCGGGGAAAGCTTACCTTTGGGGGAAGGTGGTGGATGTAGTTGTGGGGTGAGGTGGGCTCTGGTTCCCTTGTGGGGAGCAGCCCAGCAGACATGAATTTCTGTCCTAACATTCCCCCAGGAAAATGGCAGGCCTGCTGATTCCTTTACTGGCTCAACTATAAAGTCAGCAACACCTTCCAAAAACAAACATTAATTTTGTTCTCAGAGACAGTAAAGTCTGAACTGATCTGAGGGAGGAACTGTAGTGCGAAGCCTGACCTGACCGGCCCTGGGAGTCAGTAACCGACAGCGGAATGCCGAACGGCGACTTTTTTGTCACTAAGGGATGGGAGCATCAGCAGTGGTTTCCTCTGACTGGGGACTACGGGTATGGGGAGAGGGTGGCTTTATGTGCCTCCAGCCACATAAAGATGAAGGACTTGGTTGGTACTCTCAGCTTAATGAGAAGTCAAGTAACAGCCATCCACACTATGAGTTGAGCTCTGTAACAGTCAGGCAAGAGCGCCCTGAGGGGACAGAAGGAACATTCTTAATCATTGTGTGCTGTTACATGAGGAGCTTCAGGCAAAGTTTTGCCAGAAATTGACATTTCAACTCCATCCTGAAGAATAAGTACATCCTTGCATCAAAGACTGAGGGGGGCAATGGTGTGGGGTGGGGGCGGGGGGGGGTGGCGGATAGCACGGAGTCATCAAGAAACAAAGTCTGAGGAGGTTTTCTCAGTTTATTAGAATTTCTTTTACTTAGACATACGTTTTCCTTGGCTTTGAATCTGATATTTAAAAAGAGAAATATAAAATATCACAGAATAACCCATTTGCCACCTACTTTTTTTTTTTTTTTTAAATCAGTTGCCTCTTTCTCCTTCTAATTTCCAAAAATATATATTAAATGCCTACTGTGAACAAAACTACCAAGCACATGGACTGGGGTTATGGCATTGCAGGTAGGCACTGCGGCCTATTAGCTGTCTGATCTTGATCAGGGTGTGCCAACTTCCTCATTCCAGCACGGGGATCGTAATAACATCTGCCCAGAAGTGTTGCTGTAAGAATTAAATGATTAACACATGGAAAGGACTTAGAAGACGGGCTGCTGCTAAGTTGCTTCAGTCGTGTCCGACTCTGTGTGACCCCATAGATGGCAGCCCACTAGGCTCCTCTGGGATTCTCCAGGCAAGAATACTGGAGTGGGGTGCCATTGCCTTCTCCAATGCATGAAAGTGAAAAGCGAAAGTGAAGTCGCTCAGTCGTGCCGACTCTTAGCGACCCCATGGACTGCAGCCTACCAGGCTCCTCCGTCCATGGGATTTTCCAGGCAAGAGTACTGGAGTGGGGTGCCATTGCCTTCTCCGAGAAGAGGGTCTAGCACGTAATAAAGGCTCTCTGAGGATTAGATGTCATCATTATGACCCCAAAGATTACACATATTGGGCTAATATGGAAAATAACAACCTAACTTGCCTAGAATATAGAACATGGATAAGCTGAGAAGAAGGGGCTTGGAAGTTAGGAAGGAGCAAGACTGTGGATAGCCTTGAATGCCAGCCTCAAACACGCAGGTTCTTATAGATTTACAGATAATAGGGCACCACTGAAAATTTGGAGCAGTTAAAAAGCATGATCAGTCTATCCATTGCTTTGGATAAATTCTCCCATTAAAAAGTCTACCATATATATTTACACAATGGAATATTACTCAGCTATAAAAAGGAATGCATTTGAGTCAGTGCTAATGAGGTGGATGAAACTGGAACATATACAGAGTGAAGTAAGTCAGAAATAGAAAGACAGATACTGTATATTAGCACATATATATGGGATTTAGAAACATGGTAATGCCAATTCTACATGCAGGGCAGCAAAGGAGACACAGATGTAAAGAACAGACTTTTGGACTCAGCAGAAGAAGGTGAGAGTGGGATGATTTGAAGGAATAGCACTGAAACATGCATATTATCATGTATAAAATAGATGGTATTTATTTTATCATATTTATTTTATCAGTGCACGTTCGATGCATGAAGCAGGGCACCCAGAGCCAGTGCTCTGGGACAACCCAGAGGGATAGGGTGGGGAGGGAGGTGGGAGGAGTTTCAGGATGGGGGAGACACACGTGTACCTGTGGCTTATTCATTGGTGGATGTATGGCAAAAACCATCACAATATTGTGAAGTAATTATCCTCCAATTAAAATAAATTAATTAAAAAGTCTACCATAATTTTTCCAATCTTTCCATAAGTTAGTTATTAAAGATACATTTGATGGAAAGGAACCTTGAAGTGTTTATTTATTTTGGGATTTGTGTAGGTGAACATGTTTCTTTATATTCATTTGGGTAGCAGTAGCTTTTGCAATAAAAGCAGAAGAATCAGTGATGCAAAATGTTTATGCTTGAGAATTGGGAAACTTAGAGCTGGTCCTTAAGCCATGTTGAAGACATATCTCCTTAGTCATTGCCTGGAACTGAGCTAAATAGTAGAAGTATTTATTTTAATATGTATATATATATATGTACATATATATTTGACAGATATTTATTTTATCTGCATTTTGTGAAAGATAAAGCAAATAGAAGACTGTTTTAAAGCTTGTAGTCCATTGAGAAATACAGAAAATGAATTGAACTTTTATAATGTAGTTTGATTAATGTTATACAATAGGAGCACTTGTTGCATACCTGGACTTAGAGAGATGTGAAAATTGAGATCTGATGGATGGTTCAGAATCTTCTAGGTAGAATGAAGTTGTGGGTTTCAAACAGAGGAAATAGAAAGTATAGGGGCCTGGAGGCAAGAGAAAACATGGGGAAGGTTTTACTAATAAGTATATATTGGTGGGAATATCATTTATCAATAGCAATATTTTTGCTTCTTGTCTTGAAATTCTATTATGGACAGAGTCACAACATCAGTGGGCTGCAAAAAGCTAGCAGCTGTGGGTTGCTTACAGTGTATTAGTTTCTTACCTAATCAACCTTTGGGAGGGAAATACAGTTAAGAAACAAATCACTGGAAACCTAAGGAGGTAGCTTAGTTAATTATCTGAAACCTAAGTGAAGAGAGAGGGTAACGATGATGATATATGTCAAGATTAGAATGTGGAAGGAAAGCACTCAAGCAAAAGGCTTATGAGTTGAATCTTCAACCAGCTTATGGGTAGAGTATTCTGCATACTGTTTGTAAACACACATATACTTCTAGACACAGTGAATTTCAAACACAGCAGGCTCTGCTGTATTTAGTTTTGTGTTATTAGATTAACCTACTGTTTTGCCTGGCATATAGTAAACACTCAATAAATATGAGCTACTACTATCATTTCAATATTGTAAGAATAACGTGATACAAAGTCATTTAACAATGGAGTCATGTCGAGGATGATAATTAGAAAACACTGCTGATACAGTTGATGTGATCTTTTTTCTCTCATAGCCATTTCCTTTTCCATGGCTATTTCTAGCCAGGGAGATACAGAAAGATGTGACTGAATTCTATGACAGAGTGATGTTGGGAGTTGTGTAACCTTGATTCCCTGAATCAATTCCACCTCAACTCTTAAGCAGTGAGTGTTAATGACTGCACCCCAGGGTTTTTTTTTTTTTTTTCAATAAAGCTGCAGATAGGGGACTCTCCAAGGTAGAGAACCAAAACTGTCATCTATATTGTTAAAATTAGATCCTGTTGGCTCAAATACTAAAGCAAGGCTGCTACTACAAGCAGAGTGTATTCAAGAAATAAAGTCAAGGATGAATCAATGCAAAAATGTAAAGCTGGCTACACATGAACTTGGGAGTGACTGAGAGATTACCCGGACCTCAAGCTGCCAGGAAAACTGAAAAAATAGAAATAAAACAACACCCTCAACTCTCCCACCCTTACATTTACCAATATAAATACCATCCTCCCCAAATGACTTGGACTTTCCAGGTTATAAAGAAAGACAAATTTATGTTTTATTTTTATTTTGTATAAACCATCATTTAGGCAGGTGTAATGGAAAAACTTTATAATTAATAATATATGCTTTATGTAGCATAAATAGTTTTTCAGGAATGCTCACACCATGTTTGGAAAGCAGAAAATTTAAAAGGATTTAACTCGTATTTATTGGGCATCTTCTAAGTACTGATAATAAGCAAGAGACACTGGGAATACTAGGGTAAAGAGTGAATGATAGACAAACCGACTTACTTTCTAAAGGGGGAGCTAACCATGAATCAAATAGTCTCACAAAAAAATGTCAAAATGTGACTGTGATAAGTGCAAATAAGGAGCACATGCTCCTCTGAGATTGTGTACTTGTGCACTGGACCCTGATTAGGGCTGGGAGTGTTGGTTCAAGTCAGACCTGAAGAATAAAGGAAAATTGAATAGGTTAGAAGAATTGATGCTTTTGAACTGTGGTGTTGGAGAAGACTCTTGAGAATCCCTTGGACTGCACTGAGATCCAACCGGTCCATCCTAAAGGAAATCAGTCCTGAATATTTATTGGAAGAACTGATGCTGAAACTGTAATTCTTTGGCCACCTAATGCAAAGAACGGACTCATTTGAAAAGTCCCTGATGCTGGGAAAGATGAAGGTGGGAGGAGAAGGGGACGACAGAGGATGAGATGGCTGGATGGCATCACTGACTCAATGGGCATGAGTTTGAGTAAACTCCAGGAGTTGGTGATGGACAGGGAGGCCTGGCGTGCTGCAGTCCATGGGACAGCAGAGTCAGACACGACCGAGCAACTGAACTGAACTGAATAGGTCAGAAGAGTAGGATGTGCGGGTGGAGAGTGATCCAGAGAAAGGCATATGAAAAAGCTTAGGTTGGAAGGGACTCGAGTCTCTTCAAGGACTAGGAGCAGGTCCATGAAGCAGAGCTCAGAGGAGAGGGGGTGAGCAGAGAGCAAGGGGAGGCTACAGACGTAGGAAGAGGGCAGTAAGAAAATCCCAGCTTTTAAGTTGGTACATCTACCAGTTGGGAAAAAGACTGTATTTCTCAACTTTCTTGTGGCTAAATTTTGGCCAAGGGGATGTAAGAAGAAGTACTGACTGCAACTTCCAAGAAGTTTCTTTAAAATGAAAAAGACATGTTCTTTCCTCCCATTTTGTCTTTCCTGTGGATAGAAATGTGAATAAAGTAGCCATTCTTAAACATGAAATGAACTTGCAGTATAAATCCTATGTATAGCAGAACTACAAGATGGAAGGAACTTGAGTACCTAATACTTCTGAGCATCACACTAGACTTAGCTTGATGACCTAGACTCTTGGGGAGAGAGAAAAAAAAAAAACAACCTTTTTCTCTTGTGTAAGCCACTGTTATTCAGTTTCATTTCCTGTTAATCACAGATGATATAATTGTAAAGATAGCTTCAGGGTTTCAGAAGCCTAGAACTGGCATAGCTAAATCCATCGTTTTTCAGTTTTTGTGTCCTCTACTGCCACTTATGTCTTTATGACTGGCTAGAGAGGGAAGAGATTTTTAGCTAACAGGAAATTCATCTGGTTGCCCCGGCTTCATTTTAGCACTGCTGTGAAGTATCTCACCAGGGTAAGATCCTTAGAAATACTTAGGCAAAGTGTGAAAACTGAACCAATGTATGATGAATATTTAAAAATATTTCACATAATTGATATATGTCTTTCAGTTAAGTAGGACCTCCTTTCCTGAGAAGGAAATAGGATATTTTGGAGGAACGTATGTCAATCAAAAGGGCGATAGAACCTGAGAGAACGGAGAGGAAGTTTCATTTGCTTAGTGTAGACAGATCCTGCTGAACTACTGGCTGTACTTTAGAAGGCAGAAAGCCCTGGACAAAGCCTATGCTACACAGTATAATTTCATGTTCATTAGCTACACCAGCTTGAGGCAGTGATTTTCTATAAGCCATGGAACACTTTATTATTATTATTATTATTTTTGAATTGAAGTATAGCTGATTTACAATGATTCAGGTATACAGCAAACTGTGTATATATGTGTGTGTATATACACACATATATATCTGAATACATATGTATTCTCTTTGAGCTTGTTCTCTGTTATAGGTTATTACAAGATATTGAGCATGGTTCCCTGTGCTGTACAGTAGGATCTTCTTGCCTATCTATTTTATCTATGGTAGTCTATATCCGTTAATCTCAAATTTCCAATTTACCCCTCCCTGACTTTCCCCTTTGGTAATCATAACTGTGTTTTCTCTATCTGTGAGTCTATTTATGTTTCGTAAAGAAGTTCACTTTTATCATTTTTGTTTTTGTCTGACTTACTTCACTGAAGTTTAATATTCTCTAGGCCCATCCTTGCATGCATTCTTAGTCACTCAGTGGTGTCCGACTCTTTGCAACTCCAGGAATTATAGCCTGCCAGACTCGTCTGTCCATGGGATTTTTCAGGCAAGGATACTGGTGTGAGTTGCCATTTCCTCACCAGGGGATCTTCCCAACTCAAGGATCAAACCCATGTCCCCTTTGTCTCCTGCACTGGGAGGCAGATTCTTTTCCCCCCTTCTCTCTCTCTTTTAAATAATTTAGTTCTAATTTAGTACGTACTTTTTTTTGCTAAGTTCCAAAATAAATAATTTTCTTTGTTATTTTTAAATCCTCAAAATAGTCAAATCATGTTGCTTTGACTTAAATTTTTAATATTTAGTAATCAAATGCATTTTTATCAGTTTAGGCAGGTAGATTCTTAACCACTGAGCCACCTGGGAAGCCCTCTAGGTCCATCTATCTTGCTGCAAATAGCATTATTTCATTCTTTATTGTGTCTGAGTAATAGTCCATTATATATACACACCACATCTTCTTTATCCATTTATCTGTGGAAAGGAAAGAAAAAGGAAAGAAAAAGAGAAGAGAAAGAAAAAGTGAAGTCACTCAGTCGTGTCCGACTCTTTGCGACCCCATAGACTGTGGCCCACCAGGCTCTTCCATCCATGGGATTTTCCAGGCAAGGGTACTGGAGTGGGTTGCCATTTCCTTCTCCAGAGGATCTTCCTGACCCAGGGATCAAATCTGGGTCTCCCACATTGCAGGCAGACACTTTACTTTATCAAATAAAAGCTTACTTGGAGGTCATATGTATATCAAGTTGGCCCCACACAGCTGTTCTTATTGGCAGGGACATCAGAGGTAGAAAATCCTGCCTGAATCCCTTCCAAATCTCCCTCCAGTTGTGACTCCAAGAGAGGTTTTAACAGAACACCTTAGAGCTCCAAGCAATGATGTTGGAAGAGCAATTTTGGGGAAAGGGGGGCACAATAACAGTTATAAAATAGCATTTTTCTGGCTCCACTCTGACTTTTTCTGGAAAAAGTTCAGCCCCATTCTGATTCTTTCTACTTCTTTTCTGGACATTTTTGAATGTCATCAGCTAAATTGTCACCTGCTAAAAAGACCTTCCCTGATTATGCAGTCTGGTAAAGAGTAGCACCCCTCAAGTACTCTACCGTATCACCACATTTGACATTCATTTGTAGGACATTTTATTCTCAGAGATTTCCTTGTTTCATTCACCAGTGTCTTATCTCTTTCCTCCTCGTAAGACAAACTCTATGAGAGTAATGTCAGTTTCGTTTGCCGCTATGTCCCCCGTACCTGGCATGGTGTCTGGCATAGTGAATGTGCTCAGTAAATATTTTTTTTTGGCAAATGTATTAGTTCCCAGAATTGCCATTAAAAATTACCACAAATTGGGTGGCTTAAAGCAGCAGAAATGTATTCTTTCACAATTCTGGAGGCCACAAGTCTGAAATAAAAGTGTTGGAGGAGCTCTGCTCCCTCAGAAGGGTCTGGGAAAGGTGGCCTTCAGCGTTCCTTGCCTCATTGTTGCCTAACTCCTTGTTGTTGCTACTCTCTGTCTCTGTCTTCACATGGCCTTTTCCTTGCTTTCTATCTCTCTCTGCTGCTGCTAAGTCGCTTCAGTCGTATCCGACTCTATGCAACCCCATAGACGGCAGCCCACCAGGCTCCCCCATCCCTGGGATTCTCCAGGCAAGAACACTGGAGTGGGTTGCCATTTCCTTCTCCAATGCATGAAAGTGAAAAGTGAAAGTGAAGTCGCTCAGTCATATCTCACTCTTAGCGACCCCACGGACTGCAGCCCACCAGGCTCCTCCATCCATGGGATTTTCCAGGCAAGAAGGTCTCTTCTAAGGATGCTTCTCTTTGGATTTAGGGCCCACTCAGATAATCCACGGAGAAGGCAATGGCAACCCACTCCAGTACTCTTGCCTGGAAAATCCCATGGACAGAGGAGCCTGGTGGGCTGCAGTCCATGGGGTCTCTAGGAGTCAGACACGACTGAGCGACTTCACTTTCACTTTTCACTTTCTTGCACTGGAGAAGGAAATGGCAACCCACTCCAGTGTTCTTGCCTGGAGAATCCCAGGGACGGGGAAGCCTGGTGGGCTGCCATCTCTGGGGTCGCACAGAGTTAGGTGGACATGACTGAAGCGACTTAGCAGCAGCAGCAGCAGCAGCAGCAGCAAATAATCCAGGATGATCTCATCCTGAGATCTTTAACTTAATTACATCTGCAAAAACCTTTTCCCAAATAAGATCACATTCAGAGGTTTGGGGGGGGGGGTTGGATGCAGACATGTATCTGGGGAATCACTATTCAAGCCACTACAGCATCACACTTGAGGGAGGCATAAATGAACAAGCTAACCAGCCCTTTGGCTGCCTGTGATGTCTACCATTTTCCTCTTCTGCTCTGGCTGTTTGGGGTTATGTTTCCTGTCACTCTTGATGCCCAAAATGATGACTATCATCCCAGTGACTAGGTCAGGGATGTCAGTAGGACAGCCAGAGACACGAAGGTTGCAGGTGTCTAAAGATGTGGACCTTGTTGGCTAAGCCCAGGCGGCTGTCTCCGCACACTGCTGAGGCTGTGGTGACTTGTCTCTTAGCAAATGTCAACCCTGGTGACTCTTTGTCTCCTCTTACTGAGGTGGGCTGCCATTTCCTTCTCCAGGGGATCTTCCTGACCCAGGGATCCAACCCAGGTCTTCTGCATTGCAGATGGATTCTTCACTGTCTGAGCCACCAGAGAAGCCTCTAACTGCTGCAGGAGTTAGTTTGGGGACTCATTGTTGCAGGAAAAGAACCGAGGCTGGAAGGCTGAGTTGGAAATGAATCTGAGTGACAAAAACTATGCTGTGTTCAAAATTACACTCCCACCCTTCTTAGAGACAAGCTTGCCTTTATTCCCCCCGTCTTTCCCCAAAAGTAGAATTTCCTACCGAGCGATGTCTTGGTACTTCATGTAAACAAATCCCTGTTGGTCCATCTCTGTTCTCCAGATACGCCTGGAGTGCAGGCTGAATCATTCATTATTTATTCCCCAGCATAATAAAACCTTTACTGCTTATTTGCAACAGAACTAGGGGAACAAAGATTCAGGGAGCAGAAATGCACAAGCTACAGCAGTTTGTTTAAGAGCAGGACAGCTCTGCTGTTGCCTGCTTCTTCCCCGGCGTCTGCCGGAATGGCTCTAAGAAGGACCCTCGCCTGCGGTCTCAGCGATGCGGTCCGCGGGAAAGAAGGGCTGAGCTGCTGTTTCCTTCATCCCCCACCTGCTTGCCCAGTCTCCTGCTTTCCCTGCTGAGGATGACAAAGAATGGTCCAGCTCCCTCTCCCTATTCGAAGCCCTCTTTTGCTGTCCATGCCAAACAAAGCTCCAATTTCTAAATCGGAGGCCCCAAAGCATTTGCTTTCTCACCACTAATTTCCCTGGAAGAAACCCTGATCACTGGGGAGAGATGAAGACATACACATAATTGAAGCTCAGATACTTCCCCAAGGCCACAGGCTTTCTTTTTGCAGAGACACTTATGACTCCTAATGACCACTGGGGGTCCCCAGCGGGCTTTTCCAATCACCAGGGGCGCCGCATCCCTCACCCCTCCCGTCCCTTCCCGAGATGCCCGGAAGCCCCAGTCTGCTGCTAAGTCACTTCAGTCGTGTCCGACTCTGTGCGACCCCATAGACGGCAGCCCATCAGGCTCCTCCGTCCCTGGGATTCTCCAGGCAAGAACACTGGAGTGGGTTGCCATTTCCTTCTCCAATGCATGAAAGTTTAAAGTGAAAGGGAAGTCGCTCAGTCGTGTCCGACTCTTAGCGACCCCACGGACTGCAGCCCACCAGTCTCCTCCGTCCATGGGAGTTTCCAGGCAAGAGTACTGGAGTGGGTTGCCAGTGCAGTCTCCGGAAGCCCCAGTCAAAAACCTCGTTAAGCTGTGACGTCAGCCAGCCTGGAAGCTGCGCTGTGGTTGTGTCCACAGGTATGGCTAAGCCTCAAAGGAGTGGGGCTTCGTGCTTTCCCTGTCAGCCGAATTTTCAGCCTAAATCATTGTTCTAATGTTATTTTATTGTGCTTTGGGGCCCTGGTGGGTAGACTAGGTGGCAGAGGAACAGCATTTAATTTCCTTTGGGGTTTGTAATATGCTTGACACATCTTGAATACTTGGGTGAATAAGACACAGTTTATAGTCCTTTAAGTGATGAGCAACTTTGGGCACCTTTGTTCATGTCAAAGTTAAATGTTTGTGAGGGGAGAAGAAAAAAGGAAACACACACTTATGAAATATCTAATATATAGTTCATGGTTTTTAAATTCAGCAGGGCTTCCCTGGTGGCTCAGATAGTAAAGAATTTGCCTGCAATGCAGGAGACCTGGGTTTGATCTCTCAGACCGGAAGATCCCCTGGGAAAGGGAATGGCAACCCACTCCAGTATTCTTGCCTGGAGAATCCCATGGACAGACAAGCCAGGTGAGCTACAGTCCATGGGGTCACGAAGGGTTGGACATGACTGAGAGACTAACACTTTCATTTACATTCATTGTATTATTTAATTTTCAAAATGACCTCATGAGGTTGGGATTATTGTTCCAACCGTGCAGATCAGGGAGGTGACGTTAGAGAGATTAGCTTGTCTACTCTTCTACTGCTCATCAGGAGGGCGGTGCCAATAGCACCTATTTGGATGAAAGTTGTGTGCTGGGCTCTTTGTCCCATATCCCCCAGCTTTTTGGTTTTACCGTTTTACCGAGCAAAGGCCTTCAATCATAGGTCTACCTGAAGCTTTCAAAGTACATAACCAAATCCAAAAGGTGAAGTTGCCCTCTTTTGGATAATAAAATTCAACTTCAAATTTAATTAAGCAAATGCTTACTAAGTACCTTTTATCCACCAGATTTTATGGCTACTAGAGGTTCAACTGAGAGCCTCATGTACTACATTCAGGATAAGAAAGAAAGCAGTACTGCTGGGGGAAACGTGTTATTTTGACCAGAATGACATGGACTGGCTGTGTCTGCATAAAGTCAATCAAGGGAAGAGGAGGAGGGTGACCTCATGAATTACTGCAGAAGAGAAACTCACGATTCCTTACCAGACCCCAAATGAAGGGTAATGTGACAAATGAAGAAAAATGACCAGGTTCACAGCATGGCGCAAAGTGTGTCAATCCACAGAAAATTCAGCAACAGGGAACACACATAAGGGTCTCTTTTAATCAGCTCCATCACAGGGCCCAGCCCAGGGCCTGCAGCAGAGTAGACTACAGAATTGCTGATCTCAAGTTCAGTGAGGTTCTTACAAATGTATCTGGGCCCACAGTGGGTGGCCCACACTCCCTGTAGCACAGGTCACGCTCAAGTGCATTCCATTCAGTCTGCCCGCCAAAGGAAAGCTTAAAATGAGAAACCAAACCTAGACACTTCAAACCCACAGGACTCTCTTAGATTGCTCCCAAGTTATTAACAGAGAAATGTATTTGTCTATTAATAGTCATCCAACAATTATATATTTATAGGAAATATGCCTCATTCCCAAGTATTACATCCTCTAGTTTTATCATGAAATATCCTAAAGAAATGTGAAGGTAAAATGACTCTGATGTCCCTGCAGTTCACTTCAGTTCAGGCGCTTAGTTGTGTCCGACTCTTTGCGACCCCATGGACTACAGCACACCAGGCCTCCGAGTCCATCACCAACTCCTAGAGCTTATCCAAACTCATGTCCATTGAGTTGGTGATGCCAACCAACCATCTCATCCTCTGTCCTCCCCTTCTCTTCCTGCCCTCAATCTTTCCCAGCATCAAGGTCTTTTCAAATGAGTCAGCTCTTTGCATCAGGTGGCCAAAGTATTGGAGTTTCAGCTTCAACATCAGTCCCTCCAATGAATACCCAGGACTGATCTCCCTTAGGATGGACTGGTTGGATCTCCTTGCAGTCCAAGGGATACTCAAGAGTCTTCTCCAACACCACAGTTCAAAAGCATCAATTCTTCAACCCTCAGCTTTCTTTATAGTCCAACTCTCACATCCATACATGACTACTGGAAAAACCGTAGCCTTGATTAGACAGACCTTTGTTGGCAAAGTAGTGTCTCTTTTTGATATGCTGTCTAGGTTGGTCATAACTTTCCTTCCAAGTAGTAAGTATTTTTTAATTTCATGGCTGCAGTCACCATCTGCAGTGATTTTGGAGCCTCGCAAAATAAAGTCAGCCACTGTTTCCCCATCTATTTGCCATGAAGTGATGGGACTGAATGCCATGATCTTAGTTTTCTGAATGGTGAGCTTTAAGCCAACTTTTTCACTCTCCTCTTTCACTTTCATCAAGAGGCCCTTTAGTTCTTCTTCACTCTCTGCCATAAGGATGGTGTCATCTGCATATCTGAGGTTATTGATATTTCTCCCAGAAATCTTGATTCCAGCTTGTGCTTCATCTAGCCCAGTGTTCTCATGAGGTACTCTGCATATAAGTTAAGTAAGCATGGTGACAATATACAGCCTTGATGTACTCTTTTTCCTATTTGGAACCAGTCTGTTCTTCCATGTCCAGTTCTAACTGTTGCTTCCTGACCTGCATACAGGTTTCTCAAGAGGCAGGTCAGGTGATCTTGTATTCCCATCTCTTTCAGAATTTTCCACAGTTTATTGTGATCCACACTGTCAAAGGCTTTGGCATAGTCAACAAAACAGAAACAGATGGTTTGCTGGAACTCTCTTGCTTTTTCAATGATCCAGCAGATGTTGGCAACTTGATCTCTGGTTCCTCTGCCTTTTCTAAAATCAGCTTGAACATCTGGAAGTTCATGGTTCACATATTGCTGAAGACTGGTTGGAGAATTTTGAGCATTACTTTACTAGCATGTGAGATGAGTGCAATTGTGCAGTAGTTTGAGCATTCATTGGCATTGCCTTTCTTTGGGATTGGAATGAAAACTGACCTTTTCCAGCCCTATGGCCACTGATGAGTTTTCCAAATTTGCTGGCATATTGAGTATAGCACTTTCACAGCATCATCTTTTAGTATTTGAAATAGCTCAACTGGAAATCTATCACTTCCACTAGCTTTATTTGTAGTGATGCTTCCTAAGATCCACTTGATTTCGCATTCCAGGATGTCTGGCTCTAGGTGAGTGATCACACCATTGTGATTATCTGGTTCGTGAAGATCGTTTTTGCATAGTTCTTCTGCGTATTCTTGCCACCTCTTCTTAATATCTCCTGCTTCTGTTAGGTCCATACCATTTCTGTCCTTTATCGAGCCTATCTTTGTATGAAATGTTCCCTTGGTATCTCTAATTTTCTTGAAGCGATCTCTAGTCTTTCCCATTCTATTTTTTCCTCTATTTCTTTGCATTGATCACTGAGGAAGGCTTTCTTATCTCTCCTTGCTCTTCTTTGGAACTCTACATTCAAATCGGTATTATCTTTCCTTTTCTCCTTTGCTTTTTGCATCTCTTCTTTTCACAGCTATTTGTAATGCCTCCTCAGACAGCCATTTTGACTTTTTTCATTTCTTTTTCTTGGGGACAGTCTTGCTCCCTGTCTCCTGTAAAATGTCACGAACCTCTGTCCATAGTTCATCAGGTACTCTATCATATCTAGTCCCTTAAATCTATTTCTCACTTCCACTGTATAATCATAAGGGGTTTGATTCCTGAATGCTCTAGTAATTTTCCCACTTTCTTCAATTTAAGTCTGAATTTGGCAATAAGGAGTTCATGGTCTGAGCCACAGTCAGCTCCCGGTCTTGTTTTTTTCTGATGATATAAAGCTTCTCCGTCGTTGGCTGTAAAGAATATAATCAATCTGATTTTGGTGTTGGCCATCTGGTGATGTCCATGTGTAGAGTCTTCTCTTGGGTTGTTGGAAGAGCGTGTTTGCTATGACCAGTGATTTCTCTTGGCAAGACTCCATTAGCCTTTGCCTTGCTTCATTCTGTACTCCAAGGCCAAATTTGCCTGTTACTCCAGGTGTTTGTTGACTTCCTAGTTTTGCATTCCAGTCCCCTATAATGGAAAGGACATCTTTTTGGGGTGTTAGTTCTAAAAGGTCTTATAGGTCTTCATAGAACCATTCAACTTCAGCTTCTTCAGTGAGATGCAGCATCTTAAATGGCCCAACTCTTCTGCAATCTGAGGGAGAAGAGCCAGAGTAGTAAAGACAGAAATACATGTTGTATAATTTTAAGTCACTTGCCCATGATTGAAAGCTTAATGAGCATGTTCATCTTAGGAGAAAATGGCAATGATGAAATTTCTTTGTGCTTATGTTACCATCTCTCCACCAAAGACCTTAAAATTAACTCTCAATAGTGCCTAAAAATTTGGTAAAACCAGTAGAACTCCTTGTAAAAATGTTGATGCCTCCTTTGTGATAGTAAAAGTGTGGAAAAGAAAAAAAAGATCTGGGAAGGAAAATTCTATGGCAAAATTAATTTCATTAATTAATTTCATCTGGGCTTGTAGGTGATAGGAAGTGATAGCATTTGGTAAGTAAGATGCTTGGAAATTCAGAAATTTTAAAATAGCAGTACTCAATTTTTCAGTTTATAAAAAGACAATAGTAATTTTTTTAAAAAGCATTCACCATTTATTGGGTGCTATGTGCCAGGCATTGATTTGACCTAAACTCTAAAATAACAATTTCTCTTAATGGCTAGACTTTACTAACCCCACGTGTATGAGGGACACATTTAGAGCAGTCAACTACTTTTGCCTATCAACCGACAGCCAGAGAGTTTTGATGGTTCCTTAAGCTGTTGGGAAGATTTGTTCACACAGGTGGTCTCACTGTGTTTTTACACTGGGGTACATGGCTATGTTAAATAGTTGACCTTGGCCTATTTTTGCAAAAATAATAGCTATAATTTATTAAGAGTCTACTGTGAACCAGTATCTTATCATGTTGTTGCTATAGTTCAGTCACTAGGTCATGTCAAGCTCTTTGTGACCACGTGAACTATAGCCCACCAGCCTCCTTTGTCCATGGGATTCTCCAGGCAAGAATACTAGAGTGGGTTGCAATTTCCTTCTCCAGGGGATCTTCCTGGACTGGGGATCGAACTCTTGTCTTCTGTACTGGCAGGTGTTTTCATTCCCATCTGAGCCACCAGGGAAGCTGCAAATTCTTTTATATCATCTGGTAATTTTCACCAAAATATCTGCCAGAAAGGCTTTATCTTTTCCTTCTCAAAGAGGAGGAAATTGAGGCTTATATTACTGGAAAGTGTTGGAACCAGGAGTCAAACATAACTTTGACTTCAAAGCTTGTTCCTTTTATGCTCCAGGACCAAGTTCCTCATGCGGATCATGCCAACCGCCTGACCTGCTTGCACAGGCCAGACTCCCCTAGTGGAAGGTGCACAGTCCATGCCCTTGGCATGAGACCCCAGCCTTCTTGGTTTCTTGACAGCCCTTAGTCCTAGTTTCTTACTTAGTTTTTTTTTTTTTTTTTTGCCATCTTCTGATCCTTAGCCAGAGAGCCTGACATTGCATCTTCTACTTGTGACTCACTCTGTTTTTCTGTTTTGTGCATTATTAATAAAAATAACTGACCAAACAAACAGTAGGACAACCCACAAAATATGAACAGACAACACATACCCACAGCCTCTCCTTTTCTGTTTTATTCTGTTTTCTTTCCCATTTTAGACACACTGGGTGGTTAACAAAATCTACCAGAATATACCTTACTTGTTTTCAGAGTCTGTCAGAAAACTGTTATGATGTTTTGGATCTTGAGTCGGCTTCTTAGCCCACACCCTTGTTTGGATGAGGTGTGCCCAAGAATAAGAGAATCAGCAGTTGCTTGGGATGCTATTTCCATAGAGAGGAAGCGGTCAGACATCACTCTAATGGAGAAGCTCTCCTCCTTAATCCAGGATGACCGAGGATGCTGGAGCTCTGGTCAGCTCTGGAGCCAGCAGCCTGCCTCCTCTCCCCGCCTTTAGATCCCTGCTTCTTCCCTTAACACAATGAGCTCATTTGTTTACGGCTTTTTCTCCCCTATTACGCGGTAAGCTTTATGACAATGGGGACCAAGGTTCCAGGTTTAATTTCTTTCTAGCAACAATTGGTTTTCAGCCAAAGGTAGTGGGAAAAATACTAAGAAAATAAATAGTTGTATGAGTTCAAGGACTTGACAAGGAATTTGGACCCCATCTTAGAGTTCAGTGGTTCTCAACTTTTCCGTCTACTCTACACATAAAGGATGCGATCCATCCCTACCAGTAATTCTTATTCTCTTCTTGAGTACGTTGGGGAGAATGGTGAGCGAGCAGGCAGAGAGCAGTCATGTACTTAGAATCTCCAAAGAGAGGCATTTTTGGAAAAAAATCTCTTAGTGAATTGTGAAAACCATTTTCCCAGCCACCACCAAGGGCAGTGAAGAGAAGGAAGAGTCAATGAAATTTTTGACTGGGAGCAGGGAAACAGGAAGAAGCCTTTTGGGAATGACCTTGTTGAAGTGTCCTAGGTTAGGATGGGCATGAAATCAGAGACAGAAGGAGATTGTAGTCAGCTTGTTTAAATGCTATAAAAATCTGGGCTATATTGTCAATAGAGTCCCAGAGAGGAAGGGTGAAAATGAGAAATACTTTGAAGGAAAAATTGATAGGAGGAAGAAAAGAACAATGACCACTACATTTAGAGAATTTGAGCTTTGCTGATTGAGGAAGAATAATTCCACTAACAGAATTAGGTTAGGAGAAGGAAGATGCCCGTTTAGGGCCAAGGAACATTGAATTTTCCCTTACTTTCTTAAGTTGGCACCATTAAGTTGAACTACTGTTGAATTTTCGTTTTTGCAAAAAGTTTTGGAGTCAAGTGTTCCTCCTTACAAATATTTAGTTTTGAGAGTGTTTAGTTTGCTAGGTTTGTGAAAAGCCAACTCTTTGGAAAGACCCAGATGCTGGGAAAGATTGAAGGCAAAAGGAGAAGGGGGAGTGACAGGGATAAGATGGTTGGATAGCATCAGTGACTCAATGGACTCGAAGCTTAGCAAACCCGGGGAGGCAGTAGAGGCCAGAGGAACCTGGCATGCCTCAGTCCACGGGGCAGCAAAGAGATGGACACAACTTAGCAACTAAACAACAACAAAAGTTTGCTAGTTATAGATCATTTGATGGCACCAAAACCCATCTTTACACAAATTTGTTCCCCTGTGAACTAAGACCATTTACCACGTAATCTTTCTTTGTCGATGTTAGCATGTGAAAACTTATACCTAATCAAAATACTTGTAAGTAAGGACAAGTGGACTTGGTCAAATTCTCTTAAGGTCAGATTCCTGTCTATAGATCAGTTTGTATAACTCAGATCACCATCCTTTCTTTTATAGGAAAGATAGTCCATGGCTTACTGTGGCAGATACTCTTCAAAGACAGCTGTCAACAAATCCCTTTATCTATGCACAGGCCATTGTCCATCAAGAGGTGGGCTTTATTTGCCTTCCCCTGGATCTTGACTGGCTTTGTGCAGGCTTCAACCAATAGGTTTAGGGGCAGAAATGATGCATGGCCTGTTCTGGGCTTCACCCTTTACAGCAAGGTAGCTTCTGCTTTTTCTGTCTTGGAATCCAGCTGGCACGCTATAAGGAACCCTAGGCTATTCTGCTTAAGAGGAAGGTCTTGAGGAAAGGCTGTCGATGATCAGAAACCATGCAGAAAGAAAAGGCATGCGAAGGAGAACCAAAATGCCCCGTCAAGAGCCGGCACCACAGCCAACCCCTACATAGACGAGGAAGGGCTTCTTGGAGCTTCCAGCCCAGTAGCTCCACCTGCTGGTGGTTCGTCACTTGAGTGACTCCACAAGCATCACAAGAGGCAGAGGCACTTCCGAGTAAATTGACAAAATGGGCAGTGAGACTAGACCACTGTTTAGGGTGGTTTGTTACACAGCAATCAATAACATACACTTACATACCTGAAATTCCTTTTTATCATGTAACACTAAACAGATAAAAATAAATCTTAAAATATAGGTCATAATGTCTAAGGGACGTAAAGTTTCTCCTCTACATTCTTTTGGTTTCCAGCTGGGACTGACATGAGACAGATTAACAGGAGGAAAGCATACACATTTCATCACATTTTACATGTGCAGGGTGTCCCCACAGGAAAATGAAGACTCAAAGATGTGGCTGGGCCTAAGTGCTTATATACTAGGTTGAATGAACAAAGAGTGGTGATTGTGGAAAAGTCACTACAAAATCTGGGGAGACTAAAAGAAGATAAGAATTATTTTAACAAGGTCTGTTTGTACCCATTTCTCTTGGCCTTGATTCCTCATCTCTTTCCTCCTGGTGTAGGGACAGCATCCTTCATATGGGAATTTCATATCCTGCTACTGGGAAGGAAAAAGGAAGATCAAAGCGCCCTTCTTACATCTGCTCTTTTTCAATTTCCTCTAAATCAAAATAATCAATATGCCAAAGCAGCATATTTTGGGGTTGTGTGTTTTGAATCTCTTCAAATGCACAATAATAATACAAGCACTTAGTGAACCTGCCACATTATAGCTACAACATTTTCAAAGTCATTGGAGCTAAATCTGTGACCCAATCAGAGGTAATCACTATCCTCAATTCTGTATTGATTATCTCTTTGCTTTAAAAAAAAACAAACAGCATTATCTAGACTTCCCTGGTGGAGCAGTGGATAAGAGTCTGCCTGCCAATGCAGAGGACGCAGGTTCAATCCCTGGTCTGGGAAGATTCCACATGCCCTGGAACAACTAACCCGCGTGCCACAACTACTAAGCTGCGTGCTCTAGAGCCCATTCTCCGCAATAAGAGAAGCCATCTCTTCCTGCAATGAGAAACCCATGCACTGCAACAAAGTAGCCCCTGCTGGCAACAACCAGAGAAGGCCCGTGCACAGCAATGAAGACCCTGGCTCTCTCTGTCCTCCACTTCTTGCTGCTCAGAGTGTGGTCCTTGGAGCAGCAGCAGCAGCACTCCTTGGGAGCTTGTTGCTGCTAAGTCGCTTCAGTCGTGTCCAACTCTGTGTGACCCCATAGACGGCAGCCCACCAGGCTCCCCAGTCCCTGGGGTTCTCCAGGCAAGAACACTGGAGTGGGTGGCCATTTCCTTCTCCAATGCATGAAAGTGAAAAGTGAAAGTGAAGTTGATCAGTCGTGTCCAACTCTAGCGACCCGATGGACTGCAGCCCACCAGGCTCCTCAATCCATGGGATTTTCCAGGCAAAAGTACTGGAGTGGGGTGCCATTGGAGCTTGTTAGAAGTGCTAAAATTCAGGCCCCACCCTAACTTATCAAATCACCCACAAGATCTCCAGGTGATATGCAGATACACTGGAGTTTGAGGAGCAGGGTCAGCCAAGCTGGGGTTCACAAATCTGTGGGTGTGTGTGTAGGGGGAAGCTTCCTGGGAATGAGAAAAATGAACCATCAAGGGGTTCATTTTCAGCAAGGAAAGCCTTCCTCACTGAACACAGAGGGGAAGTTGGACATAAAAGTAGAGCAGACTTTTATTTACCCTTCATGTTATGAGAGAGCGTTCATGTGGTGCTTGTTCAGATTACCAAGGGCCAGCATTTATGTAAGGCTAGTTTATTTCCTTCCTTTCTATATTTAGAAAAAGCTGTTCCTCAAAGCGTGACCTGTTTCAGAATCACCAGGGCTGCTTGTGTTCCACAGCTGATGAACTGAGGGTGTACTTTTAATAAGCATCCTGGGGGACCCCTTTGGACACTAACATTTAAGAAGACTCACTGAGCATTCCCTGGGTCCCCAAACTTTACCCTGATGCTATTTCTTTCTCATGACACTATTTACTTATCATTATCCAGAAGCTGGTCACATCAGAGACCAGGGGAGAGGGCAAGACCGATGTGGGAGGAACAGTGAAAGTGAAAGACATTCAGTCGTGTCCGACTCTTTGTGACCCCATAGACTATACGGTCCATGGAATTCTCCAGGCTAGAATACTGGAGTGGGTAGCCTTTCCCTTCTCCAGGGGATCCTCCCAACCCAATGATTGAACCCAGGTTCTCCCTCATTGCAGGTGGATGCTTGACCAGCTAAGCCACAAGGGAAGCCTCATGTGGGAGAAAGGGAGGGTAAATTCTATACTATTGCTGAATAAGACCATTCCCTTCTCATCCTACTCTTTCCATCTCTTGCTTTGCACACAGGTGTCTCAGTAGTAAAGAATCCACCTGCCAATGTAGGAGGTGCAGGAGACACAGATTTGATCCCTGGGTTGGGAAGATCCCCTGGAGAAGGAAATGGCAACCCGCTCCAGTATTCTTCCTTGGGGAAGTCCATGGACAGAGGAGCCTGGTGGGCTACAGTCCATGGGGTAGCAAAGAGTCAGACATGCCTGAGTGACTAACACTTTCACTTTTTCAGTTATATTTTATATGAAGTCTGTGGGCCAGTCTGAGAAGAGTGACATTGATAATGGCTTTTAATAGAAAATTTGTTAGAGCTTGACTTGTTAATCTGGAATGTGGCCCATTTGTACACTGGGGCTGCTTATGTCACTGTTTGTCTAAGCTGGCAGATGATAAGAATGCTTTCACTCATAGACTCCTTGGCAGGTGATAACTGTCTTTCCAAACGAAAGAGTCTAACAGACATATCAATAGCACCAGAAGATGCCTTAGTCACCAGCATATGACTATCCCAAATATTATGTCTCTTATATTATGTCCTTGGTTACTCCGTTGTGTCTGACTCCTTGCAACCCTGTGGACTGTGGCCAGCCAGGCTTCTCTGTCCACGGAATTTTCCAGGAAAGACTACTGGAGTGGGTAGCCATTCCCTTCTCCAAGGGATCTTACTGACCCAGGGACTGAACCTGGGTCTCCTGCATTGCAGGTGAATTCTTTACCATCTAAGTCACCAGGGAAGCCCATCTCTTATATTAGGTCCATCAGGAAGACCAGCTTGTCTTTTGGGTTTCAAGTGCAATACTGATTTTTAAATAGGATTCCAAACTCAAATGCCTTTCAAAATTTTGTTTCTAAGACAGGCTTTGTGATATTTTTTAGGCTGTAGAAGAGCTGGGAAGAGGGAAGAAGGTGATGATCAGGCAGAGAGCCCTGTCAGGGTGGTGCCTGAGCTCCTCCTGGGACGAGTTTAACTAGAGAATTAGACTCCACAGGCTGCATATTTCTGAGGGATTTCTGTAAACCTGGCTGCTGGCAAAAGGCAGAGTAGTGTTGAAGCCCTGTTGCCCAGAATGTCTTGTGGCAGACATGAAATAAAAATTACAAAGAAGGAAAATGCCATTTTCAAAACCTTACAACAGGTCTTGAGAGGCTTCCTTGGTGTCTTTTAAGTTTATTTCAATAAGTGACTTACATTCACAGGAAGAGAAGGCTATTTTCTCTAAAGACACTAGAAAAATAATTGTTTGCCAGTGAAGATTTTTTCACATATCCTACAGACAATCTTGTACGGAATTTGAGAAGAAGCAATTTGGAAATCTTGATTTTGGAAACTGCAGCAGTTCTCACGTGTAATAGAATCAAGGATACTGAATCTTAACAGGACGATGAATCGTGTAGATAAATGTCACATGCTGTGCTTGTATATTTATAAATTTTTTTTCACTAAAGCAATGTGGTTTAGTGGAAGAAATATGCATTTTAGAATCAGACAGAGATAGGTACAAACTCTAATTTGCCCACTTAAGTGTTCTTGGGCAAAGCATTGGGGATCTATTATAACAGTGCTTTTCACCTAAAACATGGAAATAGAAATAGCTATCTCTCAGGGCTTTTGTGAGCATGCAATGATGTCACAGCATCTAACACATGTCTACACACAGTGGGGGCTCAATAATGTTTGTTTCATAAATTAGATATTTCACTTTCCGGGCTGATACATTTTCATGTATTTAGTAGGTTAAAAGTATATTTTTTAACTGAAACGAATTAATTGTGATAAAAATATTATGAATGTTGAAAATAAGTACAGAATTTATGATGGTGACCTACTTTGATGGGCTAAGTAAGTATATTTAGTCTTTTCTGCTAACTGCCTTTCTTGTTTGACTGCTCTCCATGCAATGAAAAGTCATGTTAAGATATGAAAGAATAAGTGAAAAGTTTATATACCATAAACTGTATGTAAACCTAAAAATAAAATATGATGAAAAGGAATAAGACATACTAGATTGAATGAAAGATTGGCTGGTTGGTTGATTGATTGCTCCCAGCCTTTTTTTCCTCCTTCAAATAAAACCAATTGAATTGTTTCCATTCTGAGGAATTTATTATTAATCTGTACAGAAAAATAGGAAGAAATAAACAACAAGAACAGAGATGAGTTGATGAAGCTTGGGATATGGTAGAGTCAGTTCTTTACACCAGGATCTTTACACCCAAGTCTATATATCCTGACTCCCTGCTGAGATGGTCAGTGTAAAACCTTATTGCTCTCTGTTTCCAGTTTGGGGAGTACTTTGAAACTTACTAAATTTTCCAGGGTCTCCATTCTGTGTCCATCTGACCGCCTCTGCCAAGTGTTACACAGACTAATTCCTTCTCAAGGGCTCTTCCCTTCAGTCCAGAAGACGCCAACAGGGCAGAACAGTAGAAAAAGGCTCCTGGTCTCAGGGGCTGAACTTTTAGTGTTGGTTATAACCATGCCATTGCAGGCTTCCTGGGTAGCTCAAACAGTAAAGAATCTACCCACCATGCGGGAGACCTGGCTTTGATCCCTGGGTCAGAAAGATCCCCTGAAGAGGATTTTTTTCACTTTAATTATATGATGAAATATATTAAATTTATTTAAGAAAAAGTTATTAAGTGTCTATACTTAATATATAGGCACTTAATGTATGGATACTTGGTACTACATCAGCTTTACTAAACTGAAACTAGTTTCCAGAATTCTCTTGCATGTGTGTTTCAGGGTTAGACTTGTCCATGAGAGAAATTTGCATGGTATTTGGAAGACAAAAAAGAAGCACAACCATTTTTTTGTCTTACTGCTCTGAAATTTGGTGCAGGGTGCCAGGCCCTGTGGCAGCCTGTGAATGTTGTCGCAATCTGCTGGCTTACCTTGGGGGCCAGGTGGGCTGCACCTGGGTCTGCAGCTTCTCCAGCTCTAGCGGGGTCATCTTGGACTCTGTTCCCTGGGCGAGTGCACGTGCGGCATCGTGTCAATAGCCTTGGCTTCTCCTGCAGATAACCTGCGTCCCTGAGGCTGGAGGTGATGAAAGACAGACGTGGGCTCCTGTTTATCCTCTCTCTCCCCTGCTTTCCTTCTTGCTGTTCTTCTCAACGACCGTTCCGGCTTACCTACTGCAGCTTCAGGCTCCACATCTGATGCAGACAATGAGTGCCTTTATTATGCATCACTCATCATGGGACTGCTTCTCTGGGGCACTCACCACCAATACAGTCTGTATGTACCAAACTGCGCTGGGCTTTAGAGACAAAAATGGGGAGCCAGGGAAGTACTGACCTTCTTTCCTGAGTTTAAATTCTAGTTGAGGATATTATTATTATAATACAAAAGGAGTTACACATAGTGTTTTTAATTTTCAATCAGGCTGAGGATTCTTAATGATATACTGTTATGTGTGCTAAGTTGTTTTAGTTGTGTCTGACTCTTTGCAACACTATGGTCTGCAGCCTGCCAGATTCCTCTGTCCATGGGATTCTCCAGGCAAGAATACTGCAGTGGGTTGTCATACCCTCCTCCAGGAGAGCTTCCCGACCAATATACTGTTACAGAATTTAAAAATTTTTCAAAGGTTTTCTTGTTATTTAATCACTGTCACAACAGATATAGATGCAAAGAAGACTAATAGAGGATTTAAAGCTTCCCTCAGGCTAAGCAGGGATTTCAGGCAACTCTTACCCAAAGATCATACAGTGTATAAGTGGCAGATATTTAATCGTCAGATTCATATTCCAGCACTTGTTTAAATGTAATGCTGCTGCTGCTGCTGTTAAGTCGCTTCAGCCGTGTCCACCTAACTCTGTGACCCCAGAGATGGCAACCCACCAGGCTCCCGCGTCCCTGGGATTCTCCAGGCAAGAACACTGGAGTGGGTTGCCATTTCCTTCTCCAATGCATGAAAGTGAAAAGTGAAACTGAAGTCGCTCAGTTGTGTCCGACCCTCAGCGACCCCATGGACTGCAGCCTTCCAGGCTCCTCCGTCAATGGGATTTTCCAGGCAAGAGTACTGGAGTGGGGTGCCATTGCCTTCTCCCTTAAATGTAATAGTTATGAAAATTTTTTAGTTGCACGGAACAAATATTACTATCAATTGTGTCTCTGCATGACCAAAATACTTATCATCCAGAAAATTACAAATATAATAGCAGACTTGGCACCATGCAGAAAGCCACAGGGGACTTCTCAGCTTTTGAATAGTTACTTGATGTTCAGTAGGTATGACCATAGAAATATGAACAAATAAAATGTCAGTCATCTGAGTGCCCTTTCTTTTGATGCTAAGCTTCACAGGATAGGTACCTACAGGTTTCCCTTTTAGATCATGCCTTCCCGTGGAGTTGTAGGAGAGACAGGGAGGTTTGCACGGAAGCTTGGAGGTGATTAACTCCAATATATCCACACAGGGGCAGAGCTAGAGCAACAGACACCTCTACCAGTTATGCCACCGAGATCGAATTTGACAAAAAGTGATCATCACAATGGTGATTTTGTAACAGAAAGGAAAGGGGCAGGACACAACTTTTGGAAGAATGACATAGCCCAGGGACACAACATAAACCAAGTAGAATCAGATGGGACCAGGGCTGCAGACAAGACTAGACCTTGACCCTCTAGCAGCAAGTGAAATGACAAACCCAGAGGCGCCATGGCAGTTCACGGTTAGAAGACCAAGAGTGGGCAGTGGCCCCAATCCTGGAAATCTTCCCAAAATAGTTGGAATGATCCTCCCACTCATTAGCATATGAAATTACCCAGCTTGTAAAAACTAATCAAGCCACATACTGCAGGCCGCACTCGCCCTCTGCGATGGCCCACACTCTGCCCATGGAGTGTGCTTCTCTCTGAATCTGAATAAAGCCACTTCTTACCTATCACTTTGTCTCTCACTGAATTCTTTCTGTGATGAGACATCAAGAACCTGAGCTTCCTTAAGACCCAAAACCAGGCACTGTGGGTTTTGGCTGGGTTTGAGTCCCAGCCACATGAGTTCAAGTCCAAAGCAGGGTTTTGGCTGGGTTCAAGTCCCAGCCATGTGGGTTCAAGTCCAAAGCAGGGTTTTGACTGGGTCTGAGTCCCAACCACGTGGGTTCAAGTCCCTATCGGAGGTAAATGGTTTCAATTCCTCCAGAGCCCTAATAACTGCTAAGTGGGTCAGGCCAGTAATCCAACCAGCAAGGTATTCTATCTCTCAAGAGCAGGGCCTTTGACCTCTGTGCTGTGATTCTTTAAGAGTTGAGGCATATATTTATCATCTTTAACTCATTTTTTAATTTTTTATGATAAAATTAATATATGCTGGTTTGTAAAATTAAACTCTGTAGAAGGATGTGAAGAAAAAAAAGAAGTCTCCTGCCCCTTACCTTCCCATCACCTCTATCCTACTCACCAGAGTCCTATTCTCAAAAAGTAACACATACATATTTAACAGATATCAGTTTTTATTGAATGCCTTTTAATTATTAATGCCAGGCACTATGTTTGGTCTTAGGATTATGGCCATGAAAAACACTGACCTAAAAGATCATTCATTTAGTTCAGGTCTTAGTCTGTTCAGTCTGCTGTGACAAATGACCATAGACTGGACAATTTTAAATAACAACCATTTGTTTTTCACAGTTCTGGGGGCTGTGAAGTCCAAGTTCAAGGCACAGCAGATTCAGTATCTGGTGAAGGCCGCTTTGTGTCCTCAAGTGAAGAGCACTAGGGAGCGAGTTTCCTCTCTCATAAGCACACTAATCTTATTCATGAGGGCTCCTCCCTCATGACCTAATCACTTCCCACATGTTCCATCCCTAATACCATCACATGGGTGTTAAGATTTCAATATATTAATCTGGGGGAATAGAAACATTCACTCCATAGCAGTTTACATTTAGCTCTTGGTATTATGATATATACATGTGTTAGTTAAGGTACACCAATATTTGTGATACATAGATGCCAAATGTTTAATAGCTCCAAATTAGAGAAATTTATTTCTTGTATCTGTAACATGACTAAACTGCAGTGACTCAGGCACTTAGGATGGTGGAGGCTCTACCACTTCTAAGACATACATTTCAAACTTGCAGAACAGTGGTCTTTCAGTTCAGTTCAGTCGCTCGGTCGTGTTCGACTCTTTGAGACCCCATGGACTGCAGCACACCAGGCCTTCCTGTCCGTCACCATCTCCCACAGTTTACTCAAACTCATGTCCATTGAGTCGATGATGCCATCCAACCATCTCATCCTCTGTCATTCCCTTCTCCTCCCACCTTCAATCTTTCCCAGTATCAGGGTCTTTTCCAGTGAGTCAGTTCTTTGCATCAAGTGGCCAAAATATTGGAGTTTCAGCTTCAGCATCAGTCCTTCCAATGAATATTCAGAACTGATTTCCTTTAGGATGACTGGTTAGATCTCCTTGCAGTCCAAGAGACTCTCAAGAGTTTTCTCCAACACCAGAGTTCCAAAGCATCAATTCTTCAACCCTCAGCTTTCTTTATAGTCCAACTCTCACATCCATATATGACTACTGGAAAAACCATAGCTTTGACTAGATGGACCTTTGTTGACAGAGTAATGTCATTGCTTTTTAATATGCTGTCTAGGTTGGTCATAACTTTTCTTCCAAGGAGTAAGCATCTTTTAATTTCATGGCTGCAGTCACCATCTGCAGAGATTTTGGAGCCCCCAAAAATAAAGTCTGACACTGTTTTCATGTTTCCCCATCTATTTGCCATGAAGCGATGGGACTGGATGCCATGATCTTAGTTTTCTGAATGTTGAGTTTTAAGCCAACTTTTTCACTCTCTTATTTCAGTTTCATCAAGAGGCTCTTTTGTTCTTTGCTTTCAGCCATAAGGGTGGTATCATCTGCATATCTGAGGTTAGTTATATTTTGCCTGGCAATCTTGATTCCAGCTTGTACTTCATCCAGCCCAGCGTTTCTCATGATGTACTCTGCATATAAAATCAGGGTGACAATATACAGTCTTGACGTATTCCTTTCCCAGTTTGGAACCAGTATGTTGTTCCATGTCCAGTTCTAAATGTTGCTCCTTGACCTGCATTCAGATTTCTCAAGAGGCAGGTCAGGTGGTTTTGTATTCCCATTTCTTTCAGAATTTTCCACAGTTAATTGTGATCCACACAGTCAAAGGCTTTGGCATAGTCAATAAAGCAGAAATAGATGCTTTGCTGGCACTCTCTTGCTTTTTCAGTGATCCAGAGGATGTTGGCAACTTGATCTCTGGTTCCTCTGCCCTTTCTAAATAGAGCTTGCACATCTGGAAGTTCATGGTTCACTTATTCTTGAAGCCTGGCTTGGAGAATTTTGAGCATTACTTTGCTAGTGAGATGAGTGCAATTGTGCAGTAGTTTGAACATTTTTTGGCATTGCCTTTCTTTGGGATTGGAATGAAAACTGACCTTTTCCAGTCCTGTGGCCACTGCTGAATTTTCCAAATTTGCTGGCATATTGGGTACAGCACTTTCACATCATCTTTTAGGATTTGAAATAGCTCAACTGGAATTCTATCACCTCCACTAGCTTTGTTTATAGTGATGCTTCCTAAGGCCCACTTGACTTTGCATTCCAGGATGTCTGGCTCTAGGTGAATGATCACACCATTGTGATTATCTGGGTTGTGAAGATCTTTTTTGTATAGTTCTTCTGTGTATTCTTGTCACCTCTTCTTAATATCTTCTGCTTCTGTTAGGTCCCTACAATTTCTGTCCTTTATCGAGCCCATCTTTGCATGAAATACTGCCTTGGTATCTCTAATTTTCTTGAAGAGGTCTCTAGTCTTCCTCGAATCTATTGTTTTCCTCTATTTCTTTTCATTGATCACTGAGGAAGGCTTTCTTATCTCTCCTTGCTCTTCTTTGGAACTCTGCATTCAGATGCTTATATCTTTCCTTTTCTCCTTTGCCTTTCACCTCTCTTCTTTACACAGCTATATGTAAGACCTCCTCAGACAACCATTTTTCCTTTTTGCACTTATTTTTCTTGATGATGGCCTTCTGTATAATGTCACGAACCTCCATCCATAGTTCTTCAGGCACTCTGTTTATCAGATCTAATCCCTTGAATCTCTTTCTCACTTCCACTGTATGATTATAAGGCATTTGATTAAGGTCATACCTGAATGGTCTAGTGGTTTCCCCTACTTTCTTCCGTTTAACTCTGAATTTGGCAATAAGGAGTTTATGATCTGTGCCACAGCCAGCTCCTGGTCTTGTTTTTGCGGACTGTATAGAACTTCTCCATCTTTGGCTGCAAAGAATATAATCAACCTCATTTTGGTGTTGACCATCTGGTGATGTCCATGTGTAGTCTTTTCTTGTGTTGTTGGAAGAGGGTGTTTGCTATGACCAGTGCGTTCTCTTGGCAAAACTCTATTAGCCTTTGCCTTGTTTCATTCTATACTCCAAGGCCAAATTTGCCTGTTACTCCAGGTGTTTCTTGACTTCCTACTTTTGCATTCCAGACCCTTATAATGAAAAGGATATCTTTTTTGGGTGTTAGTTCTTGTAGGTTTTCATAGAACTGTTCAACTTCAGCTTTTTCAGCATTACTGGTTGGGGCATAGACTCAGATTACCATGATATTGAATGGTTTGCCTTGGAAATGAACAGAGATCATTCTGTCGTTTTTGAGATTGCATCCAGGTACTGCATTCTGGACTCTTTTGTTGACCATGGTGGCTACTCAAGTAGATATAATGGTCATCTGAGTTAAATTTACCCATTCCAGTCCATTTTAGTTTGCTGATTCCTAAAATGTCAGTGTTCACTCTTGCCATCTCTTGTTTAACCACTTCCAATTTGCCTTGATTCATGGACCTAACATTCCATGTTCCTATGCAGTATTGCTCTTTACAGATTGGACTTTACTTACATCACCAGTCACATCCACAACTGTGTGTTGTTTTTGTGTTGGGTCTGTCTTTTCATACTTTCTGGAGTTATTTCTCCACTGATCTCCAGTAGCATATTGGGCACCAATCGACCTGGGGAGTTCTTTGTTCAGTATCCTTTTTGCCTTTTCATACTGTTCATGGGGTTCTGAAGTCAAGAATACTGAAGTGGTTTGCCATTTCCTTCTCCAGTGGACCACGTTTTGTCAGAACTCTGAGCCATGACCCATCCGTCTTGGGTAGCCCTTCACGGCATGGCTCATAGTTTCACAGTTAGACAAGGCTGTGGTCCATGTGATCAGATTGGTTAGTTTTCTGTGATTGAGGTTTTCAGTCTGTTTGCCCTCTGATGGAGAAGGATAAGAGGCTTATGGAAGCTTCCTGATGGGAGAGAATGATTGAGGGGGAAAGTGGGTCTTGTTCTGATGGGCAGGCCATGCTCAACAAATCTTTAATCTGATTTTCTGTTGATGGGAGGGGCTGTGTTCCCTCCCTGTTGTTTGAGTTGATGCCAAACTATAGTGGTGGTAATGAAGATAATGGCGACCTCCTTCAAAAGGTCTCATCCACATACTGCTACCCTCAGTGCCCTCAGCCCTGCAACAGGCCCCTGCCAGCCCACATCTCTGCTAGAGACTCCTGGACACTCACAGGCAAGTCTGGGTCAGTCTCTTGTGGGGTCACTGCTCCTTTCTCCTGGGTCCTGGTGCACACAAGCTTTTGTTTGTGCCCTCTAAGAGACTGTTTCCCCAGTCCTGTGTTTGTTCTGGTGGCTCTATGGTGGGGTTAGTGGCGACCTCCTCCAAGAGGGCTTATCCCATACCCAGGTCTGCTGCACCCAGAGCCCCTGCCCCTGCACAGTCCACTGCTGATCCGCATCTCCGCAGGAGACACTCACACACAGTTCGGTCTCAGTCTCTGTGAGGTTTCTGGGTCCTGGTGTGCACAGGTACATTTGAGCCCTCTGAGCATCTCTGGCAAGTATGGTCTTTAGCCAGGTCAGCTGGATAGGGGCATGGAGGAGACAATAAAGAAAGATTTTTATGGGCTTTGTTTGGGAGTAGAGCACTTTTACACCTCTGTTCACATTTCACTGGCTACAGCTATATGACTTCACTATACCATTCACTACCTGGGTGACCTTGGGAAACTTATTTAACATCTCTGTGCCTCAGGTTCCTCATGCATAAAATACAGACAATGAGTACCTATTCCTAAGGCTGTTTATTAACTAAATTGTAGAAAACACAGAAAGCCTTTTGAACAGCTCCAGGAAGAAGAAGGGAATAAACATTTTAGTGAGAAGTTTGTTGTTCCTGCTCAATAGGTCTAACCTTTTCCCTGTACACAAACAGGATTCAATTTAACTACTCTTCTGAAATTTAAAATTTAATGTGTTCCAAATATTATTTCATGTTAGAATTATAAATCTACCCACCATTTTAACAACTATTCAGTATTTTCCCCCATTCTCTGTGGACATAGCATTGGAAAAGGTCCAATCCTAAGGAAAGACAATGCCAAAGAATCTTCAAACTACTGTACAATCGTGCTCTTTTCACATGCTAGTAAGGTCATGCTCAAAATCTTTCAAGCTTGGATTCAGCAGTATATAAACAAAGAACTTCCAGATGTACAAGCTGGGTTTAGAAAAGGCTGAGGAACCAGAGATCAAATTGCTAACAAATGTTGGATCATGGAGAAAGAAGGGAATTCCAGAAAAACATCTACTTCTGCTTCATTGCTTATGCCAAAGACTTTGACTGTGTGGATCACAATAAACTGTGGAAAATTTTTCAAGAGAGAGGAGTTACAAACCACCTGACCTGCCTCCTGAGACATCTGTATGCAGGTCAAGAAGCAACAGTTAGAACTGGACATGGAACAGCAGACTGGTTCCAAATCAGGAAAGGACTACGTCAAGGCTGTATATTGTCACCCTGCTTATTTAACTTATATGCAGAGTACATCTAGCAAAACTCCAGGCTGGATGAACCACAAGCTGGAATTAAGGTTTCAGGAAGAAATATCAATAATCTCAGATATGCAGATGACACTACCCTTATGGCAGAAAGTGAAGAGAAACTAAAGGGCCTCTTATAAAGGCAAAAGAGGAGGGTGAAAAAACTGGTTTAAAACATTAAAAAAAAAAAGCTAAGATCATGGCACTGGTCCCATTGTTTCATGGCAAATAGATGGGGGAAAAGTGGAAAAGTGACAGACTTTATTTTCCTGGGCTCCAAAATCACTGCAAACAGTGACCGCAGCCATGAAATTAAAAGATGCTTGCTTCCTGGAAGGAAAGCTATGGCAAACCTAGGCAGCATATTAAAAAGCAGAGATATCACTTTGCCGACAAATGTCTGTGTAGTCAAAGCTATTTTTTTTTCAGTAGTCATGTATAGATGTGATAATTTGACCATAAAGAGGGCAGAGTGCTGAAGAATTGATGCTTTCAAATTGTGGTGCTGGAGAAGACTCTTGAGAGTCTCTTGGACTGAAAGAAGATCAAACTAGTCAATCCTAAAGGAAATCAATGCTGAATAGTCACTGGAAGGACTGATGCTGAAGCTCCAGTACTTTGCTCACGTGATGCGAAGAGTAGACTCACTAGAAAAGACCCTGATACTGGAAAAAAAAAAAACAACAAAAAAAACCTGAAGCTAAAAGGAGAAGGAAGTAGCAGAGGATGAAATGGTTAGATACCCTCATTGACTCAATGGATATGAATTTGAGCAAACTCCAAGAGATAGTGGAGGACAGAGGAACCTGTCATGTTATAGTCCGTGAGGTCAAGAAGAGCTGACATGACTTAGCAACTGAAATACAACGATAACAATTCTGCAGGCATATATAATATATTTAACTCTTTGATGAATATTTTTGCTTATCAACTGTGTATATCCATGCTGTGTGCCATAAACGCTTGGCAGTGAAATTCCTACCTTGTGCTATCACACTCCATGTATGTTAAAACATTCAGCTATCAAATGTAGGAAAATCACTCTAGGACAATTCAGAAGACTTCTTTTTGGTTCAGAAGATCCTACCAGAGGAAGAAACATAGGACCTGCCTGCCAGCTTTTCATTTTTCCTTGCTCTATCCTTTGTGGTAGTGGAGCCTGGATGCTGTTACACGTGAAAAAGGAAAGGTTTAAAGTGGCATCCTTTGGGCTTTTACCAGAATATGTTGCTGAACACCAAGCCTTTCAAGATGGTCTTCCTGAGCATCCTTAGAATCCTAAGGATTATGGAATCTTCTCATGGTTTTGGATTATAAATTTAGTCTTATCATTATTACATTGTGTATTATTAGCTAAAATACTTTAATGGTTTTAAATGTTAAAATTGTTTTAAAAAGAGGCAAAATATTTTTCTCTTTTTTTAATAGAAAAATGTTTAAATTTATGAGGAAATAATATTAACAATAGCTCTCTTTTATTTCTGATTCTTATAATTGTTGAGTCAGTTTTTTCCTTGGTTTTTGCAGCAAAGATTTGAAGGGACAGACAAGCTCAAACAGGCAGAATTTTATTAAGCAGGCAGGAATAGTACAACCCCAAGACATGAGAGTGGGCAGACTCTGTAGGAGTGGCCTTGAATTGTCTTGACTTTTGTGTTTATACTTCTCCTCTCCTCTTCCTTGGAGAAGGCAATGGCACCCCACTCCAGTACTCTTGCCTGGAAAATTCCATGGACGGAGGAACCTGGTAGGCTGCAGTCCATGGGGTCACTAAAAGTCGGACACGACTGAGTGACATCACTTTGACTTTTCACTTTTATGCATTGGGGAAGGAAATGGCAACCCACTCCAGTGTTCTTGCCTGGAGAATCCCAGGGACGGGGGAGCCTGGTGGGCTGCCGTCTATGGGGTCGCACAGAGTCGGACACGACTGAAGCGACTTAGCAGCAGCAGCAGCAGCAGCAGTCTCCTCTTCCTGGAGCCTGACTGTATGTGCTTGCTCCGTCATTCAGTCATGTCCAACTCTGCCACCCTATGGACTATAGCCCGTCAGGCTTCTCTGTCCATGGGATTCTCCAGGCAAGAATACTGGAGTATTGCCTTTTCCTCCTCCAGGGATCTTCCTGACCCAGAGACTGAACCTGTGTCTCCTGCATCTCTTGCATTGGCAGGAAGATTCTTTACCATTAGTGCCACCTGGGAAGCATTGCTTTTCTGCCCTAAGTAAAATAGGGCTTGTACCTACTACCAATCAGGAAAAAGGGAGCATATTTGGGTATGTTTTTTCCTCTGGAGGTTCCCATTCCTGTCCTGGGATTTTCTTCCTTTGTCTCTTTTCTCAATCTGTTCCCTTTCTTTGTCTGCCTTCTAGGCCCCACTTTCTCTACCATTTTGGACTCCTTTTTGCTATCCTAACTACAGGGGGGTGGCAGAGGATGAGATGGTTAGATAGCATTATCAACTCAATGGATGTGAGTGTAAGCAAACTCTGAGAGATAGTGAAGGACAGGGAAGCTTAGTCTGCTGCAGTACATGGGGTCACAAGGAGCCAGACACAACTTAGCAACTGAACAACAATAGCAACTACCTAATATAATGATCTTCTAAGGAACATCATGTCCGTTTTAAGAGATGAAGAAACTAAGAATTAGAGAGTATAAGTAAATTGTCTCCAGTCAATTTTGTGGAAGAAGTTTATGCAACTTGGATTTAGTTAAGCCTAATTCCAAAATTCCTCTTCTATATGAGTCAGTCTCCAAAAGGAGACAGTCATTATTCCTTGAGACTCATTCTGCCAGTAAATGGGATTAGAGCTTGAACCGACAGGCTGAGTTTTAGCTGTGGTTGTAGCTGACAAGCTGAGTTTTAGCTGTGGTTGTAGCTGAGCAAGACCCTAAGGGGCCTTCTCGGAACAGGCGTTCCCCCATATCCTCTGCTTCAGCTCCTCCCTGAAGTACCTAGATAACAGTGAGTGAAAGTATTTGATACAAATTTCCTGGGTTGTTTTACAGGTGTGAAAACCACCCCCCCCAACCACCCCCCCCCCCAAATGGAATAACTCCCTGATGACCGTGAGCACATGCTCCCAGGCTTCCTGGACACTAAGGTTGATCATGTTAACCTCTGTGACACCACCCTGCTGCCTCACCATTAGCCAATCTGGGATATATTGTATGTAAGTTGATCTTGTACCCTGCAGCCTCCCCACCATCTGCCCTTTAAAAAAAAAAAAATGCTTTGCTGAAACCATTCTTGGAGCTCAAGGATTTTCACAGCACGAACCACTTCATTTCTTTACATGGCCCTGCAATAAATCTTTCTGTTTCAAACTCCAACATTTCAGTTTGTTTGGTCTCACTGTGTGTTAGGCACACAAACTTGTGTTAACACAGCCTCAAGTCCTTTATTTCTCTTACTTTCTCCCCAGCTGGGTTGGGACCCCTATTCTATGCTAAGCCAGCAGTCAGCCCTGGGCACTTATTCCCACTGTAGTGAGAAATGGAGTATTTTCTTCCATATCAATAAACAAGTATGTCACAGTCATTAGTGATTCCAGCCCTTCAGGGCAACCAGGAAGGAACAATATCTGCTATCTGGCAACCATCAGGCTGTAGCCACTCCTTAAGGTGAGCACTGAGGAAAATGCAGGATACTGGCCCCAGATAGCCGAGATGCCTATGAAAGAAACGATTTCAGCGAGCTCAGACTCTTGCATCTTCCCACACATAGAAAAGCACTAAATTTCTTAGCTTGAAATATCTGGTTTAATTCACAAAAATACTTTTGATGGTCAGACTACCTGCCCTTCATTGCAAACTTCTCTAAAACCTTCCCACTGAATAAAACAACGCTCAGCTTTTAGGTTGTGACTATTTTTTAAGTCAACAGTAGCATCTTTCCCACTCTCCTCACATGGCTTCTGTCTTTGCCTCATTCACCATAACTGGGTTCCTCTATGAGTAGTCTGTAGAGAATCTGTATGGGAATTACTTGGGATACTGGTTTAAAAGATACTTTCTTGGCTTTGGGGATTGGACCCAGGAATCTGCATTTTAAACCAACTCCCTAGGTATTTTCATGCATAGTGAGATTTAAGAACCACTTTACTTTTTGCAGGAAAGAAGCAGCTTTATGCAGGGAAAGACTGTCTTATTCATTGTTGTTTCTAGAGGGGGGCTGATACTCATTAAGCACTCTAATTATTTCTTAAGAAAACTAATGAACCAGGCTGTAGTTCCTAAACAAATGCAGGTCCATGATGTTTATCTCTGTAGCCTTGACACCTAGCACATGTTTGGAACATTATATTAATAGGAGTTCAATGGATGTTATAAATGAAATTTTAAAGGAATAATTAAAGGTCAAAGAATTGAAGTCTAATTATAATTTGTTATGTGCTGATTCTGTGGCTTTGGGCAATTCACAAACCTCTTTTAACCTGAATTTCCACATAAATTGGAAAATGATATTCATCCATATATCTCACAACTCATTGTGGATACCAAATCTGTAAGTGAAATTTTATATGGAAAGCATTTAAAGCTATATCTGGCTGAATATAATGGTGTCCACTGTAATGATAGTAATAATAATAATGCCTATAAAAATGCTCTGTAAAGGACCATACAGTTACCAAGTACTATGATTATCCTCATTGTGAACTTAATCAAGCAGGCTGTGTAGACAATTAAACTTTGCTCTGCTCATAAAATAAGAACAGTAGCAGAAGGTGTTTGATGTGTAGAAAGGTCCAGAGAAAGACAGGAGGTGAGTTTCAGCCTCCAGCTACTTGCTTCCTGTGTGGTCCAGTGGAGAAGGCTGTGCACCAGGACAATATCTGGTCTGTCTTATACTGTGTTAGCAACCTTTCTTGAAGGAGTATCTGTCTTTTCGGGTGCTGCTGCTCAGGTCTGGAAGGGAAGGATCTGATGAAAGCCCACAAGACCTGACAAGTAATCTCCATCAGCTTATTGCTCTAAAGTGAAAATAAAACACAAACGTTACATGTGAAGCAGTCAATTTCAGGCCTTGCTTTTTGATATTTTTCCAGGTTCGGGGTTTTATTATCCTTCCATTGACAAATTACATTTTGATCCACTTCAAAGGGCTTTTCCATTAAAGTAACAATAGCCAGGGTTTAAGGGAAGCCCTGTGTCTGTTACACACATGCTAGGTTGCTGTACCCATCTGCATGGAAGATGTCAAGTCTAATGGATTTCATTTCTTTAAGTAAGGTACATGTTTTGAGGGTAGTATTTAGAGATTTGGGAAGATGACAAAATTGTCTAAGGGAAGGAAATGGCAATGGGTCTATTTCAGCTGTAAGTGGAGTCCTATAGCTGAGCAGATGCTTTCCAATCAAAATTAGTGGGAAAAAATGACCATCTACAGGGAAAAAATAGTCAGTCATCAAAAAAGTTAAGCAAATTCCTATAATCATGCAACACAATCATCAAAGGAGCAAATATTAATTTGTTGAAATACTAACTATATTTCAGGACACCACCAACTAACTATATTTCAGGGCCTGCATGTTTTCTTGGGAAATTTATCCAGCATAAACTCAGCAGTTTCTGGTCATGCTTTATGGCATAGGCCACTGTCCCGAAGGTCAAGTCTAATGGGAGGAGGAATGGGGACCCTGTCCCAGAAAGATCTTCATGTAGGCTGTCAGTGACCTACCACAGGCATGGCTTGTCTGAAGGACATGAGCTAGCCAATTGATTCTTAACCTTGACCTAAAACATCCTAACAAGAATTCACTGAAAGTGGGTAGAGCCACACAGAAAATTTGGTGTTTCCTTTCCCCACCTCTGTCTCTAGAACTCATTTAGGGTAGCAGTTCTCAAACATTACTATGGATCAGAATTACCTGGAAAGTTGGTTAAAACACAGCTTGCTGAGCCCTTCCCTCAGGGGGGATCCTGGGGCATTTGTACTTCTAACAAACTGTGTTCCTAATAAATGCTGTTGCTTCCGGCTCAGGGACTGGTATATTTTGAAAACCATTCATCCAGAGCACAGTCTGATTATTGGTTCCTATTCCATGGACTCTATTTGTCTCTAAACCTGGGTTCTGGGAATTCACTTAAGGTATCATTAATTTTGAAGACTTTCTGTCTGTGCTACTCTTGATCAACCCTAGCCTTTCCACTGATATTAGTCCTATGGCTTAATGTGTGTACATGTATTTTGAATGCTTACCTTCCCTGGGAAGAAAGATGGAACATTTTTTTCAGTTGAATTTTTCTTTTAAGCTAAGGAGAGCATTATGGTATTGGCAACCAATAATGATTGAAGACTTGCCCATTAATAAAACAAAGTAAAGCAAAACAAAAACCCTTCCTCTGTTTAACTTTTCAGATTGTCTTCCAGAAGTCATCTTAGCAAAAGAATCACATGGTAACATCTGGAACCACCACCTACCGTGGAGATATATACTTAATATATATGTGTATATATAAACGTATAAATGTAAGAGACATATATATATATATCTTACATATATAAATTGGGCTTCCCTGTTCGCTGAGGGGTAAAGAATTTGTCTGTAATGCAGGAGACCCAGGTTTGATCCCTGGGTCAGGAAGATCCCCTGGAGAAGAAAATGCAACTCACTCCAGTATTCTTGCCTGGAGAATTCCATGGACAGAGGAACCTGGCAGGTTATCTTACAATTAATTTTCTCTGCTAATTATGGATAGTTCTTTTGGAAGGAAAAGAATACTTTTTAATGAATTTTTCTTCCACATAAGACTAGGCACATACATTAAATATATATTGATCACACAAGGACTCCACTGTCTCAGATGCCACTGAGGTTTTAAAGTATCTCACATTGTACAATTTCTAAGTTAATTTCTTTCGTATCAGAAGGTCAGGTCTCTCATTTCGCTCAGTCACTCTGCTTACTGATCCATCACTCCAAATCCAGATGGTGCATACCTGTGCAATAGCATGGTTTCTAACAGGTGAGAGTTCTTGCTCTATTTAAGGCTTGCATATATCAGTGTATGTTATTGACATATAGAAATTACATAAAGATGACCAGTTGTGGTAGTACTGCAAACACATTTCTATAATTATTTTTACAGATGAAACATGCAATCACAAAAGAGGAGAGCATTTGTTTTTAAAGCACAGGAGGTAATGTTCGAAAAGCTATCTCCCCTAAAATACAAACTTGACCAACTTTGATGTCAGATCTTGGCATGTACTCTCTTTTCTTCTCTTCAAGGAAGAATTTTATTTTTAATTTTCCATTTCTCTTTTCATGTCCACTACATTTGTTTTATTCTTTAATGAACTGCTTATGAGAATTAGCTTGAAGAAGGTTCAACTGCTTATAGCCAGTGCCTGCCTGTTTCATCTGCTTCTTCTTCCTGCTCTTCTCTCCTGATACAATTAGTCATCAAGGTTCTATGTGTAGCCACCTTGGAAGATTCTCAGATCTATATAAGGAGTGTTATATAAGAAGATGCTTACATATAGCATTTTAAGACTCCTGGTTTAAGATTTTATCCGTTTGCTTACTGTGGTTTGCCCTGTGAAATAAAGTTCCTTAAAAATAATGAATTAAGGTTTACTAGAATCTAATTCCATTTAGTCTCCCTTCTACCTTTCCTTAGTCTTTCTTGCTAAAATAAAATATTGCTATATTAATTATTATAAGTTGAAATTTTCGGAGATATTCTGGCATGATCTTCATTAAGTACAAATCCCATCATTTTCATAAGAGAGTAAAAGTAATTTTATCCAAAACACTACCCAGTTAGTTAAAAAGTTGTATAAATTCTAAGATAATTTTTTTTTCTAAAAACTTTATTTCCTCTTCACGTCTTGTAAATGTGTTATCCTTGCTTTCAAGTTACTTCCCGTATTACAGAAACCTCTGACAAATATCCTATTTCAGAGACCCCAGATACAACCATAAAAAGCTTTTGAGAGCCCTTGCTCTCAGGCTGAGTCAATACAAAATAAGATTCTACAGTCATCTAAGAGCCTCTGAGCTTCCCCTAACTCCTCTGCCGTCTCATCTCTCCTCCTCCAGTGACATTCTGACAGTTACAGCTTTTCCATGCCACCCAGCTAATATCTTTGTGCAGAAAATATTACTTAAGGGAAAAATAAATTAAAATCCTTGTGTCTAATCTCCAAGAAGGAATCTATAATAAAATATTAGACATATTTACATACATATTACCTTCTTCTCAGATATTCCAACACTGGAAGACACTGGCAGATAGAAATAATGTGGGCAGATTTATGACCTAGGAAGCTTCCAGAACTGCTCTTGCGGCAGTCAAAGGTAGTTTCCTCCATAGTCTTAGAGCAATTTTTTTTTTTGGAAACAAGGCTCACTCATTCTTCTGTTTACTTTTAGCGTGTAATATCTTTGATACCTTTTCTTCTATATCAGATAGCATTAAAGAGGTGTTTCAGGATGCCTGCCATAGCAATCATTTATTGAACTAGAAATGGATAAAGGACCCAAAAACCATTAAGTCACGAACTGCTCAGCATCCTGTGAGGTCTAGCTCTAACACAGGAGCCCAACCAAGTCTCCCTGGTGAGACTTGTGTGTTAAGATACTCAATGACAACATGCTATGCCCACAGTCCAAGTCCCCACAGCTGAGAGAACAAGACATCCACGGTAATGCAAACGCAAAAAGGGAATTTATTACTAGCTCGAGCCAGGGCCCTGGCTACATCCAACACAGTGGAATAAGGCCAGAGCCCCGAGCCCCGAGCCCCGTATTACAGTAGTATTTATAGGTTTAGGACAAAGACAGGGAATTGGCAAGGTTGGATTGGTTACAAGGGTTTCTTTGCATCTACTAATTGGCTAGATTTTTGTGTGTGCAGGCTTTCTTAGGAGATTTCTATCCCCGTCCTGATTGGCACAGACCAGGCTACGGGGAGCATACTGATTGGTCGAGTTCTCGTGCCGGCGGAGGATGATCTCAGCTGCTCCTTGGCAATAACTCAGCCCCTCTGTAAATGAGACTTAGGCCTACCTTGGCCTCCTGAAGCCTGTCATGGTGCCTGTTTGGTCCTAACAAACATAAACCAGCTACAGGGTTTGAGCTGAAAAGTCACATAGAGTCAGGGTTAGGATAATTGTTTAGAGCTTACTTAAGAGATGGTTAAACAAAGGAAGCAGAGAGAGAATGGTGCAGTTTCACAGAAAGAGGCAGAAGAGAGAAAACCACGAGTCCTGGAGAGAGAAAGAAGAAGACAGAGACAGTGAATCTGAACCTTGAGTTTTTTTGTTGTTGACATTTCAAGAAGCTCAGCTTTCTTTTGCCGCTTTTCTTCTTCTTCTTTTTTATGTTTAATCTTGGCTGTGCTGGGTTTCATTACTACTTGCAGACTTTCTGTAGTTGCAGCAAGGGAGGCTACTCTCGTTGCAGTGTGTGGACTTCTTTTTGCAGCGGCTTCTCTTGTGGAGCACAAGCTCTGGAGGACAGGCTTGGCACACGGCCTCAGCTGCTTCTCTGCATGTGGAATCTTCCTGGACCAAGGATCGAACCAGAGTCTGCTGCAGTGGTGGGCGGATTCCCAACCACTGGAACACCAGGGAAGTCCTCTTTTGCTTCTTGATCCTGAAGTCCATGAAATCCCTGTATCCTAAAAGTAAGCTACTTTCTTTTCCCGTTTTACTTGTCAATTTGAGTAGGTTTTCAATCTTGTGACATAGTCACCGAGGTGTTGTTTTTGCTCAGGACCTCTTATTCTTTCTTCCTATTTGGGCAGCAGGGAAGGCCACATTCCATATCCACAGGATAGGGTTTCATTGTCAGAAATCTAAAGGAGGAAAAACATTCAAGTCTTAGTGTTTGAACTTATCAAGTAGACGTTCACAAATGCAAGGCAGAGACAATCACTTGAGAGAAAAGACTTTGCAGGGATCAAAAGTCAAGATCCCAAGATGTCTGGACCACAGACAAGGACATGAGGACAGATGGGACCTCAAAGGACTGAGATTTGCTGAGACCTTGATTTGACTAATACATCAAGGAATTTGTCTGAGTTTTATCCAGAAGTGAGTAAATTAAGTTTTCTGCCATCAGGGAAAAATTGGGGACTGAGAAAGAAGTAAATCCATCTATAGAAAAATTTAAAGTCAATTTAAAAAAGAGAGTTATATTTTCCTCTCTGAGTTTATATCCTATGAAAATTGTACCCTGAATATCAAGCCATAAGAAAACACAGTGATTCAGAAGAGAAGTTATACAAAGAAATAAAAATAACATATTTCCTCTTTCAACATGCAGACATAGCGGCCTTTAATGGACACTCTCACATAAAATCCCATGGGAGGGGTCTCCATGTATCAAGGGATAGAATAACAAACGGAATGCTTGTCACTACTGAACTGTAAAATGAGAATTAAACTCCAAATTTTCTCATTTAAACTACAGCTACCACTTGGCCACAGGCTTATTATCATCCCCATGTTATATATGAAGAAACTGAGCCCTAAAGAGATCAGTGCCTGTGGTTTCAAAGCTATTGGGTCAAACTCTGCTATAAATACATTGCCAGCTCCACTAGGACAATAAACTCCCTGAGCAAAGTCTGAGTACCAGTAGAACTATTCAAGAACTATTTGTCTTCATAGTCTTTGGGAAGCACTTTGGTATCATGGAATGATCATGGACTCTGGAAGCAAACTTACGTTTTAAATCTGTGTTAGATTAACTAAACATCCTGGCCATTAGACTGAGGTTGCTCTAATGCTATGACAGCCTGTAAGCAACTCCAAAAAAACTAAGCTTGTAAATGCCTCAAGGTTATGAGATGGAAATCTAAGGACAACCAATCACAATCTGACAACTTGGCTTTAAGCTATAGCACACCATATAATTTTTTTCTTTGCTTCCACAACTTCTCTAGAAAAGCCTCTCCCCAAGCTCATGTTGGTGGAGTGCTCGTAATCACTTCTAGTTTGGGGCTGCCCTGTTAGAATCAGTTTTTGCTCAAATAAACTCTCAACATTTTAAATGTGTCTGTTTACCTTTTAAAGCCTGGCTCCTGGTCTCCCCAGGTGGCTCAGTGGTAAAGAGTCCATCTGCCAATACAGGAGATATGGGTTCCATCCTTGGGTTGGGAAGATCCTTTGGAGAAGGAAATGGGAACCCACTCCAGTATTCTTGTCTGGGAAATCCCATGGACAGAGGAGCCTAGTGGGCTATGGGGTCACAGAGAGTTGGACATGACTTAGAGACTAAGCACTAACAGTCACCAGTAAACATAAGCATGAGAATGTGGAGAAGTTAAACCTCTCTGAGCCTCACTGTCCTCATCTATAAAGAGGAACTGTTTGTTATGTCTCACTTGCAAGCTGTCATGATAATTAAATAATGTAATGTATATACTACTACTACTACTAAGTCGCTTCAGTCGTGTCTGACTCTGTGCGACCCTATAGACGGCAGCCCACCAGGCTCCCCCGTCCCTGGGATTCTCCAGGCAAGAACACTGGAGTGGGTTGCTATTGCTTTCTCCAATGCATGAAAGTGAAAAGTGAAAGTGAAGTCACTCAGTCGTGTGCGACTCCTAGCGAACCCATGGACTGCAGCCCACCAGGCTCCTCCGTCCATGGGATTTTCCGGGCAAGAGTACTGGAGTGGGGTGCCATTGCCTTCTCCTGTAATGTATATAATGAGTGCAAAGCATGTTTTTATATGATGGGAGCTTTATTTATCCAATGCCTGGCTCGTCCGGGATACTCAGCAAAAGCTTGTTGAGTAAATGGAGGCAGAAGATTCACCCATATCTAAATATTAAGGACTATTATTCAGAAAATGTATTATTTGTTCCATAAAATAAGGCTATTGATCTGAAGAAATAATATTTTTGCAAAGAGAATGTTCTTTTTACTGAATTGGGAGAAAAAAGAATATTTCAACCATTTGTTGTCTGTTGTTTCTTATCCATGATTTATTTGGAAAATATGCCTGTACAGAGGATACCCCTGTGGTAAAGCATTAACAAATTAAGCCAAATGTCATTAAGTCTGTCTCATTTCTCGTTCATGAGGAACTTCAGTAGATCACAGAAGCTGGCGTGCTAATTCTATCTATATTTTTCCATTTTTCAATTGCTCTGTACTTGGCCCTGCTTATTTAATTAAGGACTGGCTACTTATCAGGCTGCAGAAGAATCCTTTTTGGCTGCCTTCCATTTTACAAAGTTTAAGGAGGAAAGCGTCTCATTTGGATTGTGCAGACACCACTGACTTTGCTCATCCATATTCATGAGATCCCCCTCGTTGTTTTCTCTGTGTGAATTGCTCTTAACAGATCATTCTCCCTCAAACTCTTTGCATTCACACAAAGATGCTTCTATAACCCACAGGGACATTCACAGCAGGTGAAATCTCCATTACTGATGGGTAGACAGGAATGTTAATTGATTTCAAATATTAACATTATTTCCTCTAAACTTCTCCTCTAAATATTTTGCTTACAGCTATTTGAATTTTGGACTTTCTAAAGGCAAGAATGCTTCAGTTTGGGGCTTGGAGGCTGAATAGAAGCCTGGTAGTAGTAGGTGAAGCAAAGACAGCTGTGATAGTCTAATAAGCCTAAAAATTACCTCCAGATTACTCCAGGGTCAATGCAGGCATGACTGAGAAGAAACTTTTAAATTTCCTCCCTCACTCTTAATTTTTCTAGTTCATTCTGTCCCTGTGGCTTACGTTTCCTGGATTTTAGCAGGGCTATTTAAGAAGGTGACTAGATAGAATTAAAACTGTTTTAGAATGGATCTTAGAACCTAAATATTAATAGACATTTCTCTGAAAAAGACATACAGATGGACAATAGGCACATGAAAAGATGCTCAACATCACTAATTATTTGAGAAATGCAAATCAAAACTACAACAAGGTACTACCTCATACTGGTCAAAGTGTATATAATGGAATATTGCGTGCATGCTAGGTCACTTCAGTCATGTCCAATTCTTTGCGACCCTCTGGATCCTCTGGAGCCCACCAGGCTCATCTGTCCATGGGATTCTCCAGGCAATAAAACTGGAGTGATTGTCATGCCCTCCTCTAGGGGATCTTCCCACCCCAGGGATCGAAACTGCATCTCCTGCAACGCCTGCATTGCAGGCAGATTCTTTATACTGAGCCACTGGGGAAGCCTAATGGAATATTGCTGCTGCTGCTGCTGCTAACTCGCTTCAGTCGTGTCCGACTCTGTGTGACCCCATAGATGGCCTCCTACTATGGGTTGCCATTTCCTTCTCCAAAGCATGAAAGTGAAGTCGCTCAGTCGTGTCCGACTCTTAGCGACCTCATAGACTGCAGCCCACCAGGCTCCTCCATCCATGGGATTTTCCAGGCAAGAGTACTGGAGCAGGGTGCCATTGCTTTCATCAAATGGAATATTACTCAGCCATAAAAAAGAATAAATACTGCCATCTGAAGCTACATGGATGGACCTAGAAATTATCATACTAAGTGAAATAATCCAGATAGAGGAAGACAAATACCATATGATATTACTTATATGTGGAATCTAAAATGAATTTATCTATGAAACAGAAATAGACTCAGAGACATAGAGAACAGACGTGGTTGACAAGGAGAATGGTGGGGGGCAAGGAAGGGTTGAATTGGAAGTTTGGGTTAGTAGATTCAAACTGGTATATGTAGGATGGATAAACAATAAGATCTTACTTTATAGCACAGGGAACTATACTCAACATCTTGTAATAAACCATAATCAAAGACTATGAAAAAGAATGTATATAACTGAGTCACTTTGCTGTATACCAGAAACTAACACAACATTGTAAATCAACTATACTTCAATTAAAAAAAAATAGGTCTTAGAAATAATTTTCTTCTCCAAACTTCCTCTACTTAAATGGAGATTCAAAGAAGAGATTTGACCAGCAGTACACTCCTAACGAATGTTATAGCTGCACCTAATTCCCAAGGCTCCTTGCGTCCTCTACTAGCTACACCATGGAGTATAATCTTCATGAAGTCAGGACACAGTCTAACAGGTAGGCCTAAAGCGCATTTAATATCAGGCAGTGTCTGACTTCCCAGGTGACACTAGTGGTAAAGAACCTGCCTGCCAATGCAGGAGACGGAAGAGATGTGGGTTTGATTCCTGGGTCATGAAGATTCCCTGGAGGAGGGCATGGCAGCACACTACAGTATTCTTTTCTGGAGAATCCCATGGACAGAGGATCCTGGAGGGCTACAGTCAAAAGAGTCAGTCGTGACTAAAGCAATTTAGCACACACAGTGTCTGATTTAACTTCACCTATGGGGTTTGTAAGTTTCCTTTTGAATGGACATCTGGGAGTGCTCCTGGCTGGTCCTGTGTCTTAGCACCCTCTTTGCAGATTCCCTCCTGGCAGCCTGAGATACTTCTCTCTCCTTGCACTTTCCCTATCACTTTCTCCACAATTAATTGGCTCAGGACAGAGGAACACCCATTTTCTTGCTCAACAGGGAGCTGGTTGGGCACAGGTAGAATCCACATTCTGCTTTAGGGCTACAGAAGTGATGGGTTCTTGGCATCTCCCCTGGGGACCCAGGATACCTTGTCTTAGAAACATGACATACAGTTGGTGGGTTGCAGGCAGTACTGATCAGTGGTTAAAATGATGGGTTTCTGCATTTGAAAGGCCTGTCTTGGGACCTGTCACTAAGAATTAGTAGTTCAAGCTTGAGTTTTCCCGCTTGTTAGAGCTGCTGCTGCTGTTAATAACAATAATAAGTACTCAACTCATGGTATTGTTCTGAAGATTAAATGTGGTAATAATGAGCATATATTCCATGTTTGAAACATGTTAACTATTATTTTTAACTTTGTGATACACTAGCAACACATCCAAGTTCAAATTAGTCTTAAAAAAAAAGCCTTTTGTGGATTTGCCTAGAAGTCAATGTATATTATAAGTTAAAAAAGCAGGGTGACAATATACAGCCTTGACGTACTCCTTTTCCTATTTGGAGCCAGGCTGTTCTTCCATGTGCAGTTCTAACTGTTGCTTCCTGACCTGCATACAGGTTTCTCAACAGGCAGATAAGGTGGTCTGGTATTCCCATATCTTGAAGAATTTTCCATAGTTTGTTGTGATCCACACAGTCAAAGGCTTTGGCACAGTCAATAAAGCAGAAATGGATGCTTTTCTGGAACTCCCTTGCTTTTTTGATGATCCAGTGGATGCTGGCAATTTGATCTCTGGCTCCTCTGCCTTTTCGAAAACCAGCTTGAACATCTGGAAGTTCACAGTCCACTTATTGTTAAAGCCTGACTTGGAGAATTTTGAGCACTACTTTACTAGCATGTGAGATGAGTGCAACTATGTGGTAGTTTGAGCATTCTTTGGCATTGCCTTTCTTTGGGGTTGGAATGAAAACTGACCTTTTCCAGTCCTGTGGCCACTGCTGAGTTTTCCAAATTTGCTGACATATTGAGTGCAGCACTTTTCAGCATCATCTTTTAGGATTTGAAATAGCTCAACTGGAAATCTATCACCTCCACTAGCTTTGTTTGTAGTGATGCTTCCTAAGGCCCACTTGACTTCACATTCCAGGATGTCTGGCTCTAGGTGAGTATCACACCATCATGATTATCTGGGTCATGAAGATCTTTTTTGCATAGTTCTTCTGTGTATTCTTGCCACCTCTTCTTAATATCTTCTGCTTCTGTTAGGTCCACACCATTTATGCCCTTTATTGTTCCCATCTTCGCATGAAATGTTCCCTTGGTATCTCTAATTTTCTTGAAGAGATCTCTAGTCTTTCCCATTCTGTTGTTTTCCTCTATTTCTTTGCATTGATCACTGAGGAAGGCTTCCTTACCTCTCCTTGTTCTTCTCTGGAACTCTGCATTCAGATGCTTATATCTTTCCTTTTCTCCTTTGATTTTCGCTTCTCTTCTTTTCACAACTATTTGTAATGCCTCCTCAGACAGCCATTTTGACTTTTTGCATTTCTTTTTCTTGGGGACAGTCTTGCTCCCTGTCTCCTGTACAATGTCACAAACCTCTGTCCATAGTTCATCAGGCACTCTATCTATCAGATCTAGTCCCTTAAACCTATTTCTCACTTCCACTGTATAATCATAAGGAAGCAACAGTTAGAACTGGACATGGAACAACAGACTGGTTCCAAATAGGAAAAGGAGTACGTCAAGGCTGTACATTGTCACCCTGCTTATTTAACTTCTATGCAGAGTACATCATGAGAAACACTGGGCTGGAGGAAGCACAAGCTGGAATCAAGATTGCCGGGAGAAATATCAATAACCTCAGATATGCAGATGACAACACCCTTATGGCAGAAAGTGAAGAAGAACTAAAGAACCTCTTGATGAAAGTGAAAGAGAAGAATGAGATAGTTGGCTTAAAGCTCAACATTCAGAAAACTAAGATCATGGCATCCTGTCCCATCACTTCATGGCAAATAGATGGGGAAACAGTGGAAACAGTGGCAGACTTCATTTTTTTGGGCTCCAAAATCTCTGCAGATGGTGACTGCAGCCATGAAATTAAAAGACACTTGCTCCTTGGAAGGAAAGCTATGACCAACCTAGACAGCATATTAAAAAGAGACATTACTTTGCCAACAAAGGTCTGTCTAGTAAAGGCTACGGTTTTTCCAGTAGTCATGTATGGATATGAGAGTTGGATTATAAAGAAAGCTGAGGGTTGAAGAATTGATGCTTTTGGACGGTGGTGCTGGAGAAGACTTGAGAGTCTCTTTGACTGCAAGGAGATCCAACCAGTTCATCCTAAAGGGGATCAGTTCTGGGTGTTCATTGGAACGACTGATGTTGAAACTGAAACTGCAATACTCTGGCCACCTGATGCAAAGAGCTGACTCATCTGAAAAGATCCTGATGCTGGAAAAGATTGAGGGCAGGAGGAGGAGGGGACGACAGAGGATGAGATGATTGGATGGCATCACGGACTCAATGGACATGAGTTTGGATAAACTCCAGGAGTTGGTGATGGACATGGAGGCCTGGTGTGCTGTGGTTCATGGGGTCGCAAAGAGTCGGACATGATTGAGTGACTGAACTGAACTGAACAATGTATGTTATATAAGGTTTATTCTATGGTAAAACATTCTGATTTCTGAATGAATTTGGAACCTCATCTGTTTATAAATTAAACCTACCCCTTCTCTCTGTCTTCCTTTCTTCCTTAATATCTTTTCAACTGGTTATAATGACTGAAATATCCTGAATCATTTTGTAGATTTTACTACTCACTTGAGTCTGTTTTCAGAAAGATACTCTCCATATATACATTAAACAAATTATTTGGTTTGGTTCTTCATGTAGATCAAAGGGTGGGGTGACCAGTATCTTATTCATTTGCCCTATAGCTATAATCCAGTGCACACTCCTGTCGTGTATGTGTGTACTTGGCTTCTGCTGGCTTGTCCATGAGAGGTCTGGGCTGCTGCCCTGAGGGAACCGAGCACTGATGAGTGTGCTGAAAACCCCAAACACATTTGAAGGCCCCTGAGCAATTTTATGGAGAAGGAAATGGCAACCCACTCCAGTGTTCTTGCCTGGAGAATCCTGTGGACAGAGGAGCCTGGTGGGCTGCTGTCCATGGGGTCACAAAGAGCTGGACATGACAACAGCAACTTAGCACACATGCATGCATTGGAGAAGGCAATGGCACCCCACTCCAGTACTCTTGCTTGGGAAATCCGTTGGACGGAGGAGCCTGATGGGCTGCAATCCATGGGGTCGCTAAGAGCCGGATACAACTGAACGACTTCACTTTCAGTTTTTACTTTCGTGCATTGGAGAAGGAAATGGCAACCCACTCCAGTATTCTTGCTTGGAAAATCCACTGGACGGAGGTGCCTGGTAGGCTGCAGTCCATGGGGTTGTTAAGAGTCGGACATGACTGAGCGACTTCACTTTCACTTTTCACTTCCATGCATTGGAGAAGGAAATGGCAACCCACTCCAGTATTCTTGCCCGGAGAATCCAAGGGACGCAGAGCCTGGTGGGCTGCCATCTATGGGTCGCACAGAGCTGGACATGACTGAAGTGAGTTAGCAGCAGCAGCAGCAGCAGAGCAATTTTAGAGGCTGTTTTTAAGAAACTACTTTTGAATGATAAAGTGTTTTAATCATAACATCTTGAAAAAAGGAAAAAAATAAAAGAGGCCCAGTAAGGATGTCCTTTTTTTGTTATCTTGTTTCACTGGATGTATGATCCCTACTGGGATATAATTTTGCCCAGAAAGCATAATTTTTGCCTTGTACAAGTCAAAAGATACAAAGATCTATAGGCTTAACCAAGCTATTTCTTTTTCTTACACACAGAAACTGTTAGAATCCACATCTGTATGTATGGAAACTAGCCTGGGGATAAGATGGGAAGAAAGAAGTTTCCAGGAAGAAGAGCAAATGTGAGTCTAATTCAGAGAGAACTCCATCACTTACTGTGTTGGGGAGAAAATTAGGTGGGACTCAGCACAAATTTCATAAAGGTTTAGTGTTAGAGGACACAATAAAGTGAGATAGAACCATATGGAATTATCTGAATTCTTTCTGTTTTTAAAGGTATGGTTAACACTGAAAATTGTTTAGAATTCAGTGGAGTGTTTAAAAAAAAGGATACTTAAGAAAAAGTAGGAAAGCAGAGTATTAAACAGAAATTGAATCACATTTCCTAGGGTGGGAGAGAAATAGTTACTTCTAGTAAAAGGGGCCAAAGGTAGAGGATACAGGCAAAGAAGTGGATTGTAGTCCCCTTTCCTCCCCTCCCCTACTCACAGGGGTCCCAGCGCAGGCTGAGAATGCAGTAGAGACTCAGAAGATACTTGAATGATCGAGGACTGAAAAAGGGCTCAGTGGTGGTTTAATGAGAAGAAAAGTTGACTGGTCAATTTTATTCCACATTTGAGCAGCTGTAATCATTAGGCATTTCTTCCTAATACTGAAATAAAACCTGCCAGTGCATACCTTTATTCACTACTTCTAGTTCTACCTTCTGGTATGGTATAGAATAAGCCATGTGTTTCCTCTGAATGACAACTCTTTAAATATTTAAAGACAGCCAAGTTACATCTCTATGGCCTCTGGTCCATTCTTAACCTCTCCCAAGGCATCTTTAATTTTATTCTTCATCTATTCTTCGTATGACCTGTTTTATAGATACTTTATTCTCTTGGCTTCTGGAGGCATTAGAGTTGGTCAATAAGCTTTTGAAAACATTGGTCAGAACAAAATATTTCAGATTTAGGAAGCCATTTCAAAATAGTGAGGGACCATCCTTGTCTTGGATGCTGTGCTTGGAATAAACAGAAACAAGCTTTCCCTTGAAGTCTGATAGCCACATCTCATCATCAGCTCAATCTGAACTTTCATTCAGTTAAATACCGAGGTCTTTTTCATGCTGACTTTGTTAAGAAAACCGCCTTCATCCCACTCTTCTGTGGTTAATTGAAAAGTATTATCTTGAAACCTTATTCTGACCCCTATTAAAACTCATTTTATTTGTTCAGCTTAGTGTTCCAGCACTATCTAAGCTTTTTGAATCTTAATTTTTGCCATCAAAAGCATATTTTCTTACAATTGTGGCAGATGCTGATATGATAAACATGCCTTCTGTGCTTAATAGAAATGTCTATTGAAATAATGAGGCTGCATTTTACATGTTAAATTAGAAAAAAGTACAAGAATGAGACAGGTGTCAGAGGAAGAGCCATTTTCATAAAGTATTAGTAGGAGTATAAACTGATGAAAATATCCTGGAAAGCAATTTAACAATAGGTAGCAAAATGTCAAAGAATGCACATTTTTGAAGTATAATTTCTCTTCTTGGAAAGAATACAAAGGAATTAATCTGACCAGAGAGAATAGGATATATATAATTTCAACACAATTTAGAATACTGAAAATTAGAGAACTCTAAATGTATCAGTAGGAGGCTGAGTTATATTCTATGTAAGCCATAAAATGAAATATTAAACAAGCAGCAAAAGTGATATTTTTATTTGGCTAAATGGGGAAAGAACAGAATATATATCATATATGTATATGATATATATATTTTAAAGAGAAGTATGTGTGTGTGTGTGATGAGACCATAGTGAAATATCTGGAAGGCCATTTTAACGATGATTTTATATTGGTGGTAGAATCACAGATGATTTTTACATTCTTGTTTGTGCTATATTATGTAAATTTTCTAAAATGAACAAGTCTTAGTTTTATAATTAGGAGAAATTCAATTTTGGACTTGGTGGGGGAGGAAGTAGAAGTGAATCCCAGTTTTCCTAAGAGCATACCACAGGAGGTTCCTCTCTAGCGTGACACAAATGTTTACCAAATTGTCAGATCTGCATCAGAGTCACTACTTACAATAACCACATTACTCTAGCCAAAGCCTCTTTGTGTTCTGTAAAGCGGAGTCAAGGCCCCTTCGTTTTCATTTTTTTACCCTGTTGAATAGGTCTGAGGTTGGGCTCCCTGGAAACACACCCTGAGATGGAGGTTTGGCTGCCAAGGTTGACTGCAGAGCGCTCTCCTTTGGACACACTTGTATGGAGTGTATGCCGGACTGAGCAGAGGCAGAGGTTGACCAGCAATGCGGTTGCCGCCGCGGTCTTCTGTCAGCCCTCTGAGGCTCTCAGATGCTGAGACAGCCATCCAGATATGTCCTGTACTGAGACAAGGGATCAGGCTGTGTTCTTTGTTTTTTTTAAAATTTTATTTTTAAAGTTTTTATGCAATTTTAAAAGGTTACTTTCTATTTACAGTTATTACAAAACATCGGTCATATTCCCTGTGTTGTACGATACATGCTTCGGCTTATCTTACACTCAAGAGTTTGTGCGTCTCACTCCCCTACTGATATTGGGTTCCCACCCCGCCCAGCCGCTAGTGTGCTCTCCGTAGCTGTGAGGTACTCTGGTCTTCACTAGTCATTGGATGTGGGCTGCCTCACAGGGAACGTAAAACTTCTGTGAGATAGCTCCCTTTGACTGAGGTCAGTTCTCAAGGAAAGATTCATCTGTAAGTCACCAGCAAACGTCCTCAGTGGTTGGAGAGGGGAGTGCCCTTATCCCGAAGGAGAGAATCAGGGTGATGCCCCACAGGATCTCCTGCAGAACGGTACTAGTGCACTCCTGCCCTTTGCCCTAATTATCATATTTTTTTTCAGTGAAAATAATTCTATATTTCCCCTCACAATCCCTTCCTCCTCCATCTCTCCACTGACAGATTCCTATAGTTAAAGCACCTTGATTCAAATACGACTTTTTGAAGAGTTGATTGAAGAGTCATTCATTCTTTATATTTAATGAGTGTTTTCTACTGTGTGAGGCATTGTTCCACATGCTGAAAACGCTGCAGGGAACAAAATCCCTTTCTCATAGGTCTTTTACTCACTCTTGGCCATACTGAAATTTTCATGTCCACCATCATTGCCAAGGCTTTGTCAATGGGCCAGGTTGACAGTCTCTACTTTTACGATGAATCTCCTCCCTATAAGAAGTGCGTTAGTCACACGTAGATACACATTTCTGACTGCTTTCTTTAAGAATCAGTGTCTCAAATGTGTCAAGAAACTTTTGAATCTTAGCTGTGGGTTCAACTTTTAGTACACGTAAACAAGTAAATGACTAGCAAACAAACTAAAAATAACTGCTTAACACTGTGCTGGTGAAATAGGCAGCTGTCTGATGGCTATTCCCTTGCTTTCTATCATCGTTTAAGTCCAACCTAAAATCTCTTAGATTACTTCCGGGGATGTTTTTTCTGAATGAACAGACTTTAAAATAGCTTTTTTGACTCCTATTTGCTTGGCATCTCTACTAGATATGTACGATTTGCTTTCAAGTCTCAGTTTTACAATGAAATTGGGCAAGTAACTTTGTGCTAAGTTCAGTCTTTGAAAAGTGGGGAAGATTAAAAAAAATTGGTAAGATGATTTCTCTCAGCGGAACAATTCTCACGTTTTGAGAAGTAAGGCCACACTATATCAGATGTGATGAAGAAATAATCTGCCTAACTACTAAAAAAAATCCTGTGTGGGAGAAATGAAACCAGGTGGATAGAATGGGAATGCCATATTTTTTTCTAGACTTCTTTTTTTTTTTCCTCAAGACTTGGTAAGTAGTTAACTATAGAAACTAAATCAGATTTTTAAGTTTGTAGTTATTTATTTGTGGGTTTTCTTTTGTTGCTTTTAAATAAAAGTTTGGTGATTGAACTCAAATTTTTAAAAACTAACACTGCAGGGTTTATTCTTTCATATAAAAGCAGATAAGGATAATTGGTGTAACTGAGAGACATAATTTTGTTGACCATTATCCCTGCATTCAGGGTTAGAATCTCATTAAGCTCGTGTGAATATTTTAAAAATGACTGAGATACTTAGCAAAATGTTCATGCATTCATAGCAATTTTCTCTTAAAAACCAAGTGAAAGTTAATTATGTAGATTTATATACTGACCCACTTTTGTTGATTCAGATTCAGGGCCCTACATGAAACAAAACCTGGTCACAGATCAGGTACTGTTTCTTCTTTTCAATGAAAAATTGTACTTCCACACTGGTAAAAACACAAGGCTGGGAATGGTGCCATAAAATATTTATATAATCAACAATAAAAGATACACAGCCAATTACATAAATTTATCAAGGTAAATCCCCCAACGAATCCTCATCTTGAAGTGAAAATTCCATTTAAATTCATTGACCAATATTTTACAAAATCAGTCATTTCCAGGCAAGAGTATTTGGTATAGAACTAATACTGGGGCTGTTAGTACTTAGATTCATTTGTTCTGGTCATTCTTCAGCTTATCAGCACTTTCCCCCCAGATACTAATAAGAAATACATCAAGAAAATGCCATAGAGACTTAAAATTTTAACCACCCACATTATCATTATCATCTTTATTGTACCATCATCATTATCAATTCGATCAAAGCACTGCAAAATTCTTCAATAAAAGTGACATTTGAAGAATTTCTTACTGAAAATAAATGTTTTTTTGAAACACAAATCAGTTCCAGCTCACTTAAATTAAAAGTATTTCTTTGTTGTTTATTAAGTATCTTTTTACATTTGTTATATTATTTCAAGAGTTTGTGACTAAGATACTAAAAGAGAGGAGAATATTATTAGCATGGATGAAAAATAATATTAACTGGAAGAATGCCCCTTCAAACTTCTACTTAAAAGTTGGTAGAATCAGTTTCCTGGATATTAGTGAGGGTTCTCTAAGGTGACAAAGAGAAGCTATTAATAATCAGCTTGGGGGGAAGGTGGGGAGGGAGGCTTAAGAGGGATGGGATATGTGTGTATGTATAGCTGATTCACATTGTTACACAGCAGAAACCAACACAGCATTGTAAAGCAATTATCTTCCAATTAAAAATAAAATTAAAAAATTACCTTGACAGATGTATGCTGCTGCTGCTGCTAAGTTGCTTCAGTCGTGTCCGACTCTGTGTGACCCCATAGATGGCAGCCCACCAGGCTCCCCCATCCCTGGGATTCTCCAGGCAAGAACACTGGAGTGGGTTGTCATTTCCTTCTCCAGTGCAAGAAAGTGAAAAGTGAAAGTGAAGTTGCTCAGTTGTGACCCTATGGACTGCAGCCCACCAGGCTTCTCCGTCCATGGGATTTTCCAGGCAAGAACACTGGAGTGGGTTGTCATTTCCTTCTCCAGTGCAAGAAAGTGAAAAGTGAAAGTGAAGTTGCTCAGTTGTGACCCTATGGACTGCAGCCCACCAGGCTTCTCCGTCCATGGGATTTTCCAGGCAAGAGTACTGGAGTGGGGTGCCATTGCCTTCTCTGTGACAGATGTATAGAAGCTATTAAAAACTGGTAATTGCCTCTGTCCTTTCAGGGCCTGATGGCTCAGAGGTTAAAGCGTCTGCCTGCAGTGCGGGAGACCTGGGTTTGATCCCTGGGTCGGGAAGATCCCCTGGAGAAGGAAATGGCAACCCACTCCAGTATTCTTGCCTGGAGAATCCCATGGATGGAGGAGCCTGGAGGGCTACAGTCCAGGGGGTCGCAAAGAGTCGGACATGACTGAGCGACTTCACTTTCACTTTCTTTCACTTTTCAGGCTTCCATAACAAAATACCATGGACTGGTGACTTACAACAAACATTTTTCACAGTCTGGAGACTGGAAATTCAAAATCAGGGTGTCCACATGGTAGGGTTCTTGTTTCTAGACCTGTTTAGTAGACAAAGCTAAGAAATACACAACATGCACACACATGTGCACACATAAACACATGCACACACAAACACATGCACACAGAAACACATGCACACAGAAACACATATGCACTAATGTTAAAAAAACCTTACAAGTTCAAAGATTTGAGGGCTTAAGTTAAAAGCTATAGGGCTTTTAATTTAACTTCTTCTGTTTTATATTGATAGCTCCCTTTCTTTCACCATCAAAATCCCTCGTTCTCAAGGACCCAGGGAATAATAGAATTTGAAGATCCCATAATTATTCATTTACTTTATTTCACATAGTGGTCTCAGAATACCAATAATATTACCACAGCAATGTAGTTACTAAGTACAGTTGTTTTGAATATGTTTTTTTCCTTATTACTCCCTTTATGAGTTGTACCTTTTCTGCATTTTTTAAATCATATGGCCATTACATACAATATTACCTGCTTTTTTACCTTCATTTTTGCCATAATTCTATACACAGTTAACTTTAACCTTATCCACCAGTGCTTATATTGATATCTCTAGTTATTTTAGTTTTTTGAAGCCTGTTTTCTACTAGATTCCTCAGGAATGGCCCATGAGAATAGTCTCTGAGCTCTTGAATGTTGATAATTCCTCTGTATCCTTTTTTGAAAATCTATTTTCTCTGGGTAAAATATCTGTACCTCATATTTTCTTTCTTTAATAATCTTAAACATGTTATTCCATTTTTTTCTGGCATAAAGCGTTGCTTTTGAAAAAGGTCTATTTTTCTTTTGCTTATAAGTCATTTATTCTTTTTGCCTAGATGCTCAAAGGATTATTTCCATATTTTAATGTTCTGTAACTTTACTAAAGTGTGTCTTGGGGTGATTGCTTTAATATTATAAAGTGCATCGTATGCACTTTCAAAATATAATTTAAACTAAACTCTATTTTATTTCTGGGATGTGTTCCTGAATTACAGTTTTTTGTATTTATTTTGTCTCCCTCCCCTTCTTTTTAGTGACTCTATTATCACTGCAGATGGTGACTGCAGCCATGATATTAAAAGATGCTAGCTCCTTGGAAAAAAAGTTAAGACCAACCTAGACAGCATATTAAAAAGCACAGACATTGCTTTGCCAATAAAGGTCTGTCTAGTCAAAGCTATGGTTTTTCTGGTAGTCATGTATGGACATGAGAGTTGGACTGTAAAGAAAGCTGAGTGCCGAAGAATTGATGCTTTTGAACTGTGGTGTTGGAGAAGACTCTTGAGAGTCCCTTGGACTGCAAGCAGATCCAACCAGTCCATCCTAAAGGAGATCAGTCTTGAATATTCATTGGCAGGACTGATGCTGAAGCTGAAACTCCTTTGGCCTCCTGTAAGAACCGACTCATTTGAAAGACCCTGATGGTGGGAAAGATTGAAGGAGGGAGAAGAAGGGGACAACAGAAGATGAGATGGCTGAATGGCATCACCAACTTGATGGACATGAGTTTGAGTAAACTCCAGGAGTTGATGATGGACAGGGAAGCTTGGTGTGCTGTGGTCCATGGGGTTGCAAAGGGTTGGACACGACTGAGCAACTGAACTGAACTGATTATCACTGTGACATTTTTGTCTAACTTCAGTATTTGCCATTTTCTTTTGAATCATTTTGTCTTTCTTTATATCACTTATATGCAGAGTACATCATGAGAAACGCTGGACTGGAAGAAAAACAAGCTGGACTCAAGATTGCCAGGAGAAATATCAATAACCTCAGATATGCAGATGACACCACTCTTATGGCAGAAAGTGAAGAGGAACTAAAAAGCCTTTTGATGAAAGTGAAAGAGGAGAGTGAAAAAGTTGGCTTAAAGCTCAGCATTCAGAAAATGAAGATCATGGCATCCGGTTCCATCACTTCATGGGAAATAGATGGGGAAACAGTGGAAACAGTGGCAGGCTTTATCTTTTTGGGCCTCCAAAATCACTGCAGATGGTGACTGCAGCCATAAAATTAAAAGACACTTACTCCTTGGAAGGAAAGCTATGATCAACCTAGATAGCATATTCAAAAGCAGAGACATTACTTTGTCGACTAAGGTCTGTCTAGTCAAGACTATGGTTTTTCCAGTAGTCATATATGGATGTGAGAGTTGGACTGTGAAGAAGGGTGAGCACCGAAGAATTGATGCTTTGAACTGTGGTGTTGGAGAAGACTCTTGAGAGTCCCTTGGACTGCAAAATCCAACCAGTACATTCTGAAAGAGATCAGTCCTGGATGTTCATTGGAAGGACTGATGCTAAAGCTGAAACTCCAGTACTTTGGCCACCTCATGCAAAGAGTTGACTCATTGGAAAAGACTCTGATGCTGGGAGGGATTGGGGGCAGGAGGAAAAGGGGACGACAGAGGATGAAATGGATGGATGGCATCACTGACTCTATGGATGTGAGTCTGAGTGAACTCCGGGAGTTGGTGATGAACAGGGAGGCCTGGCGTGCTGTGATTCATGGGGTTGCAAAGAGTCGGGCATGACTGAGTGGCTGAACTGAACTGATATCACTTAAAAATATTTATCTTTTAGGGCTGCACCAGGTCTTCGTTTCTGCCGTTGGCTTTTTCTAGTTAGAGTGAGCGGGGGCTGCTCTCTAGCTGTGGTGCTCAGGCTTCTCCTTGCGGTGGCTTCTCTTACTGTGGAGCATGGGCTGTAGGGCATGCTGGCTTCGGTAGCTGTGGATTAGTTGTTCCATGGCACATGGAATCTTCCCAGATCAGGGACTGAACCTGTGCTCCCTGCATTGGCAGGAAGATTCCTAACCACTGTACCAGCAGGGAAGTCCCCCTTTACATCTTTTGATTTTACAACTTTTCTTATTTTTATCTACTATTACTCTTAAGGCGTTTGTTACTATGTACATTCATTCTTATAACCCTTATTTAGTCATTATTTCTGAATTAATTTTTGCTTTTCTTTTCAATTTTTTCCTCTTAAGTTCTATCTCAGCTTTTCTAATGCTGATTTTCATTGTTTTTTCACAGCTCTAATCACTGTTATAAAGCTGGTGGGTGTGTGCTAAGTCACTTCAGTCACGTCTAACTTTGCAACTCCGTGAACTTTAGTACATCAGCCTCCTCTGTCCATGAGATTCTCCAGGAAAGAATACTGCAGTGGGTTGCCATTTCTTCTCCAGGGGATCTTCCCCACCCAGGGACTGAACCTACGTCTTTTATATCTCATGCATTGACAGGCAGGTTCTCAGCCTGAGCTCCACTTGTGGTATGGTAAAGTCTTGTGAGAATACTCATTGATTTGGATGTCTTCTTCCGATCACCTTTTCTGGGATGAGAATTCCTTTTCTTTGGGAATTGACTCTACAGCTTGTCAGTCATGCTTGCTTGGAAGCTGCTATATGTTCTTGTTTCTGGTGGAACAAATTCAGGCCGCAAGTTCAGGCCCTCGATGCAAACTGAGCTCCTTTCTGTGACTTTTGATGTTGTTCTTGAATTCGATATCTTTCTCGTGACTACAGGCAGCCAAGTTTTCTGCCACGTGAATAAAGTTATTCTGCACTCTGTGAGAACAATAGAGCCCAAAATACTAAGAGACACAGACATGAGGATGGAGAAGGAATTCTGACTGCATTCGAGGTTATAGTTATTCCTGATGTTCAGATAGTTCCATGACTTCTCCCATCTTGGTTATTCTGCTTGACACCTAAGTAAATTCCTTATTGCTAACTCTCCTATCTACATAGGTATATTTGAGTAGGACTCTGTTAACAGAAAGAAAATATCTTAGAATGTTTTTACATGAATTTTTACACAAGCAATAATGAAGCCTGTAACATAATAAACACTTTCAAACCCTGTAAGAACCATTTTTTTTCTTTATTTCTGCCTCATTTTTCAGTGTCTTAAGGCTTCATCTTAGAGTATCCTCATTTAAGCTTCTTTCACTCAGAGTGTTCTCATTTCTGCTTCACAGACAACTGTAAATCTTGGAATGGATACACTTTCTCTTCTGCATATATATATATACTTCTTTCCCCTGATGTTCGATCTCTTTTGTGTTTTCCTTCCATGTCCTACCTGGACTTTTGAATTCATTATTCAACATAATTTCCCTAATTCTCTGCAGTGTCTATTCTGCTCTTTACTGTGCCCAAAGCCAATTTTCACTTTTGCTATTGCATTCTCTTCTTATTTCAGCCAACATCCTCTGTAAACCTGCCTTTATGTCAGTGTTTTTGTTTGTAGAGATGGTTTTATAGAGTCTCTGAGATCTTTGTGAGGACACTGAGACCGAAATTCTTATGTAATTTTGAAGAAAAGAATTTTCAGAGCCATGACCTCTCTGGGTCTTTAGGGAAATCTTTCCTTCTCTTCCAGATGTTTTCTTTCCCTTATGTTTTAGTGGGCTCCATTGTTTATTTCACTGAGTGACTGGGGAAGAGCTATCCAGGATAGCATTTTTCAACCAGGTTTGGTTTCCACTGTCTCCTTTCTTCACTTGGTTCAGGCAGCTTTCCTCTTCTCAATCTAAGCCTGAAGGTCAGAATGTGGTGTTTCACTCTTCTTCTGTTCATAGTACCTGATGGGTGTTCAGCACGTGTGACTGTGCTAAGACTGAAGTGACGCCGTGCTCGGGCTTCACTGGGCAACCAGCTGACGTTCTCTGAACCAAGTCATATACAAAGAAACACACTCCTCTCAACAGTCCCGGCTCTCTTCCATCTCTTGTAATTTTTGTGTGTTTTTTTTTTTTTCTTTTTCAAACACAAAACATCCCTTGCATGCTATCTTAATGTTCCTACTAATAGAATGGAAAAATAAAAAGAGAAAAGAGCTGATGAAAGTGACATAAAAGGATGACAGGGCTATGAAAATATTTACTTGCTTGTTTTCCTACAGAATCTAGCCATCATATTCTGGAGTTAGGTGTACCAAAGGGAAATGAGTCAGAGATTTTTTCCTTTTCTTTTCTTTGGTGAACATCTTTTGTTTTGGGGTCAGATAATTAAGACATAAGGTCCATAATTTGCTTTTCAACTTTTCCTTATTGACAATGTATTTAGGGGAAATTGCATGGAAAATTTGGTACAATTTTTTTTTCTTTTGCTATTGTCAGTTTTTGTCTCCTTCTATCGTCATGAATGTTTTAATGGGAGATGGAAAAGTAGAAACATCTCACCTATATTCATCTTCCTTATTAAATCTCATTCAATTTTGAGGAATTGTACTAGTGTTTATGGAGGCCAAAAAAATCTATTAGCAAGTTTAATATGTTTGTATTTTATTGCAAAAGACAGAAAAACAGAGATAGCCTCTGTTCTGGGGCACAGACTCTCTATAGTACAGTGAGTAATAGCATGGACATTGGAATCATATAGATACAGGTTTAAATTTAGGCAACACCACTTTCTGTGACTTTGGGCTACTTATCCATTCTTAACTTCATTTTGTCGTGTGTGAAATGGATGCAATAGTACTTAATTTGTAGGGTTACTGTGAAGAATGTAGTTAGCATTGTGTTTGGTATATCATAAAAACTCAGGAGTTGAAAGCCATGATCAATTATTACAAGTATGACAAAAGATATTATCTTTGAATTTCATGAGTGCATGTGAAATTCATAAGCCCTGTAAGCAGGATTATCTTTTTCAATACTTTTAGAAAATATTTATGATACACATAAACCATTATATGAGCTAGCATGTAATTACTTTAACAATATGCCACAAGTACTACCAAAAATAATTTTCCTGTGCTATGTACCTAACCCATATCTGTTAGCATGAAAATATACCCCTAGGCAATTTGTGTAGGAAGTGATTATTTAGTTACTCAATTAGGAAAGTGGCAATTGATTCACACAGAGTAGATGTCTAAAATAAAATTGTTAACTTGCCTTCCCTACAGGCAGAATGGTCTCTTTTAAGAAAACAACAATTTCCCACATAAGAAATAAAACAAAAAGTTCTCAATAAAAATAGGAAAACAAGTTTGCACTAGTTGTGCAGAGTCTTGTCAGAGTCCAGCTGAGGAAGGTCAGTCAAAACACCACATGAGTGCATCCAAAAGCAGCCCAGCAAAATCCCTGCTCATAGCCAGCAGGTCTCAAGGTCATAGAGCTTTGTCTTGCCTTGGCAGGATAGGCATTATGGATCAAAGAATATAATTTACATCCAAACTGGCATAATTCTGGAAACAGAATATACATATATTCTTGTTAATCTCACTAAACCATTTCATGTGCCAAGAAAGTTACTAACTGTATCCACCTAAAGCCAGTTTTTGATTACACAGGAATGAATTGTAATTGATCACTTATCTGGCTATACTGTTGCTTCTCCTTTTCTTCTTCCTCTGCTTCTCAATCCTTCTACAATCTGCTAATTCCTCACCCAGGGAGTTAGCTCTCTTCTATAACTGAAGTTTTACTAGTTTACCTCTGATAGCCACTTGTATAAGATATTTGAAAAAGGAGACATTTGAAACTATAATTTTTAGCAGGGTGTTTAAATATGTGAATTTCATTTATTTGACTATTTTCCTTAAAAATAGCAGAATGTATTTTTATTTTAAAACATATCCAGCTTCATGCAGTGTATTGAAAAAGATAAAGGGACCAAGTTTAGCAAGTGCTAAGGATGTGAATTAAAAATGACCATTAATTAGGGAGGAGCTGTTGGTTCAGAGAAAAACTGACTTCTAAGGGGATTTACTGCCTTGGATACAGTGCAAGGTGAGCTAGGCAGTTAACACATGGTTTGATATAGATTCGTGTCTTCAAGAAATTCAAAATGTCATATGCTAGGTACATGACTCTGGCAAAGTCCCTTTTGATATCTTTGAGTCTCAGCATGGCTAATTGTGAGGTGTGGTTCAAATGTAAACTCTATCATGTTTACACAGATTCTTCTAATGAGGAGTCTGAGAAAATGCAGGGATTGAAAGTTCAAAGCAGCACAGGAAATGAGACCTTTGCTTGGAGAAATTAAACATAGTCTTGCAGAACAGGAAAAATTCTGAGTGAAGAGGGGAAGGCAGCACAATGTTATGGATAACAGCTTAAAGTCCAGAGCTAGACTATCTGGGTTTGCACCCCAGCTCTGCCAATTACCTCATGTGTGACATTTTGGTTCCCCAGTTTTCTTATCTGTGAAACTGGGGTGATAATGATGATGCTTACCTAGTGTGGTTTTAAGGAGTAAACGTGTAAAATGCTTTGTTGCTGTTTAGTCGCTAAGTCATGTCCATCACTTTGTGACCCCATGGACTGTAGCCCTCCAAGTTCCATGGATTTTCCAGGCAAGAATACCAGAGTGGGTAACCATTCCCTTCTCCAGGGGCTCTTTCTGACCCAGGGATCAAACCCATGTCTCCTGCATTGCAGGTGGATTCTTTACCACGGAGCCACCAGGGGAGACCCAGCAAAATGCTTAATATTAGCCTTAGTATGCCTTCATACTTGTGAAGTAAGTTTTGAGGAGAGAAAAATCAATTCTTAAATAGCCTCGACAGTTTTGTGCTAAGGGCATTTACTTTATATATGGGTGCTTGTTAGTTGACTGTTACTCTAACTTGGATGTTATGTGGTCTGGAGAAGAAATGAAAATTAATTTAAAAATCTGTGTTTTAATTTGTGTATAGGATTAAACAATGAAGTGGATTAAAAATAAATCCACTGTTGAATCTTTGTACCAGTCATAGGAGATCTATAGGTTGTCACAACAATCCATCTGAGTTTGAACAGCACAAGCTTCCCTAAAGTCCCCAAGAAGGCCAATAAGAAGACTGTTTGAAGGAAGACATCTGAGTCTCCTATGGTAGGACCAAAACACTCACAAAGTTTTGCAAATAGTTGCACACAATTCTGGAAGAGGAAGCTGTAAGAAAGTGTAATATCTAGCTTGAGCTCCTGTGGTGTGAAGAACTTCACTGGATGGATGGGGGATATCACTGCAGCATAGTACTGTGACAGGTAGGTTTATCCCCAGTTGTTTATTCTCTGTCCTATGCTTTGGCTAGTGAGATGTGAGTGAATATGATAGCTGTCTCACCCAACTGAAGCTTAAACAATCAGGTGCTTCATCTTGAGTCCTTTCTTTCTGCCTTTACCAAAAGGATAGCAAGTCTCCGATAGTGGCATCTGGATTTGGGAATGGGAAGACATGTGAGTCCAGCTGAGTTCAGCAGGGCCCAAGTTAACAGGAAGAAAAAGCGGCTTGTCATCAGCTGCTAAGAGATTTGGGGTGTTTGCTCCTGCAACAAAAGTTGACACGTACAGTATTGCTTGGCACAGTTTCCTCTTCCCAGCTCCTTGAGGACATGGTCTAAATGGTCTAGTGCAATTTGTGATGTCAAAAAAACACTTTGGTGCATTAGTCAAACTTTACTGTCTTTATCATATCCAGGATGCCTTCATGCCGTAAAACTAGTAAATCTAAGCATTTGTTCATCGATATTCTAAATTTGGGGCCCTTTTTGTTTATATCTTTGAGGGATTGGTAATAGGTTTGGAGGACAAGCATCTATTACCTTTTTCTACTGATGTTGAAGTACAACATATATTGGTGGCACTTGAATTATAATAATTTATTTGAAGTAGATGGAATGATAATAATATTTACTTTACATTTCTATAGTTTCTTTGGTCTAAGGCAGTCAAAGAACTCTTCAAACAGTGTCTCACTGATTGCTCTAATTCTTCCACAAGCAATGAGGTAGATGTAATTATTGTACAGTGTTTGCAAACTGGAAACATGGGAGCTAGTGAAAGATGATGCTGGGCAATAAAGTATCTGGATGTTTGAAATTACATAGGCAAAGTATCAATGACCAATTACATTTAAAATAATTTCTATAATGTGCTCAGTCCTACTCATTGTGGCCCCATGGACTGTATGTAGCCCACCAAGTTCCTCTGTCCATGGAATTTTCCAGGCAAGGATACTGGAGTGGGTTGCCACTTTCTACTCCACAGGATTTTCCCAACCCAGGGATAGAACCCGTGTCTCCTGCATTGGCATGTAGATTCTTTGCCACTAGCGCCCCCTGGGAAGCCCCACTTTCTATTGTAAACTAGGATATATACTACACTATTTTTGGAGAAGTGGAGTTCAACTTTATAGTGGAAGAGAGCAGGTTAGTGATCTCATTAGAAGATGAAGCATCTGTTTTCAACCCTACCATGAATATTTCAATACATTTCCTTACCTTCCTTGTAATTTCCTTACATTCTCTGTAAAAGTGATATAATTTGCTTTTTTCTCATTTCATTCATTGGAATTTTTAAAAAGTTTTCTTTGTGGTTAAGTACATGATTCAGTTATAAACATCTAATAGTTTCAAAAGAGCAATGTATAGTCTTGGTTAACATGGTATATAGTTTTAGATATTTCTATCAAAGTAGATTTTTTTCCTTGTGAATTACATTTCATTAGACCCTAATTATGTTTTCTCTGTTGGATTTATTAGGTTCTGAAGAGACATATTAAAATCCTTCACCGTGATCATGACTGCTGTCAATATTTTGTTCAATCCTTTTCCTTCATTGAAGATCTCAGCACTATTCACTGCTCCAGTTCTTTTTGTGGATGATTTCAGCATTCCTGTAGATTAACCATTCAACACCTTTTCCTCTTATTATCAATTGTTTTTTATTCCCCTTGTCCTCAGCCCCCCTCTCCGCCTTCATCAACACTTCTGAAAACTGTCATTACTAATCCTCAACATGCTTCGATCTTAAGCACTCCCACCCCTGTCACTGCCAGGGCTACGCACTCCCCCGCGCGGTACCTGCGTGTTCCTCCTTGCCTTCTCTTAAAATGATGGATCCCTGCTTCTTTCAAGAGCAACCTCCTGCTTCTGTATTCCATCCTTCATTTACTTTTCCACTCATGGATTTGTTTGCTCTTTTCCAGCAAGTCTTCTTTCTCTTTCCTTCTCTCCAGCATCACTAATCTTTTCCTTTTTTACTGATCATTCCCATCCACATACACACAGACTGTAAAACTCCCATGAAAACACAAGCCTTTCTCAGATTCCCTACCTCCCCCTGACCCCCCAGAATACTGTGCCCTTTCTCTCCTATCTTGAAATATTCACCATGTCCAGCGCTCATTCCACATTTGCTCTTGAACCCATTCTTCTCAGACTTTGTCATTCTAGTTCACCAGAACTATTCTTTTAAGATTACTGATGACCTCCATATTACCAAATCTAGTGATCGGTCCTTAGTCCCCACCTTCAACCTCCTGGCAGCATTTTTATTATAAATAATTGTTCCTTCCTTGAAACACTTCACTTAGCTTCTGGGACACCGCACTCTGCTGATTTTCCTTTGCCTCCCTCTCTGTTCCTATCTGTCTCCTTCTGAGCGCCCCTCTTCTTTTTCATGCCCAAATGATGGAGTGCTCCAGGGCTTTGGAGCTATTTATCATCTCTGTATACAAGATTTTTCTGGTTTTCTCAATGGAGCGTGTTACAAGTCTTTATATATTGACAACCCCTGAGTTAGTCTCTCAAGTCTTGGCTTTTCCCCTGAGCTGTAGACTTATAAATCAACTTTCTGCCCTTTAGATGTCTAATAGGTATTTCAAACGGAATTCTTGGTTTTTCTGTTCACATCTGCGGCTGTCTTAGTCTTCCATCTCTGTGACACTATCACAACTAATTATCTATGCCAAAAATCCAGGGGTTATCTTTGATTTCTCTCTTTTCCTCATACTCCACATCAATCATCTTTTTAAAATTTTTTTTAATTTTCCTTTTTTTAAATTTTTTAGACAATTTTTAAAGGTTAGTTTTTGATTTATATTTATTACAAAATGTTGGCTGTATTTTCTGTGTTGTACAATACATCCTGGGGCCTATCTTACTTCCAACAGTTTGTGCCTCTCACTTCCCCGCTGCCCTCGCCTTCCCTCTCCCCACTAGACGGTTCCCTGTATCTGTGAGTCTGCTTCTTTTGGTTGTATTCACTAATCTGTTGTATTTTTTTAGATTCTACAAAAAAGTGATACACAGCGTAAGTCTTTCTCTGTTCATGACATTTCACTTACCATAATGCCCTCCAAGTCCATCCCTGTGGCTGTAGATGGCAAAACCAATCATCTCTTGTCTTTTAAATATAACCCAAATTCTCAGCACTTCACTGGTCCAAAACACCACCATCTCTCTTTTGGATTCCTACCAACCTCTTGGAACTCCTCTTCTTTGCTTTCACTTTTCTCTCCCTTCAGTCAGTTCTCTAGAACAGCAGTAGGAGTGATCTTTTACAGATAATAACTGCTTAAAATCTTCGACTGATTTCCAGTTTTCTTAACGAGGAAAGCTTCCCTTAGTGGCTCACAAGGCCTACCTGGTCTGGCCCCGACTCCCCTCCAGGCACGTCCTGCTCTGCCCAGCGGTCAGCTCCAGCCACTCCACTTTCTGACTGCTCTTTGAACCCTGAAGGCTTGCTCCTGCCTTAGGGTCTTCATGCTTGCTCCTCACACCTGCAGTTTGCTGCCTCCAGAGCCACATAGTGCTTTCTAGCTTTTCTGACTCTTTGCTTAAATAGCACTTTTTAAGAGCGAGCCCCCCACCCTTTTTATAGCTCTTCTTTAAAATATATATTTTTTGATGTCGGTTATTTTTAAAGTCTGTTGAATTTGTTACAATATTGATTCTGTTTTATGGTTTTTGGTTTTTTGACTGTGAGGCATGTGTGATCTAAGCTCCCCCACCAGGGATTAACCCTCACTCCCTACACTGGAGGGCAAAGTCTTAACTGGTGGACCTTGAGGGAAGTCCCAAGAGAGACCCTCCGTGATAATCATTTCCTAAATAATTTTCAGTACCATCCTCTCATCTCTCATTCTGCTTTATTATATATTTCTTTGTTTATTGACTATTTCCTTCTCAGCTGAAATATAACAAGTTCTAATGTTTGTGAGAAATGTGTCCATCATGTGAGAATCAATCTAGTCACTGGTGTCTCTCTACTTAGTAATGCTTAGCAGATTGCAGATACTCAATAGACATTTGCTGAATGACCATATGCATAAATTATTTTTTGACATTGGCATATAAACATCATTGTGTGCTCTTTGTGTTGTAAATTTTATAATTTAAAAATTTCCTTTGTTTCAGCTAATGTACTGCTTATGACTTCAATATTATGCTGGTGGCTGTTTTCTTTTTATTTATAGTGAATCACTCAACCTTGGTGCCTCTTTTTATTTATTAACTTTTATTCAAAGTGATATCTCCTGGTTCATTGCCGATTTGCCAGGTTCAGATCAGATTGTTCCATGGCAGTAGTGGTTTAGCAGCAGCTAACCTACGTCAGACACGACTGAGCAACTTCACTTTCACTTTTCACTTTCATGCATTAGAGAAGGAAACGGCAACCCACTCCAGTGCTCTTGCCTGGAGAATCCCAGGGACGGGGGAGCCTGGTGGGCTGCCATCTCTGGGGTTGCACAGAGTGGGACATGACTGAAGTGACTTAGCAGCAGCAGCAGCAGCAGCAGCCTACATCAACAGCTGTAATTCTTTAGATCCCATGTTTTTCTTGAAGTAAACCTCTTGAGTAAGAATCTTCTCCTATGGCCTGGCTGGCTGTGGGGTGAAGAAAAAGGCTGTAATTCGTAGGTCCTCCTCGTTTGCTTTTGTGAAGTTCAAATATTATTTGTGTACAAGGATCGAGGATGGGTAGAGATGGGACCTTAAGTCACATTGCTAGCAGATAAGCATGTTTTTCAGTTGCCAAGTCATGTCCGACTCTTTGTGACCCCCCGGACTGCAGCACGCCAGGCTTCCTTGTCTTTCACTGTCTCCTGGAGCTTTCTCAAACTCATATCCATCAAGTCGGTGATGCCATCCAGTCATCTCATCTTTTGCTGCCCCCTTCTCTTTTTCCCTTCAATCTTTCCCAGAATCAAGATCTTTACCAATGAGTGGGCTCTTTGCATCAGGTGGCCAAAGTCCTAGAGCTTCAGCTTCAGCATCAGTTCTTCCAGTGAGTGTTCAGGGTTGATTTCCTTTAGGACTGACTGATTTGATCTCCTTGCAGTCCAAAGGACTGTCAAGAGTCTTCTCCAGTACCACTGATAGTCCTAAAAGGTTGATCTTCGGGGAACATTATTCACTAAACTCATTTATGAATGGACCCTAGTAGTGAATGACAGTACATGGTAGAAGTCTGGGTGTCATTTACCCATTTACCATGAATCCTGTGGTTGAGCTCCTCTCTCAGAATCACTTTCACAGCAGTTATTCTAAGCTGGGACCAAGACTGTCATTTCTCTCTCATTTTGATCCTTAATATTTCTGTCCAAGTCCCATCTGCCCTCATCGCTGAAAGGGGAATGTCAGGCAGCTGTAAACAATAGAAGGCTACAGTGTATTCATATCCAGCTGGTGACACGTCCACTATGATGATCTTTGAAAACTGCCTCACACGCATACAGTCCTGGAGTACTTGCTCATGTCATCAACCCTAAGTCAGTTGCCGATAATCTAAAACCAACTCCTCACTTTTCCAGACAAATGTGTCATTCATCTTAATGTTTTTCTTGACAAAGGCAACTAAGCTGCTAATCATCTCTGGTCAGGTTAAAAAAGCAATAAAAGAAATAAAAATTAGAAGTGGCCAACTGGGGATATTTTTATCCCACTTAAATCTTATTATAAACCTACTACTTGAAAAAACTCAAGTGTAATACATCAGTAGGTAGGGGAAGGTCCAATTCTGATCATCAGATCCAAAAATGAGGGCAGATTCTGAGATATAACTACTGATTGTATTTATTTATTTCGTGAGGCCTGTGTAAACTCAAGCCTACTAGACACTGAAGCTTGTCTAACTGAGCTTTACACAATTGATTCAATTTTCTTGAACTTTTATATTTTAGGGAACTTGCTGATTAAGTTACTATTCTTCTCTGTATATTGGGAATATAATTAAAAAAATAAAAACAAAATCCTCAGGTTAAATGAAAGAGCTGGGAGGACTTCCTGCCCCTGCTTTGAGAGTTAGGTTCTCTTCCTGGCCAATCTGTCAACTTTTTGAGCACTTCCTAAATATTCATTCACTTGTTTACCCACTTACTCATTTGTTCATTTTTGCTGGGTAACTTCTATGTGTTAACAACTGTTCTGAGATCTGAGGATAGGTCAGTGAGCAAAATAGATAACTTCTTGCCCTATGGAGCACTCCTTTTATTAAGGGAAACCAGTATTTTAAAAATAAGCAAACGGTCATGTAAAATAATGTCAGTTTGTGAAAACTGCTACAGGAAATAATGAAACTAAACTCAGTGGGTAATCTACCTCACTGTAAAAGAGAAAACCTTTTGCTCTTCAGCTATGTGATTATTAGCGTGACATCCCACTGAAAAGTTATGCCAATTATCATGTTGATAAACTGAAAGCCTTGGTTTCTTTTTTGTTTGTTTGTTTTCCAGGATAATGGTTTCATGAGAGATTACCCAGAATGTCCTGGAGTCTCTTATTAAAACTCAGATTCCTGGGTCCCACCCATAAAACCACATTAAACAGACTATTAAACCATAATCTCAAGGAATCAGGCCTGAACTTGTGTGCCTTTGAGCGAGAACCCTGGCTAACTGGATATGCTGCCAGGATGGGAGTTATTGCAGCTACGTAAGGAATGAAAAGGACATCAGGCACAGTCGTTCTCTTTATTATTGGCACATGGAGGAATCTGTTGGGAGCAAGTATAGACAGTTTGTGGCTTTTATTGGCTTTTCCTCATGCTTAGGCTCTCTAGGCAGGAAAATGTCAGAACCAGTTTCATGACCTCAGTATAGAGCCTTAGTTACCGAGGCTCCTGTAGCACCTCAATATTACTTTAAGGTCAAACCAGGCAGGTGTTTTGATGGATCGGGTAGCAATTTACAGCTGGACACGATTGTGATGTGATTTGATCTTCTAACTCTCCGTACTGGATACACAAGGATTCGACTCTTAGATGAGCTATGTGTGTGTACACACAAAACAGAGAATAAAAAGACAATCGCTCATATATGTGACATGGCTTTATTGTCAGAACTGCGGTGCCTTAATAGGCAAGACATGGACCAAAACTTCAAAAAGGACAGGCAATAATAATTTTGTTGGTGGTGTTGCTTTATAGTTTATTTTCAATTGGGGGATAACTGCTTTACCATATTGTGTTGGTTTCTGCCATATATCAACATGAATCACTTAGAGGTTTATGCACATCCTCTCCTTCCTGAACCTCCCTCCTGCCTCCCACCACCTCCTACCCCTCTAGGTTGCCACAGAGCACTGGATTTGAGATCCCTGCATCACGCAGCAAATTCCAACCGGCTGTCTAATTTTACATATAGTAATATATATGTTTCAATGCTGTTCTCTCAATTCGTTCCACCCTCTCTCCTCCACCCCCTGCGCCCACCATGTCCACATATTTTTTTTTCTCTATGTTTGCAATCATAATTTTTGACTGATGTTCCTCAATTTTTTAATAGGACTTTGGACAATAATCCCGCATAGAGCAAATAAGTTTGTTAATTACCTAGTATGTTATTTGTGATCAGTAGGCCTCGGAGGACACATCAGGAGGTTATATTGCTTGAGGTTAAAGATTATATGGGGCTTCTAGTGATTGTGGTTATGTTCTGTGGTGGTGGCTCGCAAATCTGCCCTCATGTTGATAAGTTACCTGAGGAGCTTAAGAAAATCTCCCTCACCTCCAGATATTCTGAATTGTTCTGAGGCAGAGTCTAGGCAGTTGATTAAAAAAAGGAGAAGAAAACAAGCCTCCTAAGTGACTCTAAAGTGTGGTCCAGTGCCTTGATCTTCACGGATCTTCACAGGAGCAGGCCTTGTATGTTTTCATTCATCTCATCTTTTTTACCCAGTTTTCACATTTAACCAGAAGCAAAGCACATATTAGCCACCCCTAGATGCTTGTCAGGAAATGGACCCTTGAATTCACAACCACTCAATTATCTATCAGAAGTTGACTTAAAAAATATTATTGAAAATTATTTAATAAAACCTCACCAGGTTTCAGATAAGGGGAAAAATAGCCTCCACAAGTATTACTAGAAAACAAATAATCAATAGTACCTAGTTTTTAACCACTAGCAGAACTTCTTATTTATTATAAACTCTCGTCTTTTTTTTTATTCAATTCTATGTATTATCTTGCAGTATTAAAATTTTTTTTGACATACCAAAATCCCCTATTAATACACTTCAATGACAAGCTTTTAAAAACAGGGACTGTATCTTTTATGTCTCTAGTCTTTAATTTCCTCAGAATACAAATGGTGCCAGGAATCTAGTAGGTGTGTGATAAATATTTTTAAAAGAATGAATAAATCAGTGAATGAACAATTGATTCTTCTGTCTCAGGTGACAATATTGATTGTACCACCAAAGAATAATAAATATTTTAGGAACTTTTTTTAGAAATTTTAAGTAAAAAAATAAAAGCAAGTACCATAAGCTGTATTAAAAAGCAAAATTAATCCTGCTAATGACATCCTTCCCTAGGTAGAACCTTCTTCGTCTTCTTTCTGCTGAGTATTCTGGGCTCCATACTTTCAGCAAGTGTGTAGCTAAGTGAGAACCTGTATGCCTGCTTAGCGGGAGTGATGGATGGCAGTTTATCAGTTTCTTCCTATACTGGTGGCTGAAACTTACGGCTCTCAGCACTTGCCACTTGCTGGTGATTGATGGGTTTGTTTACTACTTCTTCCTTTGGTCTGGAGGGAGATACTGAGTGGGGTTTCTGCCAGCACTCTGGAAGGTTTGGCTCAGTCCCAGAGCCAAGAGCTCTGCAGCCCAAGCTGTGTTTATACCACAGAAGCCTTTGGGCTTTTTTGGATTTTAATCACTTTCCTAACAGATGTATTTCTGTTAGGATGGACCAGGCATTGAAACTTGCACTCTGCTCATTAAAACATAAACTCTGTTTGGTTATAATGCAATGTTTATTTGTTTATTTTTTGCCGCCAACAGAGAAATTAAGTGGAAAATGTTTCTTTCAATCTGATTGCTATTTCCACTGTTATATTTCTGACCGAAGTTAAAGAGACTACTGAACTGAGAAGAAGGGGATGACTGAGGATGAGATGGCTGGATGGCATCACGGACTCGATGGACGTGAGTCTGAGTGAACTCCGGGAGATGGTGATGGACAGGGAGGCCTGGCGTGCTGCGATTCATGGGGTCGCAAAGAGTCGGCCACGACTGAGCAACTGAACTGAACTGAACTGTAATGTCAGATTATTAATAACCCCTTTTTGCTTGAACAAGAGGGTTAAATGGAAACAAATGCATATATAAATTAACATGCTCCTCGCTGTGAGAAAGGAAAATGTGTGTGTGTACGTGAATAATTATGCTTTACACACACAAGCAACATATCTTTACTTTCCATTATCTGACAAGGTCCATAGTGTGTTAATTGCAAACATGGGCTTTCACACAAAAGGAGGAGTTACTTTTAATTTCATAGAACTGTCCTGTGAAAAAGGAGGGTGGGAAATCAAGTCAAAATTAATAAAATGATTTCTGTACTTTTTTATTAACAGAAACCAGCATATACACAGTTTGATAATTGACTTGCATGGCTTTGTTTGCCGGGAAGCCTCTCTCTCTTTTTTATTCTCCTGTTTTGCTTATTGCCTTCTCTGAAAAGCCCATGGAAACCAGATCTGGTATTTTTATTGTGTTGACATGATTCTGGTAAAAACAGGTTCTAAATAAACACGACAGGTGTCAAGAAAAGCAGCTGGATCTGGTTTAGATGTCTAACAGATGGGAAAACATTAAACTGGAAATGGAAAGAAAGAACCCTGGACTGTCTGATACAGACACCATTGCAACTGTGAATTTTTGACCATTGCCAAGAGCTGCTAGCCACCAGCCTTCACCAAACTGTGACACTGAGTTGGAAATGAAAAAAGACAAGAAATTTAAACTAAGAGCCATGTCCCTTAGAAGGACAGAAGAGGAAGGATGAAGCTATATCTAGTTGAATCAAGTTTTTCATTAGAAATATACAGTTCTTTCCTGAGCAACTCTTTGGTGGATAAAGGTTCTTTATAATAAAATTGCCTGTGCTATAATAACTAACAAATAAAATTCATAAATTGCATAAAGCAATGCTGTTAAGTTTCCTATCCTGTAACTTCTGATTCTTCAGGCCATATGAGTCAGGACTTGAAAACTGGCATCAAGAACAAATTATTTCACTAGCTCTAGTCTTTGCAGAATCTTCCTGTATCCCAGTGTTTCTACAAAAGTCCAAGGCATGTTTTGTCCAGGTTCACCAAGACACCTTTTTTTAAGCTTTACCATTTCTTTGGTTTTTGCTCTTATTCTTAACTTCCTATAGTGCCTCAATAAGTCTTGTGAGGATGCCCTTCAAGTGCTGCCACCATTTACAGTGTGTGCATGAGTCAATATATTGGGATTCTGTTGGTTGTAAGTGACAGAAACTCAGTTTAATTTCACTTTGATTGATTAGCTGCTGAAATTCAATGGCAGGACAGCAGCTGTTTCAGGAACAAGAGGAGTCAAGGAATCCAACCCTGCCAGGAGTCTCCCTCTAGTTTTTCACATTTTTGCCTCCCTTTGCTTTCTTCTTATCTTTAGCCTGGTGGCTCAGCTGGTAAAGAATTCATTTGCAATGCAGGAGACCTGGGTTTGATCCCTGGGTTGGGAAGATTCCCTGGAGAGGGGAATGGCCACACCACTCCAGTATTCTTGCTTGGAGAATTCCATGGACAGAGGAACCTTGTGGGCTACACAGTCCATGGGTTGCAGAGTCAGACTCTACTGAGCGATTAACACTTTCATTTTCTTATCTTCAGACTAGCTTTCTATTATTCTCCACATCACATGTTGAGAGTTTCTTATGTTTGTATGTTGTAATCCAGGCACAGCAAAGAGACTGCCAACCCTCTGAATTCTAGAACTACCAAGACTTGGCTCAGTGTGGGTCAGGGACCCTAATCTGGATCAACTGTGGCAATGGAGGAATAATATGATGATGGGCTCAGCTTGAGGTGGGGCCCCATTCCTGGGTTATCAGTGGTGGTCAGGGAGCAAGCTAACAAAACTGCTAAACAACATGTGGTCAGAAGTCATGTCTGATTTCCACACTGCTGAATCCGGGGCACTTAGCATAGGCCTCCTTACTAGTAGGTATTTTTAAAAAATTGTAGAATGAATGGATTGTGTGTGTGTAGCACAGAGAGGTGGGGAGCAGAGATATGAAAGGGTTTCCCGGACAGGAGATCGACCAAGACGGTAGAGTAGAAAAACCCTGAGCTCACATCCTCTTACAAGCACACCAAAATCACAGCTACCTGCAGAACAACCATCGGCAAAAAAGGCTAGAACCTACCAGAAAAAATCTACAACTAAAGACATTTGGAAGGAACCACAGCCAGGAGGGTAGGAGGGGCAGAATTGTGATACAGTTGAGTCTCACATCCCCTGGGGTGGGAGTAGCTGGGGTTGCTGACCCACAGACTGGAGAAAGGCCACACTGCAGAGGTTCTCCTACAGGAATGAGAGTTCTGAGCCTCATGTCAGGCTCCCCAGTCCAAAGGGCCTACATCAGGAAGAAATTTGGATTTGAAAGCCAATAGGGCTTAATTTTGGAGCTTCCCAGTTGGTGCTAGTAGTAAAGAACCCGCTTACCAATGCAGGAGGCATAAGAGACACAGGTTAGTTCCTGGGGTTGGAAAGGTGCCCTGGAGGAGGGCATGCCAACCCTCTGAAACATGACTGAAGTGACTTAATATGCAAGCATGCACTTGCTTTTTTAAAACATCTGAATCTAGTACCAACACAATAGCAAAAATCTTGAAAAATAGAGAAAGATAAAAAATTTAAAAATGTTCACCATCTTAATGAAAAAATATTCAACATTTTGTGTATATAGTAATTTCTCTCTGTTTTTTTCCCCTAAACATAGTTTTTAAAAATGACAATAAATATAAAATAGCTTTAATCACTTGGCTACTTTGTAATCTCTCTTGTTTTACTTATTCTTGTGTATGCCTTTTATATATCCTGGCATGGTCTTCATAACCAATTGATACATTTTTAATGTAAATTAAGTTAGTATTTAATTATGTTTGCACCCCATGATCCAGAATGCTTCCATCTTTGATTTTAACGTCTGGTAAAAACAGTGTCAGACTTTATCTTTTTGGGCTCCAAAATCACTGCAGATGGTGACTGCAGCCATGAAATTAAAAGACACTTACTCCTTGGAAGAAAACTTATGACCAACCTAGATAGCATATTGAAAAGCAGAGACATTACTTTGCCAACAAAGGTCCATCTGGTTTTTCCAGTGGTCATGTATGGACGCGAGAGTTGGACTGTGAAGAAAGCTAAGCGCCGAAGAATTGATGCTTTTGAACTGTGGTGTTGGAGAAGACTCTTGAGAGTCCCTTGAACTGCAAGGAGATCCAACCAGTCAATCCTGAAGAAAATCAGTCCTGAATATTCTTTAGAAGGACTGATGCTGAAGCTAAAGCTCCAGTACTTTGGCCACCTGATGCGAAGAACTGACTCATTGGAAAAGACCTTGATGCTGAGAGGGATTGGGGGCAGGAGGAAAAGGGAACGACAGAGGATTAGATGGCTGGATGGCATCACTGACTCGATGGACTTGAGTTTGAGTGAACTCCAGGAGATGGTGATAGACAGGGAGGCCTGGCGTGCTGTGATTCATGGGGTCGCAAAGAGTCCGACATGACTAAGCGACTGAACTGAACTGAACTGAACTGAAGGAGAAGACTCTTGTGAGTCCCTTGGACTGCAAGGAGATCCAACCAGTCCATCCTAAAGGAGACCAATCCTGGGTGTTGATTAGAAGGACTGATGCTGAGGCTGAAACTCCAATACTTTGGCAACCTCATGCGAAGAGCTGTCTCATTGGAAAAGACCCTGATGCTGGGAGGGATTGGGGGCAGGAGGAGAAGGGGATGACAGAGGATGAGTTGGCTGGATGCTATCACTGACTTGATGCACATGAGTTTGGGTGAACTCCGGGAGTTGGTGATGGACAGGGAGGCCTGGCGTGCTGCTATTCGTGGGGTTGCAAAGAGTCAGACACGACTGTGCTCGGTCGCTGAACTGAACTGAACTGAATAAAGCTTTTAACAATGGAATCCACTTTTAGAAAAATCCTCTTTAATAATAGATGTCATGCTGCAGTCAGTTTGGAGCTCAGAGATCCCCTGATAACTGAACAGTTTTGCTGTTTGCAATTGTCCCAAACACTCATCCATCAAAAACTTCAGTTGGATAGTTATATAATCTAATGAAAGGGAAAAGGAGAGAGGAAACATTTTAGTTTGTTTAAGATACATAGCTTTAACAATTTATGAACTGAGAGAAAATTTGCTGCTCAGTGGATATTTTGAGGCTTATTTTCATGTCTCACTCTATTTTTTAAATGTCTCTCCCTCAAATCTCAAAATATTTAGATAATTTCCTTTTCATTGATTATCTGGGTTAAAAGGACAGCATTTCACAATCTCAGCATACAGAAAGTAAATTAGAGAATTAAGCCACTTTCCAGGTATTTCAAGTTAACGCCCAATCCCCAAACAAAAGAAACCCCTGGAACAATTTCCTACTGTCTCAATTATCTGACTCTTTCATGTGAATATGGATTATTTTGACCTGGATTGTTTTGAAGTTGCTCTGTTGGTACACATCTATTTGCCTAAGAGACAGAAGTGTATGGATCACTGCAAAGGTCTGAAATGATTACTTTAGAAATATACTGTGGCCTGCAGTAAAAGACTGGTTTCCCAAACTTTGTCTGTTTTGAAAGAATTTCAGAAAACACCATGGAATACTTACTGTGGGTTAATTCTGGAACTCTGCTTGCTGCAGCTTTAGGTGTGAAAAGCCTCAGGTCCTCAGCACAGAATGCTATCGTCCAAAGCTGGGGAGAGCCTGATGGGAAACCTCTGGAATATGCTGAATCCTATGGGATCAGTCCTAAAGGAAATCAGTCCTGAATGTCCATTGGAAGGACTGATGCTGAAGCTGAAGCTCCAATCCTTTGACCACACGATGCAAAGAACTGACTCATTGGAAAAGACCCTGATGCTGGGAAAGATTGAAGGCAGGAGGAGAAGGGGATGACAGAAGATGAGATTGTCAGATGGCCTCACTGACTCGATGGACATGAATTTGAGCAAGCTCCGGGAGATGGTGACGGACAGGGAAGTCTGAAGAGCTGCAGTCCATGGGGTTGCAAAGAGTCGGATACAACTGAGTGACTGAACTGAATTGATGGGATTAGTCATCTCTGGGTGGCCAGTGTCCCCAGAAAGCAAGGGACAGGGTGTGGAAGAAAGCTCTTTGCTTCATTTTTTTTTTTTTTTTGCAATGTGCACAAAACCTTCAGTATATTAGATAGCATGTTTATTATATTCTATTTGCATCCATAAACAATTTTAAAGAGAATCTGTATGAAACAAGTAATTTGAGAGGCTCACTATTTTGGTTGTGGATTTGATTACTCTTTTCTTTTTTTTCATTCTTCCTGCCAAACTAACTTCTAATTTTGTGTGGTAGAGGAAGTTGAGTTGACATTATGTGTTTTGAAGGGTCTCTGTGGTCCTAATAGCTGTAATTGTGTCTTTAGAGGAGGGTCAGAGTGAAAGGAGGGTGGATCCTCATGTTGTGGGGAGAACTCCATCAAGAAACAGTGAGGGAAGTGTTCCAGTTTCAAATGTGGCCACTTCATATATCTGGAGTGAATATTTTATTTTGTGAATATCTTATATTTAAATGTCTGAATGCTAGGTGACATTTAAGTCAATAGTTTCAAACTTTTTGGTCTTAGAGCTACGTTACTGTTTTAAAAATTACTGAGATTTTTAAAGAATTGTTGCTTACATGGCTTATAACTATGAATGTACTGTGCTTAGTTAACTGCTCAGTCATGTCCGGCTCTTTGCGACCCCACGGGCTGTAGCCCTCCAGGCTCCTCTGTCCATGGGGATTCTCCAGGCAAGAATATTGGAGTGGGTTGCCATGCCCTCTTCCAGGGGATCTTCCTGACTCAGGAATCGAACCAGGGTCTTCTGCATTGCAGGTGGATTCTTTACCAAATGAGCTATCAGGGAAGCCCTATAACTATGAATGTCACTGTTAAGAAATCGAAGCTGACAAATTAGATTCATTTAAGATTATAAAATAATAAACCAGTCACATGTAATGTAAACAACATTTTTACTAAAACTAGACCCTGTATGCAAGACAGCAAAAAAGACACAGATGTGTATAGCGGACTTTGGGACTCAGAGGGAGAGGGAGAGAGTGGGATGATTTGGGAGAATGGCATTGAAACATGTATACTATCATGTAAGAATCAAATCACCAGTCTATGTCTGATGCAGGATACAACATGCTTGGGGCTGGTGCATGGGGATGACCCAGAGGGATGTTGTGGGGAGGGAGGTGGGAGGGGGGTTCATGTTTGGGATTGGATGTACACCCGTGGTGGATTCATGTCAATGTATGGCAAAACCAATACAGTATTGTAAAGTAAAATAAAGTTAAAATAAAAATTTAAAAAAAAAGGAAAAACAAAACAAAAACAAAAAAACAAAAACAAAAACAAAAAACCAAAAAATAAAAATAAAAAGGACAATACAGTAAGAAGAGTGACAATGTTTCACAGATTTGAAATTTCTCGTTCTTAGTACGTGATGGTTGGGTTTTCAAACCTCCTTCTGAATCCAATTTATTGCAATGTTATTCTGGTTGAAGTATGTATGGATATGTAGTTTGGAAAGTTTATTTAAACAGCCTTCAGTTCAGTCGCTCAGTCGTGTCCTACTCTTTGCGATCCCATGAATCACAGCACGCCAGGCCTCCCTGTCCATTACCAGCTCCCGGAGTTCACTCAGACTCACGTCCGTCGACTCCGTGATGCCATCCAGCCATCTCATCCTCTGTCGTCCCCATCTCCTCCTGCCCCCAATCCCTCCCAGCATCAGAGTCTTTTCCAGTGAGTCAACTCTTCTCATGAGGTGGCCAAAGTACTGGAATTTCAGCTTTAGTATCATTCCTTCCAAAGAAATCCCAGGGCTGATCTCCTTAGAATGGACTGGTTGGATCTCCTTGCAGTCCAAGGGACTCTCAAGTGTCTCCTCCAGCACCACAGTCCAAAACCATCAGTTCTTTGGTGCTCAGCATTCTTCACAGTCCAAATCTCACATCCATACATGACCACTGGGAAAACCATAGGCTTGACTAGATGGACCTTTGTTGGCAAAGTAATGTCTCTGCTTTTCAATATGCTATCTAGGTTGGTCATAACTTTTCTTCCAAGGAGTAAGTGTCTTTTAATTTCATGGCTGCAGTCACCATCTGCAGTGATTTTGGAGCCCCCCAAAATAAAGTCTGACACTGTTTCCACTGTTTCCCCATCTATTTCCCATGGACTGATGGGACCAGATGCCATGATCTTCGTTTTCTGAATGTTGAGCTTTAAGCCTTAAAAAGGTCATTATGAGCAATCTTTTTTGATATTACACCACAACTAGGCAATCAGTAGTTCTTAAAGCTGAAGCTGTATCAGTGAAACTTTTGTGTGCTGTTGTGTTTGAATCCTTTTGTCTGTCTTGCAATGGGACTGAATCTTTTAACTGTGTTTGGTTTTATAACATCATGCATTGGTTACTTGGAAAATATTGGTTCACTGAGCTATGCATATTTTCCAAATACTAACACTTTTTATTTACCATTCTGTATGATGAAATCACATTCATTAATATCACCACAGATCCCATAGAAAGTGAAAATGAAGTGAAAGTGAAAGTTGTTCAGTTGTGTCCAACTCATCGTGATCCCATGGACTATACAGTGTATGGAATTCTCCAGGCCAGGATACTGGAGTGGGTAGCCTTTCCCTTCTCCAGGGGATCTTCCCAACCCAGGAATCAAACCAGGGTCTGCTGCCATTGCAGGCAGATTCTTTACCAACTGAGCTATCAGGGAATCCTTCTTCATAAGCCTTGCAGTATTTTGAAACTGTTAACCTCAGTGTTGGGTCTGAGTTTTTCAAACTGCTAATTTTTGTTGAAAGCTTAAAATCAAGCATTGGCAACAGATTCAATTAGTTGTTTCCCATAAAGTAACAAGGTAACATTGTTCTTTTTTGAGAAAATATCTGCCAACACCAAAGTCTGAATAATCACAATCAGTATTGTCAGCTCATCTTTCAAGTAAAAATAATTTTCTGTGAAAAGACTAGCCATTTCAGGTTACAGCTCAAACAATAGCCCAAGTGCTTTTCCTTGAGATCAACATGGTATGCAGCAGAGTGCTTTAAAAGTTGGTAAGATAGTCAATCTTAAAAGTGCTCATCATAAGAAAAAAATTAGTAATTCTATGTGATGATGGATGTAAAGACTAACTGTGGTGCCCATTTAGCAATTTATAAAAAATATTGGCTCATTATGCTGTACTCCTAAAACTGATACATGTCACATATATCAACAAAAACAAGTGCTTTAATCGTGTGTCCCATTTCTGCACACAGAATATTAAAGCGGTGTAACTTAGGGCTTGAAGTATTTTTTAGATTTTTTTTATTTCAGTAATTTACTTCTTCCTAATTGTAGATGATGAAATGAGGTTCTGAGGTCACAGCACTGACTGGGGACACAGTCAGGATTTAAATGGACAGCTGATGAATCAGAGCTTCTAGCCTCTCCCCTTGTTACTCTCCTCCCTGTGAGAGAGCTGCAGAGACCTGCTCCCCACTTCCTACATTCTCCCAAACTAGGAAACAAGATGTAACAGCTTCACCCAGATGTTTCCAGTCACTTGGCAGAGACTTAGCTTATTTCTCTAGTCTTCCCAGCCAGCAAGACAACCATCTTGGACCTCACCACCACTGCAGCCATCAACATGGCCACCACTGCAGCTAAGCTCTGGGTCCCAGAGGAGGTAAGGAGTTCAGAGGCTTGGCTCCTGAGCAATGAAGCTGTGATCAGGGTGACACTGTCCAGCGCTCTTCTCAAGATCTTAATTGTGGTGCTGATTGCGTACCTCTTGTGGAAGAGAATCAAAGGTAAGTGGTCTGGAATCCCCAACCTCTCCCCAAGATTCCCAGCTGGGTGTTTCTCAGAACCCTCCTGCATCAGAATGTCCAAGGGTACTCAGTAAAAATGCAGAGCCCTGCAGGACCTGAGGTCTGGGCTTGGGAATCTGCATTTTAGGTGATATCTGTGTGTCATCAAGTTTGGGGACCACTTCTCAACACAAATCCCTTTCCATAAACCCGATCATTTTCCAGTTCTTGTCTCCTGACTTAATGATTTCTTATGAGTCTCACCTTTGGTTCATGAGGAGGGAAGGCCTGCCCTGGGAAACATAGGCAAGAGCAGAAGGGACCGAGGGTGGCTCCACTCAGCAGGCACTGGCTGGGCACCCATTTTCCAGGGCCTGGCCTGTAACTGGAGATGCAAGAGGAAATAAAACACAGGCCCTGCCCCCAAGGAACTGGGGGATTGGAGGATGGGGGCAGGGGGACAGTTGCCTCAAGGGCTAATGCCTGATGCTGGGAAAGACTGAAGGCAAAAGACGAGAACAGCAGGGGATGAGATGGCTGGATGGCATCAGCAACTCAAGAGACATGCGCCTGAGCAAACTCCAGGAGACAGAGAAATACAGGGAAGCCCAGTGTGCTGCAATCCAGGTGGTCACAAAGAGTTGGTCCTGACTCAGCCACTGAACAACAATAATGGGAGGTTGGGCAGAAGAAGGGATAATCAAGGAGGACTTCTCAGAGGAAGTGACACCTGCAGAAACTATCAAAGAATGGAAAAGAGTTAGCCAGCGGGTGAGGGTCGTGTAGAAGTCACTGTCCTTCCAGGGAAAGGAAAGTATTCTAGGAACTCAAAGTAGCTGGGGACTGTGGAGGGGCCAGGAGATGAGAGAAGACCTTGGAAACCACATCCCAGAACAGAGAAGACGCTAAGGCTTGAATGTTTTACAATTAACATTTCTTTTGCTTCATGAAGAGCATCAGTGAGTGAAACTGCTATTCACATTACTATCATCATCACTGGTATTTTTATTTCAAGTACACTATTAGCTCATCGGTGCCATTACCTTGATCTGTGCTTAAGCACTAGCGGTTTCTCCTCTTATCGCTTTTCACCATCAATACAAAGGCCGATACTGTGGAAAAGACATTAGCACCATAGTATTGTTATGAAAATAGCTCTGATCTCATAGACTCGCAGAAAATATCTCAGGGGTTTCCAGGGGTCTGGGTACCACACTTTTAGAACCACTCATCTAGATCCTCAACTGATTTTTAAAATAGTTTTCATAGTATAGAAGCAGTGAAAGTACACGCTAAGTGAAAAAAATGGGGGACCTGAAATTTAATGATGTTACAGATTATACGTTTTCACAAGAATTTTCATATTACAAGAAATAGCAATATATTTCCCACTGTACAAAAATAACTTCCAGAAGTCAAAAGCAATGTGTTCTCAAATTTATGTTAGAAAATGATGAAAAACTTCAACAAATATTTTAAAATACTAAGTTATATAGAAATGAGAAAGTTTAGAAGTGATAAATATATAGATATACTTTGTTGTTAATTTTTATTTGATAAATTTATACCCCCTTTGCCCATTTCTCCTGAAACAATTTTATTAAGAAATTTTAATAGTTTAAAATCTATTCTTCATGTACATGCTTCATAGAGGAAATTTCATTTGTCTATTTAGATGAACATTCACTTTTGATTTTAGGTAGAAGAATCCTGGTATCAAATCATTCTGTAAGCATGGCCAGTGCTGCTACAAAGTAAGTAGGACTGTTATATGAAACCTACGTCTCTTACTGTGCAAAGTGCTCTTCCTTTTTTCCCTCTCTCTTTTCCTTCTTCCTTTCCTTTCTCTTTTTGCCTATTTTTCATTTGTTTTGGAAAGCTTTTTATTTTTTTAACTTATCCACAGTGAACTTTCTTCAGTCTAAAAAAAATAGGCTTTACCTGTTTTTTTTTTTTTCTCTCTCTCTTTTTAAAAAGCATTCTATTCTTGCTAAAATGTATCTCTTGGAATAAATCTGAAATAAATATCACACATCACTCTGACGTTCCTTTTCACTTTTATTCTTCAGCTGGAGTATCTCTGGGAATGCCTTTCCACGTACAAGAAGGTTATCTCTAGCTCTCTTCCACCTAGCAGTTCTAGTATCAACATAAGGGACAGATTGCTCTGTTCTTATATTCTAGGAAGAGGAGGGAGCAGTTAAGATTTCAGACTCCGGAGTAAAATGGCTTTGGATTCTAATTCTTTATTCCCTCAGCTTGATGAAGTTACTTAACCTCAAAAATTTTGGTTTCTTCATCTGTAAAAATAGACTAACATTAGTGCCTACTACATGAAGTTTAATTGAGATAATACATACATAGTATTTAGCATAGTGACTGGAACAGCTCAAGGTATGCTTGTCATTACTTTTGATTCTCAGTGTCCTCAGCATTTATGTTACATGACATGTAAAGTTTCCAATAATAAATGCTAATTTCTTTCGGTATGGCTGACTTTTGTGCGGATAAAATTTCTGAAAACTATTGATCCTTATCAAAAAGAAAGTCTTAATAGTATGAAAAGAGTCACAAATTTATATACACAGATGTAAAAAGAATATAGAGTTTATGTTCTCTCTCACTTATTTGCTCTTTCTTTCAAGGGTCTAATCTACTAAGTTGCAAAGTGGAACAATTTATTATAAATGCAATAATTTAAATCTAACCCAATAGTTTTGGACTTCCTCGATGGCTCAGTGGGTAAATTATCTGCCTGCAATGCAGGAGACACAGGTTTGATCCCTGGGTTGGGAAGACCCCCTGGAGAAGGAAACGGCAACCTACTCTAACAGTTGAAGTCTTTAGGCAACCTAATATTTTTGGTCTAAACCTCAGTGTTTTGGTCTCCTCCTTTTCAACCTCCTTCTCTCCAACATGGTGTCTGGGTGCACTGGAGGGGGCACCCACTGGTGAGGGGAAACAGATGGTCTCTAAGATGTATTTTCAAGACTGTGTACTGTCCCCTGGTCCCTATGGAAATGCCTCTTGTTTACCTACAACTGCTGCTTGCTCTGTTAGAGGCTGAGGTTATTGTCTATTCTCTACACATTTAGGATCAGGGCCAAATGGCTGTTTGGTGATTAGCCTTAAGATCTGTCAGTTCTGTTCAGTTCAGTTCAGTCCAGTCACTCAGGTGTGTCCAACTCTTTGTGACCCTGTGGACTGCAGCTTGCCAGGCTTCCCTGTCCATCAGTAACTCCCAGAGTTTACTCAAACTCATGACCATTGAGTCAGTGATGCCATCCAACCATCTCATCTTCTGTCATCCCCTTCTCCTCCTGCCTTCAATCTTTCCCAGCATCAGGGTCTTTTCCAATGAGTCAGTTCTTCACATCAGGTGACCAAAGTATTAGAGTTTCAGCTTCAGCATCAGTCCTCCCAATGAATATTCAGGACTGATTTCCTTTAGGATGGACTGGTTGGATCTCCTTGCAGTCCATAGGATTCTCAAGAGTCTTCAACACCGAAGATCAAAAGCATCAATTTTTTGGCGCTCAGCTTTCTTTATAGTCCAACTCTCACATCCATACATGACTACTGGAAAAACCATAGCTTTGAATAGACGGACCTTTGTTGGCAAAGTAATGTCTCTGCTTTTTAATATGCTGTCTAGGTTGGTCATAGCTTTTCTTCCAAGGAGCAAGTGTCTTTTAATTTCATGTCTGCAGTTGCCATCTGCAGTGATTTTGGTGTCCAAAAAAAAAAAAAAAAATTTCTCACTGTTTCCACTATTTCCCCATCTATTTGCCATGAAGTGATGGGACCAGATACCATGATCTTAGTTCTCTGAATGTTGAGCTTTAAGCCAACTTTTTCACTCTCCTCTTTGACTTTCATCAAGAGGCTCCTTAGATCTCTGTGGCATCCATTTATTCTCTGGAACGCTTTGCCCCTGTCACTGACTCTTGACTCTGAGCCAAGTCAGACTATGTGTTGACCTTCTGTGTGCCATGTTGGAGTCAAGTGGGAACATCTATTTTAGGAGAACTCAGCTAAGACATTTTCTCTGCCTAATCACATGATGCTACTACAGCTTTCACTTGGTTGCCACCGCCCCTCGCCTCCCTCCACCCTCTCTGCCCTACGTAAAGGAGGATAAGATGCTTGTGTTTTAGGCATTTCCCTAAATGCAATACCCTGAGATAGGAGAGCAGGACACACATATCTCATATACTTTGGGTGGCTTTTCTTCACCCAGGTTGGGAAGGTGGGCTTCCCACCTCCTGAATGACACATCCTGGGGATCTGGTGCACCAGCCCTGTGTCTCCATGTGCTTAAAGTGGTGCATTGTGAAGCAGACATCTTTGTCTGTCTTTGTCTTAACAGCCTGGCTTTCAGGTCCACTTTCTCCCTTAAACAGTTCAAAGAGCCACCTCCGAGAATCGAAGTTGAGCAATACTGTCTTTGTTCCAGGCTTCTTCCTTCCCCATAGCAATAAATCCTTGGCTCAAATTCGTTAAGAAAAGCTGAAAGGACCTAGAGGGGGAAGATAAGAACATTGTTTTAATAATCGCAATGTAAGGCTATGGTTTTTCCAGTGGTCATGTATGGATGCGAGAGTTGGACCGTGAAGAAGGCTGAATGCCAAAGAATTGATCCTTTTGAATTGTGGTGTTGGAGAATACTCTTGGGAGTCCCTTGGGCTGCAAGGAGATCCAACCAGCCCATTCTAAAGGAGATCAGCCCTGGGATTTCTTTGGAAGGAATGATGCTGAAGGTGAAACTCCAGTACTTTGGCCACCTGATGCAAAGAGTTGACTCATTGGAAAAGACCCTGATGCTGGGAGGGATTGGGGGCAGGAGGAGAAGGGGATGACAGAGGATGAGATGGCTGGATGGCATCACCAACTCGATGCATGTGAGTCTGAGTGAACTCCAGGAGATGGTGATGGACAGAGAGGCCTGGCGTGCTGCAATTCATGGGGTCGCAAAGAGTCGGACACGACTGAGCGACTGAACTGAACTAAAGATCCTCTGTTACATTAGTTTACCAATGTTTGTCTAAATACAAGACCCATGCTTTTTCTAATGCGCAGTATCTGGCACTGGCTAAGCCCATGGTCTTTCCGGGCAAGAAGAAAATCAGAAATCAGACGATATAAACAGACTTGAAGTAGTTGGCACTTGGAAAGAAGCAGTGAGGAAGGAGAGAGACAGACATTAAAGATTCTCCGAGAGTGCTCATGCCAAGTATTATTGCCAGAGGAATGGATGTACTCCTGATCATTTCATCATATTGCCTTCAAAACTTTTACATATCCCTATATTAAAGGGTTATTGGTGAAATGATTGTTTGGAGTAAAACACAGATTGGTCTCATCCAATTGTATATCCAAAATATTTAGGTTGTTATCTAAAATATTATTTTTTGGTGGCATTTCTTTAGCACTTGAGATCACTTAAAATGAATTAGGACACTGGAGTCAGTTTATCTGGGTTTGAGTCCTGGACCACACTCACAGGGCATGTGAGAATTTCAGTTTTCTCATCTATAAAATGAGGATTATTATAGACAACATTTATTGTTGTCTGTACACCAAGCACTTTTCTAAGCACTTGTGTATTAACTTATGGAATCAATAAATAACCTCAGGATGTATTACTGTAATGGCCTTGAAGATAACACAATTATGCCTCTGAGAAATTAAGTTATTTGTTCATAATTAAATAGTTAAAGGCAAAAGTAGGGTTAGAACCCCAGCAGTATGTCTCTAGTTCTGAGTGATATTTATAACAGCTAACACCTTTTTCATTGGAGTATAATTGCTTTACCTGTTGTTAGTTTCTACTGTACAACAAAGTGAATCAGCGATACGTATACATATATCCCTTCCCTCTAAAACTTACCATCCCACCCCTCTAGGTCATCACAGAGCACTGAGCTGAGCTCTCTGTGCTATACAGCAGGTTCCCGCTAGCTATCTATTTTACACATGGTGGGGAGCCTGGTGGGCTGCCGTCTGTGGGGTCACATAGTCAGACATGACTGAAGTGACTTAGCAGCAGCAGCAGCAGCAATGTATATATGTCAATCCTACCCTCTCAATTTTTCCCACCTTCCCCTCCCTGCCCTGTGGCCACATGTCCATTCTCTGGGTCTCTATTTCTGCCCTGAAAATAAGTTCATCTGTACCATTTTTCTAGTTCCATAAATATTGCATTACTAGGTGATATTTGTTCTTCTCTTTCTGACTTATTTCACTCTGTATGATAGACTCTAGCACTCTTTATCCTATGAGATAGAAACAATTTTTATTTCATTTCATAGGTTAGAAAACTGAGCATGGTGAGGTTGAGTATCTCGCTCAAGCTGACACTACTGATGTATGGAACCAGGTCCATGTAGCCTGGTTTCAGAGTTTGTACTGTCAGCCTTCATGCTGAACTGTCTCAGAGTAATTTTGTGAGCACTACTTGAGAAAATCCATGTGAAATACTTAGCACAGTACTAGGCAAAGAGAAAATGGTAGATAAATACTAAGTAATTATTAGTAACCAGGAAACCCTATAAATTGGCAAACATGATGGAGATCTGTTAAGCATGGAGTGTTCTGTATAGATAAACCTTTTGTTGTGTGTATCATCCTTGTACCTGTCCCCATTATTTGATTTTATATAATTTTATGCATTCATCCATTCAATCAGTCAAACTTGCCTCACGTTACTTTTAATGTGCTGCTGCTGCTGCTGCTGCTAAGTCACTTCAGTCGTGTCTGACTCTGTGCAACCCCATAGACGGCAGCCCATCGGGCTCCTCCGTCCCTGGGATTCTCCAGGCAAGAACACTGGAGTGGGTTGCCATTGCCTTCTCCAATGCATGAAAGGAAAAGTGAAAGTGAAGTCACGCAGTCGTGTCTGACTCTGTGTGACCCTGTGGACTGCAGCCTACCAGGCTCCTCCGTTCATGGGATTTTCCAGGCAAGAGTACTGGAGTGGGTTGCCATTGCCTTAGCACCACGCAAAGTGTTCTGGTATGTGATGGGCAGATACCTCTGATAAACGGCTCATGCACTTGTTGCACTCAGGTTAAAGATGCCTTAAACAACTTCTGTAAAAATTCCATTACTAGCAGCAGAGCTTCTCTGTTGCTGCTGCTGCTGCTGCTGTCTCTTCAGTCGTGTCTGACTCTGTGCGACCCCGGAGACGGCAGCCCGCCAGGCTCCCCTGTCCCTGGGATTCTCCAGGCAAGAACACTGGAGTGGGTTGCCATTTCCTTCTCCAACACATAAAAGTAAAAAGTGAAAGTGAAGTCGCTCAGTCATGTCCGACTCTTAGCAACCCCATGGACTGCAGCCTACCAGGCTCCTCCGTCCATGGGATTTTCCAGGCAAGAGTACTGGAGTGGGTTGCCATTGCCTTCTCCAAGAGCTTCTCTAGCTAATTTCAATTGTTTGGAGGAAATGTGTTCTGGATTTAGGTGATACCTACCAACACTATGCCATTTAAGTTTTTTGTGCCAAGCTAAGTTTTTGCACCTGTCTTGTAACATCTTCACATGCATAGCTTTGTTGCGCTTTATCTCTTCATTTGGAAGCTGTGGGCCAAAACTTTATAGTTTTTCACTTAATGTCTTGCTCGTAATTTTTACTTTTTATAGGAAAGTCCTTCAAATATTCAAAGAAAGTGCTTCATTCAAATCAAACAACCTCTTCTCTTAATTGTTCTCTACTGATTGCCAATGTTTCCCCCAGAATATAGAGCATAGAATAGGTGTGATTCTTTTGTATGATATTTTCATACAAATTCTTGTTAAGCCAGATCTATTGCCTACTGCTGCGTGGATTATTTTTTTCAACTGAAAGAAGATTTTACTAATACCTGAATCAGGATTTAAACTGAGACCCAAATGGTTTCAAAGGCATGCTTTTACTAGCACCATATTATTCTACTGTAACCTACATTCGAGGCACAGAAAACTGATTTCCTCCAAATACCCACATTCCTCCCATTACTGCAATTCTCCACCAACTGTCATTCTGCCTGTAATGGTTCTACTCATTTCAGTCCTTGTGAATTTTCACTCAGCTGTCCATAATTAGAACAACTCTATGTTATCCTCCTTAGGCTTGAACCTGCCACCCAAGACAGACGGTCTACGTTGAAAAGAAAATAGAGGCAAGGATCCAGGTTGCCTGGATTCTGAAATAAGCTTGATTTGAAAAATTTTTAATTGTTTTTAATTTTTATTGAAATATAGTTATTCGTAATTTACAATGTTGTGTTAGTTTCAAGCGTACAGCAAAGTGATTCAGCTATTGTTTTTTTAGATTCAATTATAGGTCATTACAAGATACTGAATATCATTCCCTGTGCTTTATAGTAGGTCTTTGTTGGTTATCTATTTTATATACAGCTGTGTATATATATTATTCCTAAACTCCTAATTTATCCCTTTTCCTCTTTCACCTTCAGTAGCCATGAGTTTGTTTTCTATGTTTGTGGGTCCATTTCTGCTTTATAAATAAGTTCATTTATGTAATTTTTTAGATTATACATATTAGCAATATTATATGATATTTGTCTTTGTATGACTGACTTCACTCAGTATGATAATCTCCAGGTCCACTCACATTGCTGCAGATGGCAATATTTCATTCTTTTAAATGGCCGAGTAATATTTAATATTCCACTGTGTATATAGACTATATTTTCTTTATCCATTCATCTATTAATGGACACTTAGATTCCATGTCTTGGCTACTCTCAATAGTATTGCTATGAAATTCAGGGTGTGTGTATCTTTTGGAATTACAGTTTTCTCTGATTGTATTCCCAGGAGTGGGATCTCTGGATCCCACTGGTTCATATGGTTGTGTTGTCATTATTTAGTCTCTAAGTCTTATCTCTATGCCACTTATGGACTGTAGCCCTCCAGGCTTCTCCATCCACAGGACTTACCAAGCGAGAACATTGGATTGGGTCACCATTTCCGCCAGGGGTCTTCCTGACCAAGGGATCGAACTCACATCTCCTGCACTGCAGTTGGATTATTTATCACTGAGCCAACAGGGAAGCTCAGATTATTTGGTAAGGCTAGTTTTTTAAGGAACCTCTGTGCTGTTCTCCATAGTGGCTGCGCCAATTTACATTCCTCTTAACAGTTTAGGGGGATTCCTTTTTAGCCACATCCTTGTTGTAAACTTTTTAATGATGGCCATTCTGACTGAACTTGATTTTATTCAAAATAATATAAACTCATAGAGGATTAACCATGTCTACAATGTCTTTGAACTAAAAATATTTGGATCAGATACTTTTTCAGAATTTACTTTTTTAAAATGTAGCTAGAAAAATTTCAGGAACAGGTGTTTAGAGGTCTTCAATCAGGAAACCCCATAAATCTCTCAAAATATTTTAGTTTTCTAAAAGTTTTCAGTAGAAATCAAATATATTTTTTATTTTTATTTATTTTTTTAAGATTCAGCTGATGAAAAAAATTTTATATAATATAAATTTATTATATTATAATTAAATAATATTATAAATTTTTTATATAATATAAATTTATTTATTTTAATTGGAGGCTAATTACTTTACAATATTGTATTGGTTTTGCCATACTTCAACATGAATCCACCACAGGTATACATGTGTTCCCCATCCTGAACCTCCCTCCCTCCTCCCTCCCCGTACCACCTCTCCTGGTCATCCCAGAGCACCAACCCCAAGCATCCAGTATCATGCATCAAACCTGGACTGGTGATTCATTTCATATATGATATTATACAGAAACAAATAAAATAGGTTACTTTCAGTGTTAAGTGCTTCTGAACATTTTTAAGCAACAGAACATTTTAGCAGTGGATTTTTCACTTGTTAAAAAGCAAGGTAGCTTGCTTTCCATCAAGTCATATTTTATTTTATATTTTCCTATTGTATATTAATCACAGAAATGAGTATTTTACTTGCTAATGTTTAGCAGACACATTTGTAAAAGCTAAGTAATATCTTATTTCTTCTGAGAATTTCCCTGAGGATTTTCCTGTTTCTGAGTTTTAAGGACAGTAAGACTGCTTGATACCTAGTAACCAAGAGGATCAATTTACATTATATTTAGAAATAACCTCCCACATGTTACTACATCTAACTGCTAGCCAAAAGTTTTAGCTTTTGCTAAAACAGCTTTATTTTCTTTACCTAATACCCACAGACCCTGCCTAGGTTTTGTATTTTTGTTTTTAATCACCATTTTATTTTGAACTACGCTACTGTGAATCTATTTTTTTCTCATTTATGAAAACAGCATATCTGCCTTAACACTATAATTATATTCCATTCCTTTTGTGATTTTTTTTTTTCTTTCTGAAGAGTATAAATCAATCAAGTCTGCAGAGTTCTAGGAGGAGGTCTTGATGTAGCAGAATATTAAGGAATTCAATATATTTAATCGCAGCATGTATTGAAGTCATGGGACAGAAGTCATTTAAAAATAGATCGCTGTTATGGTAATTGACTCTTCAGCATGCATTTATTGGTTGCAGGAAAGAATGAAAGAGTTCTTTTGAAGCACTTAAATTTCCAGTCCTTATTCTTAAAGTTGCTTTGAAATTTGAGAGACAGAAGCATTGCAGCTGCTGGTCAAAGAGCTACCAAATAGGACTTATGTTTAAAGCAGAGTGGCGCTAGATTCTAATTGAAAAGGACACACAGGGCCTGATAGTGGTATAACTAAGTGACTAGCAACAACACGTGGAGATTGTTGAGTGACTTTTAGACTCAGAAAATTAGAGAATCAGAGAATCTTATCAACGAGGGGAATCTTATCAATGATGAAGAGGAACTTTCTTTGCCTTTGTCAAGAAGGTTATCTGAGATCTTAAATGCTTTTCAGACAGGTGGTATAAAGTAGTGTCTGAGTCAGGTGGGGACAGTGGCCTCCTGGAATGCAGACCCCTGGCCACAGAAGAAACTTCTACTCGGTGCTGGTTTCTTGTTACGCTGCAGGAATGCAGGTCTTACACAAGTCGTGGGATTTCTTAAGAGAAGACAGAAATCTGGATGCTAATGTGAAAGTTTCTGGGCCACTTTGCACAACCGCACAAATTGTGAATGTTCAGCATACGCAGTGTATGTAGTATGTCTATTTGTGAACCAAACAGAAGACTGCACACAGATAAATTGGTAGGCAGTTTGCAGCCTCTTGTTCAGACTGATAGAAAAGTCTTTTTTATGAACTGAGATCTATTTTTCAGTAGCTTTGATTCCTTGGATCTTAGGGTCCTATGAACAAATGTAATCTTTATACATGCACACAATGGTATTTCAAATATTTGAAGCTAATACATAAATTTAGGAGCTGGTAAGCCAAAGAAATAAGTTCTTAGTCTGTTATGAATGTATGATGGTGAGTGTAGGCTGGTCTCTTTCCTCTTCTCCCTCTTCTGAATGATAACAACCACGGGAATAACATGCCTGGAATCTTGCCTTAAACCAATCAGCATGACTCAGTTGTTTGGAGGCTGTCCATCTCTGGTCTGCCCAGTGAAGAGTCCTAAGGTTTGCCACCTGTGGGGCCCTTCCTGCCAAGTCCCTGAGCCCATGAGAGCATGGCTGGCAGGGGATTTGGCGAGTGAGATCCCAACATAGTTTGTTGTGTCCACACCTGGTGTTGAGGGAATTTAGCCCCTTGGTGACTTTTTGAGCTTTATAGACAATATCCTCTCTCCCTAATTCCCTCTGTGTGTGTGGCTGGTCTCTTTTAGACTATAAAGTCATGCTTAAAATCCAGTAGTACAGACTACATACTGAGTTTGCACTGTGCAGAGTTCCAAGCACTGCTTTAGGTGTATTGTCATTAAATACTCTCAATAACTCTGTAAAGTACTAACCTTCTTTATTAGAGACAAAGAAACTGAACACAAGAAACCCAACCATGAACGCACATTCAATTGGTAATAAAATAGAGATTCAGACCCAGGGGGTTAGCTTCAGGATATGTACATCTTCCTTCCTATGGCTCAGCCTACGTCCCTGGGGTCTTCACAACCAATTAACATTCCTTCACAGACTGGAACTGGACTGTGAAAAATGCCCATTTTAGTAGAGACCGTGATCTACTCTCTGACCCTGTCTGGCCTGCAGCCAGCCTTCTCTCCCCTCCACTTCACACCGTCTCCTTATCAGCTTGCAAAGACAGCGGCCAGTTCTGAGTGTCCATGCAATGGCCAAGGAATTCTTATTGCTCGTTTCTGACCTGCCTTGCTCTCCTCCTCTTTTCATCCCATGTTCCTTCTAGGCTCTGAAATCACCATCTACTCTGATTGTACAATTTGGTGTTTGTACTTGGTCCCCTCTACATTTGAACCTTTACCTGATTTGACTTGACTTTCCAGCATTTAATGCCTCATGTCGGCCTGGCCCTGCTAAACTTCAAACTCACATGGTTTGCATTTGGATTCTACAACTTTATGGTTGTGAGACTTTGAACAAATTATTTACCTCTTTGAGGTTTATTGGAGAAGGAAATGGCAACCCACTCCAGTATTCTTGCCTGGAAAAAATCCATGGACAGAGGACATAGGCTATAGTCCATGGGGTTGCAAAGAGTCGGACACGACTGAGCGGCTTCACTTTGAAGTTTATGCTTAGCAAAATGGAGACATTGTTCCTTGCTTATTGAATTGTGAGGATTAACAAACAACATTTATAAAGTATCTAGTGCAGTAGATCATGCAAAAGAAGTGTTCAAATGACACTTCTTATCATGACAGTCATCGCTGGGAAGTAGGAACTGAGTAATTCCCAGCCAGGCCTTAAAAATCTCAGCTAAGCCTTTACACTAAGCCTCAGATGGCTGTGCAGGATAAGATGAAAGTACTTGTTGCGATCTTTAAATAGTTGGCAACTCTAAGTTTAAAAAATCAGGCCCTAAGATGTCCTTATCTTTGAGAGCAATTGATAAGAGGTGAATTTATCAAGAATGATCAATGGCAATGATCATTTACAGTATATGCAATGAAAGAAACATAATAATTTAATTATGCATGTATTTGTTACTATTTTATTAAAAAATACTGACAAGATTATGTTTATGATTATTTCATTCTTTTTTTTAAGCTTTGTTTTACAACCTAGCCTCTGTTAGATATTGTTTGTTGGAGGTTCAGACAAATTCCACTTAAAAAATGCATTTATTGATTTTCAATCATTAAGAATTATTTGGAAAATAAAAATTACCTATAATTTCATAAGCTAGAGTAAATACAGATAACACAATTTACTGTGTATCCTTCTAGTCTTTTTTATTTGTAAATATGTGCATGCTCAGTTGCTCAGTCATGTCCTACTCTGCGAGAGTAGCATGGACTGTAGCCCCCTAGGCTCCTCTCTCCATGAAATTTTCCAGGCAAGAATATCGGAGTGGGTTGCCATTTCCTTCTCTAGGAGATCTTCCTGACCCAGGGAGTGAACCTGTATCTCCTGTATTGGCAGACAGATTCTTTACTACTTGAGCCACCTGGGAAACTCTTTGTAAATATACAGTAAATAGAGATATAATAACAGGAAATAGAGATAAGAATTTCCCAAGTCACTAAATCATCCTTTCAAAACCGTGCTGGTATATAAATCCTTTGAGTATTTAGCTGTATGATAACTTAATGGCCAAGTTATCTGATAAAATTGCAATTTTTACTGCTATAAAGTTAATATCTTCAAAGGATATGGCTTTCTATTTTTCCTTTCAGCATCTGAATCCTCTTTCTATCCTCTCCACCCTCAACTATAGAAGCTGAAAGAGATGCCAGATGTCAGATTTCCCAGCCTCCCTTGCAGATAGTGTGTGGGCTTTCTCAGCCCTTGAATAGAAGCGTAGAGAGTTGAAGACGGTATTGTTAAATATGAGCTTCCCAGGTGGCGCTAATGGTAAAGAATGCACAGCTAATGCCGGAGACTCAAGAGATGATGCAGGTTATTCTAGCACACGGAGAGGCAGCGAGCAACAGAAGAGTGTAATGCGGTGTGTTGGACCCCTTTCCCTCTTGGGCTTCCTCTAGAACTTGTTTCACCACATGCTCTTTCTTCAAAGTACAAGTTGCTTGGTCCTCTAATACTGTGTTCTAGTTTTCATCCTCATGGCCATGATTTGACAGTCTAATCCTTCTTTACATACTTTTCATTAAGCTAGCTCTTACATTTTTAAAATGAGAGAATCTTGTATTTACTGTAGTTTTTCTTTAGTGTTGTAGTTTTTTCTTTGTTTAATTAGGATTGTTACCTTTTTTTGTTAGTGCCCTGGATACAACATCACACAGGTTTTGCATGGCCTTCCTTAAGTCTTATTTTTCTGTAAACTGTTATTTTTAGAGTGCTGTCCAGCAAAAAAGGAAGTTTCTTAGGAATACTATGTTGGGCTAGAGAAGAAGCAAGGGTAATTCCTCCTCTTGCTCAGTCATATCAAATCCCAGAGAGTCTTGTTAAATATGCAGTTTTCAGAATCCACTTCAGATCTGATTCAGAATCTCCAGCGGGGGATGGTTCTGGCAATCTGTTAACATGTGAGTCAGGTAGTTCTTATGTTTTACAAGTTAAGGAAACTTTGTGCCCTAAGGGGCACAGAGTAGTCATGCTTTCTCCTCCCCCCAACATTAACACAGTATTGCCTTCAGTTAAAGACCCCTTTAAAAATAACTAATTGCAACTATATCACCTTCATGATTTAAATTGTCCTGGTCCATGGGGTCCTTCACTGTGTCTGGTTTTATTTGCCGTGTTCCTTTAAAGGCAAGTCTTCTCAAACTTCATTTTAGCCACTCGCACCAATCATGAACCCAAACAGCCTGCCCCAAAGGACTTGCTCTGTTTCTAATACATGAATTATCAAATATGAGATAATAACAAAAGCTTTCTCTTTAAATGATGCAGGCAGGCTAAAAGTGAAGTCGCTCAGTCATGTCCGACTCTTTGTGACCCATGGACTATAGCCCACCAGGCTCCTCTGTCCATGGGATTCTCCAGGCAAGAATAGTGGAGTGGGTTGCCATTTCCTTCTCCAGGGGAATCTTCCCAACCCAGGGATCGAACCTGGGTCTCCCGCATTGCAGGCAGACGCTTTAACCTCTGAGCTACCAGGGAAGCAGGCTAAGTGAATTTTTATACTGCTTTACAAATGCTTTGTGCAAATCTTGTGAAGATGGAGGCTCAGATGAAAGACAGGATATAGATGGTGGGGAAAAGGATACTTGTCAATGGAGGCTTTATATGCTTTTAAGCAGAAAAGTACCTTACATTTAGAGGCTGTTGTTTATTTGTTTGCGCTAGTTTTGGCTTGCTTTCCTGGTCTAATCCTGAATATTTTAAAGTGGGAATTTTATTTTGTTTACTTTTCCTGCTTGAGCTAAAGTACAGAAAAGACATATTATAAGACTGTCAGAAAAGATTTGTTGTAAACTGTGTAATTTGTGTAATATTCTGTAAACTCAGAGTAATAAAGATAAACCAACCCATAATGGCAATGCTTAACGTCCAGCAATTTTCTTCCATAAAAGCCTTGTTCATTATTCTTCTAGTTACACCTCTGAAACCAGAAACCCCATAGTTTATATTCACATTCAGCTGGACTTATTGTTAGTTTCTCTGCTTATTAAAGAGAAACCCAATATATACCAGTCAATCAGCAATAAGAAATAGTGGTTCTATATTAATAACACTCTACTCCTTCCAATTATTTACATGTGGATCGATGGGAGGATTTGAACGCACAGCAGTCAGTTTGGGTTAATTATCATGAAGAACTGAAGCAATACTTTGCAGGGCTTTGCATCAAGAGCAGCCTTGAATTTGGGCTCCTGTGCTTAGTCACTCAGTCATGTCTGACTCTTTGTGACCCCATGGACTATGGCTTACCAGGCTCTTCTGTCCATGGAATTCTCCAGGCAAGAATAATGGAGTGAGTAGCCATTCCCTTCTCCAGCGGATCTTCCCGACCCAGGGATCGAATCCAGGTCTCCCACATTACAGGTGGATTCTTTACCATCTGAACCACCAGGGAAGCCCAGGTCTCTTGTAGTGCACACCAACATGTTGGTAACTCCAGCAATAAAGTACTTATTGTTCCCACATAAACTAGAAGAGGCCATCTGGGATGGCTGTATACAATATTATTCGGGGCCTCTACTTCACACTGGAGAATTTCTTATAGTTTGGTTGTTTTTCAGCATATCTAAGATCCCAAGTGCAGAAGCTTGGGGCATTCAAAAGTCCTGAGAGCTAACACTGCCATTTAGGGAGTTTTTCTTCTGCCATTTTCAGTGAGTCAGGTCAGAACTTTGCAGCTGTTCTGTCCACCTACTACAGATACACAAGACTCCAGCAAAGACTTTTTCACTGGTAAACACTTCCTTAGTTTAATTATAGATGCATAATGTATTAGTTCCACTTGTGTTTGGTATATCAGAATTATTCGACCTGAGTGTGATAACAGTATATGTGAGTAACTCTCAGAGACTGACACAGAATTAAGTTCAACAGGAAGTTTAATAATTTAGAGTTTAAAAGAGTTTTACATTTCTCTTTTTTCCATCATTTCAACTGAAATTTTATTTCTTAATTCCTCCTTTCAATATATACTCTGAAAGAACTGGTTGTTGTAGTGGATTCCATACCCTATTGCAGCATCCAGGTTTGGGATGCTCACTCCACTGGCTGCTCAGAGTGTTGGTGGCTGACAACTTTCAGCCAGCCCCTCTCCTTACGTTGCCCTCACCCAAAGCCATTCTTGGAGGCAGCCATTCCAATAAAAAGTCATGGTCCTCCATTCAGTTTTCAAAACTAAGCCAGTTTCTAATCTAGAACCCGTTTACTGAAGGAGAGTTCAAAATTCCTGGAGAAAAGTTGCTGGTAAACCCATGCCAAGTGTATACAAAACTGGTGATCTCCCTGCACCCTTAGTCTTTCCCCAAAGTGACCTATAGCCATTTATTTGGGTATTTTTACAACAGAAAAGTACTTTAGCCACCTCCTGCGAAGAGTTTACTCATTGGAAAAGACTCTGATGCTGGGAGGGATTGGGGGCAGGAGGAGAAGGGGACGACAGAGGATGAGATGGCTGGATGGCATCACGGACTCGATAGACGTGAGTCTGAGTGAGCTCTGGGGTTGGTGATGGACAGGGAGGCCTGGCGTGCTGCGATTCATGGGGTCGTAAAGAGTCAGACATGACTGAGCGACTGAACTGAACTGAACAACAGAAAATGGAGAATACATCATTTCAAGGTGTGTCAAACATGAGGTCCGAGTTGACATTGATGACCTGAAATTCAAGCATCATCATAACCTCCAAGTAATAAATTGAGTCCTGGTCCAGCTCCAGCTCACTGTGTGTCCGCTGGACTCATGGGTATAACCTTTGGTCATTTCCTTGGTCCCCACATGTGTAATTCCAGTGGACACATTTGGTAGTTGGCAGAGTATATTGGCAATTTGATATATAGAGTGAGAACCACTCTCTTAACCATGGGGGTCTGAGTCACCCCTTTAGCAAGTCAGCTGACCCGCAGAGGTGATGAAGAGGAAGTGGAGAGTCTAGAATGGTGGCAGACAAGGGCTTTGAGAGCCCGGTGGGCTGCAGTCCATGGGGTCGCGAAGAGTCGGACACGACTGAGTGACTTCACTTTCACTTTTCACTTTCATGCATTGGAGAAGGCAATGGCAACCCACTCCAGTGTTCTTGCCTGGAGAATCCCAGGGACGGGGGAGCCTGGTGGGCTGCTGTCTATGGGGTCGCACAGAGTCGGACATGACTGAAGCAGCTTAGCAGCAGCAGCAGCAGCAGCAGTGGCAGCGCTGTTGTTTATCCCACTCGCCTTTGTCAGTTTCCATAGGAAAAGAGGCCAAATGGAATCATGTGAGAGCTGGACGCAGAATTTATTATATTCACACAAATGAATCTGAGTGGCATGAGTGATAGACTGGGGTAGATGCTGCAATGTGACCCCAGATATCCTCTTAACATCTGAGGCCGGCATCTCCCCAACTGTTGGGAATGTCAAACCTCAGGAATTGCCTCAACTGATGAGCACTGCCTAGCCCAGAATCACACATACACCTGTCCTCGGCAGCTTGTTCCTAAAGCCTGGTCAGTGAGGGTGAGGATAAAGGCAGACCCTGATTCCCCAGGGGAAATAACTCGGAAGGGCATCTAACTCTGGGAGATCAGGGGAGGCCTTTTTGTGAAACCGTGTTAATGGTTCAAGTATCTCCTTTGCTCAGTCAGTTTTGCTTCCTTCTCTCTGCTAGGTTGTTGATCACAGGGCATAAGCCTTCTGCTTGCGAATCTCCATCTCAGAGTCTATTCTAGGGAACTCCACCTAAAGTAGTTATTAAAGCAGAAAAGATGCCAGATGTAAGGTGTGTGGTCATCTTATCTCATGGAAGCTGCTGTAAGTTCCCTCATAACTATCTGGATGAACTTCTGCATTAAACAAGCAGCATAAAATCCAGAATATTGGAAGTTTACCAATGCCCTCCTTTTTCTCTTCCTTATCATTGTCATTCAGTCACTCAGTTGTATTTGACTCCTTGAGACCCCACGGACTGCAAAACACCAGGCTTTCTTGTCCTTCACTATCTCCTGGAGTTTGCTCAAACTCATGTTCATTATTGAGTCAATGATGCCAACCAACCGTCTCATCTTCTATCATCCCCTTCTCTTCATGCCCTCAATCTTTCCTAGCATCAGAATCTTTTCCAATGAGTTGGCTGTTTGCATCAGGTGGCCAAATTATTGGAACTTCAGCTTTAGCATCAGTCCTTCAAATGAATATTCAGGGCTGATTTCCTTTGGGATTGACTAGCTTGATCTCCTTGCTATCCAAGGGACTCTCAAGAGTCTTCTCCAGCACCACAGTTCTCTTCCTTATACACAGCCACCAAAACCTGATCATTTCTCTTTGCAACGACTCTTGAGCTAATTACCATCACGGTCATTATTATATTTAATATGCATCAGTTGCTTCTTGTCTAGTTTAGATTTTTCTTGCCTCCCGCCTCGGCTATTTCAGTTCTTCACTGATCTCCTGCCTCCTGCCTCTTTATCACTCCTAAACTCTTTATTAAATGCGATGTTTTCTGACTGATTTCCCCCAAGTCCTACATTGTAATAGTACCTCACTGCTTATAAACATAGCTCAACTGTGTAGAAACTGCCTTTTTTTTAAAATTTTTACTTTATTTTACTTTACAATACTGTATAGGTTTTGCCATACATTGACATGAATCCAGCACGGGTGTATACGCGTTCCCAAACATGAACCCCCCTCCCACCTCCCTCCCCATAACATCTGAAACTGCCTTTCTTAGTGTGACATCTGAAAGGCCTCTGCATTCTGGGCCATATATTTTTTCTAATTCATTCTAATCTAATTTATAATCTATTTTATCAATGGTTATTTATAAAACTATTTTATAAATAGTTAATCTATAAAAGAGTTTTTATGAATAGTTACTAATCTATTTTATAAGTAGTTACTGAATATGCAAGTCTGCCTTAAAGCTGCTCAGAATGATTCAAAACTCCTGCTGCTGCTTCATTCTTTCTATGTGCAATGCTCTCCCTTGAATAAATTCTCTCACAAATATTGATCCTTTTAAGAATACATAAAGTATTAAAGCACAGTGAAAAATATAGAGAATTATAAAAAAAAAAACAACCTGTGTACTAGGTTTTAGCAGCTTTCAAACCTATTTATTTATCTTTAGGTTTTTGATCAATAATTCATTTGAAATGCTCCTGTATAAATTTCTCATTTCCAAAAACATTTTTCATTTTGTTCTTTTCTTATATAAATATTTAAGACTATACATTTCTTTTTATGTCTATACATTTCTATGTCTTAACTGCATCTTGGGTGTTTTGCTATGTAACAACTTCATTATCATTAAATTCTAAGTTTATTAAATAATCTTGACCTAAGTGTTAGTAATTGTATTTAAATTTCCAAATGTATGGAAGTGTTCTGGTTGTTTTCATGCTTTTATTATTTATTTTAAACAATAGTCTTTGTTAATTTAATGTTTGCTAGTGTGGTAAATTTGAGGATATATTTCCTGAAATCTGTATTTATAAGTTGAGGATGTATAGTTCTATGCATGGTTACTAAATATAGTATGTCTGATGTCATTCCATCTTTCACTTCTTTAATTCTCTTTGGGATTGATCTCAATTGTTGTATGTGTATATGTGTGTGTGTGTTAGTTGCTTAGTCGTGTCCGACTCTTTGCGACCCCATGGACTGTAGCGTACCAGGACCCTCCATCCACGGGATTCTCCAGGCAAGAACACTGGAGTGGGTTGCCATTTCCTTCTCCAAAAAGAACTATAGAAAGAAAGAAAGTGATGTCATTCAGTCGTGTCCAACTCTTTGCGACCCCATGGACTGTAGCCTACCAGGCTCCTCCATCCATGGAATCTTCCAGGCAAGAGTACTGGAGTGAGTTGCCATTTCCTTCTTCACTCAGTTGTTAACAGACGTATATTAACATTATTCACTATGCTTATAAGCTCCTCAACTTTCTAATTTTATGAATTTGTACTTATTATGTTATTGGGTACATATGTTATAATCAGGGAAGAAAAGTCATTTGTTTATTGTGCTGGACTTTTCTTCTTCTTTTTAAGATGGTATTTTCAGGGATTTTAAATTATTTTTATTTATTTACTTTTGGCTGCCCTGGGTCTTTGTTGCTGCCCTCTCTGGTTGCGGGTGTGCAGGCTTCTCACTGTGGTGGCTTCTTATTGTGACTCGCGGCCAGTAGCTGTGGTACGCAGGCTTTAGGTGGAATCTTACTGGACTAGGGGTCGAATTCATATCTCCTCCATTGGCAGGTAGATTCTTATCCACTGGACAACCAGGGAAGTCCTGTTGTGCTTGATTTTTAGCAACAAATGGCAAGTATTAACACAGGCTGTTGGGAGACAATTCTCTGTGGGTTGTTTATGTCTCTTCATCTCTTTTAAGTGAGGTAGTGATTGCCCTCTGGTTGCCTTGAAGCTATCTTTTCAAGGATGTTTGTATAGTGATCAACAGTGGGAAACAGATAGTATATTCTTCTGGAGCAAAGGGCAGGCCTATCCATTATAAAAGATTTGGGTTCCCTAAGCTCAGGATTCCACTCCTGTAACACCATGAATAGGCATCCTTTGGTTTTCAGCACCATTGATACTGTGGGCCTTGGCAGGGATGAGAGGACTGATACACTGATTCTCATGCTGCATGAGGAGTCTCTTTCCCTGAAGTCTTGCACAAGCAACCATGAATTGTCACAGGCTACATTCGGAAGGAGCTCAGCCCTGGGATTTCTTTGGAGGGAATGATGCTAAAGCTGAAGCTCCAGAACTTTGGCCACCTCATGCGAAGAGTTGACTCATTGGAAAAGACTCTGATGCTGGGAGGGATTGGGGGCAGGAGGAGAAGGGGACGACAGAGGATGAGATGGCTGGGTGGCATTACTGACTCGATGGAAGTGAGTCTGAGTGAACTCCGGGAGTTGGTGATGGACAGGGAGGCCTGGCGAGCTGCGATTCAAGGGGTCGCAAAGAGTTGGACACAACTTAGTGACTGAACTGAACTGAGCTGAGTATGATGAAATCCTTTGTCTCCATCCCGGGAGTCTTGTGTCTTCTACAAGTGTTCATGAAACTATGGCAGGCGAATACGTTACCTCTAAGGTAGGGTTCTTCTTAGGCCCTTTAGAGCTCTTCCTTTCATGTTACAACTTGTCTGCATTGCTGCTGCTACTACCTCTTCCATACTCCACAGTGCCTATTATAGCAGGTTCTGTTTGATTTATGTGGTAGTTAGCTAGAGAATTCTCTGAAACACAGTAAAAGTTGACCGATTATCTTTATTCTATTGCTGACATAACATTGCAAAGTTGTGTTTTTTACACCCTCCAAGTGGTTTTAGTCTGGATTTTAGCCTTGAAACAAGTTTATAAAATGTCTCTCATTTTTTCCCCAGCAAAGTCAAATGAGCTATAATATGGTTTTTGATTTGAGATTTGGTCTGTCTGCCTTTCCATTTTCTTTAGCGTTTTTTGAATGGATTTATTAAGTTTAAAAAAATATGTATTTGAAAATCATTAACTAATATTATTATGTAGATAACTTGACCTAAATATCAGTTCTAGACATAAGGTCAGAATTTAGTTATCTAGATGGTCAAGTTCCTCAGCAGCCTCTTCCAAATAGTCTGCATTCTTCAGCATGCTCCATCATATTTTTTCACATATTGTGTGTTCAGGCAATAAACATCATTTTATATTATTCTCTGCAAAAGTAAATGTATCACAAGACTAATAATATGTAATCCATGGTCAAATAGTAATGACTTTTGCATTTTATACTGTTTTCATCATTTATTTCATGGTTGCCCCCTATGGAGAGAATAATTGAATGCTGCCTATAATAATTGTTGCAGTTTGCTCAAAGTATTTATACTAGGATAAATTAGTGGTCCAAATAAATTCTCAGATTTTCATATCTCTTAGAGCTGGTTCTGTGAATGTATACTTGTTGGAAGTACGGAAAATTCTAAAATAGATATATAGTTTGAATTTTGCTTAAATTTTAAATTGCCCACAGCCTTTCAAAATTTTTAAAAGTTTTATTTATTATTAAGTACAGAAAGAGATGTATAAAGTACATATAAAGCATAAAGAGTCAGGATTCAACAATATATACATGCCTAAGATGTTTAGAGATACAGATATATGTGGTTTACCTATTTAAGAAACCCAGGGATTCATGAGCACAAATTTCAGGAGAGTGGATATATCTGGAGTGACAAGAAAGTAAATGGAAATAATGAGGAGCTCACAGAAAAAATTAAAGGTGATGGTAGAGATCTTTCTATAAAAGTTGGCGGTAGGCATGCATTTATTGTGAATCCTGACTCCTAATGCTTTATATATATTTTATATAACTTTTGTACTATCTCTACTAGCACTGTTGATGTTTTCTGTGAGCCCCTCATTATTTCCACTTACAGCGTTATTCCTTCAGATATATCTACTCTCCTGAAATTTATACTTATGAAACCCTGGGTTTTTAAAATAGATAATCCACATGTATTGGAAAACTAAACATTTTAGTTTTCTATGTTTTTACATCATTAAGTAAGCAAAAATAGCCTATTTATTCTTTTCTGATTTCTTATTGCATTCGGTATTACATCCTAAAGATTCATCCAGATCCTTTATAATTTAAATTCCATTCGTTTTCACTATTATAGCTTGCAGTTTATGAGTACAGCACAATTCATGTATCCATTCTATAACTGATGGATGTTTGTGTTGTTTCCACATTATTCTTCTAAACAGTGTGATGATAAATGCCAGTCTCTTGGCGCATGGGTGAGACAGTTGAAAGCCATTAGTCTTACAACTGGGAAATGAGTCCAGGGATAAATAAAACACTTTCCCTGAGGTGTGTGAAACACAGTTTTAGGGTGACCAATTTCCAAAGCCTTTGCTTCTATGTATGCTCCTTCCTAAAATTAATCTCCCTGAGAACTTGCCTGAAATGCAGGTCTGACTTGCTCACTTACCCTGTAACAAGCCTTTTAACTTTGCTTCACAAAAGACATGCTGCTCACTGTTGGCCCATCTTACTGTAATGCTTTATTCAGGGGTATAATAACCTCTAGGGTACCAAACCGGAGAAGGCAACGGCACCCCACTCCAGTACTCCTGCCTGGAAAATCCCATGGACGGAGGAGCCTGGTGGGTGAAACCATTGCTCTAGGACAGTACTGAGAAAGCTAATTATTTGAATGTCGGGTGTAATGAGTGAATTTGTGTACCCGCCAAATCCATAGGTTGCTGTCCTAATGCCTTGTACATTAGTACTGCGACTATATTTGGAGACAGAGTTTATAAAGAGATAATCAAGTTAAAACAAGGTCTTTAAGGTGAGTCCTAATCCAATATGACAGTTGTCCTTATGAGAAGAGGAGATTACACAAACAGTACAGAGGGAAATATGTGAAGAAAAACAGAGAACACTGCCGTCCATAAGCCAAGGAGAGAAGCTTCAAGGAAAAAGCAACACTGCCAGCACGTTGGTCTCACACTTCAAGCCTCCAGAGCTGTGAGGAAGTAGGTTTCTGTTGCTCAGGCCACCCAGCCTGTGGTATTTGTTATGGTAACTATTACTTCTAGGTAAGAAGTTCTTCTGCAAATCTGGTGGTCTTTAGTCCTTTGATTTCAGTTAATTCAGTCACTCAGTCATGTCCGATTCTGTGACCCCATGGACTCTTTAATTTTCTTGAAGACATCTAGTCTTTCTCATCCTTTTGTTTTCTTCTATTTCTTCACATTGATCACTTAGGAACAGTTTCTTAATTTTGATTTCAACAATTAGGAAATAAAGTCTTATTGAACTGTCTCTGTCTAAATCATCTGAAATATTTTTTTTGGAAATATATATTCATATGACTTTGGCATATATCTTGAAAGTAGCTCAAATATTGATTACAGTTATGTATTGTAATTGGCAAATTTTTTGTAGTTCCATCTACTTATTGGTACTAATAAATTTTCTCAGAGCTTATATCTGTAAAAACAAAACATAGGAAATGGTGCTTGATTCTCTAGTTATAGCAAAAACAATATCAATAAATTAATTCACTAATTTAAAAGGATCATTTCACTTGCAAATCAAAACCACAATGAGATACCATCTCACAGCTATCAGAATGGCTATTGTCAAAAAGAGCACACATAATCTTGGTGTGGTGACAAGGGTTCCCACTTTGTACATTGCTGGTGGGAATGTAAATTGGTGTAGCCACTGAGGGAAACAGTATGGAAATTTATCAAAAAACTAAAAATAAAGTAAAAACTAAGCTACAATTACTACTAAAGTAATAAACTACTAAGGTGAAAACTAAACTACTATTACTACTAAAGTAATAAATTAAAAACTAACTACCATTTGAGCTGGTAGTTCCACTCCTGGGCATGAAAGTGAAAGAGTTAGTCACTCTGCTGCGGCTGCTGCTGAGTCGCTTCAGCCGTGTCCGACTCTGTGCGACCCCAGAGAAGACAGCCCACCAGGCTCCGCTGTCCCTGGGATTCTCCAGGCAAGAACACTGGAGTGGGTAGCCTCTCCCATCTCCAGGGGATATTTCTGACCCAGGGATCAAATCAGGGTCTCCTTCATTGCAAGCAGATTCTTTACCTCACTCCTGGGTATATATCTAAATAAAACAAGAAAAGTAATTCAAAAAGATGCATGCACCCCAATGTTCCTAATGGAATTATCTATAATTGCCCAGATATGGAAGCAGGGTTTGTCAGGTGGTGCTAGTGGTAAAGAATCCACCTGTCAATGCAGGAGATGTAAGAGATGTGGGTTCCCTGGGTTGGGAAGATCCCCTGGAGGAGAGCATGGCAACCCACTCCAGTATTCTTGCCTGGAGAAACCCCACTGACAGAGGAGCCTGGCAGGCTGCTTTCCACAGGGTCACAAAGAGTTGGACAGGAATGAAGCGACTTAACATTCATGCCTGCACATGGAAACAACCTATAGATGTCCATCCACAGATGAATGGATAATGAAGATGTGGTGTAGATAGTTAGATAGAAACACACAATGGAATACTACTCAGCCACAAAAAAGAATGACATTTAGTCATTTGCAACAACATGGATGGACTTGGAGGATGTTATGATAAGTGAAATAAGTTAGAAAAAAGCAAGTACTATATGATATCACTTATATGTGAAATATAAAAAAATATAACAAACTAGTGAATATAACAAAAAAGAAACAGACTCACAAATATAGAGAACAAACTACGTAGTAGTTCCCAGTGGAGACAGATAAGGAGGAGGGGCAATATAGGGGTAGGAGATTAAAATTTATAAACTAATATATATAAAGCAAGCCACAAAGGTATGTTATAGAGCACCGGGAATACAGCCAATATTTAAAAATAACTATAAATGAAGTATAAACTTTAAAATTGTGATTATATTGTACATCTGTAATATATAATTTGTCAATTATACTTAAATAAAAAAATGTAAGAAAAGGAAAAATTTAGAAATCCAACAATTGTAAACTATTAGGCTAATTATGGTAACTCAGTTATATAGAATTTGAGTCTGAATTTGGTAATTTGAGTCTGAATTTGGTAATAAGGAGTTCATGATCTGAGCCACAGTCAGCTCCTGATCTTGTTTTTGTTGACTATATAGAGCTTCTCCATCTTTGGCTGCAAAGAATATAATCAATCTGATTTTGGTGTTGACCATCTGGTGATGTCCATGTGTAGAGTCTTGTCTTGTGTTGTTGGAAGAGGGTGTTTGCTATGACCAGTGCATTTTCTTGGCAAAACTTGATTAGTCTTTGCCCTGCTTCATTCTGCATTCCAAGGCCAAATTTGCCTGTTACTCCAGGTGTTTCTTGACTTCCTACTTTTGCATTCCAGTCCCCTATAATGAAAAGGACATCTTTCTTGGGTGTTAGTTCTAAAAGGTCTTGTAGGTCTTCATAAAACCATTCAACTTCAGTTTTTTCAGCGTTACTGGTTGGGGCATAGACTTGCAATAACTGTGATATTGAATGCTTTGCCTTGGAGACGAACAGAGATCATTCTGTCGTTTTTGAGATTGCATCCAAGTACTGCATTTCGGACTCTTGTTGACCATGATGGCTACTCCATTTCTTCTGAGGGATTCCTGCCCGCAGTAGTAGATATAATGGTCATCTGAGTTAAATTCACCCATTCCAGTCCATTGTAGTTCGCTGATTCCTAGAATGTCCACGTTCACCCTTGCCATCTCTTGTTTGACCACGTCCAATTTGCCTTGATTCATGGACCTGACATTCCAGGTTCCTATGCAATATTGCTCTTTACAGCATTGGATCTTGCTTCTATCACCAGTCACATCCACAACTGGGTATTGTTTTTGCTTTGGCTCCATCCATTCATTCTTTCTGGAGTTATTTCTCCACTGATTTCCAGTAGCATATTGGGCACCTAATGACCTGGGGAGTTCCTCTTTCGGTATCCTATCATTTTGCCTTTTCATACTGTTCATGGGGTTCTCAAGGCAAGAATACTGAAGTGAGTGGCTTGCCATTCCCTTCTCCAGTGGACACATTCTGTCAAATTCAGACTCAAATTGAAGAAAGTAGGGAAAACCGCTAGACCATTCAGGTATGACCTCAATCAAATCCCTTATGATTATACAGTGGAAGTGAGAAATAGATTTAAGGGCCTAGATCTGATAGATAGAGTGCCTGATGAACTATGGAATGAGGTTCGTGACATTGTACAGGAGACAGGGATCAAGACCATCCCCATGGAAAAGAAATGCAAAAAAGCAAAATGGCTGTCTGGGAAAGCCTTACAAATAGCTGTGAAAAGAAGAGAAGTGAAAAGCAAAGGAGAAAAGGAAAGATATAAGCATCTGAATGCAGAGTTCCAAAGAATAGCAAGAAGAGACAAGAAAGCCTTCTTTAGCGATCAATGCAAAGAAATAGAGGAAAACAACAGAATGGGAAAGACTAGAGATCTCTTCAAGAAAATTAGAGATACCAAGGGAACATTTCATGCAAAGATGGGCTTGATAAAGGACAGAAATGGTATGGACCTAACAGAAGCAGAAGATATTAAGAAGAGGTGGCAAGAATACATGGAAGAACTGTACAAAAAAGATCTTCATGACCCAGATAATCATGATGGTGTGATCACTCACCTAGAGCCAGACATCTTGGAATGTGAAGTCAAGTGGGCCTTAGAAAGAATCACTACGAAAAAAGCTAGTGGAGGTGATGGAATTCCAGTTGAGCTGTTTCAAATCCTGAAAGACGATGCTGTGAAAGTGCTGCACTCAATATGCCAGCAAATTTGGAAAACTCAGCAGTGACCACATGACTGGAAAAGGTCAGTTTTCATTCCAATCCCAAAGAAAGGCAATGCCAAAGAATGCTCAAACTACCGCACAATTGCACTCATCTCACATGCTAGTAAAGTAATGCTCAAAATTCTCCAAGCCAGGCTTCAGCAATACATGAACCGTGAACTCCCTGATGGTCCAGCTGGTTTTAGAAAAGGCAGAGAAACCAGAGATCAAATTGCCAACATCTGCTGGATCATGGAAAAAGCAAGAGAGTTCCAGAATAACATCTGCTTCTGCTTTATTGACTATGCCAAAGCCTTTGACTGTGTGGATTACAATAAACTGTGGAAAATTCTGACAGAGATGGGAATACCAGACCACCTGACCTGCCTCTTGAGAAACCTGTATGCAGGTCAGGAAGCAACAGTTAGAACTGGACATGGAACAACAGACTGGTTCCAAATAGGAAAAGGAGTATGTCAAGGCTGTATATTGTCACCCTGCTTATTTCACTTCTATGCAGAGCACATCATGAGAAACGCTGGACTGGAAGAAACACAAGCTGGAATCAAGATTGTGGGGAAATATCAGTCACCTCAGATATGCAGATGACACCACCCTTATGGCAGAAAGTGAAGAGGAGCTAAAAAGCCTCTTGATGAAAGGAAAGAGGAGAGCGAAAAAATTGGCTTAAGCTCAACATTCAGAAAATGAAGATCATGGCATCCGGTACCATTACTTCATGGGAAATAGGTGGGGAAACAGTAGAAACAGTGTCAGACTTTATTTTTGGGGGCTCCAAAATCACTGCAGATGGTGACTGCAGCCATGAAATTAAAAGACGCTTACTCTTTGGAAGAAAAATTATGACCAACCTAGATAGTGTATTCAAAAGCAGAGACATTACTTTGCCAACAAAGGTCCGTCTAGTCAAGGCTATGGTTTTTCCAGTAGTCATGTAAGGATGTGAGAGTTGGACTGTGAAGAAGGCTGAGCGCCGAAGAATTGAGGCTTTTGAACTGTGGTGTTGGAGAAGACTCTTGAAAGTCCCTTGGACTGCAAGGAGATTCAACCAGTTCATTCTGAAGATCAACCCTGGGATTTCTTTGGAAGGAATGATGCTAAAGCTGAAACTCCAAGAACTTTGGCCACCTCATGCGAAGAGTTGACTCATTGGAAAAGACTCTGATTCTGGGAGGATTTGGGGGCAGGAGGAGACGGGGACGACAGAGGATGAGATGGCTGAATGGCATCACGGACTCGATGGACGTGAGTCTGAGTGAACTCCAGGAGTTGGTGATGGACAGGGAGACCTGGCATGCTGTGATTCATGGGGTTGCAAACAGTCAGACATGACGGAGCGACTGAACTGAACTGAACTGAAACTTAGAATAAAAATTTTGGATGGCAATTAGAAAAATATAGCAGAAAGTATACTTTTCCAAAATTCTCTTAGATGTATCACAAGCAAAAAATGTTTGAAGAACACTGATCTAGGTTTGATAACTAAAAATAGAATTGCTAACTCAAAGTATGTTTATCTTCAGCTTTACGAAATAGTGCCAGGCTGCATAGATACACATGTTGGCATGTTGAAATAGGTTTTTTTCTTTTGATCTTCACCAAGATTTGGAATTTTCAGTATTTCAGTTCAGTTCAGTTCAGTCGCTCAGTTGTGTCTGACTCTTTGCGACCCCATGAATCGCAGCACGCCAGGCCTCCTTGTCCATCACTATCTCCCGGAGTTCACTCAAACTCATGTCCATTGAGTCAGTGATGCCATTCAGCCATCTCATTCTCGGTTGTCCCCTTCTCCTCCTGCCCTCAATCCCTCCCAGCATCAGAGTCTTTTCCAATGAGTCAACTCTTCGCATGAGGTGGCCAAAGTTCTAGAGTTTCAGCTTTAGCATCATTCCTTCCAAAGAAATCCCAGGGTTGATCTTCAGAATGGACTGGTTGGATCTCCTTGCAGTCCAAGGGACTCTCAAGAGTCTTCTCCAACATCACAGTTCAAAAGAATCAATTCTTCAGCGCTCAGCCTTCTTCACAGTCCAACTCTCACATCCATACATGACCACAGGAAAAACCATAGCCTTGACTAGACAGACCTCTGTTGACAAAGTATTGTCTCTGCTTTTGAATATGCTATCTAGGTTGGTCATAACTTTTCTTTCAAGCAGTAAGCGTCTTTTAATTTCATGGCTGCAGTCACCATCTGCAGTGATTTTGGAGCCCCAAAAAAGTAAATTCTGACACTGTTTCCACTGTTTCTTCAATCTGTTTCCCATGGAGTGATGGGACTGGATGCCATGATCTTCATTTTCTGAACATTGAGCTTTAAGCCAACGTTTTCACTCTCCTCTTTCACTTTCATCAAGAGGCTTTTTAGCTCCTCTTCACTTTCTGCCATAAGGGTGGTGTCATCTGCATATGTGAGGTGATTGATATTTCTCCCCGCAATCTTGATTCCAGCTTGTGTTTCTTCCAGTCCAGCGTTTCTCATGATGTACTCTATATGGATGTGTATACATTGGTGTCTTGTGCTTTCTTTCTCATTGTGCTTTTAAGTTGGATTTCCCTATTTACTAATTAGGGTAAGCATCTTTTCATATGTTTATTACCATATAGGTTTCCTTTTCTATAGAGTGCCATTCAAGCTTTTGCAGATCCTTTTTTTTTTTTCTTTTGAGTAGTTTGTGTTTTTCTAATTTCTTTGAAATAATTCTTAACATTCTGGCTACTACCTCTTTTCAGTTATATGTATAGTATTAAGATACTTTCAATTCATGACTTATATTTTTATTCTTTTTTAGTATTATGTGATAGACAAAAAGTTTGAAGGATTTCTTTGAATCTTAAGAAATCTTTTTCTACATCAAAATCATAAAAATATATTGTCATCTAAAAGTTTCCTTTCACATTTAATTATTTAATCAACCTGGGATTGATTTTCATGCTTGCCATGTATGCATTCAATTTCATTTTTTTTTCACATAGATAATTATTATAGCGCCCCTTATTGGAATACACCATCATTTATTTGCTCATTGATCTAAAGTGCCAACTCTGTTATAAATCAGCTTTGCAAATACATATGTGTAGGTCTGTGTCTGGGCTCTCTGTTGTTTTATAGACTAACTCATCACTTTCTGTGTAGCAGAAATTCTGTTTTCAGTTCAAGCCTATTTCCTTCTGGGCATACTGTGCTACCACACTTCCCAGTCCCTCTTGCAGTTGAATGAGGCCATTTATGACTGAGTTCTATAGGGGATGTAGACAGAAGTTAAATACATGACTTCCACACCTGGCCCCAAGTTTCTCACAAGACCCTTCATAGTCTCGTTTCGAGTTTGTGCCAGGTGTGGAGGGCCCAGGAGAGCATTGTGAGTCCATAATCAATGGCAGAGTCTAGCCAGGAGTCTGGGATTTTAAATATCCCATGATCCTCCTCCCAGTGCATCTTTGTGTATCTCTCCCTCCTCATCTGCTACTAGTGTGCCTTGGACGTTAGTTTTTATTATCACTTGTTTAAACTGATACAGACAATTGAGACCCAAGTGCATGAAGGTACGTGAGAAAGTAACCAGGTCAACTGCAAAAAACAGGTGTAACGGTGCCAGGATTGAAATGCATGTCTTTCAAATATTTAGGATTTTTATTCTAGGCACAGTTCTGTTCTAATGAATGGTGAATACTGTCAGGAGTTTCCTCATTCTTTTCTACCTGAAAAGAAATCACATTAAGAATTCTTTGAACTTAAGGGCAAATGTTTCTGATGTTGTTTTTATAGTCCTTCACTGATACAGATGTCTACGGTGCCTAGAGCAGTTGGAAGCAGCATTGTGAGCACAGCTTGAAACCAGCTTTTTTTCTTTTTTGTCTGCAATTCATCTTAATTGTGGCACACAGAATCATCTCTAGTTACAGCCTGAGGGGATCTTTCAGCTGGGACTTTCGAACTCTTAGCTGTGACACATGGGATCCAACTCCCTGACCAGGCACTGGACCACCAGAGAAGACCCCGCAAAGCAGCTTGGTTTTATACCTTAGTTCTTTTGCATAACTTGGTGTGTTGGGCAAGTTACTTAACCTCTCTGTGTCTGCTCATTTAGCCATAAGATGGAGATGATAATGATCTCATTCCATAGGGCTGATATGAGGAGTAAATGAGATGGTTTATGTAAAGCACCTAGAACAGTTAGGCAGCCTAGATATAGCAAGTCTTATTAAATGTGGGTTATATAGTGAGAAATCCGAACTAATGACATATATTTGAGGAGACAGAAAAGATAGGTGGACAAGATTAAAAATTCAAATTGATGAATAATTGTGGAATTAGAGATATGTTGCTCTAATAGGATATTCTGGTAAAAATTAAAATTTATACTGGTCTTACCATCTGATGTATTTGTATCCGGGTATTAGGAAAACTACAGAAAAAGCCTATACACAGTGAGTTTTTTTTTTAAGACAGTAGCCAAAGGAGCTTAAATTATTAATGTCTTCCAGTGAAAAGTATTATTGTATTTGAAAAACTATGAAGTAAATGACTCTTACACTAGCCAGTTCAGTTCAGTCACTCAGTCGTGTCCGACTCTTTGCGACCCCATGAATCGCAGCACGCCAGGCCTCCCTGTCCATCACCAACTCCCGGAGTTCACTCAAACTCATGTCCATCATGTCGGTGATGCCATCCAGCCATATCATCCTCTGTCGTCCCCTTCTCCTCCTGCCCCCAATCCCTCCCAGCATCAGAGTCTTTTCCAATGAGTTCAACTCTTTGCATGAGGTGGCCAAAGTACTGCAGTTTCAGCTTTAGCATCAGTCCTTCCAATAAACATCCAGGACTGATCTCCTTTAGGATGGACTGTTTGGATCTCCTTGCAGTCCAGGTACTCTCAAGAGTCTTCTCCAACACCACAGCTCAAAAGCATCAATTCTTTGGTGCTCAGCTTTCTTAACAGTCCAACTCTCATATCCATACAGACCACTGGAAAAACCACAGCCTTGACCAGACGGACCTTTGTTGGCAAAGTAATATCTCTGCTTTTCAACATGCTATCTAGGTTGGTCATAACTTTTCTTCCAAAGAGTAAGCGTCTTTTAATTTCATGGCTGCAATCACCATCTGCAGTGATTTTGGAGCCCCCCAAAATAAAGTCTGACACATAAGCACATGCAATTTACAACTAGAATGTTATAATGAAGGGTACAAATAGCCTTTGTCAAAATGGAGATAGATACTTGTTCTAAAAGCTTCCCTCAAATACTATCAAATATATTTTAAGGTGATCATTGCATAACTCAGAAAAGACAAAGTGGACAAGAGAATTAAAAATATATGCTACTTTATTGTCAAAATTGACAAACTTAATTTCCTTTAACAGGAATATTAATTTAAGGGTCTCTATAAAGCCATCACTATTTTGTGAGTATAAAAGACAAGAGGGTCAAAGACAACTGTTAGTGGGGAAAGGACAACAATTCTACATGCAGGCCAGATTCCTCACCCACAGAATCACAATGACCTTCAGAGCCCTAGGCAATAACAGACATGCAATACCAACTCAACTGATCTTGGCCCAGTCTGGTAAGATTCGCTTTGCACTATCTTTCCAAGCACTTGAAGAGTTCCGTTTGTTGGAACACTGGCTGATTTGAAGAGTGAAATTTTAGATTATTTATGGGATTAGAAACAGGATCACACCTGCTTTTGAATTACACTAGGATGAAGCTGGAGAAGGCAATGGCAACCCACTCCAGTGTTTTTGCCTGGAGAATCCCAGGGACGGGGGAGCCTTGTGGGCTGCCGTCTATGGGGTTGCACAGAGTCAGACAAGACTGAGGCGACTTAGCAGCAGCAGCAGGATGAAGCCATAGTCCCTACAATGCTGGCCTCAGGTATGTAAAGTCCTGCCAATAGCTTGGGCAGGAGACCGAAATAAGCTCCTTATCCATGACCAACAGCAAGGATGTGAAGGTCTTCCTGAATGAACATTATAATGTGGAGGCTATGCTCTGTCCTTAGCATCAAAAGATAAGGATCTAGCTAGTTGGAACAAGAGAAAAAAATAAAGGCCTTTACTGTTCCCTTGAGACAGGTGTCCAAGGATGAAGAAAGCTGCGTGTGCATGCACTGGTTATCCAGATCACAATTTTCATTCTCTCTACTATAAACCAGATGTGTGTGTGCACCAAGTCGCTTCAGTAATATCCAATTCTGTGTGACCCCATGGACTGCAGGCTTCCAGGCTCTTCTGTCCATGGGATTCTCCAGGCAAGAATACTGGAGTGGGTTGCCATGCCCTCCTCCAGGAGATCTTCCCAATCCAGGGATTAAACTCAAGTCTTTTATGTCTTAAGTATTGGCAGGTGGGTTCTTTACCACTAGTACCACCTGGGAAGCCCATAGATCAGATATACATAGCCAAAGGAGACCTTGTAAATAGGCCCATCTTAAAAATTAAAAGTAATGGTGTGCAGCTCTCTTTGAAGTTTTAGGTTGCGGAAGTTTCCTTCAGTTCCCAGGAAAGGCCAAGGATGAGACAACACTGATATGTTGAGATGGTGATATCTGAGATTAAGTATATGTAAAAGTAAAATGAAGCTAGATTATCAAGTGAATGAGAAAGGAACCTGAACTCACTTATCCTTGTATACACTTACCATTCACTCAATAGAAGAGGAATCACTACATGCAAAAAAAAAATCAGCATTTTCCATTTTTCTAGTTTAAAGATAAATACTTATGAACTAGAAAAACTGAGCAGGTATTGTCCCATATTATTTAAAACAATACTGTGGTTACTGAAATGGTAGCTCAAATTTTTGCCATCTCTTTGAAACAGAAGAGTGGAGAGGATGCAAAGAAACAGCCGTTTGTAACTCTGTTCTCAATTCAAGATTCCTTATTCACTTTTGCATGAGGTTAGAATCTAATTAAGCTCACCCACTTGATTAATTTTATCCTCCTGTATAAGAACTCTTCAAATTTGAGTAGGGGCAGGAAATGGGTAGTATGGGCTTTTGGAAATTTCGATGGGCTAAAAAGCATTCATATAAGATTCTGTGATTGAGAGGATCACACTGAAAACTTACAGAAAAAAAGCCATATGAAAATCAAACTAGGCAAAGTGGGTTTCTACAGTCTATTAGCAAGGCTACCTGGAAAACTTGTGGAGTCAAATAAAAAACTAAAGCGTATTGCTTCTTTTCTTATTCTATTCCATTCCATTTTATAAAAACTGTGGTAAATGCAGACAATGTACTGGTCATTTCTCAATAGCCCCAAATAAGCCCTTCAGCTGGGGTGGCTGTGAATATGAAACACAAGCAAGATGATTTCAGTTTGGTGTGCCTTGCGGAGAGCAGGCAAGGCAAGCTACAATGACTTTGGGCGGCTGTGAAGTTTTTATTACCCAATCATAAAAAGGACTCTTTCAAGTGCTTCCCTTTTAGCACTCTTCAATGACTGTTGTGCCAATCAAGGAGTAAAGCTTTTTCTTAACAAGTCGGAATCCTGAGCTCAGGATCAGAGTTTGCCTGAGGCCAGAGGAGAAGCGACCTCGACTAAAGAAAAAATCCCTGAAGCTCGTCCATGAGCAGTTCTCCTGCTTAAACACGAGGGTGAGCTCAAAGGTGGGCACCACGCTAGAATCACACACAATCCTATCCAGCTTTTTACATACATTTTCAATTTCCAAGTTCACGTGCATAACACAGCCCCGCAGACCACAGGGCTCTGTGGAGGAAAGTCTCAGGACGTCTTGAGCAATCCTCTGGGTCAGTTTCTCAGGAACAAGGACTCTGGAGCAGCCAAGTTTGGTGTGCTTAGATTTGGACAGACAGTTCTCCAGCATTTTTACCAAACTCTGGCAAGTTGTCTCCTCAAATACCACCTCATTGAGGTTGGGCTCAGGAACAACATAATCCCAGTAGTCAAAATCTGTGGAAAATGGAAGTTTAAGATGAAAACAAACAAACAAACCCAGGAGCAGGAAAAACACACCCAGGTTTGGCAACACTGTTTATTTCTATCTATCAGATCTACTCTTCTAATATTTGTTTGGAAGTCATTTGATCTCACTTTGCTGTTAACTTTCTGAGTAACAAAGCAAATCAACTGACCTGACACTGAAAGTTCATCTATGAAATAAAGGTTTTGATAAATAGGGTAGGTAGCCTATCACCATTTTTCAATAAACTTATATGTGAGTACACACACACAATCTTAAAGAGTATGTAACCAAATCTATTCATGGCCATTTTAGAATACTAGTGATTTTCTTTTCTATCTTGCTTCCTGATTTGCTTATGGGGGATTTCAAGTTTGCTTTTATAGAGACTATGCATTAGGTTAGGACTAAAAATGTTAATAATATTTTTGGACTAAGGATTGTTACTTTCTAAGAATTCATTCATTTATTCTTGTAAAACAGTTTTTTTTTTTGCTATTATTCTTTAGTGATGAACTTAAAATGACCTTGATGATGAGCTTTATTAAACATCAATTAAATTTGTGTTTTCTTTAAAAGTCTTTACTGGAATAACCTGTAGATCCCAATTTTAGCTTCAACCTCTTCGATTAAAAATTGCCCACAGAGAAGACTTCTGAGGTTCGCAAGGATATTTATAACTGGCTGGGTGGATTTTTTTTTTTTTTTTTTGGAGCCAAGCAAAACAAAATAGTCCTAGGAAAACAAAATTAGATTTGCTCAAAGGAAAAGAGATAGCTCTGCATTTGGTCACCTACCTTCCAAATTAATCCTACCCCTTGGCAGGATGCCACACCACACAGTCAACTGAGCAGGTCACAGGCAGATGCCCTGTGGGCTCCCTGCCTGAAGCCTACTGCATCTTTGTTGGCTGCTACATCACTTACATACTTAGATCACTGTGTGTGTGTGTGTGTGTGTGTGTTTTTAATAAATAAAACAAATGCACTCCAAATTATAAGGCTCTTTTTTTAAAAAAAATCTATGTTGAAGACAGAGAATTTTAGAGCTTTGGCTTACAAAATTAGATCAGCAACCACTTCACCTTCTAAATGAGCAAGGCCCAATGATCTTAAGCAATTGATCTACGTCCACACGGATTCTGAGTGGCAGCACAGCATGTTAATTTAGACACTGTTGTTTCAAATTACAAGACAATACGTCCAGCATCACTGCAGTTTTAAAGCTTCCCTTGGCATTAAAAAATGAAATAATGGGTATATCCGCAGATAGAATACTACTCAGCAACCAAAATGAACACATACTGATAGAATCAACAGCATGGAATGGATCTCAAAATCATTAGGCGGTGGGAAAGAAACCAGATACAAAGAGTACATATTACACGCTCCATTTGCATGTAGTCCTAGAGCTAAAAGTAATCTATAGTGACAAAAAGCAGGTCAGTGTTTCCCTGGAGACAGGGGAGAGGTAGGGTGGGTAGAGCAAATGGGTCTGTGGGGCTTTGGGGGCAGAAGGTGATGGTACTGGTTACACAGGTGAATACATTTGTCAAAACACACATAACTGTATACTTAAAATTCACCATAACTTCACAACCATGTAGGGTAGGGGCCTGTATAGTTTTTAATCCCAAGGAGTCTATCAGCCACAGACTAAAACCAGGTAGCCCTTGGGATTTTATTTTTTGCTTCTTTTGATTCTCACTGTCATAGAAGATGCTGTTTTAAAGAATCTCTTTAAGATAGATTTTATCGCATCTCCAAAATTCAAGGAGAGGGTCCACACGGCATGCCTGCCAATCTCAATCCATCCAGGGAATGAGGCCTTTGGAGGGAAGAGAAGTAGGCGGTTGGGAAACTCACCATTTAGCAGGCTCCCCGGGTGGAAGCCATGGTCCAGCAACTCTGAAATGCTGGCCGGGTTCTTACTGCTCAAGCTGCCAGTTGCAACCATGGTCAACGGCTCTGTTTCCCTCGCGGGGCGGAACGGCCTTTCCGGGGAGCTAGAAAAAGGAGGCAAGAAGGACAGATTTGCAAAAGCAAGCAAGACGTGCAGGAGTTCCTAAAATGCCCAGCGTCCCCGGAGCGAACAAGGCGAGGCATTCATTTTCCAAAGGGGTGGAATCGGCCTCTGCAACTCAGGTTCACAAAACCCTGGGAGCAAAGACGCCAACTAACAGCCACAATCTTCAACTAACTCAAAGTTGGCAAAACTCGGAACCGATTTGCCCCGCGGAGCTCAGCCCTGAGCCCAGAGGAGCGGAGCCCCCGCCCCCATTCCTCCCACCCAGGCAGCCCCCGGCCTCACTTGCTGGGGGTGCGCCGGGGCCGACGTGCTCGCTGGTCCAGCAGCGGGTAAATCGAGGCCGGCCCTGTCTTCAGGAACCCCCTCCCTCGGGGCCTCAGTGACCTGCGGGCCCAAGCAACCACCGGCACCTTGCTCGTCCCCCGCCCCGCCGGTTCAGGCTCCACTAAGCTGCATCGCCGCGGGGGCTTTGAGCACTTTATATGCCCAGCCTCCTCACCCGGTCCCGGCCCGCCCACCTGCACCGCCCCGCCCCGGGCTCGCGCCCCGCCTCCCCGGGGTCGGGTTGCATCTCCACCCGCACACTTCCAGCCTCCCCAGGCGAGCCGCTGGGAGTTAAGGAAAAGTTTGCCGTAGGGTTGACACCTGTTGTTTTTTGGGGTGGGCCACGGGTCACCACGAGTGCAATCCTGGGTGCACGACTCGCACCAAACTGATCGCTCGCCTCCGCCACCAACCTGGATTCTTGGGTGCGACCCCTCTCCCCAGCGTGTGCACACTCACTCACGCTCCTGATGGCCTCGGTGAGGTTCTGTCCCGGCGAAGCGGGAAGCTTTCTGACTTTGTCTGTGACCGTGACCCGAGTCTTTGCTCTGACATGCCGAACACTGTGCTTAAATATGTTTAGCTGTTCAACGGGCACCATTTATGCACTTAGTGCTGGCCTCTGACGGAATTAATTCTAATCCGCTTCTCGTCCCAAGGTTTCTGTACTCTCCTTTCCCGCACGCGGTCAGCTCTAGCTTGCCTTCCCGCATCCGAGGCTCCCCAGCCTGGGGTCTTCTCGGCACCTTCCTAGCGTTTCATCTATGACTAATGCGTTTTCTCCGGGAGAAGGGTGAGCCTGTTACTCTTCTAATTAGACCTGGCTCCAGAGAGCCAGCAGCTTGAATGAAGGGGAGTTTGCCAAGAAACTAAACAAAACCTTTAGTTGATAGTTTTATTCCTAGTTTGTTTTTTTTTTTAAACAGAATCTCTATAGTGGCGGTATCAATTTACATTTCCTCCAACAATGCAAGAGGGTTTCCTTTTCTTCACACCCTCTCTGGCATTATTGTTTGTATATATTTTTGATGGTGACCATTCAAACCAGTGTGAGGTGATACTCCATTGTAGTTTTGATTTGCATTTCTCTAATAATGAATGTTGTTGAGCACACTTTTCATGTGTTTATTAGCCATCTGTATGTCTTCTTCAAAAGAATGTCTGTTTAGGTCTTCTGCCCTTCCTGCAATTAAAAAAAAAAAAAAAAAAAGTGAGGTTTTAGCTGCTTCCACTACCTGTCTAGGTTTCTGGGAGCAGTTGTGGTTCTCGGAGACAGAAGCTCCTGGCCAGCCCCATTAGGGGAAGGAACTTGGGCATGGGCAGTCTTGAGGGGCTTGAGGGAATGAAGATACAGTGTTTTATATCCCTGTGAAGCTTGATGTCCTGTTCTGAACCTGAGCGCACAGTGGAACAGGGGAGTGCGGCAGGGTCAACACCCCGGCACAAGCCATCAGCTACACGCTCTGTGTTCTTCCACAGTGCCTAAGCTTGCCTGTTCACTCCCTGGTGTGCCCGTAGGGGATGATCTGGTCAGACGGAGCTTTCCCAATGACAGTGGTGGGTCAGGAGAGGAAATGGAGGGGATGCTTCAGGGAGAAGACTTTCTACAGGTAGGAGGTGCTACCCTTGGCTCTCAGTCCTATAATCTGCAAGGATCTGTGTAGGTTAGGGCCTTGAGAAGCCGTTTCAGCTGGCCAGACTGAAAACTCTTCTGAAGTAAAACAACAGCCGAAGGGGAAAGGAAGGTGTGATAAACAGATCAGGAGAAGGACACTGGGAGGCAGAGCAGCAGAAAGCCAGCTCGACAGTCCATTTTTAACTCGGCTTAGGCAGCTGCGTGCTGCCTGAAGGTCAGGGAGCCAAGGGAGGAGATGCTGATAGGCAGATTTCCACTTCTACTTCAGCAATAGAAAAGGGCCAAATAGACAAGCCAGTTTAAGCCAAACACTTGCAGTGGCAAGTGTGGTCAGGACCAATGGATGGTCAAGTCGGGGAGGGCAGCTGCCTGGCAGCTGGGGGTAGGGTTAGGACACTACCCTCCTTATCTGGGTGCCAGGGCTAATGAGGCTCACCTGCTTCTAAGGAGAGTAATTCGGATTGATATAAAAAGTGATGTGAACCTATACTAGTGAAGCAAAGAAATGACCCGTTTCAGTTTCCTTAGGGTGTTTAGGCATAGGGCTTCTCAAGTGGCTCAGTCGTAAAGAATCTGCCCGCCAAGCAAGAGATGCTGGTTAGAGATCCCTGGGTGGGGAAGATCCCCTGGAGGAGGAAATAGCAACTCACTCCAGTATTCTTGTCTGGAGAGGAGCCTGGAGGGTTATAGTACGTGGGTTTGCAAAGAATCAAGACACTGAGTCACTGAGCACGCACGCATAAATTAAGTACTCCCAAAGGGCCAGAAAGATTATTGAACCTTATAGCAGCTACTCTCAGCTCACCTGAGTAACTGAAATTTTGCCAAGTCCTTGGGGATTTTACCACAGAAAATAATTTACTTATGTATGAAAGATGAATAATGTAATTTTTTAGCTGAAAGGGCCTTGCTTTCAGAAATTATAGAACATAAGAAATTACTGATATAGAACACAGTTCCTGGGATAATGAATGGATATTGTCTTTTAAAAATCTACTTAAAAAGGTAAAAAATTCATTCTGTCTCTGGTTTGCATGTTTTCAGGGTTAAATGAACAGAGCTGATTTTTCCAAAGGAACTATAGAATAGAATTAGGAAAAACTATTAGTAAGTGCCCCAATAGTCTTGTCTCAAGATAGGGTGTTAGAGTTTGTACTGTTGTGAATACACTTAATTGCTTATAACTGAAAGTTGATCACATTGGCGTACCTCAGGTGTTTACCAGATACAGTGATGAAGTTTATTTCATTGCTGGTTTGTTATATCCTTTCTAATTAACATTATAAAGATAGTGAGGGTGCTTACTGGAAATAACCATTGTATATGAAGAGAAAATCTAATTGATTAAATAATTGATTAACTTTCATACACCAATGTACTATAACAAGCTACCAAAATCATAGGCAAGGACTTTAACTTAAGCATGCTTGCTTTTTTATTATTACTATAATTTACTTATCTGTCTTCCCACAAAAAAGAGAAATAGCAGCAATGAATGGCAACAGTATATTCATCTGATGCATACACAAATATTTAAGTTCCATGTTTCCTCGTGTATAAATATAGTATTTATAATATCACTGCTTACATAAAGTGCAAATTTAAACTACCAGCGATTTTGTAAAAAAGACAGACAATATGATGTTTTAATGTATTGTTATAGGAAATATTGGTATCTTGTGCATTTGTGATTTAGAGTGTTGAATATTTATTACTTGTTTTGCCAGCCTGTTTTCTCTTTTTATCCAATGTGTACCATTGTTCCTGAGCTCTTATTAATACATTTACATTCAGTGCATTGCTTATTTCATTTCATAAACTATGACACTGGAAGGGAAAATGACTGTGTTTCTTAATCTGTACAATAGATTCAGGGAGGATTTACAGAATATGAAAGTTGATCTGTGCAATATCCAAAGCCCCTTACCAAACTCATAAAGTTGTTGTGAGGATTAAAAGAGAAACCCTTATAATCAATTTAAAATATTATCCCTTTTTTAATAAAATAAATTTGAGATCTTTGATTTCACACTGTCTCTGGCTTTCCTTAGTTGTGCTAAATTCTAACCCTCATGTGAGGTCTTAGAACAGAGCCTGTTACACAGCAAGTACTTAATAAGTGATAGTTATTGTTGTTGATTTTATTGTTATCTTGAAATTGTAGTTTTCTGGTTCAATGAAGTCAATGCTAGAGGGGCTACATGGGGTTAGAGAAGTATTGCTAAGGTAGAACACAATTTATGGTCTTTAATGTTTTTAGGAAATCTAGAAAATATTTGCCACTGATTAGGAAGACCTTTTTTATTAGAATATGTGCATAACTGTTTTGGGGAGTGGTGAAGGAGATCTCCCAATGATATGTAAGAAAATATTGTGGATAAAAAGTTACCTGATTAATGCTTCATAATCTAGAAAATGGTTTCCCGGAAAAAAATAAAATTTATAGACATTTAGAATCATTGACTGTAAAACCATCCAGTTGTATCAAGATAAGTATGACATTCTGGATGAGACAGTTCATCATTATTTTTATTTGTCTTTGAGGATGTTCCACCCAATAAAATTTCCATTTCATCATTAAATATGCAATATGAGTTATTCTATGATATATTGAAAGATTTTCCATTAAGTAACATGGAGACTTTATCAAGTATAAGGCAAAAAAAGGTCCAATATAAAATAATATAATATCTACTGCTGCTAAAAGCTGAGAGAATTTTCCAGTAGCAGAAGGCTTCCCTTCTCTAAATTCAAGCAGATAAATGGTTCCCATAGTGACTTATCTCTTAAAATAGTTGTATGACTTTTTTCTCCTAATAAACAATGGTATGTATTATCTCCTTTTAAATAAAGCAAGCTGATATGTTTAAATGCACACAGTCTCTACTTTTCCTTAATTATGCAAAAGTTTCGAATTCAGGTGCCTACATAAGGGAATGTCAGCCAAGAATGTGGAGGAGGTCCTTGACATTTTTCTAGGGATGCAACTTAAAACCTTGGCAAGCCCCAAATTTGAGAATACCAGAATGTCATACCTTTTCTTTGGAATTCTTATAAATAAAGCTATGCATTCATGTAGGTGCTGGTCCGTCATTGTTCCCCCTTCCTTTGCCAGCCTAGTGTCCTATTCTGGTGGACGAGCTTTGTACAGCTTTTGTTGCTCACATTTGTTTCCCAGAAAAGTTATAATTTGCTTCATGGCATAAATTTGGGGGATAGTATGAGAAGAGAATTAAATCCCAAGAAAGCCCAATGGACTAGATGGGGTTTCTGCAGAGTAGCCTTTAGAATATATCTGATCCCAATTTTGCAGATGTCAAGTATATTAAAATGAAAAAGCTTGACGAAGTCACAGAGAGGTTCCAATTTTTGATATTTATGGTGTAGTAGTTAAACACATGGACTGTGGAGCCTGACTATTTAGGTGCATATCCCAGCATGACACAGACTAGCAGTATAGACATCAGTAAGGTCTTTAACGTTTCTGTGACTCCATTTCTGTGTTTAAAATGGGAATTGTAATAACTTTACTTTATGAAGGGCCTTTGTGGGGATTAAATGAGTTAATACACAATGGACTCAATAAACATCAGCCATGATTATAACTGTGTATTTTGCTCTGATCTTGAAAATTCCCAATGCCCCAGTGATCTTGTTATGAGAAGGTAGCTTGAGGAGTGTGACGTCTGTTTAAGGTGTGTATAAAAGTGTATCTTTGTTACACGTTCATTCATTGGTTGGTTGACATTCAGAAGTATTTATTGAATATTGATTCTCTGCCAGGCACAGAGAATGCAAGAGTCTCTATATCCTAGAGACTGTAGTTTAGAAAGATGTGCAGACAAATAAATATAAGATTACAATTAATGAACCAAGTTAGGGGAGCTACAGTGCACTGTGGCAGTGCAATGATATAAGCACTAATATGTTCTGAAGGAGGTTTTATAGCGTTGCTAGTCACCTTGTTTCATGGACCAGTAGCATGAACATCACTTACGTGCTCCTAAGAAATGCAGAACCTCAGCCCTCAATCCAACTCAAACAGAATCTGCTTTTTAAAAAGACTCCTAGGTGATTCATATGGTATGCAATGAAATTCTGGGAAGCTCTGCTTTTTTTAAAAAAGTATTTATTTATTTGGCTGTATCAAGTCTTAGTTGCAGCATGTGAAATCTTTAATTGCAGCATATGAACTCTTAACTGTGGCATAGGGGATCTAGTTTCCTGACCAGGGATGGAACATGGGCTCCCTGCTTTGGGAGCATGGAGTCTTAGCCACTGGACTATCAGGAAAGTCTCGGGAAGCTGTGCTTTTAATTAAAGAGAATAAACAAAACAATAAGATGATCTAAGTATTTGTAAAACTTTTTCTGGGCCAATTAATAAAAAGTACTTATTGAGTTCCTACTCTATAATAAGCCCTGGCCTTGATGAAAGGTGGTTCCCAGCTGGGCAAATGTTTGTGGAGTCTCCATAGCTCCTATTGGCCATCAAGACCTTGGGCTTGGCTCAAGAAATCATGCGCAGCTATGAACAATATTATAGAAAAATAAAATCCTATTTAATAAACTTGATACACTATCAAACTCTAAATTGTTTTTACTCTTGATGAAATGGAAGCCAGTTATATAAAAAAAGAAATGGGCTTAAATTGTAAAATGTATTTAAAATGATTGGTGGAATGTTGAATTTGGAAACAACAAATTTGGAAGGAAGGGAGTAGTATAGAAAGATATATGTCTTATTACCTCCAAATTTACTGGTGAGGGTAAGTACAGTTATGTAAGTTTTCATCTCTTCTTCTGAAATCATATCATAAAATATACTTTAAAACATTGACTTGATGTTTTGAAATATTTTGCTGTGGTTAAGAACTATTTTAATAAATGATATACAGTAACAGACGTTCTAAATCATAAATCGCTGAAGCAGCCTTTTGGGAGATGTCAATATACCTGGACTCACACTGAAGTTGTGTGACATTATTGATGCATTGTATCAAGTTGAGCAATAAGTGGTAATTAGAAAATTATTTATAGCAATGCATAATTACTTTGGCAGTAGATTTAGAGGTCCATATGCTAAAAGCAAGACAGTGCTCACCTCCATATGTGGAGGGGAACAGCACACCTCAGTGATTTGACTAAAGGCTGTGACTCAGTCAGGCTAGGCTTCAACTCCTGGATCTGCCACAGATAGACATCCTGAAATTAACTGAAATCCTTTGAATGTCAGCCTCCTCATCTGTAATGTAGAACATTCAATGAAACCACATATGTTACGTTTCTGGCAACATAATTTATACATATGAAGAACTCAGTGGAAGGTGGCCATTCTAAACACACATGGCTTATGTGAATTTGCACACGTAAGTAAAAGCACATTCTATTTAAGCAACTAATTTGTCATGTGCTGTGTTGGGCTTTTCAGGTTGTAGTAAATTTTACTTTGCAGATAATGGATAATAAGGGGTATATTGGTGGGAGAATTAGAAGACCTGGCCCCACATATAGCTTTCACAGGGACTTGGTCTCTGACCTGGGCACAGGATAAGGTAGCAGAATCACCCAGAAGTATTGAAAAACTAAAAAGAGATTCACCCAGCTGGGAGGAGGAGAGAGTTATTTGTGGATTCCAGAGCAATAGAGACTAAGGTCTGACTTTTTGGCAGTGTCTAGCAGGCGGCAGATACTACAGAGGAACTGGGCAGAGTTCCCATATTTGAAAAAGATTCTCGCTGCGCCCTGAGGACCATTCAGAGCAGCAGGAAATGGCCAGAGCGGACGGATGCTGATGGCACAAGTGATGGACATGTTGAGGGCAAACAATGACTAGAGGGAGGCTGTCTTCATCCCCACCCCACTCCTGGAATCTCAACATTGCACAGAATTCACCATCTTTGACATAAGCATTGGGTCTATGGAGTGGGAGGATGAGTATGGTGAGGGGAAGTGGGACTGAAATGAAAGTAACCTACTTCTTGGCGGAATAAAGCATAAATATCACATACTAAGCTAAACAGTAAACAAAAAAGCAGTAATATTGCTTAGTTATACTTCTAAAAATATGTTAATTTTTTGTTTCATTCAATTTACACATCATAATGTGGTTTTCTTGGACACCCTACTTTTAGCATTTATATCTAATGTAAGAGTTCCATTTCCAGTGCACAGTTACTATGAAAACTCCATAAATAAGAAATGTATTTATATTTTCTAAATCAGTAATCTATTTTAAATACACATTACAAAGATATAAGCCTTGTAAGAAATTATGTAGGTAGAATCTTACAATTTAATTGTAAAATTAGTTTTAAAATAATGATCTTTACACTTTTATCTTACTCTTAAGTAACCTACGGGAAGTATTTCTGAGGCAGGTCCAGAAAACTCAAAATGCATTAATAAAGTATAATTGACTTTGACTTTACAATCAATTTAAAAGCTTCAAAGTGAAAAATCAAATTCCTGTTGCTACTTCTCATTCATATCATTCTTTGTACCCCCTGCCTGGAAGTAACCACTTTTATTAGTTTTTATGCATTCTTCTAGAATTTCTTTATGGAAATACAAGCACATACTAATATATATTCTCATTTTCACTTTTTCACTCTAAAGGAAAAAACTATATGTTCTTCTCATTGCCTTTTTGCACTGAATATAAAACTTAAGAGTTCTTTCTGTATGAACTTATAATTATTCTCTCTAGCCTATAAAGTACTAGTGTTCTGCCTTATAGATTTTCATCTCACCTGTACATTACAAGGGATATTTTGATTATTGATAGATATTTTACAGTTACATGCAATTCTTTAATGAATAATCTTATTCAGAAGTCACTTTGAATGTGGGAAAAATTAAGATAAATTCTAGAGGAGGGTCTTTTGAAACCAAAGACAAATATGCAAAATATAGTTTTGAAAGATCTTGATCAATTATCTTTTTCAGAGGTTGTACAGTTTTGGGGACCCACCAATAAAGTATGATAATTTCTCTTCTCATAGGCTCTCCAACATTTGTTCACTTCATAACTATTTTAAGCATTTACTATGCCTTTTTATATAGTTTTAACATGCTCTGAAAACCTATTGGCTGGGAGTTGCAATTTCATTCATTCATGGTAGGAAATGCATTGTCCTATTTTGAAAAGGGAGAAACTGTAAGTGGAATGTATTAATCACAATTCTCAGGAAAAACTAGAAATATATCAAAGTTTTCCTAATTCCCAGTTTTGGAAAAGTATTAGGGTGTATCTATAATGATTTTATAACTTCAGATTGGTCGGTTAAAGCAGCAAAAGTTTTTTCTTTTTTTTTCCTTCTACAGTTCCATTTGTACTGAATTTTCAATCAAATGTTATGGTTATGGTTATGTTTATGTATTCTGGTTATGTAAGGACATTGCTGTGTTTATTGAGGCCAAAGTTCCTTTGGTTTCTTTTAAGGAGAAAATCTTCATTTAAAAAGAGAAAGACATTTTTTTAAACATAAAATTTACAAATTGCCTATATTTTTATTTCAATGTTCAAATAATTCAATAACATTTCCCTCTTTTAACCACTACAAAATTATAACTCATGGTAAAATGTTCAGTTAAATGAAATTTGGTACATCAGAAAATTTGGTACTCATATTGAGTACAGAAGAGATCATGGGTTCAAGTGCAGGTTTGAGAGTGTTCTAGGTCTGCTCTAATTGATAGCCACTACACACATGTTGCATTGAACACTTTAAAATGTGACTAATCCAAAGTGAGCTGTGTAAAATACACACCAGATTTCAAAGATTTTATCGAATATAAAGAATGCAAAACATCTCATTAATAATTACATTATGTCTGTTACATGTTGAAGTAGTAAGATTTTTATATATTGGATTAAAGAAAATATCAGAATTAATTTCACTTCTTTTTAGAATTTTTTTAACATAACTATTAGAAAATGAAAATACTATATGTGGTTTGCAGTCATTGTGCACCTTAAGAAATACAAGGCAATACTATTCTAGATCTTCGCCACTTCACCTTAAAAAAGGAAGCATAGTAGCTTCCTTGCATATAAATGAGGATTTGAAAATTCTTTTTTTTAATTTAAAGTATAGTTGTTTTACAATATTGTGTTAGTGTCAGGTATACAGCAAAGTGATTTGGTTGTAGATATGCTTATATTCTGTTTTCTTGAGGGTTTGAAAATTCTTAAAAGTATACTCTGTAAATGGTAACTATTAAGCTGGGGGATCAGGTTTACTGTGATATACTTTAAACATATTAAAACCTACTCTATTTAGTGTAGCGTTCTCAAAGTTTAAACAACTCTTACAGTCATGTACCCACCATTACCACCACAATCAATACAAACAGTTCCGTCACCACAAAATATTATTACGTTGTGAGTATTTGTAATCAGCCTCTTGCCTGAAGCCCAGCCCTGGGCAAACATGTTACATATATGGATTCACAGTCTGTAGACTTTTGAGTCTTGTTTCTTTTGCTTAGCATAATTCATTTGAGATTCGTCCAAGTTGTTGTATTAGTAGTTCTTTCCATTTCTGAGTACTATTCAATTGAATATATGTACCACATTTTGTCTATTCATTTGGAGTTGAAGGACATTTGGGTTTTTTCCAGTTTTTGAGGATTATGAGTAAACTCAGTGTATATATTTGCTTACAGATTTGTATATTAATATACATTATCATTTCTCTTAGATAAGTACCAAGAGACTGGAATTGCTGAGTCATATGGTGTTTGTTTAATTTTATAAGAAGTTGCCAAAATGTTTCCCCAAGTGGTTCCAGTTTTGTACTTCCCCCCAGCAATGTATTAATATGAGTATTCCCAGGTGTGCCATACCTTTGCCAGAATATGATGCTGTCATTCCTCTGCCTTTTTTCTTTTTAATTTTAGTCCTTCTAATAGGAAGGTAATAGTATCTCATTATGGTATTAATTTTTATTTTATTCATGACTCATTTTGTTCAACATCTTTTCATGAGCTTGTCATATGTATGTATTATTTGATGAAATATATGTTGAATATTTTCGCCCATGGCTTTTTAATGGATTTTTTGAGGCTTGAGATTTCTTTATTATTATTGAGAATTTGAGAGTTCTTATTATTGAGACTTGAGGGTTCTTTATGAATTTGAGATGTAAGTCCCCTATTAGATAGATGCTTTGCAAACATTTTTGACCAGTGTGTACATTTTTAATTCTTTTAGCAGTGTATTTTGAAAAAAAGTTTTAAGTTATGATAATGTCCAATTTGTTAGTACTTTCATGAGTCATATTTTTGTCTCATATCCAACAATTTCTATATAACTCAAGATTACAACTATTTTTCTCATGTTTTCTTCTAGAAATTTTATAGTTTTACATTTATGTGTGTGATCTACTTTGAGCTCCTTTTTGTATATGATAGATGGTGTGGGTTGTAATTATTTTTTTTTACCTATAGATGCCCAGTTGCTCTAGCATCATTTGTTGGAAAACAATATCCTTAATGGAATTGCCGTTGCATCTTTATGAAAAGTCAATTGACTATATACATGCCACTTTATTTTTGGTATTTATTGTACTCTATTAATCTATATGCTTGCCTTTTATCAATATCACAAGTCTTGAAAGCAAGTAATGTGAGTCTTCTAATTTTGTTCTTCTCTTTGAAAATTATTTTGGCTTTCTAGTTCCTTTGTGTCTTCATATGAATTTAGAATCAGCTTGTTAATTTCAAAAGAAAATGTCTTCTGGGATTTGATTAGAAAAATTTTTTCAACTTTGAGTTTTCCAATAATAAACATGATACAAGTTCTCCATTTATTTAGGTCTTTGATTTCTTTTTTAAACATCTGTGGTTTTCAGCTTACAAAAACTGCATATATTGTTTTTATTTATACATATTACATTTTATGCTATTTTAAAATTTCAAGTTCCGATTGTTCATTGCTAGCATATAGAGTGGAGAAGGCAATGGCACCCCACTCCAGTACTCTTGCCTGGAAAATCCCATGGACAGAGGAGCCTGGTAGGCTGCAGTCCATGGGGTCAAGACGAGTCAGACACGACTGAGCGACTTCACTTTTACTTTTCACTTTCATGCATTGGAGAAGGAAATGGCAACCCACTCCAGTGTTCTTGCCTGGAGAATCCCAGGGACGGGGGGGCCTGGTGGGCTGCCGTCTCTGGGGTCGCACAGAGTCGGACACGACTGAAGCGGCTTAGCAGCAGTGGCAGCAGCATACAGAAATGCAATAGAAATACAGAAATACTATAAAAATGCAGAAATACAAGATATAAGAAAATTGACCTGTTCTTTAACTCTTGCTAAAATGACTTAGTAGTTCTACTAACTTTTAAATCAATTCTTTGGGATTTTCTCCACAGGAATCATGCTGTCCGTAAATACATAGTTTTATTCCATTCATTCCAATCTGCTTTTGTTTCATTTTTTAATTTTCCCTTTATCACACTGAGCAGATCCTCAGGCAGGATGTTGAATGTGAGTAGTGAGAAAGGATATCCTTGTCTTGTTCTCACTTTTGGGGAAGCATGCAGTTCACATTATTGTAAACTGTAATGTTAGCTGGAGACATTTTGGAGATTCTCTCCATCACACTGAGGAAACTCTCTACTAATCCTTGTTTGCTAAAAGGATTTTTATTATGAATGGACGTTAAATTTTGTCACATACATTCTTCTACATCTTTTGTGATGATTATGTGATCTTCTGCTTTAATCTGTTGATATAGTGAATTACATCTATTGATTTCAGAATTTTGAACCAGCCTTACCTTTCCTCATGATGTATTATTGCTTTCATATACTTGGATTCAATTTACTAGTATTTTGCTAAGCTATGACAAACATAGACAGTATATTAAAAAGCAGAGACATTACTTTGATGACAAAGTTCCATCTACTCAAAGATATGGTTTTTCTAGTAGTCATGTGTGGATATGAGAGTTGGCCAACAAAGAAGGCTGAGTGCCAAAGAATTGATGGTTTTGAACCGTGGTGTTGGAGAAGACCCTTGAGAGTTCCTTGGAGAGCAAGGAGTTCAAACCAGTCTATCCTAAAGGAAATCAATCCTGAATATTCTTTGTAAGGACTGATGCTGAAGCTGAAGCTCCAATACTTTGGCCACCTGAAGGGATGAGCTGACTCATTGGAAAAGACCCTGATGCTGTGAAAGATTAAAGGGAAGGAGGAAAAGGGGATGAGAGAGGATGAGATGGTTGGATGGCATCGCTGACTCAATGGACATGAGTTTGAGCAAGCTCTGGGAGATGGTGCAGGACAGGGAAGCCTGGCGTGCTGCAGTCTATGAGGTAGCAAAGAGCTGGACACGAATGAGCAACTGAACAACAACATTTTGTTAACAGATTTTGCTTCTATTTCATAAGGGATGTTTTCTAGAGTTTTCTTTCTTATACTATCTTTGTCTGATTTGGGTACCAGGGAAATATTGGTCTTATTAAATAATTCATGTAGTACTTTTCCTCTTGTATTTTCTGAGAAAGTTCGTGTTGAATTGATGTTAATTCTTTCTTAGTTTTATTTTAAATACTGCATCCTTGGAGAAGACTTTCCTAACACTTGAATCTAAATTAGGTCCCCTCAGTTATTAACTCTGCTGGTATCCTTTTAATTTATAGATTTTACCATAAATATAATTTACATTTTTTGGAGGTTTATTTCTTTAATGCCAGCATTCTCTTCCCAAAGGCCAAGTCCATGTCTGTGCTGTTATATTCCTATTGCTTAGCACAATGTCTAACACCTTGTCAATGTTTAATAAATATTGGCTGAATAAATACATGAATCCCTAGGGTTTAATGATTGTCATTATTCATTATTCATCATGCAATTGTGAGCATTTTACCTATAATTGCCGCTGTTGCTGCTAAGTCACTTCAGTCGTGTCCGACTCTGAGCGACCCCAAAGATGGCAGCCCACCAGGCTCCCCCGTCCCTGGGATTCTCCAGGCAAGAACACTAGAGTGGGTTGCCATTTCCTTCTCCAATGCATGAAAGTGAAAACTGAAAGTGAAGTCGCCCAGTCCTGTCCGACCGTCAGCGACCCCATGGACTGCAGCCCACCAGCTTCCTCCATCCATGGGATTTTCCAGGCAAGAGTACTGGAGTGGGGTGCCATTGCCTTCTCCATACCTGCAGCCTACCAGCCTCTTCCATCCATGGGATTTTCCAGGCAAGAGTACTGGAGTGGGGTGCCATTGCCTTCTCTGTACCTATAATTACTTACTAGATATTTGTGCGAACTTCCTACCGTGAACAGGAAAACATTTCAAACACATTTAATAGTTATTAAAAAAACATTATTTTGTAATAGAATTAAATAATTGCAAACATAATAACTTTCACTGTGGGGTTAGCATTTCCATACATAACCTTATAATGTGAATTGAACAACCTAAAATTTTGAGGAAAACTAGTTCAATGGCACCCCACTCCAGTACTCTTGCCTGGAAAATCCATGAACGGAGGAGCCTGGTAAGCTGCAGTCCATGGGGTCGCGAAGAGTCAGACACAACTGAGCTACTTCACTTTCACTTTTTACTTTCATGCACTGGAGAAGGAAATGGCAACCCACTCCAGTGTTCTTGCCTAGAGAATCCCAGGGATGGGGAAGCCTGGTGGGCTGCCATCCATGGGGTTCCACAGAGTCGGACATGACTGAAGCAACTTAGCAGCAGCAGCGGCAGCAGAACTTAAGTTTAGCCTTAGCATGAAACAGAGATTTTAGTAAAAATAAAATGATGTTTTACTTAGCTTTTACAGATTAAATATAATAGATTTAAATAAAGAATTCAATGTTATATATTTTCCTTTTTTAAAAAGTAAAATCAGCTAAATATACTTTGGTAAAGCAAATAGCAAGTTAGAGCAGTTAGCAACATACAGACCATATGGTCCAGATACTAGGGTATAGAAGCAGCCTTCTGTGTTGAGGTTTACAAAGGAAAAAGTTCAAGGAAGGATTTGCAATTTTCATGGCTTCCATTTTAAATAATTTTTCAACTTGTTTTCATTGAGCAACTGCCATAATTCTGTTTCTTTCAGTAGCAACAGAAGTTTTGGGGAGTGGAGAAGTGATGCCTATGAGTAGGCAATTAAGCATGTAGAAGAAATCATAACCATGTTTGAAATAAAATTAAAACACAATTAAAATTCAAGCAAATGTGAGTTTCTCTTGCCAGTCAACTTTCATTCATTAATTCTTTCATTCTTTTGACAAATTATTTTGAGGGCTTGGTTTGTGCAAATGGGCTTTCCAGGTGGCCCTAGCAGTAAGGAGTCCACCTGCCAATGCAGGAGATGTCAGAGACATGGGTTTGATCCCTGGGTCAGGAAGATCCCCTGGAGGAGGGCATGACAACCTCCTCCAGTATTCTTGCTTGAAGAACCCATGGACAGAGGAGTCTGGTGGGCTGTACAGTCAGTGGGGTTGCAAACAGTCAAACATGACGGAAGGAACTGAGGTCACATGTGCTAAGTGTTGGTGAAGGGTGGGAGTAAAATGGACAACAGTGTAGATATGGGATTTGTCTTCATGGAGCTAACAGTTTAGTGGGAGAAAGCATTATGTTGAAACCAGCAGCAGGGGACATGAAGTCCTATGATAATGGACATGGTATAAACAAAAAGAATATTGACCTAGTCAAAGATATGGTTATTTGATTTCCTGTTTAAAATGCTATTTGAAAGATGCGAAGGAACTGAGTATACAAAAAGGGGTGAGGAGTGGAAAAAATGTTATAGACAGAGAAATTAATACTATTGAAAGCCAGTATCCAGTGGGCACTTCCCAAGTATTCCACATGAATAATTTCTTGTCATCTTCATAATGACCCTATTAATTGAGTGGTGTCGTTCCTAATTTAGGGCTGAGGATGAGGAATGAGGAACACAGAGATTTAGAAACTTGCCTTAGGTTACACAGGCAGTAAGTGGTAGAGCTAGGATTTGAACAGTGTAACTCTGTGTGTGACTGTTTGTAGGAAAGATACGGAATAGTGGAGTGTGTAATGATGATGGAGGGAGGTTGCAGGTAGGGGGAAGTGGGAGACTAAGTGGTGTCAGGAATGAGATTGGGAAGGATGGAGGTACATATCGAGTTCTGAGGAAGCCATGTAAAGGAGCAAATTGAATATCACTTAAATGTGAGTCATATTCTCTCACAATTTAAATTCCTACCTTGAGCTCCTTCATCTTACCTGGTGTAGTTAAAGCATATGGTCTTAACTCAGTTGACATGACTTAAACACGACAAAAACTATATTCTCGTGGAAAATTATTTTGCTTGAAGAGAGTTTTTCTAACCTTGAGCCAAGTAATTAGGGAAAGCTTCCTTTTGTGAATTACAGCTTCCTGATGAACTATCCATTGTGTATAGTTTTGTTTTGTTGTTTTTTTTTTAACTGAAATATATTCATCTTATTTTTGTCCTTTGGTCAGAATAACTTATTAATAATTATTACTTTATATGCTACCATCACACAGTGAAGTATCCTACTTTATAGTAAGGCTATATCACAAATGATTTGTTATGAAATATAAGGTATTATATTTTATGAACATTTTGATTAAAACAATTAACTCAAATTCAAAATTTTTCTGGCATATTGCCATTACATTGCAATTCTTTTTTATGAGTGGAAGCATAAAGGGTTATTTTTAGCATGCATTCATTGTGTAAGGAGGGGTTTTGTGCATGTAAATGACATCTGTTGAGTATATCAATGTGGATAATCAACTGGCGTGAAGTGTGTTCTTGGGAGGTTTTCCTGTAACTCAGGAGATTATGTTCTTCACCCTAGCAAAGTAGCCAGCGAAGGCGGCAGAGCTCTTCAACATCAGTATATTACCACTGTGGGCAAAACAGAGCAAGCACATGTCTCTTCAGTGGTGCGTCGGTTGTGAACTCTTTGAAAACGTTAGAAAGGCATTGTAGACAAAGACTGAGAACTCCTTATTAGGAGAGTCTTGCTCAGAATTGATTTCTACATCCACATATTTTCAGAACATGGGACTCATAGCTCAACATTTTTTCTGAGTGGAATTGGGAATGTTTATTGACCAGCAGAATGGTCTAAGCTCCAGTCCTTTTCCAGAGGCAGATCAGAGATTTTATGGCTCTTCAGGATTATTAGATTTATGTGATTCTACTTCCTTTCATTAGTAACATTTTAAATTATGCATTGCTTATAAAATGTGTCTCAGAAGATGACTTTGTATATCTACCTTTTTAAAAATAAATGTGTTTCAGATGGAGGTTTTTCATGGGATGGAAACTTCTTTAGACTACTTCAAAGAATTATTGCAGTAGGCCCCTCTGGAAGGAAAAGGAATTCTTGTCTTTGTGTTGGCTTGAGTCCTTGCTCTGGTGTCCTGACCTCTGTACTAGGAATGCAATAAATTCTAATTTTTGGTTTGCTGATTCAGAGTTGAGAAAAAAATCTCCTACAGTCCCATTTTATTGTCAACCCTCTTAAATCTGGAAAAAAGGAGAAATGGTACTTTATGGAATTCTATAAAGTGGCTTCACTCTGGTCAAGGAGAAAAGAAGGGAGCCTCCTTTTATGCGTTAGACTTTTATTGAGTTCCAGGGTTGGGGAAGGGCCACAAAGGTCAAGGCAGCATGATGCCAACTGAGCTGACACATGCCTCCCCTCATACATGACTGTTGCCACTTAAAAACGTTAAAAGCAAAAAGCAAAAAAAAAAAGAAAAAGAAAATCAGTGATTGACAGTCTGACAGGACAAGTTGACTCAGCAACCAAGTCACCCTTTTGCTAATTTCTGGAGGACATCCAGTGCTTGATAATTAGAGATTTTCTAGAAATTAAATTGGTAAAAGTAGGTAGTCCCCTTGGACTTTGGCTCCTCTAGCTGGGGAGCTTTGGTCTGGCGTGGGAGGATTGGTCTCCTCACACATACCTTGAAGTCGCAAGATTGAAGTCTCCAGAAGTGGACGAGATGGCCAATACTCTTACCGTGTACCTGTTCATTTGGGGATAGAGAGAACCTGCCCAATCGTCTCTTTGCATGTGGCAACATTCTTAAATACTTTGTATCTGGACAAGGTGCTGTGCTGTGTTCAGTCGTGCCTGACTCTTGAGACACAACAGACTGTAACACACCAGGCTTCTCTGTCCACGGGATTCTCCAGGCAAGAATACTGGAGTGGGTTGCCATTTCCTTCTCCACTGGACAACAAGAGCCCTTGGTAAAACCACGAGGCAGGGAATTTTACTTTCAGTGACCAGCCTCCCTTCCTCACCCTCCAACCTGACCATTTTTACTCACTTCCACCCAGCTCCTACAGCACAGTTGGACTTTCCCAGATACTTAGCTGAAAGCCCTGGCTTCTTCATTGTAGGTCAGTTTTGCCCTCCTCTGCCATGCCTCATACTCCAGGCTTTTCCCCTGTCCCTTAATCCCCCTTCAAAAACTACTTGGCTCAGTTTCAATCACTAAGTGCTCTTATTTTTAGGCAATAATGGATGGCCACCACCCATGGGATATTCTGTAATTCCTTTTAATGCATTAGCTTGCTTATATTTTTCTCTCTCTTGGATAATATAATTCTCAGTCTAGTTAGAAAGGTAAACAGTTAGAACAGATGAGTGGGAAGGGCCTTTACAGGCCATTTATTCCACATTCTTTCAAGAACTGCCTATTCCACAAATACCTAGAATTCATTTTATGGGTATGTTGATGTTCCTTGTTCTTGAAGAGAGTTCTGAGCAACTAAGGCAGTTTGGGAGTTTTCAAAATAAAGAGCAAAGGAAAAAAAATGTATTACCTTTACATTATTTCCAGATAAGTCTTCAGGGCTAAAAGAATCCCAGAAACTACACAAATTTTGTCTATTCACTTCAGTAGTCTTTAAGACATAATCTGGGGTCTTCACAGGTGGCTCCAATGCAGAAGACACAAGAGACGTGGGTTTGATCCCTGGGTTGGGAAGATCCCCTGGAGGAGGGCATGGCAACCCACTCCAGTATTCTTGCCTGGAGAATCCCATGGACAGAGAAGACTAGTGGGCTATAGTCCATAGGGTTGCAAAGAGTCGGACACGGCTGAAGTGACTAAGCACGCACACATTCAAGACATAATCTAGTCTAATTCTCTGACTTAAAAATCTGGGAAACAGAGATAAAGAGAAGGGAAGTATACATAAGGTCACAGAGATTGATTATTGACAGAATGGGAACCAGAACCCAACTTTTAATATAATTGATATAACATATTTTATTGCAATAAAGATGAGTAATTGCTTTAAATATTTATTATAAACATTGGGGCTTTAGATGTCCTATTATAAAGATAATTTTTTAAACATCATTCTCTTGCATTCTTCCTTATAAGCTCCATTTCTAATTTTCTTTTAAATCTAACACAAATTCACCTTCCTGGAATAAAATGCATGAGATTATCTTACTCCAAACTTATTGTACTTCACATTAAGTTCACTTCAGTTTAGTCACTCAGTTGTGTCCGACTCTTCACGACCCCATGGACTACAGCACACCCAGCCTCCCTGTCCATGACCAACACCCAGAGTTTACTCAAACTCATGTCCATTGAGTCGGTAATGCCATCCAATCGTCTCATCCTCTGTCTTCCCTCTTTCCTCCCACCTTCAATCTCTCCCAGCATCAGGGACTTTTCCAATGAGTCAGTTCTTCACATCAGGTGACCAAAGTATTGGATATTTAGCTTCAACATCAGTCCTTCCAATGAATATTCAGAACAGATTTCCTTTAGGATGGACTGGTTGAAAATCCCTGAAGTCCAAGGGACTCTCAAGAGTCTTCTCCAACACCACAGTTCAAAAGCATCAATTCTTCAACCCTCAGCTTTCTTTATAGGCCAACTATCAAATCCATACATGACTACTGGAAAAACCATAGCCTTGACTAGACAGACCTTTGTTGGTAAAATAATGTCTCTGCTTTTTAATATGCTGTCTAGGTTGGTCATAAATTTCCTTCCAATGAGTAAGCATCTTTTAATTTTATGGCTGCAGTCATCATCTGCAGTGATTTTGGAGCCCCAAAGAATAAAGTCTGCCACTGTTTCCCCATCTATTTGCCATGAAGTGATGGGACTGGATGCCATAATCTTAGTTTTCTGAATGTTGAGCTTTAAGCCAACTTTCTCATTCTCCTCTTTCACTTTCATTAAGAGGCACTTAAGTTCTTCTTTGCTTTCTCCCATCAGGGTGGTGTCATCTGCATATCTGAGGTTATTGATATTTCTCCTGGCAATCCTGATTCCAGCTTGTGCTTCATCCAGCCCAGCGTTTCTCATGATGTACTCTGCATATAAGTTAAATAAGCAGGGTGACAATATACAGCCTTGACGTACTCCTTTTCCTATTTGGAACCAGTCTGTTGTTCCATGTCCAGTTGTAACTGTTGCTTCGATCTACATGTAGGTTTCTCAAGAGGCAGGTCAGGTGGTCTGGTATTCCCATCTCTTTCAGAATTTTCCACAGTTGATTGTGATCCACACAGTCTAAGGCTTTGGCATAGTCAATAAAGCAGAAGTAGATGTTTTTCTGGAGCTCTCTTGCTATTTTGATGATCCAGTGATTTTGGCAATTTGATTTCTGGTTCCTCTGCCTTTTCTAAATCCAGCTTGAACATCTCAAAGTTCATGGTTCACATATTGCTGAAGCCTGGTTGGAGAATTTTGAGCATTAGTTTACTAGCATGTGAGATGAGTGCAATTGTGCGGTAGTATGAACATTCTTTGGCATTGCCTTTCTTTGGGATTGGAATGAAAACTGACCTTTTCCAGTCCTGTGGCCACTGCTGAGTTTTCCAAATTTGCTGGCATATTGAGTGTAGTACTTTCACAGCATCATCTTTTAGGATTTGAAACAGCTCAGCTGGAATTCCTTTTTTTTTTATTTTATTTTATTTTATTTTATTTTATTTTTTTTTAATTTTAAAATCTTTAATTTTTACATGTGTTCCCAAACATGAACCCCCCTCCCACCTCCCTCCCCATAACATCTCAGTGAGTCATCCCCATGCACCAACCCCAAGCATGCTGTATCCTGCGTCAGACATAGACTGGCAATTCAATTCTTACATGATAGTATACATGATAGAATGCCATTCTCCAAAATCATCCCACCCTCTCCCTCTCCCTCTGAGTCCAAAAGTCCGTTATACACAGCTGTGTCTTTTTTCCTGTCTTGCATACAGGGTCGTCATTGCCATCTTTCTAAATTCCATATATATGTGTTAGTATACTGTATTGGTGTTTTTCTTTCTGGCTTACTTCACTCTGTATAATCGGCTCCAGTTTCATCCATCTCAACAGAACTGATTCAAATGTATTCTTTTTAATGGCTGAGTAATACTCCATTGTGTATATGTACCACAGCTTTCTTATCCATTCATCTGCTGATGGACATCTAGGTTGTTTCCACGTCCTGGCTATTATAAACAGTGCTGCGATGAACATTGGGGTACATGTGTCTCTTTCAATTCTGGTTTCCTCGGTGTGTATGCCCAGCAGTGGGATTGCTGGGTCATAAGGTAGTTCTATTTGCAATTTTTTAAGGAATCTCCACACTGTTCTCCATAGTGGCTGTACTAGTTTGCATTCCCACCAACAGTGTAGGAGGGTTCCCTTTTCTCCACACCCTCTCCAGCATTTATTGCTTGCAGATTTTTGGATCGCAGCCATTCTGACTGGTGTGAAGTGGTACCTCATTGTGGTTTTGATTTGCATTTCTCTGATAATGAGTGATGTTGAGCATCTTTTCATGTGTTTGTTAGCCATCTGTATGTCTTCTTTGGAGAAATGTCTATTTAGTTCTTTGGCCCATTTTTTGATTGGGTCGTTTATTTTTCTGGAATTGAGCTGCATAAGTTGTTTGTATATTTTTGAGATTAGTTGTTTGTCAGTTGCTTCATTTGCTATTATTTTCTCCCATTCAGAAGGCTATCTTTTCACCTTGCTTATAGTTTCCTTTGTTGTGCAGAAGCTTTTAATTTTAATTAGATCCCATTTGTTTACGTTTGCTTTTATTTCCAGAATTCTGGGAGGTGGATCATAGAGGATCCTGCTGTGATGTATGTCTGAGAGTGTTTAGCCTATGTTCTCCTCTAGGAGTTTTATAGTTTCTGGTCTTACATTTAGATCTTTAATCCATTTTGAGTTTATTTTTGTGTGCGGTGTTAGAAAGTGATCTAGTTTCATTCTTTTACAAGTGGTTGACCAGTTTTCCCAGCACCACTTGTTAAAGAGATTGTCTTTACTCCATTGTATATTCTTGCCTCCTTTGTCAAAGATAAGGTGTCCATATGTGTGTGGATTTATCTCTGGGCTTTCTATTTTGTTCCATTGATCTATATGTCTGTCTTTATGCCAGTACCATACTGTTTTGATGACTGTGGCTTTGTAGTATAGCCTGAAGTCAGGCAAGTTGATTCCTCCAGTTCCATTCTTCTTTCTCAAGATTGCTTTGGCAATTCGAGGTTTTTTGTATTTCCATACAAATCTTGAAATTATTTGTTCTAGTTCTGTGAAAAATATGGCTGGTAGCTTGATAGGGATTGCATTGAATTTGTAAATTGCTTTGGGTAGTATACTCATTTTCACTATATTGATTCTTCCAATCCATGAGCATGGTATATTTCTCCATCTATTAGTGTCCTCTTTGATTTCTTTCATCAGTGTTTTATAGTTTTCTATATATAGGTCTTTAGTTTCTTTGGGTAGATATATTCCTAAGTATTTTATTCTTTTCATTGCAATGGTGAATGGAATTGTTTCCTTAATTTCTTTTTCTACTTTCTCATTATTAGTGTATAGGAATGCAAGGGATTTCTGTGTGTTGATTTTATATCCTGCAACTTTACTATATTCATTGATGAGCTCTAGTAATTTTCTGGTGGAGTCTTTAGGGTTTTCCATGTAGAGGATCATGTCGTCTGCAAACAGTGAGAGTTTTACTTCTTCTTTTCCAATTTGGATTCCTTTGATTTCTTTTTCTGCTCTGATTGCTGTGGCCAAAACTTCCAGAACTATGTTGAATAGTAGCGGTGAAAGTGGACACCCTTGTCTTGTTCCTGACTTTAGGGGAAATGCTTTCAATTTTTCACCATTGAGGATAATGTTTGCTGTGGGTTTGTCATATATAGCTTTTATTATGTTGAGGTATGTTCCTTCTATTCCTGCTTTCTGGAGAGTTTTTATCATAAATGGATGTTGAATTTTGTCAAAGGCCTTCTCTGCATCTATTGAGATAATCATATGGTTTTTATTTTTCAATTTGTTAATGTGGTGAATTACATTGATTGATTTGCGGATATTGAAGAATCCTTGCATCCCTGGGATAAAGCCCACTTGGTCATGGTGTATGATCTTTTTAATGTGTTGTTGGATTCTGATTGCTAGAATTTTGTTGAGGATTTTTGCATCTATGTTCATCAGTGATATTGGCCTGTAGTTTTCTTTTTTTGTGACATCTTTGTCAGGTTTTCGTATCAGGGTGATGGTGGCCTCATAGAATGAGTTTGGAAGTTTACCTTCCTCTGCAATTTTCTGGAAGAGTTTGAGTAGGATAGGTGTTAGCTCTTCTCGAAATTTTTGGTAGAATTCAGCTGTGAAGCCGTCTGGACCTGGGCTTTTGTTTGCTGGAAGATTTCTGATTACAGTTTCAATTTCTGTGCTTGTGATGGGTCTGTTAAGATTTTCTATTTCTTCCTGGTTCAGTTTTGGAAAATTGTACTTTTCTAAGAATTTGTCCATTTCTTCCACGTTGTCCATTTTATTGGCATATAACTGCTGATAGTAGTCTCTTATGATCCTTTGTATTTCTGTGTTGTCTGTTGTGATCTCTCCATTTTCATTTCTAATTTTATTGATTTGATTTTTCTCTCTTTGCTTCTTGATGAGTCTGGCTAGTGGTTTGTCAATTTTATTTATCCTTTCAAAGAACCAGCTTTTGGCTTTGTTGATTTTTGCTATGGTCTCTTTTGTTTCTTTAGCATTTATTTCTGCCCTAATTTTTAAGATTTCTTTCCTTCTACTAACTCTGGGGTTCTCCAATTCTTCCTTTTCTAGTTGCTTTAGTTGTAGAGTTAGGTTATTTATTTGACTTTTTTCTTGTTTCTTGAGGTATGCCTGTATTGCTATGAACTTTCCTCTTAGCACTGCTTTTATAGTGTCCCACAGGTTTTGGGTTGTTGTGTTTTCATTTTCATTAATTTCTATGCATATTTTGATTTCTTTTTTGATTTCTTCTGTGATTTGTTGGTTATTCAGAAGTGTGTTGTTCAACCTCCATATGTTGGAATTTTTAGTAGTTTTTCTCCTGTAATTGAGATCTAATCTTAATGCATTATGGTCAGAAAAGATGCTTGGAATGATTTCGATTTTTTTGAATTTATCAAGTTTAGATTTGTGGCCCAGGATGTGATCTATCCTGGAGAAGGTTCCATGAGCACTTGAAAAAAAGGTGAAATTCGTTGTTTTGGGGTGAAATGTCCTATAGATATCAATTAGGTCTAACTGATCTAATGTATCATTTAAAGTTTGCGTTTCTTTGTTAATTTTCTGTTTAGTTGATCTGTCCATAGGTGTGAGTGGGGTATTAAAGTCTCCCACTATTATTGTGTTATTGTTGATTTCCCCTTTCATACTTGTTAGCATTTGTCTTACATATTGCGGTGCTCCTATATTGGGTGCATATATATTTATAATTGTTATATCTTCTTCTTGGATTGATCCTTTGATCATTATGTAGTGGCCTTCTTTGTCTCTTTTCACAGCCTTTGTTTTAAAGTCTATTTTATCGGATATGAGTATTGCCACTCCTGCTTTCTTTTGGTCTCTATTTGCGTGGTATATCTTTTTCCAGCCCTTCACTTTCAGTCTGTATGTGTCCCTTGTTTTGAGGTGGGTCTCTTGTAAGCAGCATATAGAGGGGTCTTGTTTTTGTATCCATTCGGCCAGTCTTTGCCTTTTGGTTGGGGCGTTCAACCCATTTACGTTTAAGGTAATTATTGATAAGTATGATCCAGTTACCATTTACTTTATTGTTTTGGGTTCGGGTTTATACACCCTTTTTGTGTTTCCTGTCTAGAGAATATCCTTTAGAATTTGTTGGAGAGCTGGTTTGGTGTTGCTGAATTCTCTCAGCTTTTGCTTGTCTGTAAAGCTTTTGATTTCTCCTTCATATTTGAATGAGATCCTTGCTGGGTACAGTAATCTGGGCTGTAGGTTATTGTCTTTCATCACTTTAAGTATGTCTTGCCATTCCCTCCTGGCCTGAAGAGTTTCTATTGAAAGATCAGCTGTTATCCTTATGGGAATCCCCTTGTGTGTTATATGTTGTTTTTCCCTTGCTGCTTTTAATATTTGTTCTTTGTGTTTGATCTTTGTTAATTTGATTAATATGTGTCTTGGGGTGTTTCGCCTTGGGTTTATCCTGTTTGGAACTCTTTGTGTTTCTTGGACTTGGGAGATTATTTCCTTCCCCATTTTAGGGAAGTTTTCAACTATTATCTCCTCAAGGATTTTCTCATGATCTTTCTTTCTGTCTTCTTCTTCTGGGACTCCTATAATTCGAATGTTGGAGCGTTTCATGTTGTCCTGGAGGTCTCTGAGATTGTCCTCATTTCTTTTAATTTGTTTTTCTTGTTTCCTCTCTGAATCATTTATTTCTACCATTCTATCTTCTATTTCACTAATCCTATCTTCTGCCTCCGTTATTCTACTATTTGTTGCCTCCAGAGTGTTTCTGATCTCATTTATTGCGTTATTCATTATATTTTGACTCTTTTTTATTTCTTCTAGGTCCTTGTTAAACCTTTCTTGCATCTTCTCAATCCTTGTCTCTAGGCTATTTATCTGTGATTCCATTTTGATTTCAAGATTTTGGATCATTTTCACTATCAATATTCGGAATTCCTTCTCAGGTAGATTCCCTACTTCTTCCTCTTTGGTTTGGTTTGGTGGGCAACTCTCCTGTTCCTTTACCTGCTGAGTATTCCTCTGTCTCTTCATCTTGGTTATATTGCTGCGTTTGGGGTGGCCTTTTTATATTCTGGTAATTTGTGGAGTTCCCTTTATTATGGAGCTTCCGCACTGTGGGTGGGGTTCTATCAGTGGCTTGTCAAGGTTTCCTGGTTAGGGAAGCTTGTGTTGGAGTTCTGGTGGGTGGAGCTGGGTTTCTTCTCTCTGGAGTGCAGTGGAGTGACCAGTAATGGGTTATGAGACATCAAAGGTTTTGGAATAATTTTGAGCTGCCTATATATTGAAGCTCAGGGGAGTGTTCCTGTGTTGCTGGAGAATTTGAGCGGTATGTCTTGTTTTGGAACTTGTTGGCCCTTGGGTGGAGCTTGGTTTCAGTGTAGGTATGAAGGCATTTGATGAGCTCCTATTGCTTAATGTTCCGTGAATTCAAGAGTTCTCTAATGTTTTCAGGCTTTGGATTTAAGCCTCCTGCTTCTGGTCTTCAGTTTTATTTTTACAGTAGCCTCTAGACTTCTCCATCAATACAGCACCGATGATAAAACATCTAGGTTAAAGACGAAAAGTTTCTCCGCATTGAGGGACGCTCATAGAGGTTCACTGAGTTACAAGGAGAAGAGAAGATGGAGCGGGTAGTTAGAGGTAACTGGAATGAGATGTGGTGAGATCAAAAGAGGAGAGAGCAAGCTAGCCAGTAGTCACTTCCTTATGTGCGCTCTATAGTCTGGACCGCTCAGAGGTATTTACGGAGTTATACAGGGAAGAGGAGAGGGAGGAAGTAGACAGAGGTGACCAGGAGGATAAGAGAGAGGAATGAGAAGGAGAGAGACAAATCCTGCCAGTAACCAGTTCCTTAGGTGTTCACCACCGTCTGGAACACACAGAGATTCACAGAGTTGGATAGAGAAGAGATGGGGGAGAAAAGAGACAGAGGCCACCTGGTGGAGAAAAAGGAGAGTCCAAAGGAGAAGAGAGTGGTGGAGCCAGTAATCTCGCTCTCAGGTAAACTTGGGTAGTGAAGTTTGGGTTTTTAAATGTACGAAATTGACAACAAAAACCCTAAGAGCAAAGATTAAAAATCTAGAGTAGAGGTTGGACTTTCAAAAATACAATATTAAAGAAAAGAAGCAGAAGGAAAAAGGAGGAAAGAAAGATAGGAAAAAAAAAAAAAAACAAGAATTATTAAAAAACAAACAAACAAAAAAAACAAAACAAAACAAAAAACCCAAAAAACAAAAAACCACCGAGAACCATCCAAAGGCTATATATTGTGTTTGCCTTAAAAAAAAAAAAAAAAAAAATTCTTTTTTTTTTTTAAATAGTAATAGTAGGTTATAGTAATAAAAATTAGAGGAGAAATGACTTAACAATTAAAAAAAAAGGTTAGAAAAAAAAGAAAAAAGAAAAAAAAAAAGGAATGATTTTAAAAATAGTAAAAATATATCTGGCCCTTCTCTGATGTTTTGGGCCGTGTGGGATCACTTCCAAGGTGGTTCCCTCTGTTTAACTTCTTCCGTTTGCTGGTTTTTTAGACTCACTAGTTCAGTCGCGCTGTGGGGAGGGGGGAGGGGGGATGCTGCAAACAAATAGCACTGTCGTGTGCACACAGTGTCTCCGCCCCACTTGACCTGTCCCTTCTCGTGGCGCACAAACTGCACCGGCTCTACGATGCTCAGCCGGGAACCGTCTGGGGCCGGCCCTAGGCTGCGTGCACTTCCCCGGTCCAGGCCGCTCAGGTTCGGCGCTCAGGCTGCCCTCAGAGGCACAGATTCGGCTGGGACTGTACTTTGTGCCCTTCCCAGGTCCGAGTAGCTCAGGAGTTTGGCGAGCGCGATCGCCGCGGCTTGTCACCTTTTCTGCCGCTGCTGCTCAGCTTTCTGGGTGGACCGCTGGCGTCCCCCGTGGGGCAGATTGTGACTGTCCAGCACCCCCGGAAGTCTTAGCAAAGAAGCCTGCTTGCAGTTAGGTAAGCAAAGTCTCTCCGGGTCTGCAATTGCCCCTTTCCAGCCCTTACGGCTCTGGCTGCCTGTCCCCGGCGGGGGATGGTCTGCAGCCGGCTTTTTCCATTCCGTCCTTTGTTCTGTGCTCAGTCCTGGCGGTGTCTTATGTTCGAGCTTTTCGTGCGGTAGCTATCCCACAGTCTGGTTTGCTAGCGCAAGTTAGATCGTTCTGGTTGCGCGTGGGGCGTTCCTGCCCGATTCTTACAAAGCACTGAAGCCCGCGCCTCCCGCGCGTCCCTGCCCTGCCCCCACTTCCCAATGGCGGATGCAGGCGTCTGTGCTGCTTTTCCGCTGGGGGAGTTACTGTTGGGCTTGTAATCTCTTGGTCTTAATTATTTCTTTATTTTTCCTTCCTGTTATGTTGCCCTCTGTGTTTCCAAGGCTCTCCACAGACTCAGCAGGGAGAGTGTTTCCTGGTGTTTGGAAACCTCTCTTCTCAAAATTCCCTTCCCGGGACGGGCTTCCCTTCCCGGGACGGAGCTCCCTCCCCACCTCCTTTGTCTCCTTTTTCGTCTTTTATATTTTTTCCTACCTGTTTTTGAAGACAATGGTCTGCTTTTCCGGTTGCCTGATGTCCTCTGCCAGCCTACAGAAGTTGTTTTGTGGAGTTTGCTCGGCGTTGAAATGTTCTTTTGAGGAATTTGTGAGGGAGAAAGTGGTCTTCCCGTTCTATTCCTCCGCCATCTTTATGCTCCTCTCAGCTGGAATTCCATCACCTCCACTAGCTTTGTTCGTGAGATGCTTCCTAAGGCCTACTTGACTTCACACTCCAGGATGTCTGACTCTAGGTGAGTGATCACACCATCATGATTATCTGGGTCATGAAGATCTTTTTTGTACAATTCTGGGTATTCTTGCCACCTCTTCTTAATATCTACTGTTTCTGTTAGATTGGTACCATTTCTGTTGTTTATTCTGCCCATCTTGCATGAAATGTTCCCTTGGTATGTCTAATTTTCTTGAAGAGATCTCTAGTCTTTCCCAGTCTATTGTTTTCCTCTGTTTCTTTGCATTGATCACTGAGGAAGGCTTTCTTATCTCTTCTTGCTTTTCTTTGGAACTCTGCATTCAGATGCTTGTATCTTTCCTTTTCTCCTTTGCTTTTCACTTCTCCTCTTTTCACAGCTATTTGTAAGGCCTCCCCAGACAGCCATTTTGCTTTTTTGCATTTCTTTTCCATGGGGATGGTCTTGATCCCTCTCTCTTGTACAATGTCATGAACCTCCGTCCATAGTTCATCAGACACTCTATCAGATCTAGTCCCTTAAATCTATTTCTCACTTCCACTGTATAATCATAAGGGATTGGATTAAGGTCATACCTGAATTGTCTAATGGTTTTCCCTACTTTCTTCAATTTAAGTCTGCATTTGGCAATAAGGAGTTCATGATCTGAGCCAGTCAGCTCCTGGTCTTGTTTTTGCTGACTGTATAGAGCTTCTCCATCTTTGGCTGCAAAGAATATAATCAATCTGATTTCGGTGTTGGCCATCTGGTGATGTCCATGTGTAGAGTCTTCTCTTGTGTTGTTGGAAGAGGGTGTTTGCTATGACCAGTGCATTCTCTTGGCAAAACTCTATTAGCCTTTGCCCTGCTTCATTCTGTACTCCAAGGCCAAATTTGCCTGTTACTCCAGGTGTTCCTTGACTTTCCACTTCTGCTATCCACTCCCAATAATGAAAAGGACATCTTTTTTTGGTGTTAGTTCTAGAAGGTCTTGTAGGTCTTCATAGAACCGTTCAACTTCAGCTTCTTACATTGCATCAGCTTTTAGGAAAATGTTTTCGGTATGCTTAACTATATAGTCCATTAATTTATTTAAAAAGAAAGCTACTGTGTCAAGTTTGTTTGTCTGATTTCCCCCCAAAATAATTATTCTCTTTTCACTTCACAGCACCCAAAGGATGCTCTGCAGTGCTTTTGATGTCTTTCCTTTTCCCATCCTGTTTCCTCGGCCTTCCTTCTTCTGGGCCACTGAAGTTTGAAAGCAGAAGCTGTAGTGGAGATTAAGCCAAACATTCTCAGGGCTGATTGCAATTGAAAGCACCTTCAGCTGGTCTTTCGGAGGATGTGGCCTAAGGGAGACTTGTATCTTTTTAGTTATAGCACGTTCAAAGCTAAAAATCTGTAAGTAGATAGGCTGGAGGTATGGAAAGCTGGTTGTAAGGGAAAAAAAAAAATGTGCAAGGTTTCTAAAGGTTTGGAGGAAACAGTATCTAATTTAGATCAACCTTCTGTCTCTGCTTTTTATATCCTTGCTGTGAATTCAGGAAAATGAGCTCCCAGTTTAATTGTAATGTTGGTGTGCATTGTGTAGCTGTGTGTTTAGAGATCTCATAAATTTTTGCACTTTAAATGATCCCTATAATGCCCTGAAAGAATCAAGGCTTCCTGGAAAATCTCAAACTTGCTCCTGAGGAGTTTATTTCTCCCAGTGGAATCTGATTCACCATGATATTTATAGTGGATGTTTTGATTCTGTGCTGGTGCCTTGGGCTCACAGTGCATTTTTTCTAGACAGTGTTGTCATGAAATGTGACTTGCAAAACTATTTAAAGGCTAAAGCAGTCTTTTAGAAAACATTCTTTTAGGCACAAATCAAGACTGAAGGCTAAACTATTTCTAAATACCTCTCTCTACCCCTCCTGGCTTCTGCTGGACTCTGAAGTGGATTTTGCTGCTTAAGAACTAATTGGAAAAAATATCAGAACTAATGGAATAAAAAATCTTACTCCCATATCACTAGTTCAATTCAGTTCAGTTCAGTTGCTGACTCTTTGCGACCCCATGAATCACAGCACGCCAGGCCTCCCTGTCCATCACCAACTCCCGGAGTTCACTCAAACTCATGTGCATCGAGTCGGTGATGCTATAAAGCCATCTTATCTTCTGTCATCCCCTTCTCCTGCCCCCAATCCCTCCCAGCATCAGAGTCTTTTCCAATGAGTCAACTCTTCGCATGAGGTGGCCAAAGTACTGGAGTTTCAGCTTTAGCATCATTCCTTCCAAAGTACACCCAGGACTGATTTTTAGAATGGACTGGTTGGATCTCCTTGCAGTCCAAGGAACTCTCAAGTGTCTTCTCCAACATCACAATTCAAAAGCATCAATTCTTCGGCACCCAGCTTTCTTCACAGTCCAACTCTCACATCCATACATGACCACTGGAAAAACCATACCTTGACTAGATGGACCTTTGTGGGCAAAGTAATATCTCTGCTTTTGAATATGCTATCTAGGTTGGTCATAACTTTCCTTCCAAGGAGTGTCTTTTAATTTCATGGCTGCCATTACCATCTGCAGTGATTTTGGAGCCCAAAAAACTGGGGGAGGGTATAAATTTTAGCTTCTGTCTTAGTTACCAGAAATGAAAGTCAGTCTGACTTAAATCTATTATTGAAAATATTGTAGGTTTTGTGTGCTCATCATTGTGGAACATCTTTACCCTCATTTCTGAGATAAACAGGATGTGAGAATAGTTGTGTAGCAAAGAAGGTTCTCTCTTCCTCCTCTTTCCTCTAGTGGAGGTATAATAATGCTTTTTCTAACAGTGCTCATGAAATTAAAAGACGCTTGCTCCTTGGAAGAAAAGTTTTGACCAACCTAGATAGCATATTCAAAAGCAGAGACATTACTTTGCTGACTAAGGTCCGTCTAGTCAAGGCTATGGTTTTTCCAGTGGTCATGTATGGATATGAGAGTTGGACTGTGAGGAAGGCTGAGCGCCGAAGAATTGATGCTTTTGAACTGTGGTGTTGGAGAAGACTCTTTGAGAGTCCCTTGGACTGCAAGGAGATCCAACCAGTCCATTCTGAAGGAGATCAGCCCTGGGATTTCTTTGGAAGGAAGGATGCTAAAGCTGAAACTCCAGAACTTTGGCCACCTCATGCGAAGAGTTGACTCATTGGAAAAGACTTTGATGCTGGGAGGGATTGGGGGCAGGAGGAGAAGGGGACGACAGAGGATGAGATGGCTGGATGGCATCACTGACTTGATGGACGTGAATCTGAGTGAACTCCGGGAGTTGGTGATGGGCTGGGAGGCCTGGTGTGCTGCGATTCATGGGGTCGCAAAGAGTCGGGCACGACTGAGTGACTAAACTGAACTGAACTGAACAGTGCTCAGAAATTATGTTCTGAAAGGTGATTGCTATTAGCAAAGTGAATTTGCTTCCTTTCCATATGTTTGCTTTTTGTAGATGCTTGGTTGTGAAGAATGATGATGTAAACTTCTGCAATGGCCAGGAAGGATCACCAGGTTTTCAGAACAAATTCAGGAATGGTGGCCAGTCTGAATTTGAAAAGCCTCCAGGATGGAGCTGTGGCCTTGGGGAGAGATCAGAGGGGTTGAAAATGCTGATGTGGGAGATGGAGGGAAGAGAGAGGAGGAAAATAGACCAGAAAGGAAAGGACTGTAAGACTCATCCCAGACAGATTCTTAACTAGTGCTTTTCAGCAAGGTAAGTTGCCCCAATTTCATCTGGCAAGCATTCGGCCCTTTCTAGAGTCATATTTGGCTACTTGAAACTTGGGGTGACTAGTGAGTAAGGCCAGGTGCTGCTAACTACCCTGTGATTATGGGACAGCCCCCCGACAGAGACTCAGCCAGCCCCAGATGTCAACAGTGCTGAAAAACTTGCTCGAAACCATCTGAGGAGGGACTCAGCAGGAAAGAGTAATGTTTTGAGCACCCTCTGCACACTCACACAAACCAGCCGATGGCACGTTGTCTTCTTCCTGGTAACTACAGTTTTCACTCTCCTAGACACTGCAGGTCAGCTGGTGAAGAATCTGCCTGCAATGCAGGAGACCCGAGTCCAATCCATAGGTCAGGAAGATCCCTGGAGGAGGGCATAGCAATCCACTCCAGTATTCTTGCTGGAGAATTCCAGGGACAGAGGAGTCTGGCTTGCTACAGTCCATGGGGTTGCAGAGAGTTGGACACAACTGGAAGAGTGACTAACACTTTCACTTTTCAGACATTGTGCACATAGTTAAGGTTTCAGCATTTGGTTTTTCTCCCCACATTCTTTACCTGAGACTATCTATAATCACAGACACACACACACACACACACACACACACACACACACACTCATATATATTCCCTTTTCCTTGGCATATTAAATCTCTTCAATCTTCCTATGTCTTCAGCACTTCCACCCCTGATCCTTTGCCTATCTTATCAGCAAAGCAATACTTGTTAGGAGGTAGTCTGTTATTCACTTATTTATCCATTTCTGCAGGTAATTTACTGAGGGCTTGCTGTGTGCAAAACATTGTTAGATACTCTTTGGATCCATCAGTACATCAGTGAACAAAACAATGACTGCTTGTGGAGATTACATTCTAGTGAGGAAGATAGACAATAAACAATCAGTATGTAATAGATAAAAGATAATGTTTTTAAAAGTGTTAAGCACTTTGTTAAAAAAAAAAAAACAAGAGGAAGAAGGTAAGGGAGGCAAGGAGGAAATGGTCATATATGTTCTTATTGTCCCTCCAAATGCTAACCTTTGGTAAAAGAAGCTCCAAATACAGTGATGAGTCCAATAATCCTGAGTCCACCCAGGCAATTCTCTTCCAAGAGAGGCTGAATCCCAGGAGCATGTTTGTAAAAGTTTTGCCAGTTCAATTTATGAAATGGTTCACTGGTCTTAAGCTTAAAATGTAGGTCATCTGGAAGCCCAGGCATTGGATTATGGTTCAATAATTTCTTGAGGCCCCTGTGATGTTACTGATAGTGAATGAAGGTGGTTTTCCAGAAAAAGATGGCTTTTTGGCCAGCACAGTATCTGCTGTTACTCTTGCTGTGAAGTCATAAATAATGCACTTTGTAACTTTAAGCCGTGTATTCTTTGTTTTGTCAATTAGCTCAGAGAGATTTTCAAATAACTTAGGCTATAGGTATTTGCGCTGTGTACAAAGATGTGGAAGTCAGAGTCCTGAAGCTTAAAGAGTTCACATCAAAAGAGGTGGACTTGGGTCATACTTTTCCCTAGTGTGTAGTTAACGTGTGATCAAGACAAAAATCGAGCTTCCCTGGTGGCTCAGATGGTAAAGCGTCTGCCTGCAATACGGGAGACCTGGATTCAATCCCTGGGTTGGGAAGATCTCCTGGAGAAGGAAATGGCAACCCATTCCAGTATTCCTGCCTGGAGAATCCGAGGGACGGAGGAGCCTGGTAGGCTACAGTCCATGGGGTCACAAAGAGTCGGACACGACTGAGTAACTTCACTTCAAGACAAAAGTCAAATGTCATACAAGTACAGAGGACCAAGAAAAAAACAAATCACCACCAAAGATGCTGAGGGGACCCTGGAAAAGATGGCCTTTGAATAAGTCTTACTTATTGAATATGGTTGAAACAGGCAGAAAGGGGTGAGTAACAGCTAAGCAGTAGGGATGGAAGGCTGACAAAAAGTGTTTCGGAAGCTGCAGGTTAAATGTGCATTCTGTGAGCACAAGCAGCTTTTTGCAAAAGGATTGCTTAAAGCTCTTAAGAGCCAGATGTGTTCAGATCATACATCTGAACAACTAAGTTCTCTCACCCTCTTCTCAGTTCTGAAGTTAGGGCAGCCCGTTGGAAAGGTTATGGCACTGCTTTGGAAGGCTAGGTTTTCGTCATAATATTTTTTTAATTTGTGCTTAAGTTTTCCACATGAAAACCTTTGTCCAGTTGAAAGACTTCACCAGCGTGAAACCTCCATTTGAGGCACTCAGGCTTCTGAAGCCAGTAAAGATACATTTCAGTGAACCTTCCCCATTGAAAAACTTTCTACTCAAATTTTCTCCTCCCATTCCTTCTGGATATCATGCATTGCCAATAATACCATTTTTCTGTCCTACAGGTGTGCCAGTCTTTTCAGTGTTGAGCTTTATAATAACTGTTATACAGAAAATTATGTATTAACTCAAAAGACTGAAAACTATGCTGCAATAAAGCAGTTACATTTAAAAACCTAATGTTGGCAATGTAGCTTCAAGACAATGTACACAGAGCAAAATATATTCCCCAGATCCAAGTGGAATTCATTACGCTGCCTGCCCCATAGCTGTGAAAAGCCTTTTGGGAACTCATGCATATACAATAGGCAGCATCTTCAGGAGCTGATTTATTTAATCAGGGTGACTACTTATTGAGCATTAATTAAAGCATTCAGGCACTTTACTCACCCACTCCCTTCCCCGCAACACACACTCTTTATTTATTTATTTTTTTAGCATTGCTACCTTATTTAATTCTGGCAGCAACTGTGTGAGGAAGGGATTATAATTCTGACCATGTTACAGATGGAGAAACTGAGGCTCAGAGAGGTTAAGTAACCTGTCTATGGCCCTAGTGATGGAATCGACACAGACTCTTTGAAGACCCATTTCTTGGAAAAGACACTTTGCAAGAATATAACCTTCTTGCTCACCCTCTGGGAAGCTGAAACAATGCTAGCAAAGACTCATATTCTTACATCCCAACTTAGGAGTGGGATGCTCTGACTTGTTTCTTTCTTTTAAATGAAAAGATTTGCTTTTCATGTTAGTTGATATTTTTCACAGTACCCAGGATTACATTTAGGTCGTCCGTGAAGGGTGGTGGGTGAGAGAAGAATTATAAGGGTTTTGATTTAAGGAGGAGGAAAAAGTGGCAGAATTAAGTTTTCTGACATCTAGATCTTACTAGTGCTTACTCCATACTTTTAAAAATAGCACTTGCCATATTGTATTTTAATTTTTCTATTTATATCTAGTCTCCTTCCCCTCACCTTTAGGTAGTGAGTTTCTTAAGGATAGATGCTGTGAAAGTACTGTACTCAATATGCCAGCAAATTTGGAAAACTCAGCAGTGGCCACAGGACTGGAAAAGGTCAGTTTTCATTCTGATCCCAAAGAAAAGAAAGGCAATGCCAAAGAAAGTTCAAACTACCACACAGTTGCGCTCATCTCACACTCTAGCAAAGTAATGCTCAAAATTCTCCAAGCCAGGCTTCAACAGTATGTGAACTGTGACCTTCCAGATGTTCAAGCTGGATTTAGAAAAGGCAGAGGAACTAGAAGTCAAATTGCCAACATCCGATGGATCATTGATAAAGCAAGAGAGTTCCAGAAAAACATCTATTTCTGCTTTATTGACCTCACTAAAGCCTTTGACTGTGTGGATCACAACAAACTGTGGAAAATTCTTCAAGAGATGAGAATACCAGACCACCTTACCCGCCTCCTGGTATGCAGGTCAGGAAGCAACAGTTACAACTGGACATGGAACAACAGACTGGTTCCAAATAGGAAAAGGAGTACGTCAAGGCTGCATATTGTCACCCTGCTTATTTAACTTATATACAGAGTACATCATGAGAAACGCTGGCATGGATGAAGCACAAGCTGGAAACAAGGTTGCCAGGAGAAATACCAATAGCCTCAGATATGCAGATGACACCACCCTTATGGCAGAAAGCAAAGAACTAAAGAGCCTCTTGATGAAAGTGAAAGAGAAGAGTGAGAAAGTTGGCTTAAAGCTCAACATTCAGAAATCTAAGATCCTGGCACCTGGTCCCATCACTTCATGGCAAATAGATGGGGAAACAGTGAAAACAGTGGCAGACTTTAATTTTGGGGGCTCCAAAATCACTGCAGATGGTGTCTGTGGCCATGAAATTAAAAGATGCTTGCTCCTTGGAAGAAAAGTTATGACCAATCTAGACAGTATATTAAAAAGTAGAGACATTACTTTGCCAACAAAGGTCCATCTAGTCAAAGCTATGGTTTTTCCAGTGGTCATATATGGATGTGAGAGTTGGACTATAAAAAAAGCTGAGCACTGAAGATTGATGCTTTTGAACTGTGGTGTTGGAGAAGACTCTTGAGAGTCCCTTGGACAACAAGGAGATCCAACCAGTCATCCTAAAGGAAACCTGTCCTGAATATTCATTGGAAGGACTGATGCTGAAGCTGAAACTCCAATACTCTAATACTTTGGTCACCTGATGTGAAGAAGTGACTCATTGGAAAAGACCCTGATGCTGGGAAAGATTGAAGACAGGAGGAGAAGGGAATGACAGAAGATGAGATGGTTGGATGGCATCACCGACTCAATGGACATGAGTTTGAGTAAACTCTGGGTGTTGGTGATGGACAGGGAGGCCTGGTGTGCTGCAGTCCATGGGGTAGCAAGGAGTCAGATACGACTTAGTGACTGAACTGAACTAAGGATAGAGACTGTATCTTCCTCAATTTTGTTTCACCAAACTATGTGGTTATACAACGTCTGGGAAGTAGTAAGTGTTCAGTAATCCTGAGTTTTCGGTAACACCTAGGACATGAGAGAAGAAAACCTGGATGGTGCAGAGAAGTTCAGACAACATGAAAAGAAGAAGCAAGACTAGAGAAGAGAGATAAGCCCAATAATCCAAACACCCCAAGAATGGATGGTTGACCTGATTGGTTGTGTCAATCGAAACAATTGACTATTTTGTCTTTAAAACAGATTTCCCAGCCTTTCCAAATTTGCAATTTTTGGCAGTTGAATTATTAGCAAAATTTACTACCATCACCTAAAATCACAAGGATTCCTTCTTCTTCTGTGTTCCATGCTGACCTGTGTTCTTTTAAGTTAGGATGTAGGATTAACAGTTAGAGCACTTTTTAATCAGTCATTAGTTTTTCTAAAGGCAGGTGGAGATGTGGGCTTTTTAAATTGGCATCATTTTGGTAAAATGTTCATTTTCTTAGTCTCTACTTAGATTGTCTGTATAGTAATTTTGTATTTGACTAAGCACCTTTATAGAAAATAAGATAGGTGTTTTCCTTCAGGGTGTAAATTTGCTGAAGTATGATAAGCTGTTACTTCATCTTTTTCCTTAAAAATCTCTTTTTTTTCCTGTTTCTAGTCAAGCATTTATTAAATCATTAGGAGAAAAATTTAGGTCATCTTTTTAATGTGCGTTGACCTAGTTACATTTTCTTTCTAAGCAGCTGTTTAAACTAGATTTATTGAGGGAAATGGCTGGTTCAGTCTTGCATTAAGTCAGATAACACAGAAAAATGAGGAAGATTTGCAAAGTCCAGGTAAGCTATGTGGCCCCTTTCTCCCCTTTGCTGTCTTTGATTCTGCCCCTTTCCCTTAGATATCAAGGTCTTATTGGCTGTATATGATTAACTGTTTCATGTAGATGGTCCCATCAAGCAGCGTCTTCCTTTGAAAGCCTCTTAATTCATATTAAATGGTGATGATTCTAGAATCATCATGTTGCTTGGATCCTTCCCCAAATTAAAGGACACATTCACAAAGAGCTGTTTTGTGAATAATGAACATAAACCACAGCCACACACATTGCTCACTGGACAGTTTGAAATTGCATGTCTAATGCCCTCAATTGTTTCTTTGAGAGTTGTGTCTTCAGAAACAGAAAATAGGATCGTAGAGTGAGTTCATTCTTAATAAATGAAAATTCTGTATTCCCTTTATTTGACAGAAGATTTCCTTTTGCTTTCACATTAATCACAGACTTCTAGATGATTATGTATGGAATTCTCCAAATTTCTTAGAATAATCCTGTTAGAAGTCTAATGGGTCACAGAATGTCTCTGTTCTAGATGGAGTAGTTTTGATGGCATATAAGCAAATGGTCCCCTATTCTAGTGCCAGCCTTACTGCAAAATTATGCCTGAAATATACAGAGATCTTAGGAAAATTTGACTTCATTAACTGTCTTCTATTGTTTTTGTTTTTATCCAGTTAATTTGAATTTCAGGGAAAACTCAGCTAAATAAAACATTTCATGTAAATTTTGTTTGATCTGGTTTACATTTTTACTTCTAATGAGGCACCGATTCTTAAATCAGCCAACTGGAACTAATAATCCAGCAGAAAGACGATGCTCCCTAATACAGTCATCCCTCCCTGTTCTAGGAGATTATGCACTCCAATAGCCTACTTTACTGTTTGTTAAATAAACCTATCTCCCTTAGTTATGCAGTCTTTGAAAATGGTTCTGATTTTCTGTCAGTGCCTTGGGAGTGTAGAGCGGGGCTTGGAGGAAAGGCTTAAGAATCTCCTGCCTTTCCTCTTTTATGAAACAAATTTGCTTTCTTCTCTCAGTGGCTGCCCTTTCCTCTGTCATCTTGGTCCTATTTCACCTCTATGCCATGAATAGACCTGTGGTTTCTCTCTCTCTCTACGTTTTAATCTTGCCGCTCCACCCCTGGAAAAGCCACAGTCCTCATGCCTACCCTGGGAAATCGTACTGATGAACTTCAAGGCTCAGCTTGAGTGCCATCTTCTGCTTGAGCCCTTTCCCAAACACCTCAGTCTCTTTCTCCCTCTGCGCTTCTTCAGCATTCTGGTTGGTACTGTACCTATCGCAGCCATTACTCTCTTCCTGATTACTAGGATCATTTGTGTGTATCTTATCTCCCCTACTAGGCTATGAACTCCTGGAAAGTGGAAACTGTGTCCTTATTTACTCTAGAAAACACAGTTCAATACCTGGTAGAAAATAAGAGCTCAATGATTTTTGGAGTGCATGCCTACAGATAATATCTTAGGGAATATGCTCTCACATTAGCCAATTGCATCCCCTCCATTTTGTATTGCTTTCTTTCACTCCAGTTTCCAGAAGTAGCAGGTCCCACATGCAGGGGCAAGTCTTGGGCTCTCTCTCTCTCCTGTGTCTATGTTAAGCTGGCCAGAGGCCTGCCAATAAGGGTCCTGTTAAAAGGAAGCCACATCTAGGACATGAGACAAGAAAACACAGTTCATTTTGATCTCCTCAATATGCTGCTTGTTGGTTTCAGTGCCCATCTCATGGAAATGAAATATTTATTTTCCTATTTTCCATTTAATACCCGGATTTAAAAAATGTGTTTATATATGAGCAGAACAGAAAAGAAGATGCTCCTTCTATTTTTTTAATGACAATTTGACTGCATTAGAGAGAGCTCATCATTTGATTTCACATAGGAATACATATTTTAATTACTAGACTGTGGAATGTCCCCAAGCAAAATTTTCTTACAATCTCATTAAATATAACTTCTTTAAGTTCTAAACTCTAGTTTGACTAACCAAAGGCAATGTACTCATGTAACTATAAAAGTTTAAGACATTCAGAAGAGTAGTAAAAAGAAAAAAAAAAAAAAAACAACTAAAAATTCAAGCAATTCATCCAAAGCAGCAAGTGATAAATGCAAAAACTACTGCTGCCAAAAATGTAACTGTAAGCATAAATCCAGAGGAAAATGTGCAGGAATGATGAAATGTTTAAGATACCTTTTAATGGTAAAGTCTATACACTATATACTACTGAGTCTGGGGTGATTAATGATGTTGCAGAGAAATTCTCATAGCATCCTTGGGCTTGACTCTGACGAAAACCATTTTCAATAACTCTTGAAGATGTTTTTCATGCCCAGTTCACTCGTGCAGAGGCTAGGACAGAGAGCATTACTGCTAGAAAGAGAACCTCCAGGGCTTGGCAAGGGACTCAAGGCAAACTCAGGATTATAAAGCAGGAAGGCACAGTGTGTTGGTACATGTGTGAAGCAGAAAACCTTGGTAGAGATTCATTAGTAGAGATCATTCTACCAAGATTTAATGAATAGAGTGTACTCGTGAGGGTACTTGAGGGGCGTGGGGCTTCCCTGGTGAAGAATCTGCCTGCAATACTGGAGACCCAGATTTGATACCTGGGTCAGGAAGTTCGTCTGCAGAAGGGACTGGCTACCCAGTCCAGTATTCTTGCCTGGAGGATTTCATGGACAGAGGAGTCCGAGTCCAGAGGGCTATAGTATATGGGATCATAAAGAGTCGGACATGACTAACACTTTCACTTTCACATGGGGTACTTAGAGCAAGTATGTTAGAGAAACAATAAAAAAAGGTCCTGAAAAAGCAAAACCTAGGACAAGAGACAAGACAGCCTGGATGGTGCAGAGGAGAAGCTCAGGCGGCATAAAAAGAAGTGAGACTAGAGAAGAGAGATAAGCCCAAGACCCATAGCTAGAGGTTTTTCCCTGCTTCCTTTGGAGGAGAAAAGGAAGTGTGAGAACTTAATTCTGTATCCTCTGTAGATGTTTTTATACATTTATACCTAAGGCAATTCTGCTGTTATTTTTGCAGTGCATAGAATTACTCTTTTTTCAGCACTTCTTAGGTTGTTTCCACAAAATCTCAATATAAAGAACCCACTGTGGGGATGGAACTTGCTGATGACTTAAATTAAGATTTTCATGAGTGGGCAGAACTGGAGGTAGCAGATTCACAAATCTAATTCACCTCACGATTAAAATGTACAGTGTGAATGTAATTTGTTTATTACAGTCATAACTAATTGGCCTTCCTCCAAAATCGCTATTTACTAATTACCAAGAAAAACTTTCAAATGGTCTATGTGGTTTAAAGCTGCCTTGGATCTGGGAATTTAAATAGTCCATTTAGAAAATGGTCTTGGATAAAAATGCCCGTCAACGACGGAAGCATCCCTCACTCCTTTTAGTCTGCTTTGTTTCCAAGGCGCATGGAAGGGTCGTGGCTTCCGTGGTTTCGGGGAGGTGGGGAAGATTCAGGAACCTCATACTAGATGTTCCTGGGTGACCCGCTGTCCCACACAACTGACCAGTGTAACTGGTGGCCAGGGGAACTCTCACACGGCTTGGGTTCCTGCAGCCTTGAAGATGAGGCTGGCTTGTTATCAATCACCTAGCTCTCAGATCTGATGACAAGTCGCATTTGGCCTTGAATTTGGGGGTCTGCTCTATAGTTCTTTCTATGGAATCCTTTGTGAGGAGTCTGCTGTCAAGCACCTACCATTCCCCTCTCCCCAGACTCTCAACAGCTGAATGTGCTTTGTGGTCACGAAGGATGATTTGGAAACGGAGAATTTTCAGCTCTCCATTCCCACTGTCTACACTTTCCTCACAATTTGAAGTGGCCACACACCCATTAGATGTTGCAACAGGTCATCTCTAACCCAGATCCTCAGAGGGAAAGGGGATAGCCTGTCTTTGACCTTGGTTTGCCTCAGTGTTAGAAAGCCCTTCCCCCATCTGGGGCAAATTCCACAGGACTGGACAAGGTCAGTTTTCATTCCAATCCCTAAGATAGGCAATGCCAAAGAAAGTTCAAACTACCACACAATTGAACTCATCTTACACGCTAGCAAAGTATTGCTCAAAATTCTCCAAGCCAGGCTTCAACAGTACATGAACTGTGACCTTCCAGATGTTCAAGCTGGATTTAGAAAAGGCAAAGGAACCAGAAGTCAAATTGCCAACATCTGCTGGATCATCAAAAAAGCAAGAGAGTTCCAGAAAAATATCTATTTCTGATTTATTGACTACACCAAAGCCTTTGATGGTGTGGATCACAATAAACTGTGGAAAATTCTGAAAGAGATGGGAATACCAGACCACCTGACCTGCCTCTTGAGAAATCTGTATGCAGGTCAGGAAGCAACAGTTAGACCTGGACATGGAACAACAGACTGGTTCCAAATCAGGAAAGGAGTATGGCAAGGCTGTATATTGTCACCCTGCTTATTTAACTTATATGCAGGGTACATCATGAGAAATGGTGGGCTGGATGAAGCACAAGCTGGAATCAAGATTGCCAGGAGAAATATCAATAGCCTCAGATATGCAGATGAAACCACCCCTATGGCAGAAAGAAAAGAATTAAAGAACCTCTTGATGAAAGTGAAAGAGGAGAGTGAAAAAGTTGGCTTAAAGCTCAACATTCAGCAAACAGATCATGGCATCTGGTCCCATCACTTCATGGCAAACAGACGGGGAAACAGTGGCAGACTTCATTTTTTTGGGCTCCAAAATCACTGCAGATGGTGACTGCAGCCATGAAATTAAAAGACACCTACTCCTTGGAAGAAAAGTTATGACCAACCTAGAGAGCATATTAAGAAGTAGAGACATTACTTTGCCAACAAAGGTCCATCTAGTTAAGGCTATGGGTTTTCCAGTAGTCATGTATAGATGTGAGAGTTGGACTATAAAGAAAGCTGAGTGCCAAAGAAATGATGTTTTTGAATTGTGATATTGGAGAAGACTCTTAAGAGTCCCTCGGAATGCAGGAGGTCCAACCAGTCATCGTAAAGGAAATCAGTCCTGAATATTCATTGGAAGGACTGATGCTGAAACTCCAATACTTTGGCCACCTGATGCAAAGAACTGACTCATTAGAAAAGACCCTGATGCTGGAAAAGATTGAAGGCAGGAGGAGAAGGGGACGACAGAGGATAAGATGGTTGGATGGCATCACCGACTCGATGGACATGAGTTTGAGCAAGCTCTGGGAGCTGGTGATGGACAGGGAGGCCTGGCATGCTGAAGTCCATGGGGTTGCAGAGAGTTGGACACGACTGAGTGACTGAACTGAACTGATAAATGGGCACACCCATATATTTAGTTTTTAATTATTTATTTTAAAAGGTTTTTTTTTTATTATTTGTTCTTTACTTGATTGATGCAAAAAGAACATGGATGTCATATTCCATTTACAGCTCTGAGAATTGTATAAGAAATAGCCAATTAAGCAACTTGGTGGGAGGAGGGTTCAGGGTTGGGAACTCATGTACACCTGTGGTGGACTCATGTCAATGTATGGCAAAACCAATACAGTATTGTAAAGTAAAAAAATAAAATTTAAATTAAAAAAAATAAAATAAAAGCAACTTCATGAAGCCATGAATACAGCCATTAACATATTGTTTGAATGGTGTAAGCTGTTTCCCCGTGATGTGAGTTAAATTATCTTTACACTTGTTTTGGTGTCCTTCACAAATTCAATGTTTGCTTGTCATTTGATTCTAGGGAAACAGTAAGGGAGTGATTATAGCATGTTGACTTTTATGGAAAATCATTGATACTATTTTGAGTGGAGAAGAAATTTAACTTACCCTTCTGAATGCAACTCAGAACATAATCTGAGTGCAACTCAAAACATTATCTGAATTTCTTTACTTTTATGTTAATATTCTGAAAAGTGAAATCAGTGGTATGTATTTAAACAATCTGATTTTAGAAATCTGAGAAATAAGAATGACTGCTGTTGAAATGCTTTTAAAGGTTATGCTCCTTAATATTAGCCTTCCAAATATAAGGTTTTGTTTTCAGCTGTAGGTAGCACTGTAATTCTTTGCATATGTGTGTCATATTATAGGTACACATATCCATATTCCTAATATAATGTTTTCAATCTTTTGATATTAAATAGATTTTTCTGTGAAAAGCTGACTCTTAGCTATGAAACTTACAGAGGTTTTTTTGGATCTGAAATCATATGTCTGGTGATATTTACCCAAAACCCGAGCAACCTGCTAAAAAGTGAAACATCCCTAAAATACTTCTGTTCAAGTTAGAAGGGACTTGAGGGATCATCTACACTTTCTAATATAAAGAGCATTCTCTTCTCCTTGGGGGAAAAAGATTGTAAAAGGAAGCCTTCTATCTTCATTCAAGCATCTGTTAACATAACACCATCTTCTACAATCAGGGATATTTATCTTCCTGATTTTATCTGCTTTAAATCTAACTTACAAAGTCCCTTTTATTTTAGTTCTTTTGACTTTAGAATTTTAGCTTTTCTGACATTATTTTGCTTCTATTATTATCTTTTTTTTTATTGCAGTAAAAATCACATATGTGGCACAGTGGTGAAAGAATCTGTCTGCCAATGCAGGAGATTGGAGATGTGGGTTTGATCCCTGGGTTGGGAAGATCCCCTGAAGAAGGAAATGGCAACCCACTCCAGTATTCCTGCCTGGAAAACTCCATGGACAGAGGAGTCCGGCGGGCTACAGTCCATTGGGTGCAAAGAGTCAGACACGACTGAGGAATGGAGAACACACAAACTGTACAGTTCAGTGGTACATTCACAGTGTTATTTGATCCTCACCATCATCCATTTCCAGAATTTTCTCTTTTCTAAACTGAAACTCTGTCCCCATTAGACACTAAGTCCCCCTGTCCTCCCTTCTTGCACCCCCCACCCCATCTGCTAATGTACTTTCTGACTCTATGAATTTAACTATTCTAGATACCTTGTATAAGTGGAATCAAACAGTATTTGTCTGCATCTATTGTATGTTGAAATCCATTGTTTTTTCTTTGGGTACACATTTATCTTTTCATCATTTTAAAAACTTGAAAGTGAAAGTTGCTTGGTCATGTCTGACTCTTTGTGACCCCATGGGCTATACAGTCCATGGAATTCCCCAGGTCAGAATACTGGAGTGGATAGCTGTTCCCTTCTCCAGGGGATCTTCCCAACCCAGGGACTGAACCCAGGTCTCCCGTATGGCATGCAGATTCTTTACCAGCTGAGCCACCAGGGAAGCTCAAGAATACTGGAGTTGGTAGCCTATCCCTTCTCCAGCGAATCTTCCTGACCCAGGAATCGAACTGGGTTCTTGTGCACTGCAAGTGGATTCTTTACCAACTGAGCTAGCAGGGAAACCCCTTTAAAACTTGAGTTTACCAGAAAGCATCTTTTGCAAGAAACTGGTTTCACTGGGCACTTCCTTTCCGCCTTTCTCCAGAACCATTCCACTATTCAATAATTTGAATTTCACTCTCAGGGTAATCTCATGACTCTTCTATTAAAACACAAAGGGAAGACTAGAATGGGTTTGCCTGATTTCTACAAAGCTATGCTCATTATAGCTGTGTCTGGAAATATCCTGACAAAATTTGTTCTTTTTTTTCTGGATCATTGACATTATGCAATTATTGTTGTTGTCCAGTCACTAAGTTGTGTTCACCTCTTTGCTATCCCATGAACTGCAGCATTCCAGTCTTCCCCTACCTCCTGGAATTTGCTCAAATTCATGTCTGTTGAGTTGGTGAGCTATCTAACCATCTCATCCTCGGCCGCCCTCTTCTCCTTTTGCCTTCAATATTTCCCAACATCAGGATCTTCTCCAATAAGTCCGTGTTTAGTGCTCTCGCTACCAGATTCCAGAGGTGACATTTCTGCTGTCTCTATACTTCCTCAGTGACGGTCAGAAAGAGGCTAGCCTTAGTAGATTCAATTTTTCAAAATGTTCCCTTTGAAAATGGTATAAAAATGCTTTGAATACTCAGAGTTTTAAAATATTAAGTATCTCAGAAGGGAGAAGTATCTCACTCCAGTGTTCTTGGGTTTCCCTTATGGCTCAGCTGGTAAAGAATATGCATGCAATATGGGATACCTGGGTTCGATCCCTGGGTTGGGAAGATCCCCTGGAGAAGGGAAAGGCTACCCACTCCAGTATTTTGGCCTGAAGAATTCCATGGACAGTCTATGAGGTCGCAAAGAGTCGGACACAACTGAGGAACTTTCATTTTCACTTTTCACTGGTATAGCATTATGGGAGATTTTTTTCATGTTTTTAATTTTTGATTTTTATTTTTGCCTCTGTGTTTTCTGATTGTTCTGCAAAATAAAAAATAAAAAAGTCAACAGTCTCTGTTTTACAAAAAACAATGCATATGCATTTCACACAATTTATATATCACTAATGTTTGTCCTTATCAAACAATCATGCTTTTAGCCCTGCTCTCTTCTACTGTGGTTTCTTCCTTCCTAAACTCAAGAACCTCATAAATTTCTCTTCCCTGAGAGCTATTTCCATAGAATGCAAAAAGAACCCATGGACACATTCATTGATTTATTTGTTTGGTCTCATGTAGTTATTGAAACTTTTTTCCCAAAATTGAATGGAACTCAATTCAAACTGTTTATTTTTCCAAGATAGCCAGGAATTCTTTTTACAGATTTCCTCTGACATCCAGTTGTCATTATCACTGCTGTCTAATCTATAACTGCTCCATCTTGGATATCCAGAGTTTTATTTTCAGGGTTATTTTGGCATCCTAAATTGCTAGAATTGGACCCCAAAAGGGATTCTAACAGTTTTTATTATTCCCTTTCCCTTCTACCTTCTTGCACTGCTATTTTTCCCTTTTTACTCTAAGGAGGGATCCTTTAGAATGGAAAACACACATCCTCCAGCATTTCCTTTATATTGTTCAGTGCCAGACATGGAGAGTTGCAAAGGATGAGGTTGCTCTGTGGTCTTAGTTGAAATTAATATCTTTTTAAAGATGCAGCGGTGAGTAAATAAGTGACAGCAACCTGTCGATCATGAAAGCTGTGCCCAGTGGTCCAAGATTATGACACTGCTCAAGGCTGGCTGAATCCTGCTCAGAATAATCTGTTGAGACGGGAGCATGTCCCTTTACAGAGGATGGACAGATCACAACACTTGCACACTGGACCAAACAATGCTAATGTAGCATTTTCTTGAAATCTACTGTGTTTCAGCAACTTGATGAAACTTTACCTATATTATGTCATTAAGAGATAAGTATTATTCTTGCCACTTTTTCACAGATTAAGAGACTGAGGTTTAGATACCTTACTTGGTCCAAGTCCTGTACATATAGGGTAGATGAAAGATTATTGTCATTGAGTTGCTAAGTAATGACTGACTCTTTTGCAATGCAAGATTAAAACCCTAGTTTTTCTGAGTCTGATGCCCCCGCTCAAAGCCCCGCGTGACACTGCTCTACAGAGTACCCTGCCCATTGAAAGGAATTGGGGCTGTGGTACATGAGATAAGGCTATAGAAGCTGTTGGGCAGATGTGGCAGAAAGAGTAGAGGGAAGAAGAAAACTTGTGGTGGGAGAAATGGAAGCTGCCATCAAACATTTTAAGGGTTATAATGTGGAAAAGAGCTTCCATTTGTTCCTTGTTTTATGACTCCAGAGGAATAAAAGGCTTTTGGAGTGGCAGTCACTGAGCCATAGAACAAAGAAAGATCTCCTTAGCTCTCAGTGGTTCACAGAGGAGACTTGCTTTTGGAAGAAGCAAGATCCTGCCTCTAGAGGTGTTGCATAATTGGCAGAGATCGAGAGGGAAATATGCATTAGGTACACGAAGGGCTATCTTTAAAAATTCTGTTCAGCAGTGAAATATGTATATAAACACACTCTGTAGACTAGAGAAAATTGATCTGGAAACTCATCCATTTTAATAGAATTTACACTGGAAGCCGTTTTCCTAATAACAATGAGAGCAAATCACAGACATTGTCTTCTCAGTTTCCTGAGTGTTCAGAGGTGTGAAATTTTGAGATGTTTGCCATGGTGGTTGAGGGTCTGTGGTTGGAGAAACCTAAGTGATATCTCCTACAACAAAGTCTGTTACTCTAATTTCATGTGTTACATGCCCAAGTCCATTTTCTATTGCAGTTGCTGGATGGACAGAGTGGACAAAATCTGTGTTCATACTAAGTGACCCACTGTGAATGCTTGCTCTTCATTATCCTTTCTGGAGTGGAAATCTTCATCAGGATGGCAAAGGTGAAAGAAGAAATTGTTGGCACATCTGCAGTGTTTTCAAACCCTGAGTAGGCAGTAGTGACTCAGGACATTTCCTTTTAGCAATCAAATACCCTGGGGATACTCCACATTTTCTATGGATCTCCAGGCAGGATTTCAAGACTGGTATGCCATTTTGCTTTTCGTTTAGAGTGCATAAATTCAGAAGTTGTGTGAATTGCTCACCAGGTAACATACCAGTATTACAAGAGGTGATGGCTTTTGAAACTGACCACATTGAACTTGAGAAGGTAAAAGCAGGGCTTTCCACAGCTGATCTTGATCAGCAACATTGCAGTAACATTGCTCTGACTCGTTTACTCAAAATGACCCCTAAAATACAATGATATTATCTTTTCACCAGAAACTTCCATGTTACTTCTTAATCACAACTAAAAAGAAATGAGAAGATCTTGAAGCTGTTTAAGTTTCAGTACTGTCTGGAATGTACTATGGGACTGAGAAAAAGGTTATGTAAAGATGACTTTGGGTGGGGGCGGTGCTTCCTCAGAATTCCAGGGGAAGAGCAGGGGCAGCATTTAACTCCTTTCAGATCAACGCAGGTTTGTGCTGTAGTTCAGTCACTAAGTAGTGTCCACCTCTTGTGACCCCGTGGACTGCAGCATGCCAGGCTTTCCTATTGTTCACCATCTCCCAGAGTTTGCTCAAACTCATGTCCATTGAGTTGGTGATGCCATCCAACCATCTCATCCCCTGTTCCCTCCTTTTTTCCACCTGCCCTCAATCTTTTCCAGCATCAGGGTCTTTTCCAATGAGTCGGCTCTTCCCATCAGGTGGCCAAAGTATTGGAGCTTCAGCTTCAGCATCAGTCCTTCCAATGAATATTCAGGGTTGATTTCCTTTAGGATTGACGAATTTGATCTCCTTGCTGTCCAAGGGACTCTCAAGAGTCTTCTCCAACACCACAGTTCAAAAGCATCAATTCTTTGACATTCATCCTTCTTTGTGGTCCAACTCTCACATCCATACATGACTACTGGAAAAACCATAGCATTGATTATATGGACCTTTGTCAGCAAAGTGATGTGACTTTAGTCTACTGTACAGTCTCCTCTAGTATCTTGTTAATGTTTAATTTTTATTTATATTGAGGTATTTATTGTAGACAGTCTTTAAAGGCAAATAATATTAAAGTTTGTTTTCCTTCTCACCATCTCATTTTCCACTCTTTGGGTCTGATCATTCTCAACTTGTTCAGCTATTGTGTCCAATAATCACCCATGTATCTTCAGTGGCATGGTTCCATTACTAGTCTATCATACTTTATGTTTTAGATGTTAGGAAAGGCAGAGGAACCAGAGATCAAATTGCCAACATCTGCTGGATCATCGAAAAAGCAAGAGAGTTCCAGAAGAACATCTACTGCTTTATTGACTATGCCAAAGCCTTTGACTGTGTGGATCACAATAAACTGTGGAAAATTCTGAAAGAGATGGGAATACCAGACCACCTGACCTACCTTTTGAGAAACCTGTATGCAGGTCAGGAAGCAACAGTTACAACTCGACATGGAACAACAGACTGATTCCAAATAGGAAAAGGAGTATGGCAAGGCTGTATATTGTCACCCTGCTTATTTAACTTATATGCCGAGTACATCATGAGAAACACTGGGATGGAAGAAGCAAGCTGGAATCACAATTGTTGGGAGAAATATCAATAACCTCAGATATGCAGATGACACCACCCTTATGGCAGAAAGCAAAGAAGAACTAAAGAGCCTCTTGATGAAAGTGAAAGAGGAGAGTGTGAAAGTTGGCTTAAAGGTCAACATTCAGAAAACGGAGATCATGGCATCCTGTCCCATCACTTCATGGCAAATAGATGGGGAAACAGTAGAAACAGTGTCAGATTTTATCTTTTTGGGCTCCAAAATCACTGCAGATTGTGACTGCAGCCAATGAAATTAAAAGATGCTTACTCCTTGGAAGGAAAGTTATGCCCAACCTAGACAGCATCTTGAAAAGCTGAGATATTACTTTGCCAACAAAGGTCCATCTTGTCAAGGTTTTTCCAGTGGTCATGTATGGATGTGAGAGTTGGACTGTGAAGAAGGCTGAGCACTGAAGAATTGATGCTTTTGAGCTGTGGTGTTGGAGAAGACTCTTGAGAGTCCCTTGGACTGCAAGGAGATCCAACCAGTCCATTCTGAAGGAGATCAGCCCCGGGATTTCTTTGGAAGGAATGATGCTAAAGCTGAAACTCCAGTACTTTGGCCACCTCATGCGAAGAGTTGACTCATTGGAATAGACTCTGATGCTGGGAGGGATTGGGGGCAGGAGGAGAAGGGGATGAAAGAGGATAAGATGGCTGGATGGCATCACCGACTGGATGGACATGAGTCTGAGTGAACTCGGGAGTTGGTGATGGACAGGGAGGCCTGGCGTGCTGCGATTCATGGGGTCGCATAGTCGGACACAACTGAGCGATTGAACAGAACTGAACTATTGACTATAGAAGATGAAAATTTTTCTTATACCCCTCTTCATGCAGACATATGTATTCTTCTTGGAAACCTGCAGAATAGCTTTATGGTTAAGTCCATATTCATGGTTTTCATTATTTTGTATTTGTAAGTGTGCACTGCTAAGTATACTTCTGCAAACTTTTATTTTTGCTGTGAATTAGTTGCTTTTTTTTCTTTTACTCAGCTTTCTTCAAGTTTATGATTAAGATTCCCTGCATCCTTTTACAGAAGCTCCGAAAAATAGCTATCAATTCTCTTTCTACACATTCTCCTTCCTGCTTAGCTACAGTCCTGGCATTTGTCTTTGCTGTCATGCAAGGAGATCTCATGTGGTACAGCTTCTATTTTTTGGATATCATGCCTTGATCTTTTTGGTTTAATTCTTTGTTCCAATGGAGCATAATATCTATCAATCTCCTTTAAAAGACAAAAAGGGTGTATAGAAGCAAGATTTTTGGAAAACTTGGATATCTGAAAATGTGCTTACTTACTCCGTTCTAATGTTTGTTGAGTATTGAATTGGATCTGAAAAAATTATAGTCTCTATAAAGGAGGATTCAAATGGTAAGAATCCATGATCCTTGATAAAACTGTGCAATCTAGTGTGCATTTAGGAAGAAAGTGGCCCAAGGACAAACCCAGGGTCTATTGGCAGCAGCTTCTCTGAATGTCACCAGGACAAAGTGAATTCATTTTTATTTCTTAGAGTCATTGGCTTTATTTTTAAAGATGCCAGAGTGCTATTATCTCACTGGGTAATAGTGTTGCATATCCACTGGTAGGTAACTGTCCATCTGAGGTAACTATCCATCTCTTATTAGAAGGAAAGGGGCCACATCAGGCCAAGGTTTTGAGTTTTACCCAAATAAAATATGCTCAGGTAGAAGGACCAGGCTTCCTTGGTGGCTCAGATGCTAAAGAATCTGCCTGCAATGCAGGAGACCTGGGTTCAGTCCCTGGGTTGGGAAAACTCCCTGGAGAATATGCTCTAATTCTGAGACTTTTAACCTGAAGTCTTCTGTAGACCATTTATGTGGGTCCTTGAATTCCCTAGACTTAGACGCAAGTGTTATTTGTGTCATTTAGGTACTCTAAGCTTCAGTGACCTAATGATAAGGTGAAGATAATATTAATACCACCTCATATGATGGTTGTGATTTTGGGTATTAAAATATTAAAATATATAAAAATATTTAGAGAGATGCATGACACAAAAGAGTGAAGAACAACTTAACTCTAATCCCCCTCTTTCCTCCATTTAATTGAAGGATAAATTACACAGAGGTTATGTGTCATGTTGATGTGACATTTGCTTTTAGCAGAGCTGAGTTCAGCACACCAGTCTAAAATCTTCCCACCTTAGCTTTAGCCAAGTTTATATTTGAGCCTTAACTATCATGATTTCTCACATATTTTACAAGGGAAGGTGAGGTAAAAGTTCTTTGTTCTGAGATTCATTGCCTACAATTAAATGTGGCCTGAAAGATGCTTCCGAAACAGAAAGTGTGAAGGAAGCAGCATTTAATTTTTCATTATTTATTCTTCTTACCTGGCCATGAGAAATGTGCAAATATAGATAAATTAATGTAGAGGCACTGTTTCCAGTGGTCATGTATGGATGTGAGAGTTGGACTGTGAGGAAAGCTGAGTGCCGAAGAATGGATGCTTTTGAACTGTGGTGTTGGAGAAGACTCTTGAGAGTCCCTTGGACTGCAAGGAGATCCAATCAGTCCATTCTGAAGGAGATCAGCCCTGGGTGTTCATTGGAAGGACTGATGCTAAAGCTGAAACTCCAATACTTTTTTCCACCTCATGAGAAGAGTTGACTCTTTGGAAAAGACTCTGATGCTGGGAGGGATTGGGGGCAGGAGGAGAAGGGGATGACAGGGGATGAGATGGCTGGATGGCATCACCGACTGGATGGACATGAGTTTGAGTGAACTCTGGGAGTTGGTGATAGACAGAGAGGCCTGGCGTGCTGCGATTCATGGGGTCACAAAGAGTCGGACACGACTGAGCGACTGAACTGAACTAATACATGTAATTTTTTGCATGCATAATATTTACAAAATGCTTCCACATGTTATTTACAAACAACTTGATATAGTAAATTATCACTGCCCATGTTTACAAAGGAGAAACTGAGGACAGAGATTTAAAAAGATTTGCCGTAAGTCACCCAGTTAGTAAGGGTTAGCACTGAAACAGGAGCAGTTGCCTTCTGATTCCAAGCTCAGTTCTTTTTCCATCATACCATGTGTCCTCCTAATCACCATTAGTCATGCTTCACTCATTCTCCAGTGATGGATACATTTCAGAGGTAAGGCTGAAACTGGAGTGGGTTTTGCTGTCCTTGAGGGTTTATAGTTATGCCCTGTGCAGAAGAAATATGTTCTGTTAGCCTGCCAGGTATGACTAGACTGAGGGCATGTGGCCTCAAGAACTGGCCAGATACAGGATCCCAGGGAATTTGGGCCAATGCAGTCATTTACCAAGAGATCAACTTTACTCCTTCTATTTCAGGTAGGTGTTAATAGTAGATTAGGGCACAAAATACAAGGGACATGAGGCAAATGCGGCAGCAGAGGTTGATGAAGTTACTCTGCTCCTCGAAAGACCCAGCATAATGTGCTATAATTCACGTCCAGTTTTTTGTCAGCTATATGAATCAATAACAGTTTTATTTAAAATGATGTTGTGTCAAGGATTTTATCCCTTGGTTTAACCTAAGAGGTAAATACATGAAAATGTTGCTTATATTAAAAATTCCCTTTTATTAATCTTATCTATTTTACTTGCATATTTTTATAAAAAAGAAAAAAAATGTCAAAATTTTCCATTGTGAATAAATCTGCCACATACAGGACATGAAGTGATTAGCAATATGTACTAATATGTAGTGAGCATTTCTGGCTTGCTTGAGATGGGGAAGAAAGTGTTAAATCTTTTCCTTGTTCTTGATTTAACACAGGTGGAACCTCAAAAGGTCTTCAACATGATTAGTGTTATTTTTTTTTAAGTGTGAATTGCAGCCTCAGAGGGAAGGCTGAAGCAGATCCTGATGGACAAAAGGTTTGAATTTCATTCCCATTTGGTCACGGTCACGGCCCGGACTACAGAAGTCAACACTGCTCTGGATAATTAGAGACCTTGACTTCACCAGACGTGGTCTCATTTTCTCATAAATATAGAAAAGCCTCTTTAGTAAAGAGCTTGTAATTAAAATGATCCATTTTGGATAGTATTTCTGCTGGAGCCCCTGGATAATTTATCTCCTTTTTTTTTCCACAGCTGTAATTGTTTTGAACACTGTATACATCTAGACTGAAGAAACTGTTTCAAGGAAATATCTTAGGAAACCCTTAAAAATAATACTCAGCCTCGTGTCCTGCATTTTTTACTTTAAATATTTAACAACTAAATTTTACCCAACCCCTAATTTCTCTCACTCCATTTTTTTCACGATTTTCTTCAAAAATAAAAACCTCTTGAACTTTAAAATTTTCTATCTATGCTTAAGTACAGGTTTCTCTACCATTGCTTACATTGCTCTATGTGGCTTTAATAAACTGAAGAAGGCTTCTTAGGGAGCACCTCCAAACTCCATCTGGTTCTTGGTTTTATGCTGCCTCTGCTCACCAACCAATCTTTGTGATCTCTTAGAAAGAGCCCAGGCATGTGGTGGGGGTCATGAAGAGGATATTATAAACCATAAGAATTACAAGCCCCAATTATTTGAGCAATTTAAAATTAACTTTGATTTAACAGCTACTTATCTGTATTGAGTGAATGTCTGTCTGTGCTCAGTCACGTCGAGCTCTTTGTAACCTCATGGACTGTAGCCCGGCAAGCTCTTCTGTCCATGAAATTTTCCCAGGCAAGAATACTGGAGTGGGTTGCTATTTCCTGCTCTGGGGGATCTTCCTTACCCAGGTATCCAACTCTCGTCTCTTGCGTCTCCTGCATTGCAAGTGGATTTTTTTTTTTTTTTTTTTACCACTGCACCACATCTGTGTTGGTGTTTTCCAGTTGCCTTTATCTGAAAATTCCAGGTATATTTCTTCAGCGTTCCACTTGCTGGAGAGATGAGAGGAGGGCTGGCAGTGTTGGCGAACAGCTAAGCAACTGCTAGACTATCTGGATGGATATGCTGTCAATCTGCTTTGCTATTTCCCCCTAGTTCTGATTGTGGTTCTGAATTCTTTGAAGACTGAAAAGAAATCCCTGTACTTCACAATTGAGCTAACAGCTCAACTAGGGGAAAAATACTGCTGAAATCTGTCAATGAACGTTGCTAACTTATGTTGCATTTATAGACAGGGAGAAAACTAAGCCTAGCAAATCCTTGGGAAGATGTGCAAGCTGGCTGACAGGTGTGACATCTCAGCACAGTAAGTTAAAGCAACACTGAGCAGTGAGTGTTGTCCAATGAGACTTGATTGGTCACAGATGACAATTCCAGCTCCCTGAGGTGTTTCTCCAATGTCTGTGATTAATATCAAATGTCAAGTAAGGCTCACTTCCAACAATAAAGTCTAAAACATACTCAGCTAAAGCAACATAGGATTTTCATTTCCCATAACCCAGTGAAGCTATCCAGACATTTCCTGGGGGATTATCCCCAGGATGAATTACATAAAAAGGGCACTACAAGGGCTTTCTTCCTTAAGCAAAACCTCAAGCAGTGCTCAACAGAAGCAGATCCTTATCACTTGCATGAGGAATGGTAGGACAGGCCTTTTTATTCTTTTGCCAAAGTTGTTGTGTAGTTCAAGATAGAAGATTCTGAGACAGACTTAGATAGAAACTGAATAATACAAAATCACGGAACAATGACTTCAGTCAAAGCCAGAGTTTGGTTACACATATTCAGAGTGGGAAAAGAAGACGGGTTCTTTGGCTTTTTAGTTATTGACGCAGTATGCTGCTAAGTCACTTCAGTCGTGTCTGACTCTGTGCGATCCCATAGACGACAGCTCCCCATCCCTGGGATTCTCCAGGCAAGAACACTGGAGTGGGTTGCCACTTCCCTCTCCAATGCATGAAATTGAAATGAAGTCACTCAGTCGTATCTGACTCTTAGCGACCCCATGGACAGCAGCCCACCAGGCTCCTCCGTCCATAGGATTTTCCAGGCAAGAGTACCGGAGTGGGGTGCCATTGCCTCCTCCTTGATGCAGTATAATTGATTATCAATATGTATGTGTATAGATGTATATACATTTTCTTGCTTTTGATGCCTACAATAGCCAAAGGTCTTAGCATCAACATCAATAAAATGTATGTATTTATTTTGCAAAAAATATTTTTATAGGAGATGCTTCAAGTCAAAAGTATTAACTTAGCATAGTTTGTATAGAAGACATAGATGGTTTTCCATCTTTTGACTCCAGAAAGTGGTTATTTTTAAGCCCTAAATTGTGGATGTGTTCCTGATTCACATGAGCACACTTTTGGAAAGAGGTCATAAGTTGATAACAAAATTGTTTTTATCATTTAATATTTAATTCCTTAGGTTAGTATCTCAGAAGAAATCAAAAAAGTTTGATTTAAACATCCATTTTCTTTGTTGTCCCCTGTCTTCTACTTATCACCGCTATTTCTATGCCTCTGTCTTTGTTCATCAATTCCACAGGGATTGAAGTTGATTAAAGCAAGAGTAAAAATAGTAAAATAGAAATACACAGTCAAGAATGAATAAATCCCTATTATACATAAAGGAAAAATAGCAAGCATACATGACTAGGGTCTGAATTTGAGAGCCAGGCAGAAGGATCTATGCTGTTCTTACTTTAGTCAGGACTGCATTTTTATAATCTGTCAGTGAAATGACAATTGTATGGGATCCTTTGTGGTTGGAGGATGAGCAAATAAAGGCTCTGTGGTTAGAACTGACATTGAGAGTTAGGTTGGCTTGAAAGCAAGCTTACACAACACCAATATTAGCAATTAAAAAGTTTTTTTTTTTTTTAATGAGAGGGTTGAAGATGGAGTGAACGTGGAGTCGTTTAAACATTGCAAGATGACTTTTTCATTGAAATATAGTTGATTTACAACATTGTGCTAGTTTCAGACGTACACAGCAAAGTGATTCTGATTTACACCTGAAAAGAATCTTTTTTAGATTCTTTTCCCTTTTAGATTATTGCAAAATAATGAGTATAATGTGCTGTGCTGTGCAGTAGGTCCTTATTGGTTATCTACTTTATATATTGCAGTGTGTTAATCCCAAACTCCTAATTTTATTCTTGCTATGAAATCTGAAGGTGGGAGTCAAGGGCTGGTTGTGTGGTTTATGCAGTCAATCTGTGACATTAAGAAAATTGTTCCTACATTCTAAGAAAATGTGCATCAGAAATTACGTCTGATTTCAGGCTGGCAGGAGAAAGAAGAGCTGAAGTCCATGATCCCCCTTCTTTTAAGGCCACTTCTTTAGAATCATCCCAACTTCTTTCATGTACAACCCATAAGGTAAACCTGCCCATATGGCCATGGCTAGCCAGAGAAAAGTCTGGGGAAAATGGTTGTGGCTAAACTAGTTGTTAATGAGCCCTGAAATCAGAACGTTTATTACTTAGAAAAAGTGGGTAGAGATGGATTTAACTATCTCTTTTAAGTCTCTAAATTCAAGAGTGCATGTTGGTCAATTCAATTTTTTTTTCCCCTGATGACAGAATAATATACTTCTATTGGAAACCATTCACACAAATCAGAAAATTTAAAGAAAAGTAACTGACACTCTACCACTCAGATAAATTTCCATTGCTATCTCTGAACATTTTTTCATATGTCTCCTTGAATATACACCACAGAATTTTACAGAAATGGCATTATTTCATCCATTCCTTGCTTTCACTCAGTCTGCTGAGTGGCTTGTACTTCCTTAAGGTATTTACACGTACCTTACAATTGTCTGCAATGCCCTTTCTTCAGAGGTAAGTAAGGCCGTCTTCCTCCCCTTCTCAGCGTAGCCAGTTCTTTGCTCCATTGGTGTGGTTAACTTCCTTCCTTCCTGCTTCTCACTATGGCTTGCTACCTCACTTTCTTTAGGGTTTTGCTCAAATGTGAAGCCTCCTGAAATCCACTCCATTTATAACTATTTTCATCACCATCCATTTCATATTTTATTTTAATTTTCTCCATAGAACTTATCACCTTTTAAAATGTTATATACATTTAGTGATTTTTCTGTTTTCTGTTTCTTCCAAAGACAATGGAAACTCCATGAAAGTAGGGATTTTTGTCTTGTTCCCTGTTATCCAGTGCATAGAATAGTGCTCAGTCCAAAGTAAGTACTCAATAAATCCTTGTTGAGTGAATAAATCCACAGTGCCTCATAACACCTGATCACATCATTAGCTGTGAGGATTAAATGAGATAACATGGATGACAACACAGCCCCGGGACAGAAGGCGCAGGCTCAGAAGAGGGATGCTGAAGCTGCTTTTATTTCCATGTTTCTCTCAGAATACCTGCCATCCTATCTTTAAAATTTTATTTAAATGTTTATTTCACCCTTAAGCTCCATGGACTCCTTAAACCATTCTCATTCGTTTTGGCATCACTGGCGTTGATCATGGCCTAGTATATAGTAGGTGGTCTTTAAGTCGGAACAGACATGAATCATTTGTGGCTATTCCTAAATCTGCACACTCTGCCATACTTTCTAATTTCTAAATGCTTTCCCCTGCTCTCTGTACTGAAATATTTATGAAGCTATTTGGTACTCAGAGGAAATCAAGTTTTAGCACAGCTGAGGCTATCTTCTCTCTCTAGTCAATGGTTTTGTTGAAAGCTCATTTTAATAAATGCACTAGAGAGGCATTTTTGAATAGGGAAGCGTCATTCAGCTTTGTGAAATGTCCAGGTGGAATAAGTATTATATGCTTTTGTTATTTCTGCCACGTTGGTTAATGAAGCTGTCCCATTTATAATATAATTAGAGCCAGTGCAATCCTCTCACCAAATATAAAGTGACATACACAGGGTCTTGTTATTAAAGCGTTTCCTCTGAAGAGTCACAGGAAACCATTCAAACACAGGACTTGACATCCTAGGGTAAATACATCCAATTAAGAAAATGGTAAGTAATTTCATGAGAGAAATTCTAATTCTTACTAAAGATGTTCGGTATCAAATCACCTTTAATTTTTTAAAATCCAGAGGAAGCTATCATATAAACATGTTTTTGTTTTCCCTGGATGGGACATTTTTATAAGGCTGTGGTAACAATTCTACCTCTAAATACAAATTCAGAATTCAAGGAGAGAAAAAAAAGTGAGTCTATAGTGAGCTCCTAGAGACTGAAGACAAAATTAGTCTTTGAAATTCGGTAGTCTCACTCCTAAGAGTGCAAGATAAGTCAACAAAAAACATAGAGCTCCGCGGAGAAAAAATTCAGTTCCTCTTCACGGTCTATTCGGCCAGAGACTTTTCTATCAGTCAGGACTTTCTTGTCTCTGTTTCAGAAATCAGTGTTATACATAAAGTGGCAACTCCTCTGAGTTAACTTGCTTTACACACTGATTGCCTGACTCTTCCTTCCATCCATCCAGCTTATCCCTCAAACGCTCCTATACACATTTTCCAGAGCAAGTGTTGCTTTTCTCCAGGGCTTGATAAACGTGTACATCTTTCTTAGGCAAAACCGTCTACATACAGTCAAGAAAATGGACTCTGTAGAATTGAAATATCTTGGGCTTTAACTGAGTCACATTTATTTCATCTACCAGACTGAATACCCTGAGTTCTGTATCAATCATTTATAGCTACTATAGTTGAAGTATGATAACTTTTTTAAAGCCATGCAACATATATTTTGGGGTTTGGCAGAGATGCACACTAAATCTTTACACAGCGAATTTCTAAACCAGTATGAACAGGTAGGTTAAATCATACTTGAATTTGTAAACTTTTAGGATTTCAGGACTCTGATGTAGGATTTAATGCTACTTATAAGGAAGAGGCTGGAGAAGGCAACGGCGACCCACTCCAGTACTCTTGCCTGGAAAATCCCACGGGTGGAGGAGCCTGGTGGGCTGCAGTCCATGGGGTCGCTAAGAGTCAAACACCACTGAGCGACTTCACTTTCACTCTTCACTTTTGTGCATTGGAGAAGGACATGGCAACCCACTCCAATGTTCTTGCCTGGAGAATCCCAGGGATGGAGAAGCCTGGTGGGCTACCTACTATGAGGTCGCACAGAGTCAGACACGACTGAAGCGACTTAGCAGCAGCAGCTTAAGGAAGAGGCAGATATCCTAAGGGCTTCACTGGTGGCTCAGTGGCAGAAAAATCCACCTACAATGCAGGAGACCCCTGTTCGATCCTGGGTTGGGAAAATCCCCTGGAGAAGGAAATGGTAACCCACTCCAGTATTCTTGCCTGGAGAATCCCATGGACAGAGGAACCTGGTGGGCTACAGACCATGGGGTCACAAAAAGTCTGACATGCCTGAGTGATTAAGCACATACCAATATCTTAATGTCATTTCTCCTTTAAAACTTCCTCTTCTTCTGTTCGAAGATGCCAGGCACCCTTGAGAAGTAGTAAGCTTAGTTAAAAAACCTGAACTTAACATCTGAGAGAACCAGATTCATGTCTCCATCTTGTCATTTACTAGCTTTGTGACCTTTGATCACATCTTTATCTGAGTCATATAAAATATAGCCAATAACCCCTGTTTTATTGGATGAATGTAAGGAAAAAAATGAGTTTATGTTGCTTGGTTTTTATATACAGCAGGAGCAAAGTAAATGGTAGCTGTTTATTTACCACATTTTTGGGTAAAATTTTAGTATTTCACATGGGGGATTCTCTATAGTAGATGATGTTTTAGCTGACCAAACCAAAAAAAAGCTTATTGTAATTTATAGCAGGCTTTATAAATAAAAGGGCTTCCCTGGTGGCTCAGCTGGTAAAGAATCCATCTGCAATGCGGGAGACCTGGGCTCGATCACTGGGTTGGGAAGATCCACTGGAGAAGGGAACAGCTACCCACTCCAGTATTCTGGCCTGGAGAATTCCATGGACTGTATAGTCCACGGGGTCACAAAGAGTCAGACATGACTGTGTGACCTTGGGCTTCCCTCATAGCTCAGTTGGTAAAGAATCTGCCTGCAATGCAGGAGACCCTGGTTTGCTTCCTGGGTCAGGAAGATCTGCTGAAGAAGGGATAGGCTGCCCACTTCAGTATTCTTGGGCTTCCCTTGTGGCTCAGCTGGTAAAGAATCTGCATGCGATGAGGGAGATCTGGGTGCGATTCCTAGGTTGGGAAGACCCCTGGAGAGGGGAAAAGCTACCCATTCCAATATTCTGGCCTGGAGAATTTCAGGGACTGTATAGTCCATGGGGTTGCAAAGAGTCGGACATGACTGAGCAACTTTCACTTTCATAAATAAAACATTTTAGAGCCATTTTAGTTGTTCTTAAAGCATTGTTATTAGTAACATTTACCCTAGTCACTAAATAAAGGCTATTTAACACAACACATTATGATTCTGTGTTCTATATCTGTAGATGAACATGGCTATTCTTTCTAGAGCCTTTCAGAGTGGTTGTCACATTTAGTAAGAGCATTTGTGTATATTTTGTAATAACTTGAGTTTTTAGTTTGGGGAAGGAGGAATATGAGAGCAAAGTGTTTGGGAATCACTTGAAAATGAACAAAGTGTGAATAACTTAGGGTGCCTAAAGGACAGAATGACTGAATTGTTTTAAAGGTTGATATGTAGGCTGTTGAGGGACATTTGTCAAGACAAGAACCAATGTGAGGTTCATTGCACAGAGGAGGAAAATGGTAGGGGTGGTTTTGACTTCAGTTGGTCAGGCTGTGGGAGGGTGAACAGATTGAAAACCCAGTTTTCTCATTGACAGAAAAGCTGAAGGAAATTACATGAAAATGAGAAAAGACACTTCAGGTCATTCTGCTCTGTTTGAAGTGGAAACTTTAGGGACAGAATGCAGACAAAGCATGAGCTTTAATTAAGCCTGGATTGTTCCTGTGAGTGTGAGTGTGTGTGTGAGTGTGTGAGTGTGAGTGTGTGTGTGCGTGTGTGTGTGTGTGTGCACGCGCGTTATTTTTCCCTTGAGGCATTCCTCTTTAGAGGCATGACAGTCCATCTGGGTTATTTTTTTTATTGGGTTTTGTGTAATTGCCCCACTCACTTCAGCCGTGGTGTTATTGATGCACTGGTCCTGGTTTCTAAGAGTCCTTTCTGGCCTCTATCATGACCTCACTGGCATTTCATTCACGCACAGGAAGCCCGAAGAGAACTCCTGTTTTATAGGCAAAATGTCTGCAAAGTCGAGGGCACTCAGCTTAGAGCACAATGGCTGATAATTTCAATTTTCTGGTATGAAAACATGAAACGTATCCAGTATTTTTGTCAAAACTGTGTGGTAAAACTAAAGCCGCATATCTGGCTATGTTCAGTTACAAGTATTTTAACGAGAAGCAGAGAGGAGCAAGATGAAGCGGGGGCAGGGGGTCACAGCCCTTCTGGAACAGAGCCCCGTTGGGAATTTGGAAGTATGGGGGTGGCTCTGACACACCACCACAGTGTGTGTGGTGGGCCAGAGGGAGCAAAAAGAGAACAATCACGTCCTGGAAAAGATGCAAAGGCCCCGATGAAAGAGCATTCTTAGGAAACAGATGAGGGAAGGAAAAGTTAGGTTAAGGAAGCGGGGGGAACTAGCCAGCCGAACTGGTCTGGAAGGATTTGGAGATGAAGAACTAATTCCTCTGGTGGTTCCTATGCTTTCAACACACTGGGGAGGAAAAACTGCTTTTTGAAAGAATTGGGAAGAATGATCAAAATCACTTAAGTGAGCCCCAGCTCTGGTTTTGGATATGTCACCAACAAACTCCCTATATGACTTGGGGCTAGAGAGGAGAGAGTCTGAAAGAATGATCACTGAGGACCTCAGGCATTTTGGTTGTCAATGTTTATTTGAATTAGTGGATGACACAGACCTGGTGACTTGAAAGAAAAATTAGGAACTTGGTTAGAAAATTCTCAAAGGCAAACTTTGCATATACAATCCTCAAATATTCAGATTTAGAATGTGAAGGAGAACACCAGTCAGAAGCCTTCCTCTGTTTTCAAAATTAATTTTAAGTGGAGTATCATTGCTTTTTAATGTTGTGTTACTTTCTACTGTGCAGAAAAATGAATCAGCTATACATATACATATATCCCCTCTCTTTTGGACTTCCTCCCCATTCAGGTTGCCACAGTCCATTAAGTAGAGTTCCCTATGCTATACAGTAAGTTCTTATTATCTATAATATTATTATATTATAATATTATCTTATTATCTATAAGATATCTAGTTTTCTATTGTATGCATATTGTCAATAGTACTTGTGTGTTAATCCCAGTTTCCCAGCTCCTTCCGTCCCCCTGCCCTTTGGGCTTCCCTTGTGGCTCAGCAGTAAGGAATTCCTCTACGGTGCAGGAGATATGGGTTCTATCCCTGGGTCGGGAAGGTCCCCTGGAGGAGGGCATGCCCACCCACTTCAGTATTGCCTGGAGAATCCCATGGACAGAGAAGCCTGGCAAGGCTACAGTCCATAGGGTTGCAAAGAGTTGGACACTACTGAAGGGACTTAGCACACAGCACCCCTGCCCTTTCCCAGAAAGTGAAAGTTGCTCAGTCATGTCCAGCTCTTTGCCACCCCATGGACTGTAGAGTCCTTGGAATTCTCCAGGCCAGAATACCGGAGTGGGTAGCTTTCCCTTCTCCAGGGAATCTTCCCAAACCAGGGATCAAACCCAGGTTTCCCGCATTGCAGGCAGATTCTTTACCAGCTGAACCACAAGGGAAGCCTTCCTCTTTACCCCGAAGTCCTCCTTGTTTAGGAGCTCCTTTGATAGGATGTCCACAGCTTGACTTTCTCTTTTCCCAGTTCTACCATTCACTTTGGAAAATTCAGTTTAGGGAAGATCAGAATTTGTACTAATAATGCAAGAGAGATAAGAAATCCATGTATCTTTCTTCTTAAGAGTTGGGATCATGGGGAGTATGACATCCTTCCCTTTTGAAAGTAGCAAGCTATCTTGGCAGTAGAGAGTCTTAAGTCTAGCCCAGAAAGGCCTTCCATTTAGGAGGTTACACTGAGCCAGTTAACTCTGAATTCCTTGCAGCTAGCTTACTGTTTGTACAAAGATAAATGCTAGTTTAAAAAAACCACAACTTTGGACATTTATTTACTGAGAGGATCTTTCTGTTGGAGAAAATATGGCCTCAGGAGCAATTATCTGGCATTTATTGCTATAGATAGTATACCTTGCTTTTCAATCTTGATTTAAAGGGAAATGTGGAGGAACTTTCTGCTAAGCCAGAAATTTTCTTCTTGCCTATTCAATTTCTCATCTTTATTTACAGGTATTTATTTTCAGGTTCTAAATATTTTTAATATTTAAAACATTTTTCTTTAGGTCTATTTTCATCTATGAAATTATTATAGAATATAATATAAATTAATAATTAATATAATATAGAATATAAAATAAATTAATATAATATAAATTAGAATAATTTAAAATTAATTAAGGATTTAAACCCAAATTCCAAGCATGGTTTATTACTATTTTCACCTCTGAATAGCCATGTTGCCTTAGATAATTATTTCACTGAATGCAGCCGTAAAATGTGTTTTTACAACTCCAGATTCACTGTCTGTTAATGAAAAATGCAGTCAAACAGCTGGTTGGTTGTTCTGCAAAATTGCAAATCAGCAGAATACTTGCTCTTAATTAACTGAATACAGAGAAGACCATGTGGTCATTTCTTCAGTGTGTTCATTGTTAAGATTCAGATTATTAAAAAGGCAAATGATACCTTATTTGCTGCAGTCTGCATATGGGTTGTAGGGGAAAGGAGAGAATAGGAATGAAATTAGATGATTTGAACCTTTAAAAGCAGTCTTGCCTTTTTTTGCACAAAGTATTTTTTCCCCCTCTCTTTTAAGATCTCCTTTGGACTCTCACTGGAAATGAAAGAGCCTTCTAAATACTGTCTACTCTGAGCTTACCTAGTCCTTAAAGCACCAAGTAATTTCATATATTTCTTATAACTGGGTTCATCCATTATTATTCTGGGTGGCTCACCATGGATGCTTTACCAGATTGCAAAGAGGTCTTCATTTTTCATTTACTTTTATTCAAGTTGAAAGTTTAGAGAAATGTGATGTATATTAACCTTCAACCCACCCTAGGCCTTAATTGACTTGAAAATTCATGGGCCAAGATTTTATTTGGTAGTATTTAAGCCAAGAAATTTCTTTGGAGGGAATGATGCTGAAGCTGAAACTCCAGTACTTTGGCCACCTCATGTGAAGAAGTTGACTCATTGGTAAAGACTCTGATGCAGGGAGGGATTGGGGGCAGGAGGAGAAGGGGATGACAGAGGATGAGATGGCTGGATGGCATCACCGACTCAATGGACGCGAGTCTGAGTGAACTCCAGGAGTTGGTGACGGACAGGGAGGCCTGGCGTGCTGCGATTCTTGGGGTCGCAAAGAGTCGGGCACGACTGAGCGACTGAACTGAACTGAACTGAAGCCAAGAACATTTTTTGAAGATTGAAAATTATTCAGAAGTTAAGACATACAGACACTGACACCTAATCATGTTTTCATTTTAAATAGGATCAGAGGAACAAGGTGATATGAAATCATTCAATACTACCTGAGAGGAGAGGGATTTCACTCAAAGGTGGATTTCACCCAGATGTGTTCATATTGCTGTGCCTGAGGGGTTTGCCTAACTAGAACATCCTGAGGCCAAAGTCAAGGGAGCCAATCACAGCAATGGGGAAAAGGCAGAGGAACCAAAGACCAAATTGCCAACATTCTTTGGATCATAGAGAAAGCAAGGGAGTTCCAGAAAAACATCAATGTCTGCTTCACTGACTGTGCTAAAGCCTTTGAGATCATAACAAACTATGGAAAATGCTTGAACAGATGGGAATCACCAGACCTGTCTCCTGAGAAACTTGCATGCGGGTCAAGAAGCAAGTTAGAACCGGACATGGAACAATGAATGAACTGGTTCAAATTGGGAAAGGAGTATGTCAAGACTGTATACTGTCACCCTGCTTATTGAACTTATATGCATAGTACATCATGTGAAATGTTAGGCTGGATGAATCACAAGCTGGAATCAAGGTTGCCAGAAGAAATATCAACCACCTGAGATGTGCAGATAATATCACTCTAGTGGAGAAAGTAAAGAGGAACTAAAGAGCCTCTTGATGGGGGTGAAAGGGAGAGAGAAAAAGCTGGCTTAAAACTCAACATTCAAAACCCTACAATCATAGCATCTGGTCTTATCACTTCATGGAAAATAGATGGGGGGAAAGTGGAAGCAGTGACAGATTTTATTTTCTTGGACTCCAGAATCACTGCAGATGGTGACTGCAGCCATGAAATTAAAGACACTTGCTCCTTGGAAGGAAAGGTATGACAGACCTAGACAGCATGTTTAAAAACAGAAACACTACTTTGCTGACAAAGAACTGTATAGTTAAAGCTATGGTTTTTCCAGTAGTCATGTACAAATGTAAGAGTTGGACCATAAAGAAAGCTGAGTGCCAAAGAATTGATGGTTTCAAACTGTGGTGTTGGAGAAATCCTTGGACTCCATGGAGATCAACCAATCAATCCTAAAGGGAATCAATCCTGAATATTCATTGGAAGGGCTGATGCTAAAGTTGAAACTCTAGTACTTTGACCACCTGATGTGAAGAGCCAACTCACTTAAAAGACCCTGATACTGGGAAAGAGTGAAGGCATAAGGAGAAAGGGGTGGCAGAAGATGAGATGGTTAGATAGCATCACTGACTCAATAGACATGAATTTGAATAAACTCTGGGAGACAGTGGAGGACAGAAGAGCCTGGTGTGCTATAGTCCATGGTGTCACAAAGAGTCAGGCATGACTTAGGCAAACAACAGAAATCTCGGTTTGCCACAGTAATGCTCTAGTGTCCTCTTAGCATCACGCCACACAGGTATCTATGCAGCACAAACATAATTGTGTGTGTGTGTGTGTGTGTGTGTGCTCAGTTGTGTACAACTCTTTGTAATCCTATGGAATGGAGCCCACCAGGCTCTTCTGTCCATGGAATTTCCCCAGGCAAGAATGCTGGAGTGGGTTGTCATTTCCATCTCCAGGGGATATTCCTGACCCAGGTATTGAACTGGAATCTCCTGGTGGTTTAGACATTAAGTTGTGTCCAGTTCTTGGGACCCCATGTACTATAGTCTGCCAGGCTCCTCTTTCCATGGGATTCTCCAGGCAAGAATACTGGAGTGGGTTACCGTTTCCTTCTCCAGACGATCTTCCCAACCCAGGGATTGAACCTGGGTCTCTGGCACTGCAGGCAGATTTTTTAATGATACAAGAGAAGCCCTGTATATTTTTGGCTGTGCCACAGGCATGTGGGATCTTAGTTCCAAGACTAGGGATTGGACCCAGGCCCCCTGCATTGGAAGCACAGATTGCTAACCACTGGACCAACAGGGAGGTCCTGTCTGTTTAAATCGGCAGGCAGATTCTTTACCACTGAGCCACCTGGGAAGCATAAACATAATTACTTCACTTCTTAAGATGATTTAATGGATTCCTATGGCAGTTAAGGAGAAGGGCATGGCAACTCATTCCAGTATGCTTGCCTGGAGAATCCTATGGATAGAAGAGCCTGTTGGGCTACAGTTAATAGGGTCTGCACAGAGTTGGACACAACTGAAGCGACTTAACACATATGCAGGGCAGTTAAGATGGAAATTTAATTCTTTCCATGGCCTTCAAGTCCCTGCTAGTGCCCTCTGCTTGCTTCTCAGCCTCATTTAGAATCGCTTGCCCTCTGTCCTCACTCCAGCCACACAGGCATTCTAGTCTGTGGGAGCTGCTATGCTGCTTCCTGCCTCAGGGCCCTTGAACATGCTACTCCCACATCAGATAGCTCACATCTCTTCCTCCCTTCCTGGGACACCTTTCATTCGTACCTCCAAATGAATGTTCTATTCACATAAAATTGGTTTTATTACTGTTGTTATTCCAGGATCTCATGGTACCTTCAGGATACTTAATTCAGTTTATAATTATATAATCATAAATATGGTAGTTTGATTAATGGCCTCTTTCCTATTTTGCTATGGAGTAAAGGCCATGGCAGCTCTGCTTATCACAGCAACTGCACACTCGTATTGCTCATATATGAGGCACTTAGTAAATGTTAATTGAACGAGTATTCTCCCTGTATTGCTGATGTTATACTTGGTTCTTTTTTCTCTTCTCAGAGAGTCTTCAGTCTTCATCTTCGGTAGACTGTCATCTATCTAGAACAAGTGGCAAATGGAGCTTTATGATTGTAAAGAAAGTTTGATCTCAGACTACACATGCACACACACATGAACGCACGCAGACACACACGCACACACACACACTCACACACACACACACACATACACACAGACTCTACAGGAGGAAAGCACATATGGGGAAGACATGTTTTCATAGTTCCTCAAGTTTTAATTAAATTTGGGATTTTCTCACAGAAGGAAACCTGTTTCCTGTACCATACTTAGTTCTGAGGCATTAACTATCCACACTCCCTCTCTATGCCAAGAGGGAAAAATTCCATTCTTTTATTCACTTGTTGATATTTTCACCCTAAAAAGCATTTTCTAAGGAAAAAGTAAGAACTGAGATAAATGCATACTGAAGTTCAGAAGGAACAGCCAGGTTGCTGAGCCCAGGTTCACTTCAGCGTGAGGACGACAGGTTTGTCTCTGATCACATCTCTGATCCGTTGGTCGTGGCTGCCTGGAGACATGTGTGAGAGGCATTCTGAGGGCACGGCTGGCATCAGAGGGAAAATGCGCCATGACTAATCCATTCAACACATACTTACTGAGTGCTGTGCTAGGTAATTAGCAGGCTGCCAGGAGCGTGGGAGGACAGTCAGCAACCCTGCTAGCCTTTCTCTACACAAGAAGGGCAGATGCAATCTTGTAAGCATCGTGATTAGTCTCCCTCATCTCAAAGCTTATCCTTCTGCCACATGGTTCTCCATCATCATTTTGACTTCCTCACCCTAGAATCAGGTCTACTAATGATTTCGTTTTGCTGCTGGACAGGAATCAAACACCCTTTCTTGTTAAACCCTCAAATTTTCATGACTCGAGCCACCCAAAACCATCATTCCTCTTTTTTTTTTCCTACTTTCTCTTTTGAGATACATGCTTTAATCCCAATATAATTGTACTGACAGAATCATGATGCCTATTGAGAGGCAGTGAATAATCTGACCCTCAGTTCTTGAACTGTGGTACCTTAGCTATTTATCCAACATCCATTTCCCTTCTTTCTTATCAGGGGTGGCCAGTAAGTGGCTATTGGGTGGGGATTTTCACACATTTTTCCCTTTCAGGCCTTCTTGCTAGAAAGTGGATGCAATGGCTGGAATTTCAGGAATCATCTTGTGACTTTGAGGCTGGAAGTCATGATGGCAAAGCAGAAAGATAGATGGAACCTGGGTCCCTGTTGAACCTACTGGAGCTACCCTTTGAGCCCTGGATTGCCTATTTTTGGGCATCATCTTATGTGAAAGAATAAAACCCTAATATGTCTAAGCTACTGTAGTCTGGTTTCTATGGTTTGCAGCTGAATGCAATTCCTAACAAAATATGGGTTCTTCAGCTCTAATTTCTCCCTGATTCTTTTCTGATATGCTTATCCAGGTGAGACCTCACTCTTCATCCAGGAAGGACTCTTATATTCATGCAACTCTCAGACTGAAAGTTCCATGAGGACAGGTGATGTGAGGTCTGGAGCTCACCAGTGACTTCTGAGTGTCTAGAACATTGCCTGACACTTAGCTGTTCAATCAAAAAATACAATGTGTGAATGAATGAATAATGACACAAACTTTGTTCAACTATAAGGCATAAAATATTAAAAAGAATTTGGTGTGTGCATGCTCAGTTGTGTCCAACTTTTTGTGACCCCATGGACTGCAGCCCACCAGGTTCCTCTGTCCATGGGATTTTTCAGACAAGAATACTGGAGTGGATTGCCACTTCCTCCTCCAAGGGATCCTCCCCACCCAGGGATTGAATCTGAGTCTCCTGCAGCTAGCTCCTGCATTGGCAGGCAGATTCTTTACCACTGAGCTACTGAGGAAGCCAAGCAATGATACAATTACCAGAGAGCCATTCTCTCAGTGATTAATTGAATATTCTTCTTACCTGAGGGCCGATAAAACTATAGGGGTTATAGGTTTTGTAAAATAAGAAAATAATAATACTTGACAGTAAAACACAATGTACTTTGACATCTAATAATCTGTAAGAAATTTGATGCTGACATTTGTATATCATAGTTATAATAATAATGCTTCTTTAATGTATTACAGTTTAAGAACATTTCACACTCATCCTGGCTTAGAGAACAGAAAGTATATTTAAAGTTTTCCACAATGTACTCCTGCACTTTGTAACTTTAATATTTGCTGAGTGCTTCCTACATGATCAGCTGAGTTATCATTGTTTCATATGCACTAACAAATTTAATCTAACTGATGGATGAAACCCTGTTATTCCTGTTATATAGCTGAAGAAACTGAGTTACAGAAAACTTAAGTAGCTTACTAGTCATAAAGCTAAACAAGCTATATGGTGTTTTATTTGATGTTTTTTGGTGATGAGTACATTTACTAAGGGGCTTCCCTGGTGGCTCAGTAGTAAAGAATCTGCCTTCCAGTTTAGGAAAAGCAGGTTTGATCCCTGAGTCAGGAAGATATCCTGGAGAAGGAAATGGCAACTCCAGTATTCTTGCCTGGAGAATCCCATGGACAGAGGAGCTTAGCAGGCCAATGGCTAAACAAAAATAGTAAACAAAAATTACTGTTTGTTGATTGCTTACTTGAGTGATTGAATAGTTACTCAGTGCCAGGCAGTAGGCTAAGTTCTGGGAAAGAAAAAATATTCAGTTCCCCACATTAAGGTGCATAACGATCCATGTAGCTTGAAGAGTGCTTTGATACAGAGGTGCATCTGGGCTCTTCATCCAGACAAGGTTGGATGGAGAGGAAAGGGGATACTTCACAGGCTTCCAGGAGAAAATGGCACCTTTCTAGACAGAGCTGGCCAGATAAATGGGAAGAACGGTGTTCAAGAGAAGAATATCCAGAGAAAGACAAATATATGCTATTACTTATTTGTGGAATCTAAAAAACAAATGATACATGTGCACTTGTTTACAAAACAGTAACAGACTTACAGACATAGAAAACAATCTTATGGTTACCAAAGAGGAAGAGTAGGGGGAGGGATAAGTTAGGAGTTTGGTATTAACATAAACACACTACATATATATATATCTGTAAAATAGATAACCAACAAGGACCTATCGTATAGTACAAGGAACTATACTCAATATCTTTAATAATCTGTAATGGAAAAGAATCTGAAAAACAATATATATGTATATGTATATATAACTGAGTCACTGGTGTACACTTGAAACTAGCGCAACATTGGTAATTATACTTCAATTAAAAATATTTTCTTTTAAAGGGAGAGGGACATGTGCAAAAGCAAAAGGGTGAGGAAGTGTTGACTTATTCAGGAAATGGGGCCTCCTTAATGTGGCAGAGGCACAATCTGGAATGAGCAGGACAGGGGGATGTGACTCTCGACTGTGACCCACTGTCGCCAGATCATCAAAGGTTTCTGTTTTCACCCTAGGGAGCTCAGACACTATTCTGTAAGCAGGAAGGTCCCCAAAAGACAGCAACGTAGTTACCTTTGTATTTTCATAGAATAAATTGACCATAGTGTGGAGGATAGCACAGAGCAGAGGAACATCTGAAGACTTGGGTGAAGATGAATGAATTAGGTTTCTACCATACTGTTTGAATTCCAATTTAATTGGAATGCGATCCACTACAAAATTTGAATGCCTGTCATTATGGAATGCTGGAAAGCTGCATACCTATGAGGCATCTACATGTGGTCAAACATTGCAGATAGGGTCAAATCCCTCTTTTCCACCCTAGTGAGTGAACAGAGTGAAGGAACCTAGTGAAGGAGCAGAAAAATGTATAATACAAAGTGGTAAATAATGTCAGTTAGTTAATTCTACAGGCTTCCCTGGTGGCTCAGCAATAAAGAATCTGCCTACAATGCAGGAGACATGAGTTTGATCCCTGGGTTCGGAAGATCCCCTGGAGGAGGGTATGGCCACTCACTCCAGTATTCTTGCCTGGAAAATTCCATGGACAGAGGAGCCTGGTGCGCTGCAGTCCATGGGGTTACAAATAGTCAGACACGACTGAAGTGACGAAGCAGCAGCAGCAACAGTTAATTCTACATGCATGTGTATTGATTCTATATATGCTATTTTTGAAATTAGAAACTTCTAAAGTCTTGAAAATTCATTACCAAACGGATGACAAAGTGGTGCTAAGGTGACACCCTAGGACAGGTTCAGGAATGTTCTATTCCATGCAGATCTTGCCTTTCCCACATAGCTCCATCCCTCATATTCAGTTCTGGGAATTGCTGACTGCCTTCTCAAAAGGATACAACAAAATAGCTTTTTCTCAAACCTTGTGTGATTGAAGTATTATATTAAAATTTTCAATCCCGCCAATTCTTCTCTACAGAATATGAAATAAGGAAGGGAAACAGGGCATAAAAAATAGACCAGTCAGTGGTATCCATCATTGCCTTTCTCCATGAGACATGAGTGGGACTTGCAGTTATAATTCTTTATCTGTAGCTCCAAATCCAAAAAGCTCTGAAGAACCAAAGTGTTTTCATGGCTGATTTGGCAGCAATACCTGACCAAACTCATGTGGTCATAAAACCTGACCCCAGCTGACTGAAGTCTATTTATAGACTGCATTTCACTTGGTGTGAATAGTCACATGCTTTTCTGCAGAAATATTCACGTGTTTGACATCGTTTGGAGTGTTACCTAATATTCTGAATATGTACTTTATTGCTTTCTTAATGTTTCTTTAATTTTTTAAAAAAAATTTTGAGACTTGTATATCTGTTTGCAGTTGTAAGAAAGAATACATGTAGTATACTCTTCACCTAATTTCCCCCATGGTCATATTTGTAACTGTGGTATAACATCACAACCAGGAGACTGACTTTGATACAATCCATGGACTTTATTGGGCTTCCCAGGTGGCTTTGGTTGTAAAGAATCCGCCTGCCAATGCAGGAGATGCAAGAGACATGAGTTCGACCCCTAAGTGGGGAAGATCCCCTGGAGTAGGAAATGGCGCCTCCCTGCAGTATTCTTGCTTGGAAAATTCCGTGGACAGAGGAGCTTGGCAGGCTCAGTTGGGGCTGCAAAGGATCAGACACGACTGAGCGACTGAGCACATATGGGCTTTATATAGATTTCATCAGTTTTACATACATTCCCTTTAGTTCCTTGCGATTCTATTATATACAGATTTGTGTGGCTACCACCACAGTCAGATGCAATACAGCTCATCCTAAGGATCTCTTGCGCTACCCTATTATAGACACAGATACTTCCCTCACCAGCCCTCTCCCTAGTCCCTGGCAACCAACCACTTGTATGTTTTCTACCTCTACAAGTTTGTCATTTCTAAAATGCTAGATAAATAGAATTGTACATTATGTGGTCTTTGGTGACTGGCTTTGTTCACTCAGCATAATTCCTTTGGCGATCCATACGAGTTGTTTCATGCTTTCTAATATCTGAAAAATTCTAAACTGCAAAACACGTATAGCCCCGAGGTTTTAGATAGGAGGCTGTGGGGCTGCACTGAGAGTCTGCTGCTGCAGTTAAACTCCTGCCTGCTCTTTGAACCTTTGATGAGCTGGACTGGCAGGACCCCAGGGGCTGTGTTCTCATCAGTGAGTGGGGCCTGGAAATGGTTTGAAACAGACATTTCTGGTGTTCGGTTTGAATGCAGCTCCTGCTGCCCGTGGGACAGTTGCCTCCTGTTGCAGCCTAATTATCCAGTGTTCACCGTGTCGGCCTCATTTGCCTTTGCCTGGGTTTCTCATTCTCATTACATTTCCCTTCTAGGCCTGAATTTTAACCCTACTTTGCAATCGGCTTTCCTGAGTTTTGTTTCTATCAGCCCCTTTCTCCCGGACTGCACCTGGCTTCCTATATCACTTACATCGACTCTGCTCAGTGTGCAGATCTGTGACTCAGGGCTCAGGTTTCAGCCCTGGCCTGTCTCAGGCCTGTGTTGTGTTCTCTCTGACACTCAGATTCTGAGAGTTGAATACAGGGTCTTCCGTGGAGAGCTTCTTGGTATGGATTCTCATCATCATTAGAGTGAGTTTTGATGTCAATCAAATTAAACCTTGAAAGGAGAGTTATTGTTTGTATTCTAAAGCAAAAGTTGCGCTATTTAGGCCAATATACAGTTCAAAAGATAGTTTGGTAAATTCTATAGTGGAAATTGTCACTAAATAAAATAAGACAACATTCTGTTCTTGACAACTGACTTAAACACATCTTTGAGGGGTGTGTGTGTGCGTGTGTGTGTGTGTGTCAGTGAGTCTAAAATGGTTAATGATATTTGGAGAAGAGGAAACATGGTAGAATGGCCCAGAAAGGGGACTTGATCACGTTTGTTCTTGGATCCCACTTCTCTTTCAAGCCTACCACAGTGGAAAACATCAAAATAGTCCATGTTATGACATCATTGTCTCAGTCAACTGTAATTAATTTATGTCTTCCTTTTGGAGAAAGCTAAACTCAAGAACTCTTTGTAAGATCATCAAAATTTTATTTCTAGCCCTACAACTGTTATAAAAACACACCTTCAGGTTAAAAGTGAAAAGTTCATATCTAATAATTCATAGAATTTGTTCATGTGAAACAATTATTTGGGAAATTTTCAGAAGCTTGAATGTTTTGCGTTTCCAAACATGGTGTCTGCCATTGTGCAGAACAGCCTAGCGTTATTCTGTGATACTTTTGGTTAGCACTGACTGGTCAAAAATTTGCTTTGAGAATATCAATAGGGTCCACTAATTTCCTGAAGAAATCAATTAGGAATGAAGAAAGAAGAAAAAAAGGTAATATCTAATTCTGACTTACTTTCTCAGCAAAAACGTTGTTAGTCCTCTTCCCAAAAAGAACAGGCAACATGGATTTGCAATGAAAGAAAATAAGGGAAAATTAAAAACATATAGGGTAATTTGAGCAATATTTTAAACATTTTTACAAAAGCAATGGAAAACTGAATAATAAAGTTCTGTATTTTTTTTTAGGGTGGATGGAAGAAAGGAGAAAAAAAAAAAAAAACAACCCAGGTTTTCCCTCTTTAAAAATGTTTTCCTTAAGTCTTTTTGTCTCAATGTTCTACTCCCTCCCAAGTTTTTGACAACTGAAAGTTGTCTCATTCTCCTTCAAAGCCTTCCAGAATAGAATTGCAATGAGTTCCTGTCAGTAATTTTTACTTTCAGTTAAAACCACTTTTCTTATGCAAGTGCATTAGCACTGAAGAAAGAGCCATATTGTTAGGCCTTCACTTTTGCTTTTATGTGAAAACTACTTCCTGAGAAATAATTTTCATTTACTTTGCAAATCGTCCTCAGTTGGAAGAGTCACAAAGTGTATAAAAGCTAAAGCAAACGAGGCAATACGTGTGAGTGGCTGGTTACTCATGTTGGAATAGTGAGGTTGAGGTAAATGAACATGAAAAATAAAGGCTGAAATGTTTCTATTTTTAGCCTCAATTATGGAAATAAATGTTTGCTGTGGTTATCATTACTTTATATTTAAATCAGCACTCAAAGGAGACTTTAGAAGTTTATCACTATTGGGAGCTCAGAACAGTGGCTGGCACAGAGTGGTGTTGAATAAATAAATATTTACTGACTAAATACATGCATGTATGAAGATCTCTGTATTTATTCTTTCTCAATCCTTTAAAAAAATATATATCATATGACAGTCCCAGAACGTGGGGGAAAGCAAGTATTAATTTCTGAGTTTGGAACTGAATGTTTATTTATTTTGAAAAACGTTTGGGAATGCTTTGCTTGTGGAATGTTAGTTGCACACAATAAAACATCAGCCTGTGTTTCATCCCTACAAAAGTAAAGATTTTTGCTTTCTGGTTTAATTATCTAATTAGAATTCAGTAAGCTATGCAGAGGATGCCCTTTGGGGCTTATTAAATCATCAAGGTTGAGTGTTGCAAGTGAAGGAAACACAGTTTTGAGTGGAGCCCGTTGTTGCCGAAGTCCTTTGGTTACTACAGCTCTGTTCGAGAGGAGAGAGCAACCTTGGGCCAGAGGGCAGTCTGGTACCCCGGGGCGGAGGAGGAGATGCCGTGGTGGGCGAGGCGGGGAGGGCGGCTAGGATCCGCTTACAGCCAGCAGGGACTAGGACGCTGCGACCCCGTGGCCAAGGCAGCGTGGTTCTGAGTGTTGATGTGCAAGGTCAGACAAGCTTAATCTTTGAAGCCGGCTGACCCCAGGTTCACTGAAGAAACAGGCTGAATCACAACAGCCTCTGGATTGAAATCCCAGCTCTGATGGAACAGGAGCTTTTCCTGTTGATGCTGCCACAGCGTTTGCTCCTAATGCTGGGAATTCAAGCGTTTAAGTCTCCAAGGCCATCGGTTGAAATCCTACCAGCTTGAAAGTCTCACAATTGTTTAAAAAAAACAAACAAAACAAACAAAACAAAAAAAAAAACCACTAACACACAAAGCCGCAAACCCTTTACATTTCGTATGGCCAGCCAGGGGACCATAGTCTTCTGAAAAAAGAACACACAGCCTATCTTTTATAAACTGAGATCTCTGCTATTTTTTTCTGTATTTCAAACTTATGTTGATTGCCATGCCATGCGTTCATTTCTTAACCAGAAAACAAGAGATATTTTTCACTTGATATAAAAATGCCTGTCTTGATAACATCACAATATGTTACTTCATTATAAAAGGCCAGTTCTTCCATACTTACTATCCACAGAACCACTAGTTGTCAACATATCTTGTTCCAAGTGGTTGCATTTTTTCAAAAAATCCAGGACATTTGTCATTTTGAAGCTCCTGCCTATATGATAGGTAGCTGCATGAAGGTTCTTTTCATCAGTTGGAATGGTTTTTACTGAAAGGAAATGCATTTCCATGTGAATGTATTGGGGTTTGCAGCCCCACACTGCTGCCTGCCTCCTTGATTTTGGCTCTACTCACAGTTCCTTTTATTGGTTTTTGGCAAGTTGCTGAGGGCATATGTTTTGGACTTTTCTTGCCTGATTTGTGAGATTCTGCTGACATCCAGGAAAGTGCTGCAAAAAAACCTGTTGCTCATATCCAAGCTTATGTGTTTCGTGGCAGAGCCACGAGCACTGAGCTCAAGTTTCTTGACAACAAGTCTTATTTATGGAGAAACAAACATCGGTGGTATTTTGTGGGACCATGCTGTTCTCTTTCTGTGAGTAACATTTGGCATTTCTATGCATGAGGGCAGATAGGTTTTTAAACATCTCATATTCAAGGGTGTTATGGAGGAAGGGATGCTGTGCTGACGGTGATGATGACGATAGCTGCCATTTACTGAGCAGACACCAAACACCAAGCAATTTGCATCCACTCATCATCACAAAACTGCAAGGGGAATGCTGCTGTGCCCATTTTGAAGATGAAGAAACTGAGGTTAGGCAGCATTCCCAGAATTTTATGGAGTGTTGAAGCCAGAAGCTTTGGCCTTCCTGTCTCTAAAATTTATGTTTTTTCCCTAAAGAAACCTGAGAGACAAATATTGCTTTTGATTTTTTAATAAAGAAAATCTTGTCCTGAAATTGTAATTCTATTTTGATGACAATGATTAAACAGGTACCATAGGAGTTAGTGCCAGTATGCTAAGTCACAGCTAAGACACAGTCTATTCCTTAGGGACTCATAGACTAGGCCAGTGGTTACTGACTGTTGGTGATTTCACCCCTCCAGGGAACATTTCTGAAGGTCTGGAGCCATTTTTGATTGGCATGGTGGGTGAACATGTTTGGAGCTAGCTTTGGAGTAGGTTGGGTCTTTCCCTTCCCTGGTGGCTCAAATGGTGAAGATTCTGCCAGCAATGTGGGAAGATGCCCTGGAGAAGGGAATCACTACCCACTCCAGTATTCTTGCCTGGCTAAACCCATGGACAGGAGCCTGGCGGACATGACTGAGCGACTAACACTTTTACTTTTGGAGTAGGTTGAAGCTAGGCATGCTGCTAAACATTCTACGATGATCAGACAAATCCCACAATTAAGAATTATCTGGCCCAAGCTGTTAATAGTGGTGCTGTTGAGATACTGTGGTCTAGAAGAAGAAAAACACTGAAAGGATGGTGGGGTTTATGTTGTACTTTAATGATGGTGTGGTAGATTGTATTATTTTCCAAAATATTTGCTGACACTCTCTGTTGGGACCTTCCATGCAGGAGAATTATAACTCTTGTCCCATTAATACCAGGCACAGCCATTTGACTTGCCTTGACCAATGAAATATGGAGAGAAATTTAAAGAGCCATCCCTCTTTTCCCTCTGTCCTAAGACTGTCAAGTTCCTGGCAGGCCTCCTTTATCTGGAACCTTAAATAAAGATAGAGCTTTCCTGGTGGCTCAGATGGTAAAGAAAAGTGAAAGTGAAAGTCCCATCTGACTCTATGCAACCCCATAGATTATACAATCCTTGGAATTCTCCAGGCCAGAATACTGGAGTTGGTAGCCTTTTCCTTCTCCAGGGGATCTTCCCAACCCAGGGATTGAACTCAGGTCTCTTACTTTGCAGGTGGAATCTTACCAGCTGAGCTATAAGGGAAGCCCAAGAATTCAGGATTGGGTATCCTATCCCTTCTCCAGAGGATCTTCCTGACCCAGGAATTGAACCGGGGTTCTCCTGCTCTGCAGGCAGATTCTTTACCAACTAAGCTATGAGGGAAGCCCAGATGGTAAAGAATTTGCCTGCAATGCAGGAGACCTAGATTCTATCCCTGGGTTGGGAAGATCCCCTGGAGAATGGAATGGCAACCCACTCCAGTATTCTTGCCTGGAGAATTCCATGGACAGAGGAGCCTGGCAGGCTACAGTTCATGGGATCACGAAGAGTTGGACGTGACTGAGTGACTAACACTTACTTAAATAAAGACAGCATGGAGGAAGATGCAGTCTACTCCAAAGACTGGAATCATAAGCAAGACCTAAACCCTTGTTGAAAGCTAGTGAGGTTTTGGGATTGTTACTATAGCATAATTTTGTCCATTCTGGCTAATGCAGATGTAGTTATTATTTCAACAAGTGACAGGGATGTGGGATTTTGGTAGGAGAATAACCTAGAATAAAAGACTGGAGCCAAGGTATGCTAGATGACAAAGGGTAGATTTTAATTTTATGCATGGGAAGTTTAGTAAGAGTGAGAAAGGAAATTAATTTTGAGATCAGAGGGAAAGGTCATTCAGAAAGGGACACGTACAGGGGGGCAGGAAATCAGTTAGACTATGATTATAGTTGAGAAGCAAGAGTCTGAATATGGGCAGGGTTCATGTAAATGAAAAGTTGGAGGATTATGAAGAGTGAGAAGGAAAAAATTAATGGGCATGAAAATGTATTTACCATGGACAACGAGAAGATTTAAAGATGATATCAAGATTTTGAGAGAGTATTTTGGAAATAGGTATCACACAAGAACACCTTTTGAGATGGATAGGATAAATTCCTACCAGAGCTTATTGCACTTGGGATGGGCTTGTCTAGTGGGAGTAGTTCACAGGCAGTTGGCGGTGAGGGTCTGGACACTAGGAATCCTGGTGTGATTTACATATCTGGGCATCGTCCTTGTATAAGGATGCAATTTGGACAATATTATCTAGGGATAGTGGCTAGAACTGAAAGAGGAACTTAGGGAAAAGGGAGTTGGGGGATTGGGAAAAATAAACCTGGTGGGAGGAATGTCAGACATCTAAGTAGAAAATGCTGCCACGGCTGGCTGGTAAGGAGCTGTGTGAGGTGTTGCAGAGGAAAACAAGAGTGTAATGAGGCAAATTAGTGCATACTCCAGCATAGGTTTCCATGCCCTCCTCCAGGGAATCTTTCCAAGCCAGGGACTGAACCTGTGTCTCAATCTCCTGCATTGGCAGATGGGTTCTTTGCCATTAGTGCCACCTGGGAAGCCCAATTAACTGCAAAGAAGTGGTTAAATGCCTATGCTATTATTCTGAAGCAGTTAAGTTTTGGAGAAAAAAAATAGCACACAGTTATAAGGCCAGGAATTTATAAACATTCATAATAAATGTTTGAAGTTTGTAAAATGTGGAAGTTTGAAGTTTTCTTCAGTGTAAGGATGAAAACTAGAAATAACAATAGCACTTGCTTGAAAAAAAATTCTTGACTTATATTGGAAATTTATAATTTTAAACTTTAATTGCTATGTCTTTGCTGTGCCTACCAGTTAGAAATGAGTTTACTATATTCTTTGTTTGGGTATTGGTTGTATTTTTTAGGTAAAAATATTCTTCAATTGATTATGACACATTAATCTTCCTTCTCAGTTTTCATGTTTCAGGGCAAACTAACCAGCAGAGGCTCATAGCTGAAAGGCTGAGCTTTTTGAACAAGCCCTTCTCCACTCCCTCCAGAGTTCACAGGCAATGCATCCTTTAGTTTTGAAGTTTTGCTGGATGAATCAAATAGGTTGGTGTTATGCTACATTTCTTAAGAATAGGTCAGAGCACCATCTATTTCTTTTCCTCTGGCTTCACACTTCAGTATGTTATGGTCCTGGGACGTCATGGCAGAGAACTCTCACCCAGTGGTCCACCACCAACCTGCTGGTGGCTGCAGGAATTACAGACAGAGTGCTTGAGAGAAGTCACGGGGATGGATGAGATTGCCCAGGGAGAAAAAGCGTGAAGCAAGCTGCTGTGAAGATCGAATCTGCCTTCTTCTGAAAGCAGCACCAACCTGAGTGATTTCATCCAGAATAATAAATAATAATTTCCTTTCATTTCTCAGCCTAATCATTCTGTCACTTGGTGTTTACTGTAGATAAAAGTTTAGGGCCTTTCTTAGATGTGGAGAGTTTAGTACATAGTTCTCTTTCAGGCACTTAGCAAGTAATTAAGGCTAGTTCTTTGGGGATTCTGTAGTTTACACCAGAGAAGGTTATTTGAGATTCTGCTTTCTGTGCTAAAGCTATCTTATCATCATCATCATAACCATCATCAGTGAAACATCCTCTCTCATTGCACAGTGAATTGGAATGATAGAGTTACGTTTGGGAGCCTCGTGTTTCCAGGTCCTCGAGATACAACCCTTATCAGGAGCCCAGCATCCTCACGTGCCCACTGTACAACCCATATTTTATTTCAAGTTTCTGACCTTTCTTTTCCAACCCTTTGAAAGTTTTGATTTGATTGGTTAATTAAATGGGCTTTATTCCAAGGTTGTGCATTTTCCTGTTAATACAGACCTTCTGGAGGTATGGGCTTCGCTGGTGGCTCAGATGATAAAGAGTCTGCCTGCAATACAGGAGGGCAATCCACTCCAATATTCTTGCCTGAAGGGTCCCTATGGACAGAGGAGTCCATGGGGTTGCAAAGAGTCAGACATGACTGAGCAACTAACACTTCTCTGGAGCTATAAAGCCTTAACCCATATAGCTCTCATTAACAAAACAATGTTCAGGGAAACAGAGAGGTATTTTTTGAGAAGCCTTTAGATTTCCTTTTAATCATACTACTTTAGTGATCAGTGACTTTGCTTCTCCACTCTGTATATATAAAGAATAGCTGAATACCATTTTGATGTGGGTTGAGCAGAGAGAAAACCAGGACCTGTGATTAACATTCTTGCATTTTAATTATTGATTAGGAGTAATCAGATGATTTAGCTTTTAGCAGATTCAAAATGTTCCATTATAATTCATAGTAGAATAGCATCGAAACATGTATATTACCATATGTGAAACAGATCACCAGTCCAAGTTCGAAGCATGAAACAGGGCGCTCAAAGCCAGTGCACTGGGACAACCCAGAAGGATGGGATGGGGAGGGAGGTGGGAGGAGGGTTTCGAGATGGGGGACACATGTATACCTGTGGCTGATTCATGTCAATGTATGGCAAAAACCACCACATTATTGTAAAGTAATTAGCCTCTAATTAAAATAAATTAATTAATTAAAAAAACTTTCAGAAGAAAGCAAATAATTCATATGTATGAATCAAGATGGACAAGGAGAAGCATCAGGGCAGGTGTTGGTGAGGAGAGTGGAATCTCTAGTTTTGTGATTTGCTTAGTTTTGACTGCTCTGCTTCTCTGCCCTGGCAGCACAGTAGGGACCATATGGCAAGTTTGTGGGTAGTGGTGGAGGGATGTACCACTCTTGTGCTTAAATTAAACCAGGGAAACTAAGGGAGATGAGGAAGAGAAAAATGAAGGGGCTTTGGTTCAGATATCAAATGGGTGTGCCCCTCCTGAAACCGTTTAAGAATTGCTCTTGGGCTAGGAAGTAGCTGGAGCCAAGGGCTAGAAATGGGCCATGGTGAAAACATCCAATATAGGGGCCAGATACAGGAGCCCTGAGTGACTCTGTGTCTGGCTGCTTCACTGTTGGAGGAGATCTGCTCCTTGCCGATGATTTGAGACCTTATGAGTTTCCCCCATGAGCATGCATCCTTGCAATACCCAGGCCCTGCGTATCTTTGGACATCTAATGGACTGGAAGAAGAGCTCAAATCTCCACATTTGGGAAGCCAGAATGGACAGAGGGAAGTGTAGACTCCTACTATCCACAGATGAAAAAAGAGTACTGACTAGGTTAATTTACCCAAATTCTCACAGAAAGAAAGGAGAGTTTGAGCAATGCAGTTTTTAACTTCACAGTGGGGCTTTCCACAGTTAATCTGTTTTGTTATAATTGCAGAAAATAGCAGTGCCGCAAATACGAAAATGCAGCTAGAGATTCTCCTGCTGTGTCCTCTGTTCTTGGCTGTGTGTGTGTTCTGGGTCCCTCTTGTGGTGGCTGGGGTGGACTGGGCATGGATGTTGCCCCACACCCAGGGAGGTCTCAAGTTGCAGATGAGCTGCTGAGTGAGGTGTTTTCTTGTGATGCTAACAGCATTCAGGCTGAGAGATTTGTGTCCTGGTCAAGGAAAGTAAAGCTGTCTGAGGAAAATTGAAATAATCAAAAGAGAACTTTCTCAGGCTCCCACGACCCATCTAGCCATGAAGAGCATCTGTACTGTCATAGGCTGCCTCCCCGCCTCTTCCATAGATATTCTGTGCCCGAAATTAAAATTAATTTCTCCACTTTTTTACGAGATCCCATCAATTATCTAGCAAAGGAAATCATTGCTAATTCTCACTGGGATCAAGTTTTTACTGTCTCCTGATTCCTAGGAGCAATCACATTTTCTGTTATTGCCCACATCTTTAAAAATAATCCCCCCTTGACTTCACTTCTTATTTTAGCTACTGCGCCTTTGTAGCAAGCATTTTAAATTCCCTTTTTCCTATTCCTTTTTCAACACACTCCAATCTGATTTTCCCAGACCACACTACTGAAACTGCTCTTGTCAAGGTCATTAATGCCTTCGTGGTGCTAATGCCCAGGATGGATTCTCATTTTAACCTGTCAGGAGCAGTTGATACAGTTGATCACACTCATCTGTCTGAACCATCTTCTTCACTTGGTTTCTAAGGTGCCACACCCTCCTAGTAGTTTTACTAACATGCTAGACTCTCCCTTCCTGCTCTTTTGCTTTTTCCTCTTGTCCTTGACCTCCCACAATCAGAGAGCCCCAGAGTTCAATCTTGATTCTCTTCTCTGTCTATGCTTACTTCCTTGATGCTCTCACTTAGGCTCATGACCTAAAATGCCTCCTACTTTCCAAAGACTTTTGCATTTATATGTGACATCCATCTCTCCTATATTAAATTTTCTACTTGAAATCTCCATGTGAAGTTCTAATAGACATCTCCACCTTTGTGTATCCAAAAACTGAACTTTTGATCTTTCTCCTGAAAGCTATTCTGCCTGCATCTCTCTCCCACTCTAATTCAGTCCACGGCAGCTTCATCCTTCAAGGTACTCAGGCTGAAAACCCTAATTAGTCTAAACTCTCTTTTGTTCTTCTCACATCTAAACATGCAAGACATATCGTTTGCCCTACCTTCTTGCCCCTTACATTGCCATAATGCTGATGTAACCGAATCATTACTCACCTGGAAGATTGCAGTAGACTTTTAACTGGTATCTCAGCTCCTATGTTTTTGCTCTAGAATCTGTCCTTCACAAGGCAGCTAGAGAAATCCTTTAGAAATATAAGTCAGATCATGGTGCTCCTCTGCTCAAAACCCTCCAATGCATTCCCATTTTAATTAGAGGAAAACCTAAAGTCTTTACCTGCACCATTACCTTCATAGCTTATTTCCTGCTACCCCTCCTTGTCTTATTCCCTTCTAGGCAAACCGTCCTTAGAGCTTTTGCACTGGAACAGTTTTTCCCCCCGTGTATCCCTGTGGCTATCTCCCTCACTCCAAGATTTATTCAAACGCCACTTTCTCAATGAGCCCCCAACCCCCTGACAACACCACTTAGCAGTGTAGCTGCTTCCGCCTTATTCTCAGTACCCTTAATCCCTTTACACTGTTCTATTCCTGCTTTTCTTTCCATAGAGTTTATCAACTTCCTGTTTACCTTATAATTTGCTCACTTATGATATCTGTTGTTTATTGTCTGTCACTTTCTAGAACATTAGCACCACACAGGGCGCAGATTATTGTCTGTTTGGTTCACTGATGCTTGAAATTCTTAGAAAAGTTGCTTGGCATATAGTAGATGATCAAAAATGTTAAATTAATGAATGCATAAGCAATTTCCTTTCCCAAAGACAAGGGCTCCCATGAGGTCAGAAGCTGGGAAAATTAGAAAGTGGAGGAGGGAAAGTGAACAACGGGATGAGGACCAAGGCAAGCCTAAGCTGCAGGCTTTGTCTTGAGTTGTAGAGGTGGGTTTGACTGATGAAAGTTACCATGCAGCACTGAAAGCCTAATTTCTTCTCCATTCTCCGTGGGCTGTGACTCCCAGAATCTCTCCTACTTTGATTTTCTTCTTTGCATGCATTTCAGTCTGTCGGAATCTCTTTTAAACATACGATGCCCAAAATAAAACACAATATTTCAGATACACTGAAACCAGCATCCCATTAATATCACGGGTCATTATCTTGTCTGAGCCTACACGTTCAGCAATGTAGTCAAAAAGATCTTTAACTTCCCAGGGTTAAATGACACATGACTCAGAATGAGCCTGCTGTCAACCAAACCCACATGTTACTTTTGTTTATTTTTTCACACAAAACATACTTCAAAAAAATCTGCTTAATTCTATTCATTTAACCTATGTGTATGACTTTCATATTTTTTTCTTTTAAATTTCTCTTTTCAGTTTAGAGTTGTTATCCTAACCTATCAAGATCATAATTCAGTATCTTAATGAATGGTCCCAACTTTTCATCTTTGGAAATTTGACAATTAAAAAAAAGTTGTTAAGGTGTTGATAAAATGTCCTGGACAGAGTTCTTGAGAAAATCTATGCCAAACTGTTACAGACCTATATTTCCATAATAACGGGATCTATTTAATACTCTGGATATATACGTTTAAGCTAGCTATTTCTTAATCTTACCTGAAAAATTGTTACTGAATAATTTTTCAGATGTTTTGCTGAAAATCATATGTACTATGCCTATAGGATTCTGTTGATTTTCCAGTCTAGCATTTTGAACAAAAGAGAAAGTGAGACCAGTTTGGCATAGTTTTGTTAGATAAGCCCATGTAGGCTTTTGGGGAGCCCTTTAGATGAACTCACAAATTATCTTTGATTAATTCTGTCTTGCAGTCAGGTTTGCTAGTTCCAATTTGAAGATTTGATCATCTCCATCACAGTGACATTTTACCTCTGTATTATTTTGTGACTTATATGTGGAAAGAAATCTTCATATAAGTGGTCTTTATCATTTAAATTTTAATATGTCCTTTTCTATAAATGCATATATGAAATCTTATCATACAGATTTTAATGTCATCTTTCTTTTCCTAGTTTGCTTGACTCTTTTCTTTCCGCATCCCTCCTCCTCCATTCACACTGTCCATTCACTTTTTCTCCAGATACTTCATATTAGCACCTAGTATACGTCTTACAAGGAGTCTTCCTAGCTGGCTGAGTGGTGAAGAATCTGCCCGCTGATGCAGGAGACACAGGAGATGTGGGTTCGATCCCTGGTCTGGGAAGGTCCCTTGAAGTAGGAAATGGCAAACCACTCCAGTATTCTTGCTTGGAGAATTTCATGGACAGAGGAGCCCGATGGGCTGATTCATGGGGTCACAAAGAGTTGGACATGACTTAGCATGCATGCATGCATGTACATCTTACATATTTCTATATACTTGCACATTCATATAATCACAGGTGACTTCCTCAATGGACTCTTAGGCGGCCTCTTTCAAAGAGAATCAGCTTATCTATCCTTCCCTGAGAGAGGATATTACCCATAAACTGTCCTAGAAGCATCTATTTTTGTACTTTGAGACCTCAACCTAAAGGTAATGGAATAATTCACTTTCCTTTCACTCAGTAAAATTCATGGAGCTCCTCCTGTGTCCCAGGCACTGTACTCATTTGTACAGTAATTCTGGGCCTTGCCAAGGTGCAATCCACCTCTCTATTTTTTCTTTTATCTCTAGAAAAAAAAAAAAAACTCGTCTGCTTAGAAGGTGTTTCTTACTAACTGAATGTTTGTGTCCACCCCAGGTTCACGTGTTGAAGCCCTAACCCCCCAAAGTTACTCTGTTTGGAGAGAGGGCTTCTAAGGAGGCAAAGTTAATTGATGTCATAGGGTGAGGCCCTGATCTGATAGGATTAGTGTCCTTATAGGAAGAGACATCAGAGAACTTTCACCAGAGGGAGACAGAGTCTGCTAATTGGGCGACACACACTTTAGTGTGTTGGGGGAGGGTGGTGAATAAGAGTACACTCTGCGGTATACAAGGGAAATATATTTAATAACATCAATAAAATTATAGTTATTCATTAGATGAATGTTGTTACCTATGTGTCCCACTTTCTTTCAAGACTCAAACATGCAGATTTCTCCGATAATGTTCAGCAATATTAAATATTAGTGTATTATGAGCCAGGGCTTCCCTGATAGCTCAGTTGGTAAAGAATCAGCCTGCAATGCAGGAGACTCTGCTTTGATTCCTGGGTTGGGAAGATCCCCTGGAGAAGGGATATGCTACCCACTCCAGTATTCTTGGGCTTCTCTTGTGGCTCAGCTGCTGCCATGCAGGAGACCTGGGTTTTATCCCTGGGTTGGGAAGATCCCCTGGGGAAGGGAAAGGCTACTCACTCCAGTATTCTGGCCTGGAGAATTCCATGGACTATATAGTCTATGGGGTCGCAAAGAGTGGGATACGACTGAGCAACTTTCACTTCAATTCATGAGCCAAATTGTGTTCCCCAGCATGACTCCCCCTTACCTTGGAATGTGACTCTACTTGGAGATAAGGCCTTTAAGGGCATGATTAAGTTAAAGTTGGGTTTTCAGAGTGGCCCCAACCCAATCTGATTGGTGTCCTTATAGCAAAAGGAGATTCTGATACAAAGAGATACCAGCAATGTGAGTACAGACAAAAGCCTGAGAGAGGGCCCAGGGAGAAGGGTTCCTCTGCTAGTTAAGGAAAGGGGCCCCAGGAGAAACCAAGCCTTTAGGTGTCTTTATCTTAGACTTTTGGTTTTTACAGTTGTAAGAAAAAAGTTTCAGTTGTTTAAGCCACTCAGTCTGTGATATTGTGCTATGGAAGCCCAAGTAGACTTATACAGACTGGGTATAAGGATTGCATTTATTTTGTTTTCCTAACTGTCCCTTCTCCTAATGTTTTGCAGGCACTGCAGTTACCTTCCAGCCCCTTTGCTGTTTAAGGAGATTATTCAGGTCTGCTCTCAGATACCCTGGGCACAGTATTATTTCTATGAGAATTAAGTACTAGCAAATTCATGTGAAGAACATGATTTTTCTCTCTTGATCAAAAAGCTGGCTATCACGGGGTTAACCAGTCATTTTGAAAAGCACGTAGAGTACAACATTTTATCTATTAGAAATCTGTTCTTCCCAAACAATGCATAACCTTGCCTAGGACACACTCTGAAAGCACTTTTCATTTATTATCGTTTATTGTTCTATTTACGTGAATTTTCCTTCCAAGTTCTGCCTGTAACAGTCTCCATCTCTTTTTTATGAGGACAAAATTGTAGTGTACCCATCCAGATGGTGGGAGGTTGGTAGAAACAGACCCAGAAGTGGGCCTTAAAATCTTAAATCCACACTCAGTCTTCAAGGCCAAGATGAGTATCATGCAGAAAGTGAAGCCAGTGTCCAGGACGGGGCCATGCAGTACTTAATAAATAAAAGTGTAAAGATGGGACCTAGAGTAGGAAATGGCAACCCACTCTCGTATTCTTGCCTGAAAAATTCCATGTCAGAGGAGCCTGGCAGGCTATAGTCTATGGGGTCGAATACAGTCAGTCACGACTGAGCGACTGATTGCATAGAGATGGGAAATAGCTGGACTGACTCAGAACTTTTCTCTGGAGCCCAAATCTCCTCGGGGTTCCTGAGCTAAATTCCCACACTTAGTGTATTCTTTGAGCCAGATTCTAATCTGTTCCCTTCTTTACCCTGGAAGCCTTTGCCCCACAGCTGGGGCTCATTTGGTTTGGATTTTCATCTATAAATTGCTGTCAGCGAGGATCTTGAGGAGCTAATTGGTGAAAGTAACCTAAAAACGGGACCCTAGAAGGGAATGAGAGAAACTGAATTTTCATCATTCCCTTCCTCCAAGAATTGTGTTACCCTTTGCCAAGAAACAACTAGCTTTGAAGCTTGAGTAATCTCTCTTGTTTGAAAGCTAAAAGCCAACTTAGACGAAATGCCATCAAACAACAGTATGTCTCTCAGTCTTGTTGAGAAGTGTGGAGCGGATAGTGTTTGTGATTCAAAGTCCCACTTGGACACACTTCAAAGAGGGACTCCAGGCAGAACTGCTAAAAGCTCCGCCAGCACCAGGACGCACAGATTTCTAGTCGCTGGGGCCCCAGCTCAGTTCCTGCATCTGAGAAGCATCATAATTGCTGTCCTTTTAATCTTTTTTGCAGCTTATCAAATGGAGGCCACTTCACAGCAGGACACAGGTTCAAAATAATAAAAGCAAAATTTGTAGTGATTTGATTTTCCCTTAAAAAAAAATCTTTGCAGTGATACTGAAGCTTCACAAAAGTACAGGAATTTAAATTGGCAAAAGCAGGGTCAGCAACAGCTCAGATGATGGAAAAGCACTTCTGGCATCTAAGAACTGGTTGTGAAACAGGCAAAGTAGATATGAATGTCAGGTCACAAGCTAAGGTATACAACCATAACGCTTCCCGTTTTTTATACAGCCACTCATTTTAATCTCTAGATTACACTCCATGAAGGTCTTGTAACTTGATCTCAGTCTATTCAGGGTTTTCAGTGTCCAACTGGCTGCTTAAGTCACTTGTATACATCCCTCCACTAGGCAGCTTTGAGATATCCATTGTCCTGTTGGGATGTGGTCATTTGCTCCTGTGACTTGCCATCTTGTCCCTATGCCTGACCCATCGCCTCCAGCAGCTCTGCTTACTCCTTCCACATAGAGTCTGGAGCACAGGGACCGTCAGGCCCCTTGACATGGCACGTGAGAAGTCCTTCCCTAGGTATATAATCATACTGTAGAGATGTACCTGTATCCTGTACGCTTTTGTCGTTTCTTCTAAACACTAAATCTGTTCCATTTTAAATACTGCCTTCATTTCATTTTAGGGTCTTTTTTTTTCTCTTCAAAATATAAGTGTAGAATGAGTAGAGCTACTCTATGCAAAAGGAAAATGAAACAGAATAAAACATTTTTTAAAAAAGAACATAGCTCTATTATAGTGGCCTATATTGTGAGAAGTAAGTAGAAAGTGACAACATAAATAATTAGTAAGAGAAAAATGTGATGGATTATGTGACTTAAAAAAAAATGCATCCTGGGCAGAGTGTGATTAGTAGCAGGGGTTGGAAGGATCCCTGGCAGAGAGGACACTTGAATGAGGTATGCATTTCTGCAGGCAGATAAAAAGTGATCGCAAGGGCAATGGACGTTCCAAGAAAACCTAGTGGTTTATTCTGGCTCTAGATCTCCAATTTAGATGACTTCCGAGAAGCACAGGCAGGCTTAGGGTCAACTTACAAGTTGGAAGATAACACATGGGGTTTGAGTTTCTCTGAGGTTTGAGTGTGTCAAGGTCAGTTTAGGTGTACCTCTGAAAGAGCCAAAACCCTAGATTAGTTTCAGAGCTCTCCTGATCTCCTGGAAGTGCTCCTGACCACAAGACCAGTCTGTGGGTCAGAGCAGATGAGATCAGGAAGCCCTCCTCAACAAACCTCCCACCCACTCCAGATGGAGTTCATTAGTGCCTTCAGCCCAGCCCGCCCACCTCTGCAACCTTTGCTTGCCTCCCTCATTGGAGTCATCACTTCGCTCATTTTGTTTACAGGGTCATTTTTCCTGCATGCTCTGGTCCCTGAGAGCAATGCTATGTTTTATTCCCAGTGCCCCTTGGTGTCTTCAGCATCTAGTACTTTCCTAGGACCTAACTTAGGAGGAACTCAGTTGAGTAGAAATGAAAAGACCCTCTGCCGAGCCAACTTCCTGCTAGTCTTTATGGAGCTCTGTATTTTTATATTGGAGAAGGCAATGGCAACCTATTCCAGTACTCTTGTCTGGAAAATCCCATGGACGGAGAAGCCTGGTAGGCTGCAGTCCATGGAGTTGCTAAGAGTTGGGCATGACTGAAGTGACTTAGCAGCAGCAGCAGCAGCAGCAGCAGCAGCAGCAGCAGCAGTATTTTTATATAGGTTGAATCTCATCCAGCTCTTGTGGTAGAAAAGTGGGTTGAGTTAGACATTCTCTGTTTTCCCCATTTATTTATTAAAAATTTTTTTTAAATTAATACAATTTTTGCATGTTACTTTCATTTAGTTATTACAAAATATTGGCTGTATTTCCCATGTTGTACAATACATCCTTCCGCCTAGTTGTTTGTACCTCCCACTCCCTCACCCCTGTGTTGCCCTTCTCCATCCTCCCCACTGGTAACCACCCATTCGTTCTCTATATGTGCAACAACTTCTTTTTTGATATATTCACTAGTTTGCTGTACTTTTAGATTCCAGACACTATTGTTTTCCTCATTTCATAGATGAAGAAACAGAGGCAAATGTAGATTAAGTAACTTTACAAAGATGACAGAGTTAGTAACTGGCAGAGCCAGTATCCCAATCCAGTAGCCACCCAATGTCATCAAATACTTATTACGGGTCTATGCCCTCCATTTCCATCTGTTAGGAGATAGAGAAATGGGTGAATTGGAAGAGTTTCTGTCTTTACGGAGCTTTTTTATTCAAGAACTGGATGACAGGCTGTACACCAGTAAATAAATATCGTAAATCAGACAATAATAAATGCAGGAAAGCTAACAGCTAGTATAATATAATGAAGTCTGACTGGGTCAAGGGAGGCCTGTGACTACTTCTAGATAACATGGCTGAGAAGTCAGTGACAGTTGAAGTGAGATTTAAAGAATAAGAAAGCACTGCCAGCAGAAGTTCTATGGGGACCCCTGGAGAGCACGTGGAAGCTCTGCCCCCTTTCTCCACACTTTGCCCTACACCTTGCCCTATGTGTCTCTTCCATCTGACTGTCCCTCAGTTAGATAATATTATAACAAACTGGTTTTTTAAAAAAAAGGTGGAGGGGGCTTCCCAGGTGGCACAGTCACAAAGAATCCATCTGCCAATGCAGGAGATGCAAGAGACACAGGTTCAATCCCTGGGTCAGGAATATTCCCTGGAGTAGGAAACAGCAATCTACTCCAGTATTCTTGCCTGGAAAATTCCAAGGACAGAGAAGCCTGGTGGGCTATAGCCCATGGAGTTGCAAAGAGCTGGACTTGAGTGAGCAGCTGAGCACAGCACACAGTACAGCAAGTTAAAAAAGAAAAAGTTACTTGGGCAGGGAATGGGGAAGAGCTTACTCTTTGTGACTGGAGTTTGGGGAAGAGTTGAACAATTGAAAAAGTGGGAAGGCCATGCTTTGCATGTAACAGTAAGAGTTTGAATTTATTCTAAGTGCAGCGGGAAGTTTTTCACAGGGTAGTCAAAGGATTTATGGTTTATAAACATCACTTTATTTTAATAAGGAAGATTTGTAGTTGTTGTAGGTTGTAGGAGTAGGGAAAACAGGCAGGAGGTCATAGCCCAGTTCTGGTCAGAGGTAACAGCTGCTGGGACCAGGATGGTGGCTCCGTATGGAGAGAAAGGAGTAGGGTGAGATATATTTTGGAGTTTGAGCCTACAACTCACTGATAGATTGGATGTGGCAAATGGGAAAGAAAGGGAACTGAGATATTCCTGGATTTTTTTTACTTTAGTCACTGTTTGAACATTTATGTCATTTTACAGAGATGGAAAAAGGACTGAGGGAGGAACCAGTCGATAAATGAGATGAAACGCTAGAACTTTTGTTTGAACTGTGATTCTGAGCTTCTTTAAATATCCATCCGGAGTCTTAAGGAGGCAATTGTACACGGAGTCAGGAGCTCAGGGGTCGCCCATGTTAAACAGAAACTTCTAGACAGTGAGTTTTCACATCATCATATTAAAATTTTTGTGGTTTCATCGTTTCTGCTCCAGAGGAGAATCCATTTTCTCAAAAGCATGCCTTGACATCTAAAGTTTATGTTTTATCAAAACAAGTCAATTCTAATTCCCACCACCACCTCAGGGTAGTAGTAATATTAACCAGGAAGATCACAGAGTAAGCAGGCTGGAGGCAGTCAGGAAAAGAAATGTGTAGATGTGTGTCCATGTACCGTAATCAAACTATGCCATTCTTGGGAAAGGGAAGTAACAGCGAGCATTGTATACTGGAAGTCAACAAAACCTCTTACCAAGGAGACTGCTGTTAACATTGGAACTTTGAGCAAATATAGAAACTATGTCGGGAGAAGGAAATGGCAACCCACTCCAATATTCTTGTCTAGAGAATCCCGTGGACAGAGGAGCCTGGTGGGCTGCTGTCCATGGGGTCACACAGAGTCGGACACAACTGAAGCGACTTAGCATGCATGCATGCATTGGAGACGGAAATGGCAACATACTCCAGTAATCTTGCCTGGAGAATCCCAGGGATGGATGAGCCTGGTGGGCTGCCGTCTATGGGGTCGCACAGAGTCGGACATGACTGAAGTGACGCAGCAGCAGCAGCAGCAGCAGCAGCAGCAGCAGCAGAGGCCATGTCTAGTAATGGTGCTGATGGTGCTAAATAGCTTCATTCATGTCTGACTCTTTGCAACCTTATGGGCTGTAGCCTGCCAGGCTCCTCTGTCCATGGAATTCTCCAAGCAAGCATACTGGAGTGGATTGCCATTTCCTTCTCCAGGGGATCTTCCTAACCCAGGGATCGAACCAAGGTCTCTTGTCTCGGCAAGCAGGTTCTTTACCACTAGCACCACCTGGGAAGCACTGATATCTGAATGCAGCCCTTTCCATGGCAGAGAGGTGTAGAACAGGAGCGGATGGCTTTGGCCAGAGGATTAACAGATTGTGACAATACAAGGTGAAGGTAAATTTAGACCAAATCAGAACAGAACACATTCTCTCAGCTATATCCAGCAAATAATTGTCATCATATTGTGGTGAGGAGGAACTAGAAATTTACATTAAAACCCCTACTGCACATCCTTTGTAATTTTTAAATTCAGTTAAGTCTAAATTAACTGTATAATAAGATACATATATATCTAATTGCAGTTTCTGTTCAATCTTTTTGGACTAATCCATTTTGATTTTCTTACTCACTAAGTCCAACATAAAATTACCGGATCTTATTAATGCCATGCTGGCTGTTAAGATTCTGATGTCTCCAGAGTAGGCAGAACTAGTTGGTAGAACATTTCACATGATGCTGTCTTAGCCAGGTTAATTCCTTCCTGGGTATGCTATAAGATTCAACTAATACCTTAAAGCTAGACACAGATAAATTGGTCACATTTCCTGTCTGAAAGCTAGGAGAGAACAGTCCTAAGCAAATGAACCTGGGTTGGCTGGATTTTGCCCTGAGAAGGGGGGATGTATAAATGTATATAGTACTTCTAAAAAAATGGGCCCAGGAGGACTGTCTCAGCTTCCTGGAGAGGCAGTCTCCACCTCTGCTGCTTGACATCAAATCTTCTAATTAGAGAATCCAGTGATTCCCCCTTTAGACTTTACCCAAGTGGCTAAAATGCTCAGGAAGTCAAGCAGAATTATTTATCCTTGTCAGTTAATGTTTATGGCTCACTCACTGTATGCTGGCCATTTTATTGACGAGGCAACTTTCTATGAACCATGGTCCTCAGGATGTCGAGGATTAATGGAGCAAAACAGAAGATTTAGGAATTTGGCACCTAGCAGGCTGGATATTCTTCTGCATTTCCCAGGATATGGAAAACTGCTGGGATAACGACAAGCCCATTGTCCATAGAGTTCTACTTGGTTTGCATTATTTTATATCACTAATTGTGCTCTGCATTTATCTGCTTACTATATATGCTTATCAACACATGTCAGAAAATATATCATAAAGCCCATTCTACAAAGGAACAAAACTGGAACCCATGTCAGAACTTACCAAATGTATTCATGAAAGCATGTGGACATATTTATGGGACAAGTTTGGATATTATTGAGATCTCTTAAATGATACCAAAGAGTGTTAGGACATAGAAGCCAAAGGTACCTTTTAGCTGATACAGTCAGATGTTTCTCAAATGCTTTTAAACCGTAGCACATTTTTTTTCGATTGAAAGTTGATGCAGAAGCCCAGTATACAGAGGAAAGCTTTCCCGTATGAGGGTGAGGGGAAGGCCTTGCCTTCTTAACCTCCCCTGAGTCACTTCATAGAATTGGAGACAGTTAGCAGGATCATTTGCAAATCCATCTGCCTGGCATTAGGAAGCTGAGTCTCAGAGGAGCCCTGGGGTGAGTAGTCCAGGATCACATTGTGCATAGTTTAAGGAATTACAGCTAGAACTTGGTTCTACTGACTCCAGGCCCATTAAATCACATACTAGGAATCAGTTTTTCTCACGTCAAATTATGTGGGATCAGTGAAGAAAGAATTGCATGCTTATTGCTGTTGCTTTTGTATAGATCTTTCTGTTTCAAGAAGGAGTTGACTGGCTAGAAGCGACCGCATGCTTTTGCAACTTGGCCTTTTCTTCTGGTTTTGGGTGGAAGTCTACCTTACTTAGCTAAGAACTCAGATTCTTCCAGTCTTCTGCTAGGTAAGTCACTTATGCCTGCATGTACTGCCATGTTTCAGGGACTTGGAATGTTCAGAACAGTGGTGGATATATTGATAGGAAACTGACATGAACAAAATGTGTCAGGAGGGTTTGAACTATGGACTTCTGAACATTGTTCCAGAGAATCCCAAGATGAGGGTTAGAAAGTGGATTCTGAATTGTGAGGTTAGACAAGAAACTGTGTTAAAATTTCTCCAGCACTATTGACAACTCCACAATTCACCCACGTGGCTCACCAACATCTTGGCATCTGTGCTGGCCTCCTCCCTTGCCCTGAACCTCATGTGTCTTGGCTGGGGCTGACATGTCTATTCCAGATGCCCTCCCCCTATGTCTCTTGTCCCTGATATCCTAATATTTCAAATCTCCACTCTTCCTTAAAGCTTTTCAGATGTCCTTCTCAGCTCTCATGTCCCTCCTGCTATTCCTCCAGACCAGCACTTAGAGAGTGCCTCTTATTAGAGTCCTTTAGTGTATGTCCATCTTCTGTCTTCTCAGTTGTGAAGGGCTAAGAAAGCTCTGGAAACATGTCATATTCATAACATCAGGCAAAATGCTTGCCCATACCACAGGCTCCCAAATCGTTGTTCAGTTGATAAGTTGTGTCTGACTCTTTGCGACCTGATGGACTGTAGCACACCAGGCTTCCTTGTCCTTCAGCATCTCCTGGAGTTTGCTCAAACTCATGTTCATTGAGTCAGTGATGGCATCCAACTATCGCATCCTCCGTCATCCCCTTCTCCTCCTGCCTTCAATCTTTCCCAGCATCAGAGTCTTTTCCAGTGAGTCAGCTCTTGGTCAAGATGGCCAAAGTATTGGAGCTTGAGCTTCAGCATCGGTCCTTCTAGTAAATATTCAGGGTTGATTTCCTCTAGGACTGACTGGTTAGTCAAATATAATTATGCAAAATATATAGAAATAGCCTTTTTGTCTTTTTTTGATAACAAGTGACAATGGGATTATAAGACGGATAGTAGAGACAATCCTAATTATGGGAATGTTATAAAAATGAGATTTTGAAATTTTATATTTATAAGTAAATAATGGGGATAGTCAAGGAATTGAACCTATAAAAAATGTTGCCTGAATTTTGAGTATGTAGAACTTGAGTTGTTCAGCCTGTTTCTGTGGTTCTTTATTGAATTCTCCATTTTTAGAAATTATTTTTGAGCATTGCCTTCTCCAATTAATATATAATTTCTTGATTAGAGAATTTTTTTAATTTTAAAAATTTTATCAAAATTTACTGTTTTACTGTTTCTGACTTTATTTTCCTAGAAATTATGATGGTATCAACAGTTTATTTTATGTATCTAAATATACACATTATATATTTTATCTATCTATCTATCTATCATCTGTCTTGGAGAAGGAAATGGCAACCCACTTCAGTATTCTTGCTTGAAGAATCTCATGGACAGAAAAGGCTGTAGGGTTATAGTCTATGGGGTCGCAAAGAGTCAGAAATGACTGAGTGACTTAGCACAGCATCATCTGTTTGTCTGTCTGTCTACCTGTCAATCTAGCTATCTTTCTATTTATATGAGAAATAGGAGCAGGTTTAAAAAACTGTCATCTGTCTGTCTGTCTGTCTACCTGTCAATCATCTATCTTTTTCTTAAATTTTTATTATTATTATTATTATTATTTACTTTACAATACTGTATTGGTTTTGCCATACATTGACATGAATCCGCCATGGGTGTACACGTGTTCCCAATCCTGAACCTCCCTCCCACCTCCCTCCCCATACCATCCCTCTGGGTCATCTCAGTGCACCAGCCCCAAGCATTCTATATTCTGCATCGAACCTAGACTGGCGATTCGTTTCTTATATGATATTATACATGTTTCAATCCCATTTTCCCAAATCATCCCACCCTTTCCCTCTCCCACAGAGTCCAAAAGACTGTTCTATACATCTGTGTCTCTTTTGCTGTGTCGCATACAGGGTTATCGTTACCATCTTTCTAAATTCCATATATATGCGTTAGTATACTGTATAGGTGTTTTTCTTTCTGGCTTACTTCACTCTGTATAATGGGCTCCAGTTTCATCCACCTCATTAGAACTGATTCAAATGTATTCTTTTTAATGGCTCCATTGTGTATCTGTACCACAGCTTTCTTATCCATTCATTTATATGAGAAATAGTCAGGAGCAGGTTTAAAAAACTGTCATTTTGGTTCTTGCTTGATTGTAGAATTTAGTAGAAGGGTAGTCACCTTGTTGGGCCTTCTGGAATAACTTTTCAAAATAGTATATGTTAATCTGTGACAAAAAAGCATATGACATTATAATTAAGGGCATGAATTTTGGACTTAGACTGCCTGAGTTTGAATCACAATTCCACTACTTCTCAATTGTGTGAACAAGGGCAAGTTGTTTTAACTCTCTGTTTCCTCGATTGTAAAATGGGGATAACAATAGTACTTACCTCCTAGGGTTGCTGTAAAGACTCAATGAGGTAGTATTTTAACTGCTTAAAACAGTACCTGGAACTAGTTATACCATATAAGTGCTGGTTGTTATTATTCTAGAACCCTCTTTTGACTCTCTCTTCCTATCTGTCTCCCCATGATATGCTCCTCTTTGGTATGTTCTTGAGTATCAGTTACATGGTTGAGATGAGCATGAGTAAATATAGGCATATACACCTCAAAGAACACTACATATATACTTCTCAAGGGTAGGTGTTAATGCTGATGAGAAAGTTCTTGTATCAAGAGTATTGTAGAAGTGTTGATGACCCTGCTCATAACTAGGAGTAGAATACACGAAGGAGTGATTAGAAATGCAGTCACTGCATTAAGGAAGTGTTCTGATAACACAGTATGGGCTTTACTGTAGGCAACTTTGGTGTTTTATTAAGGTATAAGCAGAACTGCATATCTCAACAGCCATTCTAGATTGCAAGGTTTGCTGATGCTAAAGAAGTGCAAATATATACAATTAATGGGTGAATGATGGGGAGAACTGTTTGCTGAATCAGCCTTACACTGAGTTGCATCTGATTGATCATATTTACAGCGCTCTGGAAAACAAGCCTCCTGCATGTACTGAGATAGTTTTAGTGATCCCATTGTTTGCCATCAGTCTGCATAATAAGACTCACCTTCATGGACCTTTTCCCTAAGTTTTGAAACTCTGCAGGTGTTTTCCTTATCCTTTTTATATTTCTCAAGTGTGTGTGTTTAGTAGAGAAATGCTCCAAATTGTGCTTGCTGTGCTTGATTGGACATGTGGCTTTTCCACTTTGGGTTTTAAATAGATTTGCAGATTTAGGAGTCTGCAGACTACCTACTGCACTTAACCAGATAATTTAGCACCCACCAAAACTTTCCAGTTATGTTTTCTACGCTTACTCATAAATATAAATCCAAATTATATGTTTACTTTTATTTTTAATATTAATATTTACAGAAACAGAATTATGGATCCCTCATGCATAGGGTCAGTCAAGGCAAGAGAAAAGTAAGAAGAAATGGAATATATATATAATATATGTATATATAATTTTCTTTTTTTTTTTTTTTTTTGCATCATAAAATCATGCCATGACTAAGGAGCCTGGCAAGTAGTCACAGGGGAAAAATAGGCAAATGCCAAATACCTGAATAAAAAACAAAGACCTCACATAAATATTCAGACATCCTGTCTCCATAATATCAGATAACCAGATAGGTGAAAATATCTGCATAATGGACTGAGTATTCTAGATTTTATCTGACATGTGATATCATTTAGGAGTAAACTGAACTGTAAATAATTAAATTAGCTCTTGGAAGTCTCTAGTGCTATCTTCTGTGTGTGAGACCTAAGAAGCTATAGGAGGGTTAGCAGATGACCTAAAAGCATTTAGCACTAGGTGGTCTCTACTTATCCACTCACCTCGATGCTACCACTTTAAAGAATGGGTCTACTAAGTTAATTTCATCTCAAAAGATAAACAAGTGCTCCCAGAAAATAATTTGCTAACAATTAATAACATAAGTTATAATAATAATATAATATAAAATTATTATATAATAATATACTTATGAGATTATAATTATATAAAAATGTCTGGCAGAAATTTGGTTTTGTTTCTAGAAGAAGTCAAGGATAATTTTTATTTTGTTACCTGAGTTTTCTATGAAAGGTGACCATGAGTGTTTCTTAGGCAGTCTGAGCCTGGGTTCCTTCCTAAGTCATGTAGGTGTAACCATACCAATTTTGGTGTTGTTATGAGGTTAAACGAGAATCTGTGTTAAAATGAGATAATTTTGACCATTATTATGTGTCTGGATCTGACACATAGTAAGTGTTCAATAATGGTAGCTGTGGGGTGCTGTCACATACCTGGGCTATTGACAAAGCTTTGGGCTAGTGTAGTATAACTGCACTCAATCATACACCAGCTGTGGCATGAGCCTTTGATGCTATTCTTGCCCACTACTGAGTCTAGTATGTTTTATTTTTAATAACTGGGACTTGAGGGTGCTCCAATCTGCAGAGTCTTCTGTTGAGAATACTCCACTAAAGGGCTCTCTCCTTGAGGGAGCTCAAGTTAATAGTTGATAGCCCTTCTGTTATTCTCTGCTGCCCAAAGGAATTTCCCTCTCTGCTCCTAGGAGAGGCAAGAGAGGCAGATGCAATGTTTTATCACAGTGGGAAATGATAATTGAAGGTAATGATCACCACTGCATGATTTAATTTTTCAACTTGCCAAGGACTTAGAGGAATTTAAACTTCTAAGTAGTTTCATATAGTATATATTCTTTTCTATTTAAATTAATGATTGGGGGAATGGATGCCATACGTAGGTAGGTCACTGGTACCTGTATGTACTGCCGTGTTTCAGGGACTTGGAATAGTCACACCAGTGGTGGATATATTGCTAGGAAACTGACATGAATGAAATGTGTTGGAAGGGTTTGAACTATGGACTTCTGAACATTGTTCTGGAGAATCCCAAAATAAAGTTTAGAATATGGATTCCAAATTGTCTTTCCTGTAAGGAAGGAGTACAGTAAAAGAGGCCTTATTGTCACTGTGGAGACCTACTCCCATCACCCTTTCACTGCGAAGAGCAGAAGAATAGGATCTTAGCTATGCTCCAGTTTCAAGACCAAAACTAAACTGCTTATTTTAACAGAGAAAACTTAATATGAAGAATTGCTGGGCTTCCCTGGTAGATTAGTGGTAAAGAATCTGCCTGCCAATGCCAGGGATACAGGTTTGATTCCTGGTTTGGGAAGATCCCACACGCCTCCGAGAAACTTATCCCTTGGGCTGCAATTATTGAGCCTGTGCTCTAGAGCCTGGGAGCTGCAACAAGAGAAGCCACTTCAATGAGGAGGCCCCGTCCTGTAACTAGAGAGTAGCCTTTGCTCCCCGCAACTAGAGAAAAGCCCTCTCAGCAATGAAGACCCACACAGCCAAAAATAAATAAGTAAAAATTGCTAATTTTGTATTAATGAACTAAGAATGCCCCATATGAATACTAATGCAGCCCCTGTCCATAAGGCTGGTTTCATGTGTGTGTGACCTCTGCATTTCCATGAGGTCTTTCATTTAGAAGGGCATCATGCTTGGTTTGCTACAGTCCATGGGGTTGCAAAGAGCTGGATGTGACTTAGCGACAGAGTATGCATGCTTGGTTTAATGCTCTGCTGTTGCTATCTTGGAATTCTTAATTTTTAAACAAGGGTATAAAATTTTCATTTTTCACTGGACTCAGCAAATTATGTAATTCATGCCACCTGCAGGAAGAGGCAACCACCTTTAGTCATGGGAAACAAAGAGAAGAGGCTGAGATTATGAAACAAAAAAGTTTTGAGGTGTGGATGCCACTTAGCACTGGTGACTCTGAGTTCAGAGAATAGACCCTGAGAGTCTGGAGCATAACCTCTGAGAATGGGTGCTGGCTGCCTCGCACCAGTCTTGGAAGGAATGCCAAGGTGGGGTCATAATCTCTGATGTGCCATCATGAAGCTGGTTGTGTCAACATTAGATCTTCAGACTTCTGCTGCTAGAAGGGATTGCTACTGATGGTTTGCAGAAGTATTGCTCAGTGATGCCAATAAAGCCAAAATCCAAGAGGAGAAGGGTTCAAGGAAGAATCCAAGGATTTAGGGGGAAGGAGACTCAGGAAGCAGACAAAACGAGGCAAGCCTCAGTCTTCCCTTCTTCCCCTTGGCATCTTTCCCAGTGGCAGATTTTAGCAGGCATCTAGCTGGCAGAGTACCACTGTGGGCTATAGCATCCTCATTCTAGAGTCGTGAACGATGTACAGAAAGGGGCACATGGAGGGAGAGCTTAGTGGCTTTCACAAGCAGAGCAGTCAGAGACTAGGAGAGATGCACAACATGTCTCAAGTCTCTCTGTCCTCCCAGTGGCATTGGCAGTAGCCAACAGGATCTGTTTAGGCAGATCTTCTGATGGTCATACGAACCCTCAGAAGACTCAGCTAACATGACCTTTCCAAGTAGACTTAGAATATTTGTAGCTTCATTTTACCCTGTGAACTTTATATTTACATGATACATAATTCTGGTTCAGATGTGTGAAATGTTTCGACGCACATGTGTTAAGAAAGGGGAGGGAATACCTCACTGTGCAGAATATAAACTTTTCCTATGAGTGCTTCCTGGAAGGAAACTTTTAAGTAAACACCAGACGTCAGACTTCTCTCTCTGTCTTCTCTCTAGTTTGGAGTTGTGTTTGTGTCAGTGATTGGGTAAAATTTGATAAAGTTTACATTTAGTACAGTTTTAAAATTTGCTCAGTTAAGGTAAGGATTATTATTACATTTCATTTATCTGTTTGTTTTTTAAAGATTTTTACATGGGCCAATTTTTAAAGTCTTTATTGAATTTGTTACAGTAGTGCTTCTGTTCTATGTTTTGGCTTTTTGGCCTCGAGGCATGTGGGATCTTTGCTCCCCAACCTGGCATGGAAACCACACCCTCTGCATCAGAAAGTGAAGTCTTAATCACTGGACCACCAGGGAAATTCCTAATTACTTCATTTTAAATGAAAAAAATTTTGTATGAAAGGATTCAAAATTCTCATAAGAAGGTCACCCTCCAAGGAGTGGGTATGTATTTTTTCTTGCCACATTTCATTGAGCTGTTCCATGCCTCCCAAATTACTCTGGTGGCTTAGGCTGTAGCAATAGGAGTTCAGCTCTATAGGTTCGGTGCCAGAAAGGAAATTAGGTTCTGTGATAGCTCTTCACAGGCTTCCCAGGTGGCACTAGTGGTAAAGAACTCATCTGCCAATGCAGGAGAAACAGGAGACGTTGGTTTGATCCTGAATCTGGAAGATCCCCTGGAGGAGGGCAGCGCAACCCACCCTAGTATTCATGCCTGGAGAATCCCATGGACAGAGGCACCTGGAGGACTACAGTCCACAGGGTCGCAGAGATGGACATGACAGAAGCGACTTAGCATGCGCATAGCTCTCTATAGGAGTGATATCTTCACCATGCATCCCTTTCCCTGTACACTATTTAAAAAACAACATATATATGTTTTAAGACAAAAGAGTTTCATCATAATGATGATGTCAAGCAAGGTAACTATGAATTTTAGCTTAAGCGTACCTTCATAAGGCTCGTTTCTCCATAAGGCTACCTTCCTAACAGCAGCTTTGAAAACTGGATAAGTCTATGGTTGCTAAAGGGCCAGAGGTACAACTAATGTTTGAGGGATAGAGAGAGTCTGGGATAGAATTGTTTTGTCAGAGTTGTTTGCAAATGAAGAGCAAGGATAGAATTCGTTCCTATACGTGTCATCTATCATCAACCACCGTCTTCATCAGAGAGGAGTGGAAGGCACCTTATAACAGAAATCAAACTGCTGCCTTGAGCAATTTGGCCAGGCCCAGATGACGCGCTCAGCTTAGAGCTGTCATTAAGAGGACAAGCAGGAAGGCTGACAGGTTAACTTGATATGCTTGATTTCAACATCATTGTTGGATCAAGGGCAGACACTGCAAGGGTGCTGAATTCAGAGAAGTTATTGCTTACAAAATGCCAAAGGCAAGGTCTGAACAAAAATATCTAGGAGAAATCCATCTGTGAAATGCATTTTCTTCATAAAGTACACAATCTACCACAAAGCACAGAAGAATAAAGCCACCCTTCCTGCTGGTTTGCTCGCTTCTCTTTCATTTACCAGCAAGGATCCCCAAATTATATAAACATGTAAAGGTTTTGTTGCTCTTCTGGAGAAGGGAAGAAAGACCCAGCTGAATCAGCTTCCTAAATGACTGCATTATTTTACCCTGATGGCTTTAATTAGAGAAAAATAACTGCATTGAGACCATCTGCATATTCATAATGTAGAACATATGACTGGTTTTCAGGATTTTGAAAAAGAAAATGTATTAATAACCATGCTTCTTTCCATTCATTTCTCACATTCCAGGCTATTTCTTTGAAAAATAGTGTATTCGAAAAACCTGTTTACTCTTTACATGGGCCAAATGTTCTCATTCCTTCAGGCTTCGTGTGTTGTGTCTGCTACTATTATACATTTCAGCAACAAATGCTAAAACAGAATATGGTTGTTTATGAGGAAGAATGCCCCATAAGTGAGTTCATAATGCTTTGTAGATGTGTATTTATATTAACACGTTGTCTTTTGTTAGGCATAACTTATTGGAGTTGTATTAATGGAAAGTCCTGCTAGAATTTCCTGAGAGTATGATGAGGACTCAAGCCAAGAAGAGTGTGTAGTGTGTGTGAATAGGGACATGTATACGTGCTTGTGTGGATGAGGGTGTGTGTACCTTAGGATATGGCAATGTACATCCAGTTTTGACCAAGTGACATAATCAGCAATCATGAAAACTAAAATGATTACATTTACAGAAATTGTTTCAATGTTATACTAGTAAGAAAATAAGAATTTTTGCATTTTAAATTCTTAATGAAGTACAAAACAATCTCTAGTAATATCAGAGGAAAATGAAAAAGTGATAAAACTTTCAGGATTTTGTTGTCTGGCTTTTGGGTAGTCACTGGATCAATAAATCCAATTCCTACTATAAGGTAACAAAAAAGAGAACAACAAAAAGAATCAACTATTTTTAAAACAAAGCAGAAAAAGGTGTAAACGGGGGGAACAGATTAGAAAAGAAATGAAATTGTACTCCTCTGAGACCAAGATGCCATGTTTGTAAAGCGGCAGTAAAAAGAAACTAGTGAAATGAAAATTAGATGGCAGAGTCCTGTATGTTGTGAAGAATTGGAGCAAATCCACCTGTTCCCCGGGAGGCTGCCTCGAAGCACACGTGTCCTGTGGACATGGAGCATCTTCGTTATTCTTGGTCCTCCGAAGGCTCTTTAAAGCCCCCAAGGGCTTAAAGATCCAATTTCTTTCTTCTATTTTGCCATACTTCTTTGAATTTGGTAAGAGGACTTAGGAGCTTGCTAGCTCAGATGAAATCATTTATAACTTCTTGTCCAGTTTTCAGATAAAAAGCCAATTGTATTTGGATAAGACATTTTTCATAAAAAAGAAAATACTCCAAGGCAGTGATTGACATTAAAATAAACAAGCTGCTTATATCACAATTATGCCAGAGTCTCTGTTTTGCAAGAGGAAATGATCTGACACTTCCATTTATTAGTGAGGGCGTTGGAGATTTCCAGTCATTCTCAACATCTACTGTGATGACGATCAAATTGGGAATGGTCTTGCTGTCAAGGACATAGTAAATGAATGACTTCTTTCTCAAGGAATTGACTTAATTAGAATGAATTTTCTCTTTTTTTCCCCTTCTAGTTAGAAAATCATACTTGTGATTACATGAATATCCTGTTTTGGTAGAGACTGTATTAACTTAGTTCAGTTGTCATAGCTCTTTGAACAGTGAAAAGGATGTCTTCTATATTTTTATCTGTCTTCTAATTTCTAGTAAAGATGACACAAAGTTAATCACTTACATATGGTTTTGAAATTTCCTTCATATTTACTGTTCTTATATCTACCTAAAAATTCCCTTTACTTTCCTTTTTACTGTAAATATCAAACTTTTTCACAATGAATTCCATCTGGTGTTTCTTGCGCATATAGTGGTATAATATAAGTATTCTTTTTGCTCTGGGCCCCCTATTGCTTTATTTATCCTATTTATGACTTTTCTCTCTATGACTTATCTCTCAATTATAGCTGATAAAATTGTCCCCATTCTTTTTCAGGGTACAGAGTATACTTAGATACAGCAAAGCCATGTTTTAATAAAATATGGGCAATTCAATCAGCGTGACTCTCTTCCTCTTTCTTTTTAAAATTTGCTTTGGATTCATGCCAATCCAGAAGTGAACATGGAAGATCTCCTAACAACTGTTTTCCTTTACTTACTGATTTGTGATAGAATGCTATATACATCTTTTGGTTCTGTGCTTTTAATAATAACTTAAAAACCTCCATTAAATCAACTATTTAATATGAAGTGATGGAAATATTTAAAATAAAATTTCCCTGTTCTTTTATTGTGGTCAAATACTTGCAACAAACTTCACCATTTTAATCATTTTAAGAGTATAGTATTAATTAGTACATTCACATTGTTGCGCCATCACTACCACCATTTATCTCCAGAACCTTGCCGCCCAAACTGAAACTGTGGACCTGTTAAACAACTCCCCGTCTATCAGCCCTTGTTGTTCAGTCACTAAGTTATGCCAGACTCGTTGTGACCCCACGGACTGCAGCACACTAGGCTTCCCTCTCCTTTACTGTCTTCTAGAGTTTGATCAAACTCATGTCCATTAAATCGGTGATGCCATTCAAACATCTCATCCTCTGTCACCCCCTTCTTCTCCTTCCCTCAATCTTTCCCAGCATCCAAGTCTTTTACAATGAGTCAGCTCTTCACATCAAGTGGCCGAAGGACTGGAGCTTCAACTTCAGCATCAGTTCTTCCAATGAATATTTAGGGTTGGTTTCCTTTAGGATTGACTAGTTCGATCTCCTTGCGGTCCAAGGGACTCTCAAGAGTCTTCTCCAACACCACAATTCCAAAGCATCAGTTGCTTGGTGTGAGGCCTTCTTTATGGCCCAACTCTCACATCCATACATGACTACTGGATAAACCATAGCTTTGACTATGCAGACCTTTGTCGGCAAAGTGATGTCTCTACTTTTTAATATGCTGTCAGGATTGTCATAGCTTTCCTTCAAAGGAGCAAACGTCTTTTAATTTCATGGCTGCAGTCACTGTCTGCAGTGATTTTGGAGCCCAAGAAAATAAAATCTGTCAGTTACCCCCTCTCCCCCATCTCTTTGCCATGAAGTGATGGGACCAGATGCCATGATCTTAATTTTTGAATATTGAGTTTCAGTACAGCTTTTTCACTCTCCTTTTTCACCCTCATCAAGAGGCCCTTTAGTTTCTCTTCACCCAACTGTGTACCTATTAAACAACTCCCCATCTGCCCAGCCCTTGTTAACCACTGTTTCACTTTCCATCTCTATGAATTTGACTATTTTGGGTGCTTCATATAAGTGGAATCATATGATATATTGTTTTGTTTTTTTATGTACGTTTTCCCTTTTGAATGGATTTAACAGCATTAAGGCAGAGAAGGCAATGGCACCCCACTCCAGTACTCTTGTCTGGAAAATCCCATGGACTGAGGAGCCTGGTAAGCTGCAGTCTATGGGGTTGCAAAGAGTCGGACACGACTGAGCGACTTCACTTTCACTTTGCACTTTCATGCACTGGAGAAGGAAACGGCAACCCACTCCAGTGTTCCTGCCTGGAGAATCCCAGGGACGGGGAAGCCTGGTGGGCTGCCATCTATGGGGTCGCACAGAGTCGGACACGACTGAAGTGACTTAGCAGCAGCAGCAGCAGCAACAGCATTAAGGAGATGAGCTGGACTCTCCAAACTGGTCCTGCACTTACCTTCAGTTTCCAACTCTGTCATCACAAGAGAGGTCAAACTTAATGCCATCAAAATTTATTTCTGAAGGCCTTGTAAGTGGATAGGCACTGAAAACATGAGATGGTCGAGACAACCCATCTTGATTTAAATTAGATTCTATTCTGCAGACGCTACCCTGCCAGCCCAACCCTTGACCAACACTGAGTCAAGCTATAGAAGTTAAGGAAATCAAAATATATTGCAGTAATTAATTAACTGAAATTATTCCCTCTGTATCTTGCATGTGTGTGTGTACACTCATAAAAGGAAATTATTTTTTGTGGTAACATTAATAACTAATTTCCGTAAGTCATAGTAAGTCATACAAAGACTTTTTCATACTTTCCTAACAAACATGGTTAATGTTTACTAATTAGCTTATTAATGTTTATTCCCACATTTAGATGCTATAATTCAGGCTCAGTGAGATTAACCCCCTCCCATTCACAAGGCAAGTGAGTGGTGCTACTGGGCCCCAGTGCACCCACTGTGTAGGCTCCATCTCCCTCTGTCCTCCTAATTGCCCCCCAGTGGCACAGGAAGCTGGGTCTGGGCTGTGTGCAGTCCCAGTCTGATGCACTAATCAGCAGATGCAGTGCTCTCCTTCTTTTAATTTGATCTTCCAAGAGACTTTTCCCTGTGTCCAACACTCTTAAGGACCAGACAATTGACCTACACATTGTGACGCTCTGGTGAGGGTCAGACACTTCCCATGTCCAGCAAAGAGCTCCTGGCAGGCTGCAGCAATTAAGGATCAGGAACTCTTTTTCTTTCACCAAAACTGGGTCATATTACAGATAGTGGGGAGAGATAGTGTGGAACTAGTTCCGAGTGGCAGCTGACCAAGTTCTGCTGCTGGCAACAAATGTGGAAAACGGCTTTATGGTAAAGTCCAACGTGAAACTGCAAATGATTAAAATAATGGTGAAAAATGCTGCCAATGGTGTTTATAAAGAAACACTTTCAAATGTAGGGAACGTCGTGTAAAGCATATCGGGTTACTCTGCGGTCTTTGAACGGTGTCTCTGTGCCTGGTCTGTACAGGAAACACAGCGAAAGGGAAGAAGCAGAAACCTCAGCTCTGTGCTTTCTTGACTTTTGAAGCCTCACATTCCCAAGAGTATTGTCATCGTGGTTTCAAGTTTTTGTTTTTGTTTTTTTAAACGGAGCTTGGCAGAGCTGTAGAATCAACCCTTGCTGGACAAGTGTGTCGGCAGAGCTGTGTTCTGCTGGTTGCGCAGGGCTGCCAGTCGGGGAGCATGCCCAGCTGTGCAGACACCTCTCTCAGCCCCTCCTCCTTGTCTCCTATTTTCCAGGGCACTTTGATCCTCTCTCATTTCCACTCCAAATTGGTCCCTGTGTACACTGTGTCAATTGGCACACTTCTATTAAAGAAATATTTTGCTAATAATATCCTAACTGTTTTGAATTCTCCACAGCCTCTTCTGTCCTATCTGTGCATAACAGTGATTGTTCTAAATCCCATCATTTAACCTTGCCAATAGGAGCTCAACTGCTTCATTTTCTGTTCAATTTGTTTATCACCAAACATCGTGAGTCCAAAGAGTTCAAAGGTTTGCAAAAAGCTTTTTATTAAATAGCATTTTCTGTTAACAATTTGAAAGATAATTATTAAAAAATGTTTATAGTGGTTTGCTACTTTGTTAATGTGCTAATTTGCCCAATGTGCTTAGGCAAATTGAAATAGTTTGTAATTTGAAAACGCAAATCTTATCACGAAATACTTTATTTATTTATTTTTATTGGATTGTAGTTGCTTTACAATATTATGTTGGTTACCTTCATGGAATGGCTCAAAATACTCTTTGACTAGCTGTGCTCCACTGGATGAGTTACTAGACATTTCCGGACATCTATTCTGCATCAAAAATAAAGAGTAAAGACTTTCACTTGCTTCTGGGCATTAAAATGCAGCAGTTTTATAAATTTATGAAACAAAAAGCAAACTTGGGCTGTTGCCTGAGGACTCCTAGCAGTTACATTTCAGATGCTCTTGGCTGTGTGTTTCTAGAAATCAATTTTCTCTTTTGTCCTCTTTCAACTTATTTTGAAAATCAGTCTCTGGATTTCTTCTGGCTCCTTTCCACTGCAGCCCAGCTCCACTTGTTTATTTCTGGAAGCCAGCAGCTTCTAAATTAGCTTTGAAACAAAACTCTATCAGCTACCAAGATCTGCATGTGAAATTTCAGCAACGGGATTTCATAGAAGAGTAACTTTTAAGGCAGTGAGCTTCTGTCCTTTGTTTTCTATTTTAGACCATTGAACCATTGTCAGACATAAAATTTCTGTGTTTTGTTTGAATTGGGTGACTTGGTTTACATGCAGGTTTTATCATTATACATTAACTTTATCTGGAACATGATTTTGTAAGAGTTCTGTTTGAGTAAGAGTGTTTCTATTATGCCTAGGCCTCTTTTTCTCCTATGGAAATATGCTTTCAAATGTTATAGTGGAAGTCTCTTAGAAAATAGGATTAAAATGAAAGCATCTCATCTGAAAGCAACTTTTCAATAATACTATGTGTAAGACTTTGATAAGGTTTTTAGGCTTTTTCTATCTCATAGCATGGTTTATGGTTTGAGAGAAAATTCTATTCCCTGGAGGCAAGATACCTTTATATTTCATAAAGGAGGATATCTAGACTTTAAATTCAGCAGCTTTGGATTTTAATCTCATGCTGCCCTTAGCCGAATGATCTTAGACAAGTCATTTGGTCTTTTTGAGCCTCAGTTTTTTACCTGTAAATTGAGGGCAGTAATAATTTCTTCCCAAGATTAGAGCTAAATGACATCTAACCTACAGGAGGCATTAAAGAAATGGCATTGGGATGAATGCTTTTCTATTAAGAGATGAGGGAGATTTTAGTTCTGCTAGCCTCAGGATATTATTTTTTCTTTTGTACTTGAAGTAAAAATTCACTTGATACAATTGTGTGATTTAACTATCACTTAGTAGATTTGGCTTTAAATGATATCTACTAGTGGTTTTCTTCATTCTTTTTATCACAGCCTTAGCCTTCTTAAAAATTAACTGTCAGCAAACCAAGTCAGTGACATAGCAGATACTTTTTTTTTAATCCCAAACAATACTACCAGTCTATAGTCTGCATTCCCTTTATATGCTCCATTTGCTTCTTTGCTGGTTTTCAGAATCTGAATCAAAAGCATTTCTCTCTTTTTCTCCCCCTCTCACTTCCATGTATTTCATTTTTCCTCTCATTCAACATGTATTTGTTGAATGTTGTTACTGGCCAGACAGTGTCCTAGGCCCTGTGGTGAAGCCCTGAACAAACTAGGAGGCCTCCTTTAAATGAGAAGCTCAGAGAGGGTAGCATTTAGGATAAGCAATCTTGAGAATATTTAATATGACATAAATTTCTACTGAAGGCAATCATTTTTCTGGAATGTAGACCCTGCAATATGATGTAAAGTATGTGCATAAACAGTTACGTAATCTCTCTTTCTCTCTGTCTCTCCAACTAGATACCTAAACAAATTCTGATTAGTAGGGGCATTTCAGGAGGCCATGGAGAGAACGGAAATTTAGAGATTATACTCTAGACTGATAAGGAAAAAAGAAGGGCAGAAAGTCTCAGAACATGTCTATATTTATGGTGCCAGAGTTGAAATTTAAACCAGGACTTGAGATTCTTATTTTGGTATTATTTCTTACAAACTGCACTGCTTCTGAAACTTTTGGAGGTCAGCCATGTTTGACTGAGTTGACCAAGGAGGTAGAAAGTATTTACATATTCTGGGAGCCATGCTAAGGGGTGGAAGCAAGAAATGATCCCCGATCTCATGGGGTATCAAGTGGAGAAATCAAACCATTCAGTTAGTCTTGGTGCCTGTTATGTTTCAGGTATTACCTTGCCACAGAATGTGCTTAATAAGATTTAATACTTGAGAGTATAAAAGTCAATGATCTTGTTCATTTATTCATTCTTGAAGGAGGAGGTGATAACATTGCAGGGCACTAAGATATCATTGAACCGATATTCACAGATAACCTATTATGTACCAGGTATTATACTGAAAACTAGGATATAGTGCTGATGATATGGACTTGAGTCCCTCTCTCATGTAGATTACTTCTTGCAGAAATATAAAGATTAAGTATGTAAATATATAATTATTTGTATAGGGTATATGAAGTACTTGCGTTTTATTTGCATGTGTTACAGCAATCCTGTGAGTAACAGCCCAACACTTAGGATGGTCTCCTTCACCACAGGGTCATAAAGCTTTTACAGCATCATCTTATTCTCCATGAGCATTCCAGCAGGAGTCCAACAAAACAGGCATGGCTGCCATTTTCTGCTGCTCTCCTGACACCTACATGAATGGAGGTGGTGCTGCCTTCTGACCCCTTTAGAAAGGTTTCTGAAACCTCCAGTCAGATGATCACACTGCTGCCCTTGGTAACTGCAACTTGGGTCTAAACCAACCTTTTCCCTTCTGGACCAGCTGTTAGGCTGCAGAGAAGGAGACACATAAAATTTATGGACTTCATATTCTTGTAGCACATTTTTATTGAGGAATTCAAGGCACTCTGGATTTTTTATTTCCTTTAATTTAAAAATAGCCCTGAGATTTAATGTGGAAATGGTAGTTTTCTTGTTTACAAAGTGGAGAAGGCTGAGTACAGGGTCCCTTCCTTCATGCTACAGCTCTGTTCCTGCAAAATGGCACCTAAGCAGGTGTTCGCAAATCAAGCAGGTGACAATGATGATACAATTGGAAAAGTAAAGAAATCCTATAGCGAAAGTGCTCATGAAATGTACTATTTCTCCTTTTATTTTATTTATTTTATATTTTTATTTTTACTTTATTTTACTTTACAATACTGTATTGGTTTTGCCATACATTGACATGAATCCACCACGGGTGTACATGCGATCCCAAACATGAACCCCGCTCCCACCTCCCTCCCCACAACATCCCTCTGGGTCATCCCCGTGCACCAGCCCCAAGCATGCTGTATCCTGCATCAGACATAGACTGGCAATTCAATTCTTACATGATAGTATACATGTTTCAATGCCATTCTCCCAAATCATCCCACCCGCTCCCTCTCCCTCTGAGTCCAAAAGTCCGCTCTACACATCTGGGTCTTTTTTGCTGTCTTGCATACAGGGTCGTCATTGCCATCTTTCTAAATTCCATATATATGTGTTAGTATACTGTATTGGTGTTTTTCTTTCTGGCTTACTTCACTCTGTATAATCGGCTCCAGTTTCATCCATCTCATCAGAACTGATTCAAATGTATTCTTTTTAATGGCTGAGTAATACTCCATTGTGTATATGTACCAAAGCTTTCTTATCCATTCATCTGCTGATGGACATCTAGGTTGTTTCCACATCCTGGCTATTATAAACAGTGCTGCGATGAACATGGGGGTACATGTGTCTCTTTCAATTCTGGTTTCCTCGGTGTGTATGCCCAGCAGTGGGATTGCTGGGTCATAAGGTAGTTCTAGTTGCAATTTTTTAAGGAATCTCCACACTGTTCTCCATAGTGGCTGTACTAGTTTGCATTCCCAACAACAGTGTAGGAGGGTTCCCTTTTCTCCACACCCTCTCCAGCATTTATTGCTTGCAGATTTTTGGATCGCAGCCATTCTGACTGGTGTGAAGTGGTACCTCATTGTGGTTTTGATTTGCATTTCTCTGATAATGAGTGATGTTGAGCATCTTTTCATGTGTTTGTTAGCCATCTGTATGTCTTCTTTGGAGAAATGTCTATTTAGTTCTTTGGCCCATTTTTTGATTGGGTCGTTTATTTTTCTGGAATTGAGCTGCATAAGTTGCTTGTATATTTTTGAGATTAGTTGTTTGTCAGTTGCTTCATTTGCTATTATTTTCTCCCATTCAGAAGTCTGTCTTTTCACCTTGGTTATATTTTCCTTTGTTGTGCAGAAGCTTTTAATTTTAATTAGATCCCATTTGTTTATTTTTGCTTTTATTTCCAGAATTCTGGGAGGTGGATCATAGAGGATCCTGCTGTGATTTATGTCTGAGAGTGTTTTGCCTATGTTCTCCTCTAGGAGTTTTATAGTTTCTGGTCTTACATTTAGATCTTTAATCCATTTTGAGTTTATTTTTGTGTGTGGTGTTAGAAAGTGATCTAGTTTCATTCTTTTACAAGTGGTTGACCAGTTTTCCCAGCACCACTTGTTAAAGAGATTGTCTTTACTCCATTGTATATTCTTGCCTCCTTTGTCAAAGATAAGGTGTCCATAGGTGTGTGGATTTATCTCTGGGCTTTCTATTTTGTTCTATTGACCTATATGTCTGTCTTTGTGCCAGGTACCATACTGTCCTGATGACTGTGGCTTTGTAGTAGAGCCTGAAGTCAGGCAAGTTGATTTCTCCAGTTCTATTCTTCTTTCTCAAGATTGCTTTGGCTATTCAAGGTTTTTGTATTTCCATACAAATCTTGAAATTATTTGTTCTAGTTCTGTGAAAAATATAGCTGGTAGCTTGATAGGGATTGCACTGAATTGTAAATTGCTTTGGGTAGTATACTCATTTTCACTATATTGATTCTTCCAATCCATGACCATGGTATATTTCTCCATCTATTAGTGTCCTCTTTGATTTCTTTCATCAGCGTTTTATAGTTTTCTATATATAGGTCTTTAGTTTCTTTAGGTAGATATATTCCTAAGTATTTGATTCTTTTCGTTGCAATGGTGAATGGAATTATTTCCTTAATTTCTTTTTCTACTTTCTCATTATTAGTGTATAGGAATGCAAGGGATTTCTGTGTGTTGATTTTATATCCTGCAACTTTACTATATTCATTGATTAGCTCTAGTAATTTTCTGGTGGAGTCTTGAGGGTTTTCTATGTAGAGGATCATGTCATCTGCAAACAGTGAGAGTTTTACTTCTTCTTTTCCAATTTGGATTCCTTTTATTTCTTTTTCTGCTCTGATTTCTGTGACCAAAACTTCCAGAACTATGTTGAATAGTAGCAGTGAAAGTGGGCACCCTTGTCTTGTTCCTGACTTTAGGGGAAATGCTTTCAATTTTTCACCATTGAGGATAATGTTTGCTGTGGGTTTGTCATATATAGCTTTTATTATGTTGAGGTATGTTCCTTCTATTCCTGCTTTCTGGAGAGTTTTTTATCATAAATGGATGTTGAATTTTGTCAAAGGCTTTCTCTGCATCTATTGAGATAATCATATGGCTTTTATTTTTCAATTTGTTAATGTGGTGAATTACATTGATGGATTTGCGGATATTGAAGAATCCTTGCATCTCTGGGATAAAGCCCACTTGGTCATGGTGTATGATCTTTTTAATGTGTTGTTGGATTCTGATTGCTAGAATTTTGTTGAGGATTTTTGCATCTATGTTCATCAGTGATATTGGCCTGTAGTTTTCTTTTTTTGTGACATCTTTGTCAGGTTTTGGTATCAGGGTGATGGTGGCCTCATAGAATGAGTTTGGAAGTTTCCCTTCCTCTGCAATTTTCTGGAAGAGTTTGAGTAGGATAGGTGTTAGCTCTTCTCGAAATTTTTGGTAGAATTCAGCTGTGAAGCCATCTGGACCTGGGCTTTTGTTTGCTGGAAGATTTCTGATTACAGTTTCAATTTCCGTGCTGGTGATGGGTCTGTTAAGATTTTCTATTTCTTCCTGGTTCAGTTTTGGAAAATTGTACTTTTCTAAGAATTTGCCCATTTCTTCCACATTGTCCATTTTATTGGCATATAATTGCTGATAGTAGTTTCTTATGATCCTTTGTATTTCTGTGTTGTCTGTTGTGATCTCTCCATTTTCATTTCTAATTTTATTGATTTGATTTTTGTCTCTTTGCTTCTTGATGAATCTGGCTAGTGGTTTGTCAATTTTATTTATCCTTTCAAAGAACCAGCTTTCGCCTTTGTTGATTTTTGCTATGGTCTCTTTTGTTTCTTTAGCATTTATTTCTGCCCTAATTTTTAAGATTTCTTTCCTTCTGCTAACTCTGGGGTTCTCCAATTCTTCCTTTTCTAGTTGCTTTAGTTGTAGAGTTAGGTTATTTATTTGACTTGTTTCTTGTTTCTTGAGGTATGCCTGTATTGCTATGAACTTTCCTCTTAGCACTGCTTTTATAGTGTCGCACAGGTTTTGGGTTGTTGTGTTTTCATTTTCAATAGTTTCTATGCATATTTTGATTTCTTTTTTGATTTCTTCTGTGATTTGTTGGTTATTCAGAAGTGTGTTGTTCAACCTCCATATTTTGGAATTTTTAATAGAGTTTCTTCTGTAATTGAGATCTAATCTTAATGCATTATGGTCAGAAAAGATGGTTGGAATGATTTCGATTTTTTAAAATTGATCAAGGTTAGATTTATGGCCCAGGATGTGATCTATCCTGGAGAATGTTCCATGAGCACTTGAGAAAAAGGTGAAATTCATTGTTTTGGGGTGAAATGTCCTATAGATATCAATTAGGTCTAACTGGTCTAATGTATCATTTAAAGTTTGCGTTTCTTTGTTGATTTTCTGTTTAGTTGATCTGTCCATTGGTGTGAGTGGGGTATTAAAGTCTTCTGCTATTATTGTGTTATTGTTAATTTCCCCTTTCATTCTTGTTAGCATTTGTCTTACATATTGAGGTGCTCCTATATTGGGTGCATATATATTTATAATTGGTATATCTTCTTGGATTGATCCTTTGATCATTATGTAGTGGCCTTCTTTATCTCTTTTCAAAGCCTTTGTTTTAAAGTCTATTTTATCGGAAATGAGTATTGCCATTCCTGCTTTCTTTTGGTCTCTATTTGGGTGGTATATCTTTTTCCAGCCCTTCACTTTCAGTCTGTATGCGTCCCTTGTTTTGAGGTGGGTCTCTTGTAAGCAGCATATAGAGGGGTCTTGTTTTTGTATCCATTCGGCCAATCTTTTCCTTTTGGTTGGGGCATTCAACCCATTTACGTTTAAGGTAATTATTGATAAGTATGATCCCGTTACCATTTACTTTATTGTTTCAGGTTCGGGTTTATACACCCTTTTTGTGTTTCCTGTCTAGAGAATATCTTTTAGAATTTGTTGGAGAGCTGGTTTGGTGGTGCTGAATTCTCTCAGCTTTTGCTTGTCTGTAAAGCTTTTGATTTCTCCTTCGTATTTGAATGAGATCCTTGCTGGGTACAGTAGTCTGGGCTGTAGGTTATTGTCTTTCATCACTTTAAGTATGTCTTGCCATTCCCTCCTGGCCTGAAGAGTTTCTATTGAAAGATCAGCTGTTATCCTTATGGGAATCCCCTTGTGTGTTATTTGTTGTTTTTCCTTTGCTGCTTTTAATATTTGTTCTTTGTGTTTGATCTTTGTTTTTTTTTTTTTGTTCCTAAAACAGGGAAATTTTTTTTTTCACTTTTTAGATAAATTCTATTTTTTTTTTAATTTTAAAATCTTTACTTCTTACATGTGTTCCCAAACATGAAACCCCCTCCCACCTCCCTCCCCATAACATCTCTGTGGGTCATCCCCATGCACCAGCCCCAAGCATGCTGTATCCTGCGTCAGACATAGACTGGCGATTCAATTCTTACATGATAGTATACATGATAGAATGCCATTCTCCCAAATCATCCCACCCTCTCCCTTTCCCTCTGAGTCCAAAAGTCCGTTATACACAGCTGTGTCTTTTTTCCTGTCTTGCATACAGGGTCGTCATTGCCATCTTTCTAAATTCCATATATATGTGTTAGTATACTGTATTGGTGTTTTTCTTTCTGGCTTACTTCACTCTGTATAATCGGCTCCAGTTTCATCCGTCTCATCAGAACTGATTCAAATGAATTCTTTTTAATGGCTGAGTAATACTCCATTGTGTATATGTACCAAAGCTTTCTTATCCATTCATCTGCTGATGGACATCTAGGTTGTTTCCATGTCCTGGCTATTATAAACAGTGCTGCGATGAACATTGGGGTACATATGTCTCTTTCAGTTCTGGTTTCCTCAGTGTGTATGCCCAGCAGTGGGATTGCTGGGTCATAAGGTAGTTCTAGTTGCAATTTTTTAAGGAATCTCCACACTGTTCTCCATAGTGGCTGTACTAGTTTGCATTCCCACCAACAGTGTAGGAGGGTTCCCTTTTCTCCACACCCTCTCCAGCATTTATTGCTTGCAGATTTTTGGATCGCAGCCATTCTGACTGGTGTGAAGTGGTACCTCATTGTGGTTTTGATTTGCATTTCTCTGATAATGAGTGATGTTGAGCATCTTTTCATGTGTTTGTTAGCCATCCGTAGGTCTTCTTTGGAGAAATGTCTATTTAGTTCTTTGGCCCATTTTTTGATTGGGTCGTTTATTTTTCTGGAATTGAGCTGCGTAAGTTGCTTGTATATTTTTGAGATTAGTTGTTTGTCAGTTGCTTCATTTGCTATTATTTTCTCCCATTCAGAAGTCTGTCTTTTCACCTTGGTTATATTTTCCTTTGTTGTGCAGAAGCTTTTAATTTTAATTAGATCCCATTTGTTTATTTTTGCTTTTATTTCCAGAATTCTGGGAGGTGGATCATAGAGGATCCTGCTGTGATTTATGTCTGAGAGTGTTTTGCCTATGTTCTCCTCTAGGAGTTTTATAGTTTCTGGTCTTACATTTAGATCTTTAATCCATTTTGAGTTTATTTTTGTGTGTGGTGTTAGAAAGTGATCTAGTTTCATTCTTTTACAAGTGGTTGACCAGTTTTCCCAGCACCACTTGTTAAAGAGATTGTCTTTACTCCATTGTATATTCTTGCCTCCTTTGTCAAAGATAAGGTGTCCATAGGTGTGTGGATTTATCTCTGGGCTTTCTATTTTGTTCCATTGATCTATATGTCTGTCTTTGTGCCAGTACCATACTGTTTTGATGACTGTGGCTTTGTAGTAGAGCCTGAAGTCAGGCAAGTTGATTCCTCCAGTTCCATTCTTCTTTCTCAAGATTGCTTTGGCTATTCGAGGTTTTTTGTATTTCCATACAAATCTTGAAATTATTTGTTCTAGTTCTGTGAAAAATATGGCTGGTAGCTTTATAGGGATTGCGTTGAATTTGTAAATTGCTTTGGGTAGTATACTCATTTTCACTATATTGATTCTTCCGATCCATGAACATGGTATATTTCTCCATCTATTAGTGTCCTCTTTGATTTCTTTCATCAGTGTTTTATAGTTTTCTATATATAGGTCTTTAGTTTCTTTGGGTAGATATATTCCTAAGTATTTGATTCTTTTCGTTGCAATGGTGAATGGAATTGTTTCCTTAATTTCTTTTTCTACTTTCTCATTATTAGTGTATAGGAATGCAAGGGATTTCTGTGTGTTGATTTTATATCCTGCAACTTTACTATATTCATTGATTAGCTCTAGTAATTTTCTGGTGGAGTCTTTAGGGTTTTCCATGTAGAGGATCATGTCATCTGCAAACAGTGAGAGTTTTACTTCTTCTTTTCCAATTTGGATTCCTTTTATTTCTTTTTCTGCTCTGATTGCTGTGGCCAAAACTTCCAGAACTATGTTGAATAGTAGCGGTGAAAGTGGACACCCTTGTCTTGTTCCTGACTTTAGGGGAAATGCTTTCAATTTTTCACCATTGAGGATAATGTTTGCTGTGGGTTTGTCATATATAGTTTTTATTATGTTGAGGTATGTTCCTTCTATTCCTGCTTTCTGGAGAGTTTTTATCATAAATGGATGTTGAATTTTGTCAAAGGCCTTCTCTGCATCTATTGAGATAATCATATGGCTTTTATTTTTCAATTTGTTAATGTGGTGAATTACATTGATGGATTTGCGGATATTGAAGAATCCTTGCATCCCTGGGATAAAGCCCACTTGGTCATGGTGTATGATCTTTTTAATATGTTGTTGGATTCTGATTGCTAGAATTTTGTTGAGGATTTTTGCATCTATGTTCATCAGTGATATTGGCCTGTAGTTTTCTTTTTTTGTGACATCTTTGTCAGGTTTTGGTATGAGGGTGATGGTGGCCTCATAGAATGAGTTTGGAAGTTTACCTTCCTCTGCAATTTTCTGGAAGAGTTTGAGTAGGATAGGTGTTAGCTCTTCTAGAAATTTTTGGTAGAATTCAGCTGTGAAGCCGTCTGGACCTGGGCTTTTGTTTGCTGGAAGATTTCTGATTACAGTTTCAATTTCCGTGCTGGTGATGGGTCTGTTAAGATTTTCTATTTCTTCCTGGTTCAGTTTTGGAAAATTGTACTTTTCTAAGAATTTGTCCATTTCTTCCACATTGTCCATTTTATTGGCATACAACTGCTGATAGTAGTCTCTTATGATCCTTTGTATTTCTGTGTTGTCTGTTGTGATCTCTCCATTTTCATTTCTAATTTTATTGATTTGATTTTTGTCTCTTTGCTTCTTGATGAGTCTGGCTAGTGGTTTGTCAATTTTATTTATCCTTTCAAAGAACCAGCTTTTGGCCTTGTTGATTTTTGCTATGGTCTCTTTTGTTTCTTTAGCATTTATTTCTGCCCTAATTTTTAAGATTTCTTTCCTTCTGCTAACTCCGGGGTTCTCCAATTCTTCCTTTTCTAGTTGCTTTAGTTGTAGAGTTAGGTTATTTATTTGACTTGTTTCTTGTTTCTTGAGGTATGCCTGTATTGCTATGAACTTTCCTCTTAGCACTGCTTTTATAGTGTCGCACAGGTTTTGGGTTGTTGTGTTTTCATTTTCATTAGTTTCTATGCATATTTTGATTTCTTTTTTGATTTCTTCTGTGATTTGTTGGTTATTCAGAAGTGTGTTGTTCAACCTCCATATGTTGGAATTTTTAGTAGTTTTTCTCCTGTAATTGAGATCTAATCTTAATGCATTATGGTCAGAAAAGATGCTTGGAATTATTTCGATTTTTTTGAATTTATCAAGTTTAGATTTATGGCCCAGGATGTGATCTATCCTGGAGAAGGTTCCATGAGCACTTGAAAAAAAGGTGAAATTCATTGTTTTGGGGTGAAATGTCCTATAGATATCAATTAGGTCTAATTATTCTAATGTATCATTTAAAGTTTGCATTTCTTTGTTAATTTTCTGTTTAGTTGATCTGTCCATAGGTGTGAGTGGGGTATTAAAGTCTCCCACTATTATTGTGTTATTGTTGATTTCCCCTTTCATACTTGTTAGCATTTGTCTTACATATTGAGGTGCTCCTATATTGGGTGCATATATATTTATAATTGGTATATCTTCTTGGATTGATCCTTTGATCATTATGTAGTGGCCTTCTTTATCTCTTTTCACAGCCTTTGTTTTAAAGTCTATTTTATCAGATATGAGTATTGCCACTCCTGCTTTCTTTTGGTCTCTATTTGCATGGTATATCTTTTTCCAGCCCTTCACTTTCAGTCTGTATGTGTCCCTTGTTTTGAGGTGGGTCTCTTGTAAGCAGCATATAGAGGGGTCTTGTTTTTGTATCCATTCGGCCAGTCTTTGCCTTTTGGTTGGGGCGTTCAACCCATTTACGTTTAAGGTAATTATTGATAAGTATGATCCCGTTACCATTTACTTTATTGTTTTGGGTTCGGGTTTATACACCCTTTTCGTGTTTCCTGTCTAGAGAATATCTTTTAGAATTTGTTGGAGAGCTGGTTTGGTGGTGCTGAATTCTCTCAGCTTTTGCTTGTCTGTAAAGCTTTTGATTTCTCCTTCGTATTTGAATGAGATCCTTGCTGGGTACAGTAGTCTGGGCTATAGGTTATTGTCTTTCATCACTTTAAGTATGTCTTGCCATTCCCTCCTGGCCTGAAGAGTTTCTATTGAAAGATCAGCTGTTATCCTTATGGGAATCCCCTTGTGTGTTATTTGTTGTTTTTCCCTTGCTGCTTTTAATATTTGTTCTTTGTGTTTGACCTTTGTTAATTTAATTAATATGTGTCTTGGGGTGTTTCACCTTGGGTTTATCCTATTTGGAACTCTCTGTGTTTCTTGGACTTGGGTGATTATTTCCTTCCCCATTTTAGGGAATTTTTCAACTATTATCTCCTCAAAGATTTTCTCATGATCTTTCTTTCTGTCTTCTTCTTCTGGGACTCCTATAATTCGAATGTTGGAGCATTTCATATTGTCCTGGAGGTCTCTGAGATTGTCCTCGTTTCTTTTAATTCGTTTTTCTTGTTTCCTCTCTGATTCATTTATTTCTACCATTCTATCTTCTATTTCACTAATCCTATCTTCTGCCTCCGTTATTCTACTATTTTTTGCCTCCAGAGTGTTTCTGATCTCATTTATTGCGTTATTCATTATATTTTGACTCTTTTTTATTTCTTCTAGGTCCTTGTTAAATCTTTCTTGCATCTTCTCAATCCTTGTCTCTAGGCTATTTATCTGTGATTCCATTTTGATTTCAAGATTTTGGATCATTTTCACTATCAATATTCGGAATTCCTTCTCAGGTAGATTCCCTACTTCTTCCTCTTTTGTTTTGTTTGGTGGGCAACTCTCCTGTTCCTTTACCTGCTGAGTATTCCTCTGTCTCTTCATCTTGGTTATATTGCTGCGTTTGGGGTGGTCTTTTTATATTCTGGTAGTTTGTGGAGTTCTCTTTATTATGGAGCTTCCTCACTGTGGGTGGGGTTCTATCAGTGGCTTGTCAAGGTTTCCTGGTTAGGGAGGCTTGTGTTGGTGTTCTGGTGGGTGGAGCTGGGTTTCTTCTCTCTGGAGTGCAGTGGAGTGACCAGTGATGGGTTATGAGGCATCAAAGGTTTTGGAATAATTTTGAGCTGCCTGTATATTCAAGCTCAGGGGAGTGTTCCTGTGTTGCTGGATAATTTGAGTGATATGTCGTTTGGGAACTTGTTGGCCCTTGGGTGGAGCTTGGTTTCAGTGTAGGTATGAAGGCATTTGATGAGCTTCTATTGCTTAATTTTCCCTGAATTCAAGAGTTCTCTAATGTTTTCAGGCTTTGGATTTAAGCCTTCTGCTTCTGGTCTTCAGTTTTGTTTTTACAGTAGCCTCTAGACTTCTCCATCTATACAGCACCGATGATAAAACATCTAGGTTAAAGATGAAAAGTTTCTCCACATTGAGGGACACTCAGAGAGGTTCACTGAGTTACAAGGAGAAGAGAAGATGGAGGGGGTAGTTAGAGGTAACTGGAATGAGATGCAGTGAGATCAAAAGAGGAGAGAGCAAGCTAGGCAGTAATCACTTCCTTATGTGCGCTCTATAGTCTGGCCTGCTCAGAGGTATTTACGGAGTTATACAGAGAAGAGGAGAGGGAGGAAGTAGACAGAGGTGACCAGGAGGATAAGAGAGAGGAATGAGAAGGAGAGAGACAAATCCTGCCAGTAACCAGTTCCTTAGGTGTTCTCCACCGTCTGGAACACACAGAGATTCACAGAGTTGGATAGAGAAGAGATGGGGGAGAAAAGAGACAGAGGTCACCTGGTGGAGAAAAAGGAGAGTCCATAGAAGAAGAGAGTGGTCAAGCCAGTAATCTCGCTCTCAGGTAAACTTGGGTAGTGAAGTTTGGGTTTTTAAATGAACAAAATTGACAACAAAAACCTAAGAGCAAAGGTTAAAAATCTAGAGTAGAGGTTGGATTTTCAAAAATACAATATTAAAGAAAAGAAGCAGAAGGAAAAAGGAGGAAAGAAAGAAAGAAAAAAAAAAACAAGAATTATTAAAAAAACAAACAAACAAACAAAACAAACAAACAAACAAAAAAAACCCACCAACAACCATCCAAAGGCTATATATGGTGTTTGCCTTTAAAAAAAAAAAAAAAGTCTTTTTTTTAAAATAGTAATAATAGGTTATAGTAATAAAAATTAGAGGAGAAATAGAAGACTTAACAATTAAAAAAAAGGTTAGAAAAAAAAAGAAAAAAAAGAAAAAAAAAAAAGGAATGATTTTAAAAATAGTAAAAATATATCTGGCCCTTCTCTGAAGTTTTGGGCCGTGTGGGATCACTTCCAAGGTGGTTCCCTCTATTTAACTTCTTCCGTTTGCTGGTTTTTCAGGCTCACTAGTTCAGTCGCGCTGTGGGGAGGGGGGGATGCTGCAAACAAATAGCACTGTCGTGTGCTCACAGTGTCTCAGGCCCGCTTGACCTGTCCCTTCTCGCGGCGCACAAACCGCTCCGGCTCTACGATGCACAGCCGTGAACCGTCTGGGGCCGGCCCTAGGCTGCGTGCACTTCCCGGTCCAAGCCGCTCAGGTTTGGCGCTCAGGCAGCCCTCAGAGGCACAGATTCGGCTGGGACTGCGCTTTGTGCCCTTCCCAGGTCTGAGTAGCTCAGGAGTTTGGCGAGCGTGATCGCCGCGGCTTGTCACCTTTTCTGTCGCTGCTGCTCAGCTTTCTGGGTGGACTGCTGGCGTCCCCCGTGAGGCAGATTGTGACTGTCCAGCACCCCCAGAAGTCTTAGCAAAGAAGCCTGCTTGCAGTTAGGTAAGTAAAGTCTCTCCGGGTCTGCAATTGCCCCTTTCCAGTCCTTATGTCTCTGGCTGCCTGTCCCCGGCGGGGGATGGTCTGCAGCCGGCTTTTTCCGTTCCGTCCTTTGTTCTGTGCTCGGTCCTGGCGGTGTCTTATGTTCGAGCTTTTCGTGCGGTAGCTATCACACAGTCTGGTTTGCTAGCGCAAGTTAGATCGTTCTGGTTGCGCGTGGGGCGTTCCTGCCCGATTCTTACAAAGCACTGCAGCCCGCGCCTCCCGCGCGTCCCTGCCCTGCCCCCACTTCCCAATGGCGGATGCAGGCGTCTGTGCTGCTTTTCCGCTGGGGGAGTTACTGTTGGGCTTGTAATCTCTTGGTTTTAATTATTTCTTTATTTTTCCTTCCTGTTATGTTGCCCTCTGTGTTTCCAAGACTCGCCACAGACTCGGCAGGGAGAGTGTTTCCTGGTGTTTGGAAACCTCTCTTCTTAAAACTCCCTTCCTGGGACGGGCTTCCCTTCCCGGGATGGAGCTCCCTCCCCACCTCCTTTGTCTCCTTTTTCGTCTTTTATATTTTTTCCTACCTGTTTTTGAAGACAATGGTCTGCTTTTCTAGTTGCCTGATGTCCTCTGCCAGCCTACAGAAGTTGTTTTGTGGAGTTTGCTCAGCGTTGAAATGTTCTTTTGAGGAATTTGTGAGGGAGAAAGTGGTCTTCCCGTCCTATTCCTCCGCCATCTTTATGCTCCTCCTGTTTGATCTTTGTTAATTTGATTAATATGTGTCTTGGGGTGTTTTGCCTTGGGTTTATCCTATTTGGAACTCTCTGGGTTTCTTGTACTTGGGTGATTATTTCCTTCCCCATTTTAGGGAAGTTTTCAACTATTATCTCCTCAAGGATTTTCTCATGATCTTTCTTTCTGTCTTCTTCTTCTGGGACTCCTATAATTCGAATGTTGGAGCGTTTCATGTTGTCCTGGAAGTCTCTGAGATTGTCCTCATTTCTTTTAATTTGTTTTTCTTTTTTCCTCTCTGATTCATTTATTTCTACCATTCTATCTTCTATTTCACTAATCCTATCTTCTGCCTCCGTTATTCTACTATTTGTTGTCTCCAGAGTGTTTCTGATCTCATTTATTGTGTTATTCATTATATGTCGACTCTTTTTTATTTCTTCTAGGTCCTTGGTAAACCTTTCTTGCATCTTCTCAATCCTTGTCTCCAGGCTGTTTATCTGTGATTCCATTTTGATTTCAAGATTTTGGATCATTTTCACTATCAATATTCGGAATTCTTTCTCAGGTAGATTCCCTATCTCTTCCTGTTTTGTTTGGTTTGGTGGGCATTTCTCCTGTTTCTTAACCTGTTGAGTATTCCTCTGTCTCTTCATCTTGGTTATATTGCTGTGTTTGGGGTGGCCTTTTAATATTCTGGTAATTTGTGGAGTTCTCTTTATTATGGAGCTTCCTCACTGTGGGTGGGGTTCTATCAGTGGCTTGTCAAGGTTTCCTGGTTAGGGAGGCTTGTGTTGGAGTTCTGGTGGGTGGAGCTGGGTTTCTTCTCTCTGGAGTGCAGTGGAGTGACCAGTGATGGGTTATGAGGCATCAAAGGTTTTGGAATAATTTTGAGCTGCCTGTATATTCAAGCTCAGGGGTGTGTTCCTGTGTTGCTGGAGAATTTGCGTGGTATGTCTTGCTCTGGAACTTGTTGGCCCTTGGGTGGAGGTTGGTTTTAGTGTAGATATGGAGGCGTTTGATGAGCTCCTATTGCTTAATGTTCCCTGAATTCAGGAGTTTTCTGATGTTCTCAGGCTTTGGACTTAAGCCTCCTGCTTCTGGTTTTCAGTTTTATTTTTACAGTAGCCTCTAGATTTCTCCATCTATATAACACCGATGATAAAACATCTAGGTTAAAGATGAAAAGTTTCTCCACATTGAGGGACACCCAGAGAGGTTCACTGAGTTACATGGAGGAGAGAAGAGGGAGGGGGTAGTTAGAGGTGACTTGAATGAGATGCGGTGAGATCAAAAGAGGAGAGAGCAAGCTAGCCAGTAGTCACTTCCTTATGTGCACTCTATAGTCTGGACCGCTCAGAGGTATTTACAGAGTTATACAGGGAAGAGGAGAGGGAGGAAGTAGACAGAGGTGGCCAGGAGGATAAGAGAGAGGAATGAAAAGGAGAGAGACAAATCCTGCCAGTAACCAGTTCCTTAGGTGTTCTCCACTGTCTGGAACACACAGAGTTTCACAGAGTTGGATAGAGAAGAGATGGGGGAGAAAAGAGACAGAGGCCACCTGGTGGAGAAAACGAGACTCCAAAGGAGGAGAGAGTGGTCAAGCCAGTAATCTCGCTCTCAGGTAAAATTGCGTAGTGAAGTTTGAGTTTTTAAATGTACAAAATTGACAACAAAAACCAAAAAGCAAAGATTAAAAATCTAGAGTAGAGGTTGGATTTTCAAAAATACAATTTTAAAGAAAAGAAGCAGAAGGAAAAAAAAAGAAAAAGAAAAAGAAAAAAAAGCCACAAGAATTATTAAAAAACTCCAACAACAACCACATAAAGACTATATATAGTGTTTGCCTTAAAAAAATAGTCTTTTTTTTTGAAAAGTAATAGGTTATAGAAATAAAAATTAGAGGAGAAATAGAAGACCTAACAATTTAAAAAAAGTTAGGGAAAAAAAGGCAAGAAAAAAAAAAGAGGGGGAAAAAAAAAGGAATGATTGTAAAAATAGTAAAGATATATCTGGCCCTTCTCTGATGTTGTGGGCAGTGTGGGGTCACTTCCAAGGTGGTTCCCTCTGTTTAACTTCTTCTGTTTGCTGGTCTTTTAGGCTCAGTAGTTCAGTCGCACTGTGGGGAGGGGGGGATGCTGCAAACAAATAGCACTGTCGTGTGCACACAGTGTCTCAGCCCCGCTGGACCTGTCCCTTCTCGCGGCGCACAAACTGCTCCAGTTCTACGGTTCCACGATGCTCAGCCGGGAACCGTCTGGGGCTGGCCCTAGGCTGGGTGCACCTCCCCGGTCTAAGCCACTCAGGTTCGGTGCTCAGGGCTCAGATTCGTTTGGGACTGCGTTTTGTGCCCTTCCCAAGTCCGAGTAGCTCAGGAGTTTGGCGAGCGCGGTCACTGAGACTTATCGCCTTTTCTGTCTCTGCTGCTCAGTTTTCTGGGTGTACCACTGGCACAACTTGTGAGGCAAATGCTGACTGTCCAGCACCCCCAAAAGTCTTAGTAAAGAAGCCTGCTTGCAGTTTGGTAGGTAGAGTCTCTCCGGGTCTGCAATTGCCCCTTTCCAGCCCTTACGGCTCTGGCTGCCTGTCCCTGGCGGGGGATGGTCTGCAGCCAGCTATTTCCATTCCATCCTTTGTTCTGTGCGCGGTCCTGGAGGTGTCTTATGTTTGAGCTTTTCACGTGGTAGCTATCCCACAGTCTGGTTTGCTAGCCCAAGTTAGATCGTTCTGGTTACGCGTGGGCGTTCCTACCCGATTCTTACAAATCTCTGCAGCCCGCGCCTCTGGCACTTCCCTGCCCTGCCCCTACTTGCTAGTGGCGGATGCAGGCATCTGTGCTGCTTTTCCGCTGGGGGAGTTACTGTTGGGCTTGTAATCTGTTTTTGAAGACAATGGTCTGCTTTTCTGGTTGTCTGATGTCCTCTGCCAGCATTCAGAAGTTGTTTTGTGGAGTTTGCTCAGCGTTGAAATGTTCTTTTGAGGAATTTGTGAGGGAGAAAGTGGTCTTCCCGTGCTATTCCTCCGCCATCTTAGGACTGCCCCCCTCCTTTTATTTTTTAATTGAAAATTCAACTTCATGTATGCTTGGCATAAGGAAGTATGATGTGCCTAAACTACATTTCTTAGACTAGAATTGTTAGTAGAAGTTTCAATCCAGGGCTCTTTGCTCTGGATTTTGTTGAAATGTCAGTGACAAATGGAGTTTTTCCAGTGGCTCTGTGGTAAAGAATCTGCCTGCTGTGCAGGAGTTGCAGGAGGAGCAGGTTCAATTCCTGAGTTAGGAAGATCCCCTGGAGAAGGGCATGGCAACCCACTCCACTTTTCTTGCCTGGAGAATCCCCTGGATAGAGGAGCCTAGCAGGCTACAGTCCATAGGGTCGCAAAGAGTCAGACACAACTGAAGCAACTTAGAATGCAAGCATGTACGCAGTGGCAAATGAACTTCCATTTGTCTTTAGGGAAAAAAAAAAAAGCTTCTAAGGTTGGTCAACAAGACTTTTCAGAATATGGAAATCACTTATACTTCCAATCTTATTTTTCTACTATTGGCTATTTTTCTTTAGCCAAGAAGTTAAAGCATCTGCCTGCAGTGTGGGAGACCTGTGTTCGATCCCTGGGTCAGGAAGAGCCCCTGGAGAAGGAAATGGCAACCCACTCCAGGATTCTTGCCTGGAGAATGCCATGGATGGAGGAGTCTGGTGGGCTACAGTCCACGGGGTCGCAAAGAGTTGGACACAACTGAGCGACTTCACTATTGCCAGTTCCTATTTATTGTTGACTTCCCTGGTGGCTCAGATGGTAAAGCATCTGTCTACAATGCAGGAGACCTGGGTTCAATCCCTGGGTTGGGAAGATCCCTTGGAGAAGGAAATGGCAATCCACTCCAGGAATATTGCCTAGAAAATCCCATGGATGGAGGAGCCTGGTAGGCTACAGCCCATGGGGTCGCCAAGAGTCGGACACGGCTGAGCGACCACTTTCTTGCCAGTTCCTCAGACCCCAGTTCAGCAGATTGGTGGGTAGTTCTGAAAGGTATGGACTCACTTGTCACCAATAAGCACAAAATGTGGCAGATGTATAAGGAATTACTCTGCTCCTCTGAGCCTTAAGTGCCTGGGGTGGGTCCCTGGGTGCCCCTGAGACCCCAAGCCTTTTCGTTGCCCCCTGGGAATCTGCCCTGTAGTGTCCTGTTGGGCTTGAACCAACTCAGAACCTGACCCTTTCCAGCCAGTCTCTTCTCCTGGTCTTTGGTTCTTGCTCCTTCTTAGCTAGCAAAGCTGCTTGTGAATCACTCTGATTACTCATCTTCTAGCAACATACAGCTTCTTTTATTTATACCTTCTTCTTATCTCTAGAACTGTGCTCATAGTATGCTCCTGCCTAGGATGTCTTAGCCAATGAAACTTCCACATTTTAGAAGGCTCAAGTCACAGGTTGATCCCTCTAGAAATGCTTCCCCAGTCCACACGGTAGGTAAATTTTCTTCCTTTATTCTTTTATAGAAAGTGGAATTCTAATTTCCTATTTGTATATATATTTATAATAAGATCCTACTTCTAACCCATCCCATTCCCACCCTACTAGCCTTTCAGATTCCTAAGGATAAGGACCAAAGGATCAAAGTATTCATCTTGGCATACCTAACATATCTAAGATATGTTAGGCTATCAATAACCTCAGATATGCAGATGACACCACCCTTATGGCAGAAAGTGAAGAGGAACTAAAAAGCCTCTTGATGAAAGTGAAAGAGGAGAGTGAAAAAGTTGGCTTAAAGCTCAACATTCAGAAAAAGAAGATCATGGCATCTGGTCCCATCACTTCATGGGACATAGATGTGGAAACAGTGTCAGACTTTATTATTTTGGGCTCCGAAATCACTGCAGATGGTGACTGCAGCCATGAAATTAAAAGACACTTACTCCTTGAAAGAAAAGTTATGACCAACCTAGATAGCATGTTGAAAAGCAGAGACATTACTTTGCCAACAAAGGTCCATCTAGTCAAGGCTATGGTTTTTCCAGTGGTCATGTATGGATGTGAGAGTTGGACTGTGAAGAAGGCTGAGCGCTGAAGAATTGATGCTTTTGAACTGTGGTGTTGGAGAAGACTCTTGAGAGTCCCTTGGACTGCAAGGAGATCCAACCAGTCCATTCTGAAGGAGATCAGCCCTGGGATTTCTTTGGAAGGAATGATGCTAAAGCTGAAACTCCAGAACTTTGGCCACCTCATGCGAAGAGTTGACTCATTGGAAAAGACTCTGATGCTGGGAAGGATTGAGGGCAGGAGGAGAAGGGGATGACAGAGGATGAGATGGCTGGATGGCATCACGGACTCGATGGACATGAGCCTGAGTGAACTCCAGGAGTTGGTGATGGACAGGGAGGCCTGGCGTGCTGCGATTCATGGGGTTGCAAAGAGTTGGACATGACTGAGAGACTGAACTGAACTGAAGATATCATTAGATTCTCAATAAATGTCCCTTGGATGACAGTGCTGTTTGGTTACTAACTAGGATCTTTGTCAACCTGGAAAATCTCTTCACAGATTCATCCCCCCAGATCAGACATCAGTAACACGGGCCTCTAGGAGTCAAGTGATGGACTTGGGGGAAGCTGATTTGGGCTCGCAATGCCAATAAAGCTGGCCATTGCTCCATGCCACAGAGACACTGGGAGGTCAGATGCAGATTGGACTCCTCAATCCCAACCTGCCATGTGGAGTGGAGCAATGTAGGGAGAATCCAGACAGGAGGATTGTACTGTGGCTCCACTTAAACAATGCAGTCCCTGAGGAAGCCAGTCAGGCTGTTGGAGCAAGGAAGGCTCCGGCAAAATCTAGGTAGAATGGGAAGAAAGGCTGTCAGGTCAGTAGGAAATGGGTTTGGGCTAAAAGATTGAGGCAGAAGCCCAAACCACATGATGGAGGTGAGCAAAGGGTGGTGGGAGGGAGAGAGAATGAGAGAAAAGGAGGTGGGGAGACAAAAAAGGGAAATTAAGAGGTAGCAAGTTTAGCAGAGAGAGAGAAGGGAGAAAGAACTGAAGAGAAGAGAAGACAGAGAAGAGAAATGGAGATGACAGAGAGAAGAGGGAAGATAAAAGAGATTGGAAGGGAGAAAGCAGAGAGGGTAAGTGGACACTAGAAAGCTCATCCCTGTATTACCACCTGCCTGAACAAAATCCAGCCCAGGATTCACCCTAAGAGAGTGGGTCAAATAGCATAATATACCCCTAAAGTCACTGATAGCCTTCACTCTACTTTGACACAGACAAATGGGATTTTCTCACCTCTTGTAGAGTGTGAATAAAAATATTTTAAGAAAATTTGGGTACATTTAATTAGCATGCTACATACATTATTCACTATATACATTGTATACATTATGTGTATATTATGTATGTATTCTTTATTAGACACAAATGTAATGTGATTGTTATGCAAACAAAGCTTCAAAACTAATTTCCTAACAACCCACTGTACCACCTGATTCCACCTTAACCATATTGCTGGATCCCCATTTACAGTTCTGGGTCGGCCAGAGTCCTAATCACAATCAGCTTGTAGGTGTGAGTCTGCAAATGCATTTCCTGGCCTCTTGGCTTCCCAGGTGGTACCAGTGGTAAAGCAACCACTTGCCAATGCAGGAGATGGTAAGAAACATGGGTTCGATCCCTGAGTTGGGAAGATCTCCTGGAGAACGGCATGGCAACTCACTCCGGTATTCTTGTCTGGGGAATCCCATGGACAGAGGAACCTGGTGAGTTACAGTCCACGGGGCTACAGAGAGTCTACAGATACTGAAGGGACTTAGCATGCACACTTGGGTCAAAATTTAGAAGGTGATCTTGCAGTTTTTTTTTTTTAATAAAACACAAATTTTATTGTATTTAATGCTAAGTTTCTGCTTAAAATTTTTCAGTGGCTATCCATCGCTTTCTTTCTAAAATGTTTTAAAATTCATTTTTATTGGAATGCAGCTGATTTACAATATTGTGTTAGTTTTTGCTATACTGCAACATTAATCAGTTATACATATATTTACTCTTTTTCAGATTATTTTGCCTTATGGGTCATTAGAGAGTATTGAATAGAATTCTTTATGCCTACAGTTAGGTCCCTGTCTATTTTATACATTGTAGTATGTATATGTCAATCCCAACCTTCCAGTGTACCTTTTACTCCTTCTTCCCTTGGCAACCATAAGTTTGTTTTCTACATCTGTGTCTCTATTTTTGTTTTGCAAATAGATTAATTTTACCATTCTTTTAGATTCCACATATAAGCAATATCATATGATACTTGTCTTTCTCTGACTGACTTGCCTCAGTATGACAGTCTTGATGCAGTTTCAACATCTAAAAGAACAGCAATGAGTCATTCTTTCCTTGCACTCTCATTATTAGATACAAAAATAAATCAATACAAATAAAACTCGCAAGGCTGCTGTGAAGAAGCGAGACCAGCCCTGGGAGCAGTGACTTACGCAGAGTGCTAATTAATATTGTCTATCATCACTTTTATTTTTATTTGTTTAGTGCTTACACATTATAGTGCAATACCTTACCTGGTCTTTACAAACACCTGTAAGGTAGACAGAGTTAGCGTCACAACCTGGCTGTACTAATGAGGAAACTGGAGTTGTACCTGAGGTTATTCACAGGAAGGAAAGCAGTCCCAGAAGCCCTCCAGTCACCTAGTTCAACGTTGCCTATACTCTTAGGAGCCACAGCCAATGAGACCAGCCAGAGAGAAATGATTATTTCTGAATGGTCACAAAATAATATATACTATATCTCCTGACAGCTCTCTCATAAATGATTTCACAGATGTGTATTGCTTGATATAATTTAAAAATTTTATTTTCAGCCAGGGTTTATTTCTGTGCTCTTTCTCCATTATTTTTTAAAATTGGGAGAGCAATATGAAAATGTTAAGGCTATGGGGTCACTAAGAACCAGGGTTCAAAATAAAACTGGCTTCAGAACTGCTCCCAATTATATTAGGGTGTGTAAAACTGACATTTGGTGGTGATTGTATGGTTTTAAAATTATCTTGTGTTATTTTGGGAGGTGAAAAGACCAGGTGGAGAATCAAGGAGTGGAATGAAGACAACCAATTCCTAACTTTCTCTGTGTCTCTTGACAAGCCGTTTAATATCCATAGTTCATTGTCTTCCAAATCGGGAACATCAAATCAGGGGTGAACATCAGGGCAGCAATGGCACGGGGCTCTGTGATGTCTAGCAGTCACCACATAAACTGAAGTAATCTGTGCATGAGCAATTTTCACATAGACACGTGAGGAGGTTGGATTTAAGGGTTCAGGTTCCCACAGATGGATACAGTCTAAGGTACTGAGGTGGATGTTGTACACAGAGTTTCATTTACTGGCTGTTTTGGGGCTTTAGGGGATTTTCCTAGGGGTCCTGCTATGGGTGTAGCTACTTCTGCAGGTGGATACATATTAATTCTCCCTCTGTGACCTCCAAAGGATTGCTGAGGAAAAGCTTGAGCAACTGGCATCAATTCAGACATAAGGTTTTCCTGCACAAGGTCCATAGCCAAGCAGTGCCTTGTTCATCTTCTGGAAACCCTAGGAGGCCTTTCCTAAGGCATTTCTGGCATATTTTAAATGTGTGCAACCTGAGGGAAAAAAGAAATGGAAGTCTAAAGAGACTGCATGTTTCTCATAACCATATTCTTCTTCATCAAGTTAGCCATGATGTTTATACCCTTAGATAAGAATGTTACAAAATTCCACTGAGAGATAGGATAGTCTCTCAACCCTCCATGATATTAAAGCTCCTCAGAACAATCATTTTAGAATAAAATTTGCTCAGGGACTGATTCATATTTCAAATTTATGGTCCTGTTCTTTATTGATATTCATTGCCTAGGTGATCTCATCTAGTATTGAGGTTTTAAGTACTGTCTGTGTGTTCACACTCCCACGTTTATATCTCTGGCCTGGAGCTTTCTTCTAAACTTCAGCTTGTATTTCCAGTCACCTACTTTACGCCTCCAAAGCATCTCAAATCTAACATGTTCAAATAGAATTCCTGTTTTTTTCCCTCTAAACCTGTTCTTTTCAAAGCCACCTCTAATTCCATGGATGACACCTTCATTCTTAAGTTACTCAATCCAAAAACATGGGATTCTTCTTTTTTCCCTCTTTTACAACCCCTATTCAACTTCTCAGCAATTCCTTTCAGATTTACTTAAAAAAAGAAAAAAAAAGGTTTCCAAAATCTGATCACTTTGTGCTAACCCTACTACTTGGAGCTGGTCCAAGCCAACGTTGCCCTTCACCTATATTAATGTTTTTTTTTTTTTTTTTTGACTGGTCTGGGTCTTAGTTGCAGCATGTAGGACCTTCATCATGGTGTATGGGCTCTTAATTTAGGCATGTGGGATCTAGTTCTCTGACCAGGGATAGAACCTGGGCCCCCTGCATTGGGAGGACAGAGTCTCAGCCACTGGACCATCAGGAAGTTCCCATCTAGATTGTTGTAATTCTGTGCGATCTGTGTGGTCGTCACCATTCTGTGTGGTCTGTGTGATCCTTTAAAAAGGTAAATCAGAATCAAATTTTCTAGAATCTTCCCAATATATGGACATTAAAACAAAACCCTTACAATAACCTACAATATCCTATAATATGTGCAACGTTCCTCACCTCTCTGTCCTCATTTCTCACCCTCTGTTCTAGGTATAGGGCTACATGCTCTTCTTTCACAATGCCACCTCTGTATTTTTTGCTGCCTTTTCCTGAAATGCGCCTTCACTAGATCATCTCAAAGTGACCTTCTATATTTGTCTTTCAATTTTTGGATTCTGCTAACTGCTTTCTCCCCTCATTGCCACCTTTGGACTAGGGGTGGTAACAAAAGTCTGGAAAAATACATTATCACTTGTGGTTCTTCCTAAATCTCATTTTAGTAAATTGTCTTTTTGTAATAAGCTTCCTTTGAATTATTCTAATTTGAATGTGCTGTCTCTTTCCTGTTGTGACCCTGAGTAATGCAATAATTAGTTTTACATTCTGCATTTGTTGGTACTGGAAGTGGCCACTGGAAATAGACCTTCTAAATGGGATTCTGACATTAAGTTTCTCCTAAATTCATGGATCACAGGATAGTCATCCTACTTAGGGAAAGTGGGTACAGAGGTATTTCTATTACCCAGAGTGTCATGATGGTGGTAGAGAATGATTTACAGATGGAGAGCATTGCAGTAGGAGATCACTATGGCAACAACAAAGATTATAAAGCTGACTTCTTTCCCTCAGGGGCTTACTTAGGGAAAAAAGAAATTAACAGATACAAATTTATATAACGCATGTGGAAAACAAGAAGGCCGCAGTGGAAGCTTTGAAAGAGTTCCTCATCTCCCACTGTTGCTATTTGGCTAAGGCACAAGCCCAGGATGTGATTATAAAAGATGGGAGATTGCAGCATCCATCAAATTCTCAAGTATGTCCCCAGGTTTCTCATTCGAAAAGAAGCTGGTAGAAAATCTGAGGCAGGGGATTGGGACATTTGACCAGACATTGGGCTGAGGACTTTGTTGTGGTTAAGTCACTCTTTGTGACCCCATGGAATGCAGCATGCTAGGCTTCCCTGTCCTTAACTCTCTCTTGTAATTTGTTCAAACCCATGTCCATTTAGTTGGTGATGCCATTCAACCATCCCATTCTCTGTTGCCCCCTTCTCCTTCTGTCCTGAGTCTTTCCCAGTATCGGGGTCTTTTCCCATGAGTCCAGGACTCTGATCCTTTAAATTCTCTTGAAATTCTCTTGCCTGAGGAGGTAGTCTCTACTCCATCTCCTCCCTCTGAATAGTCTTTGCATAAAAATTTTTCAGTGATTTAACCTAAGGCAGTTGCCTCATAACCTGATGCTGATTTCCCTTAGGACCCAACCTCACCAACTCTCATTCCTTCTAGACCTATAAAATGAGAATTATTTTCCAACATAGCACAGTTTGAGAAATTCAAGACCTGACTCCACGAGAAAAGAACATATAGAAAAGAAAAGAAGACCCAACCAATCTCTATCAGCAGATGTCTGTTTAGTCAAACCGTTTGGGAAGACCCAAAGAACCCACCATTCACCAAAGGAGTAAGAAATGCATTGATGTGGGGACAGCAGATGCTTGAGAGGTTCTATGATGGCTCCTTTTAAGAAAGAGATGATGGAGAGGATGATGCAATGTAAGGAGTTCACTGGTTAAAGCGTGAATAGTGGAAACCTTAGATTTGTAGAGGATGTTTAATAGCAATTAACTATTAAAAAGCCTCTTGATGAAAGTGAAAGTGGAGAGTGAAAAAGTTGGTTTAAACCTCAACATTCCGAAAACGAAGATCATGGCATCTGGTCCCATCACTTCATGGGAAATAGATGGGGAAACAGTGGAAACAGTGTCAGACTTTAATTTTGGGGGCCCCCAAATCACTGCAGATGGTGACTGCAGCCATGAGATTAAAAGACACTTACTCCTTGGAAGAAAAGTTATGACCAACCTAGATAGCGTATTCAAAAGCAGAGACATTACTTTGCCGACTAAGGTCCGTCTAGTCAAGGCTATGGTTTTTCCCGTGGTCATGTATGGATGTGAGAGTTGGACTGTGAAGAAGGCTGAGCGCTGAAGAATTGATGCTTTTGAACTGTGGTATTGGAGAAGACTCTTGAGAGTCCCTTGGACTGCAAGGAGATCCAACCAGTCCATTCTAAAGGAGATCAGCCCTGGGATTTCTTTGGAAGGAATGATGCTAGAGCTGAAACTGCAGTACTCTGGCCACCTCATGCGAAGAGTTGACTCATTGGAAAAGACTCTGATGCTGGGAAGGATTGGGGGCAGGAGGAGAAGGGGATGACCGAGGATGAGATGGCTGGATGGCATCACCGACTCGATGGATGTGAGTCTGAGTGAACTCCGGGAGTTGGTGATGGACAGGGAGGCCTGGCATGCTGTGATTCATGGGGTCGCAAAGAATCGGACACGACTGAGTGACTGAACTGAACTGACTGAACTGTCAGAGACGAGCTGAGTATTATAAGAAATTATAGGATTTGAATAATAAGCACAGAATTTGGACCTATGGGGTCTGTGACAATACTTGTTTGTTGAAGAAGTTCCCTAGAGAGCATTCTATTAATGGGTTATTTGACATATATAAGTGAAGAAATTATTGGTCCAAAGTACAGAAACCTAACTTGAATCTTTGAGGTGAATTTCATGCCTTCCTATTCAGGTTCTAAATCTAAACTGATTCATACACCTGAAGTCTGTTAACTGAGGAAAAGGCCAGGTTCTCCTCCTTTTGTGGGGAGGTGCTGCACCATGCTGCATGTGGAAATTCCCCCATCAGGGGTCAAACCCACACCCCCTGCAGTTAAGGGTAGAGTCTTAATCACTGGACCACCAGGGAAGTCCTCCAGGTCTCTTTGAGGAAAGACATTGTCATATGGACTTATCAATCCTGTAAGTCTCTTCCCAAGACTTCCTTGGGAACTCTGAAACCATTTATTATGGTGGCTGTGTGCTAAACAAATGATAAATGCCCACACTTTCTGGGGGTTATTAGACACTGTCTATAAACTAAAGCAAATTCCCTAAGACTAAATAGCTTTGTGTCCTAGTGGGCAGGGGCTCATAGAAGCCAGTTAATAGATACAGTCTTGGCCCACATCTAATAGTAGTTCTTGGAAGACTGGGGATAAATACTACTTTTAATTCCTTATCTAGAAAGTTTAAGATAATTAATTTATTTAAGAAGAGAAAAAAATCCCTATATTGGTACCCTTACCTATGAAGTGGGCAATATTATGATAGAAAAGATCAAGTAGAAATGCCTGAAATGGGCTCCCTGCCTCCATGAATAAGATGATTAACCAAAACCAGTATCTCATTCCTGGGGGTATTATAGATTAGTGTCACTATCATAATTTTCAGAAATGAAATGGTAGTTATACTTACCATGTATTATTTAGCATGTCTATTTGGCTGGTATATATCATGGAGACTAATAATTAACTATAGGAATGAGTTTGAGCAAACTCAGGGAGAGAGTGAAGGACAGGGAAGCCGATGTGCTGCAGTTCATGGGGTCCCAAAGAGTTGGACATGACTTAGCAACTAAACAGCACCAACAATAGCAAACATAATCATGTGGTGATTTTATTTGCAGCTCTTATCATTCCATTTCAATCAGTGAGGAAAATCAGAAGCAGTTTGCATCTACATGACAGGGACTAGAGTATAGGGTTACTACCTGGCCCAGGTGTTATGTGGACCATGCTCTATGTTAGAATATAATCTAGATGGACCTTGATCATCTTGCTATTTCACCAAACATCTCACTCATCTACTACATAAAGACAACATTGTTAACTGGGTCTAGTAAAGGAGAAGCAGCAAGCAGTCTAGATATCGTAAAAAGGCTGCATTCTAAAAGGCAGGAATAAAAACTATGAAATTTCAGAGTCTGAAATATGAGTGGTCCAGTAGGCATAATGTGACCTTTTTTCTGAAGTAAGGAGCAAGTTGCTACACCTTACATGGAACTCATCACTTAAAAAAAGATATACCTAGGACCAGTTAGGCATTTGCAGGCAACACATTTGTTTTGGTATAATCCTATTACCCATGTATGGGCAATATTTAAGGTTACAAGTTTTGAGAGGGAAAGCTTATAGGAAGAATGGGCTCTATAGTGAGTCTAGATGGCATTGCAGGCTGCTCTGCTATCTGGACCTCATAATATGGGACACTATAAATAAAGGAAGACTTTATGGCAGATGGAGACGCTCTTTAAGCCTCTGGCAAATTCAATAGGAAGATCAACAGCCTATATACCCAGGGCTCTGGAATAAGGCCATGTCCTTCTTTACTGACAACTATTTTCCATTTGAAAAGCAGCTCCTGGCTTGCTACCAGACACTAAATACTTTAACATGCAAAGTAAAATGACTATGAAATCTGAAATTTCCATTATATCTGAAGTATTATTTGATACACATAAGTTAACATTGGACATAAACAATAATATTGTACTATAAAATTGGAATAGCATATACAAGTCTAGTCCCAAGCATATTCAATCAACTGCGGAAGTCGGTGGCTCAGACTCAGTATTGTGCCTGCCTCTACTGCTTTGCTATCTTTTACTCATCCACATCTACGACTTCATGGAGAGTTCAAAATGACTAGTGAGTCGTGGAAGCAAAAGCATGGGTCTGATTTGTGGATAGATCCATATGCTTTGCTGGCATCAGCTGAAGGACAGACTTTGCACAACAATCACACTCAGTGGGAACCTTGAAAGACAGTATGATGGAGCTATTATCACTCCATGCAAATACATCTGCCAATGGGACTTCATATGTCTCCTGAGATGAGAATATGTATTTTTTAACTGGATGAAGGACAGGAATGAGTAACAGGCAAAACACATAGGCTGTGCTGAATAACTCTCATGCGAAACTGGAGATCAAATTTCCACCTTCTGAATTTCCATCTCTGTCCGGGGAGACCGATTTGTGTGGCTACATCACACGCCTCTCTGATGTTCAGTTTAATAAGGCCAATAGGGATCGTAGATAGATCAGAACTCGACGGAGGTCAGTGTGTTGATTCCCTTGGCTCTTTTCTTGCGAGTTCACTTTGAACTCGCTGCGTCTCTTGACTCCACATCACTGTTTATTTCAAGGTTACTGTTTCTACATGAGTCTCTTCTTTCATTATCTGGTAACTAGTCTTTCGCTTGTCCTCACAGGCCTGTGGGTGATAACAGCGCTGTTCTACCCAACTCTGAGTTAACGAACCCTTGTGGTTCCGATCCACCCCACCTACAGCTTTGTAAATAGAACCTTAATTTTAAAAAATCCTCTAAAATTTTCCAGTTTGAGAGTACCATCTGTTTCCTATTGGGAAATATACCTCATGCAGTCATCTTTCCTCTCAGCTACACACTGTTTATTATTTAGAGCTCATGCATTTGCAAGTGACAAAAATATTCCAGCTAACCTTGCTGAAGCTAAAAAGCATAGGAATTTATTAGCTTGCATCACTAGAAAGTCCAAGGTATAATGATTCTGCTTGCAGGCATGGTTGAATTCAAGAGCTCAGAGGATTCTGGCAGGGCTCTCTCCTCTTGGCTCTTCTTTATGTTCATTTTTAGGCAAGTCCTTTCCACAAGGTGACAAATATGGACCCTGGCAGTGCTGGCTTATAGAGGCTTCACAGACTGCAATCCCAGAAGAAAGAGCCTGAGATACTGCAAGTGTCCTAACCCCTGTCATGGTGTTACTTCAGTGGGGAACTGCTGGGTGACTCTGCGGTGACATCCCTGGCTGTCGCAGAGGCAGTCACACAGAATAAATGACAAAACCAGTGCGGCTTGACCGAGGGGTGGTTGTGAATAGGAAAAAAAAAAAACATTGCCTGGCTCAAAGGAGTACCGTCTCCTCATCCTTAATTGGAGCTCCTTCTCTTTGAAGTAGTATAGACTTGAAAACAAGGACGGATGCTAATAATAGAGTGAGTAGGGCAAACTGAAGGCCAGCTTCTGTTTTAAATGGAACGCTCTTCTTGCTAGAATGCAACATCACTTGTCTGCCTCAGAAGAAAAGCTGATTTAGCAAATCCTTTTGGAATGGCCTCTCAGCCTCTGTCTGATTGCCAAGTTCAATAATATTATAAAGAGGGATTCTCTCGGGTAAACAGTGAAGTAGATCTGTTCTAAGATCTGTTCTTGTCAAAGGCAAGAAGGCCTTTTGGCAGCATTGCTTTTCTTCTTTGGCAACCTATGCTGCAAATATGACTTTGAGCAGTTTGTGTGACCTGTTAGGATGAGGAGGACTGGAGGGATTGTCTGGGATGGAGCCTCAATGCCACCCTCCATAATCCAGAATCCAGAATATATCTGGACTACAGCAGCAGAGGGAACAGACAGGTAGGGTGGAGTGAGTTCTTGAAGGGAATAGCCCCCATTAATGTAATTAGCAGAGCCATTGAAAACTTTGGAGGTTTCCTATTAAAGGGGGATGTGAGAGTGGCAGGCATGGAAAATAATTTTGGCCGTGGTGTTAGTAGACTGGCGGGAACGGGAAAGAGGTTATTGCTGTCTAGGAAAAGAGTGCCGGAGGTCTAGACGAGGGAATTAACAGTTAATTAGAGAGAAAGTAAGACAAAGAGGTAAAGAAATTGCTCTCTGCTGAAAACAGAGTAATATGTGCTAAGCGACGGTAGACGGAATTCATTTGCCTCTTAAATTCCTGTTTGCACACATCAAGCCAGGAATCCAAGTCCTAAAGATATACACACTGCATCTTTCACTGAAACTGTAATAATTTGTGACCAGAGATTTTGGCATATTTTACTCAACAGATGTTTGTTAAATTCTTTATTCATTACTATGTATTTAGTACCTACTAGGACAGGTAGTATAGTGACACAAAAGAAAAATGTGAGTTTTGGTGTTTGGTAAGATGGGTCATAAATACCTATTTTGTTAATTACTAGCTTTGTGTTTTTGGTCAAATAGCTGAACTTCATGTCTTAAATGCAGAACATAATTCCTACCTCATAGGATTGCTGTGGGTATTAAATTAGAGAGTGTGTACAAAGCATCTTCCCAGGTGGTGCCAGTAGTAAAGAACCTGCCTGCCAATGCAGGAGATGTGTGAGACAGGCATTCGATCCCTGGGTTGGGAAGATATCCTGGAGGAGGCCACAGCAACCTGCTCCAGTATTCTTGCCTTGAGAATCCCTATGGACAGAGGAGCCTGGCAGGCTACAATCCATAGGGTTGCAGAGTCGGATACAATTGAAGTGACTTAGCATGCATGCACAAAGCAGCTGGCACAATAATTACTCAGCAACAGGTTGTTGATATTATTACTGATTCCTTCATGATAAAGGACCTGCTAAAACCAGGATGTTATCATAGTTAGTTGACATGTATATCAGTATTTTTTCCCATGTCTCTCCCACAACCTTAAATGTGAACAAATTGAGCCTGGTAAGGTTGACAGTTTTACTTTTGTAGCCTAGTTGGGAAAGGGGTTTGTCACTTTTCTATGGTCTTGTCTAATCCCCCATTGGGATTAAAGGGTGGTATATGTTCTGCCTGTCAGTGTGGCTCACAGACTGCACCAGAGGGAACATACACTACCTCTGCTAAGAACTCAAGCTGTGGACTGCAACTTCTGGTTGCCAGCATAGATTTAATTGTTCCCATTTACCCCGATATGTTCATTATGTTCATTATAGCTCAATATGTTCATTGCATAGTTAAATATGTATGAAACTTGACCTCTGACCTCCCCTCATCTCACCATCAGTTAAAACTGCTGTTGCAGAACTAGTTGCTGTTGTTTTATTGTTGCTGTTGTTATACTAGAGGATGAGAGAGACACACTCAAATGGCATATTTGCTTCCTTATTTTAATGGCGAGAGTTAGCTAGGAAGATAGGGCTAGAGCAACCGGTTACACAAGTATGCCAGCAGGAGGAAATGTCTGAGTTATGGGGAAGTATCTCTATTTTAACTTTTAGGTATACTGTTTAAAAAGTGGTTACAGCAAATCATGTTCACCCTTGACTACTGGATATCTCTGGATAGTATTTCAGTTTAAAATTTGACTTACTGAAATTGTATTTTGAAAGTTGGAGCTTAGAATTGAAGAAAATGTATGGATGAGAGAGTTGGACTGTGAAGAAAGCTGAGCGCCAAAGAATTGATGCTTTTGAACTGTGGTGTTGGAGAAGACTCTTGAGAGTCCCTTGGACTGCAAGGAGATCCAACCAGTCCATTCTGAAGGAGATCAGTCCTGGGTGTTCATTGGAAGGACTGATGCTGAAGCTGAACTCCAATGTTTTGGCCACCTCATGTGAAGAGTTGACTCATTGGAAAAGACCCTGATGCTGGGAGGGATTGGGGGCAGGAGGAGAAGGGGACGACAGAGGATGAGATGGCTGGATGGCAGCACCGACTCGATGGACATGAGTCTGAGTGAACTCCGGGAGTTGGTGATGGACAGGGAGGCCTGGTGTGCTGCGATTCATGGGGTCTCAAAGAGTCGAACATGACTGAGCAACTGAACTGAGCTGAACTGAATGCTTTTCTTGGTCATTTAAGTGTATGGTGGCTGGTGTTTGTGGATGTATTCATTTTGCAAATGCTCTGTTTGCTTTTTTGCTAATTCTAATTCAGAGTTACGAATCCTGCTTTCATTTTCTTCTCCATTACTTTGTGCTTGCAACTTCTTTCTGATTTTCCTAGGTATGAAAAAGAGAAATCTTGAGATATGCAGCAAAACAACACCAAACAGAAACATAGTTGTGCAAAGCAGAAAGACCTCATTAAAGTAACGTTGTTTTTTTTTAAGTTACTTAAAAATCAAGAATGACCTTATAAATAATAATAAATATAATAAAAGATATAATAATAAATCTAATAAAAGAATGACCTTATAAAACTCAAAGCATTTTTTGTTTTAATGAATATGTTTATTTCTTTGTTTAAAACTTCCATACTGGCCATTTCCAGGTTGCAAAGAAGAGAAGCATGCTTAGGGTATCACAGATCACAGTGTTTACGGGGAAAGTATGTTGAAGTCTATGCAAAATCACTAAAAATCACTAAAAAGCTTGGCTGACCTGGTTGTTGATCAGATTTTAAGAGTTTGTGCCTATAAATGTTCCATTACTATGGTGTCTCAAATACCTCATCTCTATTACTATTGCTTCTACTTCTCCTGCCAGGAGGGACCAACTGAGCCTGTGAACCTCAAGTTTTGTGAGTTTAATCCTGTAAATGGAGACAGTCGCTGAGACAGACTGTGGGACAGAAACTGGGAGAGGAGATGTGGTTCAGTGCCCCTTGTGAACACCTCTTCTGCATCGAAACACCTGGTCCACCTGTGGCTCAAGTGCCATTCTTTGGCCCAATCAGCTGTGGCCAGATGAGCAGGATCACATATATAAAGCATGAAATCACCATGCCTGAAGGTTCATCTGGTACAAATTATGGTGTGTTGCGTCTATTACCTCTTTCTTAGCAGAGGACATTGTCATAGCGAATCTTCAAAGCAAAATACAGTTCTCTGCAGCATATGTCATAACTCAAAATGCAGAATCTAGAAACTTCGAAGAACTTAAAAATATACCCTGCTTTATGCCCATTAAGATGACTTCTATTAAAAAACCAGGAAATAGCAAGTGCTGGCAAGGATGTAGAGAAATTGGAACTTTCATGCACTGTAGCTGGGAATGTAAAATAAGTGCTGCTGCTGCTGCTGTCACTTCAGTCGTGTCCGACTCTTAGCGACCCCATGGACTGCAGCCCACCAGGCTCCCCCGTCCCTGGGATTCTCCAGGCAAGAACACTGGAGTGGGGTGCCATTGCCTTCTCCAATGCATGAAAGTGAAAAGTGAAAGGGAAGTCGCTCAGTTGTGTTTGACTTCGCGACCCCATGGACTGCAGCCCACCAGGCTCCCTCGTCCATGGGATTTTCTAGGGCAGTTGCTATGAGAAACAATACCATGGTTCCTCAAAATAATTAAAAATAGAACTGCCATATGATCCAGCAATCGGACTTCTGGTTATATATACACAAGAACTTAAAACAGAAGCTCAAAGATATCTGTGCACTCATGTTCATAGCAGCACTAGTCATAATAGCCAAAAGGGGGAAGCAACACAAGTGTTCATCAATGGATGACTGGATAAGCAAAAATGTAGAATATGCAGACAATGGAATATCATTCAGCCTTAAAAAGAAAAGGATTTTGACACATGCTATCACACGGATGAAACTTGAGGATATCTTGCTAAGTGAAATAAGCCAGTCACAAAAGAACAGTACTGTATCATTCAGTTCCTATGTGGTACCTACCGTGATCGTATTCATAGAAAGAGAGTAGGATGGTGGTGGCTGGGGTAGGAGGGAAGGGGAAAAGAATGAGAAGTCGTTATTGAAAGGATGCAGTTTCAGTTTCACAAGATGAAAAGGTTTCTGGGGGTGGAGGGTGATGATGGTTGCACAATGATATGCATGTAGTTAAAGCCACTGAGCTGTGTACTTGGAAATGGTTATGGTGGTAAATTCTATGTAAAAAATTTTGTGAAATAGCAAAGTACTCCCCACATACCCATAAGGGACCACCCCCCCCACGCCCCCCACCACCCGACACACAATATCATACCTAGGGAGGAATTAGCCCAGAGTAGTTATAAAGTGTGAAATCTCTATAACCTGCCTGTGTATGCGTTGGTCACTCAGTCATGTATAATTCCTTGTGACCCCATGGACTGTAACTCGCCAAGCTCCTCTATCCATGGAATTATCCAGGTAAGAATACTAGAGTGGGTTGCCATGCCCATCTCCAGGGGATCTTCCCAACCCAAGGATCAAATCCAAGTCTCCCTCATTGCAGGTCAGATTCTTTACCATTTGAGGCACCAAGGAAGTCTCTAACCAGGCTGCCTGTGCTCACATCCTGTCTTTAACTTCTGACAGCTATGTGAATCCAGACAGCTTAACCTCTCTGGACTTCAGTTTCTTCACATGTAAAGGAGGATAATAATACTATTTAACTCATAAGGGAAATCATGAGGATTACATGAATTCATACAGGACTTAGAATTAGGCCTGGAACATGCTATGAGGCCAAAAAATGATAACTGTTCTATTTGGGTCTGCATAAGATGCAATACATTCAGTTCGTTTAGTCATTCAGTCATGCCTGATTCTTTGCAACCCCATGGACTGCAGCATGCCAGTCTTCCCTGTCCATCACCATCTCCCAGAGCTTACTCACACTCATGTCCATCGAGACAGTGATGCCATCCAACCTTCTCATACTCTGTTGTTGTCTTCTCTTTCTGCCCTCAATCTTTCCCAGCATCAGGGTCTTTTCCGATGAGTCAACTCTTCGCATCAGGTGGCCAAAGTATTGGAGTTTCAGCTTCAGTATCAGTCCTTCCATAAATATTCAGGAGTGATTTACTTTAGGATTAACTGGTTGGATCTCCTTGCTGTCCAAGGGAATCTCAAGAGTCTTCTCCAACATCACAGTTCAAAAGCATCATTTCTTTGGTGCTCAGCCATCTTTATGGGCCAACTCTCACATCCATACATGACTACTGGAAAAACCATAGCCTTGACTAAATGGACCTTTGTTGGCAAAGTAATGTCTCTGCATTTTAATATATGGTCATAGCTTTTCTTCCAAGGAGCAATCATCTTTTAATTTCATGACTGCAGTCACCATCTGCAGTGATTTTGGAGCCCCCAAAAATAAAGTCATCCACTGTTTCCACTGTTTCCCTATCTATTTGCCATGAAGTCATAGGACTGGATGCAATTATCTTAATTTTCTGAATGTTGAGTTTTAAGCCAACTTTTTCTCTCTCCTCTTTGACTTTCATCAAGAGGCTCTTTAGTTCTTCTTCACTCTCTGCCATAAGGGTGGTGTCATCTGCGTATCTGAGGTTATTAATATTTTTCCAGGCAATCTTGATTCCAGCTTCTGCTTCATCCAGCCCAGCATTTTGCATGATGTACTCTACTTATAAATTAAATAAATGTGGTGACAATATACAGCCTTGACGTACTCCTTTCCTGATTTGGAACCAGTCTGTTGTTTCTTGTCCGGTTCTAAATGTTTCTTCTTGACGTGCATACAGATTTCTCAAGAGGCAGGTAAGGTGGTCTGGTATTCCCATCTCTTTAAGAATTTTCCACAGTTTGTTGTGATCCACACAGTCAAAGGCTTTGGTGTAGTCAATAAAGCTGAAGTAGATGTTTTTCTGGAATTTTCTTGCTTTATCTGTGATCCAACGGACATTGGCAATTTGATCTCTGGTTCCTCTGCCTTTTAACTAAGTCCAGCTTGAATATCTGGAAGTTCACAGTTCATGCACTGTTTGAAGCCTTGCAATACTTTATTGAGTATATAAAGATGAATGATTTTGGTTAAGTGCAAATTGCTTTTCAACCTGAAATAAGGAGTTTCTAATTTCCTTGTTTCTAAATAAAGAATTTTCTAATAATGCTAATATTTTAAATGTGAAAGAACAAAAGTTCTTTGCTTTGGGAACACATTGTTTGGTTTCTTTAGGTCAGAAATGTCCACATATATACCCAGGTATTGTATTCTAAGTAATGTGTCTTTTGGTCATGATTATTTAGTGTTGCCATTCTCTTAAAGAAAATGCATTTCTACATTGGATATTTTGCTTTCTCAGCTTCAGACATTAGATTTTTTCCAGTTTTCTCTCTCAGTAATTCTGGATTTGTGTTTATTGTAGAATGATTTAGTGAGTTTCAGAAACATGGCTGGGCATATCTAATTTTGCCAACTAGACTAGGCTAGATACAGAAGGATCATATTTACATAATGGCCAAGTACAGCTAAACTTAAAGCATTTTCCTTTGTATAACAATGACACTCAAATCATTATGCCATTCAGAATATAGCCATAAACTAACTCAGTCAGGAGGCTTAGTTAAATATAACACACTGTGATCCTTTTCTCCCTCAACATACCCGAGGAGGGTCTTGTTTTTCCAATTTTTTCATGGCACCATCCATGCAGGGCATCTCAAATGACTATGTGTGTTTGAGCTTGTTTATGTGTATGAGATTCTTATGTGAAACAAAGCAAGCCATTTTCCTGATTTGTTTTTACTTCATTGCAACTATTTTCTCAATGTATATTATTATTGATGCGATGTAAATGATCTTTAAGAGTTTAGTAAATATGCATGTATGACCTGTAACCATAGCGATTTGTATCAACGCATATTATGAACAAGTGTCATGTGATTTCAAAATTGTCTTTTTAATTATCTATATTGAGAATACAGATATTGTCCTGGCTGTCACAATAACATATTTTCAATAGTATATGAAAAATCTAAAATTATACATCTATGTTGTATTCTTTTTTCCCTTGAATAATAGCTATAAGCATGAAATTTGACACCTCAGTTTTCATTCCAGTTCCAGAGAAAGGCAATGCCAAAGAATGCTCAAACTACCGCACAATTGCACTCATCTCACACGCTAGTAAAGTAATGCTCAAAATTCTACAAGCCAGGATTTAGCAGTACATGAACCGTGAACTTCTAGATGTTTAAGCTGGTTTTCAAAAAGGCAGAGGAACCAGAGAACAAATTGCCAACATCTGCTGGATCATCAAAAAAGCAAGAGTTCTAGAAAAACATCTATTTCTGCTTTATTGACTAAGCCAAAGCCTTTGACTGTGTGGCTCACAATAAACCATGGAAAATTCTTAAAGAGATGGGAATACCAGACCACCTGACCTGCCTCCTGAGAAATCTGTATGCAGGTTAGGAAGCAATGGTTAGAACTGGACATGGAACAATGAACTGGTTCCAAATTAGGAAAGGAGTATGTCAAGGCTGTATATTGTCACCCTGGCTATTTAACTTATATGCAGAATAAATCATGAGAAATGGTGGGCTGGATGAAGCACAAGCTGGAATCAAGATTGCTGGGAGAAATATCAATAACCTCAGATATGCATATGACACCTCTCTTATGGCAGAGAGTGAAGAAGAACTAAAGAGCCTCTTGATGAAAGTCAAAGAAGAGAGAGAAAAAGTTGGCTTAAAACTCAACATTCAGAAAACCAAGGACATGGCATCTGGTCCCGTCACTTCATGGCAAATAGATGGGGAAACAGTGGCTGACTTTATTCTTGGGGGACTCCAAAATCACTGCAGATGGTGATTGCAGCCATGAAATTAAAAGACGCTTACTCCAATGCCAAAGAATGCTCAAACTACCGCACAATTGCACTCATCTCACACTAGTAAAGTAATGCTCAAAATTCTCCAAGCCAAGCTTCAGCAATATGTGAATCGAACTTCCAAATGTTCAAGCTGGTTTTCAAAAAGGCAGAGGAACCAGAGACCAAATTGCCAACATCCGCTGGATTTGAAAAAGCAAGAGAGTTCCAGAAAAACATCTATTTTTGCTTTCTTGACTATGCCAAAGCCTTTGACTGTGTGGGTCACAATAAACTGTGGAAAATTCTGAAAGAGATGGGAATACGAGACCACCTGACCTGCCTCTTGAGAAATCTGTATACAGGTCAGGAAGCAACAGTTAGAACTGGACATGGAACAACAGACTGGTTCCAAATAGAAAAGGAATACTTTAAGGCTGTATATTGTCACCACACTTATTTAACTTATAAGCAGAGTACATCATGCAAAATGCTGGGCTAGATGAAGCACAAGCTGGAATCAAGATTGCCAGGAGAAATATCAATCACCTCAGATATGCAGATGACACCACCCTTATGGCAGTAAGTGAAGAAGAACTCAAAAGCCTTTTGATGAAAGTGAAAGTGGAGAGTGCAAAAGTTGGCTTAAAGCTCAACATTCAGAAAATAAAGATCATGGCATCCAGTCCCATCACTTCATGGGAAATAAATGGGGAAACAGTGGAAACAGTGTCAGACTTTATTTTGGGGGGCTCCAAAATCACTGCAGATGGTGACTGCAGCCATGAAATTAAAAGATGCTTACTCCTTGGAAGAAAAGTTATGACCAAACTAGATAGCATATTGAAAAGCAGAGACATTACTTTGCCAACAAAGTCTGTCTAGTCAAGGCTATGGTTTTTCCTTTAGTTATGTATGGATGTGAGAGTTGGACCATGAAGAAGGCTGAGCACCAAAGAACTGATGCTTTTGAACTGTAGTGTTGGAGAAGACTTTTGAGAGTCCCTTGGACTGCAAGGAGATCCAACCAGTGCATTCTGAAGGAGATCAGCCCTGGGATTTCTTTGGAAGGAATGATGCTGAAGTTGAAACTGCAGTACTTTGTCCACCTGATGCAAAGAGTTGACTCATTGGAAAAGACTCTGATGCTGGGAGGGATTGGGGGCAGGAGGAGAAAGGGAAAACAGAGGATGAGATGGCTGGATGGCATCACCGACTCGATGGACATGGGTCTGAGTGAACTTGGCAGTTAGTGATGGACTGGGAGGCCTGACGTGCTGCGATTCATGGGGTTGCAAACAGTCGGACACAACTGAGCGACTGAACTGAACTGAACTACTCCTTTGAAGGAAAGTTATGACCAACCTAGAGAGCATATTAAAAAGCAGAGACATAACTTTGCCAAAAGGCCCATCTAGTCAAGGCTCTGGTTTTTCCAGCAGTCATGTATGAATGTGAGAGTTGGACTATAAAGAAAGATGAGTGCCGAAGAATTGATGCTTTTGAACTGTGGTACTGGAGAAGACTCTGAAAGTCCCTTGGACTGCAAGGAGATCCAACTAGTCCATCCTAAAGGAAATCAGTCCTGAGTGTTCATTTGAGGGACTGATGTTGAAGGTGAAACTCCAATACTTTGGCCACCTGATGTGAAGAGCTGACTCATTTGTAAAGACCCTGATGCTGGGAAAGATCGCAGGAAGGAGAAGGGAACGACAGAGAATGAGATGGTTGGATGGCATCACTGACTCGATGGACATGAGTTTGAGTAAACTCTGGGAGTTGGTGATGGACAGGGAGGCCTGATGTGCTGTCTATGGGGTCGCAAAAAGTCAGACATGACTGAACGACTGAACTGAACTGAGGCAGAGGCCATGCTTTACCACTTGCTAGTTACATGACTGGGAAAATGAATCTCTCTAATCCTCATTTTTCTTATCTATAAAGTGGGATAGTCATACCTATCTCTTAGGATAGTTGTAAGGATTAAGTGTGAAATCATAGACTATGCCTTCCTTTCGGGATGGCTCCCCCTCACAGTGACATAAAGGCAGGACCGATATTCATTCGACTGTCTCAGATAAAAGGGACAGTGCATGAAAAAATCTTTATGTCCAGAAGAAAGGCACACGAGAAACGGCCAGTCTCACGCCAACTGTCTTTTTAGTTTTTTTCTTTTACACTGCACTGAAGTATAATCTACATGTGATAAAATCCACCCATTTTATTGTAGCATTTGATGAGTTTTATAAATCTATACTATTATGAAACTGCCCACTGCCAAATCAAGGTGTAAAACATTTCATCACTAAGTAAGTTCCTCTGTGTACCTTATAGTCAGATCCTCAGCCCCAGCTCCTGTCCATCAGTGATACATTTTTGTCACTACTGCTTTTTCATATTCTAGAATTTCATATGAATTAAATCAAACAGTTTTCTATGTCTCCTTTATTTTATTTAGAATTCTAAATGCTTGGCAGATTAATTCATGCTGCTGCCTATGTAAGTAATATCTTATGGAAAAAGACAAATGAAATTTTTGGCCAACCCAATAATTCCTTTCTTTCTACATCTGGGTGGTAATCCATTCTATGGATATGGCACTGTTTGCTTTTCCATCAGTATTTGACAAGTTTGAATTGTTTCCAGTGTTTGGCTATTATGAGTAAAGCTAGTATGAATGTCTGTGACAAATCTTGGTTTAATGTATGGTTATTTTCATGGGGAGGGAAATAACTCAGAGTAGAATTTCTGGGTCATGTAATATGTATTTAATTTTATATGAAACTGCAGGACTGTTTTCCAAAGTTGTTGTATCATTTTCTCTTTTAACCAGTGATATATGAGAATATAAGTTGCTGCACCTCTTTGCCCATAGTACTTGGTATTGTTAATGTTCTAAAATTCAGCTATTATATTGTATATTACATATCTAGTTGTGTTTTCATTTGCGTTTCCCTAATGACTAGTGACAAATTGCCTACATGCGCTAGATCATAGGAAAAGCAAGGGAATTCCAGAAAAACATCTACTTTTGCTTCATTGACTACACTAAAACCTTTGAGTGAATCACAACAAACTGGAAAATTCTTAAAGAGACAAGAATACCAGTCCACCTTACCTGTCTACTGAGAAACCTGTATGTAGGTCAAGAAACAACTGTTAGAACCAGACATGGAACAAAGGACTGGTTCAAAATTGGGAAAGGAGTACAACAAGGCTGTATATTGTCACCCTGCTTATTTAACCTCCATGCAGAGTATATCATGCGAAATGCCAGATTGAATGAATCACAAGCTGGAATCAAGATTGCTGGGAGAAATATCAACAACTTCAGATATGCAGATGATACCACTCTTCCAGCAGCAAGCAAAGAGGAACTAATGAGCCTCTTGATGAATGTGAAAGAGGAGAGTGAAGAAGCTGGCTTAAAACTCAGCATTCAAAAAATGAAGATCATGGCATCCAGTCCTATCACTTCATAGCAAATATGTGGGGAAAAAGTGGAAACAGTGGCTGACTTTATTTTCTTGGTCTCCCAAACCCCTGCAGATGGTGACTGCAGCCATGAAACTTAAACAAGCTTGCTCTTTGGAAGAAAAGCTATGACAAACCTAGGCAGCATATTAGAAAGCAGAAAGGTCTGTATAGTCAAATCTATGGTTTTTGCAGTCGTCATATACAGATGTGTGAGCTGGACCATAAAGAAGGCTGAGCGCCCTAAGAATGGATGTTTTTGAATTGTGGTGCTGAAGAAGACTCTTGAGAGTCCCTTGGAGAGCAAGGAGATCAAACCAATCCATCCTAAAGAAAATCAACCCTGAATACTCATTGGAAGGGCTGATGCTGTAGCTGAAGTTCCAATATTTCGGCCACCTGATATGAAGAGCCTACTCATTTGAAAAGACCCTGATGCTGGGAAAGATTGAGGGCAGAAGGAGAAGGGGGCAACAGAGGATGAGATGGTTGAATGGCATCACTGACTCAACGGAGATATGTTTGGGAAAATTCCAGGAGACAGTGAAGGACAGGGAGGCCTTGCGTGCTGCCATCCATTGGGTCTCAAAGAGTCGTATACAACTTACCCCACTAAACAATGACTAGTGATTGTTGGCGGGAATGCAAACTAGTACAGCCACTATGGAGAACAGTGTGGAGATTCCTTAAAAAACTGGAAATAGAACTGCCATACGATCCAGCAATCCCACAGCTGGGCATACACACCAAGGAAACCAGAGTTGAAAGAGACACGTGTATCCCAATGTTCATTGCAGCACTGTTTACAACAGCCAGGACATGGAAGCAACCTAGATGTCCATCGGCAGATGAATGGATAAGAAAGTTGTGGTAATATACACAAAGGAATATTACTCAGCTATTAAAAAGAATACATTTGAATCAGTTCTAATGAGGTGGATGAAACTGGAGGCTATTATACAGAGTGAAGTAAGTTCGAAAGAAAAACACCTATATGGTATATTAATGCATATATATAGGATTTAGAAAGATGGTAACGATGCCCCTATATGCGAGTCAGCAAAAGAGACTTAGATGTAAAGAACAGACTTTGGGGCTCTGTGGGAGAAGGCGAGGGTGGGATCATTTGAGAGAATATCATTGAAACATGTATATTATCATATGTGAAATAGATAGCCAGTCCAGGTTCGATGCATGAGACAGGGTGCTCAGGGCTGGTGCACTGGGATGACCCTGAGGGATGGGATGGGGAGGGAGGGTCAGGATGGGGAACACATGTACACCCATGGCTGAGTCATATGAATGTATGGGAAAAATCACCACAATATTGTAAAGTAATTAGCCTCCAATTAAAATTAAAAAATTAAATTAAAAAAAGAGAGAAAACAATGACCAGTGATGGTAAACATCTTAACGTGTATTTATTTGGTGAAATTTCCTTTTAAGTCTTTTCCCTTTTAAAAACTGGGTTGGATGTCTTTCAGTTATTAACTTTTAATTATTCTCTCTATGTTTAAAATATAAAATCTTTATCAGATATAGATTTTGCAAATATTTGCTCCAAGTCTGCGGTTCATCTTTTCATCTTCTTAATGATGTATATTGAGGAGGAAAAAAATTTAATGATATAGGTTAACATTTAAAAATACTTCATACTTTTTACATTCTGTCAACTCTCTTTCTGCTTTAAGATCATGAAGATTTATTTTCTATATTTTGGAAGATTAAAATTTTAAACCATTATATTTATATCTATAATTCATTTTCAGTTATATGTGTATGGTGTATGATAAACATATAGGCTCATTTTTTTGCATATAGCAATCTAGTGTTCCAAAGCAGTCTAGCTCCAGCTTTTTTAAATTAGTATTAATATGCATTACATCTTATTACATATTTTTCTTATTTGTAAATGGTTTCCTGTAGGAAGCATATAGTTGGATTTATGTACAATTTGACAATCTCTATATTTTAATTGCTATTTTTATGTAATTTATATTTGATCTTATTATTCCTGTATTCTTGGCAATATATCACCTATCATATTTGGAGGTAGCAACTGTTAAAACTTCAAACTATAATTATTTCTCCTTACTCTGATTCTAGGCTAAAGAAGCAAATTTACACTTATAATTTTTCATTCCACTGGTTTTCTACAGGACTATAATGCAACCAGTAAAAACCACTATAGTCTGCCTAAGAGTTATATTTCTCATTCTCAATCTCTTCATTGATATTCCTGGTTACATAGCTATCTCTGTAACCAGGGCTGGGCCCAGGGAACTATTCCCTTTGAGCTGCTGGTATCCTTCAGCACTGAGGTTCATGTCTTTAAATATGATGATCCCACTGAAGTCCTATGACCCTTGAGGCCCTGAATGTATGTTCTGTCTTTCCAGATAACTCTCTCCATTTTTATTCTAACTGAAACAAAGCCTGGCTCTAAATGAGTGTTCCTTAAAAAGTAGTCTATGGAGTCATCCAGGGTATAGCTTATAGTGTTAGATTTCTGGACTCAAACTCAAGATATTTGAATTTATCTGTGTTTCCAGAAGCTCTCTAGGTAATTTTTGTGCATACTGAAGTTTCAAAACCATCATTCTATATCATGAACTTTGATAATTAAAGCTATTTAGTATGGATCTATATTTGTAAAGATATTTATTAATTTCACAGTATTATTATATTATTAATAAAATCTTCTAATACTAAGAAAAGGTTATAATAATTTACGCCTATCTTCCAGTGGTTACTTGTATCTAGTCACTTTGCAGACACCTGTTCTAAACTTGGAGGAGCTGGGTAGGCTGAGTCTATTTTCAATAATTTTATAAAGAAGAAGCAACACAAATGCTCTAAATGAATTGTTGGAATGTTGATTCTAACCAGGTAATACCCAGGCTACACACCAGAGCAATTAAATATGAATCTGGGATGGGAGTCTGGCATAAATATTTTTAAAGGTTCCTATGTCATCCCAATGTGCAAAAAAGGTTGAAAATGACACTTACTAGAGCAATGCTTCTTAAATTTTAGCATGCATGAGAATCACCCAGAGAGCTGGTGAAGGCATGAATTCTTGGACTCTACTTGCAGTTGGTCTAGGTGGGATTGAATTTTGTGTTTTTAATTAGCTCCCAGGTGAGGCTGATGTTACTGGTCCACAGGTTACACTCAGTAGCACTTTATTACACTAATGGTACAGTTCAGACAGGTCTTCACCTCAGATAATATTATCTAACTTTAAGTAATTGAAAAGATTGGCTGATGCCTACATTAATGAATTGTTCCTTTGAGAAGAAAATATTACTTAAAAACAGTTTAACAATAAGCTCTACCTTACATAATTTGAGAAAGACTATTATCACTAACTGTATACTAGGTCATCCTTACCATATTCTGTGACCTAAATTAACATTATGGGCATGTGATCCTGGCCACATGATGACGAAGACACATCAACAATCTGTTAACCTACCTTTTCTCCTCTCCTGAAGATTTTAGTATCCTATATTCTTGATATAAATGGGGCCTGATTCCTGCGATTAAAGGCCTTTTCTTTTTTTTTTCTAGATTTAATCCTTTCGAAATTCACTGTATCATTTCTCCAATATCAAAAGGAGACACAGAGAGGAAATAGGAATAAGAAGATTCAGTTCTAGCCTGACTTTGCCGTTAATCCCCCATGTAAATCTGAAAAAAAAAAGTTTTTAAACTTACTGAGCTTCATTTTCTTTATCCATAAAATGAGTGGACAAAATGAATATTTCTAAGTTCTTTTCCAATTCTAAAATTGTCTTCCTATAATTTCACAAAATACTAGATCTAGAGCAAAAAGATGTTTATTGTGTGAGTATGTGTTGCTTCAGTAATTCAGAACATTAAAAAAAAAAAACTAGTTAACATACCTAGCTTTTTGGAGTTCGAGCTTTTCAGCTTTTAGAACAGAGCAAACACAGTTAAAATGGATATAGTTTCAAAGTATCTTTGCTTGGTCCAGCCATGGCTAGGCAACCTCTCCACAGAATCTTCTTAAAATGATACAAATCATCAATTTCAATCTTCTCTAGTAAAACAAAAGGACTCTGTTGTGCTGGCAGAAATTGTATGCTTCTGTCTATGTGCCAAAAATAAAGTAACTTGATAACATTATTACCAGACTCAAAAATGTTCAGAGCAGTGATTTTTAATAAGTTTATAAATTGGGATTTCTAATCTGTTAGCTCCATGTGGAGCTGCTGGGTAATTGACAGTAACCTATTTGCAAGGGAGAATTGAAATGGTGGGATTTAGTTTATCAGTGATTTTAAGAATTAACAACCTAGTAACACAGAGTACTTAAGAAAAATTAAAAACATTTTAGATTTTTTTAAAGGTAGATTATAGAATTTTCACTTAATTACTCAATAATTCCACATCTGGATATATTTCCTAGTGAAATAATTAGAAGCATGGCAAAATCTGCTTCTATAAAGATGCTGAAGGTAGGTTTATATACACATCCAGTAGGAAACTACTGGATACAACCTGATGTCCAAAGATAGAGCAGTTAAATGAACTATTTCATCCATGTGTGCTTAGTTGCTCAGTTGTATCTGACTCTTTGTAACTCCATGGACTGTAGCCCACCAGGCTCCTTCGTCCATGGGGATTCTCCAGGTAAGCATACTGGAGTGAGTTGCCATGTCCTCCTCCAGGGGATCTTCCCAACCCAGGGATCAAACCCAGGTTTCCCTCATTGTGGGCAGATTCTTTACCATCTGAGCCACCAGGGAAGCCCCATTTCATCCATAGGATTGAATAATATGAGTGCATAAACTTGGTCAGATGGTAAAGAATTAGCATACAATGCAGGAGACAAAGGTTCGAAGCCCACCAGGCTTCTCTGTCCATGGGGTTGCAAAAGTTGGACACAACTGAGTGACTAACACTTTCACTTTCAAACTGAATTATAATTATACAAAACATTGAAAAATAGTTCTGATATGTTAATTGATGAAAACCAAGTGCAGAATATGTACTATAATAATCATGTTACAAAATCATGAATATAGAAAAGATAGAAAGACTACAAAATATACAATAGTTATATAAGAGATTATGGATGGCTTTTTCTTTTCCTTTTCTAGCTTTCCATAATGTTTATGTGTTATCTTTATATCACAGTGGCTAAGAGCACAGACTTTGCAGCCATAGTCCTGTGTCCAAAGCTGGCTTCACCTAACACCTCCTCTCAGTTTACTCATTTATAAAATTTTAAATTTAAATTTAAATTTATAAAATTTTAACAACTTTTTCATACTTTGTGAATATTAATGAATTAGGTATAAAATCACTCAACTCAGAGAATAAGGCATGTAGAAAGCATTATCAGTCAGTTCAGTTCAGTTCAGTTGCTCAGTCGTGTCCGACTCTTTGCGACCCCATGAATCGCAGCACGCCAGGCCTCCCTGTCCATCACCAACTCCCGGAGTTCACTCAGACTCACGTCCATCGAGTCCGTGATGCCATCCAGCCATCTTACCCTCGGTCGTCCCCTTCTCCTCCTGCCCCCAATCCCTCCCAGCATCAGAGTCTTTTCCAATGAGTCAACACTTCACATGAGGTGGCCAAAGTACTGGAGTTTCAGCTTTAGCATCAGTCCTTCCAAAGAAATCCCAGGGCTGATCTCATTCAGAATGGACTGGTTGGATCTCCTTGCACTCCAGTAGACTCTCAAGAGTCTTCTCCAACACCACAGTTCAAAAGCATCAGTTCTTCGATGCTCAGCTTTCTTCACAGTCCAACTCTCACATCCATACATGACCACAGGAAAAGCCATAGCCTTGACTAGACGGACCTTTGTTGGCAAAGTAATGTCTCTGCTTTTGAACATGCTATCTAGGTTGGTCATAACTTTTCTTCCAAGGAGTAAGGGTCTTTTAATTTCATGGATGCAGTCACCATACGTGTTTTCTACTTATCATTGTTTAAAATGTATCATATTTCATCTGTAATATGTTCTATTGCTAGAAATATACACTTTTTTTTTCTAAATAAAGAGAATATAGAAGTTCCTTTATCAGGTCTCTCTGACTAGTTGCCCACAATTCAGGAAAAATTACTGATAAACATATATGTTATATACATAATCCTCACTCCGCTCATATTCTGCATTTTATATCCTACTTCTTGGAAAGTTTCTTATAGGATATTTAGATAAACCAATAGATTTATAGCTACTCACTTAAATATAAGACTTCAGTGATTATCACTGGGCTTACTTAGAATGAGACCCTTAACCTGTGTTTTGCTTGAGGCTCTGAAATTACCAGAGAAACTCCAGTGTCTTTGACATATGATCCTGGTCAGCAAATAAGGAAAACGTATTTTTAAAACAACAATTCATTACAGGAAATTTGATTTCAAAAAGGAATATAACTTTGCTTCTTCTAAAGCTCCCTGGAGAATTTGTTTCCATAGTTATCAGGCAATAGAGAAGGACTAAAACTCAGACTCATTAAAAAGAAGACAACAAATTTTAAACATCTTTTAAAATGAGAAAATAGTTGGAATATCTGGCAGTAGATGATACCTTGTATTCATAAGTATTATTAGTGACATATAGATATTTCCAAGCACATAGTAAAAAAAAAATTAAACTGGAAGGAACTTGCTTGTTCTACTGCTTCTTAGTCCTAGTTCAGCTGTTCAGAGGCAATAACTAGTAAGGCTTTTATTTTCAGTTCTTACTGTTATTCTACATCCTTAAACAATAGCTGGTACTACTATTTCTTGATTTGTCAGTTTTTCAAATCTAACAAATTTTCTGTTTTACCTGGCACATTAGTGCTTTTGTATATGGAATGATTACTGATATATTTTAAATGATTTACACAATTTTATTTTGTGTTTTCTTTTATTCCAATGCTTTTCTCTTCCTCCACTCTTTTCTGTCCTCTTCAATATATCAAGATTCAAAAAATTCTCTCATTTGCTTCAACTAGTTTAGAAGTTATGAATTATATCTTTACTGGTTACTTATCATAAAAAATTTATATTAACTGATTTTCCAATGTTAAACCAAATTCATGATGAACATAATACCCACTTTTGTCATGATATAGTATTCTTTTGAATATTGCTGCTTCTAAGCTGAGAACTTTAGAATTTTTTGTATCTTTGCTTATGAATTTTTTGTATCTTTGTTTTTGAGTGAGATTGCCTGTCACTTTCTTCTCTTTTACTAACATTACTTGGATTTTCTTTATAGGCAATGTTAATTCTTAAAATCAGTTGAGAAATGAAACAATTTTAAAATTCTCTGGAAGAGTCTATGTACATTAAATATATTCTCAGTGTTCAGTAGAACTCAGCAATGAAACAGCCTGGACCTGGAGTTTTTGTGGTAGAAAGTCTCAAATTACTGACCTGAGTAATTCAATATTAAAATGTTTTACAAATTATTTAAAGTGTTTTAAGAATTTATCTCTTACAAATTAAAACATTGTTTCTATAAAATCTGTAATAATGTCAGCTTTTTTCATCATGAAGTTGGTTATTTCTTTCTCTCTCCATCAACCTAATTTAACAGCTTTTTCAATGACTTGTGACTCTGTAGAACCTCTTCATTATATATTTGTTTTCCATTTTGTTAATATCGTCTCTTCTCTTTGTTTGAAATTATTTATCTTCCAACTTCTTGTTCTGGAGTCTTAGCTTATTTATTTAAGTCTACACAGTTTTCTCTACATGGCCATTTAGTTGCATTCCATAAAGTTTGATATGAAGCATTTTCATTTAAAGAAGTGGATATCAGTGAAGCAAGAGGAATTGTGTGGTGAATGCTATGATGTGCCTCCTGATCACCCTTCCAAACGGAGTGATGGATCCCATCAATTGCTGAGAGTCCTCCAAGCACAAAGTCCCCCTCATATACAGCCCTGACTATTGAAAGCTGTCTCACTTAAGGTTATGCCTCTTGCCTTGGGTACTCTGTGTCCAGTGCCTGGTGGACCTGGGCTACAAATTCCTGACCTTCTTTCACAGCTCAGGACAGTACTTAAGGGTCAGCTTCAAAACTCCCCCTGGAGTCAGCTCAAGTTTCTGCTGATATTTTATCATAGCTATATTTCCCCTTAGGCTTCCCAGGTGGTTCAGTGGTAAAGAACCTGCCTGTCAATGCAGGAGACAAGAGATGTGGGTTCAATCCCTGGGTCAGGAAGATGCCCTGAAGTCGGAGATGGCAACCCACTCCAGTATCTTTGCCTGGAGAATCCCATGGACAGAGGAGCCTGGCGGGCTACAGTCCACAGGATCTCAAAGAGCTGGACAGGACTGAACTACTGAATACACACACACACACACACACACACACACACACACACACACTTAATTCCCCTTCTGTCCAATCTTTTTTTCCTCTTTCTTCCATCACATATTGATCCTAAGAGGACACTCTAAAAAGCTCCTGGCAGAGTAATCTCTGTGTCATTCTTCTCAGAGTATGAAACCAGTGAGAAAGCTTTCTGGAGGAAAGGACGGTCAACCTGGAACTAACACAATTCTATATAAGAATATAAAGCAATCTTGAGAAAGAAGAATGGAACTGGAGGAATCAACCTGCCTGACTTCAGGCTCTACTACAAAGCCGCAGTCATCAAGACAGCATGGTACTGGCACAAAGACAGAAATATAGATCAATAGAACAAAATAGAAAGCCCAGAGATAAATCCACACACCTAGGGACATCTTATCTTTGACAAAGGAGGCAAGAATATACAATGGAGAAAAGACAATCTCTTTAACAAGTGGTGCTGGGAAAACTGGTCAACCACTTGTAAAAGAATGAAACTAGAACACTTTCTAACACCATACACAAAAATAAACTCAAAATGGATTAAAGACCTAAACGTAAGACCAGAAACTATAAAACTCCTAGAGGAAAACATAGGCAAAATATTCTCCGACATACATCACAGCAGGATCCTCTATGACCCACCTCCCAGAATATTGGAAATAAAAGCAAAAATAAACAAATGGGACCTAGTTAAAACTAAAAGCTTCTGCACAACAAAGGAAACTATAAACAAGGTGAAAAGACAGTCTTCAGAATGGGAGAAAATAATAGCAAATGAAGCAAGTGATAAACAACTAATCTCAAAAATATAAAAGCAACTCCTGCAGCTCAATTCCAGAAAAATAAATGACCCAATCAAAAAAATGGGCCAAAGAACTAAACAAACATTTCTCCAAAGAAGACATATAGATGGCTAACAAACACATGAAAAGATGCTCAACATCACTCATTATCAGAGAAATGCAAATCAAAACCACAATGAGGTACCATTTCACACCAGTCAGAATGGCTGCAATTCAAAAGTCTATAAGCAATAAATGCTGGAGAGGGTGTGGAGAAAAGGGAACCCTCCTACACTGTTGGTGGGAATGCAAACTAGTACAGCCACTATGGAGAACAGTGTGGAGATTCCTTAACAAACTGGAAATAGAACTGCCTTATGACCCAACAGTCCCACTGCTGGGCATACACACCGAGGAAACCAGAATTGAAAGAGACATGTGTACCCCAAAGTTTATCGCAGCACTGTTTATAACAGCCAGGACATGAAAGGAACCTAGTTGTCCATCAAGAAATGAATGGATAAGAAAGCTGTAGTACATATACACAACGGAGTATTCCTCAGCCATTAAAAAGAATACATTTGAATCAGTTCTAATGAGGTGGATGAAACTGGAGCCCATTATACAGAGTGAAGTAAGCCAGAAAGAAAAACACCAATACAGTATACTAATGCATATATATGGAATTTAGAAAGATGATAATGATAACCCTGTATGCGAGACAGCAAAAGAGACACAGATGTATAGAAGAGCCTTTTGGACTCTGTGGGAGAGGGAGAGGGTGGGATGATTTGGGAGAATGGCATTGAAACATGTAAAATATCATATAAGAAACGAGTCGCCAGTCCAGGGTCGATGCATGATACAGGATGCTTGGGGCTGGTGCACTGGGATGATCTGGAGGGATAGTACGGGGAGGGAGGAGGGAGGGGGGTTCAGGATGGGGAACACGTGTACACCCGTGGTGGATTCATGTTGATGTATGGCAAAACCAATACAATATTGTAAAGTAATTAGCCTCCAATTAAAATAAATAAATTTATATTAAAAAAAGAATATATTCAGGAAGTGCTAACAGCTCACAGACTTGGAGAGCAGTTTGCACGTGTGTCTGTGTGCTAAAGTGGAGGGAAGCATGTGTCATGAGGGATAGAACTAGAAAGGCAAGCTTTCCCTAAATTACACAGAATCTTATCATCTACCTTGAGATGTTCAGGGCCTTAGATCCCAGTGCTAGTACTATAGCTATGTGTGCTAGGCACAGCTCATTGATTAGAGAGCTAGATGGGAATTACTGGGTAGAGTTTCATAGTATAAAGGGAACCAGATTTCCTTCAAATAGTAAAGATATTATCATTTCTTGAAGTGTGATAGCACTTAGCCAACAACAAATGTTTGCAGATTTAATGATCACAGAATTTCTAATGACCCGATTCCTCATTAGAAGTCCATTTCACTGTTGACTTATCCAGCAGGTTTTGGAAAATGTTTTTATTCTATGGGGACCATGCAGCCTTTTCCTCTTATGGCTTGCAGGCAAATAGCACCCACAGGGAAAATTCTGTTGCACATTGTCAGTGTTCAGATATGCAACCAGATCACTGCTGTGCTTTATTAAAAGCATAAATCAGAACTTGAGCTGAATATGTACAAAGGAAATTTGATTTGTGCATCTTTATAACTTCAAAGAATGACTCCAGTTTCCAAAGGCGGCCTACTTACTGTCTCATTAAAGGATCAGCACCGCAGTAATATTTTCCAATAGGTGATATCATTGACAGGCCTGCATTCCCTATGTTTTATTTTTTAATTAAAAAAAAAAATCCCCCTATGTTTTAAATGTAGTGGGGAATTCAACATAATCATAAGTAAAATCCAAGCAAATTCTGGCTTCTTCAATTGTCAATAATGCATCATATATAGAAAATAATGGAACAAAAAAAGCAGTCAAAATTAGAGCTTTTGCCAGTGTTCTGGGACAACCCAGAGTGATGGGGTGGGGAGGGAGCTGGGAGAAGGGTTCAGGATGGAGGGATACGTGCACCCGTGACTGATTCATGTCAATGTATGGCCAAAATCACCACAATATTGTAAAACAATTAGCCTCCAATTAAAATAAATAATTTTTTTTAATTAGGGCTTTTGGTTAGAAAAAGACATTTCTGTAAGTGTTTATAGAATCCAAGTAGGGGTAGGTGACAGAAGGAGAAGGAAAGAGGAGAAAGAGAGGAAAGTGAGGAGACATCTACATGTGCTTGATTGAAGAGAAAAATAATGTTTTTCTAAAGATTGGAATAAGCGCTTCAAAGATCTGCCACCAGCAGAAAAGTCAGAGCAGTCACTTTGATATAGTGAATTCAGCAGAAAGTAGCAAATCCTTTTGCATAATACAGTCCTTCAAAAGCAGTGTTGCAACTCCCGAGTGACATACCGTTCACCTTACCAGCTCAGCGTATCCGGGAAAAAACAATGTTTGTGTACAAAGTTTCAGTAGGCACAAGGATATTTTGTGGTTTCTATTAGGTTCAGAGTAGCTGCTGCAATAATTGAAAGCACCAAAATTCAGTTGCTCAGCACAAGAGATGCTATTTCTCACACGCGGAGAAATCCAATGAGGGTTAATCGTCTTCTCCCACCTACCTGCAGTGGAGGCTGGGAAATGTGATCTGTGCCTGTGAAGGCACTTCTCAGTGTCACTTCTGTACTCGAGCAGGTTTTACTGGGCAGTTAATTCTGCTCCATGTGAGCCATCACTGTCCTCAGAAAATGGCAACAGATCCCCTTTTGATTTCCTTTTCTGATCATTTCTGCATTGGAATGCATACCTCTGATCTATGTCTAGTCCTGTGCATCCATTTAGAAATAAATGAATGCAGTTCAATTGAACACAAATTTTTATACTAAATATTATGTGGATCTAAGATTGTTGAGTTACAAAGGTCTGTGAATGTTAATAGTAAATAAGATATTATTAGGATCCTCAGGGAACTCATGGAGGATATTAATACAACCCAATTTCAATACCACCATGTGTAAAATAGCTAGCTTGCAGGAAGCTGCTGTATAGCACAGTGAGCTCAGCTTGGTGCTCTGTGATGACCTAGAGGAGTGGAATGGTGGGGGTGGGAGGGAGGCTCTAGAGGAAGGGATCTATGCAAACATATAGCTCATTCACTCTGTTGTACAGCAGAAACTAACACAACATTGCAAAACAATTATACTCCAACAACAACAAAATAATAAAAAAAAACAATATCAGCACAATGCAGTTAGTACTAGGTGCTTTAAAGTGTATTTTAGGTTTACTCTTTTTTATATTTTAACGAAGCATCATTCTTTGGAGGATTAATTGTCACAATTGTACTGACATCTGAATTGACTTAGGTCATAAGATTTTAGTAAATCTCTAAAATATAATCATATCAAGGACTTGACATTGCACCAGAAAAGTCTGATTTTAAAGAAAATGCTTTTCAGTTCTCTTTCCAAAGTGGAGGAAGAGCATCAGGTAGACTCGGAGTGGCCAATGTCATTTTTAATTCCATAACACATGGGCTTAGTCTAATATTTGATATTTTGTTTTCATGAGCTTTCGTTCAACATCTTTTCCCAGCCTGAGGAGACTGACAAGTCACACAGTAGTACAGCCACAGCACATACGATAAATAGCTCTCAGCCTACATCATGACTTGCTAGGTTCTGTGTTCTTCCCAGCCCAGACTCACTACTCCCAATTCCAATCTCATACTTTTTGATCAAAGATCAAAAGCGTTTTGGACCTTCATGCGGAATTAGATATTGTAATGGAAAGAAATCAAACTCAAAGTTCTCAATCTGCCATTATTTAACTCTATCTGGTGTCTTAGAAATTTACCCATGTGTGAAAACAGTTTCAGATTAATGAAGCTTCAGTGCTATATGTGTCCTGTAGTCTATTATTCTAATGCATTTCTGTATAATTATGTCGTCAATGCAGGGGATACCAATATAAAAGTCCAGTGGACATAGGGCATTTCAATAATAGCCCTTTTGTTATTTAGATTTAAACATAATTGCTTGTTCAATTTGGAAGTCAGCTTGTTTATGCTACCTTCTGCATGTTGTTAGCTCCTTCTATGCTCTATCTTTCTTATCCTCTTGAATGCAAAGTATTGACTACCTGAAAATTATTTCATAAGCTACAAGCTTAAAACCCTGCACAATTCTAATGTTTATCAAAACTCTGCTAAGATAATGTATTGAAAATAAATAGGGTTGGTTTTCGGAATACTTCCAACTTTGAGTCTTTGGCAGGGTTAGACTTCCACTGGAAAATAAAATTAGCCAAAGCTCTAGCTCAAAACGATTTGAAAGATAAAGCTATGGGGATTACTCTAATGTATTCAAGGTGTACATGTACTTTGAGTACAGCTAATAATAAGCTCCCTGGAAAATATGATGAAGACACTGGCAGATTATCAAAGTTCAACAGAATCAGTTTCATGTATATCTGAGACCACCATTTTCAAAATAGATTGGTGGATTTCAAGTTTACAGTTTCATTTGGAATGTTAACGTTGGGAGGCCTTTTTCATAATCACAGGGAAGGGGACAAGAAGATTTGCCTCCCACTTTCAGTGTGTGTCCTGACGCTGTTGTGTCTCAGCATCTGCCTCCCAAGCCAAAGGCCACCCAGGAGCTGGAAGGAAGGGAGCATGCCGAGGAGCTTGTGGTGAAATCTGGCTGCAGTCCCCGAAAGGCCCTTTTGCTATATTTTGAAAGGGTGTTGACTAATATTTGAGTGCTAAGATTGGGGTAGAGTTCTACCCATCAAACTCAGTCTCTGTTCTGGAGTGGCATGCATTCTTAGAGTGGTTGGTCTTCAGAAGTGACAGAAAGTTGTTACTTCGTTGTTCTAAAATACAGAAAAACTAATGTTTCAGGTCATATGAATTCCCACAGTAATCTAGCCTCATCTCAGATTCATAAAAAGGGTTTAGTTTTCATAACTGAATATATAAACTGCCTTTCTAGTGAGAGATTATATCACTTCTAGCACCACCGACTCAACAGACGTGAATTTGAGCACACTCCGGGAGATGGCGGTGGGCAGAGGAGCCTTGCGTGCTGCAGTCTGTGGGGTCACAAAGAGTTGGACACGGCTTAACTACAGAACAGCAACAACAAAAGCAGTTGTTTTCAGGGGGTGACGTGAAGGTTGTATGAGTCACTCATGACACTTTTTCAACTTGCACATTCTCTCGTCTCGACAGGCCCACTTTCTCCCCAAGATTTTGGTGCATCCCTATCCATGGACGGCGTGGCTGTAATCTATCACTGTGATCAATAGTTACTTGTAAGAGTGGGTTGTGGCTCCTGGATATTGGAGTGGGAAAAAGCTTGAAAAACAGCTTCTCTGTCTTGGAATAACAGCTCTCAACACTGTCCCAAGCTCTTCAGGGATTTATGAAGTTAGTAACGAAGACCCGCAGGTGGATTCATTATTTTTTGAAACTACCTTGTGGAAACTGTAAGCCTATGACAGTAAAGCTGCTTTGGCAACTGCATAAACCTTGTCTCTCATCTATGGGCTACACTTTTATCAACTCATGTTGATAAGCTACTATCAACGAGCTATATGAAAGCTCTGATGATACATATTCCTTGGTGAACAGAAATGGAAAAAAATGAATTTTTATTTAATTAAGTCCGTTCCTTTGATTAGTAGATGGTTTCAAAACATGGGGCACAAAGAAGAAAAATAATTCCAAGAGCATGAAGGAATTCAAAATTTTGTCAACCACTGACCTCAAATGAGATAGAATTCAGCATAGGAGAAGAATCTGTTGATTTCTCTTTAATCAGTAATTTATTAATTGTTACATCTGGATGTATGTGTGGGCACAGATATGTATGCTGCTGCTGATTAGTCACTTCAGTTGTGTCTGACTCTGTGTGACCCCATGGACTGCCACCTGCCAGGCTCCTCAGTCCATGGGATCCTCCAGGCAAGAATACTAGAGTGGGTTGCCATGCCCTCCTCCAGGGGATCTTCCTGACCCAGGGAGCGAACCCAGGTCTCCCGCATTCTTTACCACTGAACCATCAGGAAAGCCCACAGACATCTATATTTCTTCTAAAATAGGATGTGAGAAATAACATCAAATATATTAATTAAGGGGAGAGTTCTCTACATATTGACAGCTCTAACCACTTATTAATTTTAATTATGATCTTTTAAAATTACTCATGTTTTATTTACCTTCATAAAATTGAATTCCACACCCTTACTTCTCCTGGGATGGGTGCTGTGGGTGGTGGACTGTGGGAGGTCCAACTTTAGAATGCATTTTAACCAAATTAGTCTTATCAGTAAATTCTGCATCTTACACAAGGTATTATGATTGACCTTAAAAACATATTTGCAAATACAAAGCTCATGAATGTAGTTCTTACTGCTTTCTGTATAATGGTTAATAAATTAGAATCTGGATACTTGGAGCTTTCTTTCTATTATAGAATTAGCAAGAATTTCTACCAGCAAATTATTATTAGGAAAGTTGTTGCTGAGACAAGAAAATCATAAAGCAGAGATAGGAGACTTTGAAAGGGACCAGGCTGTTAACTTTCAGGAAACAGAAAGTTCTTTGTCCTTTTCTCTATTTTCTTCCTAGTTACAATTAGAATTGGAGGGAGAAGGACAAACAGGGCTCTGTCAAACGGCAGTGAGAGACACAGGCTTGAGAAAGGTGACAAAGGTTCGAGATGAACAAACATTTGAGTGTGTTGCTTTGATCTCCAAAGTATCAGTAAGAAAACAATGAAAGGAGACCAACCTGTTGACTTTCCTCCATGGAAGAAAGGTGTCACTAAATTCTGAAACTAAAGTGTATTCCAGAAGAATTCTACTTTTTAAAACAGTAATTCCCAAATTCTTGAGACTCCAGCTCATCTTTTTAAGCTGCTTGAAGAGATAACAATAATACACTGTAAATATTAACCCTGGTCCACTCACATGTTTATTTAACAAGAGTTTGGCATTCTTGGAGTGAATCTGGGCTGTATCATTTTTAGTGTTCAACTGGTGGTCATAGCGACTCTTCCATCAAATTTTAACAAGAGGAAGTTGGGCGCAGAAAGAAAGAAAAGACATGAAACTGCTAAGCATTTGCCTTGTGAAATAATATTATAGGGATTCATCTCTTTTAAATCCCTTTCTCGTCTCTGCTTGTTTCCACTGTAAAGCAGGAGTAATAGTCGGGAACATGAAAGCAGTCTGACAATTGCTCCACTTGGTGTGTTTCATACCTCTCCTCCGTCAGCATGCGCTCTATCTAAACAGCAGAGGAGAGAAGCCCAGAGCACAGCCATCAGAGCGCCAACATAATACAGACCCTGTGTACTGTGGTCCAGCGAGTCAGAGGGCTCCTAACTAAGTCAGGAAGGGAGTTTTTCACATGCTCTGAGGACCTAACAAACAATTGCTAGAAAAGCCAGAGAGCATTGCATTGTCCATCTGCCAACAGTTCCAAAAAGTGATCTTCCCACTGCTTTGAACTTAGTGAATTTTTTATACTTTGTGTTCTTCCCCATCGCAATGCTTAATGTTGTGCTCTGTAGGCACATCAGCCTCTCAACAATTGTGGGCAGGTTGGAAATATGATTTGAAATAACAGGATGAGGCAGGGTGAGGTCCATGAAAATGCACGGCTTGGATCTAACATGGGGAGTGGAATGGATGCATTGTCCCACTGCTGCCTTCCAAATCCTCCCTTGTGGTTGCACAAGGCTTGCTTTTGGCAAGGCTGTTCCTGTGATGACAGGACTCTCTCCTTGTGGGTGACTTGAGCTTGCAGACTCTCTTTAGGTTTGCCCCAGAACTTCTGGAGCTGTGTTGTGTTCTTAGACCCCTCCTAGCAGAACTCCTTCATTTCCTCTCTCCTTCCACAGGGCTCAGACTTGCTATGCCCTCCTGAGGGTCCCCTGGCTTCTCCAGCATCCTCCCCTTTGCCGTACATAAAAGATTTCCATCAATGAACCTCTTACAGGTCTAATACTGTGTTGGCAAACTGCTTCTTAGGGGACCTGAGCTGAAACAAAAGGTAAAGAGATTTCCTTCCATGGTTTAGAGCTCTAGATTTGAATGTAAATAATGCATTAGGGAAAAATTAAGGGGATTCCCAGGTGGCACTAATGGTAAAGAACCTGCCTGCCAATGCAGGAGACATAAGAGACGCCAGTTGTATCCCTGGGTCAGGAAGATCCCCTGGAGAAGAACATGCAACCCACTTCAGTATTCTGGCCTGGAGAATCCCATAGACAGAGGAGCCTGATGGTCTACCGTCCATGGGGTCACAAAAGAGGTGGACACAACAGAAGCAACTTAGCACACTCGCAAGGGGCAAGAGGCAAACATTCAAATGGAATTTCAAAGTGGGCTTGGTCACCCTCTCACTCTTTCAACTCCTTTGCCTCTCCCAGCCCATTAGCAGAGATTGGCCAACATTTTTTAATGTTGGCCAACAGGGCAAGATAGCAAATGTTTTGTGCTCATAGGTGACATGCTTTCTGCTGCAACCACAGAACTCTGCTATTGTACAGTAGAAGCACCCGTGGCAACATGTAAAAGAGTGGACATGATTGTGTTCCAATAAAACTTTATTTAAAAAGCAGATGGCAGGGCATGATTGGCCTCTGGGCCATGGTTTGTGGACTCATGGTCTTTCGGTTCACATGAAAGATCTTCTTTGGCTTAATGAGTTATTTAGGCCCCTGGAAACTGAGAAGTCCATTTCAAGTTAAAAAGCATGGGAGACTCTGTGCTCTGAATTGATATCTTCTTTAAAGACACTTGCCCTGCCATCAGCATTCAAGGCTCTCTTTTGTGGGGATCCAGTGTCCCATGCGCCCACTCCCTAGATCTCTGTCACTTGCTTACAGATTTGTTAAGCACTTCATTTCCCATTCTAACAAAGGAAAACTTCATTTTTCTTGTTGCTGGAAATTTGAAAATGGAAATGTAACAAGAGGATGACTGCATCTTGCAAAACTTTCTAGCAACTACAGTGAGTCACCATGGCAACTCATTTGTGGATTAAGGCCTTTTGGAGTGGGAGCTGATGAGGAAAAAAAAATGTTGCATGCAGCCAGCTGAGGTTTTGACTTTAGCTAGAAAAATACCTTGAAGTTTTCCCAGATGTGTAGGAGTTGGAAAAAGGGAAGCAGAGCTGATAAAGGTCCCATGATTCTGAGAACAAACCCAGGTATAAGGTCAGTCAATCAAATGTCCAGGTATTCTACAGCTGAAGTGAGGCGGTAAGGTTTTACTTCCATGATTATGCTTAATTGGTGGTGAACTTTAGTATTTTGTGATTAATATTTTATGCACTTGAGGTGACTATTAATATTCTTGCCTGAATATGTATATTACACTTGGATTATACTATTCTCAAAGAAAGGATTTAGACTGGACCCATTTAGATCATCTTTGGCACTTTTTATTACAAACTTCAAGAAAAAATGGCAGAAAATGGCCTTGATTCTTGGACAAGGATCTGGGACAGTGGCAATATAAACCTTGGCTCTCCCTCTTGAGAGCCATCCACGACTCAGAATGGATTTCCAAGCCATTTCTTTGTTTCTTGGCACTTGCCCTGATCCCTTTGTCCTTCTCTCTTTCTTTGTTCTTGTTGAGTGCTGAGACAGAGCCAAACCAGAGTAGTCAGTAATAGATGACAAATATTCCTTTACACAGAGCCTCTTAAAAATAGTAACAATGTGCAATACTTTTAATGAAGAACCCATAATTGTGAGTGTCAATCATCAAATTAATGATAACATATAATTAATATAATTAGTGACAATAATAATAGTTATGAAGTGGTGGATTAAGCATGATTGCAATAAGTACTAAAATAATAATGCGATTATCATTTCACTTGATCTTTAAAATATCTCACGTAAAAACTATCTAGCTGGTATTTTATAGATTAGAAAATTTAGGTTCAGAGTTTAATTCTGCTTAAATAATTCTGCCAAGAACATAAAGTTTTCCCAGGTGGCATGTGGTAAAGAATCCACTTACCAAGGCAGGAGATGCAAGATGCAGGTTTGATCCCTTTGTTGGGAAGATCCCCTGGAGAGGGAAATGGTCACCCCTTCCAGTATTCTTGTCTGGAAAATCCTGTGGGCAGAGGGGCTTGGCGGGCTATAATCTCAGTTCAGTTCAGTTCAGTCGTTCAGTCATGTCCGACTCTTTGTGACCCCATGAATAGCAGCACACCAGGCCTCCCTGTCCATCACCAACTCCCGGAGTTCACTCAGACTCAAGCCCATCGAGTCCGTGATGCCATCCAGCCATCTCATCCTCTGTCGTCCCCTTCTCCTCCTGCCCCTAATCCTTCCCAGCATCAGTCTTTTCCAATGAGTCAACTCTTCTCATGAGGTGGCCAAAGTACTGGAGTTTCAGCTTTAGCACCATTCCTTCCAAAGAAATCCCAGGGCTGATCTTCAGAATGGACTGGTTGGATCTCCTTGCAGTCCAAGGGACTCTCAAGAGTCTTCTCCAACACCACAGTTCAAAAGCATCAATTCTTCGGCGCTCAGCCCTCTTCACAGTCCAACTCTCACATCCAAAAGAATTGGACATAACTGAACACACACACACACAGAACACCAAGAACATAAACCTAATAATTCATAAAACTGAAATCGTTTGCTAGTCTGGCCTCTAATGACTGAGAACGTGAATAGGTTCAGAACTTGAACCATGTGATCTGGGTATGAATCCTGGTCCCACTCTTGCATGGTAAACTACTCAACCTCTGTGTCTGCCCCACTGGACCGTTGAAAGGATTAGTATTTGGGTTTGTGGTTGTTGTTTATTTTTTAATTGGAAGGTAGTTGCTTTACAATATTGTGTTATTTTCTGTGGTATAACAACATGAATCATCTATATGTACACACATATCCCCTCTCTCTTGAACTTCCCTCCCACTCTGACGCGTCCCAACCTTCTAGACTATCACAGAGCACCAAGCTGGGCTCTCTGTATCAGAGAACAGCTTGCAATTAGCTATGTATTTCACACACGGTAGTGTACATATCTCAATGCTACTCTCAGTTCGTTCCACCCTCTCCTTTCTCTGCTGCATCCACAAGTCCATCTTCTACATCTGAGTCTTTATTTCTGCCCTGCAAAGAGGCTTATCAGTACCATTTTTCTAGATGCCATATATACATGTTAATATACAATATTTTTCCTTTCTGACTTACTTCACTCTCTCTGAAAGATCCAGATCACTACAAATGACCCAGTTTTGTTCCTTTTTATGGTTAAGTAATATTCCATTGTGGAGGCATTGCCCAGGATGGTTCAGTAGAAGGATGTGTGCTGATGACACCACTCTAATGGCAGAAAGAGAAGAGGAACTAAAGAGCCTCTTGATGAGGGTGAAAGAGGAGAGTGAAAAGGCTGGCTTAAAACTCAGCATTCAAAAACCTAAGATCATGGCAACTGGTCTCATCACTTCATGGCAAATAGACAGGGAAAAAAGGTGAAATAGTGACAGAATTTATATTCTTGGCCTCCAAAATCACTGTGGGCAGTGACTGCAGCCATGGAAGGGAGGCTATGACAAGCCTATATAGTGTATTAAAAAGCAGAGACATCACTTTCCTGGCAAAGGGCTGTACAGTCAAAGCTATTGTTTTACCAATAGTCATGTACAGATGTGAGAGTGAACCATAAAGAAGAATGAGCACCAAGGAACCGACACTTCTGAACTGTGGTGCTGGAGAAGACTCTTGAGAGTCCCTTAGACAGCAATGAAATCAAACCAGTAAATCCTAAAGGAAATAAACCCTGAATATCCATAGGAAGAACTGATGCTGAAGTTGAAGTTCCAATACTTCGGCCACTTGATGTGAAGAGCTGACTCATTGCAAAAGACCTGGATGCTGGGAAAGATTGAGGGCAGGAGGAGAAGGGGGTGACAGAGGATGAGATGGCTGATTGGCATCACTGATAAAATGGACATGAGTTTGAGCAAACTCTAGTAGATAGTGAAGGACAGGAAAGCCTGGCCTGCTGCAGCCCATGAGTTCACAAATAGTCAGACATGACTTAGCAACTGAACAACAACAACAACAATATTCCATTGTATATACGTGCTGCTGCTGCTGCTGCTGCTAAGTCGCTTCAGTCGTGTCCGACTCTGTGCGACCCCGTAGATGGCAGCCCACCAGGCTTCTCCATCCCTGGGATTCTCCAGGCAAGAACACTTAAGTGGGTTGCCATGTCCTTCTCCAATGCATGGAAGTGAAGAGTGAAAGTGAAGTAGCTCAGTTGTGTCCGACTCTTAGCGACCCCAAGGACTGCAGCCTATCAGACTCCTCCACCCATGGGATTTTTCAGGCAAGAGTACTAGAGTGGGTCGCCATTACCTTCTCCATATATGTGCTACAACTTCTTTATCCACTCATCTGTTGTTGAACAGCTAGGTGACTTCCATGTCCTAGCTATTGTAAATAGTGCTGCAGTGAAAAATGGTGTATGTGTGTCTTAAATGAGCAATATTTGGATAATGTTTAGAGCCATGCTCAGCATACATACTATATTCGTGTTTTTAAAATAAATAATTATACTGCATTCAGTTCAGTTCAGTTCAGTCACTCAGTCATGTCCGACTCTTTGCGACCCCATGAACTGCAGCACGCCAGGCCTCCCTGTCCATCGGTTCTGAAAATTTGAATAAATTAGCTGACATTAGGAAATCTACGTGACCTTTCTAAGCTTCAGTTTCTACTCATGTGCAAAATGGAGATAATACTAGTATCTACCTTACAGTTGTTTGCAAAGCTAATTGGACTTAATGTAAAGACCTTATTTCACTACCAGGGACTTACTAAGGGCTCAAATTTTGTTATTTATTGAACAAGTCTTGGTTCTCTAGAGAAACAGAACAAATTATATAAATGTAGTAAAGAATAGAATAGATTTTGACCTATAAGGAGTTGCCTTATGCAATGGTAGAGTTGAGAAATAAGTCTCTGATCTGCAGGCAGAGAGATGGATAGCCAGAGGAGCTAATGGTGTAAATTTCAATCTGAGTCTGAGTCTAAAGTAGATAGATGTGCCAGGTCAAAGACAGCCAAGTAGAAAGCATTCTTTATCAGCTTTCCACTTTATTCAGAATGAACTGTTTTACTCAGACTACTAGCTCAAGTGTTGACATTCAGAAAGATTCTCCCAGACACACTTAGAAATAATGTTTGTAAAAGACTATTTATGTGCCTCTCAAATTAATATAGTAAGTCACCCAGAGCCAGACATTCTGGAGAGTGAAGTCAAGTGGACCTTAGGAAGCAGTGCTGTCAATAAAGCTAGTGGATGTGATGGAATTCTAGTAGAGCTAATTAAAATCATAAAAGATGATGCTATCAAAGTGTTGCACTCAATATGTCAGCCAATCTGGAAGATCTAGAAGTAGTCACAGCACTGGAAAACGTCAATCCTCATCCCAGCTCCCAAGAAGGGAAGTATTAAAGAATGCGCTAACCATCGGACAACTGTATTTATTTCCCATGCTAGTAAGGTCATGCTTAAAATTGTGTATGCCAGGCTTCAGCGTTACATAAACCAAGAACTTAAAGATGTCTAAGCTGGGTTTGAAAAGGCAGAGGCACAGAGAGATCAAATTTCCAATATTTGCTGGATCTCAGAGAAAGCAAGGGAATTCCAGGAAAACATCTACCTCTGTTTCATTGATTACACTAAAGCCTTTGATTGTGTGGATCATAATAAACTGTGGAAAGCTCTTAAAGAGATGGGAATACCAGACCATCTTACCTATCTTACCTGGTGAGATGGCTGGATGGCATCACTGATGCAATGGACATGAACTTGAGCAAACTCTGGGAGATGGTGAAGGACAGGGAGGCCTGGTGTGCTGCAGTCCATGGGGTCACAAAGATTCAGACACGAATGGGTGACTGAACAAAAACAACAACATTTATATGTGGAAATCCTAAATCTCAAGGTAATTCTATTAGGAGGTGGGGGGGGGGCGGTCTTTGAAAGATGACTAGGTTCTGAGGGTGGAGCTCTTATGGATGGGTTTAGTGCCCTTATAAAAGGGTAACAGGAAAAAGATAGTGTCTAGGAGGCATACCCCCAAAAGACACTGAATCTCCTAGTATCTTGATCTTGGAATTCTAGCTTTCAGGACTGTGAGAAATGCATTTCTGTAGTTTATAAGGCACTCAGTTTGTGCTTTTTTGTTATAGCAACCCCAATGGACAATGTTTAACCAAATATCTAGGCACCCAGCAGCCCAGTCAAGTTGCTGCATAATATTAACTGTCCAGGACAATATGGTTATTTTTGTTGTTATTGCATTGTCTTCTTCATGGAGCCAAAATCTATGCAAATAAATCAACCACATCAACACTGAAATATAACCAAGTATAAATGGCTAATGTAGATACTGTGTATAATATTTTAAATTTCTTAGGAGAACACACATCAGTCAAAGACTAATCTGCTTGGCTGATGAAATAATTTCAAATACAATTTCAAGGAAATTTCTTCTCATAGAGAAACATCTTGTTTATGCACCACATAACTTAAGAATAATGAGTTGACTAAAAAGACAGTACACACAACATAGACCAATGTACAAAAACTATTAGGACCTTCTTGAAGTGCTGGTTTTAGGCATCAGTTGGACAGCAGCTTTTTAAAAAGCTCAGTTAAGGCAGAGTTCTTGCCAGACAAAGCACCTTTGCCTGTTAGGGGAATTTGTGAAGCATCACAGATGGTTTACTAAAAAAGACCCAGAGGAGATTCCTACAACCTACGAGCAAAGTGGCACGTGCAGAGTATAACTCCCCTCAAGCTGCCACTATGAACACATAGACCCCCAGCCTGGGTAACCTGGGAAGACCTGGGCCTGGGTGTGATCCAGCCCCTAGCGACCTAGCTCTGTCTCCTCCCATTGTTTCTCCTTCACTTAGGCTGGACTTAGTTCCATAGTAAACATGGCTAGCTACCATTTCTGTGAAGAATACACTTTCCTGACTCCTGCCTAATTCCTTCTTGTTTTTCTGTCCTGCTTAGGTGTCATTTCTCCAAAGCAGTTTCCATGACTCAGACAAGATCAGATCTCTCTGATGTATGCTCCAAGAGCATGTGTAGTCCTGACTTGTAGGACTCAACTCTCAGCTATTTTTCTTACCGTATATTTAAATATCTGTATACTAAAATCATGTAAGCTCTTGAAGGGCAGGGCTTGTGTCCATTCCATATTCTCTGTTCTTAATACAGTGTCCAACACATAATAGGATCTCAGATCTAAGATGCATTGATTATAAAACACGATAATATTTCATCTACCAATAGGAAGAAAAAAAAGCTTCCAAATAAACTATGACATGATGCTTTTTAACATTTAGCATTTTTATTCTATATTTAATAGAAGACATTGCTTATCCCCTCCAGAAGGAACTGGAAACCCTCTCCAGTATTCTCACCTGGAGAATCCCATGGACAGAGGAGCTACAGTCCATGGGGCTGCAAAGAGTCAGAAATGACTTAGTGACTGAGCATGCAGTCTTGTGTACACATAGGCTTTTCTTTTTTCTTAAATCACATATCACTCTTGTACTTAAAGGAAAAATGGGATAAATTTGGTAAATACATTTCCTAAACCTCTTCATATTCAAAATCTCTTCTGATTATTTTATTTTTATTGTGATGAACTATATGCATGAATGCTAAGTTTCTTCAGTCGTGTCTGACTCTGTGTGACCCCATGGACAGCAGCCCACCAAGACTCCTCTGTCCATGGGATTCTCCAGGCAAGAATATTGGAGTGGGTTGCCATTTCCTTCTCCGATGAACTATCAGTTCAGTTCAATTCAGTCGCTCAGTCGTGTCCAACTCTGCAACCCCATAAATCGCAGCATGCCAGGCCTCCCTGTCCATCACCATCTCCCGGAGTTCACTCAGACTCATGTCCATCGAGTCCGTGATGCCATCCAGCCATCTCATCCTCTGTCGTCCCCTTCTCCTCCTGCCCCCAATCCCTCCCAGCATCAGAGTCTTTTCCAGTGAGTCAGCTCTTCACATGAGGTGGCCAAAGTCCTGGAGCTTCAGCTTTAGCATCATTCCTTCCAAAGAAATCCCAGGGTTGATCTCCAGAATGGACTGGTTGGATCTCCTTGCAGTCCAAGGGACTCTCAAGAGTCTCCTCCAACACCACAGTTCAAAAGCATCAGTTGTTTGGTGCTCAGCTTTCTTCACAGTCCAACTCTCACATCCATACATGACCACAGGAAAAACCATAGCCTTGATTGGACGGACCTTAGTTGGCAAAGTAATGTCTCTGTTTTTCAATATAGTATCTAGGCCATAACTTTTCTTCCAAGGAGTAAGAGTCTTTTAATTTCATGGCTGCAATCACCATCTGCAGTGATTTTGGAGCCCCAAAAAATAAAGTCTGACACTGTTTCCACTGTTTCCCCATCTATTTCCCATGAAGTGATGGGACCAGATGCCATGATTTTTGTTTTCTGAATGTTGAGCTTTAAGCCAACTTTTTCGCTCTCCTCTTTCACTTTCATCAAGAGGCTTTTTAGCTCCTCTTCACTTTCTGCCATAAGGGTGGTGTCATCTGCATATCTGAGGTTACTGATATTTCTCCCAGCAGTCTTGATTCCAGCTTGTGCTTCTTCCAGCCCAGCATTTCTCATGATGTACTCTGCATATAAGTTACATAAGCAGGGTGACAATATACAGCCTTGACGTACTCCTTTTCCTATTTGGAACTAGTCTGTTGTTCCATGTCCAATTCTAACTGTTGCTTCCTGACCTGCATACAGATTTCTCAAGAGGCAGGTCAGGCGGTCTGGTATCCCCATCTCTTTCAGAATTTTCCACAGTTTATTGTGATCCACACAGTCAAAGGCTTTGGCATAGTCAATAAAGCAGAAATAGATGTTTTTCTGGAACTCTCTTGCTTTTTCCATGATCCAGCAGATGTTGGCAATTTGATCTCTTGTTTCTTTGCCTTTTTTAAAACCAGCTTGAACATCAAGAAGTTCATGGTTCATGTATTGCTGAAGCCTGGCTTGGAGAATTTTGAGCATTACTTTACTAGCGTGTGAGATGAGTGCAATTGTGCAGTAGTTTGAGGATTCTTTGGCATTGCCTTTCTTTGGAATTGGAATGAAAACTGACCTTTTCCAGTCCTGTGGCCACTGCTGAGTTTTCCAAATTTGCTGGCATATTGAATGCAGCATTTTCACAGCATCATCTTTCAGGATTTGAAACAGCTCAACTGGAATTCCATCACCTCCACTAGCTTTGTTTGTAGTGATGCTTTCTAAGGCCCACTTGACTTCACATTCCAAGATGTCTGGCTCTAGATTAGTGATCACATCATCATGATTATCTGGGTCATGAAGATCTTTTTTGTACAGTTCTTCTGTGTATTCTTGCCACCTCTTCTTAATAACTTCTGCTTCTGTTAGGTCCATACCATTTCTGTCCTTTTTCAAGCCCATCTTTGCATGAAATGTTCCCTTGGTATCTTTAATTTTCTTGAAGAGATCTCTAGTCTTTCCCATTCTGTTGTTTTCCTCTATTTTTTTGCATTGATCGCTGAAGAAGGCTTTCTTATCTCTTGCTATTCTTTGGAACTCTGCATTCAGATGCTTATATCTTTCCTTTTCTCCTTTGCTTTTCACCTCTCTTCTTTTCACAGCTATTTGTAAGGCCTCCCCAGACAGCCATTTTGCTTTTTTGCATTTCTTTTCCATGGGGATGGTCTTGATCTCTGTCTCCTGTACAATGTCATGGACCTCATTCCATAGTTCATCAGGCACTCTATCTATCAGATCTAGGCCCTTAAATCTATTTCTCACTTCCACTGTATAATCATAAGGGATTTGATGTAGGTCATACCTGAATAGTCTAGGGGTTTTCCCTACTTTCTTCAATTTGAGTCTGAATTTGGTAATAAGGAGTTCATGATCTGAGCCACAGTCAGCTCCTGGTCTTGTTTTTGTTGACTGTATAGAGATGAACTATATACATCACATGGGCTTCCCTGGTGGCTCAGAGGTTAAAGCGTCTGCCTCTAATACGGGAGAACTAGGTTTGATCCCTGGGTTGGGAAGATCCCCTGGAGAAGGAAATGGTGACCCACTCCAGTATTCTTGACTGGAGAATCCCATGGATGGAGGGGCCTGGTGGGCTACAGTCCATGGGGTCGCAAAGAGTCGGACACGACTGAGCGACTTAACTTAACTTAACTTATATACATCACATAAAATTTGGCATCTTAACCTTTTAAAATGTATATTTCAGTGGCATTAAATCCATTCCCATTATTGTGAGATTTATGCTTTAACATCTAGTTTAGTTTTTTTTTTTTCTCTGCCTCACCTTCCACCCCTAAAATACCCTCGGTGCTGTCAAGAGCATTGGTGATAACACATCTTAAAAACGTGATCTACTATTGTCTCTGAGAATTTCTTGCAGAATTCATACCCATCCCTCAAGAGTCTGTATATACATACTCAGGCCATAACAGCTCTGTTATGACTGCTGCTGGGCTAAAGTGATTTTAAGATGCATCCTATTTCTGGGATTGTTGAAAGTGAAAAAGTGAAACAGCAAACATGGCATTAGCCAAATAAATACTGCAAAGTCTATAAATATACATAGGAAGTTCTATGCATGTATTTATGTAGATTGGTAGATAGCAATGAAATTTCATGCTCAATATATCTGTGAAAAATGAGGAAGCCACATCTTATTGGGTATAGCCAGCCTTCTTGAAATCTTAGAGATCAAGGCACGAGAGGTATACCTTCTTCTTCATCTTGCTTCCTACCTCTGTAGGGCTGGAGGGAGGAGAGGGCTGGAGGGCTCTTCTCCATGGAGGACACTTGGCTCTACCTTTCTTTTGAGCTTTGACACTTTCCTCACTAGCCTCTTACCCTCTCATTATAGCACCTGACAGAATGTATACACAGTGACTTAGGATCCTGATTCTGTTGAGGCTTGAGGACCATAAATTATATCTAGTCAAATCCCTTTATTTTATAGAAGAGGAAATCTGAGTTCCATAGGCAACTTGCTCATAGTCACATGTGAACAACTAAAGATCAGAGAAAACTTGAGTAGATACTCCAGTGAAAGGTCATAGATTAAGCGCCTGGGAAGCCTAAACTCATAATATTTACATTGTTTGAAAACATTTGTTATGGGCTAAAATTTTTCTTCTCAACATTCACATTTTGAAGTCCTAAGCCCTAGTACCTCAGAATGTAACTGTATTTGGAGATGAGGTTTTTAAAGAGGTAATTATGGTTAAAATGAGGCTGCTAGGCGGACCCTAGTTTAGTCTGACTGGTGTCTTTAGAAGGCAGAGATTAGGACACAAAGAAACAGACATCAGGGATGCAGCAAGAAAAGCCATCATCTACAAGCCAACGAGAGAAGCATCAGAGGAGACTTACCCTGTTGACGCCTTCATCTTGCACGTCCAACCTCCAAAATAGTGAGAAAATAAATTCTCGTTTAAACCACCCTGTGTGCGGTGTTTTGTTATGCCAGGCCTAGCAAACTAATACATCTTAATGAGAGAAGAGAAGAGGGGATTCAGAAAGATAATTACAAATGAAAGGCAGGAGTGCACTTGAATGTTTTAATAACTTACAAGAAGATTGGGCTATTAGTGAGTGTTGTTCAGGAAGTCCCAGGAGGAGGTAAATCCTCCTCCCAATCACAGCACTCTTCTTCCCCAGGCATCAAGGCACGCATGCACCAAAGGCAAGATTGTAACACTTTGTGGCGAGCATGACTTGGTGTTGCATTCCACTGAGGAACTCTGGTTTGCTGGGCTGGGGAACAGAAGGAGGCCTTCTTTCCTTACTGACATCACACCAGTGTTATCCTCCAGTTGGTTATGCAGGAGGAATGTACATAGAAGAGAAGAAAATCCCGTTTTTGGCAGTTTCATGTTGTTAAATTTATTCTCGAGTATATCTGTGCTGTTTATATTTTCCTATAATCAATTTCATCAAAATTTTTAAATGTATTAGTACAGAATTGTACAGATTTTTCTTTTCTCACAAAAAATAATTTTCTGTATTTATTATAGACCTTTCTCATTCCTTGTTTTGGCTCTCTCTTTCTCTCTCTTTTTTTTTTATTTTTCTCCCATACTCTTTTTTTTTTTTTTAATTTTAAAACATTTTTAATTGAACAATAAATGCTTTACAATGTTGTGTTGGGACTCTAAACTTCCCTACAATTTATGGCCTCAAAAGAGAATTTTAATTTCTCTAATCAATCTAGTTCCCTTGGAATCTTTAAACCACTGTGCTCACATGCTTTCATTGCCTCTTAACCTGTTCAATTACTGCTGGTTTCTCGTGTCATGGAGGACCTGCTCTTTTCCAAACTTATGCCCTGATTCTTGGGGTAAATCAGTTTCAGACTTTTGCTCTCCTCTGAGTCTTGTCATGTTCTATTCTCCTGTCTTGCAGCTTTTCACTTTTTCTTTTTCAATTGAAGGATAATTGCTTTATAGAATTGTGTTGTTTTGTGTCAAACCTCAATATGAATCAGTTATAGGTCTACATATACCCCCTCCTTTTTTAATTGCCCTCCCATTGCACTCCCCATCCTACCCCTCTAGTATGATACAGAGACCCTGTTTGAGTTTCCTGAGACATATGGCAAATTCTCATTGGCTATCTATTTTACATATGGTGATGTAAGTTTCAGCCTTACTATTTCCATACATTTCACCCTCTCCTCCCCTCTCCCCATGTCCATAAGTCTATTCTCTATGTCTGCTTCCCTATGGCTGACCTGCAAATAAATTTTTCAGTACCATTTTTCTAGATTCTGTGTATATGTGTTAGTATACAATATTTACATTTCTCTTTCTGACTTACTTCACTCTGTATAATGCTCTAGGTTCATCCACCCCATTAGAACTGACTCAAATGTGTTCCTTTTTATGGCTGAGTAATATTTCATTGTGTATAGGTACCATATTTCTTTATCCACTCATCCGTCGATGGACATCTAGGTTGCTTTAGTGTTCTAACTGTTATAAATAGTGCTGTAATGAACAATAGGATTCATGTGTGTCTTTCATTTTTGGTTTCCTCAGGGTATATTCTTAGGTTTTAAGGGATCTCCATACTGTCTTCCCTAGTGGCTGTATCAATTTACATTCCCACCAACAGTGCAAGAATGTTCCCTTTTCTCCACACCCTCTCCAGCATTTATTGTTTGTAGACTTTTTGATGATGGCCATTCTGACCGGTATGATGTGATATCTCATTGTAGTTTTGATTTGTTTTACTCTAATAATGAGTGCTGTTGAGCATCTTTTCATGTGTTTGTTAGCCATCTGTATGTCTTCTTTGGAGAAACATCTTTTTAGGTCTTTTTCCCACTTTTTGATTGGATTGTTTGTTTTTCTGGTATCAAGTTGTATGAGCTGCTTGTATATTTTGGAAATTTATCCTTTGTCAATTGTTTTGTTTGCTATTATTCTCTCCCATTCTGAGGGTTGTCTTTTCACCTTGCTTATAGTTTTCTTTACTGTGGAAAAGGTATTAAGTTTAATCGGGTCCCACTTGTTTACTTTTCCTTTTATTCCCATTATGCTAGGAGGTGGGTCATAGAGGATCTTGCTTTGATTTATGTCATTGAGTATTCTGTCAATGCTTTTCTCTAACAGTTTTATAGTTTCTGGTCTTACATTTAGGTCTTTAATCCTAAATTTTGAGTTTATCTTTGTGTATGGTGTTAGGAAGTGTTCTAATTTCATTCTTTTACATGTAGCTATCCACTTTTCCCAGCACCATTTATTGAAGAGGATGTCTTTGCCCCATTGTGTATTCTTGCTTCCTTTGTCAAAAATATGGTACCCATAGGTGTATGGGTTTATTTCTGGGCTTTCCATCTTGTTTCATTGGTCTGTATTTCTCTTTTTGTGCCAGTACCGTACTATCTTGATGATTGTAGCTTTGTAGTATAATCTGAAGTCAGGAAGGTTGATTCCTCCAGCCCCATTCTTCTTTCTCAAGCCTACATTGGATATTCAGGGTCTTTTGTGTTTACAAATGAATTGTGAAAGTTTTTGTTCTAGTTCTGTGAAAAATGCCATTTGTAATTTGATAGGGATCACATTGAATCTGTAGTATAGTCACTTTCACAATATTGATTCTTCTTACCCAAGAACATTCAATATCTCGCCATCTGTTTATGTCATCTTTGATTTCTTTCCTCAGTGCCTGATAATTTTCTGTCTTTCGTCTCCTTAGGTAAGTTTATTCCTAGATATTTTATTCTTTTTGTTGCAATGGTAAGTGAGATTGATTCCTTAATTTATCTTTCTGATATTTCATTGTTAGTATATAGAAGTGCAAGTGTTTTCTGTGAATTGATTTTTTAATCCTGAAACTTTGCTAAACTCACTGATTAGCTCCAGTAATTTTCTGATAGCATCTGTAGGGATTTCTATGTACAGTATCCTGTCATCTGAAAACAGTGAGAGCTTTACTTCTTTTTTTCCAATCTGGATTCATTTTATTTCATTGTCTTCTCTTATTGCTGTAGCTAGGACTTCCAAAACTATGCTGAATAATAGTAGTGAAAGTGGACACCCTTGTCTTGCTCCTGATCTTAGGGGGGAATGCTTTCAGTTTTTCACCAATGAGAATAATGTTTGCTGTAGGCTTATCATATATGGCTTTTATTATGTTGAAGTAGGTACCTTCTTTGCCCATTTTTTGAAGAGTTTTAATCATAAATGGGTGCTGAATTTTGTCAAAAGCTTTTCCTGCATCTATTATCATATGGTTTTTATCTTTCAATTTGTTAATATGATATATCACATTGATTGATTTGTGTATATTGAAGAATCCTTGCATCCCTGGAATAAACTCGACTGATCATGGTGTGTGAGCTTTTTGATGTGTTGTGGAATTCTGTTTGCTAAAATTTTGTTCAGGATTTTTGCACAATATCAGTGATATTGGCATGCAGTTTTCTTTTTTGTTGTTGTTGTTGTCTTTGTCTGGTTTTAGTATCAGGGTGATGGTGGCCTCTTAGAATGAGTTTGAAAGTGTTCATTCCTCTGTAGTTTTTTGAAAGAGTTTTAGAAGGATAGGCATTAGCTCTTCTCTAAATATTTGATAGAATTCTCCTGTGAAGCCATCTGTTCCTGGGCTTTTGTTTTGGGGAAGATTTTTGATCATAGCTTCAATTTCAGTACTTGTAATTGGGTTGTTTATAATTTCTATTTCTTCCTGGTTTAGTCTTAGAAATTCAAACTTTTCTAAGAATCTGTCCATTTCTTCCAGGTTATCCATTTTATTGCCATATAGTTGTTCATAATAGTCTCTTATAATCCTTTGTATTTCTGCACTGCCTGTTGTAATCTCCCCTTTTTCATTTATAATTTATTGATTTGCTTCTTCTTTTTTTCTTGATGAGTCTGGCTAAAGTTTGTCAATTTTGTTTATCTTCTCAAAGAACTAGCTTTTAGTTTTATAAATCTTTACTATCATTTATTTCATTTCTTTTTCAATTTTTTGGCTCTGATCTGTATGATTTCTTTCCTTCTGCTAATTTTGGGGGTTTTTTTTGTTCTTCTTTTTCCAAGTGTTTTAGATGTAAAGTTATATTGTCTATTCAATGTTTTTCTTCTTTCCTGAGGTAAGATTGTATTGCTACAAACTTCCCTCTTAGAACTGCTTTTGCTGTATCCCATAGGTTTTGAGTTTTCATGTTTCCATTGTCATTTTTTTCTAGAAATTTTTTGATTTCCCTTTTGATTTCTTCAGGAACCTGTTGGCTGTTTAGAAATGTATTGTTTAATCTCCATGTGTTTGTGTTTTTTAAGGTTTTTTCTTGTAATTGATATCTAGTCTCATAGTGTTGTGGTGGGAGAAGATGCTTGATATGATTTCAATTTTCCTTAAATTTACTGAGGTTTGATTTGTGACCCAAGATGTGGTCTATCCTGGAGAATGTTCCATGTGCACTTGAGAAGAAGGCGTATTCTTCTGCATTTGGATGGAATGTCCTGAAGATATCAATGAGGTACATCTCATCTAATGTATTATTTAAGACTTCTGTTTAGTTATTAGTTTTCTGTTTTGATTATCTGTCCTTTGGTGTGAGTAGAGTGTTGTTTTTTTTTTAATTTTTACTTTATTTTATTTTATAATACTGTATTGGTTTTGTGATACATTGACATGAATCCACCACGGGTATACATGCGTTCCCAAACATGAACCCCCCTCCCACCTCCTTCCCCATAACATCTCTCGGGGTCATCACCGTGCACCAGCCCCAAGCATGCTGTATCCTACGTCAGACATAGACTAACGATTCGATTCTTACATGATAGTATACATGTTACAATGCCATTCTCCCAAATCATCCCACCCTCTCCCTCTCCCTCTGAGTCCAAAAGTCCGTTATACAATCTGTGTCTCTTTTGCTGTCTTGCATACAGGGTCGTCATTGCCATCTTTCTAAATTCCATATATATGTGTTAGTATACTGTATTGGTGTTTTTCTTTCTGGCTTACTTCACTCTGTGTAATCGGCTCTAGTTTCATCCATCTCATCAGAACTGATTCAAATGAATTCTTTTTAATGGCTGAGTAATACTCCATTGTGTATATGTACCAAAGCTTTCTTATCCATTCATCTGCTGATGGACATCTAGGTTGTTTCCATGTCCTGGCTATTATAAACAGTGCTGCAATGAACATGGGGGTACATGTGTCTCTTTCAATTCTGGTTTCCTCGGTGTGTATCCCCAGCAGTGGGATTGCTGGGTCATAAGGTAGTTCTAGTTGCAATTTTTTAAGGAATCTCCACACTGTTCTCCATAGTGGCTGTACTAGTTTGCATTCCCACCAACAGTGTAGGAGGGTTCCCTTTTCTCCAAACCCTTTCCAGCATTTATTGCTTGCAGATTTTTGGATTGCAGACATTCTGACTGGTGTGAAGTGGTACCTCATTGTCGTTTTGATTTGCATTTCTCTGATAATGAGTGATGTTGAGCATCTTTTCATGTGTTTGTTAGCCATCTGTATGTCTTCTTTGGAGAAATGTCTATTTAGTTCTTTGGCCCATTCTTTGATTGGGTCGTTTATTTTTCTGGAATTGAGCTGCATAAGTTGCTTGTATATTTTTGAGATTAGTTGTTTGTCAGTTGCTTCATTTGCTATTATTTTTCTCCCACTCAGAAGGCTGTCTTTTCACCTTGGTTATATTTTCCTTTGTTGTGCAGAAGCTTTTAATTTTAATTAGATCCCATTTGTTTATGTTTGCTTTTATTTCCAGTATTCTGGGAGGTGGATCATAGAGGATCCTGCTGTGATTTATGTCAGAGAGTGTTTTGCCTATATTCTCCTCTAGTAGTTTTATAGTTTCTGGTCTTACATTTAGATCTTTAATCCATTTTGAGTTTATTTTTGTGTGTGGTGTTAGAAAGTGATCTAGTTTCATTCTTTTACAAGTGGTTGACCAGTTTTCCCAGCACCACTTGTTAAAGAGATTGTCTACTCCATTGTATATTCTTGCCTCCTTTGTCAAAGATAAGGTGTCCATAGGTGTGTGGATTTATCTCTGGGCTTTCTATTTTGTTCCATTGATCTATATTTCTGTCTTTGTGCCAGGTACCATGCTGTCTTGATGACTGTGGCTTTGTAGTAGAGCCTGAAGTCAGGCAAGTTGATTCCTCCAGTTCTATTCTTCTTTCTCAAGATTGCTTTGGCTATTCGAGGTTTTTTGTATTTCCATACAAATCTTGAAATTATTTGTTCTAGTTCTGTGAAAAATATGGCTGGTAGCTTGATAGGGATTGCATTGAATTTGTAAATTGCTTTGGGTAGTATACTCATTTTCACTATATTGACTCTTCCGATCCATGAACATGGTATATTTCTCCATCTATTAGTGTCCTCTTTGATTTCTTTCATCAGCGTTTTATAGTTTTCTATATATAGGTTTTTAGTTTCTTTAGGTAGATATATTCCTAAGTATTTTATTCTTTTCGTTGCAATAGTGAATGGAATTGTTTCCTTAATTTCTTTTTCTACTTTCTCATTATTAGTGTATAGGAATGCAAGGGATTTCCGTGTGTTGATTTTATATCCTGCAACTTTACTATATTCATTGATTAGCTCTAGTAATTTTCTGGTGGAGTCTTTAGGGTTTTCTATGTAGAGGATCATGTCATCTGCAAACAGTGAGAGTTTTACTTCTTCTTTTCCAATTTGGATTCCTTTTATTTCTTTTTCTGCTCTGATTTCTGTGGCCAAAACTTCCAGAACTATGTTGAATAGTAGCGGTGAAAGTGGGCACCCTTGTCTTGTTCCTGACTTTAGGGGAAATGCTTTCAATTTTTCACCATTGAGGATAATGTTTGCTGTGTGTTTGTCATATATAGCTTTTATTATGTTGAGGTATGTTCCTTCTACTCCTGCTTTCTGGAGAGTTTTTATCATAAATGGATATTGAATGTTGTCAAAGGCCTTCTCTGCACTTATTGAGATAATCATATGGTTTTTATTTTTCAATTTGTTAATGTGGTGAATTACACTGATTGATTTGTGGATATTGAAGAATCCTTACATCCCTGGGATAAAGCCCACTTGGTCATGGTGTATGATCTTTTTAATGTGTTGTTGGATTCTGATTGCTAGAATTTTGTTGAGGATTTTTGCATCTATGTTCATCAGTGATATTGGCCTGTAGTTTTCTTTTTTTGTAGTATCTTTGTCAGGTTTTGGTATGAGGGTGATGGTGGCCTCATAGAATGAGTTTGGAAGTTTACCTTCCTCTGCAATTTTCTGGAAGAGTTTGAGTAGGATAGGTGTTAGCTCTTCTCGAAATTTTTGGTAGAATTCAGCTGTGAAGCTGTCTGGACCTGGGCTTTTGTTTGCTGGAAGATTTCTGATTACAGTTTCAATTTCCGTGCTTGTGATGGGTCTGTTAAGATTTTCTATTTCTTCCTGGTTCAGTTTTGGAAAGTTGTACTTTTCTAAGAATTTGTCCATTTCTTCCACGTTGTCCATTTTATTGGCATATAACTGCTGATAGTAGTCTCTTATGATCCTTTGTATTTCTGTGTTGTCTGTTGTGATCTCTCCATTTTCATTTCTAATTTTATTGATTTGATTTTTCTCTCTTTGCTTCTTGATGAGTCTGGCTAGTGGTTTGTCAATTTTATTTATCCTTTCAAAGAACCAGCTTTTGGCTTTGTTGATTTTTGCTATGGTCTCTTTTGTTTCCTTAGCATTTATTTCTGCCCTAATTTTTAAGATTTCTTTCCTTCTACTAACTCTGGGGTTTTCCAATTCTTCCTTTTCTAGTTGCTTTAGGTGTAGAGTTAGGTTATTTATTTGACTTGTTTCTTGTTTCTTGAGGTATGCCTGTAGTGCTATGAACTTTCCTCTTAGCACTGCTTTTATAGTGTCGCACAGGTTTTGGGTTGTTGTGTTTTCATTTTCATTAGTTTCTATGCATATTTTGATTTCTTTTTTGATTTCTTCTGTGATTTGTTGGTTATTCAGAAGTGTGTTGTTCAACCTCCATATGTTGGAATTTTTAATAGGTTTTCTCCTGTAATTGAGATCTAATCTTAATGCATTATGGTCAGAAAAGATGCTTGGAATGATTTCGATTTTTTTGAATTTATCAAGGTTAGATTTATGGCCCAGGATGTGATCTATCCTGGAGAATGTTCCATGAGCACTTGAGAAAAAGGTGAAATTCATTGTTTTGGGGTGAAATGTCCTATAGATATCAATTAGGTCTAACTGGTCTAATGTATCATTTAAAGTTTGTGTTTCTTTGTTGATTTTGTGTTTAGTTGATCTGTCCATAGGTGTGAGTGGGGTATTAAAGTCTCCCACTATTATTGTGTTATTGTTGATTTCCCCTTTCATACTTGTTAACATTTGTCTTACATATTGAGGTGCTCCTATATTGGGTGCATATATATTTATAATTGTTATATCTTCTTCTTGGATTGATCCTTTGATCATTATGTAGTGGCCTTCTTTGTCTCTTTTCACAGCCTTTGTTTTAAAGTCTATTTTATCGGATATGAGTATTGCCACTCCTGCTTTCTTTTGGTCTCTATTTGCGTGGTATATCTTTTTCCAGCCCTTCACTTTCAGTCTGTATGTGTCCCTTGTTTTGAGGTAGGTCTCTTGTAAGCAGCATATAGAGGGATCTTGTTTTTGTGTCCATTCGGCCAGTCTTTGTCTTTTGGTTGGGGCATTCAACCCATTTACGTTTAAGGTAATTATTGATAAGTATGATCCCGTTACCATTTACTTTATTGTTTTGGGTTCGGGTTTATACACCCTTTTTGTGTTTCTTGTCTAGGGAATATCCTTTAGAATTTGTTGGAGAGCTGGTTTGGTGGTGCTTTCTCTCAGCTTTTGCTTGTCTGTAAAGCTTTTGATTTCTCCTTCATATTTGAATGAGATCCTTGCTGGGTACCGTAATCTGGGCTGTAGGTTATTTTCTTTCATCATTTTAAGTATGTCTTGCCATTCCCTCCTGGCCTGAAGAGTTTCTATTGAAATATCAGCTGTTATCCTTATGGGAGTCCCCTTGTGTGTTATTTGTTGTTTTTCCCTTGCTGCTTTTAATATTTGTTCTTTGTGTTTGATCTTTGTTAATTTGATTAATATGTGTCTTGGGGTGTTTCACCTTGGGTTTATCCTATTTGGAACTCTCTGTGTTTCTTGTACTTGGGTGATTATTTCCTTCCCCATTTTAGGAAAGTTTTCAACTATTATCTCCTCAAGGATTTTCTCATGGTCTTTCTTTTTGTCTTCTTCTTCTGGGACTCCTATAATTCGAATGTTGGAGCGTTTCATATCGTCTTGGAGGTCTCTGAGATTGTCCTCATTTCTTTTAATTCGTTTTTCTTGTTTCCTCTCTGATTCATTTATTTCTACCATTCTATCCTCTATTTCACTAATCCTATCTTCTGCCTCCATTATTCTACTATTTGTTGTCTCCAGAGTGTTTCTGATCTCATTTATTGTGTTATTCATTATATATCGACTCTTTTTTATTTCTTCTAGGTCCTTGTTAAACCTTTCTTTCATCTTCTCAATCCTTGTCTCCAGGCTGTTTATCTGTGGTTCCATTTTGATTTCAAGATTTTGGATCATTTTCACTATCAATATTCGGAATTCTTTCTCAGGTAGATTCCCTACCTTTTCCTCTTTTGTTTGGTTTGGTGGGCAACTCTCCTGTTCCCTTACCTGCTGAGTATTCCTCTGTCTCTTCATCTTGATTATATTGCTGCGTTTGGGTTGGCCTTTTTATATTCTGGTAATTTGTGGAGTTTTCTTTATTATGGAGCTTCCTCACTGTGGGTGGGGTTGTATCAGTGGCTTGTCTGGGTTTCCTGGTTAGGGAGGCTTGTGTTGGAGTTCTGGTGGGTGGAGCTGGGTTTCTTTTCTCTGGAGTGCAGTGGAGTGACCAGTAATGGGTTATGAGACGTCAAAGGTTTTGGAGTAACTTTGAGCTGCCTTTATATTGAAGCTCAGGGGTGTGTTCCTGTGTTGCTGGAGAATTTGCATGGTATGTCTTGTTCTGGAACTTGTTGGCCCTTGGGTGGAGCTTGGTTTCAGTGTAGGTATGGAGGCATTTGATGAGTTCCTATTGCTTAATGTTCCCTGAATTCAGGAGTTCTCTGATGTCTTCAGGCTTTGGACTTAAGCCTCCTGCTTCTGGTTTTCAGTTTTATTTTTACAGTAGCCTCTAGACTTCTCCATCTATACAGCACCGATGATAAAACATCTAGGTTAAAGATGAAAAGTTTCTCCACATTGAGAGACACTCAGAGAGGTTCCCTGTTTTTGAAGACAATGGTCTGCTTTTCTGGTTGCCTGATGTCCTCTGCCAGCCTACAGAAGTTGTTTTGTGGAGTTTTCTCAGCATTGAAATGTTCTTTCGAGGAATTTGTGAGGGAGAAAGTGGTCTTCCCGTCCTATTCCTCCACCATTTTAGGACCGCCAGAACTTTTATTATTCATCATTCCCATATGAATGTAGTTTGACTAGTCTGCTGTTAACATAAGCTTCTGTGGTTTTTAAATTTTTCACCTGTATTGACAGACATAATTGATTTGTTCATGATTGATTCACATTCTCTTTGAAGTTTGATCAATTTCTATGACTTATCAGAGTTAGGAGCAGTCTGTGGACACAGAAGAAAATAATAACAGGTCTACACCAGGCATGGCAAATAGATGGGGAAGCAATGGAAACAATGACAGAACTTTATTTTCTTGGGCTCCAAGATCACTGTGGACAGTGAGTGCAGCCAGGAAATTAAAAGAAGCTTGCTCTTGGAGACACACAACCGCATGTCTTTTCGCACGCCCGGGCCTTCGCCAGCCGGGCTGCCGCGCGGCACAGGTCCGCCCGGTCCAAGCTCTGCACGGCTGCCCTGGAACCAGATGCGCTGGTCATGAATAGGGTGTTAAAGTCTCCTTCTATTATTGTGTTACTGTCAGTTTCTCCTTTTATGTCTGTCAGTGTTTGTCTTATGTATTGAGGTGCTCCTATGTTAGGTGTATAGATATTTACAATTGTTATGTCTTCCTCTTGAATTGATCCCTTGATCATTATGTAGTGTCTTTCATTATCTCTTGTAATATTCTTTATTTTAAGGTCTGTTTTGTCTGATATGAGGATTGCTACTCCAGCATTCTTTTACTTCCATGTGCATGTAACATTTTCCCCATACTCTCACTTTCAGTCTGCATGTGTCTTTAGGTCTCAAGTGGATTTCTTGTAGACAGCATATATATGGATCTTGTTTTTGTATCCAGTGAGCCAGTCTGTGTTTTTTGGTTGGAGCATTTAATCCATTTACATTTAAAGTAATTATTGATATATATGTTCCTATTGCCATTTTCTTAATTTGGGGGAGGGGGGTTTCATTTTGTAGACCTTTTTCTTTTCTTGTATTTCTTGACTATATTAGTCCCTTTAACATTTGTTGTAAAGCTGGTTTGGTGGTACTGTATTCTCTTAACTATTGTTTGTCTGTAAAGCTTTTTATTTCTCCATCAATTTTGAATGAGATCCTTGCTGAGTAGAGTGATCTTGGTTGTAGATTTTTCACCTTTCAGTACTTTAAATGTATCCTGCCACTCCGTTCTGGCCTGTGGAGTTTCTGCTGAAAGATCAGCTGTTAAGTGCATGGGGTTTCCCTTGAATGTTACTTGTTGCTTTTCCCTTGCTGCCCTTAAAATTCTTTCTTTGTGTTTAATCTTTGTTTGTTTGGTTAGTATGTGTCTTGGCATATTTCTCCTTGGGTTTATCCTGTATGGGACTCTTTGTGCCTCTTGGACATGATTGACTATTTTCTTGTCCATGTTGGAGAAGTTTTCAACTATAATCTCTTCAAAAATTTTCTCGTACCCTTTCTTTCTCTCTTCTTCTTCTGGGACCCCTATAATTTGAATGTTGATACATTTGATATTGTCCCAGATGTCTCTGAGACTATCCTCAGTTATTTTCATTCTTTTTACTTTATTCTGCTCTTCAGAAGTTATTTCCACCATTTAATCTTCCAGTTCACTAATTCGTTCTGCTTCAGATATTCTGCTATGGATTCCTGATAGAGTATTTTTAATTTCAGCAATTGTGTTGTTTGTCTCTGTATATTTATTCCATAAGTTTTCTGGGTCTTTGTTAATTGATTTTTTGCATTTTACCCATTCAGTTTTTTTTTGCATTTTCTCTATTCAGTTTTTGCATTTTCTCCATCTTCCATTTCAAGGTTTTTGATCATCTTTACTATCATTATTCTGATTTTGTTTTTTAGATAGTTTGCCTATTTCCTCTTCATTTATTTGGACTTCTGTGTTTCTAGTTTGTTCCTTCATTTGTGCACTATTTCTCTGTCTTTTCATTTTTTTTAACTTATTGCGTTTATATTCTCTTTTTACCAGGATTCAGTGTTGAATTCTTTCTTCCTTTTGGTTTCTGCCCTCCTAAGATTGGTCCGGTGACTTGTGTAACCTTCTTATAGGATGGAATTTGTGCTTAGTTTTTTGTTTGTTTGTTTGCTTTTCCTCTGATGGGCAAACCTGAGTGAGGTGGTAATCCTGTCTGCTGATGACTTGGTTTGTATTTTTGTTTTGTTTTTGTTGTTGTTTAGGTGAGGCATCCTGCACAGGATGCTACTGGTGGTTGGGTGATGCCAGGTTTTGTATTCATGTGGTTTCCCTTGTGGGAGTTCTCACTATTTGATACTCCCTAGAGTTAGTTCTCTGGTGGTCTTGTATCTTGGAATCAGTGCTCCTACTCCAAAGGCTCAGGCTTGACCTCTGGTGAGGAATGAATATTCCACAGGTTGCTTGTTGTGGTATTAAGTGAGATTAAAACAAATACCCAAAAGTGAGAAACCAAAGATAAACCCCAGATAAATGGCAGTTACAAAATCAGGCAAGTAATAATTAAAATAATGGAATATACACATATACATATATACCTATAAGCAAAATCAAAACAGTCCAACAAAAATAAAGTACAATAGATTGACTGCTGAATAAAGGAAACCAAAAATTATATCTACCAGTTAAGAACAAAATTAACTAAAGCACAGACTGGAAAACAAAACTAAACAAGGTGCCAAGTGGGGAATTAAGCAATGAAAACAAAAGTAACAAATATGTTGAGAAGAAAGGAAAGAAAGAAAAGAGAATAGATGTGCTGAGTTAAACAGAGGTAGTTAAAGAAGATTTATATATATTAAAGATTAACTGCAAAGGGAAAAGAGCAGTAGGAAAAGTAAACAAGGGAATAAATGTAAGAAAAATAATAATAGGTTTAAAAAATTAAGATTAAAAAAAAGAGAGAGAAAAGAAAATAAATAAGAAAAAAAAAGGCGGGGATGGGGGGTGGGGTGCGGGAAACTCCACAGAACTGCAAAAGCCCAATGTAAGGGCAGAGGTTTATAACAATAAAAAGTGTGACTTAAAATAAAAAAGAAACTCAGAAGTTTAATTAGGTTTCATAGTGCCAATAAAATAGACAATTGCCACAGAAGTGTGGGGGTGGGGGGAAGAAGGAAAAAAAAAAGAAAAAGAAAAAATGAAAAAAAAATCCAAAAAAATCTACAGAGCAAGTCAAAACGTAAGAATAACCAATGTTTTTCTTGAGTCGCCACTGTCAGAGTCTTTTCCCTCACTGGGAGTCACAGTCCAACTCACCTCCCTAGGATGCCCTCCAACACTGTGCTGATCTCTGGACCTGCTGTAGGGGCAGAGAATCCCCCCCTCGTCGCCCCCCACCGACAGTTAAGCTTGGCAGGCCACAGTCCACAGGGTCACAAAGAGTTGAAAACGACTGAAGGGACCCTGTGTGCATACATGTAAGACGTTTTTGTCTGTGGCAGCTCTGCCCCAGGGAGGGTTGAGCACCAGGATGGCACAGCTGCTTGTGACACGGGGACCATGCAGCACTGAGTGTGCAGGGACATGGACTACTTAAGCTGCAGGAGTTATGGCCCCATTAGAGTCGTTTTTTGAGCCTCTGGTAGCTGGCGATCAGAAGGCCTCTTTGGCTAAGTCTTTCTCTGTAGCTCTGCCCATTCAGGCACTTAGAGGGCTCACTTGCCTGTGGTCCTTCTCTGCTGTTCTGCACCTCAGGCACATAGAGTGCCCCCTGGCTGGAGTTCTGCTCTGTAGATCCGCATGTCAGGCACTCCAAGGGGCACCCTGGGTGGGGTCCTACTCTGTAGTTCCCCGTGTCAGGCACTTGATCGGCCAGCCTCTCTATTTTTCAGCTGCTGATACTGGCCTATGGGGAGAGAGAATCTATGGTGATGGCTCCACCCTCTACATATAACAGCAGTATCACCTTGCCTCCATGGCTTCCTGGCTTTCATCCCCAGGCATTTCCCACCACAATCTCCTCCCTCACATCCCCTTGATCCATCTCTCCACAGTCAATAGCACCCCTTGCTATGGGATTGCTCCACAATCCCTAAACTTCAGCTCTCAACTGCTGTGTCTTTTAGGGGACTTGCATCCCTGTCTGGGGGTATGTATGTCTGTGGCAAGGACTGTCTAATTTTCATTCCCTTTAAGGTGCCATGGATCAGCTGTTTCACTCTCGGCCTTAAATGTTTCTCGTCTGACTCAGTTGCCCCCTTTCGGGAACTGGACCCCTGCTTCAGGTGCCCCACCTGCTGAGGGCAGGTCCAGTCCTACTAACACTCCTGTTTTTCCCCCTAGTTCCTTCATCCTACCAAGTTTTGCGTGGTTCTATATATTCTTTTCTGCTGGTCAGGTACTCCTGTCCACTCTCAGCTGGTGCTCTGCACACACTTCTGTGTCTGAAGGTATATTCCTGATGTATTGTGGAGAGAGATGTACGCCATGCCCACCTACTTCTCCACCATCTTGTTCTCTGTCCTGCAGCTTGTCTTCATAGGCTGTATTTTACTAGCTTATGTTTACTCTTCCTTGAAGGAAATGGATCTATACCTGGGTTTTATAATCACATCCAACTTATCTCACTCACCATGTACCTGAGTGTGTGTTCAGTCTTCTCATGTGCATGACAAGAGAACAAACTGTTATACGGTGCCCATTGCCACTTCTGGAGTTTGGCAGCCTTCTGCCTGTTGAACCCTGTTGAGGTTTAAGACTGTGACACGCCTCCTCCAGCTCCCCACTCCAAATTCCTTCTGTAACAATTTGAATCCACAAGCTAGATGAAAAGAGAAAACTCAAAAATTCCACTCATATGACTCTTTTAATGCATGCACATAAGACCTGTTCCTCCTATTAAGCCTGTTGTTCTCTGAGTGTTGCAATCTCTATATGGAGAATAGAGAGGTATTATAGAAAGAGAGGCAAGATGTCTTGGGGAAGAGAAAACATGAGAATACCATCTTGCTGGCTTCAAAAAATAGAATCCACACAGATGCAGGATTCATGCTCAGTGTTTAGTTAGGTCATATCATCTTTTTGAGTGGGACAAGCAGTGAGGGAATAAAAATATACTTTCTTTCCATTATCTTGCTTTTCAGAAAAACAGGTTTCCTCTCTTTTTCAGAAACATAATGTGTGTGTGGGACGTTTTCCAGTCCCATTTCATCATTTTAATTCTAATTTTCAGGGAATGTTTAAGTTTTATTCTTTTCTCTGACCTCTAAGTGGGCAATAACTATTTACGTCTTGCCATTTTACTTGTGACAATGTCTGGAATATCTTCAGTTCAGTTCTGTTCAGTTCAGTTGCTCAGTCGTGTCCGACTCTTTGCAACCCCATCAATCCCAGCACGCCAGCCCTCCCTGTCCATCACCAACGCCCAGAGTTCACTCAGACTCACATCCATCGAGTCAGTGATGCCTTCCAGCCATCTCATCCTCCGTCTTCCCCTTTTCCTCCTGCCCCCAATCCCTCCCAGCATCAGAGTCTTTTCCAATGAGCCAATTCTTCGCATGAGGTGGCCAAAGTATTGCAGTTTCAGCTTTAGCATCATTCCTTCCAAAGAAATCCCAGGGCTGATCTTTACAATGGACTGGTTGGATCTCCTTGCAGTCCAAGGGACTCTCAGGAGTCTTCTCTAAAAACACAGTTCAAAAGCATCGATTCTTCAGCACTCAGCTTTCTTCACAACTCTCACATCCATACATGACCACTGGAAAAACCATAGCCTTGACTAGACGGACCTTTGTTGGCAAAGTAATGTCTCTGTTTTCAACCTGCTATCAAGGTTGGTCATAACTTTTCTTCCAAGGAGTAAGCGTCTTTTAATATCATGGTTGCAGTCACCATCTGCAGTGATTTTGGAGCCCCCCAAAACAAAGTCTGACACTGTTTCCACTGTTTCCCCATCTATTTCCCATGAAGTGATGGGACCAGATGCCATGATCTTTGTTTTCTGAATGTTCAGCTTTAAGCCAACTTTTTCACTCTCCTCTTTCATAGGTTCCCAATAAATAATTAATCTAATAAGTAGATAGTTGTCACTATTGTTATATTACTGGGGTATTAGGAAAAAATATATCAAGGACAATTAGCCAGGAGAAATTTTCAACTAGATTTTCCTATCTTAATTGGAAATCTCAGGGCCAATTTTATTTCTTCCCCACCTAATAAGATGGCTAAAACTATAACATAGGCTAATGACTTGACCTGGGAACTTTGATATGCCAGAAATTGTATTAAGATCAATCATTCATTCCACATGCATGCATTGGAATACATTGTATGTGCCAATTTAGGTTGGTTCTATGTCAAGGTAGAATTCCTTCCAGTCCCATGAAGAATGAGGATTTGGAAGTGGCTATGTATATATGATTCTTTACTGTATGAGCCACCAGGGCTTCCCAGGTCCGCAGTGGTAAAGAACCTGCCGATCAGTGCAGGAAACATAAGAGACGTGGGTTCAATTCCTGGATCAGGAAGGTACCCTGGAGTAGGAAATGGCAACCCACTCCAGTACTCTTGCCTGGAAAATTCCATGGACAGAGAGGAGCCTGGAGGCTTATAGTCCATGGGATCACAAAGAGTCAGACACGACTGAACGACTAAACATATGTACATACATATGTAAATATGAAGAGCACAGATTAAATATGCAAATATATTTTATATTAAAATAATTGCTATCAGTTTGAGATATGATCAGTTCAGTTCAGTTTAGTCACTCAGTTGTGTCCCACTCTTTGTGACCCCATGAATCACAGCACACCAGGCCTCCCAGTCCATCACCATCTCCCAGAGTTCACTCAAACTCATGTCCATTGAGTCGGTGATGCCATCCAGCCATCTCATCCTCTGTCTTCCCCTTTTCCTCCTGCCCCAATCCCTCCCAGCATCAGAGCCTTTTCCAATGAGTCAACTCTTCAAATGAGGTGGCCAAAGTATTGGAGTTTCAGCTTTAGCATCAGTCCTTCCAAAGAAAACCCAGGGCTGATCTCCTTTAGAATGGACTGGTTGGATCTCCTTGCAGTCCAAGGGACTCTCAAGAGTCTTCTCCAACACCACAGTTCAAAAGCATCAATTCTTCAGTGCTCAGCTTTCTTCACAGTCCAACTCTTGCATCCATACATGACCACTGGAAAAACCATAGCTTTGACTAAATGGACCTTTGTTGGCAAAGTAATGTCTCTGCTTTTCAATATGCTATCTAGGTTGGTCATAATTTTCCTTCCAAGGGGTAAGCGTCTTTTAATTTCATGGCTGCAGTCACCATCTGCAGTGATTTTGGAGCCCAAAAATATGAGATATGATGGAGTTATATAAAATGTACAATGAGACCCAGAAAGAGTGACATTTGAGTTATGTTTCGGTTATTAAGAGAATAAAGACTAAGATTTATGGAGGATGGTGATGTAAAAGAAAGAGCACTTCTGGGAAAGATAGCAAAAGCTGTGGTCTGAAATGGTCAGAGATTTGCATGTAGTTAATTGTGATTGAAATAGGAGGATGGAAAATAACTGGAAGAGTTTTGAAAGTTCAGTTACCCATGTATGGGTCACTGATGATAATTTTCACCTAGGATTCATGGATGGTACTAGATTCAGACTGGTGGTAGATCATAAGCCAGAGTGATAATGACTGGAAAAGATTTTTTGGTTTGCCTAATTTGTGCATGCACTGACAAAAGATTCATAAATTCAATGCAGATACAAATAATTGAATACAGACCACATAGATGAATGTAAAAGGAAGCATTATCTTGTAAGAGCAAGAGAATGATCAGCCCCTGTTGATTCACAGGTGGTTGCTCTTTAGGAATTTGCAACATGCTGAGTGGGTGATAAAATTGAAAATGATCTTACCTTGTTACTGTTGTTTAGTCACTCTTTGCAACTCCATGGACCATAGCCCACCAGGCTCCTCTGTCTGTATAACTTCCCAGACAAGAATGCTGGAGCGTTGCCGTTTCCTCCTCCAGAGGATCTTCCCCATCCAGGGATTGAACCTGTGTCTCTTGAGGTTCCTGCATTGCAGGTGGATTCTTTACCACTGAGCCACTAGGGAAGCCCTTTCTAACTATATTCTTAATAGTTATCTCGCTGTTGATACCGAGCAGAAATATCTGTTGGGTCCACATGCAAGATATTAAACTTAAAAACCTAGTTGTAATGTTTTTGAGAAAAAAAACTGAAGAATGGGAGTATCCACTAAGGCAACTGATTTATGGTTTTCCTTTAATAAAAAAAATTAACATGGTTTTCCTTTAATAAAGATCATATAGACAATATTTTGAAGAATTGTATATCTTGACAAACATTTGAATCCATCACTAAGCACTGGTTCTGAATTATTTGATATTTTACAGTTTTGCTCTGTCTCCTGGATCCCCCTGTTCTGTTTTGGGTATTAGAGTTACTAGATTTCAGGACTGGGGGCCTTAGACTCTGTCGACTTGTGCTGTTCAATATGGTAGCCATGAAACATGGTAGCTATTGAACATCTGAAATGTGGCAAGTCTTAATTGAGATGGACTGTAAGGGTAAAATGCACACCTGATTTCAGACTTCATTTGAAGAAAAGAACATATTTCTTTCATAGTTAAATATATATGTATAAATAGCTGATTTCATCTTTTTTAGTTTTTGATGTGACTACTAGAAAACTTTAAATAACATGACTCATATTTCTATTGAATAGTATTGCTCTAGAGCATAGAAAAATTGTCATAGGATTGTGAGTCTAGTGATATAATTTGCCTAGATGTCAGTGACTATGTGAACTTTAATCATTCTATTAGCCCAGAACATTCTGATTATCAGTTTAGTTCAGTTCAGTTCAGTCACTCAGTCATGTCCGACTCTTTGCAACCCCATGAAATTGCAGCACACCAGGCCTCTCTGTCCATCACCAACTCCTGGACTTCACCTAAACTCATGTCCATCAAGTTGGTGATGCCATCCAGCCATCTCATCCTCTGTCGTCCCCTTCTCCTCCTGCCCCCAATCCCTCCCAGCATCAGGGTCTTTTCCAATGAGTCAACTCTTCAAATGAGGTGGCCAAAGTATTGGAGTTTCAGCTTTAGCATCAGTCCTTCCAATGAACACCCAGGACTGATCTCCTTTTGGATGGACTGGTTGGATCTCCTTGCAGTCCAAGGGACTCGCAAGAGTCTTCTCCAACACCACAGTACAAAAGCATCAATTCTTTGGTGTTCAGCTTTCTTTACAGTCCAACTCTTGCATCCATACATGACCACTGGAAAAACCATAGCCTTGACTAGATGGACCTTTGTTGGCAAAGTAATATCTCTGCTTTTTAATATGCTATCTAGGTTGGTCATAGCTTTCCTTTGAAGGAGTAAGAGTCTTTTAATTTCATGGCTGCAATCACCATCTGCAGTGATTTTGGAGCCCCTAAAATAAAGTCTGAAACTGTTCCACTGTTTCCTCATCTATTTCCCATGAAGTGATGGGACCAGATGCCATTTTCTTAGTTTTCTGAATGTTGAACTTTAAGCCAACTATTTTGCTCTCCTCTTTCACTTTCATTAAGAGGCTTTTTAGTTCCTTTTCACTTATACATATCCCCAAATAAGTACCTATTAGATTCGTGTTGTTTTTTTTTTTAACTTGTGAATCTAAACTTTTGTTAAGAAAATCTACTCTTTAAGTCTTTGACCACATGACTTTTTGTTGACATAATGACGATTTTGGTAATCTAGCTGTCACAGTTACATTTCAGGCAAGATCAGTAGGCTAACTGATCTTTCAAGTCTGGGGAAAGATAAATTTCAGCTTCTCTGATGGAAATGGCTTTGAACTAGAAGTCAGAAGATCCAGATTACCGCCAAAGCTTTCTTGGCCACTTATAGACAGCTTACGTATTCTCTAGTAATATTTTGCTGGGATTCAACAATGTGTTTCCATATATATACAAAGGGGGAAAATGGTAATAGCAACACAACTGATCTCCAAGGTTATTGTGGCAAGTTTAGGTATAAGATGATAATTACAGTACAAGATGAGCTTAAGGTATCATAGCTTGCACTTTCATAAGAATTTTTGTCTGTAAGAAACTTTGCAGTGTTTTTTAAAGAATAATGGGAACTTCCTTCCCAAAGCCCATAAAGGGCCAGTACAGATTGTAATTGGTTATTATTGGTTATTGTCTTGGGATAAAAGCAGCTGGCAGTTACCCTAAAGCACATATCTAGTGACTAGTTGATCTTGATCTTGGATGAATCAATTTTAAAAAAATCCACCCCCTTTAAAATGGAGATAGAGTGGGGTGAGTTACAGTAAATCTCAGGCCTTTGAAACAATTAAGGAGGGAGACTCGAGTGACTGAAATTTGAGAATCAAGTGTGAGTAGTAGTTGATTATTAACTAATACTGAGTTGAATAGCAAATAAAGGGGCCTTTTCTATAAATCTTTAGATTAATGTTTATATCTTAATGGTGTGAACCTTTTATTTTTTTAGTAAAATACCGTATTAATTAACTGGACTCAGCAAGGAGAAGGTAGCCTTTCTTAATTTTTGACTGAAATGATCCCCTAAAATAAATCAAGAAAAAGAAGTATAATGTTGTGTGGTTAAATTGTGCCACTCAAAGAAGCTATTCTAAGCATCAAAATCACTTATATTCTTTTGGAAATGCTTGTTACTGTGCTCTTTTCCTTCCTTTCTGCATTAAAAAATAATTTAAAAAGCAAAATAAGAAGATCTGATGCTGCATTATCCTTTAACTGTTTCTTGCTTCCCTAAAATTCTACTTGCCTGAAATACATTTATAGTTTCTTCAGTGCCTATAGAAAGAGAGGCCAAACTTTTCCAGAATGTGCCTTATATTTAAGCTCCAGCTTCATACACTTAATTAGTAGTCTGTATTCATCCTCTGCTACATTTAATCTCATTCTCTTTTGAAGTTATTGTTTTCATGCTTGTTTATATGCTAGTCATTGTGCTCAATGATTTGCACGCATTATTTTGCTTAATCTTCTCCCAAACCTTAATATCACCATCTCTGAATTGAGAGGATAACTGATGGAACCCGGCTCCTCTCATGCAGAGCTCATCATTTACTCCATGACTGTGCTCTTTGCCCAGTGTACACAGCTTGGAGAACAGGCATTGCCACATAATACTTAGTTTACGGTTTAATCACTTCACTTCACCTGCCCATATACATTAGCAATAAGTCATAAGGAGCCCTCTTCTTAAGCTATGTGTATCATCTTCTATCCAGCAGTGAGTCCCAAACCTTTGTGGCACCAGGGATGAGTTTTGTGGAAGATGTTTTTTCGATGGACTGGGAGGAAGGAAAGGTTTTGGGATACTTCAAGCACATTATGTTTATTGTGCACTTTCAGTTCAGTTCATTCGTTCAGTCATGTCTGACTCCTTGCAACCCCATGGACTGCAGCATGCCAGGCCTCCCTGTCAATCACCAACTCCCGGAGCGTACTCAAACTCATGTCCATTGAGTTGGTGATGCCATCCAACCATCTCATCCTCTGTCGTCCCCTTCTCCTCCTGCCTTTAATCTTTCCCCACATCAGGGTCTTTTCCAAGGAGATAGTTCTTTGAATCAGGTGGCCAAAGTATTGGAGTTTCAGCTTCAGCATCAGTCCTTCCAATGAATATTCAGGACTGATTTCCTTTAGGATGGACTGGTTGGATCTCCTTGCAGTCCAAGGGACTCTCAAAAATATCTTTTAATTTCATGGTTGCAGTCACCATCTGAAGTGATTTTGAAGCCACAAAATATAAAGTCTGCCACTGTTCCTACTGTTTCCCCATCTGTTTGCTGTGAAGTGATGGGACTGGATGTCATGATCTTAATTCTCTGAATGTTGAGTTTTAAGCCAATGTTTTCACTTTCATCAAGAAGCTCTTTAGTTCCTCTTCGCTTTCTGCCAAAAGAGTGGTGTCATCTCCATATCTGAAATTATTGATATTTCTTCTGGCAATCTTGATTCCAGTTTGTGCTTCATCCAGCCCAGCATTTCTCATGACGTACTCTGCATATGAGTTGAATAAGCAGGGCGACAATATACAGCCTTGACATACTCCTTTCCCAATTTGGAACAAGTCTGTTGTTTCGTGTCCAGTTCTAACTGTTCCCTCCTGACCTGCATACAGATTTCTCAGGAGGCAGGTCAGGTGGTCTGGTATTCCCATCTCTTTAAGAATTTTCCAGTTTGTTGTAATCCACACAGTCAAAGACTTTGGCATAGTCAATAAAGCAGAAGTAGGTTCATGACATTGTACAGGAGACAGGAATCAAGACCATCCCCAAGAAAAAGAAATGCAAAAAAGCAAAATGGCTGTCTGAGGAGGCCTTACAAATAGCTGTGTAAAGAAGGGAAATGAAAAGCAAAGGAGAAAAGGAAAGATATACCCATTTGAAGGCAGAGTTCCAAAAATAGCAAGGAGAGATAAGAAAGCCTTTCTCAGCGATCAATGCAAAGAAATAGAGGAAAACAATAGATGGGAAAGACTAGAGATCTTTTCAAGAAAATTAGAGATACCAAGGGAACATTTCATGTAAAGATGGGCACAATAAAGGACAGAAATGTTATGGACCTAACAGAAGCAGAAGATATTAAGAAGAGGTGGCAAGAATACACAGAAGAACTGTACAAAAAAGATCTTCATGGCCCAGATAATCACAATGGTGTGATCACTCACCTAGAGCTAAACATTCTGGAATGTGAAGTCAAATGGGCCTTAGAAAGCATCACTATGAACAAAGCTAGTGGAGGTGATGGAATTCCAGCTGAGCTATTTCAAATCCTAAAAGACGATGCTGTGAAAGTACTACACTCAATATACCAGCAAATTTGGAAAACTCAGGAGTGCAGGACTTTTACAGCATCATCTTTTATGATTTGAAATAGCCCCACTATAATTCTATCACCTCCACTAGCTTGTTTGTAGTGATGCTTCGTAAGACCCACTGGACTTCAATTTCCAGGAGGTCTGGCTCTAGGTGAGTGATCACACCATTGTGATTAATCTGGGTCATGATAATCTTTTTTGTATAGTTCTTCTGTGTATTCTTGCCAGGTTTTCTTTCTGCTTCTGTTAGGTCCATTCCATTTCTGTCCTTTATTCTGCCCATCTTTGCATGAAATGTTCCTTTGGTAGCTCTAATTTTCTTGAAGAGATCTCTAGTCTTTCCCATTCTGTTCTTTTCCTCTATTTCTTTGCATTGGTTGCTGAGGAAGGCTTTCTTTTATCTTATTGCTATTCTTCAGAACTTTGCCTTCAAATGGGTTTATCTGTCCTTTTTCTCCTTTGCCTATTGCTTCTCTTCTTTCAACAGCTATTTGTAAGCCCTCCTCAGACAACCATTTTGCCTTTTTACACTTCTTTTTCTTGGGGATGGTCTTGATCCCTGCCTCCTGTATAATGTCAAGAACTCCGTCCATAGTTTTTCAGGCACTCTGTCTATCAGATCTAATCCCTTGAATCTATTTCTCACTTACACTGTATAATCATAAGGGATTTGATTTAGGTCATACCTGAATGGTCTAGCGGTTTTCCCTACTTTCCTCAATTTGAGTCTGTATTTGGCAATAAGGAGTTCATGATCTGAGCCACAGTCAGCTCCTGGTCTTGTTTTTGTTGACTGTATAGAGCTTCTCCGTCTTTGGCTGCGAAGAATATAATCAATCTGATTTCGGTGTTGACCATCTGGTGATGTCCATGTGTAGAGTCTTCTCTTGTGTAGTTGGAAGAGGGTGTTTGCTCTGACCAGTGCATTCTCTTGGCAAAACGCTATTAGGCTTTGCCCTACTTCATTCTGTACCCCAAGGCCAAATTTGCCTGTTACTCCAGCTATTTTTTTACTTCCTACTTTGGCATTCCTGTCCTTTATAATGAAAGGACATCTTTTGGGGGGTTAGTTCTACAAGTTCTTGTTGGTCTTCATAGAACTGTTCAACTTCAGAAACTGCACTTTATTTCTATTATTGTTACATCAGCTCCACCTCATATCATCAGGCATTAGATCCTGGAGTTTAGGAACCCCTCTTCTATACAATACACACCTAGAATTATCATTTGTGGTGTCTATGGTAACTCTTGTGCCAAAAAAAAATACCTTGGACTAATAGATGGTTTAAAAAAGCTTTATTGAGGATGATGATGATAATGATAACTATTAACATTTGGCATTAACAGGTGATTCAATTTCTATTCTCTTCCCACACAGACTTCTTAAAACTTCAACCTTTGAAATCTTCCCACATTTTTCTATCCAGGCAGTTCAACTTCATTTCTACACTTCACACCCAGAACCTCCACAGAGTGGGAAGCTCAGCTATCAGATTTTAGGAACTAGTCTTCTTTTGAAATAAAAACACATTCCAGTCTCAGGAAGTGGGTCATATCCTAGCAACAATAAGGAGCTGAGACTGGGCACATCTGCCAAGGATGCCAAAGTGAAATTTGATACTTTCCTAAACTACAGTTTTTAGATAATACACATATTAATTAAAACCTGCCTCTTATAACACACACATTACAGACAGTGGTACCACACTCAGCAAATAAATGGGTTCTACTGCAAAGCCAGCAAAAATCTCATCTGTGCCTCTTCTAATCAATCAAATCATCCAAGCTCTTTGAGATAATTACATGGCATTGCAATGGGAATGGCAATGTAGTGGCTGACAGTTTTTGTTTTAAATGCCTTTATTTCCATTTTAGTTCCAACAAAAATGCTATAAATCCTGAGCTGTACTTACATTTATAATTTAAATGAACACATTAATGTACTGTATTATAAAAGCAGGATGAGAAGCCCTGTCACAGTATATTGCCAACACACTGAAGAAACCCTTTTCTTTATTACACACACAAACACATACACATACACAGACACACACACACACAGGCCTTGACCAAGGGGGAACACAGATACCACAAAAACCTGATGCTAGATAAGTCTGCTCAAGATATAATCAAACTTAAAAGCTTTTGCATGGCAAAGGAAATCATAAACAACCCACAGAATGGGAGAAAATATTTTCAAATTATGTGATCGACAAGGAATTTTCTCCAAAATATACAAACAGGTCAGCAGCTCAATTTAAAAATTTTTTTTTTAATGAGCAGAAGACTTAAATAGACATTTATCCAAAGAAATCATACAGATGGCCAAAGAGCACATGAAAAGATGCATAATATCACTGATCATTAAAAATAATTAAACAATTTAAAGTCTATTTTATTAAGGTATATTTTACATATAAAATACACCCATTTTAAGTCTATAGCATGAGGTTTGGAAAATATGTATCCACATATAATCAACACCAGAATCATACTATGGAAACTTCTCTCATCTCAAAAAATTCCCTCTTTGTTGGCATTTCCCTTATATTTTGGCTCAAGACAGCCACTGATCTGATTTCTTTTCTAATGCTTTATATAAATGGACTCATAAAGTATGCATTCCACTATATCTGGCTTCTTTTTTATAGCATAATGCATAATGTTTTCATATTGCTTTTGTTGTATTAGCAAATTGTTCCATTTTATTTCTAAGTGGTATTCTATTGTGTGACCATACCATAATTTGTTTGGAAGCTTTTGGCTATTATGAATAAATCTAAATGAGCATTTGTTTACAGATCTTTGAATAGCCAGGACACATGTTTTCACTTGTCTTTGATAAGTACATATGAATAAAGATGCTGTGTCATAGGAGAAGTATACATTTAGTTTTTAAAGTTTCTTTCTGGAGGAGTCTGCTACATTGTTTTCCAAATTGTTGAATGACTACATTCCCACTAGCAGTGTATGAGAGCTCCACTTTCTCCATATTTCCACCAACACTTGGCATTTTTGGCCTTTGTAATGTTAGCTATTCATATGGATATATAGTGATATCGTACTGCAGTTTTATTTTTTAGTCATAAATCCATGAAATTTATTTTTTAAATAAAAACAATAAGAAAAAATTAATACTGTGTGATGTCACTTATATAATGAATCTAAAAATGTTGAACTCACAGAACCAGAGAGTAGAATGGCGGTTACAAAAAACTATGGGGTAGGGAAAATGGGGAAATATTGGTTAAAGGGTACAAACTTTAAGGGATAAGATGAATATATCTTGGGATCTAATGTACAGCATAGTAACTATAGTTAATAATACAGTATTGTATAATTGAAATTTATTAAGAGATTACATCTTAAGTGTTCTTACCAGAAACCAAAGCCCTATATACTACACACACATATATATTATCATCATATTATGCACTCTAAATATATACGTACAAATTTTGTTTGTCAATTATGCCACAACAAGGCTTCCCTGATGGCTCAGTGGGTAAAGAATCTGCCTGCAATGGAGGAGGCAAAGGAGACATGGGTTCAATCTCATGGGTCGGGAAGATCCCCTGGAGAAGGTAGTAGAAACCCACTTCAGTATTCCGGCCTGGAAAATCACAGGGACAGAGGAGACTGACTCGCTACAGTCCATGAGGTTGAAAAGAGTTGGACACGACAGATCAGCCAACACACAGGCTGGAAAAGAAGCTATAAACATTGTTATAATCTATTTCCTTAGAGGTTACCCTCTATAGTGCTTTAGTCTCTATCACTGGAGTTTTAAATTTGCATTTTCCTGATGACTAAATGATACTGAGTATCTTTCCTGTGCTTATCAGAAAATCGTATTATCTTCTTTTGTGAATTGTCTTTTCATAAGTTTTTCTGTTTTTCAGTAGGTTGACTTCTTCTTCTTCTTCTTCTTTTTGAGCCTCCTTTATGTCCTAGATGGGCTTCCCTGGTAGCTCAGATGGTAAAGCGTCTGCCTACAATGCGGGAGACCTGGGTTCGATCCCTGAGTTGGGATGATCCCCTGGAGAAGGAAATGGCAACCCACCCCAGTATTCATGCCTGGAAAATCCCATGGACCAAGGAGCCTGGTAGGCTACAGTCCATGAGGTTGCAAAGAGTCGGACATGACTGAGCGACTTCACTTCACTTATGTCCTAGATATAAGCCATTTGTGAGACAGATATAATGTAAATATTTTCTCCTATTCTTTGGCTTTGCATTTTCAGCTTATTAATGCTCATTTGAAAGGCAGAATTTTTAGTTTAGGTAAAGGTTGGCTTACCATATTGTCTTTAATTTTGGCCTTAGGGATCTTGTCTAGGAAGTCTTTACCAACATTAGAGAATGCAAATGTTATAAATCTGGATTAAATGTTTAAGGTTATGACACATTTAGAGTTGCAGTATGAGGTAAATGTTGAGCTTTGCTTTTTCTGCACATTGAATTCTAGAACAATGTGTTGAGAAGACTGTCCTTTCCCATTGAATTATTGTGGCATCCTTGTCAAAAACAGTTGACCATATATTCATGTGTATATAGGGGGCAAGCATACGTTTAATTCTTTCTGTAATCTCTATTTTATTTCATTGATTAAATTCAATTCACAGGTCAGTTCTAAACTGTCTTGATTTGAAATAAGTCTTTAAACCCAGTAGTGTGAGTCTTCCAGCTTTATGCTTTTAAAAAGTATCTTAACTATTCTAAATCCATTTTATTTATCCATATAAACATTGGAATCATCAATTTCTACAAAGAAGAAAACTAGGTTTGTTCTAAAACTGTAATGTCTGTAGATAAATTTGAACAGAACATCTTTATAATATTGTCTTTTAATCCATGATTTACTATGTTTTAATTTTCCCTAGAAATTTGACAATTTTAAGTGTACAGAGAGTGAACTTATTTTGTAAACTTTATCCTTCAGAGTCTTATATTTCTGGCAATGTTGTAAATGGTATATGTTAATTTTCTTTTTTTTTGGCTACTAAGTAATTCAGTTGCTTCTGTATATTGATCTTATAGTCTGCAAATGTTACAAATTAACTTCCTAATTTGGGTAGCATTTTGGATATCTGCTAGGATTAATGCATGACTTTGTTTATAAAGGAATGATAAAGTGGCCTCTATTTTAACTATATCTAGGAGCACAATGCTTTCACTCCTTCTATAGATAAGTAAATTGAGATTAGAAAGATTGAGTGGTAAAGTGATGAAGAGAAAGGATTTGGGGTTTAGGCTGGAATCCAAATTTTTACCGTTTACTAGTTATAAACCTTGGGTAAGTTATTCTTCTGTCTTGGTTTCTACATATCTAACAAAAATATGCTGATGCTGATAAAAATAATAATACAAGTAATAATTTAATATTAGAAATTGTGTCTTACTACTGTTGTTATATTAACCAAGATAATGAATGTGAAGGTTTTAGCACAGTGCCTGGACACAGTGACAAGTTTTAGCACAGTGCCTCAGACACCAACCAATGATACTTGGGTAGACTTCTGAATTCAAGTTTAGGAATGTAATATTGATGAACAAGATAGATGTTTTCCCATTATTTATCAAAACTGTTTTTCCTTTAAAAAGTATCGAGAACAGGAAAAATATGTATTCAAGCCCATATGATAAATCCCCTTGAAGAAAAGACAAAGTAAACTTATTCAAAGGTATGTGAGAAGTCTTGTTTGTTTTTGTGGGGAAATTTTGACTGGAAGATTTGTAGGTAATGCGTGATATATTCTCAGTTCAGGGTCCCTACTAGTTAATTAATCCCAATGATGGATATCTTTAATTCTAGGTAATAATGAACAAATTCATAGTTCTTAGACTGTCACTCAAAGCACAAGTTTTAAAAGACTTATACACTTTTCTTTTTAAAACCCATAAAATCTCAAATGATCACAAGAAGGGCTTTGTAGAGAAAAACTAGGAAAAGCTAGCATGCGATTTATCATTGTCCAAAGATGATCCTCAAGATCTATCAGACTGCAAGGGGATATTTCAGCTCAGTCAGGGGGAATTTAGAAGTCTTTCTCTGCTGGCTGATCACAACCAGTGTGTCAGCCGACAACATACGCGTACTCTCAAATGACAACAGTGCTAGCTAATTAGCTCTTGTTTCTGTTTTGACTACTGACAGACTTAAATTATACTCATATTGTCGTGCAGAACAAATGCATTAGAAAGATTTGCCTTTGATCTAAATCATAAAATTAAAAAACATATGGCTAAAGATAATTTTGGCTTTAAAACCAAATATCCTATTTCAACAGAAGTTCAAGTTGACTTATAAAAATCCAGACATTACCTCTGAGATTGACATTACAAAATGTCCTGAATATCTCTGCAAATTCCTCAATCCTCTTATCACTTTGACTTTTTAAAGATTTAATGCTATAGTTGTAAGTATAAAGCATGCTCTTTATGTATAATTCTTGAACTAGAATAAATTTCATCCTTTCATTATGATTAAAAAGCTTTCCCTTTTCCTGATCCTTATAAACTTTTTTCCAACAATCTTTATTAAAGGTCAAGAAAATGGTTTTTATAAAAGCCAGAATAACATATCACTTGTAGTAATTTAAATTGCAGAAGAATTTGTACCTGTTTGCTGAGGAGCTCTGTAAAGCATTCTAGGAGTGTTGGAATATTTTCCTTTTAAAGACAAATGCTCCATGCTTGGCATGCTCTAGCCATTGTTGCACCCATTTGAAGACTTCTAGATTAGAGTTGAGCATGGGCAAAGCACCCCTCAAGGGAAAGTGTATGTGTTGGAGATCTTTGCCTTTTTCTATACTCCATTGGGCTTCCCAGGTGGTGCTAGTGGTAAAGAATCCACCTGCCAGTGCAGGAGACATAAGAAACATGGGTTTGATCCCTGGGTCAAGAAGATCCTTTGGAGGAGGGCATGGCAACCCACTACAGTATTCTTGCCTGGAGAATCCCATGGACAGAGGGGCCTGGCTGGCTACAGTCCATAGAGTTGCACAGAGTCAGACACAACTGACGCAACTTAGCACACACGCATACTCTACTGCTTTTCTTTTCCTTTTATTACTTCATTTTTCTTCTCAAAGAAACATAAAGAGACACCACTCAGAAATACAAGTATGCTTTCTGATGTCCTTGATTAGAAGCTGCCCAGACATTGAGAGGTGAAACCAAAATGATCATTTATATAATCCTTAATGCTGACTATTTTAAAACACACTGCAAAAAAATCCATTGTAAAAGGTAGGTTTAAATAGGCTCTTCTGTCTCCACTACATTGTCCTCATATCACTAAGATAATTTAACACTGAAATAAGCTTGTGTTGTGTACTCAGTTGCTTCAGTCGTGTCTGACTCTTTGTGACCCTATGGACTGTAGCCCACAAAGCTCCTCTGTCCATGGGATTTTCAGGCAAGAATATTGAGTGAGTTGCCATGTTCTCCTGCAGGGAATCCTCCAGACCCAGGGATCAAATCTGCGTCTCCTGCATTAGCAGGTGGCTTCTTTACCTGCTGAGCTGTTGGGAAATCAGCTTATGTAATCATAGAAGTTAAAGAGCTGCCACTGTCAACCTGTGCATTCCACAGCTTTCCAAAGGACTTTCACTAACACGATGTTTCAATACCTTGTGTCCAAGGAGTGGTCAAGGTTAATCAGTCAGCTTTCAACTTTCAACTGAAGAATATACCCCAGTGGAGTGGTAGCTATAATCATATGGTATTTTTAGGAAAGTGATACTCTGAAAAATAATATCATAATTATGTATTTATGAAATGTTGGTAAAAACTGGAGATTTAATAATGACTGCTAGAACACATCATTATATTTCTAAAAGAGATAAAATATGCACAGATAGAGTATCAATCAAATGAAGTATGACAAGTCTCAGTCTTGTTATCTTCTTAATGAATGCAGTACACAGTGTCATAAACGCCCTTACATCCTTGTCACATACTGTGAATTACAAAGAGAAATACCAAAGAGATGGTAAATTGACTTCCTGTGGACAGGGTCTAGTGTGTTAATCCTTTGTCCCTTTCTCACTTCCTGGATGCCTTTCATTAGTGAGCTCTCATACTCTAATAATCAATCCCCAAATACTCATAATTACTATTGCCATTTTCACAGTCACTGATATTTTTCGTGTGGTGAGTACAGTAATTATTTGTTAACAGCAACACATGAAAGTACGAATAAAATATCTTTATGTACAAAGTGGCAAGGCAGGATTTTGACCCAATATTTAATAATACACTTGCGAATTTTCTCTGTGTTAACATAGTGGAAAACAATAAATATAAACGTTAGGTAATATAAGAACAATGAAAAAGTAGAAAAGTCTCCGTGGATGAAAACTGTTGGTTCTGAAAACTTTAAACTCAAGGGACAGAGTTCATCAGTGAAACCACGTGCTGGTCTGTCAGGTTAACTGCTCACAGATGCCCCTCCTAAAATCCACTCTCCTAGGAATATGGTATTCCTATGAAATGCGGTAATGTGCTTCTTCACATCCTAAAGGACAGGGGAGCAGCATGATTCTTTCCGATTCTGTTAGATTACTACCGCATGTCATCTGGACATCACTTCATTGGGACAGGTGACTGGCAAGCAAGATTGGAAGTCAGGATTGATTCCACAGGGCTTTCTCCCCATGGAGCATTGAAGCTGAAGAGTAAGTCTGTTGGGGGAAAACAAAAAAGTTCAGATTACAAGAAAGGGAAGAAGTAGAGATGCTGGAGGGAGACCATCACTTGGTAAGAAATGTCAGAGACCAGCTGAATTTTTCCACCCAGTAAAGTCACTGAAGGGACTTCCCTGGTGGCTCAGACAATAAGCAATCTGCCTGCAATGTGGGAGACCTGGGTTCGACTCTGGGGTGAGGAAGGCCCCCTGGAGAAGGGAATGACAACCCACACCAGTATTCTTGCACGGAGAATTCCATGGACAGAGGAGCCTGGTGGACTATAGTCCATGGGGTTGCAAAGAGTCAGACACGACTGAGCAACTAACACACACACACAGAGTCACTGGAATGTCCCATACGCACTTCAACCTCAACAATTCTGAAAGGAGACCCACTAGAGTGCCTCCCAAACCCACTCCCTCTTGCTCAGTCATTCCAACCTTTTCTCTTACCCCCGCTCTCCATGCAGACAATCATGCTACAAGCATGGCCATACTCTATACCCCTGATAGTCCTCACCCACAATGCCTGCATTCACACAATCACCACCTCTGGAGAATTTTATTTTCCAGACACTTCTCTATTCCATACTGCTGCTCCAAATCCATTCCAGCTACAGACTTGGCTTAGCCAGAACTGCAATAGCCCTCTGACTTCTCTGCTTCTAGTTTTATCACTCTTGAATTAATCTTGCACATTAAATGTTCAGTGACGTGTTTCAAGCACAAATCTCACCATATTTGTCTTCTGATTAAAACACTTCACTGTACCCTATCACTAACGGGACATCATTCAACGTCTGTCGCTTGGGGTAAAAATGTGAGTCGTTATGAAGTTTATTGGCAACTTTCATGCTTTGCTGCTGTGTACTTATCAGGGAGAAGAACGAAGGGGCACTCTCCACCTCTCCTTCACAGGAAGGCTTTAGTTTATTACTTTGGGTTTTCTCATTTGCAGTACAGAAACAACTGTCTGTGTTGGTCTGAAAAGGAGCAGAAGCTGGAAGTTTCTGTGCTTTACTTGGGAAAGGGGCACGCGCCCCCCACATGGAAGGGCTTAGGTGCCCTTTCATGCTGCTGGTGGCAGTGCCGGTGGTTTGCTGGAATCTGGGAGAAGAATGACAAGGTGGGGCTGGGGTGGGCAGGGGCCCAGGGTGGAGACCTGCATTTCACTCCCTCGTGGCATGGTTGATGGAGGCAGGGCCTTTGGTAGGAACCAGTGCACAGCTGCCTTGCCTGGGAGGAAGCTGGACACTAGTTGCCATGGTTTGGGGGATGCTTTAAAGAGCCAGGAGTGGACAGAGGGTCCATGTCAAACCTTAGTCTGCAGAAGTGACTGTAAAGCAGGGCATTTCTAATGTCCTCCCGGAGCACCTGTGGCTGACAGATGGTCCAGCCCAGGCAAGAGCGTGGTGTAGTTCTAGAAGAAGTACAGTGATTATTGGGATGACTGAGAAACAGTCCCCACTCTCAGGTTTTGGCCTAATTTCCTGGGTGTGTTCTACATTCAAGGTCAGAGAGTCTCCCAAAATGAATAAATGGCTTCTTGATGGCATTAATAAAAAGGAAAGAATCTGATTTTATTCTGCTTAGGAAAAGAAAGCATTTCATTCTCTCCATGTGGAGTCCTGTACACTGGAGCTTAGCCAACCCCTCTTATGATCTGGTACCCTCAACTGCTTCACCCTCACTTATCAGCCCTGCTGGCACTGAGCTCTGTCTTCTAGAACGGTGCTTCCGACATTATCTATGGACCAGGTTGGCTTTTTTAAACATCTCTAATCAGTTGCAAACGTATTTTTAAAAATAAAATCACGAGTAAAATGTTGAAGCAATATCAGATTGCTATGACAATTTTAAATGCTTACACTCAGAGGCTGTACTTAATCTCACTGTGGAACAGAATCAACGGTTCATTGACCCTGCAACAGCTCTAGGGTAAACAGTTTTCTATAAAATTTTCCATGCCCCAGGCAGTTTCATAATTATTTGCATGTATACATGCTTTTCCCTGTGCCTAGAAAAACCTAGGTCACTTTTTCTCTTATCCTGTGAGTCTCAACTTAAATACTAAATTCTCTAAGAAATTTATCATTAAACTTCAAGGTACTATGGCTATCTTTATCTGACTCTTTGCGACCCTATGGGCTGTAGCCTACCAGGCTCCTCTGTCCATGGGATTCTCCAGGCAAGAATACTGGAGTAGGTTGCCTTCCCTTCTCTGGGGTATCTTCCCGATCCAAGGATTGAACCCTGGTCTCCCACACTGAGGAGGTCAGATTCTTTACCATCTATCTTATTTACCGTATTCTGCTAAAATGATCTTATTTGTATATCTTGCCATGAGTCTAAGCTTCTTCAGGACAGCAACCATGCCATGTTCCTCTTAATCCCTGGTCTAGTACTTAGCAGAGTAAGATTTCTGTCACTTTTTTCTTCAACTGAACCATAATCCTCTGTAGGTGAGCTTCCAAGTGAAGCTAACTGTTTGCAACATAGATCAGCTAGGTAAACATTTTGATTTGTTTGAATAAGATAATGGTCAGGATTAATATGGTACTGCTAATTTTTTCTCCTTAAAGATCAGAAATCAACAATAGGAACAAACTGGGGTTTTCACCAGAGTGTATTCCACATTGACAGTCTTTCTCAAGAAACGGATTTTGCTTGCTTCATTAATGATTTTATCCATTAGTTGATGTTCCAGTTTGAATGTTTATACAATACCAGCATAAACTTTCTTTCCAACATTATAATTCCTCTAAAGTTCAGTTTGCCAGCTTCAATGATAATACAAAACTTTATGGTCATGGAATCTTTCACAACCCTAAATATTACACATTTGTGATTCTCTAAAAAATTAATGATTGCTTTAATAATAAAGTATCATGTTAGATTCTTTAACCATATTGACAATACTTTATAAACAAAGGAGCAAAATGGTTTTAAGAGAAAAGACCATTCTGTCCTGGTTTTATAGATGTTGAACACAGTGTAAAGCATTATGAAGAAATTCGTTCAGGGCTATAGACTAGTATTGGAAAATAAATCTCTTTTTACTTGTGATGTTTTCTTTTTAGCCCTCATCATTCATTTTAAATGTAAGAAAAATAATTGAAAAACATATTAAGCTCTTCTGGAAGTTCAAGAAGATGCTTTCAGATTATCAAGGGTATCATTTAGAAAATTACAGAAGTAACAGTGAATTATATCTTGGAGAAAAGTGGAAACGGGTAATATTCCATTTTGTTAAGGATCCGTGGGAAGAGACTTTCATACAAGTTACTGGTCTTGCTTATCCTTGGTTCTTTATTGATCTGAAATCCCCCTCATATCTTAAATGGGCAGGTGACTCATAGCAGAATGGACAGGGGAACTACTGGCGAGGGAGTGACCAGGTGGCAGCCAGTCCCCTGCCTTCTACAGCATAGGATTGGTCTCAGAACAATTAAGAGGACTTCTGTTCAATTCTGAAATTGTTTTCCCTCTCATTTAAGATTTATCTTGGACGCTGTTGCTGTTTAGTCACTCAGTAGTGTCCAACTCTTTATGACCTCATGGGCTGTAGCCCTGCCAGGCTCCTCTGTCTATGGGATTTCCCAGACAAGAATGCCGGAGTGACTTGCCATTTCCTTCTCCAGGGGCTCTTTCCAACCCAGAGGTTGAACCTGTGTCTCTTGCATTGGCAGGCAGCCTTATATCTTGGACATGTTCCAGTTTGTTTCAGTTCAGCTCAGTTCAGTCACTCAGTCGTGTCTGACCCTTTGCAACCCCATGGACTGCAGCACACCAGGCCTCCCTGTCCATCACCAACTCCAGGAGTCTACTCAAACTCATGTCCATCGAGTTGGTGATGTCATCCAACCATCTCATCCTCTGTTGTCCCCTTCTCCTTCCTCCTTCAATCTTTCCCAGCATCAGGGTCTTTTCAAATGAGTCAGTTCTTCAAATCAAGAGGCCAAAGGAGTTTCAGCTTCAGCATCAGTCCTTCCAATGAATATTCAGGACTGATTTCCTTTAAGATGGACTGGTTGGATCTCCTTGCAGTCGAAAGGGACTCTCAAGGGTCCTCCAATGCCACAGTTGGAAAGACATGTTTATGTGCAATTAAAAAATTATCTTGAGAGCTGTGTAATGTCATCAATAGGATGAAAAATAATTTATTTGAAATTTCCATACCATTAGACATACTGTTTCTAAACGTTTGCTACTATTCTCTGTATACTAAGTTTTAATAATATTTCAATAATTTCCTCATGAAAATGTCCTAAAGTGAAGTTACTAGGTGACAAATGTGAAATTTTAAGTCTCTTAGCTAATATTACCAAACTGCTCTTCAAAAAGATTAATCCAATTAATCCAATTTATGCTGTCAAATGCAGCATATGAAATTATCTGTTTCACCAGTATGCTTTTTAAATACTGGAAAAAGAAAGCTCAATTAAATTGAAGGTTATAATTTTATATTGCCATTTCTATTTTCTCCTCTATGAATTGCCTGTTCATGGCCTTGGCTCATTAAAAAATTTTCCAATTTGTGTAAATGTCTTTGGGTATTTAGAATACTAATTAATTGGTCCCATATTTATGGTAAATGTTTTTCAATTTATAGTTTTCTTTATGACAATTTTTTATGTTTGAAAATTTTAAGTCATGATGTAGTAGAAATTTCTGTCTTGGAAATTGAGTTTTCTTATATTGTTTCATGGTTTGAAAATTCTTAATCAGACACATAATAAAACCTAACTACATTTTCTTCTACTGTCTTTCTTTTACATTAAGTTCTTTATACATTTCCCCCATGTAGATATGGCCTTCCCTGGTGGCTCAGATGGTAAAGAATCTGCCTGCAGTGTCAGAGACCCGGGTTCGATCCCTGGTCAGGAAGATCCCCTGGAGAAGGGAATGGCTTACCCACTCCACTGTTCTTCCCTGGAGAATTCCATGGACAGAGGAGCCTGGTGGGCTATAGTTCATGGAGTTGCAGAGTCAGACATGACTGAGCGACTAATAGCAATGTAGAGATACCATTATAGCTCAGTTGGTAAAGAATCTGCCTGCAGTGCAGGAGACCCTGGTGCAATTTCTGGGTCAGGAAGATCCACTGGAGAAGGGATAGGCTACCCACTCCAGTATTCTTGGGCTTCCCTTGTGGCTCAGTTGGTAAAGAATCCGTCTGCAATGTGGGAGATCTGGGTTCAATCCCTGGGTTGGGAGGATCCCCTGGAGAAGGGAAAGACTACCCACTCCAGTACTCTGGCCTGGAGAATTCCATGGACTGTACAGTCCACGGGGTCACAAAGAGTTGGACACAATTGAGCAACTTTCACTTTCATAAATAATATTAGCTAATGATCCTTCACAGTCATTATTAACCAGTTTTTTTTTTCAGCCTATTTGTTGGGATCAATAAGAAAAAAGATGTGCTTTCCTGCTCTGCATTTTTGCATAGAAATTCTGACCTAAGTAGAAGTTCTATGTAACAGCAAATCAATTCCTTTAGCTATGTCACCCTTGTCATGCCTAATTAATCATGAGAAAATTAATCTGAGAAGAAGATCAACAAAACATATTTGCACTGTTCAGTTCAGTCAGTTCAGTCGCTCAGTCCTGTCCAACTCTTTGCAACCCCATGAATCGCATCACGCCAGGCCTCCCTGTCCATCACCATCTCCTGGAGTTCACTGAAACTCAAGTCCATCAAGTTGGTGATGCCATCCAGCCATCTCATCCTCTGTCATCCCCATTTCCTCCTGGCCCCAATCCCTCCCAGAATCAGAGTCTTTTCCAACGAGTCAACTCTTCGCATGAGGTAAAAGAGCACAAATATGTATAGAAATACATGCAGCTAATATATTTCTAAAATTTGAAACTTAACAAAAGTTGTTTTTGCACTAAGAGCCATTTTGAGGGTGGTATCAGCTAATATCTGTGAGCAAAGTAAATTACACAGGGAAAGTTTAAACTAAGATAATCATTTTCTTATTCTGAAAAATTATGGTTCCTAAATGTAGCAATAAATATGCAATGAAAAGATAACATTTTTTGAAACTCTTACTGACCTTTCTCTGTTGACATGAAGGTCTCAGATTTTAGAACTAGACTGAAGTGATGAAGTGTATCAATCATGCCATGTAGTTTTAAATCTTTTTCTCTTAATTATTTTCTTATTTCTTGTGTGTACTTTCATGCTCTCACTAGACAAACTTCACAGAGAGGGCAATGATCATAGATGAAAGGTATTCTAGAATTCCATTAAATATAATACTCTGCACTAAATAGATGATCATTATATGAAGGAGCAGGCATCAAATACATCTAGAAATTTATACCGAGATGAACATTTTTAACACGAGTTAATGTTTCCATACAAGTGTGTGCTGTTACCTACAGATCCAAAGACTTCTCAGCTTTTTTCTTCAACTTCTAGGTCAAATGTGTGTGCTAAGCTCGTTCAGTTTTGTCTGACTATATATTTGTGACCCTATGGACTGTAGCCCAGGCTTCCCTGGTGGCTCAGTGGTAAAGAATCCACCTGCAATGCAAGAGCCTCAGGAGACGTGTGTTTGATCCCTGGGTTGGGAAGATCCTCTGAAGGAGGGCGGGGCAACCCACTCCAGCGTTCTTGCCTGGAGAACCCCATGGGCAGGGGAGCCTAATGGGCTTCAGTCCATGAGGTCTCAAAGACTCGGACACGACTGAAGCGTGTCTGTGACACACAGACTGTAGCCTGCCAGGCTCCTCTGTCCACAGGATTCTGCAGGCAAGAATACTGGAGTGGATTGTTATTCCCGTCTCCAGGGGATCTTCCCAACCCAGGGATCAAACCCATGCTTCCTGTGTCTCCTGCACTGCAGGCAGACTCTTTAGCTCTGAGCCACAAGTGTATTCTATTTATCATGAATTTCTGAGCCGATATTTGATAGTTGATACCTTAGAAAGCAATGACTGGTTACTACATTTAAAGTTCAATGATTCAAGAGAAATAAAATGAAAAGGGGTAAGACAGACAGAAAATAGAATTGACCAATGTCGAGCATGTCTCTTCCCATTACTTTCACCTTTACTCTTCAGAACATTGTAATGCAATTCCACAATTACTCAGAAAGGCAACAGAAATTATTTACCTCTGCAAATCCAAAAACAAGAGATTAGAGGCTAGGAATATTTTTAGCAATAATTTTTAAAGTACAAAAGTGGAAAGGAACACGAATTGGGTGATAATTCATTTTGTTGAGCTTGTTTGGATCAGCATTTGTCCTTATTTTCTGTACAGAGACTGTGTTGAGGCTGCCTCCTATATAGAGACTTTTCTTTTGTTTTCTTTCCAACTGAACACTTCATCTTCCTCCAAAGTGGACAATTAGTTACCAAGATTTGAGCATGTTAATAATCTGGAAGGTACTGTTTTTCAATAGGCACAGGATTGCAAAGGAACCATGGCTGTTACGGAAGGAAGCTTTCCACGCGCTAGTGAGGGCTTGAACACGTGTCTCTGAGTTTCTAACTTCTCAGCTTCTCGAATCTTGCGTCTGAAAGAGCTTCCTCTCTCATCCTAACCTACCTTTTGCTGACTAGAGAAGGATGAAATTCTGCATATGTCTGGATAATACTCCTTTGTGTATCTCTCCTGCTTCTAGCCAAAGAAGCATCATTTACTCAATAAACACTGGCTGAGTATCCATAACAGCATTGTACTTGTACTAGGAAGTAGACACAGGTAGTGGACGTAACAGTGATATCCCCCCTCCCCTGGACACTACCCAGAGTGACTACCATTGTGGTCAGGCCAATTCAGGGCATATACCTATTTGTCCTTTTGTTTTTTTCACCGTTAGTTACCATAAAGTAAATTTTTCTGCAGATCCTAAAAATTACAAGACACTGTGAGGGCATGTACTTAATGTTTCTTGTGAAACCTAAAGTCAGAAGAGAGTTTTCTTATGCAATTGTAGAAAGGCAAGAGACCATCCTATGCTAAGCCGGAAAGGTCGACTCCAGCAGGCCTGAAGTTGGCCTGAGTTGTTTCACTGCAATAAGACATACACCTGCATCGCATGGACTCCTGGTCAGAGCATGGATCACACAGAACGACAGTTGCTCATGTCCAGAGGTTTGAGAGCTTTCAATTATTCATTGATTAACAATTAGTGTAATGAGATTGAAGACTTTGCACTGGTCTCACTGAGACACCCGGAAGGCTCTGTCACTCCTCTGGTTATACAGCAAGACTGTGCCTTCCTGAATACCCAGGTATATGGACTCCCAGCTGAGAGCGTGTTTTGGATCACCTTGTTTGAGGTGCTTTGTGTGCACATCCATCGTTCCTAGTCCCAGAGAGAAAGCACACCTGAGTGTGGTCCTTACAGAGGAAGCACACTTGGGTCTCCCATCTGGCATCTCTGGACCCCTTGCCCTGAGCCAACCTTTGGCTGTGATGTGCTTCTTTATCTTTAGGCAGCTGATGTATCAAATTTTTTTTTTCATAATAAATCACAAATTTGTAAGCACAGTCATCTGGGGTCCTGCAATCCTTCCCCAGCAATAGAACCCTGTCTAACTGCCACTGGAAGTGTGCGTATGCTGACCCGGCTAGAGGCAAAGAGCAGTTATGAGGGACCGCTACCAAAAGGCAGAAAGAATGGACTGCACTGTCCCTGAGGGAGGCAGGACAACTGGAAGAACTCTTCTACAGCCCCCAAGACATTTATTTCTCTGGCAAGTGTTCTTCGTGTTTGTTTTTAGACAAATAGAAAATGATGGTTTCACTGACACAAGCCATGGTTATAAAAGTATAAAAATAATCTGAGCTGCAGCAGGCTAACAAAACAGATATTAATGAGTATCTCAGTGAACGAAATTAGGAAACTTACATATTTATTGCCCAGGTGTGGAGAGGATTCATCAAGCTGTCAGTTCTTGGTTTTTCCTTGTGCAGAGTGTTCCCCTAAAAACAGAAGATATGTTTTGCTCAGAGAGTGAATAAGGATGAAAATAAAAGTTTCTCAGGTTGTTTTTTTTTTTTTTTTTCAAAGAAAGTCCAATTTCCCCTCAAGAATGTCATCAGAGCCACAATTTACCTCTTGGTATTTTTACCTGGAAATCCTTCCCCAGGATTTATGAGCTTTTTCGGCCATTGTTTATTTTTACCCTAGAGGAGTGATGCTGACTCGCTCCCTGCTGGTAGATGGTGTGAGCTGGGAGGTGATAGCAAGAGAGGCACCCAAGAGAATGAGTTATCGAATTTTGCTTGGTCCATGAGCTGGCTCTGCCTAAGCAAAACTATGTCATATATTTAAAGTGCCATTTTATCAGAAAAACACTCAAGGTTCCTCTGTTTAAATAATTCCATGAGAGTTTTGTGAAAATGGATTTATAGGCCAACATGAATACTCTGATGACTTACAAAGCAGCGCAGGGAACATTACTAAAATAACAGTGTTTTTCAATCATCTGATATAAAGATAAATATTAACTTAGGATGATGCGAAGCTGAAAGACCATGAGCATTTCCATGTGCTCGTGGATCTGTGGTCAAAGCCTTTCACATTACCTGTGTCTTTCATGTAGATTCAAGTATCAACATCAGTCATGCTTTATAAAAGCAATATCGGTCAAGGTCTCCAGCTTTGAGAATAAATGTCATTGCTTTGCTCCAGCTTTTATCTGCCAGTTAGGACCATCTTCTGGGGACTCAAATGATTCATCTCTTACCTGCACTGTCATGGGGATAATAGTACCACAGATCTAAGAAGAACAAACCTGGGACTACCATTCAAGAGCTCCTTAAATTTTGTTTCAAGAAATGTCTGGCTCTGAGCAATAGCCCTCATAGCTCCCGGCCCAGCACAACCCTTTGCTCACTATTGCATATTTTACAAAAGGCACAGCACCTCCTGGGAATCCATGGCTATAAAGTACAGGAATAAGAAGTAAACAAAAGAAACATTTATTGAACCCCTACCATCCACCGGAAGTCACATAAACAATTCATATGAAAATTACTACAATTGTTAATATCTCCCTTAATAACTCCCACAGTCTTTCTAGCTGGGAATAGAAAGTGTGAAGAGATTAAATAACTATATGATTCTAATAATACTTATAATAATGACATATATGGTAAAAGCAAATAAAATACAATTATACCTAGAAAAACACAACTGGAAGGAAATGCCAGTATTGATGCCAGGTTGTCTCTCATAAGTAATTTTTAATTTTTTCTATTCTCTATTTTCTCCATTCTACATTATGCATATTGAGGTCAAATATTAAATTGGCAGTTGAAGCCATTAAGAGATATTCCAAGGCAGCAGCGAATGCTGACTTGCCAAATCAACAGTTAATGGGAAGACCATGTACATCTGGGACAGGCAAGGAAGCCTTAGTGCGAAGGAAGTTGTTGTTCAGTCCCTAAGTCGTGTCTGACTCTTTGCAACCCCATGAACTACAGCATGCCAGGCTTCCCTGTCCTTCACTATCTCCCAGAGTTTGTTCAAACTCAGGTCCATAGAGTAAGTGATGCCAACCAACCATCTCATCTTCTGTTGCCCTCTTCTCCTCCTGCCCTCAATCTTTCCTAGTATCAGGGTTTTTTCCACGAGTTGGCTCTTCATACCAGGTGGTCAAAGTATTGGAGCCTCAGCTTCAGCATCAATCCTTCCAATGAATATTCAGGGTTGATTTCCTTTATGATTGACTGGTTTGATCTCCTTGCTCTCCAAGAGACCCTCAAGAGGGTTCAAGAGGGTGCTAGTCTTCTCCGGCATCACAATTTGAAAGAATCAATTCTTCGGCTCTCAGCCTTCTTTATAGTCCAACTCTCACATCCAAACATGACTACTAGAAAAACCATGGCTTTGACTATACAGACCTTTGTCAGCAAAGTGCTGTCTCTGCTTTTTAATACATGGTCTAGGTTTGTCATAGTTTTTCTTCCAAGAAGCAAGTGTCTTTTAATTTAGTGGCTGCAGTCACCATCCACATTGATTTTGGAGCCCAAGAAAATGAAATCTGACACTGTTTCCACTCTTTCCTCATCTATTCACCATGAAGTGATAGGACTGGATGTCATTATCTTCATTTTTTGAATGCTGAATTTTAAGCAAGCTTTTTCACTCTCCTCTTTCACCTTCATCAGAGACTGAGTCAAAATTGAAGGGTTAAAAAGATAGATTTTGAATCTCTGTATGGCTTTATACATCTATGAATCTTTTGCTCATCTTTACAATTTTGTTCATTTCTACTTATAAATAAACTTTCATTTGTAGAAATAAACAGAGAAGTGTATATTTAATGAATAATTACCATAACATACTAACTAGTGCTAGTATACTAACAATATATAAATAATGTGTAATTACCACAATGCGTAGGAGGGGAAGGTGGGAATGACAAAGAAGACCAAGGTGCTGTCTCCTCCTTAGTTCAGTGAGGAGGACAGTGGATAGGAGGTGAGTGACATGTGAAGAGTTTGTGTTATTAATATTAAATGGTTCAAAAATTGATCAAGAGAAGTCTGGCACACCATGGAAGGCATGCTGAAGTGTTGGAACCTAATATAAGATAATAAAAATTTATCAGTGTTTTCTAAGAAAAGGAAAATTATAATGAATTCAGTTCTGCTTGTTCTCCCTTCAAAAGGTTCAAAATCAAGTAATACTTTGAAATTAAATTCAGCATCACTGTGTTTTCTTTCTTTTGTGGAATCATGTATTCCTTAATTTAGGCAATTTTGTTCATATTTTTATAACCTTACATGTTAAAAATGAGATAACCTATATTAACTTTCTGACACGTGGTGTAAGTGGGAATCATGTTTAAAATGCCTCATGTCACATGTATATTTTGCAATCAATCATGGTGATGTTTAACTTGGCAAGATTTTTAATTAAATCTGAGAGGCATCTTGTATGTTCTTATAAAGGACTTCATGATCTGCTATGTTTGGGGCTTGTTTTTTTTTTTTTTTTCTGAAAGCACATTCTCATGTATACTCGGCTTTTTTTTTTTTTTACAATAAAGAAAGCTCCCAATTGAAATAATCAAACTTTAAACATTTATGGACTACATTTTCAACAAAAACATCTGCTTGAGAAAGATCAGACTTAGAGGAATCAGAAAATATGGACGGATAAACATCAAGGCAATCAGAAGATGAAGATTTCGGGCAAGAAATTGCTTTATCCGGAGAAAACATTCAGAACAATAGCCATTAAGCATAGAGGCTTGTAGAAACCCAGGAAGTTTAGTATCCACTGGCATTTTCCCTGAAGGTGGGTTGCTACAGAGCTCTGTTTCCTTGGAAACATGATTTATTGACCTCTAAAATGGCAAAATTTATTTTGAGATACAAGACTGGAGCTTATAAATTGACCTTTGACTAATCCAATTAATTCTTAAGACCACTGAAGCTCAAATTTCATGTTACTAACCTTGGTGTGTTAATTAACGTATGTTTGTTGGTACATTTCTTAGGCAGTGTAGCAAATACCATGAAATGTAACAACCATAAATTCTGAATGGTGAGTAGTCACATATTTGCTCTATCAAATTCTTTTCTATATTTTTTAAATATTTAAAGTTTTTTTATGTATGAGATAGAAATTTAGACTTTATTTTTATAATTATTTCAGACTTTATTCTAGTTATATTTTAAGAAAGATGTAACTATTAGGGAAGGGATATTTAAGTAAAAATAATTATGATACTGTAACTTCCTTTGAGTGTGGTGAGAATAATTTTGTAAAGAAAGAACATTCAAATAAGTCTTGGAAGATGGGAAGATATGGAAAGAGATTTGTTTTCAGATGTTTCAGAAGCCATCAAGTCCTGTTAATGGTAGAGAGACTTTTATCAAGTTTAATAAAAACTGTGGTAGTACAAAAAGCATTTGGAGAGCAGTATGTTTTAGATTATCAGTTCTAGGCCATTGAAATCAACTCTGAGTCACCAATTTCACTTTATTTATTTATTTATTTTTTCATTTTGGTGTGTTCTCTTTTTGTTTAGGGTTTTTTTTTTAATTTTTATTTTTACTTTATTTTACTTTACAATACTGTATCGGTTTTGCCATACATTGACATGAATCCACCATGGGTGTACATTCGTTCCCAAACATGAACCCCAGTTTAGCTCTATTACCAAATATTTCCTATAATCAGCTAGGTTGACCTTTGAGAAGTTATTTTATTAAAAGAGGTGTGCTTCCTAACTTGAGATTGGCAGAAATAAAAGTACCAAAGACTAGACCTTTTTATTTCCATAGTAATATTTCCTCCTTAGACCTATGACCAGAAAAGCTACTTCTGGAGAAAAGGAAGTTTGGAGAGTTAAGGGCCTTCTGAATCATCCCATCATGGTTTACCCACTTATTATTGCAGTTACTGTGAGAGTGGGTGATATCAGCTTATACAGAATTATCCCTGGGCTTTAAAGAAGAATCAGCAAATTTGCAACCAAGAAACACAAGGTTGTCTGGCAATTTCCCCTCCCAAGAGTCTTGATTCTGGTGTCAATTATCATTTCCCTGGTAGAGCAGGTGGTCCTGATCCCAGCCCCCTCATCCCCAGAACAGCCATCGGCTTCCCTCCAGGGGCTTCTAGCTCAGAGCTTGGAGAGCCCCAGAAGCTGCTGAGCAATTTGGTTAAATTTTCCAGGAAATAAAGGAGAGTGCATGAAATTACTGTGATGCAGCTTACAAGATATAGGCAGATTCTGAGAACTTTTCTTGATAAACAGTGTGGTCACACTCCAGATCCTCCATGAGCTCATGATTAGTTCACATTCAGGCTTCTGGCCTGTCCCTTCCTGACCAAGTAGACTAGGCTTAGCTACTTAGTCAAAACCGGTGAACAGCTAGGAGAAACTGGTGAGTGGTTTCCAATTATCCTGTGAATGAATTTTACTCTTTCACTCATTCAGATGGTTACCTTTAAGAAAACAATGTGGGAATAAAGAACAGAAAGATACAAGACTGAAAGTCTGAAGAAAATGGCTCACATGAGGGATTTGGCCATGTCTCTGCAGATCTTGGGTGCCCTTGCTTCTCAGTTCTTGTTTGTAATTTGTTCTAGTTTGAATCCTCTACCTGAAATTGGGACCCCTATCAGTGTTTGATATCTTGATCTTGAATTGGGACTACATTTAAAGTCTTCTGTTTTACAAAATCGTTTTCTGCAATATATTTCCAGTGTTTATCATCTGATATCGTTCACTTTAACCTAACATATGTATTCTGGGACTACTTTGTATAGGTTAAATTGGTGTGATTGAATATTTTAAGTGTCTTGGATATAACTTGATATTTGTTAGAGCCACCTAGATTGTTTTGTAAAACTAAAATTACTTTTTATTTATTTGTTTTGGAATATTGGAGTTTTAAATATTTGGTCTACTCAGTACAAAAAAGGAATTTGCTTTTTTTTTTTCAAATTTTTAAAAGCTATCTAGCATCCCATTTTTCATTACTCTTGATACAAATGTAACTCATACAAATCATATCTATATTTGAAAAACTTTTTACATTTCAAACCAAATGAAATCAAAATCTAAGAAACTGGAAAAAGAAACATAAACTATATCAATAGAAAATTGTGTTTTGTCCTCATTGAGAAGCTCAATTAAAATGATGTGAAATGATATAAGATATGATTTACATTTTAATTGATGAATCCAAGTTCCAAGTGGTTATACACAGCCATTACCAAAAATATAACAAAACAACAATACTTTAAAAAAAAAAATCAAAACCCTGCGGCATGCTTAATGTTTTTTCTGCCGCTACTGCAGGATGGAAAATGCCTCTAGTCACCACTCATTCTTTAGAATACATCTACAAGCAAGTCAGATAGTCTAATATCTTATCCCAAATGGTATTTCTACGGCTCACTTTTCCTTCATAGGAGAATTTCTTTATTTCTTGGGGTTAATAATTATTTCTAAAGAAGTTATGCTTTTTTATTGTGGCAATGAACAAAATTCAAGTTAGATTTTGAAATAACCATTTTTCATCTAATCAACATACTGGGAGCTTACCAGACTCATGAGAAATTGTCTTAACAGTGAGAAGCTTCACACTCTCTTTATCAGACTGAGGTCTATTTGAAACAGAAAACATTAAGTTAACACCACAGTAATTAGTATTACATATCTGTGGAACAAAGAAAACATTATATAAACAGAAAGACAAAGATATACGTGCATATATATTTGTAGGTGTTTCTATTGCACAACTTGTGTCTCTTCATATATAGACACATACTTTTATAGCACTTTCACTTCTGGAATCAAGTCAATAAATCCGTCATTCTGTTACAGTGATGATCATCAGATAAACTAAATGTCAAAATGGGTCACGTGAAACACTTGTCTCCGAGTCCATATTACACATGACTTCATTTCTAAATTGTGAGGGAGAAGACATAGAAGAGTTTCCAAACCTTTTAGACTGGTCTGAGTTCTGGGGACATTCATTTTCATGGGGTAGTGTCTGAACTGTCTATTTCAACAAGTTCCCACCTACCCCTTCTCTGCCCAGTTCCTCTCCTTGGACATCTCAAGAACCTATACTTTAAATTCGGAAGGCCAGGTGGTATAGGGACATTATTCTTAAAGTTCTCGACCCAGTGAATATACAAAAACACCCACAATTAAGCAGGCTACAAAGACAGGTCAACACAGAAAACACAGAATTTGGTTTTGACATTAAAATAGTGTGTCTCTTTGCCGCCTCTTGATGGTAGCACTTGGCTGGATTGCTAAGGACTGCTTTGTTTGTTTTAATAAAGACCAAGCAGGGTAACCATTTGCTGTTAAAGTAAAGCTACTCAGAGCTCTCTCAAGGTGTAGGCACGATTTTACCTGTGAGAAGCATATTGAAAATTTCTATGGGAAATCTATTTTAAAAATCTAGATATGTTTGTCTATGATTTTTTCCTCATGGCTGTATTCACTCCTCTATCTTCCTTTTCAACTTTTGATTTGCAATTTTACCACTTTATCCAAGCTTAAGAGGAATCTTCTCTTTTAATTGTTGGGATTTCTCTTTTGAATAGAGAAACCTCCCTGACAAATAGGTGGGCAAACCCCAGATATTGTACCTTCTACCCAAATGCTTTAAAAAACAAAAGTAAGAGTAGCGGATCAATGCTTTTCCTTATGTAAACAATAGAGCTTCCAGGAAAAAAAAATGATGCAAAGTTACTTACTGTTCATTTCCATTTTCCTGTGTGCCTAGAAGATGAGGAAATTGTCATTAGAATTGCTAACAGCTTGGCTACAAAAACCCTGAGACACCCACCACTTTCTATGCAAAGATGTTTCTAAAGCCAATTCTTAACTTTTTTAATCTCTCCCCCTATTCCTTGTCCCACTGATCATTTCCTCAGAGATGGTTACCACTCATTCCTCAGTCATGGCTAATATATTCACAGTCTAGTCTCAAATAGGCCAACTCTACTGAACTCAGTTCTGGACTGATTTTAACCTTATAGTTTCATACCACAATGTGGAATATTATCCATTATCACACACTCCACAAATACCAAAAACTGTCTCCATTTATTTCAGTATCTCTGAAAACAAATTAGCCTCAAAGTCTTGAATTACATTTTTAGAACTGAGAATTGATTTTTTGGCTTTCCTTTGTACATTGCTCTTTCTGGGGACCCAAATCTCCATATCTGTTGTGAGCCACGAGGCAGGTATTGCTTCTAATTGCATCTGAAGCCCAAAGATTCAGCCTCTCAAAAGTATCCTGAAAAACATCACTGAGGCTACTAACTGCGACTAATCTTCCACCCACTTTGCCAGGCTGGTCCACAAGCATTTGGTTAGAGTGTGAACACAGGATGATTCATTTTGCATAAGACCATAGCCTCTTTGGAGCAGGAGGTGCTGGTCAAAACTTGCATTAATCTATGGCCCATTAGTCAAAATAGTTAATGGAATTGCTTAAAGTCCTTGCTTTGTTCCTGATTTTGCTGTGATTTATTCCATGGCTACTGGTTCTTATCTCTTGGATTTCCTTTCACATCTAAGATAGCTCTGGTCATCAGGATATGCCTTTGAATACCATTCTCCTGACTTTGAGCATTATTGTCTTATAAAGACCTTGATTTCCACTCAAGTTTTGGCCACTTCTATTTCTGTCACTTTGGCTAAGATACTCCAACATATGCTGTTTACCAACTAGACCTAACCTCGTCTTTCTTACCATAAGCTAAGTGTTTTAACAATATTTTACAATTCCCACTATGACTGTTACATATGATATCACCTGTAATGCTCATAGCCTTGTTGCAGGATGAACAGATATTTTCTCATATGCTTGCTTTAATATTTTTCCTTATAAGACTGTAATATGGGTTCACTAGCAGATAGATGCACACCAGCAGATTACTTTATGCATATATCCCATTCTTAATAGGGTTAAAGTTCACACTACAGTCAGCATTATCCAGTTAAGTTTCAGTTCAGTTCAGTTCAGTTCAGTCACTCAGTTGTGTCCGACTCTTTGCAACCCCATGAATCACAGCACGCCAAGCCTCCCTGTCCATCACCAACTCCCGGAGTTCACCCAAACTCATGTGCATCGGTGATGCCATCCAGCCATCTCATCCTCGGTCATCCCCTTCTCCTCCTGACCCCAATCCCTCCCAGCATCACGGTCTTTTCCAAGGAGTCAGCTCTTTGCATGAGGTGGCCAAAGTATTGGAGTTTCAGCTTTAGTATCAGTCCTTCCAATGAACACCCAGGACTGATCTCCTTTAGGATGGAATGGTTGAGTTTAGTTTCATACAAAAACCTCTGATTCATGTTGGCTTCCAGAAAGTAGAGTGAGTTTACGAATTTTCTGAATTTAATGAAGTTTCACCCACATACTTGAAGAGTGATTAACTGCAGGTATTTTATGGTGCTAATTTAATGATAACAATGCTGTAAATTCTGTGTAGCTGACAACAATCAAATGGATTTGGCTAATTGTCCAACTGCCCAGTTTGGTTATGAACTACTGCCTGTCTTCAGAATAATTCCATAGTGGTAGGAATCTTACACGTTTTTTCCTAAATGATATGGTTCATCATCACCAACTTTTCAAATAATTTATTTACAAATCTCCCTATGCAAAGCAGTTTTTCAGTACACGGTATTTTTACAAATGCATTTAGTCCACAAATTTTTTTCCTATTCTATATACTCAGCACTCTCTGTTTTCCACTTGATTGGTTGATTTCCTGATTGGTGGTTTAGGAACTTAGAGAAATCAAACTGATTTATAAAAATGCTACTTCCCCTCTGGAAACTGAGTGAGGAAACATATTTCAGACATTATTAAGAAGTTTATTCACTTAACTCCCAAAGGGAAAGACATTGATTTGTTTTCTTCTTATTTTCCAGCAAGAGCTAAAATGAACACTGCTGTTTTCTTCTCATTACTTTCCCTTTGCACTATCATGCACAGGCGCCAAACTGTCCACACCCTGCAGGGTCAGGGATTGGCCTCAGGAACAGCATTCATTAGTGTCCTGGGGCACACTGTCCACAGGGTAAACAGAAATACCACATATAGACATAATACCACATATATACATATGTTTATATATAAACATATATACCACAGGGTATATATGTTATAAAACTGATTGATTTTTATTTTTTTTAACAGTATATGAGTGTTAAGTAGAGTTCTATTAGTGAACTATTTAGAGTTAAAGTGAGGAAAGGAAAGGTTTTATTTCACTAAAATTTACAAGATTCAGTAAGACTCTCTCTGCTCTTGTTATGCACAATGCAATGTGAGTCATATGTAGTTTGTAACTTGGAGGAGTTGTCTGATGCTATGGACTGAAAGTTTATGTCCCCCTAACGTTCTTATGTTAAATCTTGATGCCCGATATGATGGTATTAGGATGCTGGGTCTTTAGAAAGCAATTAGGTCATGAGGGAAGGGTCCTCAGGAAAGGCTTAGTGCCCTTGTAAAAAAGACCCAGAGAGTTCTCTTGCCCTTCTCCCACGTGAAGACACAGGCAGGTATAAAAACCAGGAAGAGTATGTTCATCAGACATCAAATCTGATGGTGCCTTGATTGAACTTAACCTCCAGAACTGTGAGAAATAAATTTTTGTTGTTTAAGTCATCTAGTCTACAGCATTTTTGTTACAACAGCCTAAACAGAATAAAATGTTTGGCTTGCAGAGGAAGTAGGCTTATACAGAAGTAACTACACTATAGTGTGATGAATAATATCATTAAATTCAATAGAGTCAAAACACTCTACTCTGCTTAAAGAGGTGAGATATTAAAAAATATAGATTAAATCTGCTTTTAAGGTAAATCCTAATGAATAAGATGGAGATTAGGTATACTATAAAAGTTAAGCAGTAGGCTGGACATTCTAGGAGAAGGAATAACGTGGATGAAGCAGAATACATGGCACTCCATTATATTAATACAACCAGGAAGGTGTCTGAAATGAGAAGACAAATTAAGGTAACATAGGCGAGTTCCTGGGAACTGAAAGGGGATTTAGACAAGCATCTAATGAAAAGAGTGCTCAAGTTCCTAGAACAGAAAAAAAGACTGAATAAAGATTGAAAGTAATTTGAATAAAATGGGGACTTTAGTTAATAATATATCAATTTTGGTTAATTGTGGCAATTATATCATATTAATATAAGATATTAATAATAAGGGTATTATTATTATTAAGGGAACCCTGTAACTATCTTCACAACTTTTCTGTAAACCTAAATCTATCCTTAAGTTTAAAAGTTTATTTTAAAAAACACTTTAAAATAAAATGCAATTAGGGGAACCATAAATATTCAAGAGGCAGGGAGGAGAAGATGAAACAGCAAAAAAGAGGAAAACAACCAGTGAAGATGTAAAAGAAGGCAGTGTCATTTTAAATGAAAGAAGCAAGACTTTTCATTGCTACTGGAGAGATTAAGGAGGATCACAAAGAATTGTGGAACTAGAATCCCTCTAAAAATGGCAATAGTGTTCAATCCGGAAGAACTGATTAAATTAGCAGAACACAACAGTCCTGGAAGACACTTTCATAGGAAGGAAGCTGTGCCTCCCAAGGGGGAAGTAAGACACAAAATACTCTTCTTGAAATTATGGGTCCCACAGGGAAATTATGGGTCCCAGTATTTCTCTTTATTCTGTTACATGGTAATGGAACAAGTCTTCCCTATAGCTAAGGCATGTCATTTTATGCCATCTTTAGTACCATACTCCCCAACCATCTACCTAGGGCTTTTTCGTGAAAAAGAATGTGCCCATATCCGATAACATCCGCCATTAGTGAAAGTGTTAGTCGCTCAGTCGTGTCCGACTCTTTGTGACCCTATGGACTGTAAGGCTGCCAGGCTCTTCTGTCCATGGAATTCTCCAGGCAAGAATAATGGAGTGGGTAGCCATTCCCTTCTCCAGTGGATCTTCCCGACCCAGGGATAGAACCCAGGTCTCTGGCATTGCAGGCAGATTTTTTTCTTACCATCTGAGCCACCAGGGAAGCCCCAACCTGCCATTAGTGGTTAATTCCTTACATTCACCAGCACTCAACTGATTCCTACCCTTTCTCTATTTCTGTGATCAACCAATATAGCATTTCGTTCCTGTGTAAATTTCCTCTCTCTCACTGAGTTTAAATTCAAGTTTAGGCTGAGCAAGCATATTCTCCTTTTAGGAAAACAAAATGAAACAAAACATGGTTACCTACCTGGGTCTGTCTTCCAGCACATTCGATACAAACCCACCAGAACGAAGACTGAAAGTGTTATTACAATCAAAGCAATAACCATCGGCAAAATAAAACCTAAAAAGTATCAGAGACATCGTCAGTTAGAGTGGGTACTGAATCTCACAACACATAGATTATTAACTGAGAAAAAGCATGCATGCCTCCTTTCTTCTTTAAACATCAGTCTATTAAAAACATTACATTTTAAGCAAAGAAGATATATCTGATTCATGGGTTATGCTTTAGTTGTTATTTCTGATGTACCCACTTGATGTCAGTCTTGTAGCCTTTCTGAAATAAAACTCTAAATCTAAGGAAGACTCTCTTGGTGACTGAAGGAATGAGGAAATGGGAGACTGACCACACAGACGATGTCCCTTAGAACCAGGCCCATATGCATGTTTTATATTCTTCACTACTTTGTAATGAAGCTACTGATGTATAGCTTGGATGAAGAGAGTCAAAAGCACAAACTTCTAATTAGAAGATAAAAAGTACTAGGGATACAATGAACAACTTGCTAAATATATTAATAATTAACACTGTTGTATGTTATATATTCACTATTGTATGTATGAATGTTCATTAGAAGGACTGATGCTGAAACTGAAGCTCCAATATTTTGGCCATCTGATGTGAAGAGCTGAAGTATTAGAAAAGACCCTGATGCTGGGAAAGAGTGAAGGCAGGAGGAGAAGGGGATGACAGAGGACGAGATGGTTGGATGGCATCACTAACTCAAAGAACATGAGTTTGAACAAGCTCTGAGAGATGGTGAAGGACAGGGAAGCCTGGCGTGCTGCAGTCCATGGGGTCACAAAGTGTTGGACACGACTAAATGACTGAAAAACAACAACAACAAATGTTATATATGAAAGTTAAGAGAGTAACAAAGTCTTGAGTTCTCATCACAATTTTTTTATATTTCTTTAATTTTATATCTATATGAGATGATAGATGTTTACTATTGTGATGTTTTATGATGTAAGTACAGTTTAAGCTTATACAGTGTTGTATGTCAATTGTATCTCGATAAAACTAAAAGAAAAAAAGATATATCTCTTACTGGTTCTATTGAAAATACTCTGGTCATAAAGCTGACTTCCTAAGAAAATCACAAATATCTTTCTGTAATAATATCTTAAGATTGGAACATAATTGAATATAAAAGGATATTACAGTGTAACAACGTGGTCTAAGAAATATGTGTGTATTTATGAATGTCTACTTGTGTGTATGGTGCTGCTGCAGTAGTAATTAGGGTGAGTTTTTCCTGTTCTTATTAAGAGAGGGGTAATGTGCCTTCTTTTCTGGCAGTGATTTCCCAGGTTGAAACAAGAGTGATGAAAGGAAAAAGCTGTAACAGGAATTTAAGTAGAGATACAGAAGTTACAGTTACTAGTCAGTTAGGTGTTCTCATCTACTTGAGTATGTAATGCTTATATTTATCAGGGGTTAAGAATAGCTCTCCAATTCATTGGTAGGGTGGGTTACACTTCACTGTTATGGTTAAATAATTGTTTTAAGTAGGTCTTGCTGGGTTCATATTAGATCTTGCATGCGATCACTAGTGCTTCCTGAAATGAAGACGCCATGACACAGCAGCTCCCTAAATGCAGTGCTGACTTCTTGAATGGGATAACTTTACCTAAACCTAAGATAATCTTTTTTCATCACAGCTGCATATATCTATTCATCTTATTCTTAATTTCCAAGGAAATTCATGAATATTCTCTCTATTCAGTGTTAGTATATACAGTATCTTATATTATATATATATGTGTGTGTGTGTGTGTTTGCTAAAATGGAACATTTCTTAAAAGGCTGTTTTTGACATTAAAATAAGGTTCTGTAAAGGTGAATTTTCATTTTTATGGAGATCTCTGCCTGTGCACTTTGGCTTATTTGAGGCTCACCCCATCAAGTCACCGTGACCTCTGGTGGTGATTGCTTGGCACTAAGGTAAGGAAAAAAAATGCTCAAAGTGTATTTATTAAAACAAGTTCAGTAGAAGAAAACTTTTGAAGCAGTTGTATGGGATTATAATGGGATTGCCGGTTAAGTAAAGTTGAGAAAAGGCTGTTTATAGTTGAATCCCTTCCCTTGCTGGTGACATTCAAACATTCTGCAGAACTACTTACTGCATTGAATGAAGATATATGTGTTACTCACTGGAATAAGAGGGGCTGGTTGTAGAAGTGCTTGCATTTTTTGCATTCTCAAGGCCTATTATTTTAAGAAAAAAAAAATGTCACCTTAGGTTAATGTGTGCCAGTCCTCATAAGCCTTCCCTCACCTCCCCACTCTCTATTTAGGTAGCCTCTGTGATGGATAGGTATGAAGCTTCGAGTGAAAACATTTTAAGTCATTCTGAAAGAGTCCTGTGTTATGACTCGAGATTGGTAGAGAGTTAATGTATACAGTCTAAAGAGTTTGGACACAAGCACATACCCGTCAAACCATCCCCACAATCAAGGTAACAGACATAGCCATCACCTCCAAAAGTCTCCTCATGTCCCCTCCCTTTCTGAGAATGTGCAGTCTGTCTTTCTATATCAGTTATATCTCAGAAGTCTGGTGTTTTTTTTTTCTTTTAAATTGGTGACATTTTCTTGGTGAGGAGTAGTCAAGCAAAGCAAGCTTCCACTCATGCACACAGAATTCATACCTTGAGACGGGGAGATGTTTTCTGGAGTTGTAACTGATATTGAGGATAATGTAGTGGTTCTGAAAGATGATGCTTCTGGTGGTGAAGTGTTAACTGTAGGAAAACAATAAACCTAGAGTCAGAGTCAGATGATAGTATTTACTTTTCTTTCTGGATTTCTTTGAAGATTCAAAACGTTTGCGTTTCGGATGATCTGTAAAAACCGTTTATCACTGAATAATGGGATACATACAACTGTACATTAAGTCATGTGTTCCTCTTGTAACACAGGAGGTGTTAGTATTATCTCTTCAAGAACTGGCCAAAAATAAAACTTGAACAAGTGTTTCATTTTAGGCTATAGCTCATATCACCTACTGTAAGAGGTGTAAGTCTCTTGAAAAGTGAAAGGTGAAAGTTAGTCACACGGTTGTGTCCGACTCTTTGCGATCCCATGAACTGAGCCCACCAGGCTCCTCCGTCTATGGAATTCTCCAAGCAAGAGTACTGGAGTGGGTTGCCATTTCCTTCTCCAGGGGATCTTCCCGACCCAGGAATCAAACCTGATCTCCTGCATCACAGGCAGATTCTTTACCATCTGAGCTACTGCTACTGCTGTTGCTAAGTCTGAGCTACTAGGGAAGCCTTTAGTCGTGTCCAACTCTTTGTGACCCTATGGACTGTAGCCCACCAGGTTCCCTTGTCCATGGAATTCTCTAGGCAAGATACAGGCTACTGGAGTAGGTTGCCCATTTCCTTCTCCAGGGTTTCTTCCTGACCAGGGAATCAAATCCCAGTCTCCTGCATTGCAGGCAGACTGTTTACTGTCTGAGCCAACAGGGGATGGAATGCAAATCAATGCAAAAGCATTCATCACATTTTAGATATTACAACTTTGAGTGATACTGATTTTTATATTATTATTATAAATACTTAAACTGGACAGAAATGCAGTTTATAGTGTTCTTTAGTGGTCAAAGAGAAAGACTGCAATGGAGGCTTTGACTGGAAGAACTGGGGAAAATTGATGGAAGATCCCTTCATTTTTATCTTGAAAGTGCAGCAGTGATTTATACTTGTTTGGTTTCTCCAGAGCAACTGCTGCTTGGATGCATGTCCACTGCTCTTTTTTTCCATGGAAAATGTTATTTTTAGATTGTCATTATTTATTGGCTTAGGTGAATATCTTCCATCTTTCATCAGAATGACTCAAACAAAAAAATAATAAATAAAAATGTATTATTCCAAATTCATAAATCTCAAAAAATTTCAAGGAAATATAGATAATTAAATGTTTTCTAAGTGTACAGCATTTATTCTCATGAACCTATAATAAAATGTAATTTGTATCTGGAAAAGATTTTGAAAAATCATTCTATTTTTCTTCAGGTATGAAGTAGTATCTTTTAATCACACCCGTTTGCCTTGTCTCTATAGTGCATTGCAAGTTCCTGGAGTGTGCAGGCCATCATTCCCACCATTCACATAAAGTTTTGACTACAGCGGGTGTGCAATAAAGTATAACTGACTCCTTAGATGATGTAAGAGTCATCTCTTATAATTATGGCCTCTTAGGAATATGAAGGTCATGTACAAGTACATAAAAGAAATAGATGTTGCCTGTGACTGCCTGGGATCTTTCTCTCTTTGCCACCCACAGCCCAGCACGCACCGCATGCTTATGCGTTTCTGACATCCGTGGGGGAAGAAAAATGTTAAGAGTCTGTACAGTTCTTTCTATGCAAGAGATCTGTGGGAGGAAGCTAGATATATGCCCATAAGAACAAAGAAAAATGTCAGGCTATGCACTGAGCAGGCAGAAAAAGGAATTTTAAAGATAAGGGTAGGAACTAGCTGAAAGCTTGGTACTTAGCTGCTTTTACCAGTGTCAAGTGTTCTAGTAAAGATGAATGCTCTTTCGGTTGTGTTGGTAGAGAATAAGATAGCTGATTAAATAACCAAAGGCATTAATCCTCCTGGGATTTCCCAAGGGTTAATTTTCAACACTCCACATTCTACCTTATTATCTTCTCATAGGCAGGCTAAGTGGTGGCTACACTTCTGAGTATAATCTATCTGGATCAGATGAAACTCCAAGCTTTTCTACTTAAAATGTATTGACTATCCAGTGCTGTTATTGCTAATGATCCACAGGTGGGCAACAGGATTAACCCCTTTAAAAAAATACTTATTTATTTGGCACATGGCACAGCGGCTCAGTAGTTGCCCCACTCTGTGGCATGTGGGATTTTAGTTGGCAAACCAGGGATTAAACCTGAATCCCGTGCATTGGAAGGCAGATTTGTAACCACTAGACCAACACAGAAGTCCCTAGAATTAATTATTTTTTAAAGGGGATATGGCTCCTTGAATAAATATTTAATTTTTTTCTTATAACGACTACCTTTAGTTAAAAAATCAACACACACACACACATACACACACACTTCACCTCTATTACATTGAATGCCTTCTTGTGTTTTCTAAACTCTTTTACTTCATTTTAAAAAATATTAGTCATGACCCACTTAAAGGGAATTAACTTATAATTTGAGAAACCCCGTCCATTAGCATGAACACACTGATAAAATGACAGGTCTTGGCTGAATTCATAAATTGTCAGTTTAATGTGATTCTTTCTGCAATTAACATGGAGGGAGCCATGATACGTGCAGAGCTGATGACTTCTGAGGATCTCATTGAGACTCCTATTATCCCATGTTACTCCTAAAGCATTATCAGCACAGGAGGTACAAGAGAGGAGCAGTGGATGGCTGAGAGCATGATTCTGAAACTGGGCCCCGGGCTCAGATGTGACTTGAGCACTTACTTGCTGTGGAATCTTAGGCAAGGCACTTCAACTCTGTCTGAGTTTCCACATCTAAGTTGTTTAGAGCAGACATCCTGGAATGTGAAGTCAAGTGGGCCTTAGAAAGCACCACTACGAACAAAGCTAGTGGAGGTGATGGAATTCCAGTTGAGCTGTTTCAAATCCTGAAAGATGATGCTGTGAAAGTGCTTCACTCAATATGCCAGCAAATTTGGAAAACTCAGCAGTGGTCACAGGACTGGAAAAGGTCAGTTTTCATTCCAATCCCAAAGAAAGGCAATGACAAAGAATCCTCAAACTACCACACAATAGCACTCATCTCACACGCTAGTAAAGTAATGCTCAAAATTCTCCAAGCCAGGCAGGCTTCAGCAATACGTGAACCATGAACTTCCAGATGTTCAAGCTGGTTTTAGGAAAGGCAGAGGAACCAGAGATCAAATTTCTAACATCCGCTGGATCATGGAAAAAGCAAGAGAGTTCCAGAAAAACATCTATTTCTGCTTTATTGACTATGCCATAGGCTTTGACTGTGTGGATCACAATAAACTGTGGAAAATTCTGAAAGAGATGGGAATCCCAGACCACCTGACCTGCCTCTTAAGAAACATCTATGCAGGTTAGGAAGCAACAGTTAGAACTGGACATGGAACAACAGACTGGTTCCAAATAGGAAAAGGAGTACGTCAAGGCTGTATATTGTCACCCTGCTTATTTAACTTCTATGCAGAGTACATCATGAGAAAGGCTGGGCTGGAAGAAACACAAGCTGGAATCAAGATTGCTGGGAGAAATATCAATAACCTCAGATATGCAGATGACACCACCCTTATGGCAGAAAGTGAAGAGGAACTAAAAAATCTCTTGATGGAAATGAAAGAGGAGAGCGAAAAAGTTGGCTTAAAGCTCAACATTCAGAAAACGAAGATCATCCGGTCCCATCACTTCATGGGAAATAGATGGGGAAACAGTGGAAACAGCGTCAGACTTTATTTTTCTGAGCTCCAAAATCACTGTAGATGGTGATTGCAGCCATGAAATTAAAAGACGCTGACTCCTTGGAAGAAAAGTTATGACCAACCTAGATAGCATATTCAAAAGCAGAGACATTACTTTGCCAACAAACGTCCATATAGTCAAGGCTATGGTTTTTCCAGTGGTCATGTATGAGTGTGAGAGTTGGACTGTGAAGAAGGCTGAGCACCAAAAAACTGATGCTTTTGGACTGTGGTGTTGGAGAAGACTCTTGAGAGTCCCTTGGACTGCAAGGAGATCCAACCTGTCCATTCTGAAGGAGATCAGTCCTGGGTTTTCTTAGGAAGGACTGATGCTAAAGCTGAAACTCCAATACTTTGGCCACCTCATGCAGAGTTAACTCACTGGAAAAGTCTCTGATGCTGGGAGGGATTGGAGGCAGGAGGAGAAGGGGACAACAGAGGATGAGATGGCTGAATGGCATCACTGACTCAATGGACATGAGTTTGAGTGAATTCCAGGAGATGGTGCTGGACAGGGAGGCCTGGCATGCTGTGATTCATGGGGTCGCAAAGAGTCGGACACGACTGAGGGACAACTGAACTGAATGAAGTGAAAAAATATAAAATTTAAAAATACATTTACTCTAATCTTGCATTTGATAAAATATCAGTATTAGTAATAAATGTTACCAAAGAATCTAAAAATATTCAAGAAGATATATCAAATTGTTAAAAATAATTCTGAGAATAATTGATAACATTTATGGAATATTTTAACTGTCTACAATATTATATACTTCTCTAAAGCTAGATTATTTTAAAAATATTTACTATGAGCATGTGCTATTTCTGTGATCAGAAAAATTAATAATAAAACTGGATTTCAAAATAAAAACATGGTGATTATAATTTTTCTTCATCATAGTGTTGTGAAAATTAATTGAATAAAAATAAATTAAAATTCTTTAGAAGTGTTGATACTAATATGTTTATTATATATATAATTATTAAAGAAGTGTACTATACATGTTAATTTACATTATATTAATATATTAGTTTATGAAAGTGAAAGTGTTAATCGTTCAGTGGTGTCTGACTCTTTGCAACCCCATGGATTATAGCCAATCAGTCTCCTTTGTCCATGGAATTCTCCAGGCAAGAATACTGGAGGGGGTTACCATTCTCTTCTCCAGGATATCTTCCCAACCCAGGGATCAAACATGGGGTTCTCCATTAGCAGGCAGATTCTTTACCATCTGAGCCACCAGGGAAGCCCATATTATTTTATAACAATATAATAATATTTATAGTATAAGTACAATTGTTATATTGTGATTAGGCACCTAGAGAGTTGTGTCTTTCAACCAAAGTCAATTTATCTAATTTTCTCAGATTTTCTAAGTATAAAGGTATGTGACTCTGCAGACACTTGTGTGTGGTGCTCTTAGATGATATAAATTTGCTCTTAGACATTTACTTTTGTTGACTGTATTCAATATCAAATTATTGATATGTTATGACTTAAATTTAGTTTGCAAACTTCAAGCTAGAACTTGGAGCAGGCTGTTTGAGGCAGAGACCCTTGGAACAAACTCTGTTGTAATAGAGACCTGCAGAGTCAAGTCTATTGTAATAATGCATATCCAAATTTACCCTATTGGCATCTGATAGTGGTACACATTTGGCTCTTGCCAGGTGGCACTAGTGGTAAAGAACCAGTCTGACAATGCAGGAGACAAAGAGATGCAGGTTCACTCCCTGGGTTGGGAAGCTCCTCTGGAGGACAGCATGGCAATTCACGCTAGTATTCTTGTCTGGAGAATCTCATGGCCAGAGAAGCCTGGCAGGCTACAGTCCATATGGTTGCAAAGAGCTGGACACAAGTGAAGTGACTTATTAGATAAATTATGGAAAGCTTTTAAGACAGGAGATCTTATTGCTGTACCAGGGCACTCTGGTGACTATGAGAATGCGCGTCATCAAAGGTGAACAACCGATAGTGTAAATTTTGACTGAGGATCTCCACTTGCTCTCTGAATTCCATCCTTGTGTTTTTACTGGTTTAATACTTCATGCAGGCAGCTCCCAGCCAATGATTGAGCCTGGCAAGGATACGAAAGCAGTCCTCCCCCTGGGAACTGTGGACATCTCTGAGGAGGGACTTGAGCTGGAGGAGTCCCTTATGGCTTTCTTGAACTTTTGACTTTAGTTAAGTAATGATACATATTGGCAATGGCACCCCACTCCAGTACTCTTGCCTGGAAAATCCCATGGATGGAGGAGCCTGGTAGGCTACAGTCCACGAGGTCGCTAAGAGTTGGACACGACTGAGCGACTTCACTTTCACTTTTCACTTTCATGCATTGGAGAAGGAAATGGCAACCCACTCCAGTGTTCTTGCCTGGAGAATTCCAGAGATGGAGGAGCCTGGTAGGAGGCAGTCTATGGGGTTGCACAGAGTCGGACACGACTGAAGCAACTTAGCAGCAGCAATGATGTATAGCATAAGATGAATAGAAATAAGAAATCAAAGCAATGGCAAATGGAAGAAACAAATAAGCTCCTTCTAAGAGTTAATACCAAGCATCAATACGGTTGCTGATGTTGGCTGTAATAATTGATTCTGAGCATCCTGACATTTAGGGAAGGAGAGCATGGTTTACTCTAGGCTTTTGTTATCAGAGTGGAATATGATCTATTATATAAGTAAGCAGCGCATCAGCAGTTCAGTCAATAAATGCTGTGAGTATAGTTGGTCCCACCCTGTGCTTTGAGAGGCAATATGCTGATAGGATCCCTGAGGACGCTTTTATTTTTTTAATGTTTTTCCTCTAATTTCATTTATTTATGTTGACATATGTTTAACTTACAATGTTGTCTTAGTCTCAAATGTACAGCACAGTGATTCAGTCATACACACACACATACAAATATTATATATTCTTTTTCAGATTCTTTCCTATTATGGGTCATTGCAAGATATTGTATTTAGTTCCCTGTGTTACACAGTAGGTCTTTGTTGTTTACCTATTTTATATATAGTACTGTCCAACCAGTCCATTCTGAAGGAGACCAGCCCTGGGATTTCTTTGGAAGGAATGATGCTAAAGCTGAAACTCCAGTACTTTGGCCACCTCATGCAAAGAGTTGACTCATTAGAAAAGACTCTGATGCTGGGAGGGATTGGGGGCAGGAGGAGAAGGGGACGACAGAGGATGAGATGGCTGGATGGCATCCCTGACTCGATGGACGTGAGTCTGAGTGAACTCCGGGAATTGGCGATGGACAGGGAGGCCTGGCGTGCTGCGATTCATGGGGTCGCAAAGAGTCGGACACGACTGAGCGACTGAACTGAACTGAACTGAACTGAGTGTGCACATGTCAATCCTAAATTTCTAACTTACCTCTCCCCACACCCTTCATTAGTCCCTTTGGTAACCATAGGCTTGCTTCCTACATCTGTGACTCTACTTCTGTTCTGCAGATAAGTTCGTTTGTATGGTGGTTTTCTTTTTTTAGATTCTATATATACATCATATCATATATTTGTCTCTTTCTATCTGACTTACTTCACATAATATGATAATCCTTAGGCCCATCCATGTTGTGGCAAATGACATTATTTCATTTGTTTTTATCGTTGAGTAATATTCTATTGTATATACAGCACATCTTCTGGAGCAAGCACTTCTTATACTGAAGAGCCTGACTTACTTTAAAAGAATAAAAACATAAGCAAAGCTAAGTTTTTTAGAGATGGGAAATGTGTCTGCAACTATATCATTAATTAGCATTTTAATAAGTTAGGATTTTGATGCCAAGAGTAGTAAGTAAAATTGGTGTGTGGATCTAGAGTCAGACATCTGGGAATGTGAAGTCAAGTGGGCCTTAGAAAGCATCACTACGAACAAAACTAGTGGAGGTGATGGAATTCCAGTTGAGCTGTTTCAAATCCTGAAAGATGATGCTGTGAAAGTGCTGCACTCAATATGCCAGCAAATTTGGAAAACTCAGCAGTGGCCACAGGAATGGAAAAGGTCAGTTTTCATTCCAATCCCAAAGAAAGGCAATGCCAAAGAATGCTCAAACTACTGCACAATTGCACTCATCTCACATGCTAGTAAAGTAATGCTCAAAATTCTCCAAGCCAGGCTTCAGCAATACATGAACTGTGAATTCCCTGATGTTCAAGCTGGTTTTAGAAAAGGCAGAAGAACCAGAGATCAAATTGTCAACATCCGCTGGATCATGGAAAAAGCAAGAAAATTCCAGAGAAACATCTATTTCTGCTTTTTTGACTAGGCCAAAGCCTTTGACTGTTTGGATCACAATAAACTGTGGAAAATTCTGAGAGATGGAATACCACACCACCTAACCTGCCTCTTGAGAAATCTGTATGCAGGTCAGGAAGCAACAGCTAGAACTGGACATGGAATAACAGACTGGTTCCAAATAGGAAAAGGAGAACGTCAAGGCTGTATATTGTCACCCTGTTTATTTAACTTCTATGCAGAGTACATCATGAGAAATGCTGGACTGGAAGAAACACAAGTTGGAATCAAGATTGCTGGGAGAAATATCAATAACCTCAGATATGCAGATGACACCACCCTTATGGCAGAAAGTGAAGAGGAACTAAAAAGCCTCTTGATGAAAGTGAAAGAGGAGAGTGAAAAAGTTGGCTTAAAGCTCAACATTCAGAAAACGAAGATCATGGCATCCGGTCCCATCACTTCATGGGAAATAGATGGGGAAACAGTAGAAATAGTGTCAGACTTTATTTTTTGGGGCTCCAAAATCACTGCAGATGGTGACTTCAGCCATGAAATTAAAAGACTCTTACTCCTTTGAAGAAAAGTTATGACCAACCTAGATAGTATATTCAAAAGCAGAGACATTACTTTGCCGACTAAGGTCTACCTAGTCAAGGCTATGGTTTTTCCTGTGGTCATGTATGGATGTGAGAGTTGGACTGTGAAGAAGGCTGAGTGCCAAAGAATTGATGCTTTTGAACTGTGGTGTTGGAGAAGACTCTTGCGAGTCCCTTGGACTGCAAGGAAATCCAACCAGTCCATTCTGAAGGAGATCAACCCTGGGATTTCTTTGGATGGAATGATGCTAAAGCTGAAGCTCCAGTACTTTGGCCACCTCATGAGAAGAGTTGACTCATTGGAAAAGACTCTGATGCTGGGAGGGATTGGGGGCAGGAGGAGAAGGGGACGACCGAGGATGAGATGGCTGGATGGCATCACGGACTCGATGGACATGAGTCTGAGTGAACTCCAGGAGATGATGATGAACAGGGAGGCCTGGCGTGCTGCGATTCATGGGGTCACAAAGAGTCGGACACGACTGAGCGACTGAACTGAACTGAACTGAACTATGTTAAATTTTGATATCAGAGTTAAACTATCTTCACAAAACACAGATTTCTTCTATTCTTCTATTGATTCTCTGAAATCATGTTACTTTTGTAGTCAGCTATTCCTTTACCGGCATAGCCTGTATGTAATTTTCAGAAGTAACTCTTTCCCTCAACCCTAAGGTGACTTTTAGCTTTAAGACTTTAGAGTCTTTTTTTTTTTTTTTATCAGGGTTCCTTTTAAGCCAGAGTTTGTACTTGCTAATCTGCATTTTCGGGCTTCCCTGGTGGCTCAGAGGTTAAAGCATCTGCTTGCAATGTTGGAGACCTGGGTTCGATCTTTGGGTTGGGAAGATTCCCCTGGAGAAGGAAACGGCAACCCACTCCAGTATTCTTGCCTAGAGAATCCCATGGACGGAGGAACCTGGTGGGCTACAGTCCACGGGGTCGCAAAGAGTCAGACATGAATGAGCAACTTCACTTTCACTTTCACTTTCACTAATCTGCATTTTCACCCTTAATGGAACATCCCATGTACTCAATGGGCAAAATATTTAAAAGAAACTTTCCTGCGTTCACATGATAAAAATTAATTTTTTCTCTCATCAGACCTTAACATTCTGACCTACTTGTACTCTTTAAGCTATGCAAAAACAATTTATCTCAAATTTCTTTCACTTTGCTTTGGGTCATCAGCATGACTAACCAGAGGTAATAGCACCCTCTAACCCAATAGTAACCATGACTAGAGATTTGTTTACTTTAAGTAACCGTAGAAATATATATAGAAGGAAGACGTATTTTTCTTTTGTGATTTAATATAGTTATTATATTCCAGAAAATTATATACATATGCAAAGAATAAATGGGGCACCATGCTAATTGCTTCCATACACACTAACTTACCTTATTCTTAAACATTTTTATTCTGTACTGTAAACAATGGAGATACTGTGGCTCACAGAGATGAGGTAACACCTCTGAGAAGAAGTGGAAGAGCTAAAACATAAGGCAAGCATGACTCAAAACCCTTTCCATTTCCTTTTCATAAAGCCATGCAACCAAGAGATTTTCAGTTAGTTGAGTTCATCTTTTACTTGCTAATGGCATCATTAGCAATGAGATAAGTGAAATTTTTTGCAGCATTCTGAAAGTTTTAGAATGTTCTCATGTCTCTCCCCAAATATATACATCGTCTTACCTTAAATTCACAATTTGGATAATATGACCCGAAAACATCGAGAAGCTTTTTAATATATAACTAGGAAGTCAAGAATACCTGGAGTAACAGGTAAATTTGGCCGTGGAGTACAGAATGAAGCAGGGCAAAAGCTAATAGAGTATTGCCAAGAAAATGCACTGGTCAGAGCAAACACCCTCTTCCAACAACACAAGAGAAGACTCTACACATGGACATCACCAGATGGTCAACACCAAAATCAGACTGATTATATTCTTTGCAGCCAAAGATGGAGAAGCTCTATATAGCAGCAAAAACAAGACCCAGAACTGACTGTGGCTCAGATCATGAACTCTTTATTGCCAAATTCAGCCTTAAATTGAAGAAAGTAGGGAAAACCACTAGACCATTCAGGTATGACCTAAGTCAAATCCCTTACGATTATACAGTGGAAGTGAGAAATAGATTTAAGGGACTAGATCTGATAAACAGAGTGCCTGACGAACTGTGGATGGAGGTTTGTGACATTGTACAGGAGACAGGGATCAAGACCATCCCCAAGAAAATGAAGTGCAAAAAAGAAAAATGGCTGTCTGAGAAGGCCTTACAAATACCTGTGAAAAGAAGGGAAGTGAAAAGCAAAAGAGAAAAGTAAAGATATACCCACTTGAATGCAGAGTTCCAAAGAAGAACAAGGAGAGATAAAAAACCCTTCCTCAGTGATCAGTGCAAAGAAATAGAGGAAAACAATAGAATGGGAAAGACTAGAGATCTCTTCAAGAAAATTAGAGATACCAAGGGAACATTTCATACAAAGATGGGCTCAATAAAGACAGAAATGGTATGGACTTAACAGAAGCAGAAGATATTAAGAAGAGGTGGCAAGAATACACAGAAGAACTGTACAAAAAAGATCTTCACGACCCAGATGATCACGGTGGTGTGATCACTCACCTAGAGCCAGACACCCTGGATTGTGAAGTCAAGTGGGCCTGAGGAAGCATCATTATGAACAAAACTAGTGGAGGTGACGGAATTATAGTGGCACTATTTCAAATCCTAAAAGATGATGCTGTGAAAGTGCAGCACTCAATATGCCAGCAAATTTGGAAAACACAGCTATGGCCACAGCACTGGAAAAGGTCAGTTTTTATTCCAATCCCAAAGAAAGGCAATGCCAAAGAATGCTCAAACTACTGCACAATTGCACTCATTTCACATGCTAGCAAAGTAATGCTCAAAATTTTCGAGCCAGGCTTCAACAGTATGTGAACCATGAAATTCCAGATGTTCAAGCTGGTTTTAGAAAAGGCAGAGGGACCAAAGATCAAATTGCCAACATCCATTGAATCACTGAAAAAACAAGAGAGTTCCAGAAAAATATTTACTTCTGCTTTACTGACTATGCCAAAGCCTTTGACTGTGTGGATCACAACAAACTGTGGAATATTCTCCAAGAGATGGAAATAACAGACCACCTGGCTTGCCTCTTGAGAAACCTGCATGCAGGTCCGGAAGCAACAGTTAGAATTGGACGTGGAACAACAGACCTGTTCCAAATCAGTAAAGGAGTACATCAAGGCTGTATATTGTCACCCTGCTTGTTTAACTTATATGCAGAGTACATCATGAGAAATGCTGGGCTGGATGATCACAAGCTGGAATCAAGATTGCCTGTAGAAATATCAATAACCTCAGATACACAGATGACACCACCCTTATGACAGAAAGTGAAGAACTAAAGAGAGTCTAGATGAAAGTTAAAGAGGAGAGTGAAAAGATTGGCTTAAAGCTCAACATTCAGAAAACTAAGATCATGGCATCTGGTCCCATCACTTCATGGCAAATAGATGGGGAAACAATGGAAACAGTGACAGACTATTTTGGGGGACTTCAAAACCACTGCAGATGATGACTGCAGCCATGAAATTAAAAAGATGCTTGCTCCTTGGAAGAAAAACTATGACCAACCTAGACAGCATATTATAAAGCAGAGACATTACTTTGCCACAAAAGTCCATCTAGTCAATGCTACGGTTTTTCCAGTAGTGATGCATGGATGTGAGAGTTGGACTATAAAGCTGAGCACCGCAGAATTGATGCTTTTGAACTGTGGTGTTGGAGAAGACTCTTGAGAGTCCCTTGGACTGGAAGGAGATCCAACCAGTCCGTCCTAAAGGAAATCAGTCCTGAATATTCACTGGAAGGAAGGACTGATGTTGAAACTGAAACTCAATAATTTGGCCACCTAATGTGAAGAACTGACTCATTTTAAAAGACTCCAATGCTGGGAAAAATTGAAGGCAGGAGGAGAAGGGGACAACAAAGGATAAGATGGTTGGATGGCATCACCGACTCAATGGACATGAGTTTGAGGAAGCTCTGGGAGTTGGTGATGGACAGGGAAGCCTGGCATGCTGCAGTCCGTGGTGTCACAAAAAGTTGGACACAACTGAGTGACTGAACTGAACTGAACAGAACTGATGGGACACTATGTGCCATGCATTGTTCTAAGGCTTCATACTCACTACTGTATTAATAAATTTATCATTTCATATAATGGAAGCTAAAGCCCAGAGAGCTTAAATAATTTGCCCAAAGTCACACAGAGCCAGGGTTTGAATGTAGACTCTAGACTCTGGTCTGTCAACCACGACTCTATGCTGCCTAAGCTGCTGCCGCTCAGTAACAATGAGTTATAAGCGCATCTTTATTTTTGCTACATGAAATATCACCTATTTCCATTTATTCACCAGTCAAAAGGTTTCTTTATACCAAGAGAAACTAAACCTCTCTTTCTTCAGTGGCCAGACCAGACTCTGCACAAACATACAAGGAGACAGAGAGAATTCTTCCTGATATATTAAAAGCGAGCACATTGTAGAGTTTACTGGAGGAGCTCACATCCTTAGCAATATTGTTGAAATGTGTTTGTTCTTTGAGTTGAGATTGAGGTTTTTGTTGTTTGTTTTTCAGCTATGCTGGGTTTTCCTTGCTGCTCTCAGACTTCCTCTAGTTGCGGTGAGAGGAGGATAATCTTTGTTGTGATGCAGAGGCTTCTGATAGAGGTGGCTTCTGATAGAGGTGGCTTCTGATAGAGGTGGCTTCTCTTGTTGCAGAGCCCAGGCTCCAGGTGCAGGCTTCCAGAGTCGTGGCTCATGGGCTCCAGAGCTCAGGCTCAGTGGTTGTGGCATATGGGATTTAGTTCCTTCATAGTATGTGGAATCTTCCAGGACCAGGGATCAAACCTGTGCCCCTGCTTTGGCAAGTGGGTTCTTATTCACTGCGCCACCAGGGAAGTCCAAGATTGTGTTTTTATGACCGTTCAGTGTAGACTACAGAGTCTCAAGAACAGGGTTGAGCGCTTCTCAGAGACTTATCAGATCCTTGAACCAGAGGAGAAACCACTTAGCCATACCTAGATTTATAGGTTCATATAATTTCCCAAGTGGAAGCTTATGCCAGGCCCTAAGCTAATTTCTATTTCTCATTCCATAACTGAGTTATTTTCTTCTCAACTAATTTCTAAACATCACAAAATTTCCAAGTTACTAAAACAACTCAGAATATCATTTGCTATGGCTATATTTCTAGTTTGAGTACATTCTAACTGAACAATAGTATCAAGATTCTGTCATTCAAAGTTAGAATATTCAGGTAAGTAATCGTCTGTATAAAATAGTTCGTGTTTCACATTATATGAATTTGCCAGTAACCAACTCCAGGCATTGCATAAGATGTCAAGTACAATGAATGAACCACGACAGAGAATCCTCCTTTCCAAAGGCCAGTAGTCAGTTTTGATGGCAGTTGTCTGTACTAGCTTCTGATTTTCAATAAAAAAGTTAATGTCTAAAAAACAACTGAGGTCCTGAAACACAGTTGAGAAACTAAAGATGTGTACAAGATTTTTCACAAGCTGTGCTGGTCACAATGAGAATGCTGTGATGATTAATTTTTTGTGTTGACTTGGCTATGGGGTTCTCAGATATTTGATATGGTTGTTCAGTGACAAAGTTGTGCCTGACTCTTTGTGACCCCATTGACTGTAGCCCAGCAGGCTCCTCTGTCCATGGAACTTCCCAGGCAAGAATACTGGAGCGGGTTGCCATTTCCTTCTCCAGGGGATTTTTCCCAACCCAAGGATTGAACCTGCCTCTCAGGTATTGGTCAAGCATTATTCTGGGTGTGCCTGTGAATGTGTTTTTGGATGAGATTAGTATTCAAATCAGTAGATGAGTGAAATATATTACCTCCATTAGGGTGGCTCTCATCCAATCAGTTGAAGGCCTGTATGGGGTCGCAAAGAGGTGGACATGACTGAGCATGCATGCACACACAAACAGAAAGGCTCCCTGGAGTAAGAAGGAATTCTTTCTGCCTGATTGCCTTGAGCTGGGATATCAATGTTTCCATGCCTATGAACTGAGCCACTGCTTGGATCTTGAGCTTTCCAGCTTTCAGCCTGGAACTTGCACCATCTGCTCTTCTGGTCTCAGCACTTTGGACTGGGACTAGAACTGCACCATGCACTCTCCCCGCTTCTGGGCCTTGTTTGCCGGCTGAGGTCTTGGGACTTCTCCGACTCTGTAATGCGTTGAGCCAATTCTTTATAATACATCTCTCTAGAGATTTCCATATGTTTATATAAATACATATTTATATATGTATATTCTCTTTGTTCTGCTTCTCTGGAAAACCTGGACAAATATAGTTGTATTTTCAGGAAATTATAGGCAAATGGTTTATTCCTTTCCCAATATATTGAGGCATATTGGTCCATTTTTCTTCGAGCTGAGATCTCTTACAAAGAAATCAAGAGGTTAATTTTCAAGGACAAGTTATTAGCTCTGCCTGTCTGTGGGAAAATGATAAGGCTAAACAAAAGTGAATTCTATTATTGCTTTAAATTATTGTAATAGCCACATAATGTCTGCATATATCTCTAGGGAATAAACAGTCTTTCATCACTTTTTAGTGGGTCTTTCCATATCCTCGTTAGCTCTGAACTCAGAGCTAAAAATCAAGTAGGCACAAAAATCTGGCAGCTAGACCACTTTTTTCATGAACCTGTTTCTCATTTTCTTAAACTGCTTTTATCTCACCCAGTATATGATACAGATAAAGGGAAAAAAATTCTTTTCCTCCTCTGATCCTAATATAATGTTATCTGAGGCTTATCAATGACACATCACTTTATACCTATATGACTGCTGGAGTTATTATAGTTATTTATTATATCGACTAGTCTTTAGTAACCCTTCATGGCAGGCTCCATGTATCACTCAAAATCTTAGCTAGTGCTATATGTGATGGAACAGAACAAAGATTGAATGCCTCGGTTAGCAGTGATTGGTTGAATATATCCTTCTGTATATTTAGCAGGGGATTATACTAAACTTGGAATCTTACCAGGTATGTTACAGTGGGCAGTTGAAATTTTACTCTCCCACATGTTTTAGATATTGGGTGTGAATTCTTCTTCACGCCTAGCATTACTGAACACAGCTGTCCATTCATGCAACCTTTGCTCTATTGAATGAAATGAACGGACATGTCTTCTGACCTGATCAACCACGCCCATCTAACTGTGAGTACCTTTCTTGTATTTTTATTATATAAAATTGAATGTTGTATCTACATATAGAAAATAAAAATAAAGTATTAGTTGCTCAGTTGTATCTGATTCTTTGCAACCCCATTGACTCTAGCCTTCCAGGCTCCTCTGTCCATGGAATTCTCCATGTAAGAATACTGGAATGGATATAAATTCCCTTCTCCAAGGAATCTTCCCAACTCAGGCATTGACCCTGGGTGTCCTGCATTGCAGGCAGATTCTTTACCATGTGAGCCCACAGGGAAGTCCATATCTACATATAATTGCTTATAATTCACATTTTATATACAGTTGCCTATTCTGAATTCCAAAAAAAGATCCTACATAAAACAAGTACCAATTTCTAGACCCTTAATAATTTTTGAAGAGAGTGGTAAAAACACAATTTTTCATGGAAATTAAAGCCAGATGCATTATGTGAAAGAAAATATCAAATGAGCGCTATGAATCTTCTACTCAAAGACTAAATGTGTATTAGCTTGTGTTTACTAGAAGGAAGCATTGCTGAAAATTCCTTGGGCTAGATGCTTGCCTCAACATTACCTAAAAGAAAAATACTAATCATTTTAAGGAGATGGGGGATATTTGTTAATTTTTTTTGAGTGAACCTGGATTTAGGCTTTGCTGCTGCTGCTGCTGCTAAGTCGCTTCAGTCGTGTTCGACTCTGTGCAACCCCATGGACTGCAGCCTACCAGGCTCCTCTGTCCATGGGATTTTCCAGGCAAGAGTACTGGAGTGGGGTGCCATTGCCTTCTCCTGGATTTAGGCTTTAGCCCTACCATATATCTGAAGTTTAAGACTGACCTTTCTTGCAGTTGATAGACTCAGCCTTATTTCTTTCTAATTCACTGTTCAAATCAATGGTTTGTCTATTATCTATTTTAGGAGAATTAGTTTCCATAACTCAAAATTAAAATCTAAATGTGCTTTTCATTACATGTAAAAATCAATTGTGGTTAAAGCTGGAATTTTGTTAATACTGTCTTTTAAACAAAATAAAAGATGCTTTGGTCTCTCCTTAAAAAGAGCTGACAATTTGGCAGCCTCCTGATTCGCCTCCATCTGTAACTCCTTCTTGATAACCAATCCATGAAACAGGGGACAGGATTTCTCTGGAACAGTGCAAAGCATCAGCCAACGCAAAGCTGCCCTCTTTGCCTGGATGTACTATTTTTATGTTTTGTTTTTCCCAAGGCTTTTTCCAATGCATTTCTAGACTGTGTAGATGGAAATAAAGGATAAAAAGTACAATGATGAGGTGAAATAGAGAGAGTTAACAATATAAAAATAACTTCCTTTATTATTTGATATATTATATAGAAGATAAATAATTTAAATTTAAAAGCATATAACTCCCATTTCTAATTCTTGAGGGTAGACCATGATGACTGTTTAGGACATTTGCTGTGAAAATGTTATTACAGTCACTCATAATTTTCATGGCTTTATTTTTCCATTTTTAAAAAAAAGTTACATGATCTCTGTATTTCCCAGCCACCTGTTCTCCTTGCTCAGCCCTGCAGTAAATCTTTCTCTGGTCCAAAAAATAAAAGTTTCATGATCTCCTAGGTTTATTTCACACATTTCTCATTTTGTACGTAGCAAAGGTGGTTAATATTGATAACCTAAGAGACCTGCCACTTATGCACGCACCAGACAGGAATTAGGAAAATAAAAATCTCGAAATAATTACAATTTCAAAACAGTATGAAGATTCAACATGACCATTTTCCTCTGCCAATAATCTTCTCCAATTTCCATTGCTTCATCATCCAAATTTTTTTCAGCTTAAAACTAAGGATGGCAAAGCGTGTGTGCTTCTCGAAGTGATAGCATTTTAGACTGTTAACGGTGGTTTATGAATTCATCTCTTTGGATGCCAGGACCAGGCTTTGTTAGAGAGTAGAGACGACAGCAAAAGCACACCCTATATTTTGGGAGAGGGCATGCTGACCACACAAACAGACCAGGAACAGTAGGTTCTGGGGAGAGGAAAATTCCACAAGCTCTATGCACTTCCCAGAGCTGGTTCCGCTAACCCAGGCCCCAGAGCACTCACACACACTGTTGCACATTCTCCTTGTCTGCATTTTTTTTTTAAACACAAGGTTTCCTAAATATTTTAGTTGCCAGGTAATATTTTCTTTTATACTATTTCACTCTGTCCTCAAACTGATTGATCTATTTTGTCTCCTTCTTGGGATTTTACTCAGGAGTATTCTCAGAGAAAAGAAAAATGAACTTACCTGGTGTTTCTGTTGCTTTGATTGAACTCTGAGTCTCAGCTTTAGAGCAAAAAAAAAAAGAAAATTGCTAAAATTAAACATTGAATATCAAATATCTACTCTCACAATTGTTTCATGTGGTAAATGCATAGAGATTTTAGTTCATTTCTGATTTACTTTCCTCAAGTCACCAAATCATGAGGCTTTCTGAACAGAAGAAACTTCAGAGCAGGGGTCAGTCAACTCTCTCTTAAAGGGACAGGTAGTATTTAAGGTTTGTGAGCCATGAGTCTAGCAACTATTCAGCTTTTGCTATTGTAGTGTGAATACAGCCATATGTAATATCTAAAGAATAGGTATGGCAATATTCCCATTAAATTTTAATTACAAAAATAGATGGGGCTTGGATTTGGCCTGTGAGCCAAAGTTCGCTGCATCCTCCTTTGGGGCATCTGGTACAACCCCACTTCTTGAATATGCCAGGAAAATCCAGAAGACTACAGAAACTTCGGTGGGTGCTTCATGAGTGGCACTGCCATATGTCATACTCCTACTAAGATATTGCACATCTCCTGATCTGAGGAAGATTCAGAATGGTTTAGACAGATACCTTTGAAACTTAAGAAATTCCTCTAAAGGGAATAGAGCTCAGAAGAGCTTTCTACAAGTAAAATTGCTTGAGAGAATTATAATCAAAGATCATTTCAACAAACTTGAGTGTTTGCACCACAAATCAAGATTTTCCACATGAAAATATATAGAAATATTTGAGATAAATGGAAGCCCAATAATGATGGTGGATACAAATATCCACTTGCTTCCTTTGTATCTTCACCTGACTGTCTTAACAGTATCTTAAATTTTACATGCCAAAAACAGAACTCTTTTTTTTAAATTTGAATTAGAGTTGATATAAAATGCTGTGTTAGTTGCAAGTATACAGCACAGTGATTCAGTTTTATATCTAAATATACTTTTTCAGTTTTTTTGCCTTATAGGTTATTACAAAATATTGAGTGCTAAGTTGCTTCAGTCGTGTCCAGCTCTTTGCAACCCCATGGTCTGTAGCCTGTCAAGCTCCTCTGTTCATGGGATTTCCCAGGCAAGATACCAGAATGGGTTGCCATGCCCTCCTCAAGGTGATCTTCCTGAGCCAGGGATCAAACCCCTGTCTCCTGCAGCTCCTGCAATGCAGGTGGAGTCTTTACTGTTGAGCCACCAGGGAAGCCCAGAAGTCTCTGTGCTATAGAGTAAATCCTCATTGTTATCTATTTTATATACAATAGTGTATATATCTTAACCCCAGACTCCTAATTTATCTCCCCCTTCTCTCTTTTGGTAACCACAACTTTGTTTTCTATGTCTGGGGGTCTTTTCCTATTTTGTAAATAAGTTCATTTGTAGCTTTTTGTTTTAGATTCCACATATAAGCAGTATCATGTGTCTTTCTCTGTCTGACTTCACTTAGCATGATATATTCTAGGTCTATCAATGTTGCTACAAGTGGCATTATTTCATTCATTTTCATGTGTGAGTAATGTGGTGGCACTTGGCTTCCCTTGTAGCTCACTCAATAAGGAATCTGCATGCAATGCGGGAGATCTAGGTTCGATCCCTCGGTTGGGGAAATCCCCTGGTGAAGGAAATGGCAACCCACTCCAGTATCATTGACTGGAAAATCTCATGGACAGAGGAGCCTGGAGAGCTGCAGTCCATGGGGTTGCAAAGAGTCGGGCACAACTGAGCGACTAACACTTACTGTGGTGGCACTAGTGGGAAGAACCTATCTGCCAATGCAGGAAACATAAAAGACATGTGTTTGATCCCTGGGTCAGAAAGATCCCCTGGAGGAGGGCATGACAGCCCACCCCAATATTCTTGCCTAAAGAATCTGATGGACAGAGGAGCTTGGCTACAGTTCACAGGATCACAAAGAGTTGGACACGACTGAAGTGACTTAGCATGAATGCAATATTCCATTGTATCGATACACCACACTTCTTTATCCATTCCTAACTCTTGACTTGTGTCCTCAAACACAGCTCCCCTTTCACTTTTTTGAACGAAAGTATGAAAGACTCTTGAGAGTCCCATGGACTGCAGGGAGATGCAACCAGTCCATTCTAAAGGAGATTGGTCCTGGGTGTTCTTTGGAGGGAATGATGCTGAAGCTGAGACTCCAGTACTTTGGCCACTTCATGCAGAGTTGACTCATTGGAAAAGACTCTGATGCTGGGAGGGATTGGGGGCAGGAGGAGAAGGGGACGACAGAGGATGAGATGGCTGGATGATATCACTGACTCGATGGACGTTGAGTTTGAATGAACTCCGGGAGTTGGTGATGGACAGGGAGGCCTGGCATGCTGCGATTCATGGGGTCGCAAAGAGTTGGACACGACTGAGCGACTGATCTGAACTGAACTGATGGTACCATTGCCTCGCAAGTGCATGAACCAAGAAGTAGTGGCCTTTCTTCTTCTTTTTTTTTCTTGATTCATTTTTTTTTCTCACCTCATCAGCCCTAGCTTCTAAATATATTCCACCTACGCCTCACCATTCAGTTGACTACTGTTCATCTAGCACCTATATCTCTCTCGTTAGTATGTGTAATAGCCACCTAGAAAAAGTTTTTTTCTAATTTACATTTCATTAGTCCAGTGGTGCCTTATTCCTCTCCTCACTACAGCTAGCGACTCTCCGTAGGATATGGCTCCTGCCTTGCTCCTCAGTTCACTCCAGCTGTCTCAGCCTGCGTGGCCTCTCCATGGTAGATAAATGTCCCAGGCATCCCTTGCCTCAGACAGCCTGCTTGCCTGCCCTAAGCATCTGGGCTGTCCTCTCAGGCCTACACTGGCTCCTTCTCACCCTTCATGACTCTGTTCAGGTGTCACCACTCAGAGAAGTCTTCTCCAACCACCTTATTGAAAGCTATCTTCTCATTTCCCTCCACCTCAGCTCACCATGATGCTTTGTTTGCTCAACATTTTATCACTCCAGTGATTTTTAAAATGGCTTTGTTTTCTGTTAGAATGTAAGTCCAGGAGGACAGAGATTTCTTATTTTACTCAGAGTCATAATTTCAGCATCTACTATCCATACTAGGTCTCTGCTAAAAACATAGGGAATGAACAAATAATAATATAAAATAATTGATAATAATAATAAAAATAAAAAATAGTAGCTATCATTATCCAACTAGCAGTTTTTAAGGCAAAATGAATGTGTTATTAAAAATTGCTAGTTGGATAATGATAGCTACTATTTTTGAAGCAACTCTTCAGATCAGTTCTATATTTTCATCATTGATGTTTATGAGAAGGATGTTATTATTTTCATTTTGCAGATCTGCAAATAATAATTGAAAGAAGTGAAACTATGTTCTCAAAGGGAGGACTGTGATTATAATTCAGGTCCGTTGGTTCTAAGGTCCATCTTCTTTTACTAAGAGACAGCTCTTTTTTCCCACTAAACTGTTCTGAGTGGAAAGCTTATGTAATTAATTTCTACTTTTCATAACTAGTTAAAATAATTTTGTACATGGCATAATGCTGTACTTGGAGGATGCAGTTAAAATATTTATCAGATGCCAGAGAATTAGAATATAAATGAAATCAAAACCTTTGTTCCTCCTGCTTTTAATATAAGGTCATAATCTTTCTTGCTGATAGACTTTACTGAGAATGAACAATTTTAAACTCATATCAGACAAAGCCTCCTGACTATTCCTTTTTGCATTTTTTTCATCCTTCAAAAGTGCATAATGATTTCTCAGGGACATATTACATAAAATAAAAATGACTATGCCTTAAAAAGTAGTGGAATAGTGAAAACAAAAAAGCAATTCAAAACCCTTTTCTTGAGTCTTCAGAGGTCCAGATATTTTTATATAAATGAATATATTGTTTTTCTGAGAAGGAAATTCTGTAAATCTTAAATAATCAGTACTGGGAAATATATACCTTTTAATTCTGAAATCAAGGATGTATTATTTTGAAGATAATAAAACGTCTTCATACGGCATTTCATTTTCAAATTCCGACTCAGTTTTGGAAATATACAATCTTAATAGAGATGAATGCTATGGAATATGACTAAAGTTGTGGAAACTAATGAAAAGTGAAGGTATTTGTAATTATTCGTGTGTGTGTGTTTTAAGTTTCATAATGCAAATATGCTTTAAGAAAAGGCCAAATTCTGATCTGGAGAGGAAGCAGGTGTGCTTAGTCATTCAGTCGTGTTCGACTCTTTGCGACCTTTCTGGACTGTAGCCTGCACGGCTCCTCTGTCCGTGGGGTTTCCCAGGCAAGAATACTGGAGTGGGTTGCCATTTCCTCTTCCAGCGGACCTTCCTGACCCAGGGATCAAACCTGCGTCTCCCATGTCTCCTGCATTATAGGCAGATTCTTTATCTGCTGAGTAAGTGAAAGTTAAATAGAAATGAGTGTAGTGCATTCTGTTAACCTAGTCTTAAATTTAGTTGGTGAGTAAAGACCAAATCCTTAATCAGGGTGTTTGGCAACTTAAATCTCTTGGTTGAGTTTGAAACTGAAGCTTGAAGTTGAGTTCAGTTTGAAACTGAAGTCTTATGAAATGCAAATGAACTTTGAAATGCTAAACTTATCTACAATTTAATCCCAAACTAAACTTTAGATGTGTGCATTCTTTAAAAATATTTTCTACTAGTCTACAACTTCTCTGCTCATTTTAATTTGTTTATTAAGTTTTATTGGAGTATAGTTGCTATACAATGCTGTGTTTGTGTCTGCTGTATAGCAAAGTGAATCAGCTATATGTGTACAATATCCCTTCTTTCCTGGATTTCCTTCCCATTTAGGTCACCACAGAGCACTGGGTAGAGTTCCCTGTGCTGTATGGTAGGTATATACACACTACTAGGGTATAAAAGAGATAACTAATGAGAATGATGCTGAAGCTGAAACTCCAGTACTTTGGCCACCTCATGCACAGAGTTGACTCATTGGAAAAGACTCTGATGCTGGGAGGGACTGGGGGCAGGAGGAGAAGGGGACGACAGAGGATGAGATGGCTGGATGGCATCACTGACTCAATGGACGTGAATCTGAGTGAACTCTGGGAGCTGGTGATGGACAGAGAGGCCTGGTGTGGTGCGATTCATGGGGTCGCAAAGAGTTGGACATGGCTGAGCGGCTGAACTGAACTGAACTGAAACTTTGCTTAAACTATCAGCTTTTAAGATAGAAAGCTTAAGCAATAATACAAGTAACTTTGCTAAATATTATCTTACAAAAGCCATTGTATTTCCAGCTATATATAGCTGTATATAATTACCTACAGAACATGACTTATCATTAAAAGGCCCAGGAAAAAAAATAGTTATTCTCATATATAATTCTTTACTGATTTGCTTAAAAATAATTTACTATGACCAATTAAAATTTCCCTTCTCATTCACCCTCATACATACCATCCCCCATCCCCCCAACAAAGCATTGACTGAGTCATCGTACGAAAGATTAGTTCTGGTTTGGATAAACTGTGATGTGTGACTAAGACTTTGTTATCCTGAGAATTCCTCTTTTATCTGCCCACATGAAATGATACAAACTAATTAAATAGCATGTAAGAAACATTGCAATTAAGTTCCCTGATAAATGTCATAGATAAATTGTGCCATTCACAAAAGAAATAATGAGCCTGAGTGATCAGAGAAATTAGACTTTTCCAAAGCATGAGATGCATAGCATTATATGAGAGATTCTATACTGGAAAGTGGCATTAAATCAGATTGAAACACTCAGTGAGAAAGTAATTATTTTCCATTTTTTTGTGAGTTTATTTCAATGAAGAAGTTTCAAAATTTCAATTTGATGCAAATACATCATTAATACCTAGAATGTACTTATCTTTTTTTCCACCTCACAGGGAGAAGTGCAAATCCAGTCCCCCAAGACCACAAATTATACAGTCAAGTTTTGTGGAAATTGCAGGGGTCAGCACATCAGAGTGTGATAGATAAGCCATGCTGTGGGGTGAAAATCACCTTCATCATCCCAGTATCTCCCCTGCCAGGTAAGTATTTGATTTATTTATTAAGCAAGGCTAAAACTCAGAGCCTTTGGCAAGCAACAAAATCTAGCTAGAATTTTATTTTATTTTGCTTACATTACAGCAACTTTCTAGCTTCTGCTTATGCCGATTCAAACTGGTTTTTTATTCATGATGGTTTCCTTTTCAAACAAATTTAAGAATTAAAAACTGCATCCACTTAAAGTACTAAATGAATAATAGTGCAGATGGTACATATATCTGGTAACCTCATTAAGTTGTGGGAAATACTGAGGTGATATTTTGTAGAGGCTCTTTATGGTTGTGGAGAATTTTAATAATCAGTTGGAGGAAGGACAAGGGGAAGAAGGAATGACCATACAGATGAGGAAGACAGGTTGCACAAATCACACGGTCAGGAATAAATCTGGCACGGTTGGCAACAGCATGAGAACCACCCTGGTGAGAATCCCAGGTTTCTGGTGAGAATCCCAGGTTTATATTCAGTCAGTTGGTCAGTGTTATACTGATTGAACTTCTGTTTGTCAAGCATATGATGCACTCAATTAAAAGCTACTTGCTTTCTAATTCCTTTGGATACTTTATGTGAAATGGTTGTAATGAGAGAAAGTGTGGTATATCGATATTTATGGAGTTTGAGGCAAGAAAAACAGGGTTTGAATTACATCTTTTAATTTAACATTGGGTGAGTCATTTAATCTTTCTGAACCTGTTTCCTTATTTGTGAAACTGATACCATAAATACCATCTTTGCTTGGCTTTTGTAAGGATTATCATTAACAAAATAATATTAATAGCTAAAATGTCTTGCTTTCTTTTCAGACACTGTTTTAAGCTTCATATTATTTTATCTCTTTTAATCTTCACAAGAATTCTGTAAAAGAGTAGTCATTACAACTATTTTACAGATGAGGAAACAAAGGCACAGAGAAGTTAAATAGCTTACCAAAGGCCAAAGTCCAAATAAATGGTTGTGTGATTATTTGAATCTCAGCCATTTGATTTCAAGGGCTTCCCTGGTGGGTCAGTTGGTAAAGTGTCTGCCTGCAATGTGGGAGATCAGGGTTCAATCCCAGGGTCGGGAAGATCACCTGGAGAAGGAAATGTCTATCCACTCCAGTATTCTTGCCTGGAGAATTCCATGGACAAAGAAGCCTGGTGGGCTGCAGTCCATGGGTTCGCAAAGAGTCAAACATGAGTAAGTGTTCTAACACTTTCACTTTCTTTATCTGATTTCAGAATCATTGTTAGTAAACAATAAACCAGCTTCCTCTTGGCATAATTGGAGTGACCATTTCTTTTAAGAAGGGTGTGGTGCCTCGAAAAGTACAGGCTTGTGCAGAAGCCATTCTCACGTTCAACCAGTAGTATATCTGAAGTGGTTACTTGATCTTTATACAATTATATATGCTTTTTGTATTAAAAAACAAGCTCTATACTAAACTAGGATAGATTATGCAAAAGGGAAACATACATGATAAATTATTTGTTACATATAAATGTTATTAACCCTGATTAAATAACCTACTAATTTCTTATACATGTTCAGTTCAGTTCAGTTGCTCAGTCATGTCCAACTCTTTGTGACCCCATGAATCACAGCACACCAGGCCTCCCTGTCCATCACCGTCTCCTGGAGTTCACTCAAACTCACGTCCATCGAGTCTGTGATGCCATCCAGCCATCTCATCCTCTGTCGTCCCCTTCTCCTCCTGCCCCCAATCCCTCCCAGCATCAGAGTCTTTTCCAATGAGTCAGCTCTTCTCATGAGGTGGCCAAAGTACTGGAGTTTCAGCTTTAGCATCATTCCTTCCAAAGAACACCCAGGGTTCATCTCCTTTAGAATGAACTGGTTGGATCTCCTTGCAGTCCAAGGGACTCTCAAGAGTCTTCTCCAACACCACAGTTCAAAAGCATCAATTCTTTGGTGCTCAGCCTTCTTCACAGTCCAACTCTCACATCCATACATGAAAAACCATAGCCTTGACTAGATGGATGTTTGTTGGCAAAGTAATGTCTCTGCTTTTGAATATGCTATCTAGGTTGGCCATAACTTTTCTTCCAAGGAGTAAGCGTCTTTTAATTTCATGGCTGCAGTCACCATCTGCAGTGATTTTGGAGCCCCCGAAAATAAAGTCTAACACTTTATAAATGTTACTTATTTTTAATTAACAAAAGTCAGATTTTCCCTTCAGAGTTCAAGTCTATAGTATTATATATTCTGTGGTAGCAGAGGCTCTGACACAGCAAATTGTTTAGAAGTATTTTTACCCACACACTTGAAGCTTCCCTGGTGCCTCAGACAGTAGAGAATCTGCCAGCAATGCGGGAGACCTGGGTTCAATCCCAGGATTGGGAAGATCCCCTGGAGAAGAGAATGGCAACCCACTCTAGTCTTCTTGCCTGGAGAATTCCACAGAGCAGCTTTTCGGGTTACAGTCCATGGGGTCACAAAGAGTTGGACATGACTGAGTGACTAACAGTTTCACTTTCATTTTACCCACACAGTTGCCTTAGTAGAATTAGGTACTGGTATTTGCCCATCTCAGTGTCTCCTGCCTATAATCTTGTTACACATACTCTCCTTAGCTAAGTCAGAATCCACCAGAAGGAGAAAGCAATAGGCTCTCTTTCCCTGTCAACAGACCTCACTAGCTCCTCTCCACTCTAAAATCAAGCCTGAATTTGAGATAATGTCCCCACAGTGCCTTTATCTGAAGGTCACTATTCAAGCACCCACTGCTCATATGCTTAGGAGGGAGACGAAGCATCATCTGTTACACATTTGGCAAATGCATAGTTCACTTTTATTGGGGCACTTGTATTATAAAATGCATGAGGTTTTGGTTTGCCAAAGGTACTTTTCAGACATATGTTGTCTACAATATAAATTCTGCTTATCAGAACCCAAAACACTGCCACAGAGAAATGTTCTTGTTATGAAGGAAAAATGACCCTCCTCTTCAAATTTCTCTACATGGTGACTAATTATATACAATTATTAGTTTATAATTATGGTTGGAATCAGACTTCTCCTAAATAGCCTTCTTCATGTCATGTCTAAGATGATTACAATAGAAGAGGGAAATGGATGTTACCAACATGCTTCTAGACCAGAGTGAGCCCTGAATGTCCACAGTGCCCACTTGCCATCTCCTTGTATCTTAGAGGTCTCCTAAGAAGAGACTTGGAGACTGAGTCACCTGCAGCGAAGTCTTTTGAAGGACTATGTGCTCAGTTGCTCAGTAGTGGCCAACTCTTTGCTACTGCATGGACTGTGGCCCCCCAGGCTCCTCTGTCCATGGGGATTCTCCAGGCAAGGATACTGGAGTGGGTAGCCATTCCCTTCTCCATCTAAGGACTCTGGGTATGCCAAAAATGCATCCAGTATGTAAAATGAGCGGGATTTGATAAGGCTCTTATGGGTGATTAGTAGCTTTTCTAGTCAGGATATTTTGACTAAACACACAGATTACTTCAAATCACAGAGGCCAGAATAAGGGAAGTACTTGTGGAGATATGTGTGGACTGCAACTAAACATCTGTCAGGAATCAGAAGATCTCCAGGTCCTGCTACTTTTTCCATGTCTCTTGAACAACTTAATGTTGCTCATGAGATCTCTCCATTTCCCCATAGAGTCTCTCTATAGTCAGTAGCCTTTTCTACTGACTCTGCCATCTCAAGCCTCCTGAAGCCAGAGGCAAGTGCACAAATCACCATGGCCATCTCAGATTCTCTACTAACCCTGCGCTACTCTAGTCCCCCCCTGGTTCTTGGTTTGTTTGGGTTTTCTAGCTCAGTTCAGATTACCCAAGAAGGAAATTTGATTGGCTTAGGTCAACATTTTCTTTTTGTTCTTAAATGAATATTTATCTGAAAACTCACCACTTAATCCACTCATTGTAAGTATATAACCCAATAATATTTTGTAAATTTATAGAGTCATTGAACCATCACTATAATCCAGTTTGAGAAAATTTTCTTCAATATAAAAAACTTTCTTGAGCCTTTCTGCAGTCAGTCCCCAGGCTGGTCCCTGGGTGTAGGCAACCATGTATATGGTTTCTGTCCCTATAAAAAATATCCTGGATATTTCATAGAAATGGAATTGTATATGTTGGATTTTGTGAAAGGCTTCTTTCACTGCATAATGTATTTGAGATTCATGCTGTTACAGCATGCATCAGTATTTTGTATCTTCACACTGTTGAATGGTATTGTCTTTTATGGATATCCCATGTTTTGGAACATTCCAAATGCATTTCAAATGGAAAATCCAAGGAGATATTCTATTTCACCAATTAACGGACATTTGAGTTGTTTCAGCATTCGACAGTTATTAATAACGCTACTCTTAACACTCATTAACTCCATATCCTGTTTTGATTATTATAGCTTTAGAGTAAGTTTTGAAGTTGGGGGTGGTTGAGTCTTCCAACATTGTTCTTTTTCAAAAGTGTTTTGGCTATTCTAGGTCACTTTCATTTCCATATATATTTTGAAAGTGAAGGTGAAAGTTGCTCAGTTGTGTCCGACTCTTTGCGACCCCATGGACTATACAGTTCACAGAATTCTCTAGGCCAGAATACTGGAGTGGGTAGCCTTTCCCTTCTCCAGGGGATCTTTCCAACCCAGGGATCGAACCCAGGTCTCCCACATTGCAGGCTGACTCTTTACCAGCTGAGCCACAAGGGAAGCCCAAGAATACTGAAGTGGGCAGCCTATCCTTTCTCCAGTGGATCTTCCCAACCCAGGAATCAAACTGGGGTCTCCTGTATTGCAGACAGATTCTCTACCAACTGGGCTATTAGGGAAGCCCATATATATTTTAGGATTTGCTTATCAATTTCTAGGAAAAAAAAACTTTCTGGTATTCTAATAGGAATTGCTTTGACTATTTTATCAGTTACTGATCAACTTGAGAAGAACTGTCATCTTAAAACATCAAGTCTTCTAAACTATGAACATGTAATGTCTATTTCTTTTATATTCTTTGCAATTTTACATACATATTTGTATTTTAATCATGAATTTATGCTGATGCCTTAAGTTTCAATCTGATAGTGTAGTGTTTAACTTTCCTTCCCCCATTCTGTATCTCCCCTTTTCACCTTGAGAACACATTTATCTGTTTTTTCACTTGTACCTAGTATTTAGAGCTAATATATTCATTTCAATAAAACAAACTCATCAAGTGAATTTCAGGGTTTCTTTTCAGTGTTTTTCTTTTCTCTCCCGCTCTTTATTCACTCTTCTGGGGAGGGTGTGCAATTAATCCAAGAACTTGGATTCTTTTTGCATCTTTTTGTGTGCTTTATTAACAATTCACATATGGTTAGGTAAAGTGTCTTCTGTTTGTATTTAATTATTTTCTATTTCTGTCTTTGTTGACGGTTATATACTTAGAAATAAATATATTTGTTTTGAAATTTGATGGTAGATTGCTGCTGCTGCTAAGTTGCTTCAGTCATGTCTGACTCTGTGCGACCCTATAGATGGCAGCTCACCAGGCTCCCCTGTCCCTGGGATTCTCCAGGCAAGAACACTGGAGTGGGTTGCTATTTCCTTCTCCAGTGTATGAAAGTGAAAAGTGAAAAGTGAAGTCGCTCAGTCGTGTCTGACTCTTAGGGTCCCCATGGACTGCAGCTCACCAGGCTCCCCTGTCCCTGGGATTCTCCAGGCAAGAGTACTGGAGTGGGGTGCCACTGCCTTCTCCAGATGGTAGATTATTACGGTATAAAACAAGAAAATGTTCAAAACACATATCACGAGCTTTTAAAAATTTTTAAACATACAGCAGCAACTGAAATCACATTTTACACACCCTCACCGCAATTTCTTCTTTCTTTTGAACCCTGGAAATGGATTTGTGTGGCTAAAGTCAGAATCAAAATGACGCCACTTTTCCATCTCATTAGCACTTCCACACTGGCAGTAATGTTTCACAATCTGATGTCTTTGCTCAAGCACCAGATGTAATTGTACTAATGAAAAATTTTCTATTTTGATGCTTAGTGGGCTTGTCTAAATCACGAAAACTAACAAGTGATCTTTTCACATAATGCTAAAATAAATGAATTATTTAAATCATGTGTGCATCACATTAAAAGCACACAAGTTGCCTTTCCCTCCCTGTCCTGCTGTGTCTGGCCTGCTGGCTCATATATGCCATGCTCCCCAGATGTGCTCTGATGCCAGACTCCACAGTGTGAATATCCAGAGATTGTGATCAGGTTTTGGGGGTCCCTTAGTCCTTTTGCTCCCTTGCCTGGAAACTGATCCCATCATATGTCCATTTTAGAGAGTGGGCTGCCGTCTATGGGGTCACACAGAGTCGGACACAACTGAAGTGACTTAGCAAGCAAGAACCCACTAGAGCCCCTCCAGATGATGTGCTAGGTATCACTGACTAGCCTTCCTTAGTTCAGTTCTGCTCATGTGACTATCTGACCTATGACAAAAAACCTAAGGAGCTAGCAGCATGGAATAAAGAAAAGAACACAGGGCAAGGAATCAGATATGCTAAGTTGCTAATTCTGGTATCCACTAGCCCTACTGATGGAAACAATCTTTCTTGATGATTCACTTTCAGTTACCTCATTAGAACACTAATTATAAAAGGCTATCCTTCAGGAACAGGCAGATGAAAGAGGCACAGGGCAAGGTATGGGGAAAGGACGTGATGCTTCCATGTCCTCTCCTGTGAACAAATGTTCACATGTTCACCAGCTCAGAAGTTTTTCCATTCAGATATTTAATTTCTCAGAGAAGTGTTTTCTAGTCTAGCGTACAAATATTGCATTTCTATTGTTAAATTTACTCTTAAATATTTTATTCTTTCTGAAGTTACTATGAATGGAATTATTTCCTGTGGTATAGAATATAGTATGAATGGTATAGAATATTCTTTATTAGTTCCGGTAGATTTATTGTGAAATCTTCAGGTTTTCTATATAGATAATGATGTAGTTTGCTGAGAAAAACACTTTTATTTCTTCCTTTCCAATCTGGATGAAAGTTTCTATCTCTATCTATTTATAATCTTAATGTAGTATAAAGAACCTCCAGTTATAATTTTGAATAGTACTGGTGAGAGTAGACATCTTTGTTGTGTTTCAGATTTTAAGAGAAAAGTATTCAGTCTTTCATTATTAAGTAAAATATTTACCGTATATTTTTCATGGATATCCTTGATCAGTTTGAGGAAGTTTTACTTATTTCTAATTAATCGAGAGTTTTAATTGAGTGGGAACCTTAGTTCGTCAAATGCTTTTTATGCATTTGTTGATTCTACTAAAATGGTATATTACATTACTTGATTTTCAATCTTAAACCAACTTTGCATTCCTAAGTGAATCCTATTTGTTCATGTTTTTATCTCTTTTCATATGTTACTGATTTTTTCTAATATTGTATTGTGTCTATGTTCATGAAGGATATTGGTCTATAATTTTGTTTGCATTTTCTTTTCATTCTTTTCTATTTTTGGTGTTATGGTAATACTGGCCTTAGATAATTATTTGTGCAAAGTTTCCCTTATGTCACAAAAGAGTTTGATAAAAATTAGTATTACTTCTGAGAATATTTTTATAAAATTCAGAATTTTTGCCATTCTGCTTGGAACTTTCTTTATTTAAATTTTTAATGCAGAATCGTAAATTGTTTTAGGTCTTTTCAGTCTTCCTAACTTCTTGAATCAGTTGTTCCTTTCTAATTTTTTTCCTGTTTCATCAAAGTTGTCTGATGCTTTGGCCAGTCTTACCTTTTTGTGTAGGTGATATCATAGATTATCACTCAGGCTTGAACTGATCCTCGTTGGCATCCACTTATTTGTAGCTATGGAGGGATAGAGTGTCACTATACAAAGCAAAGTTGCCAAATCATTGTCCTATTTGTAGAGATTAGGAGAGAACACAGGCTTTCCTGGTGGCTCAGTGGTAAGGAACCCGCCTGCCAGTGTAACAGATGTGGGTCTGATCCCTAGGTCAGGATTATTCCCTGAAGAAGGAAATGGCAAACTTCTCCAGTATTCTTGCCTGGGAAATCCCATGGAGAGAGGAACCTGATTGGCCACAGTCCATGGGGTCACAAAAGAGTTGGACACCACTTAGCAACTAAACAACAGCAATGACAACAAGGGGAGAATATAAGTGAGACAAGCTTCTTTTGTAAGTGTGGGCTGGAGAACTTTCTGAGTTTTGTTCTATCCAATATACTAGTTTAACATTTCAGTGAAAAAGTTGACTTAAAGCTCAACATTCAGAAAACTAAGATCATGGCATCCAATCCAATCACTTCATGGCAAATAGATGGGGAAACAAGTGGAAACAGTGGCAGACTTTATTTTTTTAGGCTCCAAAATCACTGCAGATGGTGATTGCAGCCATTAAATTAAGAGACGTTTACTCCTTGGAAGGAAAGTTATGACCAACATAGATAGCATATTAAAAAACAGAGACATTACTTTGTCCACAAAGGTCCGTCTAGTCAAGGCTATGGTTTTTCCAGTAGTCATGTATGGATGTGAGAGCTGGAGAATTGATGCTTTTGAACTGTGGTGTTAGAGAAGACTCTTGAGAGTCCCTTGGACTGCATGGAGATCCAACCAGTTCATCCTAAAGGAGATCAGTCCTGGGTGTTCATTGGAAGGACTGATGTTGAAGCTGAAACTCCTGTACTTTGGCCACTTGATGTGAAGAGCTGACTCATTGGAAAAGACCCTGATGCTGGGAAAGATTGAGGGCAGGAGGAGAAGGGGAGGGCAGAGGATGAGATGGTTGGATGGGATCACTGACTCAATGGACGTGGGTTTGGGTGGACTCTGTGGGTTGGTGATGGACAGGGAGGCCTGGTGTGTTGTGTTCATGGAGTCACAAAGAGTCAGACATGACTGAGCAACTGAACTGAACATTTCAGCACAGATTCTTGTACTTACTCTTGGAGTCAGAGCTTTGTGATGTGGAAACAGCACTTGAAAGTGATTGACTCATCACTGTTGCTTCTGTAGTACTCAACTTGGTCTCCATGATGTTTTTGGTGCTAGTTCCTAATTATGAAGAAAGAATGAGTAGTCATCAGGGGTTTAATCAATACTAGACTGTATCATTAATATTAATGTAAACATCCAGTTACAGCTTGAAGATTAGCTACTTAAAGTCTTCTGATCAAGGTATAGAAATTCAGTGTTTTGATATCTACCTTTTGGTCAGTCAGTGGCAAAACCAATACAGTATTGTAAAGTAAAATAAAGTAAAAATAAAATTAAAAAAATAAAAAATAAAGGGAAGGGAGATTAGACTCTCCTATTTGTCTGATACAGGTTATTTCATTTGATCACATAGTAATTTTTGGAATTAAGTAGTAACTATGATCATAGCTGTGAAAAGAAGAGAGGCGTAAAGCAAAGGAGAAAAGGAAAGTTATAAGCATCTGAATGCAGAGTCCCAAAGAATAGCAAGATGAGATAAGAAAGCCTTCTTCAGTGATCAATGCAAAGAAATAGAGGCAAACAACAGAATGGGAAAGACTAGAGATCTCTTCAAGAAAATTAGAGATACCAAGGGAACATTTCATGCAAAGATGGGCTCGATAAAGGACAGAAATGCTATGGACTTAACAGAATCAGAAGATATTAAGAAGAGGTGGCAAGAATACATGGAAGAACTGTACAAAAAAGATCTTCACAACCAAGATAATCATGATGATGTGATCACTAATCTAGAGCCAGACATCTTGGAATGTGAAATCAAATGGGCCTTAGAAAGAATCACTATGAACAAAGCTAGTGGAGGTGATGGAATTCCAGTTGAGCTGTTTCAAATCCTGAAAGATGATGCTGTGAAAGTGCTGTACTCAATATGCCAGCAAATTTGGAAAACTCAGCAGTGGCCACAGGACTGGAAAAAGTCAGTTTTCATTCCAATCCCAAAGAATCCTCAAACTACCACACAATTGCATTCATCTCACATACTAGTAAAGTAATGTTCAAAATTCTCCAAGCCAGACTTCAGCAATACATGAACCGTGAACTCCCTGATGTTCAAGCTGGTTTTAGAAAAGGCAGAGGAACCAGAGATCAAATTGCCAACATCTGCTGGATCATGGAAAAAGCCAGAGAGTTCCAGAAAAACATCTATTTCTGCTTTATTGACTATGCCAAAGCCTTTGACTGTGTGGATCACAATAAACCGTGGAAAATTCTGAAAGAAATAGGAATACCAGACCACCTGACCTGCCTCTTGAGAAATATGTATGCAGGTCAGGAAGCAATAGTTAGAACTGGACATGGAACAACAGACTGGATCCAAATAGGAAAAGGAGTACGTCAAGGCTGTATATTGTCACCCTGCTTATTTAACTTCTATGCAGAGTACATCATGAGACACTCTGGACTGGAAGAAACACAAGCTGGAATCAAGATTGCTGGGAGAAATGTCAATAACCTCAGATATGCAGATGACACCACCCTTATGGCAGAAAGTGAAGAGGAGCTAAAAAGCCTCTTGATGAAAGTAAAAGAGGAGAGCGAAAAAGTTGGCTTAAAGCTCAACATTCAGAAAACGAAGATCATGGTATCCGGTCCCATCACTTCATGGGAAATAGATGGGGAAACAGTACAAAGTGTCAGACTTTATTTTTTGGGGCTCCAAAATCACTGCAGATGGTGACTGCAGCCATGAAATTAAAAGACGCTTACTCCTTAGAAGAAAAGTTTTGACCAACCTAGATAGCATAGTGAAAAGCAGAGACATTACTTTGCCGACTAAGGTCAGTCTAGTCAAGGCTATGGTTTTTCCTGTGGTTATGTATGGATGTGAGAGTTGGACTGTGAAGAAGGCTGAGCACCGAAGAATTGATGCTTTTGAACTGTGGTGTTGGAGAAGACTCTTGAGAGTCCCTTGGACTGCAAAGAGATCCAACCAGTCCATTCTGAAGGAGATCAGCCCTGGGATTTCTTTGGAAGGAATGATGCTAAAGCTGAAACTCCAGTACTTTGTCCACCTCATGCACAGAGTTGACTCACTGGCAAAGACTCTGATGCTGGGAGGGATTGGGGGCAGGAGGAGAAGGGGACGACAGAGGATGAGATGGCTGGATGGCATCCCTGACTCGATGGATGTGCGTCTGAGTGAACTCCGGGAGTTGGTGATGGACAGGGAGGCCTGGCGTGCTGCGATTCATGGGGTCACAAAGAGTCAGACACAGCTGAGCGACTGAAGTGAACTGATGATCATAATTTTATGTATAACTCAGAAAAGTTATAGAATTTCCCCATGGTCACATAACAGGAGCAAGCCAAATTTTTCCGACGTGAAACTAGTTCTCAGATACCCTAGAACGGGGTTGGTAAGGTAGTAGTAGTAGTTGATAATGGTACCATGGTTCTCATGCTGCCTAGGAGAAAATTTTCAGGTAGATTGGGTAACTAGGAGGAAAGAGATGATAGGAAGTGAATAGAATAAACTTTTTCATTATATTTAGTTCATTTTGGGGAGTGGGGGAAGGAAATTTAACAACAAAGAAACAAAGAAAAATAAGCTGAGTTTTCAAAAATAGCATTGGGATATTTTAAATCATCTATATTTGCACTAATATTATAAAACAAAATGATCGATGACCTCCAGGCTTTTCAAAGTCCAGCACAGGACTAGTGTTAGTGTTAGCTAGATATGGTGTTGGCTGGAGATGCAGTTTAATAGATTTTTATCACAAAGAGGTCTGGAAGCCTGAATTGTGGGTACCTTCCAGATGTGCCAATCAAGTTTCAATCTGTGGCATTAAGCATCTACAGTGTACAGCAAGTTCTTAGTACACGTGAGAGATTCATGCTGGAGAAGCTGATAGTTTGTAGCTATCATCAACCTCACAGATGATGGGCAACTGTGCCTTCTGACAAAAAAGGCTTTAGGAATTGATATGTCAAAGAAAGCGAAAAAATTTGAACATAGGCTAAGGATTAATGCTGCATATGAGAAAGAATGAGTGAAAATGGGCACAAACTTCAGAAGAATCTTGAAGTATTAAATTGAGAGGGAAATATTTGAGGAAGTAAAGAAATGTCTTACTCCTACAGCAGGAAAGCGGAAATTGATCTTTGCAATAGTGTGGAAGTGGAAAGGTACAGAAACTCAATACTTGAGGATGGAGGAACATGGGGATAAAGATTTTGCTTTTCAGTGGAACTACAAGAAAAGATGCTTGAAAAACATCAGGAGTTCTTCATAAATCTTCAGAGAATTCTTCTCCTAAGCTAAAATTGGAAACCATGAAAAAGCTATCCTAATGGCCTAAAAAATTCTCTAATATGAAGCAGATTCAATAGTCTTGGTGAAGGGGGAAAAAAAGAATATGTAGCTAAAAAGATGAGAGGGGCTACCAGTTTATAAAAATACAAAGAGAAGAGCAGAAAATGGAATAGCTGGGCTACAATGCCAAAAATTTTACTTGAGAGAATTACCACTATATCTACTACTGTGGGCAAGAATCCCTTAGAAGAAATGGAGTAGCCCTCATAGTCAACAAAAGAATCTAAAATTCAGTACTTGGGTGCAATCTCAAACACAACAGCATGATCTCAGTTCATTTCCAAGGCAAAACATTCAACATCACAGTAATCAAAGTCTATTCACCAGTCACTAACGCCAAAGAAGCTGAAATTGAATGGTTCTATGAAAACCTACAAGGCTGTCTAGAACTAACACCAGAAAAAGATGTCCCTTTCATCACAGGGGAATCAGAATGCAATAGGAAGTCAAGAGATAACCTGTAATAACAGGTAAGTTTGGCCTTGGAGTACAAAATGAAGCAGAGCAAAGGCTAGCAGAGTTTTGCCAAGAGAACACCCTGGTCACAGCAAACACCCTCTTCCAACAACACAAGGGATGACTCTACACATGGACATCACCAGAAGGTCAACATCGAAATCAGACTGATTATATTCTTTGCAGCCAAAGATGAAGAAGCTCTATACAGTCAGCAAAAACAAGACCTGGAGCTGACAGTGGCTCAGATCATGAACTCCTTGTCGCAAAATTCAGACTTAAGATGAAGAAAGTAGGGAAAGCCACTCATCAAATCAGCCACCTAATCAAATCCCTTACAATTATACAAAGAAAGTGACAAATAGATTCAAGGGATTAAATCTGGTAGATAGAGTGCCTGGAGAACTATGGACAGAGGTTCATAACATTGTACAGGAGGTAGTGACCATAACCATCTCCAAGAAAAAGAAATGCAAGAAGGAAAAGTGGTTGTCTGAGGAGGCCTTACGAATAGCTGAGGAAAGAAGACAGTGAAAAGCAAAGGAGAAAGGGAAAGGTATACTCAACTGAATGCAGATTTCTAGGGAAAAGCAAGGAGAGATAAGGCCTTCATAAATGAATAATGCAAAGAAATAGAGGAAAACAATAGAATGGGAAAGACTAGAGATCTCTTCAAGAAAATTGGAGACATGAAAGGAACAATCATGCGTGGATGGACATGAATAAGGAAAGAAATGATATGGACCTAACAGAGGCAGAATAGATTAATAGGTGGCAAGAACACAAAGGAACTATACAAAAAAGATCTTAATGACCCAGATAACCATGATGGTGTGATCACTCACCTAGAGCCAGACATCCTGGAGTCTGAAGTCAAATGGGTCTTAGGAAGCATCACTACAAACAAAGCTAGTGGAGGTGATGGAATTCTAGCTGAGCTATTTCAAATCTTAAAAGATGATGCTATTTAAGTGCTGCACTCAATATGTCAGCAAATTTGGAAAGCTCAGCAGTGGCCATAGGTCCGTTTTCATTCCAATCCCAAAGTAGGGAAATTCCAAAGAATGTCTAAACTACTCTACAACTGAACTCATTTCTTATGCTAGCAAATTCATGCTCAAGCTAGGCTTCAACAGTACGAGAACCAAGAACTTCCAAATGTACAAGTTGGGTTTACTAAAAGGAGAGGAATCAGAGATCAAATTGCCAACATCTGCTGGATCGTGGAGATGGAGAAAGCAAGGGAATTCCAGAAAAACAGCTACTTCTACTTCATTGACTATGATAAAGCCTTTTGACTGTGTCTGTCACAACAAACTGGAAAACTCTTAAAGAGATGGGAATACCAGACCACCTTATCTGTCTCCTGAGAAACCTGTATGAAGTCAAGAAGCAACAGTTAGAACCAGACATGGAACAACAAACTAGTTCCAAATTGGGATAGATCAAGGTTGCATATTGTCACCCTGCTTATTTAACTTATATACAGAGTACATCATTAGAAATGCCAGGCGGGATGAATCACAAGCTGGAGTCAAGACTTCTGGGAGAAATACCAATAACCTCAGATATGCATATGATATAACTCTAATGACAGAAAACAAGGAGAAGCTAAAGGACCCCTTGATGAGAGGGAAGGAGGAGAATGAAAAAAAACGGCTTAAAACTCAGCTTTCAAAAAGGAAGAACATAGCCTCTGGTCCCACCACTTCATGGCAAATAGAAGGGGGAAAAGTGGAAGCAGTGACAGATTTCATTTTCTTGGGCTCCAAAATCACTGCAGATGGTGACTGCAGCCACGCAATTTTAAAAATGGTTGCTTCTTGGAAGGAAAGCTATAACAAACCTAGACAGAATATTAAAAAGCAGAGACATCACTTTGACGACAAAGATCCGTATAGTGAAAGCTATGGTTTTCCCAGTAGTCATGTACGACTGTGAAAGCTGGACCGTAAAGAAGACCAAGAGCCAAGAAATTGATGTTTTTGAACTGTGGTACCGGAGAAGATTCTCGAGAGTCCCTTGGGCAGCATGATCAAACCAGTTAATCCTAAATGAAATCAACCCTGAATATTCACTGGAGAACTGTTGCTGAAGCTTAAGCTCCAAACTTTGGCCACCTGATGCGAAGAGCTGTCTCATTGGAAAAGATCTTGGTGTTGGGAAAGGTTGAAGGGAGGAAGGGAAGGGGACGACAGAGGATGAGATGGTTAGATGGCATTATTGTCTCAATGCACATGAGTTTGAGCAAACTCAAGGAGATAGTGGAGGACAGAGGAGCCTGGCGTGCTGCATTCCGTGGGGTTACAAAGAGTCGGAGATGACTTAGCAACTGAACAACAGCAACAATAGGTGGAATGCATGGACAGATACTTGAGAAAGTCTTATCAGTACTAGAGGGTAAGTGTAGAGAAGAGACTTTGACTCCAACCAGAGTCTTATGTTAGACCACTGACTAGAACTAAGTAGAATGAGTGTGAGGAATATGGGCTGTTTTATAATCTGTGTTGGTATTATCAATGTGAGATTCATTTTGTATGTTTTGGGAGATTAAATCTGGTGGAGTAAACAATAAATGTGGACATTAATTATATTAGGAATTTAAGATGTGTTTATAGCAGACTGACTTCAGAGAGAGGATTTATCAAGTTAACTTGTGCAGAGAAGGGGATTAAGCAGCTTTATTCCTTTGAAATTACATAATTTGACTTACAGTATCCAATGCACATAACAAAATCTTTTGTGTGGTCACATTGTCTTCAGAAATAGAATATGGGATCAGTGAATTTTTAACAGTTAACATTTATTGAAACATATGTTATAGAATACTAGTACTCTGGTATGTTTTGTTTATGTTAAAAAATACTTCCATAGTCAAACTACTAGGAGCTGCATAAATTTTTCAAATGAATTCATCAAATGAATGTCTTTGGATTACCAAGAATTTTTATAAATGTTATTGTACACTGTAAAACCCTAAGATGGTAACATGTCCTCCAGTACCCACACCAAAGGAAGAGGAACTCAGATAATGAAACCAGACTCTGACAGGTCCCCAAAGATTCCAGAGAAGCACAGAATGGTGGCAAGGAAGCAATGTATAAAGCTTCCAGGGGAATACAGGAAGAGGAGAACGTCTATTTTTCTGTAAATATTATATTTCCTTTTTCTTGTCTATATTGTTTAGAGGCTGGACTAAGGGAGGCATTAAGGGTCTATTGGAATGGTGTGCTTAGCACGTCTCTTGCCAAACCATCAAGTACCACCTACAGTAGCCCTAGAAAAGTAGGCTGAGCAGACAGCTGAGAGCTCCCTGTTGCTTAGGGCTGGCCTCATGGGGTGTTTAGGTGTCTCCAGATCTCTCTATTCTCTAATCCAATTTCCCAAGGTAAGTGCTTATAGGAACTTGAGACTGATCCTAGGTCAGGAATAAACTTATATCTGTACTTAGAGTGGCTTTTTGCATTGTATGCTTCCTTGCTGGCTTAGATGGTAAAGAATCCTCCCTCCTGTAATGAGGGAGACCTGGATTGGATCCCTGGGTTGGGAAGATCCCCTGGAGGAGGGCATGGCAACCCACTCCAGTACTCTTGCCTGGAGAATTCCATGGACAGGGGAGCCTGGCGGGCTATAGTCCGTGGGGTCGCAAAAAGTTGGACACAACTGAGTGACTAAGCACACACAGCACACCACCCAAATCAAGTGGCCTGAGACATTTGGTGACCTTGGAGCAATGTCGTAATTTTCTAATCTCTTCGTTCTTTCTTAGAGACCACTGATACATGGATGTTGACTTTCTATTTCCTTAAACTCTATTTTAACAGTGTTTTATAGAGCCATAGCAAATACTGATAGGAGTTTCTTCTTTATTTTTTCATATCTATTGATCTTATTTACTCATAAGGCATTACATATGAAAAGTCAGCAATCATATTTGTGAGGACATTAAAAATTTCTCAACACTTGAGCTGCACCTTTTGAAAACTCTAATTCATGAGGTCTAATGACCTCTAATCAATGAGGTCATTCCCAGGTCAGGTGATGGGTGGAAAAGAGTTGCTTTGCTTTCCAGTTATAGAATACATTCATTTTTTATTTTACTATAAATAGAAGTTAAGTAAACAAAATAATGACTACCTCAGTAAATTTTTACTGTACCACTAAAGCCTGAAGGCCTCTGTAGGGAAGCCTTGCAGGCTGTCTTTGATGCTAAGAGAGAGAAACAGCCAGCAGTCCACTCTGAACTTACCACCACTACATGGCTTCAAACTCAGCGGCTCAACTTCTATTTGTTTGATATATTCACGTTTTGGACTTTCTCAAAAGATTTTATGAGGAAATGTTTCTGCTAATTACAAGCAATTTTAGACAACTATTGCCTTAGTAATCAGGGTCCTAAAATCAGACCTTGTCTGTCCACACTAAAAGTAAGATGAACAAGATCAGAGTAGGCAGAAATAATAAGATCTTTCATTATTATGAAATTGATATGCTAATACTATTTCTACACAATGCCCAGGGATATCACCTTTTACTTGGATTTATTTGTCCTTTTAGAAACACAATTCTAATAAGTTTGTTGTGTGTATTTATGCATGTGTATACATGTTATCCACTTAAAGAAGCAACCTAAAATAAATAACCATTCATAGCAGGTTGGCAATCTCACCCAAATGGAAAAGAATCCTATAAGCATGGAAAGAATCAGAACACGTACGAAAACAGAAAAGAAAGGTAAAAAGTTATAAAATTGTGTGACTATTTTGTGTTGTAAGAAAAGTATGCTATATAAGCAGTTAATACCTGAAAGGCTCATTATTTAATATCCAAGTGTAATAGTTGAGGTTAAAATAATAATACTTATTCATCATATAATATTTGATTATGAATTAGTTCAATGGAGAAAAAAATTTGAAATTAAAAGGTTAACTTTCAAATTGCAAATTGTTATTATGAATTTGCACTTTTGTGTTAAGTCATTTAACCTCTCTGAAACTCATTCTGTTTAAATAATAATTTAAAATAATCTTTAAAAATGATAATACAACCTAAGGTGTGAACAAGATGATGGATTAGGAAGATCCTGAGCTCACCTCTGTCTACATGTATAGTGAAATTACAACTATTTATAGAGACACTATCTCTGAATGACTAGTATAAAAGATTGTCCACAACTAAAGATATTAAGTGGAGATAAGTAATTTACATTGTAAAGAACTCAAGGTAATGATAATGAAGATGGTCAATGAACTTGGGAGAAGAATGACAAGCTCAATGAACTTGGGAGTGAATCACAGTGAGAAGTTTAATAAAGAGCTGGAAAATATAGTGAAGAATCAAACAGAGCTGATACTTCTCTAAACAAGGTATATAGATGGTCCATGAGCATCTAAGATACTCAACATTATCAGTCCTTAGGAAAGTGTGAATCAAGGCCACAGTGAGGTAGCATTTCACTCTCACTACAACGGGTATGACAAAAAAGAGAGACAACAGTATTGGCTAGAAAATGAAGAACTGATACCCTTATTCATTCCTGGTAGGACTTAATATAAGGCAGCTGCTCTGGAAAGCAGTTCCTCAGAATTATACATACTGTTACCATGTGACTCTACAATTACACGTCAGGCTGTTCATTGTTGACCTGAAACAAATGGGCTGCCAGATATTTCTCCAGCAAAGATGCATTTATTTGGGATCAGAAGAGAGCTGCAATTCAGAGTCTGCGACCATGGTGAGCCACGTGCAAGTTACCGCACAGCAAGGAAAAAACAGTTTTATAGAGGGGAAAAAGAAGTGGGAATGGCTATAGTAAACAAAAGTGTATGGCTTTTCATTGAGTCACTGCCAGGAAAGAAGGGGGTCATTCTTCCTATTGGGCTCTGCTATTGACCCAGAAGAGGGCCCTCTTCTGGCCCATCAACTCTATTTAAAATATTCAAGTTTTGTTTATTAAATTTGGACAATACTCGAGAAATGAAAACACATGATCACACAAAAACATGTACATAAATGTTCTTAGCATCATTATTTACAATAGGTTAAAATGTAGAAACAGCTCAAATATCCATCAACTAATAAATAAGGAAAATGTGATCTGTTTACACAATGGATCTAATTAGTCATAAAAATGTATGAACTACAGACACATGTTATAGCATGGATGAACCAAAGAACATTATACTAAGTGAAAGAAGCCAGACACAAAAGATCATGTGCTACATGATTCCATTTATATGAAATTTCTAGAATAGGTAAATCTGTAAAAGTAGAAAGTAGGGTAATGGTTGCCAGGGACTAAAGGAAGGGTGGAATGGGGTGTGATTGTGATAGATATAGAGGTTTTTTTTAGGGGTGATGAAAATGTTCCAGGTGATTACACAAGCTTGTAAATATACTAAAACTCACTGAATGGAATACTGAATATTATAGCATATGAACGATAAAAGAAAATTGGTGGCAAAACAAATGGCCATTACTCACCGTCACCTTCAGCTCTGAGGGTTACTAGAGACGGTGTTAACACGTGAGGCATTTGTGTGGGTTCCTTGTTGGAAGTTCTTAATTTGATAAGATAGATGACATTATTATTAGTTACAATTTCATCTCACTGGTCAAGGAGTAAATAAAAGTAAGTCTAATTTGAAGGTGAAAATCTTTCTATAGATACTGGGTAAAATTTGTATAGTTCTTCTGTGTATTCTTGCCACCTCTTCTTAGTATCTGCTGCTTCTGTTAGGTCCATACCATTTCTGTCCTTTATTGAGCCCATCTTTGCATGAAATGTTCCCTTGATATCTCTAATTTTCTTGAAGAGATCTCTAGTCTTTCCCATTCTATTGTTTTCCTCTATTTCTTTGCACTGATCACTAAGGAAGGCTTTCTTATCTCTCCTTGCTATTCTTTGGAACTCTGTACTCAAATGGATATATCTTTCATTTTCTCCTTTGCCTATCACTTCTCTTCCTTACAAAGCTATTTGTAAGGCCTCTTCAGACAACCATTTTGCCTTTTTACACTTCTTTTTCTTTGGGGTGGTCTTGATCTCTGCCTCCTGAACAATGTCACGAACCTCTGTCCATAGTTCTTCAGGCATTCTGTCTATCAGATCTAGTCCTTTGAATCTATTTCTCACTTACACTATATAATCATAAGGAATTTCATTTATGTCATACCTGAATGGTCTAGTGGTTTTCCCTACTTTCTTCATAAGTCTGAATTTGGCAATAAGGAGTTCATGATCGGAGCCACAGTCAACTCCCGGTCTTGTTTTTGCTGACTGTATAGAGCTTTTCCATCTTTGGCTGCAAAGAATATAATCAGTCTGATTTCAGTGTTGACCATCTGGTGATGTCCATGTGTAGAGTCTTCTCCTGTGTTGTTGGAAGAGGGTGTTTGCTATGACCAGTGCGTTCTCTTGGCAAAACTCTATTATCCTTTGCCCTGCTTCATTCTGTATTCCAAAGCCAAATTTACCTGTTACTCCAGGTATTTCTTGACTTCCTACTTTTGCATTTCAGTCCCCTATAGTGAAAAGGACATTTTTTGGGGGGTGTTAGTTCTAGAAGTTCTTGTAGGTCTGCATAGAACAGTTCAACTTTAGCTTCTTCAGCATTACTGGTCAGAGCATAGACTCGGATTACTGTGATAATGAATGGTTTGCCTTGGAAACGAACAGAGATCATTCTGTCGTTTTTGAGGTTGCATCCAAGTACTGCATTTCAGACTCTTTTGTTGATTATGAGGGCTACTCCACTTCTTCTAAGGGATTCTTGCCCACAGTGGTAGATAAAATGGTCATTTGAGTTAAATTCACCTATTCCAGTCCATTTTAGTTCACTGATTCCTAAAACGTTGATGCTCACTCTTGCTATCTCCTGTTTGACCACTTCCAATTTGCTTTTATCTAACATTCCAAATTCCTATGTAATATTGCTCTTTAAAGCACTGAACTTTATTTCCATCACCAGTCACATCCACAACTGTGTGTTGTTTTTTGCTTTTGGCTCTCTCTTCATTCTTTCTGGAGTTATTTCTCCACTGATCTCCAGTCACATATTGGGCACCTACCAACCTGGGGAGTTCATCATTCAGTGTCCTATCTTTTTGCCTTTTCATACTGTTCATGGGGTTCTCAAGGCAAGAATACTGAAGTGGTTTGCCATTCCCTTCTCCAGTGGATCACGTTTTGTCAGAACTCTCCACCATGAGCTGTCCATCTTTGGTAGCCCTACATGGCATGGCTCATAGTTTCACTGAGTTAGGCAAGGCTATGGTCCATGTAATCAGACTGATTAGTTTTCTGTGATTGTGGTTTTCAGTCTGGCTGCCCTTTGATGGAGAAGGATAGGCTTATGGAAGCTTCCTGAAGGGAGAGACTGAGTGTGGGGGAAACTGGGTCTTGTTCTGATGGGTGGGGCCATGCTCAATAAATCTTTAATCAAATTTTCTGTTGATGGGTGGGCTGTGTTCCCTCCCTGTTATTTACCTTGGGCCAAACTATGGTGGAGGTAATGAAGATAATGGTGACCTCCTTCAAAAGGTCCCATCAATGCATTGCTACAGTCAGTGCCCCCAGCCACTGCTGACCCACGTCTCCACTGGAGACTCCTGGAAACCCATGGGGAAGTCTGGGGTCAGTCTTTTGTAGGGTCACTGCTCCTTTCTCCTGGGTCCTGGTGCACACAAGGTTTGTGCTCTCCAAGAATCTGTTTCCCAGTCTTGTGTAAGTTCTGGCAGTTCTATGGCGGAGTTAATGGTGGCCTTCTCCAAGAGGGCTTATGCCCTACCCAGGTCTGCTGCACCCAGAACCCATGCAACAGTCCACTGCTGACCCATACCTCTGCAGGAGACATTCAAACACAGTTCTGTCTCAGTCTCTGTGGGGTCTGGGTCCTGGTGTGCACAATGTTTGTTTGAGCCCTCTGAGCATCTCTGGTGGGTATGGGGTTTGATTCTAATCATGATTTCATCACTCCTACCATCTTGCTAGAGAATTTCCTTTGCCCTTGGACCTGGAGTATCTCCTGAAGGCAGAAGCAGAAGATAAAAGAAGAGGTGGCAAGAATACACAGAACTATACAAAAAGATCTTCATGACCCAGATAATCACGATGGTGTGATCATTCACCTAGAGCCAGATATCCTGGAATGTGTAGTCAAGTGGGCCTTAGGAAGCATCACTACAAACAAAGCTAGTGGAGGTGATGGAATTCCAGTTGAGCTATTTCAAATCCTAAAAGATGATGCTGTGAAAGTGTCGCACTCAATATGCCAGCAAATTTGGAAAATGCAGCAGTGGCCATAGGACTGGAAAAGGTCAGTTTTCATTCCAATCCCAAAGAAAGGCAATGCCAAAGAATGCTCAAACTACCGCACATTGCACTCACTCATCTCACATGCTAGCAAAGTAATGCTCAAAATTCTCCAAGCCAGGCTTCAACAGAATGTGAACTGAGTACTTCCAGATGTTCAAGCTGGATTTAGAAAAGGCAGAGGAACCAGAGATCAAATTACCAACATCTGTTGGATCATAAAAAAAAGCAAGAGAGTTTCAGAAAAACATCTATTTCTGCTTTATTGATTATACCAAAGCCTTTGGATGTGTGAATCACAACAAACTGTGAAAAACTCTTAGAGATGGGAATACCAGACCACCTCACCTGCCTCCTGCAGGTCAGGAACCAAAAGTTAGAACTGGACATGGAACAACAGACTGGTTCCAAATCAGGAAAGGAGTACATCAAGGTGGTATATTGTCATCCTTCTTATTTAACTTATATGCAGAGTACATCATGAGAAACGCTGGGCTGGGTGAAGCACAAGCTGAAATCAAGACTGCTGGGAGAAATATCAATAACCTGGAAGAAAACAAAGAAGAGCTAAAAAGCATCTAGATGAAAGCGAAAGAGGAGAGTGAAAAAGTTGGCTTGAAACTCAACATTCAGAAAACTAAGATCATGGCATCTGGTCCCATCACTTCATGGCAAATAGATGGGGAAGCAGTGGAAGCAGTGTGAGACTTTATTATTTGGGGCTCCAAAACCACTTCAGATGGTGATTGCAGCCATGAAATTAAAAGATGTTTGCTTCTTGGAAGAAAAGCTATGACCAATATAGACAGCATATTCAAAAGCAGAGACATTACTTTGCCAACAAAGGTCTGTCTAGTCAAAACTATGGTTTTTTCCAGTAGTCATGTATGGATGTGAGAGTTGGACTATAAAGAAAGCTGAGTGCTGAAGAACTGATGCTTTTGAACTGTGGTGTTGGAGATTCTTGAGAGTCACTTGGACAGCAAGGAGATCCAACCAGTTCATCCTAAAGGAAATCAGTCCTGAATATTCATTGGAAGGACTGATGCTGAAGCTGTCCAATACTTCGACCACCTGATGAGAAGAACTGACTCCTTGGTAAAGAACCTGATACTGGGAAGGATTGAAGGCAGGAGGAGAAGGGGATGACAGAGGATGAGGTGGTTGGATGGCATCCCCAACTCAATGGACATGAGTTTGAGTAAGCTCCGGGAGTTGGTGATGGACAAGGAAGCCTGGCATGCTGCAGTCCATGGGGTCACAAAAAGTTGGACATGACTGAGCGACTGAACTGAACTGAAACTTTTGTGTAGCTTTACTTTTTCCATTTCCCATTTTTGTCCACCTTAAGGAATATAATTACTGAATGCTTAGGTGGCCCAGTAAATGCACACACACACACACACACACACATACACACACACACACATTTCAGCCACATTTTTGTATAACAGGCCTCCAAAGCAGATCTGTATTGCAGATTGTTACCTGGGTATGTTGAAACATGCAAAAAAAGTTGTAAAAGTAAATGATTTAAAATCATTTTATTTTTCCTAGTGAGAAAAACTACTTGGTCAATAGGACCTAGGAGTAATATGATTTTTTTCTCCAAAATAACATCTAATTTTATTGACTTAGTTGTGACTTTGAAACTTCTAATAACCATAAATAATAAAAGAATCTGAAAACTCATGTAATTAATTTTTTTCATTTATGAAATATTGAACTCCCACTCTGTTCAAGGCCATCTTTGGAGGGCAGTATCTAACTCTTAAGTCATTTTGGTTTTTTCCGTGCTCCTCCTCCCACTCCCTGCAGCCACCACATGCTCCAGCTGGCCCTTAGTCATCTTTGTAACCTATGTTACCATGAAGAACAATTCCTGGCACAGAGTAGGCATGTAGTAAATGCTGTTTCAGGGAAGATGGCACTCATACAGGATAGAGGGACCAACCAAAGGATAAAGATCTTTAAGCAGTGAACACAACTGACTGGTTTGCTACTCATAATAGCATTCCCTTTTTTCTTAAAGCATGTTAGAATGTCTTTGTGAATAGGGCACAGGCTCTACTTTTACTATGTGACATTTATAAAATCTTGCTTCTTATATATATATGCATGATGTGTTTGAGGGAGGAACTATTTAGCTCTGCACAGTTTACGTGATACTTTAAAACCCTGGTCCAGCCTAAGTTTTCAAGGGTAAGCTGGCTGGAGCTGTATACTGGAATACAGGAGGGAACCATAAGAGGAAGATAAGATCTTTGGAGGGTTGCTGAGGACAAACACCTCTAAGCAGGTGGTGAAGGTTTGGTTTATTGCTCACTCCTCTTTCTTCACTGCTTATTAGGGAATATAGGTTATTCTAGTAACAGAAACGGAGAAGGCACTGGCACCCCACTCCAGTACTCCTGCTTGGAAAACCCCATGGGTAGAGGAGCCTGGTGGGCTGCAGTCCATGGGGTCGCGAAGAGTCAGACCCTACTGAGTGAATTCACTTTCACTTTTCACTTTCAGGCATTGGAGAGGGCAAGGGCAACCCACTCCAGTGTTCTTGCCTGGAGAATCCCAGGGACGGGGGAGCCTGGTGGGCTGCCGTCTATGGGGTTGCACAGAATCGGACACGACTGAAGCGACTTAGCAGCAGCAGCAGCAACTGAAAGTGACTGTAATAGGCAGATTCTGTGTGTTATAATGTGGAGAGCAATTGAGACTATCTAAAATTTTTCTACACTCAATATGTGGTTATATCTAAAAGAAGAAACCAACAACAGAAATGTTATCGCTGAAAGTTAGGTTTGAGATTTTGCATTGTCCACTCACATGATCCCAATACCTTAAGGTAAAGATTTTTTGTTTGTGTGTTTTTTAAGGTAAAGATGTTAAAAATATAAATTAAGTGTCCCCTCCAATCAAACATAGTGCCTTTGTTTTCACCTCATCACTATTCTTGGTCCCAATAATAATGTTAATTAAATTCTTACCATAAATAATAAGGGAATCTACAAACTCCTGTAATTAATTTTTACATAATGATTATCATTGTGCCATTATGTTTTATTGGCATATATTTCATTTACTGCTTGAAAATCAAAGACACAGAGATGATAACAGAAAATAATTAGGACACATAATGGCAAATAGAAAAAATGTGTATCATCTTTGAGTTTCTGAAGTTCTGGGTCCTTTTCTTTTATACCTATCATGTTTGACAGTGAGAAGAGATGGAACAAATTTGAGTTTTGGCCCAAGTATTCATCAGAAATCTATTTGGCTCTGTTTCATCTTGGTCTTTAGAAAATAGAAGAGTTAAGTGGTTGTACATTTCTGATGTTCCTGGGACTTGTGTGTGAACAGTGATCTTGTGATGATGCTGATGATCTCTATATATGGTCACTGTAACAATTTCCATAACACAAAAAGGGTTAGTGTATTTTAGATTTATTATTAATGTATAAATATTCATTTTCAAATATGGGTAAGCATTTTAGTAAAATTTTTTCCATGTACTAAAAATGTTAAAATTCTGAAGTACAAATGCATCTTTATTATTGCAAAATTAAAGTGTTGCAATATCTAATGAAGATGTTATGTCTGTCAATTATATGCACAAAATTAATAATACTATATAATAGTAAACCAAAGAAATAGACTGAATTTAATATGAACATTAACACATTATATTTATTTTGGGGGCTTCCCAGATGGCTCAGTGGGTAAAGAATCTGCCTGCAGTGCAGAAGATGCAAGAGACATGGGTTTGATCCCTGGGTCAGGAAGATTCCCTGGAAGATCCCCTGGAGGAAGACATGGCAACCCACTCCAGTATTCTTGCCTGGAGAATTCAATGGACAGAGAAGCCTGGTCAGCTACAGTCCACAAGGTAGCAAAGAGTCAGACACGACTGAAATGACTTAACACGCATAGCTATATATATCTTTTAGGGATACATCAATTTGAGTCAACAAATGTTTATAAAAGATTAAATCATAAGAATATAATTCTACTCTGTGAAAAGTGGTTTAGTAAAGTATCATTCATAATATTTTCCAAAATAACCTTTTAGAGTTGTGTTTAATTCCATTTAGAACACAAGAGTTTTAAGAAAGTGTCTAATTTTGGAACATGTCATAACTTGTGAAGATAAACTACAAGCAAAATGTCACCTTTACTACTTTGAAATTTTATAAAAAGGGGGAAAAAAAAAGTAACAGAGATATCCCAAGTAGTTCAAGTTAAATTCAAACTTCACAAAGAATACAAAGACAATGGATAAAAGAGAAAGATATGGAGAAAAATGTGGCCCCCAAGCCTATTTTTCCCCATTAATCATATAAGAAAATTTACAAGAATGCATTTTAAAAGTCTTCCTTATAGTTTTATCTTTGTTTCTAGAGTGAAAGTGCATCTTAAACACCACCACAACTGGCCTCCTATAGGGAAGAAATGGCCAAAAATCCCTGGTCTCTCTACTGACCTCAATTAAAACTGAATGTCTATTTAGTATCAAAAATGTGAAGTATCTGTGCTGAGAAGTTTTATTTCTGCATTATGATTTAGCTTGTTAAAATATCTGCCTATAAAGTGTTTTTAAAATGTTGAATAATAGTTATATTTTAATAATGAAATTGCAGGTGTATTTTTAAAATTTCCTTTTATAATGATGATATTCAGTGTTGACCAAATGTTGATTTTAACCCTGGCCATTTGGCCTTTGAATGAAACGGGCAGAGCATGTGATACACATCTAGAAATAGATCAAATCCCATCTCTCTAATTGAGTAAACTTCTGAAAACAAGCCTGCTCTGGGCAAAGCTCTCTCAGCACCTGAGCCACCGTGACTACTTCACTGCAAGGATTCCTATCTTGGCTGCACATTTTCCATTTTTCTAATGATAGAATTTCTGCCATTGTCATAAGGAAGAAAATGTATGTATTTTAGATAAATATGAACATTTAAATTAACTATCTTTTGACCTTTAAGAAGAAAATCTGATGGGGACAACTTAAAATGAAAATAAAAATGTTTCTCCATGTTGTATTTTTTGGTAAATCCTCTATGTCTAAAATGACCTTGATGGCCATGAGGAATGGGGAATAAAAATAATTTCACTATAGATATACTTTTTATGGTATTATTATATAATTTAAAAGTGGTTACTTTGAAGAATGAGACAACATATATAACTCCTCACAAGCCTGAAAAGAGAAAGCCATATATCCTGATACACTGGTTAGAATATGAGAATTTGAGGCAAATTTTCCATGGTCTTCTTTGTTGTTGTTTAGTCACTAAGTTGTGTCCCACTCTTTGAGACTTCATGGACTGTAGTATGCCAGGCTTCTCTGTCCTCCCCTAGTTACCAAAGTTTGCTCAAATTCATGTCCACTGAGTCAGGGATGCTATCTAACCATCTCATCCTCTGCTGCCCCCTGCTCCATTTGCCTTCAATCTTTCCTAGCATCAGAGTCTTTTCCAATGAGTTAGCTCTTCACATCAGATGGCCAAAATATTGGTGCTTCAGCTTCAGCATCAGTCCTTCCAATGTATATTCCTCACCTGTGTATTAAGTATATTGTTTTTAGGAACACAGGCAATATCAATATATTAAGTCCAACTAACTTATGCCTTTAATATATAAGTGGTGATCAAGTAAATCAGATAAGAAAGTTCCTTTCTCTTCTCCACTCTTGTTCCTTCATTTTCCTTCATCTGCAATGGACCCCTAGCTGCCTGATGTCTTCACCCATCTCTTCCACCATGCCAGACTTTGTTTCTCATCCTGGATCCCAGTAGTTTGTGGACAGCAGAATTTGTCTTCCCTTTTTCATCTCTTCTCCACCATTATTCTTTCAGCTGGTTTCTTCAGAGACCCCAGAATGTACTCATTTCCTTCTTTCTCCAACTGTTCTATTAGATTTTAGCTCTTAAAGCCCTTTGAAATGGATTTTAAATGATACTAGATAGAGTGCCTGATGAACTATGGAATGAGGTTCATGACATTGTACAGGAGACAGGGATCAAGACCATCTCCATGGAAAAGAAATGCAAAAAAGCAAAACGGCTGTCCGGGAAGGCCTTACAAATAGCTGTGAAAAGAAGAGAGGCAAAAGCAAAGGAGAAAAGGAAAGATATAAGCATCTGAATGCAGAGTTCCAAAGAATAGCAAGAAGAGATAAGAAAGCCTTCTTCAGCGATCAATGCAAAGAAATAGAGGCAAACAACAGAATGGGAAAGACTAGAGATCTCTTCAAGAAAATTAGAGATACCAAGGGAACATATCATGCAAAGATGGGCTCGATAAAGGACAGAAATGGTCTGGACTTAACAGAAGCAGAAGATATTAAGAAGAGGTGGCAAGAATACACAGAAGAACTGTACAAAAAGATCTTCACGACCCAGATAATCATGATGGTGTGATCGCTAATCTAGAGCTAGACATCTTGGAATGTGAAGTCAAGTGGGCCTTAGAAAGCATCACTACGAACAAAGCTAGTGGAGGTGATGGAATTTCAGTTGAGCTGTTTCAAATCCTGAAAGATGATGCTGTGAAAGTGCTGCACTCAATATGCCAGCACATTTGGAAAACTCAGCAGTGGCCACAGGACTGGAAAAGGTCAGTTTTCATTCCAATCCCAAAGAAAGGCAATGCCAAAGAATGCTCAAACTACCACACAATAGCACTCATCTCACACGCTAGTAAAGTAATGCTCAAAATTCTCCAAGCCAGTCTTCAGCAATATGTGAACCATGAACTCCCTGATGTTCAAGCTGGTTTTAGAAAAGGCAGAGGAACCAGAGATCAAATTGCCAACATCTGCTGGATCATGGAAAAAGCAAGAGAGTTCCAGAAAAACATCTATTTCTGCTTTATTGACTATGCCAAAGCCTTAGACTGTGTGGATCACAATCAACTGTGGAAAATTCTGAAAGAGATGGGGATACCAGACCACCTAACCTGCCTCTTGAGAAATCTGTATGCAGGTCAGGAAGCAACAGTTAGAACTGGACATGGAACAACAGACTGGTTCCAAATAGGAAAAGGAGTACGTCAAGGCTGTATATTGTCACCCTGTTTATTTAACTTCTATGCAGAGTACATCATGAGAAAGGCTGTACTGGAAGAAACACAAGTTGGAATCAAGATTGCCGGGAGAAATATCAATAATCTCAGGTAGGCAGATGAGATGACCCTTATGGCGGAAAGTAAAGAGGAACTAAAAAGCCTCTTGATGAAAGTGAAAGAGGAGAGTGAAAAAGTTGGCTTAAAGCTCAACATTCAGAAAACGAAGATCATGGCATCTGGTCCCATCACTTCATGGGAAATAGATGGGGAAACAGTGGAAACAGTGTCAGACTTTATTTTTTGGGGCTCCAAAATCACTGCAGATGGTGACTGCAGCCATGAAATTAAAAGACTCTTACTCCTTGGAAGAAAAATTATGGCCAACCTAGATAGTATATTCAAGAGCAGAGACATTACTTTGCCGACTAAGGTCCGTCTAGTCAAGGCTATGGTTTTTCTTGTGGTCATGTATGGATGTGAGAGTTGGACTGTGAAGAAGGCTGAGCACCAAAGAATTGATGCTTTTGAAGTGTGGTGTTGGAGAAGACTCTTGAGAGTCCCTTGGACTGCAAGGAGATCCAACCAGTCCATTCTGAAGGAAATCAACCCTGGGATTTCTTTGGAAGGAATGATGCTAAAGCTGAAACTCCAGTATTTTGGCCACCTCATGAGAAGAGTTGACTCATTGGAAAAGACTCTGATGCTGGGAGGGATTGGGGGCAGGAAGAGAAGGGGACGACAGAGGATGAGATGGCTGGATGGCATCACGGACTCGATGGACGTGAGTCTGAGTGAACTCCGGGAGATGGTGATGAACAGGGAGGCCTGGCGTGCTGCGACTCATGGGGTCGCAAAGAGTCGGACACGACTGAGTGAATCAACTGAACAGAACTGAATTCATTAGTATTAATTTGGGAAATTTGATAATGACACTGTAGCTTTGTAATAAATGTTCTTATTGTTTTGATGCACTCTTAGTGTGCAGAGGTAAAATGGCATATAGTTTGAATTGCCTTCAAAATATCCAAAAGCAAAATACAAAGAGAGAGAGAGAGAGAGAATAAAGGAAGGAAAGAAACAGGAAGAAAGGAAAAGAGGGAGTTACAAAGCAGGAAAGAGGGAAAGAAGAGATGGTGGGAGGATGGAATGAAGGAGAAAGAAAAAGAAAAATGAAGCAAATGGGGAAAAAGCTTGATGATTATTGATTCTGAGAGATGAATTAGAGTATTCTTTATTTGTAGGTGCATATGGACATCTTTATAATAAAATTTTTTAAAAAGAAAAACTCTTATTGTCTATTACCATTTTCATAATTGGATGTGAATAATTTAAAACTTACTTGGACAACTTTTGAAAAACAGGCAGATTAGTTTAGTTTTTATTACATGGGCAATATAAAGCAGTAAAAATGTCCCTCATCAGGAATTAGGAGAAATGTGTGTGTGTGTGTGTGTGTGTGTGCACGCGCGAGCACATGATTTCAAATGTTCTATCAAGTGTCCCTCAACAGGAGCCGCCAAAGGTAAAGTTGATGTAAAGCTCTCCCCCATTATGTTTCACATGAGTAGGTATAGAGTTTCTCTTTCAAGTGAAAAAGGTAAGGTGAATTCTTGGTATCAAAAATTACAACTCTGGATTCTTTCAGTGAAACCTCCACCTCCACCCTTTCATGATCACTTACCATAGTGGTCAGGACTTGTGTTATTATTTAGACAGTGTTATTCATCATAGACCATTGTAGGCAAGCTAGGGCTCTTCCCACTTAGAGAGTATATGTCCCCAGTAGTTACCAGAAAACCTGTGGAACTTTAACTCTTTGGGGCTTCATGCAACATCTGCACTTACCTTCTCTGTTTTCTGGTTCTTTTGGGGGGATATTATTGATTACAAGGGCTTTCCTGGTGACTCAGATGGTAAAGAATCTGTCTGCAATATGAGAGATGCAGGTTTGATCCTTGGGTCAGGAAGATCCCCTGGAGAAGGGAATGGCTACCCACTCCAGTATTCTAGCCTGGAGAATTCCATGGACAGAGGAATCTGGCAGGGTACAGTCCATGGCATTGCAAAGAATTGGATATGACTGAGTGACTAATATTTTCACACTATTGCTTGCAAAAGTAATATATTTTATCAAAATCAAACAATTTTAAGCAAAGGACTCATTTGGCAACTCAGAGAGATTGAAGGGAGATAAAGATTATATATATATAATATTATATTTTATTATATATATCTTTATATAAAAATATGCACATCTATATATATGGAGAGAGAGACATGCTTTGTAAAAATTAAAATAAAAAATGAAATAATTCAGCCTGTGGAGTGTTGGTTGAAGGCCTCATGGTCCCTGGCTCCCTGGCTGTCATTTAGAGTTTCCCTAAGTTGGTAATGCAGACTGTACCACATTTTGAGAATAAATCCCCTGTGCTGCCCTCAATGTGTAATGTAATACTTTCTCTTGGTTCAGTAAAGAAGTTCTAAGGGTTGGTTTGGTTTCACATTAGAATTAGACAGTTTGGAAACAATGAACTATAACACAGTACCCCTTTTCTCTTGAGTATCAGCATCACACTCAAGTCCAGTGAACTAGCCCTTATCAATCCTCCGTATGTCTTAGAATGGAAGTTAAATGAGGAATATGAGGGCAAGAAAGACAGCAGTGGAGATTTCTGTTTATTAGGGTACATGATTTTTAGGTCTTTCTGTGACCTTAGCATGATAACTATATTTCTGCCCATAGGAAATCAACAAACATTTCTATTTCCCCTGCTCCACTGTTTACTGGACCTGAATGATATGCCTCATTTTATGTTTTCTTCAGGATGGACAATGCATTATGTGCTGGGTTAATGATCTCTTGAGTTTTTAACTGAATGATCCTAATGGCTCACTTTATTTTTCATGGATGATAAGGTAATTTTCTTTAATATCAAGAGCCATAAAACATGATACAGGTGTCACTCAGTCCAGTAGCCATAATGATGACCCTGCTACTGAAATGTACTGATCATATCTATTATCATCCCAGAGTAACTAATAAAATCAATCTGTTATTAATACAGTTCCATCATGTTAGCTGTGCTGCTCAAGTCTGGAACTAGAATAGTTAGAAAGATATTTTTGTGACTGAGAAATGATGATTTATCTTGTCTAAAAATAAACTTTGTATGCATAACCCTCACAATAAGATCATTCTCAAAAAAGAAGTCCACTATGATCTCAGGGCTTTGTATTAAATTCAAAATAACACATACATTTCGAAATAGGGAAATAACCCAGATTTTCTTACCAAAGATACAAGATTCCCAAATAATTTTCCTATGATTAAATTATATGGATGATAATTTTTTTGTTAGAGTAAATTTCACGAAAAATTAATCCTACCTTCAGTAGATATTTCACCAGTTGATTTCTCATCATTTGGTGATGTTGTGGTATTTATTGTTGGTGAAATGGTAGTTACTTTAGACGTTGTTGATAGTGGAGTGTTTGCAGTTGGGGTTTCTGAAAAAAATAAATTGTGTTAAAGTAGTTTCATTAAAATTTACACTTATTTTGCTGAGAAACATTCTAGTATATTTAAACAAAATAAACTGTATGTATGGTTTTGGAATTAATTTTCTAATGGTAAAAGAATTCAACCTTCAGTTCAGTATTCATTCATTCACTCCATCAGCCTTTCACCAATGGCATGAATTTTTAAGATGATTGCAGGAGAGGTCTGTGGTTCTGAAAGAAAATAATATCTTACAAAACTAGTGAGGAATACATGTGTAAGTTTGACAATTAAGCCAACTAAAGTAACATTGTCAGGTGAAATAATTAAATACTCTCTGGGCAGTGTTTACCAAGTTTTTTTATAGCAAGTTATTGTTCAGTTCAGTTCAGTCGCTCAGTCATGTCTGACTCTTTGCGACCCCTGAAACGCAGCACGCCAGGCCTCCCTGTCCATCACCAACTCCCGGAGTTCACTCAGACTCACGTCCATTGAGTCAGGGATGCCATCCAGCCATCTCATCCTCTGTCGTCCCCTTCTCCTCCTGCCCCCAATCCCTCCCAGCATCAGAGTCTTTTCCAATGAGTCAACACTTCACATGAGGTGGCCAAAGTACTGGAGTTTCAGCTTTAGCATCAGTCCTTCCAAAGAAATCCCAGGGCTGATCTCATTCAGAATAGACTGGTTGGATCTCCTTGCAGTCCAAGGGACTCTCAAGAGTCTTCTCCAACACCACAGTTCAAAAGCATCAATTCTTTGGTGCTCAGCCTTCTTCACAGTCCAACTCTCACATCCATACATGACCACTGGAAAAACCATAGCCTTGACTAGATGGACCTTTGTTGCTAAAGTAATGTCTCTGCTTTTGAATATATTATCTAGGTTGGTCATAACTTTTCTTCCAAGGAGTAAGAGTCTTAAAAATTTCGTGGCTGTAGTCACCATCTGCAGTGATTTTGGAGCCCCAAAAAATAAAGTCTGACACTGTTTCCACTGTTTCCCCATCTATTTCCCATGAAGTGATGGGACCAGATGCCATGATCTTCGTTTTCTGAATGTTGAGCTTTAAGCCAACTTTTTCGCTCTCCTCTTTCACTTTCATCAAGAGGCTTTTTAGTTCCTCTTCACTTTCTGCCATAAGGGTGGTGTCATCTGCACATCTGAGGTTATTGATATTTCTCCTGGCAATCTTGATTCCTGATTGTGCTTCTTCCACCCCAGCATTTCTCATGATGTACTCTGCATAGAAGTTAAATAAACAGGGTGACAATATGCAGCCTTGACATACTCCTTTTCCTATTTGGAACCAGTCTGTTGTTCCATGTCCAGTTCTAACTGTTGCTTCCTGACCTGCATACAGATTTCTCAAGAGGCAGGTTAGGTGGTCTGGTATCCCCATCTCTTTCAGAATTTTCCACGGTTTATTGTGATCCACGCAGTCGAAGGCTTTGGCATAGTCAATAAAGTAGAAATAGATGTTTTTCTGCAACTCTTGCTTTTTCCATGATCCAGTAGATGTTGGCAATTTGATCTCTGGTTCCTCTGCCTTTTCTAAAACCAGCTTGAACATCAGGGAGTTCACGGTTCACGTATTGCTGAAGCCTGGCTTGGAGAATTTTGAGCATTACTTTACTAGTATGTGAGATAAGTGAGTGCAATTATGCAGTAGTTTGAGTATTCTTTGGCATTCCGTTTCTTTGGGATTGTAATGAAAACTGACCTTTTCCAGTCCTGTGGCCACTGCTGAGTTTTCCAAATGTGCTGGCATATTGAGTGCAGCACTTTCACAGCATCATCTTTCAGGATTTGAAACAGCTCAACTGAAATTCCATCACCTCCACTAGCTTTGATCGTAGTGATGCTTTCTAAGGCCCATTTGACTTCACATTCCAGGATGTCTGGCTCTAGGTGAGTGATCACACCATCATGATTATCTGGATTGTGAAGATCTTTTTTGTACAGTTCTTCTGTGTATTCTTGCCACCTCTTCTTAATATCTTCTGCTTCTGTTAAGTCCAGACCATTTTTTTCCTTTATCGAGCCCATCTTTGCATGAAATGTTCCCTTGGTATCTCTAATTTTCTTGAAGAGATCTCTAGTCTTTCCCATTCTGTTGTTTGCCTCTATTTCTTTGCATTGATCACTGAAGAAGGCTTTCTTATCTCTTCTTGCTATTCTTTGGAACTCTGCATTCAGATGCTTCTATCTTTCCTTTTCTCCTTTGCTTTTCACTTCTCTTCTTTTCACAGCTATTTGTAAGGCCTCCCCAGACAGCCATTTTGCTTTTTTTCCATTTCTTTTCAATGGGGATGGTCTTTATCCCTGTCTCCTGTACAATATCATAAACCTCAATCCATAGTTCATCAGGCACTCTTATCTATCAGATCTAGTCCCTTAAATCTATTTCTAACTTCCATTGTATAATAATAAGGGATTTGATTTAGGTCATACCTGAATGGTGTAGTGGTTTTCCCTACTTTCTTCAATTTAAGTCTGAATTTGGTAATAAGGAGCTCATGATCTGAGCCACAGTCAGCTCCTGGTCTTATTTTTGCTGACTGTATAGAGCTTCTCCATCTTTGGCTGCAAAGAATATAATCAATCTGATTTCGGTGTTGACCATCTGGTGATGCCCATGTGTAGAGTCTTCTCTTGTGTAGTTGGAAGAGGGTGTTTGCTATGACCAGTGCATTTTCTTGGCAAAACTCTATTAGTCTTTGCCCTGCTTCATTCCATATTCTAAGGCCAAATTTGCCTGTTACTCCAGGTGTTTCTTGACTTCCTACTTTTGCATTCCAATCCCCTAGAATGAAAAGGATATCTTTTTGGGGTGTTAGTTCTAAAAGGTCTTGTAGGTCTTCATAGAACCATTCCACTTCAGCTTCTTCGGCATTACTGGTTGGGGCATAGACTTGGATTACTGTAATATTGAATGGTTCGCCTTGGAAATGAACAGAGATCATTCTGTCATTTTTGAAATTGCATCCAAGTACTGCATTTTGGACTCTTTTTTAATATTTTTAATCTATGTCAGCCTCAGAAAGTATTAAACAAGTTACATTTTTCATGGAGCAAAGGTGCAATGAGTTACAAGAAAGAACCAATTAGCTCAAAAGTCTGATGTGGTTAATTTTAATGCTACACTTATTTTTCTTACTTTCCAACTATGTTAACTAACACACTCCCAGGTGCACAGTGGATAAGAGATATGGGAACTTAGCAACAAGCATTGGCCCAGTAATGAAATCCTACACCAGCACTACTCTAATAACTTTTAACTCTTTAAAAGGCTCTATGTTTTAGGCTTTCCGTGCCTCTCATAGTTGGGAGGCTGTAAATAATCATGTGCATAGTTGCAAGAGTCTGGATATACCTGCCAAGCAAGCTAGAATGCTAACAGAGGGATTTTGATTGGAAAATGTTCTTCTCATGTCCAGGAGACTTATTAGCTATAGCCCTAAGTTAATTTTTTCCAGAGAAAGGTGGTCAGGAATAGCCCCCTGTTAATGTCAGAGGAGTTGGTGAAAGTCATGAAATAGTAAAACAGACAGATTCTGGTTTTGGGGTAGATGCTCGAGAAAGCCTAGGGAGCCCGTTGAGTCCTGAAGCCTTGCTTAACAGTTCTCTTCCACATGACCTTGTCATGGGTGGGATCTCCCGTGGTGGCTCCCAGCATCAGACCTTGCTTCTAGCACCAGTCACATCCACAACTGGGTATTTTTTTTTTTTGGCTTTGGCTCCATCCTTTCATTCTTTCTGGAGTTATTGCTCCACTGATCTCCAGTAGCGTGTTGGGCATCTAGTGACCTGGGGAGTTCCTCTTTCAGTATCCTATCATTTTGCCTTTTCATACTGTTCATGGGGTTCTCAAGGCAAGAATACTGAAGTGGTTTGCCATTCCCTTCTCCAGTGGACCACATTCTGTCAGACCTCTCCACCATGACCTGCCTGTCTTGGGTGGCCCCATGTGCATGGCTTGGTTTCATTTAGTTAGAAAAGGCTGTGGTTTTAGTGTATTTAGTAAATACTAAAATCTTAGTACTAATTCATTTCTACCTGGGACATAGCATTCTCCTTTCTTTCTCTCCTCTCCCCCTTTTCTCTCTCTCTCTCTCTGTATATACATATACAGATATAGATAGATATATGTGTGTGTCTAACTATATATGTAAACTTATTGTCTCTTTGGAATATATTAGTAGACAATAGATTAAAAAATTCAACAACTGCTACAAGCCTAAATTCTTGGCACTAGAGCCACCATAAATCTGCCTTTTAAAATGATTTATTTCTCTCAGTTGTAATAGTCAAAAGCACAGAAGTGAAGACAGTACAATGTTATATATATTATATATTTATTTTTAATAATTATCTTTGGCAATAGAAAGTCACTGTCTTACAAAAACTCTTAAAATGCCCACTGCAATATTATTTTTTAAAGTGAAGCATGTATGACTTCTCCGTGATCTATGGAAAGATTAGTTTCACACAATATTATTGTAATTTTTTAACATTTATACAAGCATATGGGGTTTCCCAGGTGGTGCAGTGGTAAATAATCTGCCTGCCAATGAAGGAGACACAAGAGGTGTGAGTTTGATCCCTGGGTCAGGAAGATTCCCCTGGAGAGGGAAATGGCAACCCACTCCAGTATTCTTGCCTTGAAGATCCCATGGGCAGAAGAGCCTGGTGGGCTACGGTCCATGGGGTCGCAAAGAGTCAGACACAAGTGAGCACACATACACACAAACATACAATCATACAAGTGGATCCAAGGAGTTCAAACACATGTTGTTCAAAGGTCAGTTGTATACAGAGTCAGAGAAACACACGTTGATAAGAAGGTGGACTCTGAATAACAAAAACTTACGTTCAAACTCCAGTCAAACTGGGTATGTCATTACAGTCAATGCATATCCTTCATAGAACTTGTCAAATTTAAATTTAAATTTCATTCAAAATTTTCCTCTTTGAATTTGAGGAAAAAACAATAATCTTGAAAGTCAGTGAAAAGCAATATTTGAGATGTCACGAGATAAGAGCGTTCTTCCTGTTTCGTTTTATAGGTTTGAGGGGCTTGGGATTGTTAGTGCTTAGCTCTGACTTTGTTTACAAAGAGCTCACAGAAATTGCTTGACATATTCAGCATATACTGGCATGCTCAGACAGGAACAACAACACTGCCTTTTCACAGGCTTTACCGAAACCAAATCAAAGCTTTTTTCACCTCTGGAGATACATCCACACCCTTGGTCTTACGACCCTCCCCTCCTGCTGTGCAGTTTCTAGCAGATAAAAGGAACATAGCACATAAGAAGTTACCTTTGCTCTATTCATTAGTCACTTTGTTTTTGCTATCTTTCTTTTTGTCTTAGAGTCCATGATATAATACTAATTTCTAAGTTTAAATTGAGATTGAAGAAGTTATTCAAAGAAGCATATACTACTTGGATGGGAATTTCATCTGTAAATAGCTTGAATGATTTCTCTCTTTGACTTGCTAAATAGAAAACAACCTTAATTTCTGAGTATAATACACAACTCCAGAGATATTTTTCATATTTCTTTTTTCCCTTCCTTACTTCATTCTTTCCTTCTTTCCTTTTTGCTTCCACACACTTACTGGTAGCCAGTATGAAAAGCATAGTTAAACAGTGAAAGACTTTATGTTGTACCAAACAGTCACACTTAAGGAGATTTTAATATAGTAGGGAATATGTCTGTATACAATAAATAACAAAGAATACTCTGTTTGAGATGTGTATAACAGTGTTTCTCAAACTTTGAGTTATTAAACAATTAAAGAGAAATTTAAATCTATTTAATGTATTGCAGTCAGAGCTTTTTCCCCAAATGAAAGAGAAAAGAGACAACATTAGAGTAGTTTTATAAATAATGAGAATAAATATTGTTTCTTGAAGCTTTTGCTTAGGAGTGTGTGTGTGTGTGTGTGATGTATGTCTGAATGAAATGTGTGTCAGTGCAAAATGTATTTCTTACAGTGATCCCAGCTAAAAATTTGAAAACTGTGGGACAAGAAAAAATTGAGGCAAGAATTTATAAAAGATGACTAATCTTCTGGCATGATTAAGGAATACTTCATGAGAGAGTTGACAGGGGTTGGAGCTTGAAGAGTAAGTAACATGTTCACACAGAAAGAGGAAAGAACATGAGTGAAGGTGTGAAATGGGGAAATGAGAGGGATTTGAAGGCAGGCAAAGAGCTCTGTTTGGCTGAACTGCTATGGCTATGAGAAGACATGGTGGATGTATCTGGTAAAATTCTGGAGACCAGATTATAAAGGACTTTAAATACCAACCCAGAGACATGGGACTTTACCTACAAGTTTGTTTGGAGCAATGGGAAGAGACTAAAAGGAAATTCAACTGGAGAAAACATGACTGGGGAATCAGGAGGGCAGAGAATGAGAAACCACTTGTTGAACTTGAACTAGAAACTCCCATTTTTATGTTTACCAATGTTGTTGGCCCTCTTGAAGTCGTCATGTGAAATCAGTAAGTTCACATGTATAGTTTGAGGCAAACTAGTAGGGAAATTTCTAGCCACAAATTTCTACCACATAATTAACATAGTAAGATTAAGATATTTGTTGCTGTTAAGTCACTAAGTGACTCTGTGAACCCATGGACTGCTGCATGCTAGGGTCCTCTGTCCTCCACTGTCCCCTGGAATTTGCTCAAATTCATGTCCATTGAGTCGGTGATACAATCTAACCATCTCATCATCTGCTGCCCCCTTCTCTTCCTGCTCTCAGTCTTTCCCAGAATCAGGGTGTTTTCCAATGAGTCAGCTCTTCACATCAGATGGCCAAAGTACTGGAGCTCCATCATCAGTTCTTCCAATGAATATTTCGGGTTGATTTCCTTTAGGACTGACTGGTTTGATCTCCCCTTAAAAATCTTCTCTAGCACTACAATTTAAAAGCATCAATTCTTCAGCCCTCAGCTTTCTTTATGGTCTAACTCTCACACCTGTATGTGATTACTGGAAAAACCATAGCTTCAACTTCATGGACGTTTGTAGGCAAAATGTTATCTCTGCTCTTTAATACATTGTCTAGGTTTGTCATAGCTTTCCTTCCAAAGAGTAAGCATCTTTTAAATTACATGCTGCTTGACCTCACATTCCAGGTGTCCAATTCTAGAAGAGTGACTACACCATCATGGTTATCTGGGTCATTAAAGCCTCTTCTGTATAGTTCCTTTTATCCTTGCTGTATCTTCTTAATCTCTTCTGCTTCTGTCAAGTCCTTACGGTTTCTGTCCTTTATTATGCCCATTCTTGCATGAAATGTTCCCTTGGGATCTCCAATTTTCTTGAAGAGATCTCTAACCTTTCCCATTGGATTGTTTTCCTCTTTTTCACTGTTCATTTAGCAAGACTGAGATATAATGTAAGGCCTGTCCTCGTCTTCTTCCTTCTACATGTTTGGCCACTGATTTCCCAGCACTCATAACCGTCTCCATTACTAGTTCTTCAGATTGTTCAATAGAGAGCATTTCTTCTTTTGGCAAGGATTGACAAATAACCCATATAAATATGGAGCATCACTATGTTCCAGGTAGCGTGTGAGTACTTTCTGTGGATTATCTCATTTAATCCTAACAAAGACCCTACAATGCTCATACTCTTATGAGCACCATCTTATAGGTAAGGACACTGAAGCTGAAACATGGTAAGCAGCTTGCTCATATTGTACACTGGGAAGTAAGACAGTTGGGATTTCAGTACAGAGACCCTTGACTCCAGAGAAGATACTCTTAACCATCACACATCTGGCCACAGCATGGTGGATTCATGCCAAGCCACACTCCCCCCAACCTGCTTTCTGCCTCTGACAAGGTGTCATACTAAAAGTGCGGAAGTGACTAGACACACTGATGTTTTGACCCCATGAAAGGATGAAGAAAGAGACAAAATAGCTCACTTTTTCTTTTTAATAACAAGGATTCATACTGTCATGTACATATAAATAAACAAACATATAAGATGTTTCCATATTAGACTTAAAGCTTAAAAGGATATTTCTAATCTTTTAATGGTGTTTAAAATTGAAAAATAAAAGCAGACTTATTGAGGTTTAAAAAAAAATTGCAAATAGAAATTTTCTCTCCTGATATGATGAAAAAGATTTATTCTAACTACCACCATTAATGGAGAAGGAAATGGCACCCACTCCAGTATTGTTGCCTGGAGAATCCCACGGATGGAGAAGCTTGGTGAGCTGCAGTCCATGAAGTCACAGAGTTGGACATGACTGAGTGTCTGAAACACACCGCCATTAAAGTTTTATTGACCAGAGTATGAGTAACTATCAATTATGCTTTTACTCTATTATCTGTAAATTTATTCTAAGTCTGATTTGATCTTATACTAAACTATTGAGGGAAATGGTTTATTCTGAAGTATTTTCTCTTCACAGGACACGGTGTGGTAGCATTTTTTCTCTCTTTACCTGCAAAATGTTTAAAGATAAATTTAACAAGGAGACCTGTGCTTCATGGCTTTGCTTGTGCCAAACCAGAGACTGCTGCTCTTGAGAGAAACAGATGGTGCTTCATCCCCATTCCACGCTATACCAATACGCTTACACTGAGAGAGCGCAAGGGATGTAAAGCACCAGCTTCCTACATTATGAAAGAATGAAGCATTATTGGGATTTTAAGGACAATCACTGTTTTAATCACAAAATAAGAACTTTGAGAATTCAGTTTATGGCTAGAAACCAGGTATCATATTTTCTCCTGTTTTCAAATGATCAAGTCATTGACTCCAATCTTCTTAACATGTTTTGTAATTACATTTATAGGTAACTCACAAATAATCTCTGAGAGTTAGAATTTCATCCATCGTCGTAATGAGACTGTAACCAAAAGTAAGGGGGTCCAGTTGCTTGCCGCTCAAAAGCCGATAAAGAGGCAAGGTTGGAAAGAGGAAATAAATAAATAAATAAAGAGGAAAGTTTGCTTTATCTCAGATGCTGGCAATCCACAGTGAGGGGAAGGTGGACTCCTGTCCAAAGGTCGATTACAACCCCCGGCCCCCTGCACACTGACAATCAATGGACAAGCGCTTTTATAGACGGAAGAAAGACGCTACAAGCAGAAACAGCTTGGCTGACTCTGACAGTCATCTGGAAACTGGCCATCAATGGTCTGACCAGTGTCATCTTGACTGTTCTAAGTACAGTTAATCTTCAGTTCCAGGGTTGGTTTGTTCTCATTTCTTTGAGGCCAGTTCTCAAGAGTATGGCACCTCTTGCCACACTCTTGCCACATGTCTTGGCTACAATCTGGTCATAATGTAATTAACTTCTTCTACCTGGTGGGGGTTTCAGTATCTATGAGACAGCTCACAGGATATGGCTCAGAATATTATCTATGGCCCTTGAGGAGGAACTAGAGGTCCTTAACTATGCTAAATGACTAAACTGTTATTATTTCATTTTATTGGACTGTTTTCCTTTGTTTCTTCATGTTCTCATTTCTCTGATTAAACTTATTGTTTGGCTAAAGTTTTTCCACAGACAAAAGGCAGGCGAGGGGGTGGGGGTGGGGGAGTAAGGACCATAGGGTTCTGCTCTGATTCAAAACTATTTCCCCATCTACCTTTTCCCCTACCAAGTCTGTGTCTAATGTCCACTGAAAATCCATTACTAGAGACTGATCTTGCTTTTTCTAGATCAACACAAACACTGAATGACAGTAACTTAAAATTCTAGAACTTAAAACCTGGAACAAACTTTTTAAAAATATCCTAATGTAATAGAATCCATACATTTTACAGCTTAGAAAATGTATGAATTTAAGAGAGTTTTAAAGATCACGGCACCAATTAGTTAAATTCCTCCTCTAATTCTACTCTTTGTGTATGTGGAATGCACTTGTGGCAGAGACACTGCTGAAGTTTTCCTTTGAATTATCTGAGAAAATATTTTTTCTTAGCCAGTTTTAACCATAAAGACAACTTCAGACAAGGTTTTAAGTTCTTTAAGGAAACAGAATGGTTTCTTTATAAACCTTCAAAAATACCATTATTAGGTAATAACTTAATAAACTAGATTAATTGCTTTATGGAACTGAAGGTAAAGTAGATAATTTTATATTTCAATAACTTAGAATCTATTACTTCTACTATTTCATATTGTCTTCATGCAATGCCACTTCCTATAAATACCACCCCTTAGACTTTTGGAAACGTTTACAGATTATATATTGAAATAAAGCAATTGTCAATTTTCATTTATCACTCGCAGATGTTTCTTCACTGTGTATTACAGCTTATAAATGAATACAGATCCACTTCCTATATTTATATGTGATGGCAATACATAAATCCGGATGTTATAAATAGTGATAAGGTCCTTCTTTGTAGTACTTAGTCAGTAATAGCATAATTTTTGCTCAATATTGTACCCTATATCTTCTTTGTCTGAAAAGAAGTAACAAAGAATTAGCAAAGTTTAAGTGGAAAATTTCAATTTTCCCTCACACATGAAAATATGTCAAAATATTAATTATATAATACAGTATATTACAAATTTATACATGGATAAGTAAAATATATTTGTATATTAATATAAAAACAATAAATAAATGAAATATGATGCCACTTTCTATATTCTCATCAAAACAGAACCTTCATGAAAGATAAGGGACTGATTCCTTTAAATTATCAGTGTCATATCAACACATTGCCCTTTGACACAGCAAAGGTCACTTTGGCCTACTTCCAACCAAATGAAATACAGTTAATTTTTTTCCTCAATTTAAAGAAAGCAATTATTACATGATGATTTCTTCTGTCTGCATTGGTCTGATAATTTCAATATTTTCTATATGAAGTGCATAAGTAAGCTACTAGCCAATGAGACTTTTACCTCAACAAACATTTGTCTATTTTAATAGAGGCTAAGCAAAATTAAAAATATGTTTTTCCTAGAAGAATTTAGACTTTATTTTGATACCCAAGCCACACATATATGAAACAGCTATAAGGCTACATCAAGGTGCTGTATAAAAATGTTGCTGGATCTTCCCAGGTGGCTCAGTGGTAAAGAATCCACCTGCCAATGCAGGAGACACAGGTTCAATCCCTGGTCCAGGAAGATCCCACACGCCATGCAACAGCTAAGCCCGTGTGCCACAAGTACCGAGCCTGTGCTCTGGAACCTGTGAGTCACAACTTCTGCGGCCTGTGTGCCCTAGCTTCTGTGTTCCACAACTAAAGAGTAGCCCTCGCTCTCCACAGCTAGAGAAAAGCCCGCACAGCAATGAAGGCCTGTGCGGCCTTCAGTAAAGTAGTGAAATGAATCAATAACATTATTTTTTAGTGGTGCTATATAATTAATACTGTGTTTAGTTTGTTGTAGGCCAGTTCAGGGAAATCAAAGTAAGGTTATGTCTCTATGTGTCTGGGATAAATGGAATCCTTCTCCTGGTAGAACAGATTTCAAGAGGAATCAGATAATTTTGCATGAGAAGGAAAGAAAAAAAAAAATGTTTCACGGCAGAAAAAGAAGTTAAGATATTCAAAAAGAAGGGGAACGTCAATAGTGCCAAGTAAAAAAGAGACTATACAATATAAGGCCTGACATGGGGCATTAAGGATATTACACATTTAAAAGTAGAATCTTTTGGGAGAGGAAAACAGGGAAATTTCATTTTAAATGAAAGCATTAAGAACTCTTAAAAAAAGGATTTGAAGTTTAAAGTATTTTTTCTATTAAGGCTAAAAAAATAATATGGTGAACACAAAAGGCTTGAGAATGCTCATCTTTCGTAGGTGAAATGAATTTGGGAGCTAAGAAGAAAATCTCATCTCTGACGGGAAGAAAACATGCAGGTAAGTGGGCGAGAGCTCTGCCCCACAGAGGAATCTCCTCAGGTGGCCAGCCATCTGTGAGCAGGGAGGGAGCGCCAGGCCTGGCAGGCTCGGGCATGGACAGGTGTCTCAGCCACCTGGCCCTCTGGGGAGGACAGGAAGGCAGCATTGCACTTGTGAGTTTCTTAAACAGAAAACAATAATATCTGCAAAACGGACCCGCAGATTCAAGGTGCTTTGGCTGACAAACGGATGGAGGCTCCCAAGGCAAATTTTCTCCATTCATCCAGGTGTCAGGTTTGAAATTATGGGAGTTTGTAGGTATTTTTTCCTTCACAAAACAACTGTGATTCTTTGAAGATCAGGCTCCATAATTGTGGACTCTATTATAAGGGGATTTTTATATGCTGTACCAGGTTTGAGGTATGTCAGCTCTTTGAGGTATAAAAAGGCAAAGGTTATATTTTAATATTTATAAGAATGGGAGTATTCAGGGAAAGAAGTGACCTGGCCACATTCCTGGGCTCTAAGACAACCGTCCCGAGACCCCTCCTGCCGTGCTCTTTCTGACTCCAGAGAAGAACTGTGATTCTGTGATTTGGAAATCTTCTGGGGAAACCCGATGCTTACGCTTCACACACAGGTTCTGGTCACCTCCAGCAAACTTTGCAAGCAAGTCTCTTGGGCTTGTCTAGGGAAGGGGAAACACCACAGACTCCCTCAGTCCTGGGAGGAACAGCGCTGCTCTGGCCCCGCTCTGGGCTCCACTCAGGGGCAGCGATCACCATGGAGAGCAAGGTCCTACTCTCTCTCTAATGGCAGCCCCGGCTTTCCTCTGAGCTTAGACTGTACCACTTGAAATCCTGGGTCCTTGATACAGGCCCTCCTGGCATTTCCTCAGGAACAGGGAAGGTTTCACTAGACATTCTCCTCCAGCAGGCGACATCAGTTCAGAAGAGTGACTTACAAGAAATGATACCGTGGGAAGTAGAAGGACACAGAGACTGCCGTTGTGACATCAGCTAATGATGTCACTGCGTGAGCCACTTCACTGCTGTGGGTCTTGGTTTCCTCTCTATAAAAAGTGTCTGCTGAATAGAGTTTCTTCAGCTACAAAGTTATATTACTTCTAAGATTAAATTACAGTGCAAATACTCATTATGGCAAATAATAAAATATAAGTTGCCTTTCTACATACCAAGAAGGAGATTTGTACTTCAGCAGTTATATACAAAGGCTTCAGGGAGTTATCAACCCATCACCTGGGAGAAATCTAAGTCCCCAAATAATTTCTGTATTACAAGGGACAAAATGACTACCTCATGCAATCTGACTACCTATATGCAATCTGAAAATGTTACCTGGTCAAAATATATTTCCCTTCAGGTGTTAGTCTACCTGGAAATAGAGAAAATGTGAAAGACAAAATTTGAAATAGATATTTGGATTACTTTGTGTTGGAATGTTCTTTTTTAACATAGAAGAGCAAATGATGAAATATTTTACATGGATAAAACTAATACCAACATGAATGAATAGATCTCATATACAATAAGCTACACAACTTCTCAACAGTGTGTATGTGTAGGTCTATGTGTCTACTTTCGATTAGTGACAGGTGAGTTTGTTAAAAGTCTACAGTATTGCGTTTGAAGCTAGCAAATGATATTTGCCTGAATTTGAGATGTCATATTTATTATTTCATTAACTCTTACTTTTGTCTTCTCTAAATGTAGAGAAAAACTCTCTAGCTGATTTTAAATGCTTTTTAATTTGTATCGAGAGATGGTAATTTCGGTTATTAAGGGGAAAAATAAGAGGACAAAAGTTTGTTTCTATCTTCAGAAAAATCAAAGTTGTTTGATTTTTCAAAGACAATCTTTTCTTGCCCTAAAAAGAATGATTTGAATAGACAAACAACTTTAAATAATAGACATTCCAAGAATTAAGCATGTATAATAATAATTGTTTTCATATCACTTGATTTTAACAATTTCATAGAACAGTAGAACAGACACTACTATTATCTCCATTTCATAGATGAAGAAATCGAGGTCTGATTGTGACTTGTCAAGACTCAGAGTAGAAGGTGTTAGAGCCTAGTTTATATTCAGACATTCTAATCCCATCTTTCATGTTTTTCCTCTACATTGGCTAGACTTAGAACTGCAATGTCATGTTTGTGGTTGCAAACTTAGCACACATACATGGGGTTGCAAAGAGTCAGACACATGCATGCTAATATTTAGCAGCATTCTGTTTCTCAACTGAGTGAGTGAGTGAAGTCGTTCAATCGTGTCCGACTCTTTGCGACCCCGTGGACTGTAGCCCACCAGGCTCCTCCATCCATGGGATTCTCCAGGCAAGAATACTGGAGTGGGTTGCCATTTCCTTCTCCAGGGGATCTTCCCAACCCAGGGATCAAACCCAGGTCTCCCACATTGCAGGCAGATGCTTTAACCTCTGAGCTACCAGGGAAGCACTGGTAGCTAGTTTTCTCAACTAGTAGGTGCCATTTATTATCTTATTGGGAAGGTAGTTCGCAATTTTCATGTAAATGAAGGATTTACTTTCAAAATATTGGAGGACCACTACTTTGTGGATCGTGGTGTATCAATAAGAGTATAATCTTGTTCATTTGACTAATGGCTTTATATAGGATTACAAGCTGAGCCAGAATTTGATACCTTGTCTTATTCATTCCCTGCAAATAGTGAAGGACAGTCTTTAAACACGCGTGACATACTTTTAATCAGAAACAAATAAGCAAAGACTTAACAGAGCAGGGGATTTACAGCCCTTTGTTTCCAATATGTACCAGTTCCAAGTGCTAGAATAAAAGCATATCTTTCCTTCTGTGAATCTGCTTCTCCACAGTTTTCCACACTGGAGATGGAAAAACTGCTCAGTTTGCTCAGATGGAACCACATGCCCAGTAGATGCCCATCATGTATTTATATAAGAACAGAGAAGAAGTCATGGTGTCTACTTTCTTGTTTTGGAGACTAGCTTTCTAACTTTTATATGGTATATTTTTCCAAATTAAAAATATTTTGAACACTCCTTCAGGATGCCATCAAAAGAGTCCCTTGTGGTGGGCTAATTAAATCTAACACATTTAAAAATAACTCTGCATGTTGCGGGACAGATGCACCGTTTGGAAAGAGAGAGCACTTACATGAACACTGCAACAGATTTTTGTTATTTAATAGTGGGCAACAGACACGTTTACAGAATATGTTTTCCAAGCTTGGTTGGGAAGTATCTGCTTCGCTGACAATGGAAGAAATTAGGGCATCCATATTTAAAGAGAAGGAGAGCAAGAAGTATATATTCTTATTTCTCAATTGACTCACATTCACCTTATTATTTAAAAGTGGTACCCTTTTGTATAATATCATTAAAATTTAACAAGAAGAATTAACCTCTCCAAATTCCTTTCCCAAATGCCAAGATGAAGACTGGGATGGAAAAGTTTTTCTATCTTATTTGGGCTTGCCAGGTGGCACCAGTAGTAAGGAACCCACCTGCCAATGCAAGAGACATAAGAGAGGTGGGTTCGATCTCTGGGTTGAGAAGGTCCCTTGGAGGAGGAAATGGCAACCCACTCCAGTATTCTTGCCTGGAGAATCTCTTGGACAGAGAAGCCTGGCAGGCTATGTGTCCATAGGGTCGCAAAGAGTCAGACACGACTGAAGCGACTTAGCACAGGAACAAATATTCACCTGACTACTTGTAAGAAGTGATTTTGGAAATTCAGAAGGATTCCCAAAACTGAAAGAGCTGTAAGGAGAACTTAATTGCTCTTCCCAAGAAAGCAGAAATGATTTGTTCTTTTCAATCCTTGAGGGTAAGAGAGCAGAAGACATAGAGGAAGAGAAGAGAGAATAGGCCAAGAAAGAAGGTGAAAAGCTTTTAAGAATGGAAGTATTTGAAACTTATCCTTAACTTTGCACCTCTCTGTTGTAAAGCCCCCTTCCCTATGCATAGTCACCTATGCGTGCAGCATGCAGGCCTGCACTCCACATGAAGTCTGCAAATATCCAGCAAGACTCGAGTTAAGTGGCTCTTTCTGGGCATGCAGGAAAGCATGGGGAATTACCTTTTGGTTGTTGCCAGTACAAAGAAGAAGAAAATGTCACAAGGAACCAAATAGAGTACAAGATTCAATGGATGCAAGAAGGTGGAAATAAAGATGAACATGAAAACTTAATCTTTTCTCCACCAAGAAGTATTTGAGGAAATGTGGGGCAATGGACTTTTTCCCAGAGCAGCAAGTAAGTCTTTAGTCTGAGCATGTTTTTATATTAAAGGTAGATATATCCTGGAGCCATCCTTGGTATAAAAAATTATTCTTATTTTATTAAATGCTGTTTACTAGACTCAGAATCAAATTTGTTGAGTCACAATTATGTGTATATGGCAGAAGATAATTGAAAATTTTTTCTATAGCAAATCAATCCAGAATTGGCTATAAATTGTTTTATTCCCAAATATGACAGGATGGATAATCGGAACAAATAGACTTTGGAGCTATAGAGCAAGCACTTCAACGCAGCAGTGATAATTATTTAGATTTGAGATATCACCAGTATTAAGTATAAAGTTTTCTAAGCACGAAAATTACCATTAGATTACAGTTGAATTTATTGTAAACTGATTTTTTCCAGTTTTAAAGATGAATTCATGCCAGAACAATTAAATTTTACTTTCCTAACAGCAATATCAATAAAGAAAACCAATAGATGTATTGTTGCATTACTATAAATATATAGTTTCTTTTATCCAACATGCTTAAGAAATATAGTGCTCTGTATAACTAAACATTTTTTATTAGTTTACAATTACTATGTGAAATATACCAGAAAAATCAATTTTCAACCAATTCTAATATATAACATTAACATTTATCTGTGTATCTCCTGCTATTCGTACTTGACAATAGGTGCTTATTAGCTGTTTTTTATATGCTAAAAGTTTTACCTGACTAGCCAGAATCTTCAGACTATTATAATTAATTTATCACTTTAAATAGATTACCATTAGCTAAAAAAGAAAGTAAAACTTGGGTTGTATTTATATCGAACATACGATCTACTATTGAAACTTCATATTGAAATAAAATTTCTGGGTTTAAATTTATTGGGAAATCATTATTCCTTTATGAGTTATTACTATTTATAAACATGCCTCTGCTTTTTTTGTGAATTCAACAGTGTTGAATTTATGGTTCATAAACTGGGATTTATGAGGTTTTTCTAATATAGGGTCACTTCAAAATCTGGGAAAAATTTGTGGGGCATTTTCTATGCTCTTGGCATTTTTATTATTTCCAGTGAAACTTCTGTAACGTCTGAAAGTATGACACCTCTTATTCTCATGGGTGATAAAGGTTGAAGTGAAATGTGTTTGCTAAATTCAGAAGAGTCACTTACCAACCATCAAAGTATCTTTAAAACTCTTGTCCATTTTAGCAGGTTTCTAGTGAGAAAAAGAAACTGACAAAAGGAAATGCCATATTTGGCTGTAGCAGTCTCCTAAGTTTTAATCTCTTGGAAAGTGTGTCCAAAATTTCATTCACACCTGTACCACCTTTGTGAGCTTATTCATATTCTTTATCTACTATTACTTCTTTACTCTTTTTCTTTAAAACCATATCATTTAAAACTTAACTATAAAAATAAATAGTATGACAAAAGTCATATTCCATAAAGATATCATTGACTCTGATGTTTCTGTGCTTGAGTCCTGCTCTCCTTATATTGAAAAGTGAAATTTGTGAATATCACAGGACAGTAAAGACAAAACACCAAACAAACACCTAGATAACTAATTATCATAGAGATTTGAGTTAATGTTGTTTAATTTCTTTGATGCCTAAAATTATCTCAAGTACCTGGAAATACTGCTCTAGGTGAAAGTTTTTAAAAGCCACTAAATAAGTCTTAAATTATTTTGAATGTACTAAATTTTAGCTTTTCCATATGACAGAAAGTCAACCTTGACTCCATTTTTATCCTTCTTTTTTTTTTTAACCTCATGCCACCATGTATTATTCCCATCTTTCTTTAAGAATCAAGATCAAAAGAGCCCAAAGCTCATTACTGATACTATAGGTATAAACAAAGGACTGAATAGGTGATCAACAATTCATTAACGTCCTGAAAGCCTATGTGGAGAAAATGCTGTACAGCTGATCCTTAATCCCTTGCACTGTCTGCACATAATTTATAGTCTTTCCTCCTGATCTGAAGTTCCTCCCTGACCTCTGTATTTGAGATTCTGCATCCACCAATTCAACTGAACCCCAATTGTGTGGGACTATGCAAACGTTCGTGCAAATTTGCTTCATTTGTAGCTAACTCTTTGTGAGCCTATAGCGCATCAGGCTCCGTGGGATTCTCCAGGCAAGAATACTGGAGTGGGTTGCCATGCCCTCGTCCAAGTAAACTTCCCAACCCAGGGATCGAACCCACATCTCTTAAGTCTCCTCCTGCACTAACAGGCAGATTCTTTACCACTAGCACCACATGAGAAGCCTTGTAGGACTATTGTATTTATTATTTTAAAAAATCCACATATAAGTGAACCTGCATAATTCAAACCTTTGTTGTTTAAGGATAACTGTATATAAAAAAGGAGCCATACAGCCTATCATAATCAAAATCAGGGTTTTAAAGGACAGTGTGTTGAGCTACATTTTTAAGATCTTGGATAATAGGAAATATACACTGAAAAATAACTAGATAAATTATTATTCATTTATAGGACAAAGTTTAGTAGGAATAAATATAAAGTGAACAACAAAACAACAAAAGCAAAAAATGTACAAATTTAGTAAAACAGTACAGAATAAATACATCAAGAAAAGGTATAAAGGCAAAGGAAATCCCAAGCAAAAAGTGAATAATTAGTATGATATTTTATCTTAAAATTATACTTGCAAATAAAACTGTATGGTGAGATCATTATATACAACTAAGTAGTAACTATCATTATTTTGCTTAAGAATGGTTAGATTCTTATTACAACATGAATTCAATTTCCATCTCTGCAGTCTAAACAAGTAGGAGCAAAATTATCCAAGAACAGAAACCAATGTGAGTAGAGAGATAAACTGAATTCCCAGAGGAGAAGGAAAAGGAGTTGGTATGATACACTGTTTAATCTGAGGAAACAATATCTGAAACTAACTTAATCTTTTTCAAATTTATTTCTTTAATATCGTTTGTCTCTTTAATTTAATTTCCCAATATGTGAATGAAAGCTAAAAGAATTTCACCTTAAAATTTCACTTTTTTGTTTCACTAGGTGAAAAAAAAAATCAGTAATTTTTTTACTAGTATTCAGTTAGTAAAATTCAATTCATTAACAAATGAATTTTCATATAAGTACCTCAGGAAACACAATGATAACTATAAACCAAATTAATTAGTAAAATATATCTGCCATGAAAAAACATGATAACTTCCATAATTACATTGCATAACTTTTTAATTATCTATGTTGGAAAAATAGAAAAAACTATATATTTATTAAATTTACTACTATTATTTTTGTTAGTAGTAATATAGTACTGTAAAATGGTAATAAAGCATCATTTTATCTGTACCATTTATTCAATGGTAAATTAAAGCTCTGACTTAATGAATTTAATTCATTAAGGCATATAATAAATATATGTCAAGGCATATAATCCTAAACATGTTTTTGGCTTTATGAAGCAAGTAAATAATGAATCATATAAATAAATTCAGCCAATATTAATCAAACATTTACTGTGGATGTAGCTTAAGAGAAAAGAATATACCTTGCTAATTGGGAAAAATTCACTTGATACAGGGTATTCATTCTGTTCATGTAAATATCAATTAAATTTATGTCAAAAGCTTGAATGTATTACAAATTTTATTGGATAACACTTGAATTAGCTATTCATTGCTGTGCAACAAATTATTCCTAAGCACAACTCTTAAACAACAATTATTTACTGTCTTCACAGTTTCTGCCATCAGCTCGAGGCTTGATGGATCTGGAAGATCCATTTACATGGTGGCTCACTCCCCTTGCTGATGACTTGGTGCTGGCTGTCAGTGGAAGGTCAGGTTTTCTCCACTGGGAATTTCTGCCTAACGGTTCCCACAACACAACATGATGGCTGGCTTCTCCCTGAGAGAGCAATCTGAGAGACCTTGGCAGAAGTCATCTGTCTTTTACTTCCTTGTCCTGGAAATTACACAACATTGCCACTGACTTCCAAGAGTCACACAATTCAGTCTTCAGTAAGTGTGAGAATGGGCCATCCAAGTACTTGAATAGAAGAGGGAAGGATTATTGGAGGCCATCATGGAGGCTGGCTACCAAACTACTCAAAATTTGCTGGATTACTTTCAAGTACAAAGATGCCTAGGGGCTTCCCCAGTGATGCAGGGGTAAAGAATCTGCCTACAATGCAGGAGACACGGGTTTGATCCCTGGGTCAGGAAGATCCCATGGAGAAGGAAATGGCAACCCACTCCAGTATTCTTGCCTGGGCAATCCCATGTACAGAGGAGCCTGGTGGGCTACAGTCCATGGGGTCCCAAAGAGTCAGACACGCCTTAGTGACTAAATGATAACAACAAACAACAACAAAACTCTTAAGTATTTAAAATTCTATTTATAAATTGAAAATAACATCTATCATTTTGCCTGCCTTTTAGGGCTTTACAGAGATAACGTATATAAAAAGTACTTTGTAAAATCTTAATTAATAAGCAAATATGGCATTATTGTTGTTAAATTATATAGTCAGATGTGGTACCACACTGAAATGATTTTATAGAAAACAAAGCACATGGCTTTGCTTTGCTCATAAGTACTTTTAATAAATGTTTTATCAGTTTTTAAAAATAGTTAAATTTTTTAAAGTACTTCTCTTACACTGAATTAGATGGATACAAGAGAAAGTTGAATTTGAATGAAATTAAGTCCTAAAGAGGATTAAACATTGTTTCATCTCATGACACCCTGTCTGAATCACCGAGAAGCATATACAGCAAGCTTCAATCTAGATTTCAGAAGTGCAGGTCTAGTCTCACAAAGAGGACCAGGGGAGACCAGAGATCTTGAGGTGCACTGACATGTGGGTCAAGTCAGCCTTCAGTCTAGTGGGGTAGATTTACAAATCAACTCTTCTATTAAATTAAATATGATGAATGCCTCTGACTACTGAATAGTGGGTTGGCCAAAAATTCCTTCAGGGTTTTCTGTAAGATATCATGGGAAAAACACAAATGAGTTTTTTGGCCAACCCAATCATTCCAGGTAGAAACATTTTACAAAAAGCTACTTCAATGCAAGAGGACAAACCTGAGCAAAGGCAAGTCTTACTTGGAAGGCTCTGACCTAAATAAGTAAAGGTGAATGACAACCTGCATTAAGAGTGTAACAGAATGAGACCGAGAGGAAATCAATAACAGCTAAATTAGAACTGCAAGTATCCAGTGTCTTCACTATTCATAAAGGGATGTGTTTCAGAGTTTCAGGGGAAATGGAGAACCCACAAATAGTGTATGATTAATGACAACAGAGATTTATTTGCTAAAACAAGGTTGTGCTTGTCACAAAATGCTTCAAAAGGCTGACATTTCTCTCCATAGCTTTTTTCTTGATATTTCTTAATGTTTTTTCTCTTTTTTCTTTTCTCACTTAAGAATCTCTTTAATGAACAGTAAAAATTATTAATGATTATTTAAATACACATCTTTTTATCATTATTTGAGACAAAATGAGAAGTATTCATAAAATTCTTCAGCAGAATACCAAGTAAAATGGTGTCTCGAGGAAAAGCACTTATGTAATATGAGTTACAAACTGAACTTTATGTTTCTTCTACAGATCACCATTTTTACTTGCAAGAATGACTTAAAAAGGATAGTATTTCTTTTGTTTATTTATTTAAATTAAAATATAATTGATTTACAATGTTGTATTAATTTCAATGGGTTTCCCTTGTGGCTCAGCTGGTAAAGAATCTGCCTGCAATGCAGAAGACTTGGGTTCTATCCCTGGGTTGGGAAGATCCCCTAGAGAAGGGAAAGGCTACCCACTCCAGTATTCTGGCCTGAAAAATTCCAAGGAGTCGCAAAGACTCAGACACAACTGAGTGACTTTCAGTTCAACTCAATTAGTTTCAAGTGTACAGCAAAGTGATTCAAATATATATGTGTATATATATACATATATATATATAAACACACACACATAATAGCTGCCTTTATTTTTCTAATTATTGATTTTTATTTTTCTTATTTTACTGCACAAGCTAGCATATTTAGTACAACATTCATAAAAGTAGCATTGCTGGACAAGATTGTTTCATTCTCATTCTCAAAGGGAAAGCTAACATTTCTCCATTACGCATGGTAATTGTTGTAGTTTTTGAAGCTACCATATCAGATTGAGAAAATCCCCTATAGTCTTGTTTCCTAAATGTTTTTTTTTTAATAAAAAATGAATATTAAATTCTTAAAAGTGCTTTTCCTGCACATGTTCAGATGATCATATTTTTTTTACACACTCTATCATTGCGGTAAATTATGTTGCTTGATGTCCTAGTGTTAAACCAATTTCATATTGTTAATATAATCCCAAATTGGGGACAGTTAAGGACTCTTTTAAATATTTTACTGGATTTTAAAATATTTTTTTAAAATAATGAAACTGGTACAGTATTCCTCTCCTATAATATGCCTAGCAGGTTTTGATGTCAGCCGTATACTTGCAAAAAATCATGGGCCTTCAATATTTTTATCAAGGGCAGGAATTTTATGTTCATCAAATAAGTTGTAAAGATGGGATGGGAAATAAAATTAAGTAGCATTTTAATCACATTCTATGATTTGTGGTTTCTAAATTCTTTAAATTATTTTCTAAGTTTTATGCTTTCTGAACACTATGAAACATGGATAGCAATTAGCATTAGGTTAATTATTTACAGCATTTAGTAATAAAAGCATTATTCCTTACTGAAAAATTTAAAAATGATGACTGGAATGTCTTTAAAATTCTGAGGCTGAACTGGCAAGTCTAATTAGTTGTAGAAAATTGTCCCAGAAGAAGTCCATTGAACAGCCATACACACAGTGATAAGTTTGCACACCTAGCACTTAGATGAAATCCTACAGGTTCAGGAAACAAGTGAAGGGATTAACCTGGTGCCCACAGGAGTCTGGCAGAGCAGTAAACGAGAGGCTCAGGGTGTAAGCACATGTAGGTATGTAGGAATGAGACCATCTTCCAACTTAAAGGAGGCACTTGTGACTCGTTTAGCCAAATGCTGCTGTGAGGAAATGTGAGACCCAGAGTTGCCAAAAGAGTGGAAAATAAGACTTTCTCTTTCTTTCTTTGTTGTTTTGTAAAACTTGTTGATTTTTAAACAGTATCCTGTAGTCATAAAACGGACTTCCCAAGTGGTGCTAGTGGTAGAGAACACTCCGGCCAATGCACAGACAAGAGAAGCGGGTTCGATCCCTGGGCTGGGAAGATCCCCTGAAGGAGGGAATGGCAACCCACTCCAGTATTCTTGCTTTCCATGAACAGAGGAGCCTGGAGGGCTACAGTCCATAATGTCACCAAGATTCGGACATGACTGAAGCAATTTAGCACACATGCCTGCAGCCATAAAACACTGTGGCCAAACAACACATGTCTGCTTGTTGGATATTAGATGTTTCTGGTTTGTGAAACTCTGGAGCAGAGGCTGTTGACGTCTTCCTATCCTGAGTATAAAGTAACAGCATGATAATGATCAGTTTACAGATTTCAGTTTGTTGTTTTCTAATGCTAGAATTTTTCCTGTAAAATTAGGCCAGATTCATAACCTCACAGCTTCTCCATTTCTCCTCATGCTCCAATGCTAGTCATTTCATCCTCCCTACTATCTCAAACTCCTCTGGCTCTATGGATTATCAAACACATCCTGACCCCACTTGAAACTTTGATAGGATTACTGTATCTGTTTCTGTAATCAAACTGTTACTCAAGGAGGCTAATTTTCTTGAGCAGCCTATTCAGCAGAGGCTCATAGTCTTTTGGTGTCAATGAAAAAGAAGGGAAATGAATAGTAGAATTGAAAGCAATAAGATCTTACAATGAACTGAGAGTTAAGAGTATCTCCTTATAAAGAGATGATCCAAAAAAGCTGAAATTTGAGTCTATGTGACTAGGGAGAACTCAGTGTTTCCACTAATATTTGTCTTGGCCAAGCCAAATTTCCTGTTATCCTAAAGTAGCATAAGCAAAAAAAAAAAAAGTAGCTTACGCTGAATTAAAACCAAAATTTTCCCTGAAGGCACTACAGCCTAGTACTTTTCTGAAAGATAAACACTTTTGGTTATCCTGCTGGTAAGCGACAGTGAAAAGAGTTCAGATGACTAGTCACAAACTTGAATCTACTCCAGGATTTCCCAGAGTGTGTGTCAGTGTATGAGTGTGCCAAAATTATCTGCAGTTAATTACTGGAAACATATTTTTTCTGGGTGTTACTGAAAGGGGGTGGCCTGGATATCACTGGGAGTGAGCATTAGGAAAAAAATATTTTAATAGATACTTTGGGTGATTCTTATGAGTAATAAACATTGAGGTTTGAGTCACAAAGTGCATGTCCTTAGGCTTTTCTCCTCTGATAATGAGCACAAATAATACCAGCTTTGTCCAATCCCCTGGATAATGATAAAGATTAAATGAGATATTTGATCAGTGAAAATGTTTTGAAAAATTCAGCATTTAAAAGAAGCAATGGATGGATGAATGAGGACCTGGAAAGAGATTTAATGATAAGAAAGAACTACAAAGTCTCAGGTCTTAAGAGTCGCTAGAGGGCCTATGGGAGAAGTTCTTCCCAAATCATTAAGAGTATTTAGAATGTCTCCCCATCTCTCCATCAACCTTCCCCCACTTCTCATTTTTTTGTAAACTAACTTTTATTGGAGTATAGTTGTTTTGCAGTGTTGTTTTAGTTTCTACTGTACAGCAAAGTGAATCAGCTATACATATACATATTAGTTCAGTTCAGTCACTCAGTCGTGTCAGACTCTGTGACCTCATGGACTGCAGCACGCCAGGCTTCCCTGCCCATCATCATCTCCCAGAGTTTACTCAAATTCATGTCCGTTGAGTCAGTGATGTCATCCAACCATCTCATACTCTCATCCACTTCTCCTCCTGCCTTCAATCTTTCCCAGCATCAGGGTCTTTTCAAATGAGTCAACTCTTCACATCAGATGGCCAAAGTATTGGAGCTTCAGCTTCAGCTTCAGTCCTTAAATATTCAGGACTGATTTCCTTTAGGATGGACTGGTTGGATCTCCTTGCAGTCCTAGACACTCTCAAGAGCCTTCTCCAACACTACAGTTCAAAAGCATCAATTCTTCAGCGCTCAGCTTTCTTTATGGTTCAACTCTCACATCCATACATGACTACTGGGAAAATCATAGCTTAACTAGATGGACTTTTGTTGGCAAAGTAATGTCTTTCTCTGCTTTTTAATATGCTGTCTAAGTTGGTCATAACTTTCCTTCCAAGGAGCAAGCATCTTTTAATTTCATGGCTGCAGCCACCATCTGCAGTGATTTTGGAGCCCAAGAAAATAAAGTCTGTCACTGTTTCTATTGTTTCCCCATCTATTTGGCATGAAGTGATGGGACCAGATGCCATGATCTCTGTTTTTTGAATGTTGAGTTTTAAGCCAGCTTTTTCACTCTCCTCTTTCACTTTCATTGGGAGGCTCTTTAGTTCCTCTTTGCTTTCTGCCATAAGGGTGGTGTCATCTGCATATCTGAGGTTATTGGTATTTCTCCCAGAAATCTTGATTTCAGCTTGTGTTTCGTTCAGCTCAGCATTTTTCATGATGTACGCTGCATAGAAGTTAAATAAACATTGTGACAATATATAGCCTTGACGTACTCCTCTCTGAGTTTGGAACCAGTCCGTTTTTCCATGTCCAATTCTAACTGTTGCTTTTTGACATGCATACAGGTTCCTCAGGAGGCAGGTAAGATGGTCTGGTATTCCCATCTCTTTAATAATTTTCCACAGTTTGTTGTGATTAACACACTTAAAGGCTTTGGTGTAGTCAATAAAGCAGAAGTAGATGTTTTCACGTATACATATAACTCCTCCCTTTTGAACTTCTGTCTCATTCATGTCATTCTTGACCTTTTTTCCATTCCAAGGAGAAGAGGCTCTCTTTCAAAAAGACTCTCTCTCCCAGTCTCAATAGCTTTCTCAATTTCTTTTAACCTTATTTTTACTCTCAATCTTTTTCTGATGTGAGTTTCCCTCTCTCTTTCTCTCAGTCCTTTTTTTTTTTCCTATCCTTTCCTCATCCAAACCAAGTACAAATAATGCCATGCAGAAAAATGTGGTGGGGATAATGTCTTTTATGTTGTGCACTCTGAGAAATATTGCTCATGGCAGAGAATTGATTCTTCTCCATGCAAAGCAGATCTGTTCTAACAGCCCTAGCTGAAAATTCCCAAAGGAGGTAAACATTAAGGAACAGAATTGGACATCTGCCTCCAGAATGAACATATCTAGCAATGACAGAATGAAAATGAAGCAAAATAACTTGAGGCTAAACATACAGAAATTGCATGTTATAGTAGGATCATGCAATTGGAGATATGAAAGAGAACTTCAGTATCATTTAGTCAAACTGCATCATTCTATAGATGGAGAAATGAAAGCATTGAGAGATTGCTTGGCTCAGTCACACAGTGAATTTATGGTCACTGGTGACTAAAACCAATGAATTTTGGTTCAGAGGACAGTGCACCCCTCACGACTGCACAGATTTGGCCTGTGACACCAGCCAGAGTTCAATGAGAAGAAAGGATAAGAACAGTATTATATTCCAAGTATATAGACTTATATATAAAGTAGGCTTTCTTTTGCTTTCAATATTTCCCAGTATCAGGGTCTTTTCTAGTGAAGAAAGCTTCTTTTCTAAAAATTAAAGGCAAAAGAAGAGGGCAGCAGAGGATGAGTTGGCTAGGTAGCATCACCAATTCAATGGACATGAATCTGAGTAAATTCTGGGAGACAGTGAAGGATAAGGAAACCTTGCATGCTTCAGTCTACGGGGTTTCAAAGAGTCAGGCATGACTCAGGGATGGAACAACAACAAGCCTTTCCTTATGAAATACGCTCATAAATAGTATATGCATTGTAGGATTTCTGTGTCTTTACTTGACAAAGTAAAAAGCTGTTAGTCCCATGTCAAGTGCCCTCAGAGCTTTTGATTATTTATTGATCAGTGATCATTTTAAAACCTAGGAATAACTGAATTATTGGATGACTTTACTTTTAAACTGGATTAGTTAGGACAAAGTTATTTATTCAGCATTCTGAACAATAACTTCAGAGATGGAAAAGTGAAATCTGAACTAGTGTGTCTTGAGTTTCTATAATTTTATAGTGGGGGTGAGGATAAGTCTGACCTAAATGATTCAGGATTACCTGATGAACAGTGCCCAGAATAATAGGTTATCAATTTTTCTTGTGAGCAAGAAAAAGTAATGATTCAATACTTGCATTCAGATAATCACTCCATTCTTTTGTGATTTGGACAGACAATATAAACTAAAGGCAGGTGCTTTCTGCTATTTATACAACAAAAAGACAGCAGGTCAGCTTCATAAAGCAAATCAAACAAGTTCAGCCAACCAAGAGAGTATCCCAAAATGACACTCACAGCTTCTCCCCAACACAGGCCAAGGATATAAAAAAAAAATACTGTCCTTCAGTCACTAAAAACAAATCCAGGAATGCCTTGGTATTTTCAACTCTGCCGATTTTTTAAGAAATATAGGTTTTCAAATTAAAGCAATAACAAGTTAGTAAGCATCACCCATGTGCCCAAAGACAGATATTCAGAAAAAAACATAATAAATAGATGCTATCTTGCTTCCAAGAGATTTATATTCTGTTGGGTTGTAATAAAGTCTACTAACAGGTTTTTACATTACTGGGTGTTCTTTGGAAGGACTGATGCTAAAGCTGAAACTCCAATACTTTGGCCACCTCATGTGAAGAGTTGACTCATTGGAAAAGACCCTGATGCTGGGAGGGATTGGGGGCAGGAGGCGAAGGGGACGACAGAGGATGAGATGGCTGGATGGCATCACTGACTCGATGGACATGAGTTTGAGTGAACTCTGGGAGTTGGTGATGCACAGGGAGGCCTGGCGTGCTGCGATTCATGGGGTCGCAAAGAGTCAGATACAACTGAGCGACTGAACTGAAATGAACAGAACTGAACAGGTTTTAAAGTAATAGATAGCACTGTCATTTTTCTTCTATGCAAAATCTGTAGAGTTTTAACTTTGATATAAAACTTGTACCCAATAAATGAGGCTGTTAGAAAATGAAAAATAAGGAAAAGCTTATTGACTCATATAATTTAATTATCTTCATCCCTTAATGCAATTACTATTACTAAACCTTTAAAGTAGTTGATTCTATGCATTTAAAAAGATGATTCTCACTTTTTTAAAACTGGATTTGCAGAGATACAAAGATGTTGGAGGAGCAGGCTGATGTGGAGTACATCTCTCTCCATGGATACATCTCCTGATGTATACATCTTCAGACACAGAGGTGAATGCAGAACACCAGCTGAGAGTGGACAGGAGTACCTGACCAGTGGAAAAGAATATATAGAACCATGCCAAACTCGGTAGAACAAAGGAACTATGGGGAAAAACAGGAGTGTTAGTAGGATGGGACCTGCCCTCGGTGGGTGGGGAACTGAAGCAGGGGTCTGATCCCCACAAAGGGGCAATTGTCTGAGTTAGAGGAGAAACATTTAAGGCTGAGAGTGAAAAAACTGATCTGTGGCAGCCTAAATGGAATGAGAATCAGACAGTCCTTGCCACAAACATACATACCACAGACAGGGACACAGGTCCCCTGGAGGCGCAGCAGCTGGGAGCTGGAGTTAAGGGATTGTGGAGCAATCCCAGGGTGAGGGCTGCTGTTGACTGCAGAGAGACAGATTGAGGGGATGTGAGGGAGGAGACAGTGGTGGGAAATGCCAGTGGAGGAAAGCCAAGCAGACATGAAAGCAAGGCAATACTGCTGAGTCACATGTAAGGGGTGGAGCCATCACCATAGCCTCTCTCTCCCCACACGCCAGCATCGGCAGCTGAATAGAGAGGCTGGCCCATCAAACACGTGATGCACTGAACTACAGAGTAGGACCCTCCCCCAGGGTGCTCCTTAAAGTGCCTAAAGCGCTGATCTACAAAATAGGACCCCAGCCTGGAGGGCCCCTCTATGTGCCTGATGTGCCGAACAACAGGGAAAGACCTCATGCAAGGGAGCCCTCTCAGTGCCTGAATGGGCAGAGCTATGGAGAAAGATTGGTCAAAGAGGCCTTCTGATCACCAGCTACAAGAGGCTTGAAAAAAGATTGATAGGGCCATAACTCCTGTGGCAGAGTCAGTCTGTGTTCCTGCACACTCGGCGCTGCCAGGGTCCCCGCAAGTCAAGCAGCTGTGCCATCTTTACTCTCAACCCTCACTGGGGCAGAGCTGCCACATGGAAAAAAAAAAAAAAAAAGTCTTGCGTATATGTGCACAGGGTCACTTCGTTCATGTCCAACTCTTTGCGACCCTATAGACTGTGGCCTGCCAGGCTTCTCTGTCAGAGAGGGGGCTCTCCAGGCAAGAATACTGGAGTGTATTGACCAATTCTGGTCGTCATACTCTTCTAGAGCACTATATTTCCTGCTGCCCTAGCCTCCAATCCCCCTGAGTACCTGGTGCTGCCAGAACGTCTGCGACCCAAGCAGCTGCACCACCTCCTCGCCTGGCCCTCACAGGAGCAAACCCAAGTCCTCCAGGGCAGCCTCAGGAGCAAACCCCAGTGTCTGACCCACATGCAGAGGTGGACATAAAACCACAATTGAAAGCCAGGGGCAGTGTGGCTAAGGAAGAAGACCCCAAACGTTCCTACTAGCTGTACAAGCTGCAGACTGTGTCTATGGAATATATAAAAGAACACTGAGAGCTCCCACAAAATAAAACGTGCTAGTTTTGATAGCTGCGGACATTGGCGACAAGAACACACAGGAGTCAGACCAGATTAGAACCTGAGCTGCCCCCACAGCAGGTCCAGAGATCAGCCCAGTGTTGGAGGGCATCCTAGGGAGGTGAGCTGGACTGTGACTTCCAGTGAGGGAAAGGACTCTGAGAGCACTGACTCAAGAAAAACATTTATTGTTTTTATTTTTTGCCTTATTCTGTAGATTCTTTTGGATTTTTCCCCCTTTCCCCACCCCCTCTGTTGTAGTTGTCAATTTTATTGGTACTAAGAGATCCAATTAAGCTTTTGAGCTTCCTTTTTTTTTTTTTTTTTTTGGTTAGTCACAATTTTTACACTTCTTATAAACCTCTGCCTCTGTGTTGGACTTTTGCAGTTCTGTGGAGTTTTCCCTTCTTTTTCTTTTTTTAATTTTAATTTTTTAAACCTACTATTATTTTTTTCTACATTTATTCCTTTGTTTTCTTTTCCTACTGTTGTTTTACCCTTGCAGTTAATCTTTAACATATATAAATCTTCTTTAACTACCTATATTTAACTTTGCATATCTATTCTTTCTTTTTTTCTCTCCTCTCCTCTCAATATATTTATTAGTCTTATTTCCATTGCTTTATTCTCCAGTTGGCACCTTGCTTTAGTTTTGTTTTCCAGTTTGTGCTTTAGTTAGTTTTGTTCTTGTAGATAAAATTTTCGGTTTCCTTTGTTCACTGGGTCAATCTATTGTACTCTATTTTTGTTGGACTGTTTTGATTTTGATTATGGGTGTATATCAATCTGTGTACATTCAGTCACACTCTTTATTGTTGTTATAAACCTCTGTCTCTATGTTGTGCTTTGCAGTTCTGTGGAGTTTTCTTTTTTACCCCTTTTTTCCTTTCTCATCCCTTTTTTTTTCTTTTCTCTTTATAACTTTAATTTTTTAACCTATTTTTTTCTACATTTATTCTTTCATTTTCCTTTCCTACTGTTCTTTTCCCCTTGCAGCTAATCTTTAATGTATATAAACCTTCTTTATCTACCTCTATTTAACTTTGGATATCTGTTCTTTCTTTCTTTTCTTTCCTCTCAACATATTTGTTAGATTGTTTTCATTGTTTTATTCCCCACTTGGCACCTTGTTTAGTTTTCGTTTCCAGTTTGTGCTTTAGTTAGTTTGGTTCTTAACTGGTAAATATATTTTTTTATTTCTTTGCCTGGTCTACCTACAGCACTTTATTTTTGTTGGACTATTTTGACTTTGCTCAGCGGTGTATATGTATAAGTGTGTATTCCATTATTTTATTACATTTACTTGATTTTGTAACTGCCATTTGTCTGGGGTTCATCTTTGGCTTCTCATTTTTGGATATTTGTTTTAATCTCACTTAATACCATAACAAACCACTTGTAGAATCTTTGTTCCTGATCAGAGATCAAGCCTGAGCCTTTGGAGTTCAGTTCAGTTCAGCCGCTCAGTCGTGTCAGACTCTTTGTGACCCCATGAATCGCAGTACGCCAGGTCTCCCTGTTCATCACCATCTCCCAGAGTTCACTCAGACTCACGTCCATCGAGTCTGTGATGCCATCCAGCCATCTCATCCTCGGTCATCCCCTTCTCCTCCTGCCCCCAATCCCTCCCGGCATCAGAGTCTTTTCCAATGAGTCAACTCTTCTCATGAGGTGGCCAAAGTACTGGAGCTTCAGCTTTAGCATCATTCCTTTGAAAGAAATCCCAGGGTTGATTTCCTTCAGAATGGACTGGTTGGATCTCCTTGCAGTCCAAGGGACTCTCAAGAGTCTTCTCCAACACCACAGTTCAAAAGCATCAATTCTTTGGTGCTCAGCCTTCTTCACAGTCCAACTCTCACATCCATACATGACCACAAGAAAAACAATAGCCTTGACTAGATGGACCTTAGTCAGCAAAGTAATGTCTCTGTTTTTCAATATACTATCAAGGTTGGACATAACTTTTCTTCCAAGGAGTAAGCGTCTTTTAATTTCATGGCTGCAGTCACCATCTGCAGTGATTTTGGAGCCCCCAAAAATAAAGTCTGACACTGTTTCCACTGTTTCCCCATCTATTTCCCATGAAGTGACAGGACCAGATGCCATGATCTTCGTTTTCTGAATGTTGAGCTTAAAGCCAACATTTTCGCTCTCCTCTTTCACTTTCATCAAGAGGCTTTTTAGTTCCTCTTCACTTTCTGCCATAAGGGTCATCTCTTCTGTCTACCTGAGATTATTGATATTTCTCCCGGCAATCTTGATTCCAGCTTGTGTTTCTTCCACCCCAGCATTTCTCATGATGTACTCTGCATAGAAGTTAAATAAGCAGGGTGACAATATACAGCCTTGACGTACTCCTTTTCCTATTTGGAACCAGTCTGTTGTTCCATGTCCAGTTCTAACTATTGCTTCCTGACCGGCATACAAATTTCTCAAGAGGCAGGTTAGGTGGTCCGGTATTCCCATCTCTTTCAGAATTTTGTATAGTTTATTGTGATCCACACAGTCAAAGGCTTTGGCATAGTCAATAAAGCAGAAATAGATGTTTTTTCTGGAACTCTCTTGCTTTTTCCATGATCCAGCGGATGTTGGCAGCTTGATCTCTGGTTCCTCTGCCTTTTCTAAAACCAGCTTGAACATCAGGGAGTTCACGTTTCATGTATTGCTGAAGCCTGGCTTGGAGAATTTTGAGCATTACTTTAGCCTTTGGAGTAGAAGCACTGATTCCAAGATCCAAGACTACCAGAGAACTAACCCTAGGGAGTATCAATTAGTGAGAACTCCCACAAAGGAAACCACTTGAAAACAAAACCTGGCATCATCCACCCACCAGTAGCATCTTGTGCAGGATGCCTCACCTAGAAAACACACAAAACAAAAATACAAACCCAGTCTTCAGCAGACAGGATTACAACTCAGCCTTGCCCATCAGAGGAAAAACAAACAAACAAACAAAAACAACACATGTCTCACCCTATTAAAAGCTTATACAAACCACTGTGCTAACCTTAGGAGAGTAGAAACCAAAAGGAAGAAAGAATTCAACCTTCTTCAAGGAAAGAATTCAACTTTCATTGAAGCCTGGGAAAAGGAGACCTCAAAAACATTAAGTTAAAAAACAAATCATGAAAAGACTGAGAAATAGTACACAAATGAAGGAACAAACTAGAAAGACAGAATTCCAAATGGATGAAGAGGAAATAGGCAGACTATCTGAAAAATAATTCAGAATAATGATAGTAAAGATGATCAAAAACCTTGAGAGAAAAATGGAGAAAATGCAAGAATCAATTAACAAACATCTAGAAGAATTAAAGAATAAACATACAGAGAAAAACAACATAATCACTGAAATTAAAAATACTCCAGAAGGAATCAATAGAAGAATATCTGAAGCAGAAGAACAAATCGGTGAGCTGGAAGATAAAATGGTGGAAATAACTTCTGAAGAGCAGGATAAAGTAGAAAGAATGAAAAGAACTTAGGATAGTCTCAGAGACTTCTGGGAGTATATCAAACATGCCAACATTCAAATTATAGGGGTCCCAGAAAAAGAAGAGAAGAAAGTATCTGAGAAAACTTTTGAAGAGATTATAGTTGAAAATATCCCTAACATGGAAAAGGAAATAGTCAATCAAGTCCAAGAGGCATGAAGAGTCCCATACAGGATAAACCCAAGGAGAAACACCCCAAGACACATACTAATCAAACTAACAAAGACTAAACACAAACAAAGATTATTAAAAGCAGCAAGGGAGAAGCAACAAGTAACATACAAGGGAAACCCCATGCACTTAACAGCTGATCTTTCAGCAGAAACTCTGCAGGCCAGAATGGAGTGGCAGGATATATTTAAAGTACTGAAAGAGAAAAATCTACAGCCAAGATTTCTATAACCAGCAAGGATCTCATTCAAAATTGATGGAGAAATAAAAAGCTTCTCAGACAAGAAAAAGCTAAGACAATTCAGTACCACCAAACCAGCTTTACAACAAATGCTAAAGGGACTTACATAGTCAAGACATACAAGAAAAGGAAAAGATCTATAAAATCAACCCTAAACAATTAAGAAAATGTAAGCAGATTAAATGCTCCAATCAAAAGACACAGACTGGCTAAATGGATACAAAAACAAGACCAATATATATGCTGTCTACAAGAAACCCACTTCAGACCTAAAGACACATTTAGACCGAAAGTGAGAGGATGGAAAATATATTCCATGCAAATGGAAAGCAAAAGAAAGCTGGAGTAGCAATCTTCATATCAGACAAAATAGACCTTAAAATAAAGAATATTACAAGAGATAAGGAAGGACACTACATAAGGATCAAGGAATGAATTCAAGAGGAAGACATAGCAATTTTAAATATTTATGCATACAACATAGAAAACCCTCGATACATAAGACAAACACAAACAGACATAAAAGGAGAAATTGACAATAACGTAATAATTGTAGGAGACTTTAACACCCCACTTACACCAATGGACAGATCACCAAAACAGAAAATTAATAACTAAACACAAGTCTTAAATGATACTTAGATGAGATGAATCTCATTGATATCTTCAGGACATTCCATCTAAATGCAGAAGAATACACCTTCTTCTCAAATGCACATGGAATATTCTCCAGAATAGACTACATCTTGGGTCACAAATCAAAACTCAGTAAATTTAAGAAAATTGAAATCATAGCAAGCATCTTCTCTGACCACAGTGCTATGAGACTAGATAACAATTACAAGAGAAAAACTGTAAGAAACATAGACACATGGAGATTAAATAACACATTTCTAAATAACCAACAGGTTACTGAAAAAATCAAAAAGGAAATCAAAAAGTTTCTAGAAACGAATAACAATGGAAACATGACAACCCAGCAAAAGTAGTTCTAAGAGCAATACAATCCTACCTCAAGAAACAAGAAAAACACTGAATAGACAACCTAAATTTACATCTAAAACAACTGAAAAAATAAGAAAAAAAAATAGTAGAAGGAAAAAAATCATAAAGATCTGAGCAGAAATAAATGAAAAAGAAAAGAAGCATAGTAGATTAATAAAACTAAAAGCTGGTTCTTTAAGAAGATAGACAAAATTGACAAGCCTTTAGCCAGGCTCATCAAGGAAAAAAAGAGAGAAGACTCAAGTCAACAAAATTAGAAATGAAAAAGGGGAGGTTACAACAGACAATACAGAAATACAAAGGATTATAAGAGACTGTTATGAACTATATGGCAATAAAATAGATAACCTGGAAGAAATGGACAGATTCTTAGAAAAGTTCAAATTTCCAAGACTAAACCAGGAAGAAATAGAAATTATGGACAACCCATTTACAAGCACTGAAATTGAAGCTACGATTAAAAAAAAAAAAATCTTCCAAAAAACAAAAGCCCAGGATCAGATGGCTTCACAGGAGAATTCTATCAAACATTTAGAGAAGTGCTAATGCCTATCCTTCTAAAACTCTTTTTAAAAATTGCAGAGGAATGAACACTTCCAAACTCATTCTAAGAGGCCACCATTACCCTGATACCAAAAGCAGACAAAGACACCAAAAAAAAAAAAAAAAAAAGAAAGAAAGAAAGAAAGAAAGAAAGAAAACTACAGGCCAATATCAATGGTGAATGAAGATGTAAAAATCCTCAACAAACATTTAGCAAACACAATTCAGCAACACATCAAAGAGCTCATACACCATGATCAAGTTGAGTTTATTCCAGGGATGCAAGGATTCTTCAATATACACAAATCAAACAATATGCTATACCATATTAACAAATTGAAAGATAAAAACCATATGATAATAGATGCAGAAACAGCCTTTGACAAAGTTCAGCACCCATTTATGAGTAAAACTCTTCAAAAAAATGGGCATAGAAGGAACCTACCTCAAAATACTAAGGGCCATATATGATAAGCCTACAGAAAACATTATTCTCAATGGTGAAAAACTGAAAGTATCCCCCCTAAGATCAGGAACAAGTCAATGGGGCCCATTTTCACCACTATTATTCAACATAGCTCTGGAAGTCCTAGCTACAACAATAAGAGATGAAAAAGAAATAAAATGAATCCAGGTTGGAAAAGTAGAAGTAAACCTCTCACTGTTTGCAGATGACATGATAGAGTACATAGGAAACCCTAAAGATACTATCAGACAATTACTAGAGCTAATCAGTGAATTAAGCAAAATTTCAGGATACAAAATCAATATAAATAAATCACTTGCATTTCTATATACTAACAATGAAAAATCAAAAAGAGAAATTAAGGAATAAATCTCATTCAACATTGCAACAAAGATTAAATATCTAGGAAGAAACTTACCTAAGGAAACAAAAGAACTGTACACAGAAAATTATCAGACCCCAATGAAAGAAATCAAAGATGACATAAACAGATAGGGAGATATATATTCTATGTTCCTGGATAGAAATAATCAATATTGTGAAAATGACTATACTACCAAATACAATCTACAGATTCACTGTGATCCCTATCAAATTACCAATGGCATGCTTCACAAAACTATAACAAAAAATTTTACAATTCATAGGGAAACATAAAAGATCCCAGATAGACAAAGCAGTCTTGAGAAAGAAGAATGGAGCTGGAGGAATCAACCTTCCTGACTTTAGATTATACTACAAAGCTACAGTCATCAAGACAATATGGTACTGGCACAAAGGCAGAAATATAAACAAATGGAACAAGATAGAAAGTCCAGAAATAAACCCATGTATCTATGGGTACTTTATTTTTGACAAAGGTGGCAACAATATGCAATGGGGCAAAGACAGCCTCTTCAAAAAATGGTGCTGGGAAAACTGGACAGCCATATGTAAAAGAATGAAATTAGAACACTTCCTAACACCATACACAAAAATAAACTCAAATTTTTGGACTAAAGACCTAAATGTAAGACCAGAAACTATAAAACTCTTAGAGGAAAACAGAGGCAGAACACTTGATGACATAAAACAAAGCATGATTCTTTGTGATCCATCTCCTAGTTTTTGAGTTATGGGAATAAAAACAAAAGTAAACAAGTGGGACCTGATTAAACTTAAAAGCTTTTGCACAGCAAAGAAAACTATAAGCAAGATGAAAAGACAACCCCCAGAATAGGAGAAAATAATAGCAAATGAAACAACTGACAAAAGATTAATTTCCAAAATATACAAGCAGCTCATACAACTCAATACCAGAAAAACGAACAACCCAATCAAAAAGTGGGGAAAACACCTAAACAGACATTTCTCCAAATAAGACATACAGATGGTTAACAAAGACATGAAAAGATGCTCAACAGTGCTCATTATTAGAGAAATGCAAATCAAAACTACAATGAGATATCATCTCATACCAGTCAGAATGGCCATTATTAAAAAGTCTACAAACAGTAAATACTGGAGAGGGTGTGGAGAAAAGAGAACACTTTTGCACTGTTGGTGGGAATGTAAATTGATACAGCCACTATGGAAGACAGAATGGAGATCCCTTAAAAATCTAGGAATAAATCCACCATATGACCCAGCAATCCCACTCCTAGGCATATACCCTGAGGAAACCAAAACTGAAAAGGACACATATCCCATTGTTCATTACAGCACTATTTGCAATAGCTAGAACATGGAAGCAACATAGATGTCCATCAACAGATGAATGGATAAAGACATGTGGTACCTATTCACAATGGAATATTACTCAGCCATAAAAAGGAAACATTTGAATCAGTTCTAATGAGGTGGATGAACCTAGAACCTATTATTCAGAGTGAAATAAGTCAGAAAGAGAAAGATAACAATTGTATTCCAACGCATATATACAGAATCTAGAAAAATGGTACCGATGAATTTATTTACAGGGAAACAATGGAGAAACTGACATAGAGAACAGACTTATGGACATGGGGAGAGGGGAGGAGAGGGTGAGATGTACGGAATGTGTAACATGGAAACTTACGCCACCATATGTAAAATAGATAGCCAACGGGAATTTGCTGTATATCTCAGAAACTCAAATAGGGGCTCTGTATCAACCAGAGGGGTAGAATGAAAAGGGAGATTGGAGGGAGGTTCAAAAGGGAGGTGACATGTGTATACCTATGGCTGATTGATGTTGCAGTTTGACAGAAAACAGCAAAATTCTGTAAAGCAATTATCCTTCAGTAAAAAATAAATTAATTACAAGAAAATTAAAGAAAAAAAAAAAACCACTGAATTTTTGGAAGGAGGGATAAATAGGGGATGTCTCATTGTGGGATAGAGGGATAGTCACAATAGCCTTGAGCTGACAAGTGCAGGAGTGGCCTCAGCTCCCCAGGGTAAGTGTCTGAGAGTTCAGTATCTATGTCCTGACACTTTCTAAATTCCCTGGAGGGCTGACTTCACGGTTCAAACCACACATATACAAACACACAAACATATGCACATAAAATCATTTCTTTTTCCACTTCAGTTAAAAATAAGTTCAATGTGTGATACAAATGATTTCCTGTGTTTTGTGTGTGTGAGTTTTATAACTTGGGTATGATCTCAACACCTGGTAATTCAAATGTGTAGCAGCCATAAACATATTTAAAGATACATGATTCAAACAGTCATAATGGGTTGGCAGTTAAAGGCCCAGCCAGTTAGAAAGAATTCTCAAATTTATGAAATGTGTTCTTCATCTGTTGATTCCATGAGTTAAATATTAGGTGGCATATTAATAACTAAATTTTAATAGTGAGTTATGACCTACAGAGCATCTAAAATAGGTTTTCCACTTAGCATTTAACACCAGTATTCTGTCAGAATGATTGTTTTTCTCATTTTTAGATATAGAAACTGAGGATAACAAGCATATAGAATCTTGGCCGACTTTAGCATACTAAGAAGCTGGATCCAAAGTTGGTTTTCACATTAAGGCCAAAGTTCCTTCCACTAACATATCCCACCTCTCAGAGTAAGCAATGCTCAATACTTTAGGACAGGAAATCATATTTGAGAAAGTTGACAATCTCAGTCTGAAAAGTTAGAATTTTCATTAAATACATATACAATTTTGCTTATTAATTTGAGTGATTAGTTTACACATGGAGTTAAATAACTTACAAACCTTAAAGGGATACTAGATAATACACCAGTTTGTATATGTCAAATTGTGCCATATATAATGTGGTTAAGAACATAACTGGCAATTATATTCCAATCCAACATCAGTTCCATTGTGAAAATTTTTTATGTACTGATTTTTCTCTTTGTGAGAATCCTCATTGTAATTATTTAAATATTTGCTGATCCTAGATTGAAATCAACTTGGCAATGAAGTAGTTTATCTAAGGAATGGGATATTATAAACTGTAGGATTCTGAGTTCTCAAGTTCAGCAAAACATAGAGTCACTGTACACTGGAATACTATTCTTGGTGTTTATGTATATTACCTCCCATGATCTTTCTAATGTCCCCATGAGGTAAGACTGTATTCATCCATGTTTTATAGCTGAAAAAGTTGAAGGTTAAGTAACTTGCCCAAGTTCACACAGAAAGTGGCAGAGCTGGAATTTGAATCCAGACTGTCTGGCTCCAGAAGAATTATAAATGTGACACTAGGTAATTAATTACCAATAGTTATTTCCTTTTCACTTCTTTCCTTCTCTTTTAAGTCCTATATTAGCTTCACTGACATTTATATTAGAACAAAGAACATTTTTTTTCAACCAACACAATAGTGGGTAGGTAGGGAAATGCCTAAAATTTCTTTCAACTCAATCATTAAAAATTAATTGAATTCAGGATATTCAGAGGCTAATTATCACTAAGTAGAAACTCATTCATTGCATTGCAGTCTTAGTTTAAAGTTTACAGGTCCTGAAGGTGCTTTGAGAGGCAGCAGTGCTTCTAAATTACTCAAGTAGTGAGTCTCTACCCTTAATCTTTTCAGTTAGAAAAACTCAACTTATTGCAGTTCCACTACACTGGAGGACAGCAAGCTAGAAGGGAAATTTTGAAGCACAGTGTTCTCTGATTTTAAGCACTATCACTCTATCATAACTTTAACTCTCTCCAAGCCTCAGTGTTATAATCAGTAAAATGGAAATGATAAAATAGGCCTTGAAATGTGATAGAAGGCATATAAAGTGCCAGCCACCACAAACAGTAGATGTCAGTAGATGTTGTGACAATATTTATCTGGGTTAACTTAGACCAGACCCAGTTGTGATCACCATTCTCCGGGTTTTGACACACTAATTTAGGTTGGGGCCAGAATATGACTGATTAAACAGAATAAAAATCACTTTACATTTTAGATGAAAGTGAAAGTGTTAGTCACTCAGTTGTGTCCAACTCTTTGTGACCCCACAGACTCCAGGCTCCTCTGTCCATGGAATTCTCCAGGCAAGAATACTGGAGTGGGTAGCCACATTTCAGAAGAGCAGAACATTATGAGTAAAATCAATGTCATTGACATTTTGACTATCGACCTTGCAATATAATTCATTACTGACTCTATACAGACAGATGATTGCCTTAGAAAAGGACTTGCTTGGAATACTGTTTAATTTATTCAACAAAAGCTTTTTCACTTTTTTTTTTTTTCTTGAAGTGAAGAGGACGAAAGGTAGTGAATATCAACTAGAGTATCAGAGAAATTCTAGTATAATTTATATACATTATCATCCAAGCCAAAATGTTCCCATCAAAAAATTATAAATCCTGGCTTTCTCAAAAAGCAGAGCCAAACAAGGGTTTGTGTACAATTTGTAGAGGAAAGTAATCTCAGAAAAAGGAGCAGAGAACTAAAACAGTGAAATTGGAGCAGCCATAGGAAAGAAAAGCATTCACTGGTCCCATTCTTCTTTTTGGCAAAGGCTACAGTGCTAAGGCTCTTATACATCTAGCTCAGATACACAACCGTGCCAGGCAGGGTTCTGTAAGTGAAGCATGCCTTAGGATCAGAACAACAGCAGACAGGGAAGCAAGAGATACTCATTCATGTGAGACAAGATACTGTCAGGCTACACCTGACAGGTTGCCATAGCAATGGTTAGACTAAACACATCCCGAGAGGATGTAGGTGGCTGCTTCTATTTAGAGACTGGTTATGATTATCCCTACTGATATGCCATGCCACAAGACACAAAATCTCTATTGATGTTTAGAAAACTCCTTTTTTATGGTTGCTGAAATTGTGGAATCATATAGTGGCCTCTCTAAATGTAACTGACATCACTAATGTTTCCCATGCTACTGCTGATATGTGTGCAACAGTAGCAAAAAGATCTTATTTGTCAACTAAAAGAACTTCTTTGAACACTCAACAGGCATTATTATCCTAGCCTGATAGAGCTATAGTGACCCACAGGAATTCAGCAACAGGAAAGGAGACACTCATTACACAGGAATTGAATGGAATGTCGCTTAGAGTAAATTCCTGCTTTGACATTCAGTGTTTAGAAAAGCATATCTCAAATTGTTCTCAGAAGTGACGAGGAAGTTGGAAAGTAATGACCAAGACAAAAAGAATATAAAGAACTTGGATTAGACAATTATTCGCAAGTTAAAGTATTTCCCTGAAGCTTGAACTCCAACTTCATCAATGAAAAGGAAAGGATGGGCAATTATCCAGTAAATTAGAAGCTCTCTGAAACCTTCAAATGTTTATCTTTTTTCCCTCAGTATACAAATAATTATGAACAGCAAGATAAAACTGCCAGACAATTTGCTGACAACTGTTATGAATCTCTTGGAAATAAAAATTCTAGAATGACCACTTCTATTTTTAGACAGAGATCATTGATTAAAAAGAAAAAAAGTGGCGTAAAGAAAAAATGCAAAATAAATGGCTAGGAAACTGAATACTTCTCCCATTGAATTTGTTTCCACACTGGTTCACTCTTTTTAGAAGAGGTCACCCATCTCAGGTAAGTTCTATCGGTAAGTGTCTAGGAGGAAGTAATGAGTACGATAATCTGCTCTGAAGTAACTAATTAATGATGTATGATATTTATTTGATTTTCTTCCAAATTCTCTTTTGTGAGCTTTGCTTTAAGGAAAAAAAGCCATTTTGTATTTTTGAGAAGTGAGAAGCAAGGTTTCTCCTTAAATATCTATAAATTTAAGAAAATATTACATAAAATATTTGACATCCAAAAAAGACATGAAACATTCAATTGACCAAAAACTTCATTTGGGTTTTTCTATAACATCTTACGGAAAAATCCAAATGAAGTTTTTGGCCTACCCAATAGAATCAGTTCTATTCAGATATCCTTTCCTCACAATGATTATGGTCAGAGTAGCTTATCCTTCCAGATTTGCTGTAAATTACTATTAGCTGATACTAAGTCGTCTACCTATCCCTATCATCTCCTCTGCTACAGTTTGGAAATGACTTACTTTGATAAGAAGCCCCTTTCCTTATATTTGGTGCTCACTTCTATAGCCAGGAATCAAAATAATCCACTTGTTTTCATGTTATGTTCTGTGATTCATATCTGTCCATAACCTTTTCACAAGGATAAGATGTGTGGTTAGTTGCTCAGTCATGTCTGACTATGGGACCCCATAGACTATAGACCGCCAAGCTCCTCTGTCCCTGGGGATTCTCCAGGCAAGAATACTGGAATGGGTTGCTATGCCCTCCTCCAAGGGAATCTTCGCTACCCAGGGATCAAATCTAGGTATCCTGCATTGCAGGCAGATTCTTTGCCATCTGAGCCACTAGGAAGCCCTTTCACAAAGATAAGGTTGTAAACAATAAGTGATTATCAGATGAAGACATTAAAAATGAAAAAAAAAAGAATAATATGTCATGCATTTAGGTATTCATTCAGCTTCTCATATCCTTATTATGTTTAGAACTTTTACTACACAAGTTATAATAAAAATGACCTTTACTTTCAAGGTGCTTATAGTCTGGTAGAGGAGATATGCACACAAATGACTATGAAAATAAGTGCCACAAGTCAGTTATAAATATCAACATTCAGAAGAGAAACAAATTGCTTCTCTATGTTGCTCATCTTCCTCTGGGCAGGACAAGACTAAAAACTCTTGGGAAACAAGTGTAAAGAACACTCATTTCTCACCATCACCTCCAGGCACAGGTGGGCAACTATGCAGCAGACAAATTTAATCTATCCTTGGCCACCTCTATTTGAGTATTTCATTAGGATTTCAAACTCACCATGTCCAAAATCAAATTCACCTAAACCATTTCCTCCTATCTTTTCCCAGCCCTGGTGCCAATCTATTTCCCAATTTCTGTTATTCAAATAACATTCTCTTTACATCTCAGTTATTTTTTCTCATAATCAATCAATAATATGTCAGATCACAAACTGTCTACCTCCTTAAAGCTCTTCATTGACCCTTCTTTTCATTTTATTGATTTGTAATACGATTTGCACCATTTTTTTAGTTTTTCTTTATCTTGACAATAATAGTCTAATCTTTATCCTGCTGACATAATTCTCATGCTCAAACACACTTAGAGTCTTCAAAATAGTTAACTATCTGAGTCAATGTTTCTAACCTTGGCATTCAACATATTCTGAGACTATATTTCCAACACATAACCTCTGTTCAACCTGTCACCTCCTAATATTTCTAGACTAGAACATAGTGCTTTAAAGTTCCGACTCAAGAAATTTCATCCATCCAGGATCTCCAGTTTTTCAAGTTTCAAAGTTTATCATAATTTCCATTTTTATATGAAGGCTTTGTTGATATTCCTACACTCCAAACTAAGCTAATTGTAAATTCTCCATAAACATTATTTACAACTTAAGACTTCTAATATAATCAAACTTATAAATTGGGGTTAGAGTTAGGGTTGGAGGATGAGCCAACTATTTGACTCATCCTCCTCTTCCCCACTTCTAGGGCAATAATTGAGTCTTATTGATCTCTATAAACCCCAGCATCTAGCATAGTATCTGTCTTATAGTGTATTCAATCTGTTTTTTCCCCTTGAAATAGAATGTTCAACCCCTAACAAATAAATTTCAACAAGCAGTTAAATTCATCTTCAGATACCAATAATGTGATGTTCGTTCTGCTTGCAAAAGCCTTAAACATTTTAATATTTCCTAAGTTAATGCAAAGTTCAAAGAGGCAAATGACACTTGAAAAATAAATTACTTCCAGGGCCTCCTTTTTCTTGGAATCCTTCTTCACTTAATTTTTCTCATTCCTGACAGTCAAAAACTCATCAATCTAGACTTAAAAGCCAGAGGAGCTTAAAAGCCACTGTAGGGGTCTGTTCAGTTTTAAATACAATTTAGAAAACCTTGAGAAAGAATGACAGTTCCTTTTCAGGAAGCTCCCATACATATTTCAATAGAACAGCTCTCCAGATTAGAGATTGTAAAATATTATACCACCAACGAAGTAATAGAAAAAGTCACTCACTGCCATGCAGAAAGATTTCCTTGATTTTCACGAAGAGTACAAAAGACTATATTGTATTTATTTAAATCTGAGACTGACAAAAAAATCAGAAAGAAAAAGAAAAGTAGTCAATTTCTCTGAAAGATCATTATTTGGAATGGAATAAATTACCATGCAAAAAAAAAAAAATTATCATGCCAAAAAACCCAAAAAAACATGGACCTTCTTGACAACTTGTGAATTTAAGGCAGATGAAATGCCTCCCTCTGTACCCCGATAATCAACTCTGCTGATGAAATATGTTAAGTATTCTAAGCTTGGGGAACATATAAAGCTTTGAAATCAATGTGTTTCCGGTACAGGGGATTAGGAAAAGAACTTAATAAATCAGCTTAGGAAATGCTTCATTTCCTGTACCATATCTGGGAAGGAAAACATAAAACAGGCAGAACCAGGTGCAGCAAAATCATGTAAGTGGATGGGAAAATCTCTTCCAATCCCTTCTGGACTTCACTCAGCTGGTCAATTTATGCTCCCTGGAGCTAGTGCTTCTTTTTCTAGAATAAATGGGGTAGATTTTACAGACACTTGCCTTAAATTCACAAAGGCTCATTGACAGAGGCTGAAGCAGACAGTCATTATGTAACTGTTGTCTCTGCTCAAATGAGAAATTATTTTAGTTGGGTTAAAAGTTCCTTAGAAAGAAGATACTACTAGCAGAGAGGTTGGTATCATTGCCAGTGAGCTAACAGACCTTGGTATTTTCTTAACATGACCATACCAGAAAAAGAAAAAAAACTGCCAGGTAATCTCTGGGTTATCCTTCACATTTCCATCCTCCTTACAGTCAGGTTTTGCAGCCTGCTTCTATGGATTCTATTCCAATTTGCTTTCAGAAATACATGTGATCCATTCAGAGTTTAACAATGCAAGGGACGTAGTGTACTTATTGATGCTTGCAGACCTGGGATGGCAAGAAGCTGAACTCAGACATTCAGAATTTACATTGACCTGACACGTGTTTATGAGCAGTGTTTCTCATAGCACCGATTCTGATCAATCTCTCCCATGCAAACTGCAGGGTTATTTATAAGCTAGTGCATTGATTCCTGTGTCACCTCATGAATAATTTTTGTTCAGAAAAAATCAGAACTTTGTAAATCATCTAAGCTAAATTTTGGTCTTGATACCCACTGCAGCTTAAATCTGGAAGCTCCCAGATGGGCTGTAATCAATTGTATATGATTTTGTAGTGTTTGGATATTTGTCCTAAATGTATACACATATTTTGAGAAATTAAAGATAAATATTGTTCAAGAAGGAATGTGTTTATTTTTTCTTACATGATCACTGCAAATTGGAATTTTATAATCAGTGGAATTTTGAAAAAAGCACATGAAAAATAAAATTAGGGGCTGTGCTGGTAGCTGAGATGGTAAAGAATCCACCTGCAATGTGGGAGACCTGTGTTCAATCCCTGGGTTAGGAAGACCTCCTAGAGGAGGGCATGGGAAAATAAAATTAGAATTGAGGTGTTTTTTTTTTTTTTCCAGGGCTCCTCAGAGTCAGAATTAATGTGTCCCAACTGTGTTCTTTTATGATAACATTTTGTAGTTTGGTTTTTGCACTTATTAAATCTGTCTTGTGTTAGAATTACATGTTTATTTCTCCCAGTGGTGTATTTACCACTGTGGGCAAGGACAATGTCTTACTCATTTTTGCATACCTTGTACTGCCGAGTACATGGTGGGAGCCTAATAAATATTGATTAAATTTAATTACTTACAGTAAATCTCTCCAGAAAGGTTAAAAGTCAAATGTAATCATTTCTTGCAACTGGTTATTAATATAGTCAGGGCTTATATAGGTGCATATATATATTCTTTAAGTCTCAGAACCTGCAGTCAATCAGTAGGATTTTTATGTCTATAAATTTCCTGCAATGTTATGCAAAATATTGTACATACATGTGTAGATATGTGCTATACACTTTAATCAAGTGACTCTCCTCCTTTCTCACCCTCCCCTCTCAAGATATTAAGATTCACTTCCCCAGGGGGCTTTATCCAACCTCTCATTTTATCAGAGCCAGAAAATAGTTGGGACAAATAATTGGCCAGCAACTGCAACACAACATTTCTGATTATTACAGCCTTTCACCATACATGACAACCTTCTTATATCTAGACTTACATCTGAAAAGGGAACATTTTTTAGAAATAGCCCATTTTTAACCAGCATATGATTCTCAGATTGTGACTTTCCAAAAAGGCTACTGTACATTCCCAGCACCTTTAGGATGCCATGAAACACACTGGAAGGCCGCTGCGGCAGCAAACGTTTTCCTTCAGTGAAAACAAGCATGCTCTCTGTGGTGCCTTTTCCGTGCAGTCTCCACCCACACGCACACGCTCAGCTCAGCAAATGCACTGCTGCATATGCATTCCAGGGCAAACTCCCTGAAGGTAAACTGAGGCTCAAAGCATCTGACAGGTGGTTTCTAATCCACACCATCAGAAAAACAAGAGAAAACAGTACCTGGGTTTTGCTTACCGCTAGAAATACTGGACAGAAGAAGACAAAAGATGGTGCCTTGAAGCAGCTTCATAGTGCCCGAGGATGGTCACAGCGGCTCCTCTCTCCAGAGTCAGGCAGGGACAACACCCTCCCAGCCTGGCAGTGCCTTAGCAAATGGAAAAGGTGTGCTGGATGTGAACAGCCACTGCCCATTCCTACTTATTTCGGAGGCTCTGATAAAGAACGGGAGGAAATGCACACACTCCCTTTGGGAGTTCAACAGAGAGGAGATTTATTGTTTCAGCCCCTTACAGGAACTCTTTTTTTTTTTCCTCTTCCTTTGGCAGCCACTTGTGTTTTTGTTACTACATTATTTTGTTCTTCTTCAACAAAAAGGTCAGGACGGGTTTTGAACAGAAAGAGATCTTTCTTGAGAATGGATCATACAGGCTTTCTAACTTTTGTTTTGAAAGTGTGTTTTGGAGTGATTATAAAGAGGCCTCATTAAACAGTGACTCGGTTTGGATAAAGAGGCTTTAACCGCCTGAGGGTTAAATTTTAAAGCAGAATTCACAAGGAATCGACTTCTCTTTTTCCAACTTGAAAGCCAAATTAATAAAGACCACCTTTTGGAAAGAAAGAAAGTGAAGTCGCTCTGTTATGTCTGACTCTTTGTGACCCTGTGGACTGTAGCCCACCAGGCTCTTCCGTCCATGGGATTCTCCAGGCAAGAATAGTGGAGTGGGTTGCCATTTCCTTCTCCAGAAGATCTTCCCAACTCAGGGATCAAACCCAGGTCTCCCGCATTGCAGGCAGATGCTTTAACCTCTGAGCCACCAGGGAAGCCCACCTTCTGGAGATAAGTGCAAAACTTTATGAAAGCAGATCATGCTCTGAGTAAGGGAAAAGACTTCTTATTTAATGGCCAAGGAAGTTTTTCAGGATATTTCTCATAGAATTAAGTAAAATCATGTGAATGCCCACAGGTCATTCCTAGTCTTATTGTTGGAATCTGATGAAGGAAAAGGAAAAATTACTTATAATACTCCACAGATACTCTTCTCTAGGAAATGTGATTGAAAAGGCACTGCTGGGGTGGGTAGAATGCTCTTGTAACACATCAGTGAGGTTGAGAGAGATGGAATCCTTGGACCAGAATACCAATCAGGCAAAATCTTCAGTGTATCAGGGAACTCTTTGATGTTAGCAGCAATTGATTAAAACACGTAATGCAGCCACAGTCTTGGCTAAAATCCCTGTGTGTGCCAAGTAATTCTACACTTCTCCCCAGTCACAGGCTGCACATCTAATCTCAGCCAATCATCCTTTTATATACCTTCAGGCATGAAGCCCTATGGACAAAAGAGTGTCAATGGATCAATACTAATTCATCTGCTCCACCAAGAAAACTATTCCCAAATTACAACTCTACCTGTTCATAAGGAGAACACACATTTCACGGCTGCACGGTGCTGGGCAGGACTCATGACGAGAGTGGTTAGAACAAGTCACAGATCAAAACACCGTAAAAAAGTAGCTTGTTTTATCCTAAGTTACACCAAGTCCCAGAAGAGCCTCCAAGTGTCTATTTTGTGTATAAAACCCAATTTAACTCTCTCTTCTAAGTAATTTTCTAAAACAGACTGCCTTTGGAGTTGTTACTCAATTTAGCATATCCTGGACAATATAAAGATAGCAATGTATGTGAATAGATGTCACATGCATTTTCCAGAAATAAACTGGGGTGTGGCCAAGAACTCACAGTGGAGACTTCACATTACCTCACTTCCTGCTCCCTGCTCTGTTTTAACTCTGGCATTTTTAGCACACATGGTCACTTCTGATGTTGGTTAAAATCATTGTTGCAGGGATGCAACAATATTTTTATTTCTTTGATTTTGATGCCTGACTGCAAGGCATTTTCATGAAAAAAAAAATAGATGCCTATTAGAAGAAGGCTTGATAATAGAAAATTAAGTATATTTAAAAGATAAGTTCTGTAGTTGAGAAAAATAAAGACAAAACCTGAGAAATACTTTTAAATGGCTTGGCAAAAAAAATGGAAAACTAGGAGTAATATGGTGAATCAGTTTCATCTTAATTGATGAGAAGGTACTTTTAAGGTAAAACAATATGTTGAAACAGTGGTGATTGCAACAAATTACAGAGATCAATGACATAAAACAGAAAGTACAAACACAATAAATATATAGCTATCTACATATATACATACACACAGATACATTGCCCATATGTGTTTGTGTGTGTATGTGTGTGTAGAGAGTGCTGCTGCTGCTAAGTCGCTTCAATCATGTCTGACTCTGTGCGACCCCAGAGAAGGCAGCTCACCAGGCTCCGCCATCCCTGGGATTCTCCAGGCAAGAACACTGGAGTGGGTTGCCATTTCCTTCTCCAATGCATGAAACTGAAAAGTGAAAGTGAAGTCGCTGAGTCGTGTCCAACTCTCAGTGACCCCACAGACTGCAGCCCACCAGGCTGCTCCATCCACGGGATTTTCCAGGCAAGAGTACTGGAGTGGGGTGCCAGTGCCTTCTCCAGTGTAGAGAGTAGATACAGGCTAATTTAACATATAGTAAATGTAATGAGGAGAATGGATTATTTCATTAGCAATTTTTTTACAAGTTACAAGTTATCAATTCAAAGAAATAGAGGAAAATAACAGAATGGGAAAGACTCGAGATTTCTTAAAGAAAATTAGAGATATCAAGGGAGCATTTCATGCAAAGGTGGGCACAATAAAGGACAGACACGGTATGGACCTGAGAGAAGAAGAAGATATTAAGAAGAGGTGGCAAGAATACACAGAAAAACTATACAAAAAATATCTTCATGACCCAGATAACCATGATGGTGTGATCACTCACCTAGAACCAGACAGTCTGGAATGTGAGGTCAAGTGGACTTTAGGAAGCATCACTATGAACAAAGCTAGTGGAGATGATGGAATTCCAGTTGAGCTATTTCAAATCCTAAAAGATGATGCTGTGAAAGTGCTGCACTCAACATGCCAGCAAATTTGGAAAACTCAGCAGTGGCCACAGGGGTGGAAAAGGTCAGTTTTCACTCTAATCCCAAAGAAAGGCAATGCCAAAGAATGTTCAAACTACCGCACAATTGCACTCATCTCACACGCAAGCAAAGTAATGCTCAAAATTCTCCAAGCCAGATTTCAACAGTACATGAACTTCCAGATGTTCAAGTTGGATTTAGAAAGGGCAAAGGCACCAGAGATCAAATTGCGAACATCCGTTGGATCATAGAAAAAGCAAGAGAATTCGAAAAACATCCACTTCTGCTTTATTGACTAGGCCAAAGCCTTTGACCGTGTGGATCACAACAAACTGTGCAAAATTCTTAGAGCTGGGAATACCAGACCACCTTACCTACTTCCTGAGAAATCTGTATGCAGGTCAAAAAGCAACTGTTAGATCCAGACATGGAACAACGTACTGGTTCCAAATTGGGAAATGGATACATCAAGACCGTATATTGTCACCCTGTTTATTTAACTTCTATGTATAATACATCATGTGAAATGCTGGACTGGATGAATCACAAGCTAGAATCAAGATTGGCAGAAGTATCAGTAACCTCAGATACGCAGATGACACCACCCTTATGGCAGAAAGTGAAGAACTAAAGAGCCTCTTGATGAAAGTGAAAGAGGAGAGTGAAGAAGCTGGCTTAAAATTCCACATTCAAAAAATGAATATCACGGCATCTGCTCCCTTCATTTCATGGCAAATTGATGGGGAAACAGTGGAAACAGTAACAGACTTTATTATTTTTGCCTCCAAAATCACTGCAGATGGTGACTGCAGTCATGAAATTAAAAGATGCTTGCTTCTTGCAAGAAAAGCTATGACCAACATAGACAGCATATTAAAAAGCAGAGATATTATTTTGCCAACAAAAGTCCATCTAGTCAAAGCTATGGTTTTTCCAGTAGTCATGTATGGATGTGAGAGTTGGACCATAAAGAAAGCTGAGTGCTGAAGAACTGATGCTTTTGAACTGTGGTGTTGGAGAAGACTCTTGAGAGTTCCTTGGACTGCAAGGAGATCCAACCAGTCAATCTTAAAGGAAATCAGTTCTGAATAGTCATTGGAAGGACTGATACTGAAGCTGAAACTCCAATACTTCGGCCACCTGATGTGAAGAACTGACTCCTTGGAAAAAACCCTGATGTTGGTAAAGACTGAAGGCAGGAGGGAAAGAGGATGACAGACAATGAGATGATTGGATGGCATCACTGACTTGATGTACATGAGTTTGAGCAAGCTCTGGGAATCAGTGATGACAGGGAAGTCTGGCATGCTGCAATCCACGGAGTCGCAAAGAGTTTGACACGACTAATGACTAACCATCTTAAACAATCAAAGTTAGCTATCTACTTCAAATACCAAAATAGTATCTTATAAGTTAAAATTTAAATGTAAAAATCAAAATTATAACATTCTGAAAGAGAAATAGGTGTATGTAATTAGAGTAGAGAGGCTATTTTATGCATAAAACCAAAAGAAGAGTTCTTAAAAGAAAGTTTTGATTTGTTTTCTTATGTAGAAAGTAAAAGATTTTTGGTTCAAGACACTATAAGATAAAAAGGCAAATTTTAATGCCTATAAAAAAATAATACATATAAAGATTTTAATCCTTCATATGTAAAGACCTCTTGCTAATAAATAATAAAACAATGACTCTGTACCTTAAACACAGACAAAATAATCATGGAAGATATAGAAGGCCAAGAAAATGGAAAAGCATATTTATCTCAGTAGAAATCACAAAGAAACGGATGTTCAAGAATTGATATAACATTTTTTTTTGCCTTTCCTATATAATTAGGTATATTTTCTGACAAGTCCCAGTTTAAAAGAATTTAAGGAAAGTTACTGTCTTATTCTTGGTGTATGATCTTTCAAGTGGTTGTAACCTGACAACATACATCAAAGTTATTGATACACCAAAACAACATACACCTGTATTAAAGAACCATACTCTTTGAACTTGCAATTACATGCTTAGGAATTTATTCTAAAAATGAAGATGCTCATTAAAGTTTATGTTATTATAAACATTTGTCAACATTAATTATTAGAGAATAAGATAGAATATTTTGCTACAAAATACCAAAGAAATTGTTATGGATATGGAAACACATTCATGACACTTTGTTGCATGTTCCTGTGCATTTATATGCACATATGCATACATACCTACACATGAATATATACATATATATAGAAAATAGAAAATATTACCAGTGTTTATCTCCTGGTAGTGAGCTGCAGATGGTTTTTATCTCATAATTGTTTATTTTTCTTTAAAAGTTTCTCAGAGCAAAACATTATTTCTATCTTTAAACAAAACAAAGTTTTTGTATGATCTGATACTTTTGTTTAATTTAATATTTTGACAGAATATTTATAAAACATTTTGTATTCTAACCTACTTGAATGTTTTAATTATTTGAAAGATAGATAATTACTTAATAATCTATGGCTTAAGTGCTTTAGTAAAAGAAAACCTAGGAAGAGGCCTAAACCACCTTAACCTGAGAGATGAAAAGATGCTTTTGCTTTTTTTTTTTTTCCACAATTTGTCCTCTGTATTCCTTGCTGAATCAGAAAGATAAGCTGTTGTGGGGTCACGCAAGAGCACTCTCAGAATTCTTTACAAGCACTGCTTAAAGTCTGCCATTGACTTCTTTGACACTGAATAAGTTGTATAACGAAGACTCCAACACTGATGAGTGTATGTTAACTTGTGCGGTACTGAAAAGATTTATTCAGCCGTCATCATGATTGAACCCCCAAATTGAACTTCCTTTCCTTACTTGATTCTTCCTTTCTGCCAGCTTATCATAAATAAAATAATCTAAAGAAGTAGGAAGACCAAAACGTGATCATGAACTGGCGAAGAGCATGAGCTCTTGTGTTCAAATCCCGCCTCCTTCCTTTAGTGCTAGGTGGCTCTACTGAGTAACTCAACCTCATTAAGTCATATTCCAGGGTCTTCTAAAATTGTAAATGAAAGCAAACAAACCTTAAACCTGTAATTTGGGCTGAAATAAGTTGCTCTAGATCAATGGTATATTTTCATGTTGTTAAGATTTTTAAATAAGCCATATTATTCCAAAGTGATTAACTACTTTGCAAAAAAGTATTTCGATGATGAGAGTTCCAAAATATTGTCAAAAGCAGATTAAACAGAGTCTCAACTCTTTTTCTCAAGACTATTTCATGTTCCACTTTTCAGATTTTTAAAAATATCAGGTCCTTTCTCTGGTACAGATAGAACCTAAAAAATTATTTTTGTTACTTCCCTATCTGAAATCCCTGGTGGCTCAGATGGTAAAGAATCTGCTTGGAATGCAGAAGACTTGGGTTCAATCCCTGGGTTGGGAAGATCCCCTAGAGGAGGGAATGGCAACCTACTCCAGTATTCTTGCCTGGAGAATTCCATGGACAGAGGAGCCTGGTGGGCTACAGTCCATGAGATCAAAAATTGTTGGACACAACTGAGTGGCTAACACTTTCAACACTATCTAAAATGGTAATTGGAGGATCTCCTGAAGGTATTGAGAAAAGAGCTGAAGATAGACTCATGTACTAGAGATATTAAGTCCCTCTCCTGCAAAGCCAAAATGGATATGAGGATCAACAGTGGGTCCTGGAGAACGGAATGGCAACTCACTCCAGTATGCTTGCCTTGAGAATTCTATGGACAGAGGAGCCTGGAGGGCTACAGCACATGGGTTCACAAAGAGTCAGACATTACTGAATGGCTAACACAACATTATACAACAATGCCAGTAAAATATCTTCCTCACTTCCTGTATTTCTAGTAATCAATTCCTAGTGTTTCAAGGCTAGCGCTATGTTATTGCTCCTCAAATGAAAAAGCAGGGCATGACAAGCTAATTTTTGAAGCTTCCAAAGAGCATATTTTTTACATTCTACAATTGTTGTTTTCAGTTGTTCAGTCATGTTGGACTCTTTGTAACTCCATGGACTGCAGCACATCAGGCTTCCTTGTCTTTCACTATCTCCCAGAGTTTGCTCAAACTCATCTCTATTGAGTTGATGATGCCATCCAACCACCTCACCCTCTCTTATCTCCTTCTGCTTTCAATCTTTCCCAGCATCAGGGTCTTTTCCAATTAGTGGGTTCTTCATATCAGGTGGCCAAAGTATTGGAACTTCAGCTTCATCATCAGTCCTTCCAATGAATATTCAATGGTTCATTACAATTTTACACCTCAACATATAGACAGTTCTTTCACTTCACACCAACTTGATAGGGTTCAATCTTGTAAGTCTTGATATACAAGGACATAAATATGGAGGAATCATAAAAACAAGTAGCTCATAGATAAGATTTACAAAAATTATTTTAGAACAAATTCTTAAGTTATGTCATCATTTTTCAGGAGTTACCTTGACAAATGGTGAATGAATTTGCATATTAAACAGTTAAAATGACTGCAGTTCATTATTCTGTAAAAAAAGTTCTCCTGTTGGACCACTCTCGTTAAAAAGTTCAATCACCATTTTTCATCCTCATCTCCCTTAAGAAGTTCTGAAAATCATTGCCATAAATTGATTTTTTTGTATACAAAACTGAACTTAAGGGTCTTTTCCCATTAATCATGTAGATCATATTAACAAAGAAATGAGATTTTTACCAGAACTTTTGGGCAATAAATGAAAGATAAATCATTGACTTATATCTAATGAAGCACAGGTATGGCTACTTTCTTGAAATTCTGGAATATTTAAATGAACTCAGAAATAAACAGGCAAATATAAAGTACTTCATTATTGACTCAACTTTCCACTTAGCTCAGCTGTTACTACATACTCCATGTCCAAGATTTCTGCTCTGATGTCTTATTTTGGGTGTGCTGGAAATAGTATCTTAGGGAAATACTCTTTTTTTTAAATGTCAAATGACACCTAATAAAAATGAGTGAGCAGTATATGCCAGGGGTTTTTTACAGACATATTTATACAAAAGTGTGATGAACGTGAATGGCATCTCAGTGCTGTCACTGTTTATATATGTTCCATCCAGCTTAACTACGCTACCTATTCGGATTTTGCTCCTTTTTTTTCTCCCTGCCCATTTTAGTTCTTTTTTCAGTTTAGCAAATCCCTTTTGCATTGTTCATCTCTGTGGCCATTTCGTAATACTCAAAGGAATCTTTCACAGGACCAGATCTGAAACAATTTAAAAGCATGATGAGGTGATTTATTTACTTCTTCCTTCCAAACTTCCAGACAAATGGAAGTTGAAATTAATTCTCTACAATCTGGGTTGTTTCTTTCTCTCCTTTATTTTTTCCAAATAAAGAAAGCCAGCTACAGGCGCAGCTTTCTCATATGCATAGACACACATAAACTTAAAATTAGAAATAGTGTCTGTACTGGTTCATTCCTCTTAATAAAGCACTCTTTACACATAACTAACTCAGTGAAAGAATTACCTTGCTAATGTCTTTGGGGCTATTCCCCAGGAATTCAAGAAACTGCTGCTTACTCTGTGTCTATTTCATTCTCATTATGGTCATTCTCTCCCAGGATCCGGTGGATGGCCTCTGCCTACCTGGTGTTTCAGTTTGGTCTTCCCCTGGATGCTGTATCTCAGAACAACACTCTACTAACCTGTGAAGAGATTTCTCAGATTATGAAGTTCTATACCTTCCACCCTGAGTCTAGCCAAAACTGGCTGAAATTTGTAGCCAAGACTTTAATGAATATCTAGATCCCCATATTATGCAGGTTCATGTGACTGGTTTTAGACAGAGGCTTTATACAGAAATAACATGTCGCCTCCAGGACAATGCATAGAAGAGCCCATATGAGTTCTCTGTTTTTATTTTCCTTCCATGGCAACCTTTGAGACCATGTATCCCTGATGGAGCAGTCTGTGTCCCTGGGAAATTGTGTGAAGCAAAGCCCTCCATCTCCAACAACACAGACCTGTTCTGAATTTGTATGAGTCTTACATAAATATTTATTGTATTAAGCCACTTAGATTTCAAGTTTATTTTGTTATTGAAGGCTATTTTGAACAATAGAGGGTTATACTTATTACCTTCACTTGAAAATCTTGATTTGATAGAATTATTAGGCTGGCAAAAAAATAATTGCAGTTTTGGACCATGAATCTTAAATCATTATAACTAGGCTCAAATACACCACTATTAATTGAAATAGGAACCATTACAATCAACATATTTTTGCCAACGAGAAATGTTTGTTTATTTCTGTAGCATAAAGATTTGTGCTAATGATTTCCTGTTTCCTAATGATTGTGGAAGTGTTTTCCCTGCAAAACTTTGTAGAGATGCTTGAACACATGGTAATCGGTCGGTGAGAGGGTAGGTGAAAATGACACAGGAGGCAAAACTTCATAGCCCAAATCGTTCAACTTTTGAAGCATTGGTCATGTGATGTGCAGTCAGGCATTGTTTTGGAGAAGAATTGGGCCCATTTTGTTGACCAATGATGGCTGCAGGCATTGCAGTTTTTGGTGCATCTCATTGATTTGCTGAGCATACTTCTCAGATGTAATGGTTTCACCAGGATTTAGAAAGCTATAGTGGATCAGATGGGTAGCAGACCACTAAACATTGGCTATGAACATTTTTGGGTGCAAGTTTAGCTTTGAGAAGTGCTTTAGAGCTTCCTCTGGGTCTAACCACTTAACTGGTCATTCTTGGTGGTGTCTAAAATCCACTTTTTGTCACATGTCACAATCCAATTGAGAAATGGTTCATTGTTGTTGCATAGAATAAGAGAAAGTGACACTTCAAAATAACAATTTTTTTGATTTGCAGTCAGCTCAAGGAGTTCATCAAGGCTGTATATTGTCACCCTGTTTATGTAACTATATTCAGAGTACATCATGCAAAATGCCAGATGGCTAGATGAATCACAAGCTGGAACCAAGATTGCTGGGAGAGATATCAACAACCTCAGAAATGCAGATGATACCACTTTAATGGCAGAAAGTGAAGAGGAACTAAAGAGGCTCTTGATGAAGGTGAAAGAGGACAGTGAAAAAAGCTGGCTTAAAGCTCAACATTCAAAAAACTAAGATCATGGCATCCCGTCCTATCACTTCATGGCAAATAGATGGGGAAAATGTGGAAACAGCATCAGATATAAGTTTTTGGGCTCCAAAATCAATCAGACTGTGACTGCAACCATGAAATTTAAAAAAGTGCTTGTTCCTTGGAAGAATAGCTATGTCAAGCCCTGACAGTGTTTTAAAAAGCAGACATCATTTTGCCAGCAAAGGTCCATATAGTCAAGGCTACGTTTTTCCCAGTAGTCGTGTATGGATGTGAGAGTTGGACTATAAAGAAAGCTGAGCGCTGAAGCATTTACACTTTTGAACTGTGGTGCTGGAGAAGACTCTTGAGAGCCCCTTGGACAGCAAGGAGATCAAACGAGTCAATCCTAAAGGAAATCAACCCTGAAAATTCATGGGAAGGACTGATGCTGAAGCCGAAGCTCCAATAATTTGGCCATCTGATGTGAAGAGCTGACTCACTGGAAAAGAGCCTGATGTTGGAAAAAGTTGAGGGCAAGAGGAGAAGGTCGTGACAGAGGATGAGATGGTTGGATGGCATCACTGACTCAATAGACCTGAGTTTGAGAAAACTCAGGGAGATAGTGATGGACAGAGAAGCCTGGCATGCTCCAGTTCATGGGGTCGCAAAGCATTGAACATGACTTAGTAACTGAACAACAACAACATGAGGCACCCATTTATTGAGCTTTTCCACCTTTACAATTTGCTTCAGATCCCAAATGACCGTAGAATGTTAAGTGTTGAGTTCTTTGGCAACTTCTGTAGTTGTAAGAGGATCAGCTTTGATGATGTCTCTCAAAGGGTCGTTGTCAACTTTCAATGGCTGGCCACTGAGCTCCTCATCTTCAAGGCTCCTCCTGCCTCCTTTGCAAAACTTTTGGAACCACTACTGCACTGTACATTTGTTAGCCAAATTTGTTGTTGATGTTGTGAGTTGTTTGTTGCTTTATGACCAAATTTGAACTCTAATAAGAAAATCACTCAAAGTTGCTTTTTGTATGACATCATTTCCCTAGACTAAAATAAATATAAAATAAACAGCAAGCAATGTTATTGGCATAAAAACATAAAGTGTGAAATATTCATTAAAATGATGTATAGCATAACCACATTTATTTAAGAATGTATTCCAGTATCAAACAGCAAAGTTCAACAGTGTGAAACTGCAATCACTTTTGAACCAACCTAATAAGACCAAAATGGTCACACTTTTTAGACATCATTAACCTCTCACACTAGATAGTAAACTGCTCAGTGGCAGAGCATTAGTCTTGGTCTTCAACCCACCCTAGTTTATGGCCACTCACTCCCGTATACTTGCCTGGGAAATCTCATGGATAGAGGAGCCTGGCGGGCTACAGTCAAGGAGGTCACAAAGAATCGAACATGACTGAGTGGCCGAGCATGGACACATATCAAAATAATACATGAGATTTACATATGTAAATTACCCAAAGCAGTTGGCATTCCTCATCCATCAGCAAGAGGCTGATGCACAATGATTAGTTTTTTATATCATCTAGATTGAGTTCTCTGTTCTGATCCCAAACTTTCAGGAAGGGCTTATATTGAGTCTTATTTTCTCCTCCACATTTATCTGCTCCATTTTTCCTTCAGCAATAAAATGCAATGGAATCTTTTTTTATCCAATTGAAGGCTTATTGATTGGCACAAGAGGTGGATGGGAAGGAAAGACATCCAGATATGTTCTTAGAGATTATATAGATACCCTCATTTTACTGAAAACGATTAGTATATCATGAGTACCTGGGCTTTGGGGGGCCAGACAGTCTTAGGGCTGTCATTTTCTCTATGACTAAGGACAAGTCCTCTAATGCCCATTCTTAAAATGAAGAAAAAGTAATTTTCAACAGTGAGCTTCCCAGTGGGCTTCCCTGGTGGCTCAGATGGTAAAGAATCTGCCTTTAATGAAGGAGACCAAGGTTCAGTTCCTGGGTATGGAAGATTCCCTGGAGAAGGGAATGGTTACCTGCTCCAGTATACTTGCCTGGGAAATCTCATGGACAGAGGAGCCTGGTGGGCTACAGTCTAGGGGGTCACAAAGAGTCGAACATGACTGAGTGACTGAGCATGGACACGTATCAAAATAATACACGAGATTTACACATGTAAATTACCCAAAGCAGTCAGCATTCCTCATATCCAGTCCTACTGCATGACACTAGGAAGGAAACAATTGTTTCTTTGAGTCTTAGTTCATTCATCTATTAAATGATAATGCCAGTTCTAAGTTCTGAAGCTATCCAGTTGATAGAGCTATTTCAAAAATTAAAGATGATATGAATGAAAGTACTTATCAGTTTCTATATGAAAGTAAAATAGTTTTTTTTGTTTCCTGAAAATTAAGAGTATGTTTCAAAAGTAATACAAATAGTCACAAGACCAGGATGTTAGTAATTAAGAACATGGCCATTATTAAATGCCTTACCTTACCAGAATGTAAACAATTTTAGCAAAATGCAAATATTTTATACCAAGCTTTACTCAAAATAAATTATTTCCATTTCATCACAAAATAAAAATTGTTTATAAATGTTTTCAACTTCATTAAACTAATACTGGCTTAATATTTTCCTATCCTGTATAACTAAAGATAAAAATATCTTGGATGAACAACAAAGCTGGGACACAATTCGACCCATTCTTCCAAACACAGACTTTGGTCAGAGGAAATGACATAGTAATGAATTTCACAAGCAGATGAGTGCTACATCTGAGCACACTTCCAACCATAGAATCCAAATTTCCTGCCTTAGGAGGTTTTGGATTCTTATATCCTGAACTGGCTTGACACTACACCACTGACAGTTTTGTCCATGTTTATCCATAAATCTTAATATTGGAGTCATCCTGAGAAATTTTTCAAAGACCTATATATTTAGGCCTCAACCATAAAATTTCTATTTAAGAAGTCCAGGGTGGGGACTAGGTATATATATGGGGTGGTGGGGGGGGATATATATATATATATATATATGTATACCAGTAATTCTGATGGTTACTCTCAGTTAATAATTACTAATTTAGATCATTATAAAAAGAATGTTTTTTTTAAAAAATATGTGCTTGCTATCTTTAAAAGGAAGCAGCTGCCTTTCCTAGTCCTCACTCTCAGTATCCACTCCAACAGTCTTTGCTCTAAGAATCTGGGTTTCTAATTTACTCCTTGTAGGCCTTCTTGACATCAGTAAAACAAGGATTTAAAAAGCAGCAACAATATTTCAGAAACTTACTTTTACAGAAGTTTTGCTACTTTAAAATACAAATTCCATTAATTCCACTTATATTTTCAAACTTCCAGCTAATGAAGCATATCTTGATCTTTTCAAGGGGCAATGAGTTCAGACTGTTGAAAAGACATATTTAGTTTTCATGATTTTGAACCCTTCAGTCTCAAACATTCCAAACTGCCTTGAATAGTTGTTTATGAATCCCTTTAAATTCATTATATTTGCATCCTGATTTATAGAACTAGAATAAAATGCCACCAACTCTTGAAGTAATGATTATATTCTAAGTGTTTAGATTTTTTTTCCTTTATATTTGGCTGAGATGTTTTGTGAAAGTGGTTTGTGTCCAACTCTGCAACCCCATGGACTGTAGCCAGCCAGACTCCTCTGTCCATGGAATTCTCCAGGCAAGAATACTGGAGTGGGTAGCCATTCCCTTCTCCAGGGGATCTTCCCAACCCAGGATTCAACCCGGATCTCCCAGATTGCAGGCAGATTCTTTACTTTCTGAGATACCAGGGAAGCCCTATTGGAATGCATTGCTATTCCCTCCTTCTGGGCATCTTCCCAACCCAGGGATTGAACCCAGGTCTCCCACATTGCAGGTGGATTCTTTACCAGCTGCCAGAAGCCCAAAGAAGTGTTTTGGTGAGCACTCAAATTTGAGACAAGGTGTGATTCCATTCGGATGGTATTTTGTCTAATCATTTTAATAACACCATGTTTTGTTTTATGTTGCCCAAATAGTCTTCTAACTACACCTTTGCCACTCAAGTAGAATTCTCTTGGGAAAAAAAAACTAAAAAAATCAAGTTGACCCATATGGCAAGCCTCAGTTCCTTAGCAGTAACTATGTTCTATTAAATTAGTAAATTAGCATTTGTGTTTTTACTCCAACCAGCTTCTTTGATGATACTAGCTTGTTTTAATTCCTTAGATCTGGCAAATTTGAGTTTCTGGATCTACAAAACTGAATGCTGATCTATTGTGACTGGATGCTGATCCACAGTGGCCCAACCATATCATGCCTCTGTGAGAGTCCTGTCTGGGTATTAGTGGAAAAGCACTGCCTATTCTTTCTGTTGATATTCTTCATGGTGAAAATAATGAAAAATGGAAGCATTTGCTGTACTAAACATACTGGCCCCATGACATTCCAGGAGACAAAGCTCTAGCAGAGAAAATGTAAGCCTCAAAACAAATGGCACCTTAAAAGGCCATGTGGCACCTCTGCTCTGCAAGAAGTCAGACTTCCTCTCCACCTACTGTCTTTCCACAGTCTTCATTCTGCATGAAACCCCATAGAATGATGGATGAAACTTCCACCAGAGACAGATCTGGGGGCAGAAGATTAACCACAAAGCTAATGAAATTTATGCTTCAGAGATTTTCACTTGTATATACTAATTTCAAGGTCATCTGGGTGGGACCCAGCAATGCTTGCATGTACTGATGAAGTTTTTGCTGTAAAATTTATAAAGGGAAGAAGTTTTAACTGCAATCAGTTAGGATTATGGCCTTACTTTCTCTTGTCTCCCTTTTTCTTCTGCTGGGTAGCATTGGAATATATATTATGAGGACATGGCTCAGGAGGCAATTGAGTTGAGAATTTAGTTAGGAGTTGGTGGTATGTGTTTTGTGTGGTTTGCAGTCACTTTTATGTATTATTAAGTTATGGCTAGCTGCTTCAATGTACTACTGTCTTTCAGAAATGTCTTCACAGGTCACTGTGTTGATTGGCCTTCTGTTGTGCATGGATAGGCCTATGTCTGACTATGATACAAATGCATCTGATACCTCTTGGTGCTGCAATTTTGTGGACTGTGGAAGCAAAACAATATCTGAAATGTATAAAGTCAAATAGTAATTTGTGAATAATTCTAATCATGAAATGCATCAAATCACGGGTTGGAAATGTGGTTCCTTTTGTTCCTTCTGTCAGGAAGATAATAAATGCCGTATATTCATGCAATTTTTCCTTTTCTGAGAGGAATAATGAGAAATAGAATTTATCAGGTTGCCAGTATTTCTTAGATTAGTATTACAAGCATCAAGCATATATGTGTATGCAGTCACAGGTATATAGTATGCGTGTGCAGTCACAGGTATATAGTATGCGTGTGCAGTCACAGGTATATGGTATGCGTGTGCAGTCACAGGTATATGGTATGCGTGTGCAGTCACAGGTATATGGTATGCGTGTGCAGTCACAGGTATATGGTATGCGTGTGCAGTCACAGGTATGTGGTATGCGTGTGCAGTCACAGGTATGTGGTATGCGTGTGCAGTCACAGGTATATGGTATGCGTGTGCAGTCACAGGTATATGGTATGTGTGTGCATGCTTAGTTGTGTCTGACTCTTTGTGACCCCATGGACTGTAACCCACCAGGTTCCTCTTTCTATTGAATTCTCCAGGCAAGAATATTGGATTCAGTTTCCAATTTCCTACTCCACAGGATCTTCCTGACCCAGGGATTGAACCAATGTCTCTTGAGTCTCCTGCACTGGCAGATGGATTCTTTACCACTAGTGTCACCTGGGAATTAACCTAGAACAAATTTTGTTCAACCCAGATGGAGAAAGACTGATTATCTTTCTCTTCTCCCTGTATAAATGGTTTTACAACATTTTTCATCATATTAAGAAGTGATCAAATATTACAAAGCCAAATATATAGAAAACACATACTACTGAGTTTTTTGTGACATTTTTTATGCTTTTTCACTTTTAAAATATATCATCTGTTGTGTTTTTTCTCTCTCATTCTAAATGAATAATTGCCTTCATACCTTACATCCTTTCCTTAATAATGATCATCACTTCTTATAAGCTTCAGCCCACACAAAAATCTTTTTCCTGTCCTCCATGGGGAGCTAAATGGAGAATGTTAAAAGGTCTAAAATATTCAAATAAAACATAATATGGTCCTGGGAAAATGTCTCTAAATTTGTACAATGTAGCAAGAAACTCTACCAGTTCTGTTCTTAATTTCACTCTCTAACATGCACACACACAAAATCACACACACAGAGGCTGCCTAGGCTTTTCCTACTTCAGAGAGCAGAACAGACATTTTCCACATTCAACACTATAATTTGCATAGACAATCACTAAGACTCAGTGAAAGAATTTTACAGTAACTTTGTTTTCTTGTTTCCACAAAAGGCCGAATGATAACTTCTTCTATTGATTCCAAATATACTTGGAAAGATAACTCTTCTCAAGCCTCTGTGTTTCTAAACAATGTTTACCTGCTGTGGGTTTCTGAGAGAAATCTTTAAACTTCTCTTACATGTCTAATCGATTGTCCTTGGTTACTTATGCTGTAGGTGCTAACTAGGAACATAACTCAAGATCATGCAGAAGAAAGGCTCTGTTCTCTCTGGGAAAACCACAAGTAAGATACTCCTTGATCAGATGAATAGATCATATAACTAAGTCTACAAACCTAATAACTGGATTTTATTATTATTTTTCTTTTTTGTATACAGTCTTTGAAGTAAAAGAAAAGCATGCTGTTGGATGAATTTATGCTAATAAACTTGAGAAGTCTTCATTTAGTGTAATACTCTACTAAAGTCAATGACAAACCTAGACAGCATATTAAAAAGCAGAGACATCACTTTGCTAACAAATGTCCATATAGTCGAAGCTATGCCTCTTGATGAAAGTAAAACAGGAGAGTGAAAAAGTTGGCTTAAAGCTCAACATTCAGAAAATGAAGATCATGGCATCTGGTCCCATCACTTCATGGGAAATAGATGGGGAAACAGTAAAAAACAATGTCAGACTTTATTTTGGGGGGCTCCAAAATCACTGCAAATGGTGATTGCAGCCGTGAAATCAAAAGACACTTATTCCTTGGAAGAAAAGTTATGAGCAGCCTAGATAGCATATTCAAAAGCAGAGACATTACTTTGCCAACTAAGGTCCATCTAGTGAAAGCTATGGTTTTTCCAGTAGTCATGTATGGATGTGAGAGTTGGACTGTGAAGAAGGCTGAGCACTGAAGAATTGATGCTTTTGAACTGTGGTGTTGGAGAAGACTCTTGAGAGTCCCTTGGACTGCAAGGAGATCCAACCAGTCCATTCTGAAGGACATCAGCCCTGGGATTCCTTTGGAAGGAATGATGCTAAAACTGAAACTCCAGAACTTTGGCCACCTCATGTGAAGAGTTGACTCATTGGAAAAGACTCTGATGCTGGGAGGAATTGGGGGCAGGAGGAGAAGGGGACAACAGAGGATGAGATGACTGGATGGCATCACAGACTCAATGGACGTGAGTCTGAGTGAACTCCAGGAGTTGGTGATGGACAGCGAGGCCTGGCGTACTGCGGTTCATGGGGTCGCAGAGTCGGACACGACTGAGCGACTCAACTGAACTGAACTGATGATTTTTCCAGTAGTCATGTATGGATGTGAGAGTTGAACTATAAAGAAAGCTGAGCACCAAAGAATTGATGCTTTTGAACTGTGGTGTTGGAGAAGACTCTTGAGAATCACTTGGACAGTGAGGGGATCAAACCAATCAATCCTAAAGGAAATCAACCTGAATATTCATTGGAAGGACTGATGCTGAAGCCAAAGCTCCAATACTTTGGCCACCTGATACGAAGAGCTGACTCACTGGAAAAGACCCTGATGCTGGGGTAAATTGATAGCAAGAGGAGCAGGTCATGACAGAGGATGAGATGGTTGGATGGCATCACTGACTCAATGGATATGAGTTTGAGCACACTCCAGGAGATGGTTAAGGACAAGGACGTCTGGCATGCTGCATTCCATGGGGTCACAGGGGGTCATACATGACTGAGCAACTGAACGACAAAGTCTCAAAAACTGACTAGGTGAGTGTCAGGCCCTGAACCAGCCTCCCTGCTCTTGGTCCGGTGTTTTTCTGGTTACACTCCTCTTCTGTATCCAGAACTCCAGCAAGAGATGGTAGGTTTAAAACACGAAGAAATTAAGGTTCAACGTCACAAAATGAACCCATGACTTAAAAACAAGTTGGAGGTCAAGACTTGTGAACAATTTTGGAGGTCTCAGAGTAACTAGAGTCAAACAAATAAAATGCAACAGTTTGTAAAAGATTAAATCATTTGTTCAGCAAATATCTATTGAATACCTACTATGAGCCCATCACTGGTGTAGGGGCCAGGTATAAAACAATAAACAGGACAGATTAGTCCCTGCTCTCATGGTATCTATGATGGGAAAGCATATCTTATTTGCAAATTATCTGATTTATAATATTCATTTATTTATTGTATTAGTTTGATTAAACAGCCATAAAAAATACTACAGACTGGTGGCCTAAACAATAGAAATTTACTGCTCACAGTTGTAGAGGTTGGAAATTTTTGAGACTGAATGAAGATACTGCTGATTCAGTTCCTGGAGGGAACACTCTTCCTGGCTTGTGGAGGTCCTCCTTCTCACTACATCCTCACATGACAGGAGAGAAAGAGCCAGTTCTCTGGTGTCTCTTCTCAAGGTGTGAATCTAATGTCCTTGCTGTTGTTCAGTTGCTAAGTTGTGTTCGACTCTCTGTGACCCCATGGACTGTAGCACGCCAGGTTCCTCTGTTCTCTACTATCTTCCTGAGTTTGCTCAAATTCATGTCCATTGAGTCAGTGATGCTATCTAACCGTGACCTCATCTAAACCTAATTATTTCCCAAGGGCCCTGTCTCCAAATACTGGGGCTTACAGCATCAACAAATGAATTTAAGAGGGGTGTGATTTAGTCCATAGAACTGATTTAATTAAAAACAAAAAAAATAGAGAGACATAATTATAAATATTTAATTATTACAATTATCATTTAATTAAAATTGTAATTAGAGTTACCAAAAGAAATGTAAGTTATTTAATGAAAATATATAAAAAAGAAATTCTATTCTAGTAATTTGGAATTCTCTGAGAACTAGACATTAACTCAAGACCTAGAAGATGAGTCAATCTTAGGTAAGCAAAGATAGACTTTGTTGGGAAACTGTGAAGGCCCAGAAACCAAAATATCTTATTGTATTCAAGGCAGAGGAAAAGAGGTCATTGTGGCTAGAGAAATGAGCAAGAGGGACGTAATACAATATGAGATTAGAAAGATGGGCATGCCGAAGTCTGCTGTGATAAGGATACTGAACTTTATTATAAGGGTCAAAAGTTTTCAGGAAATTATTGGGCATCAGTGAGTTGCTGATGCTGTGTGAAAGAAAACATTATTCAAGGGGATATGTAGAAGGTCGTAATGAGATGGCCCAATGAAGGACTGAATTAACAATTGAGGATAGTAAAACGCTTCTCTAAGGCTCTGACTTGCAGAATTCAAAGACTAGTGGTGCCATTCATAGCGACAAAAAAACAATAAAAATACACAGGGTTTTAGGAGGGATTTTGTAGTTTGATTTTGAAGATGCTGAGTTTTAGGTTTTCTGGAGTTTTCAAGAAGTGATATGAGTAGTGCATGCATATATCTATCTGAAGATAAGAGAAAAAACATGAGCTAGAGATGATGTAAATGTATGTGTATGTTATGTACACATTGTTAGTTTAAGTAAATGCAATGGATAAAACTGAAAAGGAAAAAAGGGCCTATAGTAATTCTAACATTTAATTGTTGGGTGAAGAATAAGGAGTCTACAAAGAGAAAAGGAACTTCCGAAAAATAAGTTTAAAACTTCTTGACAGAGAAAAAAGAAGAGTGTCTCAAGAAAAGTGGAGAAGATCCACACCTTGGAATGCTGCAACAAGGCTAAGTAAGATGAGGCCTTTACAATGCCCCCATGGATTTAGCAACATTTCAACAGGTAATGTGGATGGAAGTCATCTTAGAATGGTTTAATGCATGAGCAGAAGATTGGGGACTATCCTAAGAAAATGTAGACTACAATTATAAGAGCATATTTTTTAGTTTAACTGGGAAGAATTGTAGAAGAGAAAGGGAATTAGTGGGAGGTAGAAACTCTTTTGGAGTGGGACAGTTATGATAAGGAGATGGGAAACAGGAAATGAAGATTGCAAGTACATATGAGAGATTTTTCTGCTCAGCTGGGAAGAAGAAAGGAAGTGGAAGCTATTGCTGGGAGGTGGCTGTAGGTCCTAGGAAACAGTTTTGAAAAACTCACTTATACTGCAGTAGTGTGGCATATAGATTGGAGAGGCCTATGACAGAAAACAAACAATAAGGTCATTGTTTTCACACAGCAAAAATGACTTGACCTAGGGCAGAAATGGGCAGAACTAGATGAATTTAAGAAGATTTTGAAAGTAAAATTTGCAAGATTTGGTGATTATTTGTACACAGGGAGAGTGGGAGACAGGATGATTCCCAGATTTCTGGTCTGAATTATCAAATGGGTGATCGAGTTGTTTACTAAAAACAATGAACCAAAAGAGGCTTTGTGGGGCTGAGCGTGGGTTAAAGCTGAGTATTAAAGTTTGAATATGGATTAAGGTTTAGTTTGAGGTGTCTATAAAAACACCAAATAAAAATAAACATCAGTAGTTAGTCTAGGGCTAGAAGAGAGGAGTGGGTCAAAGACACAGATGCACAGAGAGCAGCTCTGGTTTATATGTGGTAATTACAGCCATGGACAGAGCATGCAGAGAGAGGAGAGAAGATAAGCTGGAATGCCACCCGAGGAACTCAACCACTTAAAAGAGTCACGGAGGATGAGGAGGAAAGCAGCAAGCAGAAAGATAGGAGGGGCTCTAAATGAGGTCCTTGGAGGCCAAGGGCAGAGAATGACTAGAGGAGAAGATTATCCATTTGCAGACAAAGATGCTGAAAAGTCAATTAAGATAGGGACTGAAAAATGTTACTTGGATTTAGGGTCACAGAAGTCATTGATGGTTCTTATGAGAGCCAGTTGAATATAGGGTGAAGATTGATTTCAGAGTTAATAGGATGTAACCAGAGCATTTAGACAATTTTTTCTAAGACGTTTGTAAAGAACTGAAGGAGCAGAAGTTGCTGCTATGAGGCTGTATCAGCCGTAAATACTTTATGACATATTCCTTTGAAACAGCTTGCCTCTCAGATGTTCGACCTCAGTGGAAGCTGAACAACTCTGACCAACACACGTTCCTTGTCTGGGCCTGACCAGTCACTTGCCCTAAGAGCACCAGGCCCTCTCTCTCAGCTACTTTAAACAGCCAAGCTGAGCAGTTACACCAGAGGATTTTCTGGCTTGTCCTGTCACTTCTAAACTTGGACGAATCACAATCATGGCTGCACTAGCAGATTCCAGTAAGGATTCTGGCATCCCAGAGCACTGGACCACAAGGAGAGAAGAGAATTTCATTCCTTAAAGACCAGGCACTGCGCAGTGGGGAACAAGAGCCAGACAGCCTTCAGGCAAATCTCTTCCCTCACTTTCCTTCCTCCTCGAGACTACTAGGGACACATTTTCTTCCTGTAGCCTTTCCAGAGAAAGTGCACGAGTCAAACAGTCATGTCTGATGAATACCTTTCTGCAGATGAAATAGCTAATAGTGAAGCTGTTTGAGAATACTCATTTTATGTTGCTTCATGCCTTCCCTGCCTCACTCTTCTTTTCAAATATGGCATCCAGACTTCAGTTTTTGTAACAGGCTTCCCACCTGTGTGCTTGCTCAGTCATTTCAGTAGCCTCAGACTCTTTGCAACCCCATGGACTGTAACCCACCAGACTCCTCTGTCCATGGGATTCTCTAGGCAAAAATACTGGAATGGGTTGCCATGCCCTCCTTCAGGGGATCTTTTCAATCCAGCAATTGAAGCTGGGTCTCTAGAACTGCAGGTGGATTCTTAACCACTGAACCACTGGAGGAGCCCAACAGGCTTCCTGGTTAATATTAAACTTGCGCTAATAAAAGGGTCCAGTGGGCCTTTCTTTAAAGAGAGGGGAGATATGAGCATATTTAATCACTGAAGAAAAGGATTTTGTCAGAAAGAAAATGCTGAAAATGCTGGAGAAAGAGACCCATCATTGGAGTGTGGTTTTCAAGAACAGAGGCAACAGGGGCTCCAGAGCACACATGGAAGCTGAAACTGAGTTTCATGGAGCTTTAAGTATGTGCCAGGCTCCCTTCTCAAGGATAGCAATCTACTATCATAATTTTTTCTAGTTCTCACACCATCTGTTGAAGCAATTTTCCACTATCCTCAGATTGCAGATGAAGAAACTGAGGGACAGAACTACAGGGAATTTTTCCAAGTCACAGAGAATTTAAGTGGAGGAGACAGAACTATATTACAAGCATCTATTTCCAGAGCCAGTAGTCACTCAGTATGCTTTACTACTTCTCTTTTATTAGAAGAGAATTTCCTTCATTGTGATTAGAAGAGAGGAAGAGAGGTTCACCACAATTGCAGACATGAAGGTGTTTATGATGGAAAGTCAAGGGAGTTCCCATCAGTTTGCTCTACATCTGCCAGGGGACTGCGTTATCACTAAGAATGAGCAGGAAATGGCTATGTTAGGGATTTGATAACAGTATACAAAATTAGAAATAATTTCATCTCTAGCCTAGGTTACTGCAAGAACCTCTAATCCATTCATACTGCTTCTACCTTCATCTCTCACCAATGTATTCTCAATGTGGCAGCCAGGTGATCCTGATAAACTCAGTTCAGATCATATCACTCTGCTCAAACCCACTAATGCCTTGTCTGGTTCAGACGAAGAACCCGGCAACAGTGAAGACCTGTTGTCCCCCACATCACTTACATCTGCCCCTCCCAGTCTCCCAGCGTGAGATCTCCTCCTATTCCTCTCTCCCTTGTTTGCTCAGCTCCTGAGCTCCATGAAAGGACAGCCATGCAGGATCTTTGCACTCACTACTTCCTCTACCTAGGATTCTCTTTCTCTGGACATTCAAGTGGGTAGTTCTTTTATATCTTTCAGGATTTGCTTGAAACTTGCCTCGCCTTTCCCAGTCACACTAAGATATCACCTATCCTGCCAACATTTCTTATCTCCACTTCTTTATTATTTTCTCCTTAGCACTTACAATTATATTATATCATATTATCGAAGAAGGCAATGGCACCCCACTCCAGTACTCTTGCCTGGAAAATCCCATGGACGGAGGAGCCTGGTGGGCTGCAGTCCATGGGGTCACGAAGAGTCAGACATGAATGAGCAACTTCACTTTCACTTTTCACTTTCATGCATTGGAGAAGGAAATGGCAACCCACTCCAGTGTTCTTGCCTGGAGAATCCCAGGGACGGGGGCTGCCTGGTGGGCTGCCGTCTATGGGGTCGCACAGAGTCAGACATGACTGAAGCGACTTAGCAGCAGCAGCATATCATATTATACACTTATTTTTTGTCTTGACTCTATTGTCTACTTTTCCCACTACAATGTAAATGTAAAAAAAAGCAAAAAAGGCGGAATTTTAATTGGCTTATTTGTTCCTGTATCCTGTAGCTAACACAGTTCCTGGCTCACAGAAGTTCAATAAATATTTGTGGAATAAGTGAATTTTTACAGAGAGTGGAAGTCAGATGCTTATTAAAATGTACTAAGGGGGCTTCCCAGGTGGCTCAGTGGTAAAGAATTCACCTGCAAAGCAGCAGATGCAGGAGACTCCAGTTCGATCCTTGGGTCGGGAAGATCCCCTTAAGGAGGAAATGGCAACCCACTCCAGTATTCTTGCCTGAGAAGTCCCATGGGCAGAGGACCTTGGCGGTTACAGTCCATGGGGTCGCAAAGAGTTGAACACGCTGAGCATGCACACATGAATACAGGAACCAAGTTGAGGGTAGTGACCATGAGCATGCCATTTCCTTCTACAGCTGTCAGTTTCTGGATGATAGGCACAGAGAGACAGAGAGGGAGAGGGCTTTTCTTCTGCCAGAATTTGTCTCAGAGATGTCTTTTCTTGCCTGTTTTGTACTTCAGACAACATCTTAGATTTCTTTTGCTGTCTTATGAAACTTAAGACAGACAAGAATGAAAGATGAGTCACTTTTAGAAGACTTCTTAAAAATTGGACAAGAGTCAGTAATTGTTAGGTATCTGATAAATATTTTGAATGAAGGCAATTGTTTCCACATCCACATGGTGAGCTTCCGTTCAAGCTTTAAGTTGTACATCTGATTTTTTCATCTGGGAAAATTTTGTATTTGTTGGAAGATCTGTGAATTTGCAGCTGAGATGTTCTCCCAGGCAGTGTTTAACTTTGAAGGGTCACAGACCAGGTGTAGAGGACTGATATGCAAGTTAGTCCATTCCCATCTGATTTTCCACTCTGAAGAAACGGAGAAGATTGAGTCATTAAGTGATAAGAAACTTCCTAATTGTGACAAACAAGTCTTCTAATGCAGCCTTTAGTCTCAGCTATAATCAAGAAGATGGGAGATAAAGGAGACACTGTAAAGAGAATTTAAAGAAGGTACCATGATCTTCAACTGATTGGTGGCACTTATACAGGAAGAGTGGTTTTTCAAATTTTGCTTGCCACAGGAAGCCTCCAAGGTGTCTACTAAAGGCAGACTCCTGGGTCCACCTCCAGATCTAACGTGTGAGCATCTCTAAGGTTGGACCCTAGAGTCTCAATTTTAGGTAAGTGCCACAGCTGATTCTATTCCAAGTTGTCTATAGACTAAATACAAATAAACATCTTTGTAGAACAGAACCCATAACAAAAAGAAGGCAAAATTAGCTTCTAAAGAAGTTATCAAATTAGTGAAAGTTAGACACAAAATCTCCAGTGACTTCTAACAGAAGGAAGCTTTATGTCCTCATCAAGTCTTTATACTTTTGTTTTAAACAAATGAATAATACTATTGCTTGATAATTTATTTTAATTTTTATAATTCAATCAAAACAGCAATTAGAAGAGAGAAAGATGCTTACTAGAGTCAGGCAAGCTGAAGTCTAATAATAAGAACTAACAGCTGAGAGTCTGTCAGGGAATTAAGAAAACAAAAACTATTTCCAAACGTGCACCAAAGCCCAGAAAGAATGGCAGTCTAGGACCTCTTTAAGAGGGATTAACAGATCTCAATAGCTCCAGACGGTATCACCTCATTTCAAACTTGTAATGACTCTGAGTTACTAATAAAAGATTTAATCATTTTTAGTATTCTCTGAATATGACTTTGGGAAGTGCAATGAGTCTTACAAAGAGTTAGATGCAGAAAAATAAAACTGAATGTAGATTAGAGTAAATTTCAGTTATTTGGAAAATTAACAGAAGTGGAAAAGTTGATCCCTGGATAAACGAGATACGTACACACTTTCCATGTTGATAGTGGTTAAAAACGCCCTTGTATTGGATCTGGGGCTGGCCTGGCATAGGAAGTGGTCTGGCGGGTCGTGTCATAATTTGTATTTATGGTGCTAGAAACTGAGGAAGGTTCTTGCCTGAGACAGCACAGGGCGCTGCGAGCCAGAGAGTAAAGCCACAACAGTGTGCACGCGAGCTTTGCTACTCCAAGGGCAGCCCCCAGATAAGCAGCTGAAATATCATCTGAAAACTTGTTAAAAGTGTAGACTCACCAATTCCACTTCAGACCTCCTGAGTCAGAACCTGTCGTTTGACAAGATTTCAAATAAAGTTTGAAAAGTGCTACACTAGTGAGAGCTGGGATTTCGATGTCAAGGGATACAGTTGTTGAAATCTGAGAGTTCGGAGTCCTGAATTACAGAGAGACTGGGAACGCAAAAGAAAGTTCAAGTTATATAAAACTACCAAGAATAACTCAGGGACAACCATATACCTCTTAAAGATGAGGCAGAGGCGATCAGGTTCATAGGTAGGAGGATAGCTTACATACTTTTTCTTAAAAAAAATCTCACAGATTTATCTCAAAGTTTCTTCAAAATGTTTTTTACTTTAACACAAAAGAAAAATGCACAAATCATGTGTACAATTCAATGAGTTTTAAAGCTATTTTAATGAGGCATTTATATGCAAAAAAATCCATGGTAACTTTTGACAAATGTATACACCCAGGCGATTACCACTCTGACCAAAATAGAGATTGCATTCATCACCCCAAATTAATTTCTGTCCCCAAAGGCAACTACTGTTCTAATCTCTACTGCCTTAGTGTTACTTGTTCTTAATTACACTATCATTATTGACAATTATTATGCACTTTTTTTGTATCTCGATCCTTTGCCTTAACATAATGCTTTTGACAACAGTTCTATTGTCGCATCTATCAGTTACTTGCTACTTTTTTATTTATTCATTCCTGTATGAATATACCTTGGGGCTTCCACAATACCACAATAGCTCATCCATCCTCCTGTTGATGGAGAGTTGGGTTGAATCCTGTATTTTGGCTTTTATAAATAAAACAGCTATAAACATTTTTGTACAAGTCTTTTATGGACAATATTTTCTTTCTCTTGAGTAAATACATAGGTGTGGAATTTCTGTTAACTAAGAAACTGCCAGTTTTCCAAAGTGGTTGTACCATATTATGTCCTCAGCAACAATATACGAAAGTTTGGATTGCTCCATATGTTTGTCAGTGTTTAGTGTGGTGTCACCAGTCTTTTTAAAGTCACATGAAATGGTTGCAACTGTTCAGTGGTATCTTGTGGCTTACTATGTATTTTCTTGTTGACAAATGATGTTGAGTATCTCTTTGTGTGTACTTAACCCTCATCTATATTCTTTCGTGAGGAATCTGTTGAAATCTGTTGGAGATACATTTTCTAAAATAATGATAATAAAATTAGCCACAATAATATCTCCCATAACACGTGTTTCTCGTACAATGCATTTTTGACATTCTGCCACTAGGCGTGTATGTCATTTCATCTTAAAAACAGGTGAAACTTAGCACCTGTCCTGGCTGATAGAGTAAGGTGTAAGTGTTGCTATTCAACTTCAAAGGTTAGATAGTAAAAGGCTATGTATCTTACCTGGGTTTCTGGGGATGCTCTCTCTTGAAACTCAACCATTGTGCAGTTTGAAAACCCACACCACCACCTTGTGGAGAGATCCCTATGGGTAAGAAGAGACAGCACCAAGTTGTATCACGTGAATGCGCCATATTGGAAGCAGGTCATTTAGCCCCGTTTGAATTGCCTTAGCTTCCCTCGTGGCTCAGATGGTAAAGAAACTGCTTGCAATGTAGGAGACCCAGGTTCGATACCAAGTGGGATAGAGAAAAGCTGTCTCCACTGAGATTGTAGATTTATGAGGAAAACGAATGATTGTTTCGGTTTGGAGCCATGAAGCTATAGAATGAAATGCTATGCAGCATTGGAATATATTTTAGTTGTTTTATAACAAAAAAATTAAACATGTGACAATGACTTTGTGATTAAATGGTGAGAAAAAAGCCGAAAGATATTATAAAATCCTAAAGACCTCAAACAGAATCTTAAGAGAAGGCTGTCAGTGAAAGGTAAGACAATATTGGAACCAGGAAGAAATGGGACGCTTATAATTTATTGGTGAGATATGTGGCAATACTGGAAATTAAGGCAACACAGAAAAAAGAAAATTTTCCAAATTTACCAAATAAACTCCATGATCAGTTTATCAGTTCAGTTCAGTTCAGTTCAGTCGCTCAGTCGTGTCCGACTCTTTGCGACCCCATGAATCGCAGCACGCCAGGCCTCCCTGTCGATCACCATCTCCCTGAGTTCACTCTTAAAGGGCCAGCAAGTAAATATTTTCAGCTATCTGGCTGTACAACGAGCTCTATCATAACTACTGAACTATTCCATTGTTGTGTGAAAGCAGAGAAAATACATATACAAATGCGCATGACTGTGTTACAATAAAACTTTGTTTACAAGAATAAACATCATCTCATAGAACATACATACCTCATACAGCTAAAGAAATATCTAGGTGAAATATTGAAAGGGCCACTTTTATGTATTCTTATTTGTGATAAAATGTAAGAAGAAAGAAAGAAGTTGAAGAATGACCTATTAACTGTAAAGAAGCCAGGACTTTCTGGATTTGAAAATAAAACTGTTCCTCATTCCCAGCCTCTCCAGATAGCAGAAAATACTCAAAGTAAGAAAAAAATTCCAGAGTAAAAGATCTGACCCAGGTTGATAGGTTAAGTTCCACTCTTAGGAACTCAAGAAGATCTAAGGTGATGCTTCATAAAATCTTTTAAGTAGGAAAAAGTATGACACAATGAGTTACAGACAATCATTTTCAGGGAGCAGTATTTGACCCTATACTCAGCTGGATCTCCAAATTCCTGCTGACTGGAACTAATGCTTGTCTCCAATTTTCTCTCCTTTTTAAAGTGTCTGTAGCAGTTATTCAGTTACTCTTTGCCTCTTTCACTAGTATATTTTGAATGGGGGGATGGGAGTACAGGATGGGTAACTTGTTTCTTTAGGTTCCCAGATTTTCATATTGAAATGAACCCCATTTAGAAGTTAAGACAAATTCACCTTGCCTCCACCAATATCTCATTTAGATGCCAAAATCCTGGACTTCCACATTGAGACTGATGAAGTAATGGATGAGATATGTATTTAAGGGCTTTTTGAAGGACATGAGTGTATTTCAAGGGCTTCCCAGGTGGCACTAGTGGTAAAGAACCTGCCCGCCGGTGCAGGAGATGTAAGAGATGCGGCTTCCATCCCTGAGTCAGGAAGATTCCGTGAAGGAGGGTATGGCAACCTTCTCCTGGGGTTGTCTGGAGAATCCCATGGACAGAGGGGCCTGGTAGGCTACAGTCCAGAGGATCACAAAGAGTCGGACACAACTGAAGCAACTCAGCACACGTGTACACAGGAGTGTATTTCAGTTGGAAAGGAATACTAGTAATTTGTGTCTAGAGGGTTGGCTTGGCAGATTTAAAACACCGTCCCAAAATTCATCAACACTTCTTTCATTAGGCTCTATAGCTCCTCTCATTGAACCCAGGCTCTGTGACAGTTCGACCAATATGGCAGCAAACACAGTGTGGCATTTGGGAGACAGCCTTGCACCTTCAGTATTTTGACCCTTACTCACATAAAAATGGGCCTTGGGACCAAAATATCTCCTCACCAAACACCTCCTTCCTCATAGCCTGGGCTGCACTTTTCAACTTGTGTGAAAAGATCTGTCCCTGTTTCAATCTCCATGTGTATTCCTTTGTTCTGCTTAAACATGTCTTACAGCACCTGGTCAACCACACTGCAATATCTGCCCCTTGCAGGTAGGGTATAGGATTCCCTTCTGCTTCAGCTCAAGAAGGATGTGTGCAGGCTAACTGCCCTGCACAGAGTTCCAGGAGGAACCCACAGGCGGTGGGAGACAGACACCCACTACTGGAGGAAACTCTGTCTCTTCTCCAAATGACGTGACTGTCTTGTATTTTCTTTGGCAACTTCTATCCAAAGATGTGGAAGGCAGAATTGTTCAAAATTCTACTCTAGATAATAGGCAACAGATGCCACTTGCTCAACAGTGCCAATTTTTCGAATAGACCTTAATAACCTGAAGCTTCCACATTCTCTTAGGATGCTTACTCTGGGAACCCAGCTGCTCTGCTATGAGGAAGCCAAGCCGCCACATGAGCAGGACATGTGCAATGTGTTATGCACAAAAGTCTCTGATGAGATAGCAATCTCCATCCAAAAACAACTTCCAGATATGTAAATAAGTGGGTCTTCAGATGATTTGTTCCAACCTCCAGGCCCTGAGTTCCTCTCAGTCTTCATGCCGCTTGTGCTGTCCCCCTGTAAAGCAGTTATATGCTGCCCCCTCTGAGTCTTGCTGAAATTACAGATTTGTGAGCAAAATATTATAAATGATGGTTTTGGTTTCAAGTCATTAAGCTTGGGGTGACTCATTACTCAGTGATAGAAAACTAGAACAAAGTATATTTTTAAATTGAATTGCTTGCTGCTTAGCAAATTGGTTTGCAGAAGATTTTTATATATTCAGGATACAAGACTTTGCTAGGTACATGTACTAAAAATATCTTTTCCCAGTCTATGACTTTCCTTTTCTTTCTTTTAATGCTAAGTTTGGTCAAGCAGGTTTTAATTTTGATGTAGTACAATTTATTTTGTTTTTTTAATTAGTAGTGTTTCTCTATCAGCTTGAAAGAACCTGTGCCTACACCAGGTTCATGAAGTATTTTTATTATTTTTTTAAGAAGTTTAATGGTTTAAAGTTTTACGTTTAAGTCTATAACTGACCTGAATTGCACTTGCATGTATGTCCTCCATGAGACAAGTGTTTAAGTTTCTTCTATGCATTAGCCAGATATTTAAGCAAAATTTGCTAAAAAGATTTTTCTACCCCAATTGAATTACCTTGGCACCTTTGCTAAAAAGCAAATAACTCTCCCTGTTTCACTGGTCACTTTGTTTTCATGTTAGCATGATTAAAGTGGCCTGGTAGAAAGTCTTGAAGCCAGATAGTCAAGTTATTACCATATAGTTCTTCTTAAAAATTATTTTGGTTATCCAAGATCCTTTGTATTTCCGTAAACTTAAAATCAATTGTTAAATTTCGGTAAAAGAGTCTATTGGGATGTTGATAGGAATTAAGTTGCATCTATAGGTCAATGGAGAGAACTGCTGTTTTTCAACAGGTTTTCAGTCCCTGACCATAGTTCATTTCTCTACTTTTTCTCATAATTGCTTTATATTTTTCAATGTGCAGTGGTTTAACAACTTTCACTAAATTTAATCCTAAGTGTTTACATTTTTATGTTACTGTAAATGGGTTTTTAACTTTTCCCTTCCAATGTATTGCTTCTAGTATTAAAAACACAGTTGATTTTGTATATTGAATTTATTAAAATTATTTCTGAGTTTTGTAAGTTTGTTTTTTTAAGTTTTAAGATTTTGCATGTAAACAATTTTGGTACCCATTAAAGAGAGTTTAAACTCTTTCCTTTAAACTTTATGGTTAATATTTCTTTATCTTATTGTAATCATTAGAACCTCCAATACAATGTGGAAAGGAAATGGTGAGACCAAACACTCTTCCTCTATCTTCATGAGAAAACATTCTTTTCTTTTACAATTGAATAAGATGTATTATAGGTATTTTTTGTAGATGCTAAATATCAGGTTGAGGAAATTCCCTTTGAATTCACCTTTGATGAATATGTCTTAAACTGTGTTCAGTGCTTTCCCTACACTTATTTAGGTATTTTTCTCTTTATCCTCTTTCATACGGTGAATTACATTTCCTGATTTTTGACATGCATCTCTGAATTGTGAATTATTTATTTTGCATATTGCTGAATTATTTTTACTACTATTAAAGATTTTTGTCACTATGCTCATAAGATATAATAGATTCTATATTTTCTAGTGTGTTTGTCAAGTTTTGGTAATAGAGCTAAGCACACGTCATTAAACAAGTTTGTATATGTCCCCTTTTCCTATATTTTCCAGAAGAGTTTGGATAACACTGATATTATTTCTTCAATAAATGTTTGGTAGGAAACATCAATGAAACCATCTGGATCTGAATTTTTTATGGTTAAATTTTTTTACAAAAAACTTAATCTCATTAGTATTAAGAGATGCATCAAGCTGTTTACATTATTTCTCCTTTTATCAGTTTTGAAAAGTTGTGGGTTTTTTCCCAAGGAATTTATTTTATCAGGTTGTCAGTTTTATTGACCTAAGTTATTCACAATATTTCTTTATTATTTGTCTAATGTCTATGGAACTTAGAGAGAAGGATAATCTCTCTTTTATCAGTCATTCATATGGTAATTTGTATTTTCCCTCTTCTCAATCAATCCTGCTAGTGTTTATTTAATTTTTATATATTCTTAAAGAACTAATTTTCACATCTGTGAGTCATTAATTTCCTCTGTTTATATTTCCATTTTTCTTCTTAATTTTGTTTGATGCACTTTTTTTTCTCATTTCTTAAGATGGACACTTACAACACTGATTTTAAACTTCATTTCTGAAGCCACATCCTACATATTTTGCTATATTGTAGTTTATTATTATCTGCTTAACAATATTTTCAAACTCTTTGTGACTTCTAATTTGTCCCTTGAGTTATTGAGAAATATGTATTTAAATTCAAAATACTTAAGGGAGTCTTTATATATCATGTTCAATTGTATTATTACTGGAATTTAGTTTTGCTGTGTGGGAGAGAGCACATTCTTAATGACTTCATTATTTTGAAATGTATTAGTATTTATTTCATGGTCCAGTGTATGATTTAATTTTGTGACCATTTTAAATCCACTTAAAGACAATGTATGTTTCATAATTTTGATGTAAAGTGTTGTTCTGTAAATGCCAATTAGTTCAAAAATAATTGATAATGTTAAAAAATCTATTTTTTTCTGATTTTTTTGTTATCCTAACAATTAGTGTGGAGAAGGCAATGGCACCCCACTCCAGCACTCTTGCCTGGAAAATCCCATGGATGGAGGAGCCTGGTGGGCCACAGTCCATGGGGTTGCTAAGAGTTGGACACGACTGAACGACTTCACTTTCACTTTTCACTTTCATGCATTGGAGAAGGAAATGACAACCCACTCCAGTGTTCTTGCCTGGAGAATCCCAGGGACGGGAGAGCCTGGTGGGCTGCCGTCTATGGAATAGCACAGAGTCGGACACAACTGAAGCGACTTAGCAGCAGCAGCAGCAGCAATTAGTGAGTTGAATATTAAAATATCTATGATTTTGAATTTGTTTATATTTTTCTCTTTACGAATGTCAGTTTTGTAGGTACATAAGATTGCAATGTCTTCATGAAAAACATATCATTTTCTCATTATGCAATATCTCTATTTATAATACATTTCCTCATGCATTTATCTTGTCTATTATCAATATAGCCACTCCAGTTCTGGTATGCTAGCTGCTTGTATAGTATATCTTTTTCTATCCTTTTATTTTCAATACATCTAGATTTAAATTTAAAATGGATCTCTTTTAGACACATTTAATTATGTATTTTTTCCTCATCTTATATTTTCTTAAATTTTTCAATAACTCAGTAAAACAAATATTATTCTAAACACTCTGTGAATCAGGAAACTGAGATGGAGAAAATTAAAAAGTCTGTCTTACTCTTCAAACAATGATCTTCTAGCTTTTAATACTGTGTTATTTGAATAAGATAACTAAAACAACTTGATTTACCAAAAGTGATTTTGGCCTAAAACAATAAACATAGGATAGGCTAGTGAAAAAATGCTTTGTGGTCTATTAGGAGTCTATTCTTTTCAGCTTCAATGATAATTCTTACTGTTATCACAGCAAAATAGCCATTATACCTAACCTCTACCATCTTTTGTGCTCCAATTAATGTTTATAATATCTTTTTGGATATTCCTATTTAGATGCACTGTAAGCATTATAAATAGATAGTTGCACTTAAAATCTCATGTGGTCCATAAAAATCTATGTCTTTTCTTGGCCACAAGTCATGCAGGATCTTAGTTTCCCAACCAGGGATCAAATCCATGCGGCACTGCAGTGGAAGCATTCAGTCTTAAGCGCTGGACTGCCAAGCAAGGACAAATCTATGTCTTTTTATTCTTTATTTTGAATGAATAAATCAAGACTTACTTTTTGTTTCTTATTTATTCCTTCTGTCTAATTAGTTACCAAGGTTTGGTTTTTTTTCCCCCTTTCTAATTAAAATCGTTCTTGAACCCATTCCTGCTTCCCCAAAACACTAGATCTCACCTTCTTGGCTGTGAAATATTTAGCAAGGGTGTTATAATAGATCTTCTACTTTCAGCCATTTCTCCTTCAAAAATCACAGCAATAACCAGAGTTGTTCAACAATGTTCAATCAAATCTTAAATCCTTTTGCAGCTCTGACAAAAGAAGAGAAAGAAGTTCACCTTCTCAACTCTCCATTGTTTGCATGATAAAGACTCTCTTCCTTTGGCAGAAATCGATTTTCTCCATACCCCACTTTGCCCTGGCAACTGTCACAGTTTCACACATTTACTCTTCTTACTGATTAGGGTGTTCTCTCTCCGATCTCTTCACGACCACGAACTCCTATCCATCTATCTATCTATCTAATTATCTAGCCAAGGAGCTGGCTATATGTCTATCTACATGTCTATTCTTTGAGTCTCACTATAAATGTGATTTCCTTGTCAAGCCTTGTCTAATTCCTCAGCCTCAGGCAGATTTAGTTGCTTCCTCCTCACTGTTCCCTGTTATAATTCTTATACCAGTGATGCTTTTATTTGCTCTTCCATCATTATTTTACCTTATTTTAACATTAATATCTGTAGTATATGCTCCAGATATTGAATACCAGACCCATATTAATATCTATCACCATAATATTATAAAACAAATGTTACTTTTATATAGATATGTGAAAGCACACTTATTGGTAGAAGAGTGAAGATGATTAGACCATGCACTAATTGTATTGTCTGCACTGAACAGACAAATCCAGATTAATTTCCGAGTGAATTTATGTCCTCACCATACTGAAAAATGATGTGCCAGAAACTCACGAGGGCACCAGGTATTTCACAGCAATTTATGTTCATCTCACCTTCACACTGCAAATACCTTTTTTGACATCTCCAACTATACTGTGAATTATTTGAGGGAAGAAAATCACCATTTTTATTCATACCTGTCTTTATTACCCTCCTGTACAGTGACTGAGCTTTCCTGGTAGTTCAGACGGTAAAGCGTCTGCCTACAATGTGGGAGACCAGGGTTCGATCCCTGGATCCGAAAGATCTCCTGAAGAAGGCAATGGCACCCCACTCCAGTACTCTTGCCTGGAAAATTCCATGGACCGAGGAGCCTGGTAGGCTACAGTCCATGGGGTCGCAAAGAGTCGGACACAACTAAGCGACTTCACTTTCACTTTCACAGTGACTATCACCTAGGAGGCTCCCAACAATAGTTAAAGGCATATTTTTAAACAACTTGCAGCTGTGGAGGCCACGACTGAAAAACTGTATGTTGTAAAACTATGAAGGGATAGTGACTCTGCTTTAATAGTTTATTTTAAGGATGGGCCACTGAGTTGAATAGACATGGTAGAATGAAGAAGCTTGGGAAATAAGACGGATCTATGCAAGGAATCTCATTAAATGTTTAATCAAGATTTCATGACCTATATAGGGAATTGGAAAGACTCCCTGAGAAGTCATAAAAATTAATTTGGAGGAGAATTAAAAATGAAGGCTCACAGTGCTGTGTAAGTGATTTTGTGTCCCATAAAGCTCCCTAAATGTGTTTATGAGCTGAGCATCCTGTCTTGAGCTCATGAAATAGGAAACAATGCATCAGTCTTAGCATCTCTTGGTATTTGAAATGCTTGGAATTATTATCTCATACTCTTGGCTGTCTCAAAGGAAACAAAACAGAAGTGTATGTTTGGGTCAGGCTTTAATTTTCCAGAAGACTGAAAAATTAATCACTATCTACCCAGACACAAATCTTGTCTTCTTTTTCCTCTAATCAGAAGGAGCTCATTCTTCTGGGCTTATGTCAGCTCTAACGGGCAGTGTAGGAAGGTGATACCCCAAGTGTATTTCACCATTCACTCCACATTTATTCTCTTTTCTAACTGTCAGCTTTAATTCATAGTGGAGATCATTGTGTAAATTTCACTGGCTTGTTTTTCTTCTTTATTAATAATGAGTAGGAATAATGAAATGTTAACTAAGATTATAAAAATATAATACCAGTGACTCCACATTCAATTTCTTTAAATTTTACCATTTTGGACTACAGAAAGCCTTACTTCAAGAAACTAGACAAATGAACGTCAATTTAAAATAAATATTATTATAATATTAAAGATACAATGTTTAAATGTAAAAAAAATCATATTTAAAATTACTATTCACATAACTGATTATTGCACACATTTTTCATAGCATAACCAAAATTTCAAAAGTCAACATGTGACATAAATGCTTAAAGAGCAGTTAGTTAGCAAGAGTTAGATCTTTTAAAAATGCTTTAAAAGTTGACTATAAATGATTCCCAAAGGTTTTCATCCTTTTCTTTTCAAGAAAAAATATATAGAGAAAAGCAAAATAAGTTTTAATGTTTCAGTTAGGATTAGGCTCAAAGAAGCACACCTCATAAATTAGAATTTATATCCAATTCTTATTTCTCAATAAATAAACAGTTATTTCCTATGAGAGATACTTCTAAGAAAGAAATGAGTTAGGGAGATTAAGAGGCACAAATTTTCAGTTACAAAATACATGAGTCACAGGAATGAAATGTGGAGTGTGGGGAATATAGTCAATAATACATAATATCTTTTTATGATGACAGATGATAACTAGACTTATTGTGGTGATGACTTTGAAGTGTATAAAAATATTAAATCACTATGTTGTATACCAAAAACTAACATGGTGTAGGTTAATTATATGTCAAAACAACAAATTTATAGAAAAAGAGATAAAAACTTGTGGTTTCTCTAGGTGAAGGTTTGGGGCAGGAGGAGGTAGTCAAAATGTACAAAATTTCAGATATCAGATAATATTTAGTACTAGGGATGTAATGTGCAGTGTGATAAATATAATTAACACTGCTACATGTTATATGTGAAAATTATTAAAACAGTAAGTCATAAGAGTTCTCATCACATTGCCATTTTTTCTTTTCTTTTTTAACTGTGTGAGATGATGGATGTTCATTAAACTTAATGCAATAATCGTTACATTATGTTGTATACCTTAAACTTATACAGTCCTCTATGTCAATTATATCTCAGTAAACTGGAAAAAAAATTGGATAAACAAAAAATAAATTAAACAAAATAAAGTGAATTAATACTAAGATCATGGCATCAGGTCCCATCACTTCATGGCAAATAGATGGGGTAAAATCACTGTGGATGGTGACTGCAGCCATGAAATTAAAAGATGCTTGCTCCTTGGAAGGGGCTTCCCTGGCGGCTCAGCATTAAAGAATCTACCTGCAATGCAGGAACTGCAGGAGACTTGGGTTTGATCCCTGGGTCAGGAAGATCCCCTGGAGGAGGGCATGACAACCCACCCCACTATTCACGCCTGGAAAATCTCATGGACAGAGGATCCTGGCAGGCTGCAGTCCATAGGGTCACAAGAGTCGGACACAACTGAAGCAACTTAACACACATACACATACGCATGCTCCTTGGAAAAAAGGCTATGACAAACCTTGCCAGGGTATTAAAAAGCAGAGACATCACTTTCCTAATAAAGATCTATACAGTCAAAGCTGTGGTTTTCCAACAGTCATATACGGATATGAGAGCTGGATAAGAAAGAAGGCTGAGCGCTGTGGTGCTGGAGAAGACTCTTGAGAGTCCCTTGGACTGCAAAGAGATCAAACCAGTAAATACTAAAGGAAATCAACCCTGAATATTCATTGGAAGGACTGATGCTGAAGTTAAAGTTCCAATGCTTTGGTCACCAGATTCGAAGAGCTGACTCATTTGAAAAGTCCCTGATGCTGGGAAAGTTGAGGGCAGGAGAAGCGGATGACAGAGCATGAAAGGATGGATTCACGGACTCAATGGACATGAGTTTAAGCAAACTCTAGGAAATAACTAAGGACAGGGAAGCCTGATGTGCTGCAGTCCATGGGATCACAAAGAGTACAACACAACTTAGTGACTAAACACCAAACATATAGATAGATAGATAGATAGATAGATAGATAGATAGATAGATATACACACACACATACATATATATATATTTGTCTACTGATGCCAAAGCCTTTCACTGTGTGGATCACAATCAACTGTGGAAAATTCTGAAGGAGATGGGATACCAGACCACCTGACCTGCCTCTTAAGAAATCTGTATGCAGGTCAGGAAGCAACAGTTAGAACTGGACATGGAACAACAGACTGGTTCCAAATAGGAAAAGGAGTACGTCAAGGTTGTATATTGTCACCCTGCTTATTTAACTTATATGCAGAGTACATCAAGAGAAACGCTGGACTGGAAGAAGCACAAGCTGGAATCAAGATTGCTGGGAGAAACATCAATAACCTCAGATATGCAGATGACACCACCCTTATGGCAAAGTGAAGAGGGACTAAAAAGCCTCTTGATGAAAGTGAAAGAGGAGAGTGAAAAAGTTCACTTAAAGCTCAACATTCAGAAAACGAAGATCATGACATCTGGTCCCATCATTTCATGGGAAATAGATGGGGAAATAGTGGAAACAGTGTCAGACTTTATTTTGGGGGGCTCCAAAATCACTGCAGATGGTGATTGCAGCCATGAAATTAAAAGGCGCTTATTCCTTGGAAGGAAAGTTATGACTAACCTAGACAGCATATTAAAAAGCAGAGATATTACTTTGCCAACAAAGGTCTGTCTAGTCAAGGCTATGGTTTTTCCAGTGGTCATGTATGGATGTGAGAGTTGAACTGTGAAGAAAGCTAAGTGCCAAAGAATTGATGTTTTTGAACTGTGATGCTGGAGAAGACTCTTGAGAGTCCCTTGGACTGCAAGGAGATCCAACCAGTCCATCCTAAAGGAGACCAGTCCTGGGTGGTCATTGGAAGGACTGATGTTGAGGCTGAAACTCCAATACTCTGGCCACCTCAGGCAAAGAGTTGACTCATTGGAAAAGACCCTGATGCTGGGAGGGATTGGGGCAGGAGGAGAAGGGGAAGACAGAGGATGAGATGACTGGATGGCATCACTGACTGAATGCACATGAGTTTGGGTGAACTCTGGGAGTTGGTGATGGACAGGGAGGCCTGGCGTGCTGCGATTCATGGGGTTGCAAAGAGTCTGACACTACTGAGCGACTGAACTGACTGAACTGAACTGATGGACACTTAGATTGTTTTCATGTCTTGGCTATAGTAAATAATGCTGTTGTAAGCATAGGGATGCAGATACATTTTCAAGTTCGTGTTTTCATTTATTTGGATACATTCCCAGAAGTAGAATTGCTAGATTATATGGTAGTTCCATTTTTAATTTTTTGAGAAACTTCCAAACTTTTTCCCATAGTGGCAACACCAATTTATAATCCCACCAACAGTGCTCAAAGGTTACCAGAAAAGAAAGCTTTATATGTGGAACTGAGCTGATTAGAAAGGGTGGCATGCTGGCACAGGTAAGAAGATACAGTTCAGTTCAGTTCAGTCACTCAGTCATATCCGACTTTTTGCGACTCCATGAACCACAGCACACCAGGTCTCCCTGTCCATCACCAACTCCTGGAGTTCACCCAAACCCATGTGCATTGAGTTGGTGATGCCATCCAACCACCTCATCCTCTGTCGTCCCCTTCTCCTGCCCTCAATCTTTCCCAGCATCAGGGTCTTTTCCAATGAGTCAGCTCTTCACATCAGTTGGCCAAAGTATTAGAGTTTCAGCCTCTAATTTTCTCATCCTTGCTCAGCAGTCATTACTGTTGTCTTAGACTAGAGGGCTCTGTTCTGTCTATCTGAATTTCAGTTTCTACCTATAGTATGAATGAACACTGTGATATTTTCCCCTTCAGATGAACTCTAGCTTGGTTTATTACAAGCAAAACTATATAGTGAACTTCAGCTGCTCATCTGATACCCACCTGACGGCCAGCCCTGAAATTTGGGTGGATCATGGTGGTGTCACTTCAGCCTGATCCAGCATCTTCTTGCTGACATTTTTAGATAAGAATCTCACAGAGCTCACAACCAAGTCTCATTCAAGTTATGGTACCATTCCACTGTGGGGAAAATCATGAGGTTATTGTTCTAGCATGCATTTGGAAAGTATTTGAGGGAAAAATAAAGGACAGGAGAAAAAAGCACTAGCAGCTGCTATTTTAGAAGCTAACAGATGAGCTAGTTAAGTTGGGCAGTGCAATCAAAATACAGGGATACAAAAGTGTAACTAATATATAGGAGATACAGCAGTGTATCGAAGTACTTATACATAAAGACATCTTTTAGAATCATCATTCCATTTAAAGTCGAAAACCTGATACATCATTGAGTCTTCTCACTAACAAATTCATTTTCTAGACAGTGATGGAAACAACTATGGGGATTGCTACTTTGAAAATCATTTCAAAAACATGAAGATCTGATTTTTAGTGTACAAACATTGGCATAAAATCAAAGGAAGGATACATACAGGGTATGGTCTGATGTGTGCACTGGGCTTTAGAAAAGCAGCTGTAAAACATTCACGAAAAAACAGGAGTCTCTGTTCAGTAACATAAAAGAGCGTTGTTCAAAAAGGATATGAATCTGTAAGAAAACAAATTCTGACAATTCAATCATAAATAATCCCCCGAATAAGGAAAAGGAGGTGACTTCTAAAGAAATCAGTGTAGCTCTACAGGGAGTCATCTAAGAATGCAACATTATGCGAGAAAAGGCACAACTTAAAGGAAGACTATAAAGAAGTATTCTAGGCAGGCAATTCATTGCAAAAATATTAAATAAAACCCAGAATAAGTTAGAGTTTGTGAAATATACTGAGGACAACAAAAAGGTCTGTTTTTCTATTTTATATGAAAACTGATCATAAAGAATGGATTAGTCTTGGGCACGATGCTGTGGTGTTAAAAGGGAGAAAGGAGAAGAAGTCAACAGTTATTTCACTTCTACTTTCCATATGAAAGACAATGATCCTCAAAGTATACAGGGTAGAACTTAGCTTAGAACAAGTCAGGCTCAAGGCAGGCAAGGAAGAAAAAATTAGACCCTTGTTTATGGACAACTACTTTACTAAAAAATTACTTTTTTGGAAATTTACTACACATTCTGTTAAGACTCTGGGCATATAGAAATAGGTAAATGAATATATAACAGCTTTGATCACAAGTGAAATTTTATACACACATCTCATGCAGTTCTAGAAATTTTAAGAGGCATCATTACTTTTAAAAGAGGAACTATCAAGGCTAAGAGAAAGTCATTAAGCTGTTCAGAGATGTCCCATGTATTTAATGGAGACACTGAGGTGAGGACCTAACCTGGTCTGACATTAGAAGTTGTATATTTTCTCCTTTCTATCCAATGACTCTCTCTTAAGCAGAGAGTGAAAGTTCATATAAGTTATATCTACAATGCAAAAGTAACTGCAGGCATAGTTGCAGAATACTGGTTTTCATTCCATATAATTGGAAATATAGCAAGTCCTATGACACTGCAAAAGTACAAATACCTTGATCATTCAAAGGGGAAACATATCTATATATATTTTTCAGAAACCATAAATAGGCAAATTCAATGTAGATTTAAAAATGGAATTTTCTCCAATGAGGTATCAGTCAGTCAGTCAGTTCAGTCACCCAGTTGTGTCTGACTCTCTGAGACCCATGGACTGCAACATGCTAGGCTTCCCTGTCCATCATCACCAATGGTGTATAAACACTTAAAAATGAGTACTAATCATGAGCTGACTGTGTGATTTCCAAAAATACATATCATATTTAATTTTTAAAATGATTTCAGAAAAGTATTTGCCCACATATCTCAAATATTTCACAAAACTATTTCTAATATCTTAATGTTTAATGATTTAGGTAGATTTATGTGTTGTTGGTGGAAAATTATCTCAAAAGATCAGGGGAAATAAAAAAGTCTTTGGTGATATGGCATAGGGCCTCTGTTGTTGCCCTTCTTTTAATATGTTTTAACTTTCCAGGTGGCTCAGTGGTAAAGAATATGCCTGAACTGTGCAGCTGCAGGAGGGGTAGGTTTCATCCATGGGTTGGGAAGATCCCCTGGAGAAAGGCATGGCAATGCACTCCAGTATTCTTGCCTGGAAAATCCCATGGACAAAGGGAACTGATGGATCCCAGGGAAAAAAACGATGCAGAAAATTATGAAGAACAGGTAATGTATTGGGTTCTAAATGAGAATGCAACCGCAGTTTGATAGGCCAAATACACAACATGAAATTTCACAGAGATATAAAAGCTTACACTGAGTTTAAAAAATTTATTGCTAACAAAGAAAAGATTTGTGGCTTAACAATCCATCATGTGAAAAAAATTATGTCCCAGAAGATTTTAATTCTCACAAATCCAATTGTAGAAAACAGTATAAAATAGCTTTTATATGGCTATCTCACCCTTATTTCTATTCAGTGGCATGACCAAACAAAATATATTTTAAGTGAGACATTGCCATAATAAAGTTCACCCAAAAGAGACAGATATAAAAACTGAGAAGACTGGTGAATATTTTAACTGCTCTTGTATCTCTTCTGCCTCGCTGTGGGTCTGGCTGTCAGTCAATGTGCATGAATTGATGAACTATGGACAGTGTGTAACATGAGGCATAGATAAAGGAACAGAAAAGTTTCATCTAAAGAAAAGAAGGTTTAAGAGACTGATGATAGCTGCCTGCAAGTAAAGGAGGGTCTATTATGTAAAAAGATGGGTGAGATTATTTATCTAGTAGTTTCAGAGGAAATTAGACTTTTTTTTTCTGTAATAAGATGAAATCTTTAAAATGAGTAGAGGTATACAAAAATGAAATGATAACCTTTTTGAGAGTCCCTTGGACAGCAAGGAGATCAAGCTAGTCAATCCTAATGGAAATCAACCCTGAATATTCATTGAAAGGACTGATGGTGAAGCTGAAGCTCTAATACAATGGCCTCCTGATGCCAAGAGCCAACTCATTGGAAAGGACCCTAACACTGGGAAAGACTGAAGGCAAACAGAGAAGAGGGTAGCAGAGGATGAGATGGTTAGACAGCATCACCAACTGAATTTGAGCAACTTCGAGGGACAGAGGACAGGGAAGCCTGGCAAGCTGCAGACCATGGGGTCACAAAGAGTTGGACACAACTTAGTCACTGAACAACAAAAACAGCCTTTCTGAGTGTGAGCTCTCTATTGACGAAGATATTAAGAAGATATAGCCTCATTCAATTAAAGGAAAGTGGTGGCTGGGTATCTGCTGAAACAATTCTAATGGGAAATCTTTCTGATTGTATGTAAAAATATGGCTGGATTTTTTTTTCTTTATTGTCTTGTGATATTTCTTATTTTTGTATTTTCAGTCAGTTCAGTCACTGAGTCCGACTCTGAACTTCATGGAATGCAGCACTCCAGGCTTTCCTGTCCATCGCCAACTCCTGGAGCTTGCTCAAACTCATGTCCATCAAGTCAGTGATGCCATCCAACCAACTTATACTTTGTAATCCCCTTCTCTTGCCTTCAATCTTTCCTAGCATCAGGGTCTTTTCTAAGGAGTCAGTTCTTCACATCAGGTAGCCAAAGTATTGGAGCTTCAGCTTTAGCATCAGTCCTTCCACTGAATATTCAGGACTGATTTCCTTTAGGATTGACTAGTTTGCAGTCCAAAGGACTCTCAAGAGTCTTCTCCAGCACCACAGTTCAAAGGCATCAATTCTTTGGTGCTCAGCTTTCTTAATGGTCCAACTCTCATGTCCATTCATGATGACTGGAAAAACCATAGTTTGACTAGATGGACCTTTGTTGGCAAAGTAATGTCTCTGCTTTTTAATATGCTGTCTAGGCTGGTCATAACTTTTCTTCCAAGGAGCAAGCATCTTTGAATTTCATGGCTGCAATCACCATCTGCAGCAATTTTGGAGCCCAAAAAATGAAGTCTGTCACTGTTTCCATTGTTTCCCCATTTATTTGGCATGAAGTGATGGGACCAGATGCCATGATCTTAGCTTTTTGAATGTTGAGTTTTAAGCCAGATTTCTCACTCTCTTCTTTCATTTTCATCAAGAGACTTTTTAGTTTCTCTTCGCTTCTGCCATAAGGGTGGTGTTATCTGCATATCTGAGGTTATTGATATTTCTCCCAGGAATCTTGATTCCCACTTGTGCTTCATTTTGCATTATGTATTCTGCATATAAGTTACATAAGCAGGGTGACAATATACTGCCTTGATGTATTCCATTCCCAATTCTGAGCCAGTCCATTGTTCCATGTCCAATTCTCACTGTTTTGTAGCTTACTAGTCCTAAATTTAGGCTGACCTGGTGGCTTGGTGGTAAAGAATCCACCTGCCAAAGCAGGAGACGTAGGTTCAATCCCTGGGTCAGGAAGATTCCTTAGAGAAGGAAATGGCAAGCCACTCCAGTATCCTTGCCTGGAAAATTCCAAGGACAGAGGAGCCTGGCAGGCTACCACCCATGAAATCTCAAAGAGTCAGACACGACTTAGCGACTAAATAACAACAATATTTCTTAAAGTTATAGACCTAAAAGTTAATAGGCCTATTCAGTACTAAAGTTATTCAGGATGAAAATGTTTCATCTAAAGAACGCTGGATTTAGTGATGAGACCATCTTCAGTTCAAAAAATGTTACTTTTTCAGTTTATAATTGAGTAACCAGTAAATCAGCAATCTTAATAAGTTAGGAACCTCCATGATGCCTTCTCAGGTAGCTCAGTGGGTAAAGAATCTGCCTATAATGCAGGAGATGCTGGTTTGATCCCTTGGTCAGGAAGATTCCCTGAAGAAGGAAATGGCAACCCACTCCAGTATTCTTGCTTGGAAAATTCCATGGACAGAGGAACCTGCGTGCTATAGTCCAGGGGGTCATAAAGAGTTGGACACAACTGAGCACACACACATATAAGATGCATTCAATTTCAATAAAATGTAATTCAGAGCTAAGATAGATAATATTTTTATTATAAATTTATTTATTTTAATTGGAGGTTAATTACTTTACAATATTGTATTGATTTTGCCATACATCAACATGAATCCACCACAGGTATATACGTGTTCCCCATCCTGAACCCCCCCTCCTCCTCCCTCCCCGTACCATCCCTCTGGGTCATCCTAGTGCTCCAGCCCCAAGCATCCAGTATCATGCATCAAACCTGGACTGGCGATTCGTTTCTTATATGATATTATACATGTTTCAATGCCATTCTCCCAAATCATCCCGCCCTCTCCCTCTCCCACAAAGTCCAAAAGACTGTTCTATACATCTGTGTCTCTTTTGCTGTCTTGCATACAGAGTTATTGTTACCATCTTTCTAAATTCCATATATATGTGTTAGTATACTGTATTGGTGTTTTTCTTTCTGGCTTACTTCACTCTGTATAATCGGCTCCAGTTTCATCCACCTCATTAGAACTGATTCAATTGTATTCTTTTTAAGGGCTGCATAATACTCCATTGTGTATATGTACCACAGCTTTCTTATCCATTCGTCTGCTGATGGACATCTAGGTTGCTTCCATGTCCTAGCAATTGTAAACAGTGCTGTGATGAACATTGGGGTACACGTGTCTCTTTCAATTCTGGTTTCCTCAGTGTGTATGCCCAGCAGTGGGATTGCTGGGTCATAAGGCAGTTCTATTTCCAGTTTTTTAAGGAATCTCCACACTGTTCTCCATAGTGGCTGTACTAGTTTGCATTCCCACCAACAGTGTAAGAGGGTTCCCTTTTCTCCACACCCTCTCCAGCATTTATTGCTTGTAGACTTTTGGATTGCAGCCATTCTGACTGGCGTGAAATAGTACCTCAGTGTGGTTTTGATTTGCATTTCTCAGATAATGAGTGATGTTGAGCATCTTATCATGTGTTTGTTAGCCATCTGTATGTCTTCTTTGGAGAAATGTTTGTTTAATTCTTTGGCCCATTTTTTGATTGGGTCATTTATTTTTCTGGAATTGAGCTGTAGGAGTTGCTTCCAAAGCAATTTATAGATTCAATGCAATCCCTATCAAGCTACCAATGGTATTTTTCACAGAGCTAGAACAAATAATTTCATAATTTGTATGGAAATACAAAAAACCTCGAACAGCCAAAGCAATCTTGAGAAAGAAGAATGGAACTGGAGGAATCAAACTGCCTGACTTTAGGCTCTACTACAAAGCAACAGTCACCAAGACAGTATGGTACTGGCACAAAGACAGAAATATAGATCAATGGAACAAAATAGAAAGCCCAGAGATAAATCCACACACATATGGACACCTTATCTTTGACAAAGGAGGCAAGAATATACAATGGAGTAAAGACAATCTCTTTAACAAGTGGTGCTGGGAAAACTGGTCAACCACTTGTAAAGGAATGAAACTAGAACACTTTCTAACACTGCACACAAAAATAAACTCAAAATGGATTAAAGATCTAAATGTAAGACCAGAAACTATAAAACTCCTAGAGGAGAACATAGGCAAAACACTCTCCGACATAAACCACAGCAGGATCCTCTATGACCCACCTCCCAGAATATTGGAAATAAAAGCAAAAATAAACAAAGGGGACCTAATTAAATTTAAAAGCTTCTGCTCAACAAAGGAAACTATAAGCAAGGTGAAAAGACAGCCTTCAGAATGGGAGAAAATAATACCAAATGAAGCAACTGACAAACAATTCATCTCAAATGTATATAAGATAGATAATATTGATTGAAAGTGAAAGTTACAAGCAATGAGATCCCACTTTGAGAGAAGTCCAGTGTCTCAATATGCTTCTGTGACTGCTAGAGCTTCTAGAAGGCCTACTGTGGCCTTACCATGCCATACCAGCTCCCTTTGCTTGCCTTTCACATCCTTCATTGCAGGTTGTAATTGTCAGTAACTTTTCCCTTTGCCTCTCTTTTCCAAGGGCCTGTGAGCTCTGTGGGGGCAGAGATTCCTTCTTACCCACTAAAAGATCCCAAGCCCCTCACAAAGAGGTTCACCCTAAGTTCAATAACCATTTGTTGACTAAATTGCATGAGTAAAGTGTGAAATCCTCACTGTTTTAAAATCGAGTATCATATTTTACATACAGAATTTATTTTTGGAGAGGACTGATGAGGACTTTACAGAAAGATGCTGGAAAATATATACCTCACTGGCAATGAAGCCACTTAAAGATCTGATCTTAAAACTTTCACTTATTTTCTAACAACTAGAGTATTCTCTATTACTATACTATTATATACCTACTGCTCAAACTTACTATTTTTAGCCTTCATTTTATTGTGATCATCAAAATTGCTTAAATACCTCTTAGAATACAGTAGCAACCACTATATAAAGAAAAAAAGAAATACTTATTCATCAATTCAACAAACATCTGCTAACAGATGATGTGCTAAAATGATGAAGATGGGAACATGAATGGCATACAGTATTTGCTTTCGGAAGTTTCCAGTGAAGTTGGAGAGGCAAGTGTATAAATAGATATGCATACCACAATAACAGCATATGAACAAAAGTTGGTGCATTGAAGAGCATTTATACAATAGATAAGGTAAGGTAGATCTATCAGGATATATTAAATAAGTCAACACATTTAAGGAGGAATTAACTGATGCAAGTGGGCTTCCCTGGTGGCTAAGTGGTTAAAGAATCCACCTGCCAATGCAGGAGGTACAGGTTTGACCCCTAGATCAGCAAGATCCCCTGGAGAAGGAAATGGCAACCCACTCCAGTATTCTTGCTTGGGAAGCCCATGGAGAAAGAAGCCTGGAGTGCTACAGTTCAAGGGGTTGCTAAAGAGTCAGATATGAGTAAACAATAACAGGTAATGTAAGCAGTAGTTTAAGAGTGGAGGAACACAAAGAATTTCCATCATGTATCTCAAAACCGTGGAGTAAATTATTGAGCTTACTCAGAGCCGGAGGAGCAGAGAATAACATGTAATGAAATGATGAATAAGAGCTAACTTACTACTGCCCTTTGAAGAGTGCTTTGCTGACCACTAAGCTTATGAACTCTATGTTATCACCATTTTTCAGGTGAAAAACCAAAGCTAAGAGATTGGTCCAGATTTCCTAGCTAGTGAATGATAAACTAGAACTGCAGACCACCATCTAATACCTAGTATTTTTCACTCATATGAAAAAAAAGGTTTTCAGACATGCTTAATTCATTGAAATGAATATTCCATGCACTTACCTCTTTTCTGTAAAATTACTTTGAATTCAAGGATTTTATGCATAAAAACACTACCTAAATGTGACATAAATTTTATATAACCACATTAATTCTACACAGAAGCATAGTCCTCTGCCTTCCTCATCCTTTTCCTTATCTATCTGCAAAATGACTTAGGAACATTATTCACATTGGAAGCACACAGCAGTTGCTAGCATTAGCAAGAAAACCTATCTTCAAGGTCTTTTTCTTTCTTAAAAAAAAAATGGACTGAGTAGATGAATGGTTTAGTTTCTTTTCGTCATTGTGATGCTATTCTGAATTGATGGCCATGACAGATCTGTTCTTTACTTTAGAAAATAATGAAATTTTCAGGATAAGTTTCTGTCATATACTGATTACCTGGACGGAGATAGGAAAAAAAAAATAGTAACCTTAATTATAAGTCTACTTGCTTCTGAGTTCAGAAGAATATTTGTAGGAAATTTTGACTAGAATCATAGCAAACTCCAAACCTTCTTTTCATGTTAAAATTTCCATTTCTGAATTTTTGAATCTCTTACCAGGAAAGTTTGGGGTTTATAAACACAAGTTAAAATGAAATAGAAATAACCTATGCACTTTAATATTTAATGCGAGAGTTATTAGCATTCATGTTAACTTGAGCTTTAAAGTTAGACTGTGATTTTTGCTTTCTGCTTTCACAAATTAACATTGTGACTATGAACAAGTTATTTAAAATTTCTATACTTCAGTATCCTTATCTGCAAATGGAGACATCAAAAGATTTTGATTATATTAAACAGGTGAGGTGATTTAATATAATGATTAACACAGCGACCTACATTATATTATCTATTGTTATTGGGTTCCAGAAAAAATACGGTTTTCAAAAATCAAGAGACAGCTTCATCTTAAGTTTGTAAAAAATGTTGGAAGATTCAGTTAACTCTGTGGATTAAATTGTCTAGAGCTTCATTAGAGACTGAAATATACAACATGAATTTGCCTTTTCTAATTCGGTTCCTTAGATCATTTTAACTTTTTTGCAAAAATTTGTCAAGGCTAAAAATGAAATGACAACATTCATCTGCAGCTCAAAATTTTAAATCTAGAATAGATAATAACTATTGTCAATTACAATGTATTTATTTTATTGAAAAAGAAGCTGAAAAATAAAAACCAAAGAAGTTTTCATGGTAGTATGAATTAGAAACTAGCAACAAATTTCATTTAAAGTTTAATTTCTTGGTGGAATAATAATTATGCATGTTAGAAATCATATATCTAGTATGAAGTCTGGTTTTTATTTTTATAGAAAATTGTGTCCACATTTGGAATTTTCATTTAAAATGATATTTGGCTTATAGCTGACATTTCCAGAATTAGATAACCTATCTACTCAGTATTGTATTTCTTATACTGAGTACCTGGAATGGATGATTTTTTAACACCATCTACTATGCAACAAAATTATTTTCAGTAACATTCATGAAATGAAGTAAATTTTAATAATGCATAAAGAGAACCATAAATGTAAAAATGTTAGTTAACTGAACTTTGTATATGTAATTATGGAAATGGAAACAAATTAATCAAATGTTATAAAAAGAAAACACTAGTTAGTCCTTTTAATTGCATTAAGCATTTTTAAGATAGAAAAGTAACACATAAAAATAAGCATTTCCAAAGAGAAAATTCTGCACAATTAAGATAATAATTTGCAAATGGAATGACAAACTGAAGTAACTGAAGTTCTGTATCCTTGACTAAATAGTCAGTGGGATCATGTTTATCAGCTATAATACTTACACATAGTGATTGGAGTACCACAGACACTGGGTAATCCAACCTAGTGCTGTGCTGGTGGAGGCTCACGCTGGTGCAGAGGCTACAGTGAGCAGCTCTTCCCAATTTCATGGTCATTGACATAACCTTGGCAGCTTGAGATTAGTCATAGAAGGTGTAGTACATACCAAAGAAATAAGGTTATTTCTTCAGGAATCCAACTGTAACACACTTACCAGTACATCACAGATCAAACTGTGAGCACAGACAATTTCAAAACTTTGAAAAGTAACTTTCAAACAATTGTCTGTAATAAGTGGTAAAGTTGGGAACCAACTGTATAACTAGGAGTCCATTGAATTAATTTTTACACAGATAACAATGTAACCGGAGAAACTGTTTAAAACTTAGATGGACAAAAAGTGATTTAGATTGTTGGCACATGGTGATAAAAATGGACTGATCTCAAATGTAATTTTATTATCGAGCTAACTTTTACTTTGAAAGCCAACTTGATTGACATAACTTATTTGCATATATTCAAAGTGCAAAATTCAATAAATGCTAACAGTTGCATACTCTGAATTACCACCATCATCAATTAAAAAAATAAAATTCCCATGACCCCCCAAAAATTCTTCTTGCCCCTGTTCCACAGATATTTCCTATCATACCCAGATGTAGACAACAACTGATAACTGATATGGCTTTTGTCCCTGCAGATTAACTTGCATTTTTCTAGACTTTTAAGTATATTAGATTATATACCATGCATGCTTTTGATCTAGTTTTTTTTCTTTTTTCCACTCAGTGTGCTACATTTATCAGTAAGTCAGTTCTTTTCATTGCCAAGCAAATTTCCACTGAATGCAAGTATCCCATTTTGGTTATTCACTCACATATTGATGGGCATTCAGATACATTTAATTTTGATATATGTTTTCATTTCTTTTTATTCCTAAATTATTAGGAATGGAATGTCTAGGTTTTATGAGAGGTTCCTGTTTGACTCTCTTAAAAATAAAGAGTTCTCTCAAGTGTTGTAAGTTGTACCATTTTACCTTGTATTCAGCAGTATAGGAAAGTTTTAGTTGCAATTCATGTTCATCAACATTCAGTTGGATGGAGCAGTTCATTCTCTCTCAACAATCAAAGTAAAAGTCTCATAGACCTTACCGGACCTGCCTGAATCACACAGCTTTCTCCAAACCATTACTGGACTTCTATTTACCCAGGCCTGTACCACAGGTCACTGTTGAGGCTGGTATTTGAGTCAGCTTCACTATAACCCATATGCTAAGGGTTGGGACAAAATGCAGTGGTTCCTCAGAGGAAAACGGGGCACCATTAAGGAAGGTTGAATGGATTCCAGGAGGCCAAAGATCAATATAATTCTTCTACATAATTCCATTAGATATAGAAAACTTTGTTAAGTTTTAATTCTGTTCAGAAATAACAGCTTTTTAAACTTAGACATGTACAATTAAAGAAAAATTTTATTTTCAGTTGGAACAATAGTGCAATAAAACATAGCAACTAATAAACATATGCTCAGGACATTTAGTAAAGAAGCTGATGAGTAGGTGTTGGGAAAACATATTAAGTTCATTGCTTTCCTTTTTTTTGTTTGAAATTCATGGAAATCTGTCAGTAACACAACTGAGTGTACTTGCTGAACACAGATGGTTGTGTTCTCTTGCTTGGTAGCAAGAGAGATGCAGGTGGCCAGATGGGGAAGGTTTTAGAAACATGTGTGAGGCCAATGATAACTTTAGAGATCACAAAACTTATCAAACCTAAAACTTTTAGAATATTTGTTAACCTGAAAACTGATGGTCCCTGACCTTTGAACATCACTGTTATTATTCAACCTTGGCCTTATAGAAAGGATAAAGAAGAGAAGAGAGATGGGTCAGTCAATCTTCCCATTTTTCATCTGTTTATTAAATTAGGTCAACACTCGTTATGTGTGTGGCTTCCGAGGTGGCTCAGTGAGTAAAGAATCTGCCTGCAATGCAGGAGGCTCAGAAGACTCGGGTTTGACCGCTGGGTTGGAAAGATTCCCTGGAGGAGGGCATGGTAATCCATTCCAGAATTCTTGCCTGGAGAATCTCATGGACAGAGTAGCCTGGTGGGCTATAGTCCATAGGGATTGCAAAGAGTCAGACTCCAACTGGAGCGACTGACCATGCACACACACCTTATGGGTACAGAGTCTGAAGTTTGGTTGGTTATTCAATTTTCATTCTTTACAAATTGCATGTGAATTCTGAAAGCTGAATAACTTAATGAATAATTTCATTAACTTTACATTCAATATCTTACTACTTCCTACCCCTTACTTTGCTCATTGAACATTTTAGGTACATACATTTTAAATTAGTTTTTTACTCTCTTTCTTTCTATCACCTTACTAAAAATTGTTTATAGTTTAATACAAATAATTATATTTTTGTCCATAGAAACATAAATACACATATATAAAGATTTAACAAACTGGAATCTTACACATTTGAAATTAGGTTACACTTAGGTTACAGGCTGATGGGAAGGGCAAACAAACACGCACACACATATGCATCCATAAAAAAAAAAAAACTTTATGAAGAAAGACTATTTTAATTATTCTCTTCATTGTTGTATTCTTTTCACCAAGAGAAATTCCTGGCATGAAATAGATACCTCAAAATGCTTATTCAATATTTTCTGAATTTGTTTTGGATAGACAGAGGAAAGTTAAAGATGAGAATAAGGACTTCACCTGATTTATTTAGTGACATATCTGAGTAACTAAAACAGTGCCCAGAGAATAGTAGATTCTTAATAGCTGTTTGCTGAATGAATTAAAGATATCCATTCTTTTGTCCTTCTTTGTGAAGGAGACAAGGTTAACTACTGGAGAGTGAAAGAAAGTAGGAGTTAAGGTGATCTAAACAAATGCTGAAGATCTATATTAACTATTGTGGATAACTATAAAAGCAGCCAATCAGAGACCCACAGAAGAACTTTGAAACTAAAGAAACACAGTCTACTTGAGTATATGATTTCTTTCAACGTGTCACTAGCAAGGGCAAGGAAGCACACCACCACCTTCTAAAATAACAGATCTTCTCTCTAGCAAAAGTTGCTGTAATGTGTCATGGGATGTAGACTGGACAAGAAGAAAAGTGACTTCACTTCTGGGACGGAAGGCAAGAGTATAGGAGTTAGAAGACTCAGTGGGCTCAGAGAGAAGAAACGGTGGGATGAGGGACAGACTGAAAACATGATCCATTTTGTCACAGACTGTAATACTGAAAATTTTATTGAAATATTTCCATTTCTAAGTGATGAGATTCTGCCTGAAGCCAAAGTAAAAGGTCAGCACAAAGTAGAATGGCTTTGTTGAGGCTCATGCGGCATGGGGAATGGGTGGAAGAGGCCAAGGAATAGAGAACCAGCTTCTAGGCTGAGTTTCCAAGAGTCGAGTTGGAGATGTGGACTCTAGAGTCATGTTCAATGTGCCCCATGAAGGTGAAAGTGACAGAGAAATCTATAGGTGAGAGACTTGTAAACAGAATGAGTGACAGAGCAGATGGAAAAAGTTGATTAGGAGTAGTATAGATAGACAACTAAAGCCTCAGAAGAAGAGAAGCCAGTTAATGACTTATAAGTGACATTAGGGAGCTAAGAGAACGGACTCGGGGTAGGAGGGACAAGTCAAACCAGGGAGCAAGATGCCCTGTTGCAGGCTACTGCAGAACTACTAAGAGAGACGTAAGTGGTTTGAAATAGGGCAGTGGAGGTGGAAGGGATGAGGAACTGTCAGTAAGGGTCATTTTTTGAAGATAAATTCAATAGAGTTGACTAATGGAACTAAACGTACAGCATGAAGCTCATTGGTATTTGGTCTAAAAACTGGATGCCTGTTAATACTAGGTGGGCAAGGCAAAGAGAGAGGTCAGTTTGAGGGAGCAAAGAAGAGCTTTATTTGGGCTTTATATGTTTAAGAAAGGCTGATGTCTAGTCAAGCATTCACAGAAGTACTGGGAACCGTCAACTGCGTTCATATGCATTGTGTCATGTGTCATGCTGTCTTACTGATCCAGTGAGATAGATGCTAAGATTATTATAACTTAACCAGCAAGACTTAGAGAAGTAAAGGGATAATGTCAAAGTCATATAGGTGGAAAGCCTTGACGGAAGGATTTGGACCAAGGCTGACCAAGGAGCAAGAACTCCCAGTCACCATCCAAACAGCCACAAACCCTCCTGATGTAGTGGATCCAGGTTTCGTGGGATCTAAAGAATACACAACTCGGGGAGTAGCTTCCCTGGTGGCTCAGACAGTAAAGAATCCGACTGCACTGCAAAAGACTGGGTTCGGTCCCTGGGTCAGGAAGATCTCCTGGAGAAGGGAATGGCTACACACTCCAGAATTCTTGCCTGGAGAATCCCATGGACAGAGAAGCCTGGTGGGCTACAGTCCATGGGGTCACAAGGAGTTGGACACAACTGAGGGACGTTCACTTTCTGTAAGAAAAGGAACACTTATAGCTACAAATTTTGATATGGAAGTAAACATTACAGATGAGAAAAGAATTTATAACAAATTATATGCTTTAAAAGCTGTGCAATACCACACACATCACAAAACTCTAGAAAATTAACATAATTCTTAATGGTTTACAAGTGAAAACATTTCTATAACATTTTTCCTACACTTCTTATCTGCAAAAAAACTGAATACATCTTTCTATGACAGAGTTTTCATAATGCTATTTTCTATTAAAAAAATGGACATAAATTAGTTGTGCATCTTTTATGACTTTAACATTTATCAATTTTTAATTATTGATAGTTAAGAAAAGTTTCCTTCAGAGTCACAACTCTATGTAAATGAGTAGGATTGTTTGGAAATTTATTCAATTTATTCAAGTCAATTTATTCAACATATAACCAGGTGACATATTGTTGAAGCCCCTTCCTAAGTTTTTCAAGATGTGTATGCAGGGGAGGGGCCTGGTGAATGCACCTGTACTGCTATTTTCTCTCCAACTGGGGAAAAGAGTGACAGGACAGGGAGGCCTGTGCTGCATCTCATGTAACCTGAGAGTTGGGCTTCCCTGGTAGCTCAGCTGGTGAAGAATCCACCTGCAAAGCAGGAGACCCTGGTTCAATTCCTGGGTCAGGAAGATCTTCTGAGGAAGAGATAGGTTACCCATTCCAGTATTCTTAGGCTTCCTTGGTGGCTCAGATGGTAAAGAATCTGCCTGAAATGTGGGAGACATGGGTTTGATTCCTCAGTTGGGAAGATCCCCTGGAGGAGGGCATGGCAACCCACTTAAGTATTCTTGCCTGGAGAATCCCATGGACAGAGGAGCCTGGCCTGTTAGAGTCCATGGGGTCTCAAAGAGCTGGACATGACTGAGCAACTAAGCACAGCACAGCACAGCAACCTGAGAGTTACCCTGCCTGAGTGGCCAGAGGAGGCATTGGCCGCCTCCTCTGACACTCAGCCTGGTAAAATGATCAGTTCTCCAGTTGTGAAGTGACAGCCAGCGGTTGAAAGTGGAGAAGCTTGGAGAAAATGATGCTTTCTCACAAATTCCTCAAAAATCAGAAAAAAAAAAAAATGGCATTACCTTTTCTATTTCCTTTAGCTGCCATCTTGCCATGAGTCAGTGAGAATAACCTACTAAATATTTATCTTGCTAAAGCTTTTGATTATTTTAAAATATTTCCTGTTTGAAATGATACACATTCTTCTTATAATTAACTGATCAATAAGGGAAAGACTTGCCATGATTACACTGCTACTTGAACTCACCGTCATAAATCAGTGATCGAACTTAAATTGTGCATGGTTTTCTTTTTTCATTCAATTAATTTTTCTTTGAAATCGTGATGTGTTCAGGACCCTTTCTGCTATTATATAACACTGTGAAATTAGAATAGGTAGGTAGTTCACATTTTTGTATCTGTAGGCCTGAAAGGTAGTCGAGGACTGGAATAATCATTACAGAAGAGCAACTCTTTGTCCTGGTTGGAAAAACATGATGGATTTAAAGAAAGAAAAACAGAATGAGAATTTTTAAAAGCCAGGAAATTGATGTAAAAAAATGGTTTCGGGGATGTTTGGAATCCCATTAAATCCACTTTCCCTTCCATATGTTTAGTAAGCTGAAAGGTATCACGGGGGAACCTTGAGTCAATTTAGCATGCTTAATGGAATTTCAGAATTCAGTATAACTAGGATGGCCAACTCCCACCAGCCTAGGGCTCCATTTCATTCTTTAATTGATATTACAGAGTGCCCAGACTCAATGGTCCCACATGCTCAATTCAGTAAGAAGCCCAATTTGCTATGTCAAAAATTCCTATGGGTCCTTACTGTCCTAGCTGCTTGCTAATGGGTCATACATTCATCCTAGAGGCCCGGAGAGTCCTCATGGGGGCAACAGGGTGGCCATCCACAAAGCCATCAGTGTACAGATAAGCCTCTCACTGTCCAAGGCAGGAAATCACTGAGCCCACAGCATATGGACGCACATTGTCCTCCACTGCACCTTGACATGCTCTGTGAGCCCAGTGATCCTCTTGTTATACTCGGCTAAGAAAGTAGTGGGAAAGAGGCTCCCTAAACTAGGTCTCTGTCATCAGTCAAGGGCAGGCCTATACACAGGGCCAGGTTTGTGTGGGGATTAAATCTTCCATAATGTAAGAGTCCTTTTTAATACAAAATCATAAGTTTTAAATACATAATTAGGTTGCAGAGGTAAATATTTCTTTTGAGTGAGGAAACATCATAAAAGGTTGCAGGATCATTAGATTCAGGTCTTTTTTAAGATTTACTTTAGTTAATTTTCCAGAAATGCTTCATACAAATGGTCCCAAGTATACTCTGGATAAAGGTGAGTCCCTAAAAGGGAAACTCCATTAGCTTCATGATAAATTCACTCCTCACTTGGATGGTGTCAATTCTGGGTGCATTGTTGATTACCAGGAGCTTTGGCAGGAATATTTGGCCCTGACAGTCTGGATGCTTTGTGTAAAGCCATCAGTGAGGTTTTCTCTACCTGTTGGTGCCTGGATAGCACTCAGAGAATTGATCCGTTTAGACTACCATCTCTTCTTCCTCACTTCCTTGTCGAGACTGGTCCTGCCAGTTAAGTCCAGACTATAGCAGGTCTTTTGAGATTTGAAAAAGGATACGATTTCCTTTAGTTTTTATCTAGTGAAGGTGCAGCCCTTTGACAAAATGAGCGTCTCTACTACCGTGGACCATGTTGATTTTATCCAATTGTATTTATCTTTCCTATTGGTAGTAAAGGATGTGCAATGAAGAGGTCTCTCAACCCCAACACCTCTCTCCTCCTGCTCTGCAGTTCTGCCCTTCAATGTTAGTGTTTCCTGGATAGCATTACAGAAATGTATTTTGCAAATGTAAACAAATGTGTGTGTCTCTTTTTGAGGTCTTCCATTCTCTTATAATGCACTAGAATAGATTCATTTAATCTCTCTTATTACAATTTGTTAGAATTCTCTGGTGAAATGATCTGGGTACAATGCTCTTAGGAGAGGTAGACAAGAAGGAAATTCTTTCAGATATTTCTCTATTTCTTTCATAGTGAAATCTTGTCTCATAGTGGGTGGGGCACCCTGCCTTCCTCTGTTAATATTTGCCTGGCATAACTTCCCTCTTTTGTTTTAGCATAGCATTTTGCTTTGAAATATAAATAGTCTTTTTTTGTGCTACCGTGTGAGTTTAGTCTAATTACATTTACTGATATGACTGATTTTATTCCATTTTAGTATTTTATTTGGATTTTTTAAAAATATACTTTATTTTTTATATTTTTAATTAAGATTTTTTATATTGGAGTCTGTTTTACTGTTTTAGTATTTTAGAGTTTTCTATTTTTTTTCACAACTTTAAAAATACGTCACAGGTTTCTTAAGAATCCAATAGTGGTACACAGGTATATCTATTACACCTTGGTACTGTTAAATATACTCAGTATATTCACTATTTGTTAAAGATGAGATCAGAACATTTACTCATCTAACTTCAGCTAATTTTCTAATTACAGCAGATTATAGTATTTACATTTTGACTCAATCTTGTAATCTTAACATTTGCCTCAGTATTTGTTTTTATAGATAAATAGATTCAGTAATCAAACTTCTTTGCTGTGGCTTTTCCAATCATTTCTTGGTTGGTTAAATCTTGCTCACAGATAGATTCCTCAAGAACAGATGGGAACAATTCCCTTGAATCCTTCTTAAATATATATGTTGAAATAGTATTTTAATTCAGAAAAGTCTTAATAAATTATATTTTTAAATGCTTGTGTTGTTTTCTTTCATTGCAATTGATTCTATAATTCCCACTATGGTATCTGGGGTCTCCAGGGCTTGTTTCCCATACCTAGGAAGATGTAATAGAATACCATGAGCTATTTTTGTTTGTTTTAGTATCTTTTTTTTTTCTTTTTCTCTTTATGAAGAAAAGAATTTGAAAAGGAAATCTGACCATGAGAAATAAAGAAATCTTTTAAAACTCATGCCTCCGCTGTGGTCAGACACCAGCATGTAATTCAAGCAATGACCTTCTCCTAAGTTACACTAGGATATGCAAAGTGGGTGGTCCCAGATTTCTGACAGCATTATAGGTCTTGCTGGAGCTTGGAATAGAGTCTTGGTCCAGTGTAATGAGTGGCAATTAGAGAGAAACCTTAGCCCTCCCCCCCACCCCAAACTATGTCATCCACCCAAAACACAGTGATAGTTACTCTGCAGACTTTGAGATGCAATTTTTCAAAGCTTCACTTATAGGCTACCCATCTCCTTGTAAAACCTTCTGATAAATCTGAAGATGTTCAATGTTATCTTAAGAGACAATCTCTACAAGAATAGAAATCAGATTCTATAAGAACATAGAGAACAGACCAAAGGGCAATTCCTCATGGCAGATGTCTACCCCTGGCAATGACAAAGAGAGTGGACCAGAGTGTCCTGAAGGAAAGGACATAAGAATTTCAGGCCTCCCATGTAACTGATTTATTATGCAGAGGTGTAGGTTTTACAGCAAAGAAATAATCACATTGGCAGGTTAAGTCCCTAATGTTATGGGTTCAGACCAGGTTCTGAGCTTCTGCAGGGGCAGCTAGCTCAGTCTTACACTGGATTCCCAGATTCCCTGCCCTTCGGTTCTCTGAGTGTCCATCTGATGTCCTGCTGTAATCAGAAAAAGCCTTGCTAGTGACAGTCTGTAACTGTCAGGCACAGGGACAGAAAAGGGTCTCTAGATCCAAGGCCAACATGATAAAAAAGAAAAAGAATCTAAGGGAAGTGAGTAGCGCCTGTAAAAAGTGCCAAAACATACCTCTGATTTAATTGTTCAGCTGCTCAGCTAGTTACGTATCTGCTATTCTATAGATATCACACATATTTTCCTATTTTCAATGTTTCCTCTTTTCACTTTCTGTCAGAGATAGAGGAGAATGAAATATTCTCCCTGCATATACTGCAATCAATTTTATCAGCAAGTACAGATCTCAAAATAAAACAATCCTGACCCTCTCATAAAAGAAGGTATTTTCAATTGCTTGCTGATAGCTTAGAAGTACACATCATTTTTCATACTCATACCCCTGGTAATTTGTCATGTGTTTGGACATTTCATTATCAGTGATATTTTACTATCTATTCATCTCTGCTCTTTCAAGAACCTGCGTATAACATTAAGACAATAGACTTCATCCGGTCAATAAAAGAACATTCCAATATGGGGTGATTAAGGAGATTAAACCAGTCAATTGTAAAGGAAATCAAGCCTGAATATTCTTCGGAAGGACTGATGTTAGTGCTGAAGCTACAATACTTTGGCCACCTGATGCTAAAGAGCCAACTCACTGGAAGAGATCCTAATACTGGGAAAGATTGAGGGTAAGAGGAGAAGGGGGAGACTGCGGATGAGATAGTTAGATAGCATCATTGACTCAATGGAGGCTTCCTAGGCGGCACTCACAGTAAAGAACTGGCCTGCCAATGTGGGAGACATAAGTAACACAGGTTCAGTCCCCGGGTTGAGACGATCCCCTGGAGGAGGGCATGGCAACCAACTCAAGTATTCTTGCCTGGAGAATCCCCATGGACAGAGGAGCCTGACCAGATACAGTCCATAGTGTCACAAAGAGTTGGGCACGACTGAAGCCACTTAGCATTCACACATGCCCGGAGAGAGTAGGGGACAGAGGAACCTGGCATTCTGCAGTCAGTGGGGTCACGAACAGTCAGACATGATTTATTGCCTGAACAACAACAAGAATCTATACTAGGATGTCAGACAGGTTGGCTCAAATGGGCAATTTAGTCAATTCTCTCAAAGCCTTGAAAACAGAGATCATGTCCATATTCAACTCATAAGGTTGTGATGAGGATCAAATTCATTCATTTATTTAAATGTATTTATTGGGCACCTCTTATATGAGCTGAGGGGATAGGGAATGACAGGATGCTGCTTTAGATACAGAGGTCAGAGAAAGCTGCTCCAGTGTTTTATTTGAGCAGAAAGCTGAATGAACTGAGAAAACAAGTCATGCAAACACCAGGGAAAAGAACTTTCTAGGCAGAGAAAAGAGCAATTTCAAGGTACTCTGCAGGGAATATTATTGCCATGTTTGAGAAGCTGGGTGAATTGTGACATCATCAATGAAATCATGGCATACATTTTTTTAATGTCCAAGTGTCCAAGTGTTGTCTGACTCTTTGTGTTGCAGGGCTTAGAAAGTTTTTCATAAGTATTAGCAATTCTTTTTAGTATCTGAATCTCAGAAACACAAATATCTCCCCTTTTTATTATTCTGTTTAATATAAGAGAATCTACTTATGCTAATCATTGAACCAAGACTCTCTTATTCTTTAAGTCAACAAGCTTGCTACTGCAAAAAGAAGTAAGTTGACTGGGTTCTTCTTTGGGACAAAGCAAGGAGCAATGATTTCAGACTTGCCTCATGCAGAATTATGACAGGATAATGCTGTGCTTTTCTGAACTTGGGTTGTCTGTACTGATGGCCTCAAGGAGACAGAACCAGAAGTAGGTGGCGGGAGAGCTGTACTGCACAGAATCCCCAGAACAAGGGGATTTCTAAAGCTTTCCAGACTGAGAAGTCACAGTCTCCACACAGAGTGTATTGTGGAAGGGTGCTTCTCCTCTGTTGGAGAAGATATCTATTACATAAGTAATAGTTATTATAGAAAATTATTTATTTATAAATAAATATATTCATTGTAGAAATTAATAACACTTGTTAATTAAGAAGGTACAGACCTAAAACAGGAAGAGCAGAGGAAGGAGGAAAGGATGGAGGAGGAGGAGGAAAAGGAGGAAGAAATCATCTATTAAGCTATCAGACAAACATACTGTTCATGTTTTATTGATTTATTTTTTTATATACAGATTCTATGAAAATATGCAAAGATTTTTAAATGATATCTTTGTTAGCCTACTATCTTCACTTCACATTTGATCTTTACGTCTTTTCCTGACCATAAATACATCTGAGCACATCTTTTAGTGGCCACATAGTTGTCCAACAAATTTGAGCCAATTATTTATCCAATTACTGTAACCTTATGATAACCTCCCTCTAACATGTTAAAAATGTTCTTCACATAAAGCAATTATGTTTCCAATATGCATGGAAGAAAACAATATATAGTGATAACAATCTCCCATCAATAAGGTGACAACTTCAATAAGTTTGTAGATTATTGAACTCAGATAACCTTGCTGGTGTAGTCACTCACCCAGAGCCAGACATCCTGGAATGTGAAGTCAAGTGGGTGTTAAGAACAAAGGTAGTGAAGGTTAACACAATCCCAACCAAGCTATTTAAAATCCTAAAAGACGATGCTGTTAAAGTGCTACACTCAACATGTCAGCAAATTTGGAAAACTCAGCAGTGGCCATAGGACTAGAAGAGGTCAGTTTTCCTTCCAATCCCAAAAAAGGGCAATGCCAAAGAATGCTCAAATTACTGTACAGTTGTGCTCATTTCATATGCTTGCAAGGTAATACTCAAATTCATTCAAGCTAGACTTCAGCAGTACATGAACCGAGAACTTCCAGAGGTATAAGCTGGGTTTCAAAGAAGAAGAGGAACCAGAGATCAAATTGCTGACATTCATTGGATCATGGAGAAAACAAGAGAGTTTCAGGAGAACATCAACTTCTGCTTCATTGACTACTTGAAACCCTTTGACTATGTGGATCTCAACAAACTGGAAAATGCTTAAAGAGATGGAAATACCAGACCATCTTACCTGTCACCTGAGAAAACTGTATGTGGTTCAAGAGGCAACAGTTAGACTCTTATATGGAAAAATGTACTGACTGAAAATTGGGAAAGGAGTACAGCAAGGCTTTACATTGTCACCCTGCTTATTTAACTTCTATTCAGAGTACACCATGCAAAATGCAGGGCTGGATGAAACACAAGCTGGAATCAAGACTGCTAGGAGAAATACCAATAACCTCAGGTATGCAGATAATACTACTCTAATGGCAGAAATTGAAGAGGAACTAAAGAGCCTTCTGAGGAGGGGGAAACAGGACGAGTGAAAAAGCTGGCGTAAAATTCAACATTCAAAAAATTAAGATCATGGCATCCAGTTCTATCATTTTATGGAAAATAGAAGGGGGAAAGTGGAAGCACTGTCAGTGCGTTCCAAAATCACCACAGATGGTAACTGCAGTCATAAAATTAAAAGGCACTTGCTCCTTGGAAGGAAAGCTATGAAAAACCTAGACAGTGAATTAAACAGCAAAGACACCACTTTGCTGACAAAGATCTGTGTAGTCAAGGCTATGGTTTTTTCAGTAGTCATATACAGATGTGAGAGTTGAACCAAAGAAGGTTGAGTGCCAAAGAATTGATACCTTTTAACTGTGGTGCTGGGGAAGACTCTTGAGAGTCCCTTAGACAACAAGGAGATCAAATCAGTTAATCCTAAAGGAAATCAATCCTGAATATTCGTTGGAAGGACTGAGGCTGAAACTGAAGCTCCTGATGTGAAGAACTGACTCATTGGAAAAGACCCTGATTCTGGGAAAGATTGAAGGCCAAAGAAGGAGGAGGCAACAGAGGATGAGATGGTTAAACAGTATTACTGACTCAATGGACATGAATTTGAGCCAAGTCTGGGAGATAGTGGAGGACATAGGAGCCTGGCATGCCGCAATCCATGAGGTCACAAAGAGTGGGACATGATTTGGTCACTGAACAACTACAACAACAATAAACAATTAGATAGAACAGCATCTATCTGCATTTAAAAATTTAGGTAGGTAGGCAGATAGAGAGACAGATAGTTAGAAAGGTAGATAGATGGACTGTTAGAACTATTCAGTTTACTGACATCCTTGATATACAAATAATGTCTTAAAATCCTTGCTAAGTTTCAGCCATGGACCGTCCCCCTCTCAGTACAACTGCTCACAGATTAGGATGTACAGATGATGCAAGGCACTGGGTCTGTAAAGTAGGGCCCAGAATCAGCAGTGTCCCCTTTACCTGGTAACTTGTTAGAAATACTAATTATCTGGCCCCAACCCAGACCAGATATCAGAAGCTCCAAGGATATGGCCCAGCAATCTATTTTAGCAAGACCTCTTGGTGATTCTGATGCACACTCAAATTAAAGAACCACAGAAAGAGGGAATATAGCAGCTGAATACTGTCACTAGCAGTAAATAGACCTGTGACTTCCCACCAGTTACATCCTCTGGGCTTCGTTTTTCTCAGTCACAAAACATCAAAAACAGGAAAAGGGAACAAACATTATATTTATAACCACAGAAGTGCTATAAAGATTAGATGACACTCTATAAGAAAGCAATTGGTGGTGCCTGGCATAATAAATACCCATTGATCATTTAAGAACCTATTATGTGATAGACACAGGAACACACAGTAAAGAAAGTAAATACATTCTTGGCCTTCATTTAGCAAGAGAAGAGCAGTTGTGTTTTTTAAGCAACTAAATATCATATTTGCCTTGATAACATACAATTGAGACCCAAGGAAGGGAGTGGCTAATTCTAGCTGGGAAGGACAGAGAGTCAGGAAAGTCTTCATAGATGAGAAGACTGTGAGCCATAGAGAGACCGGGGTAAGCCAAGTCTTGGAAATTTGAAAAGTCCAGGCTTGTGCAGGGGGCAAGAAGAGGTCACTGTTTAGACATGAATGACACATGAATGAGACACAGAATTTCCTGTCATACTGATGTCTGCCCGGAGAGGAAGAGTCAAAGAGGAAGCCACAAGTATTTAGAAGGAACAAAATTCAAGAAAGAGGAAAAAGATAAGGTAAGAAGCAAGCAAGATCATGGAGGTCTTAAATGGTCTTTATATTTCAGCTTCCAAGCAATGTCAATTTTCCTCTTTTTCTTTAAAACATTGTTCTAAAGAAAACTGCATTTAAAAAATAGTATTGATGGAAGAAAAGAAATTACAGAAAGGCTATATCACAATTTGAAGCCCAGTGGAAAGGTAAAGTGACCTTGCTGCTGCTGCTAAGTCGCTTCAGTCGTGTCTGACTCTGTGCGACCCCATAGATGGCAGCCCATCAGGCTCCCACGGCCCTTAGGAACTTTTCAATATTTCTTTTCTTTCTTTCTTTCTCTTACTAATTGCCTGAAGGAAAGCAAGCCATCATCTTTCATGGAGAGGAAAGTGGGGTGAAAGGGGAGGAAAAGAGGAAAGAAGAATGAAAGGGGTAAGGAATAGAAGGAGCTCCTTGGGGATTCCCATATGCAGGGCCAGGAGCCTGCAGCCGAATTTCAGATACACTGAAGTAAATCATTTACTGCCTTTGGATTTCTTTGGCTCCTCTGTGGCCCATTATTTATGACCGAGTTCTTTGTACATAGTTATTTTTTATGATTTTGTTCCCAAACTAAGCACTTGGTACCATTGTGCCAGGACAGCCCCTCTGAAAATTGACCACTTTGTTCTGTTTAGAAAGAACTATAGATTTACAAATGCAGGAAATAAAACAGTGTCCATAAAGTAGATGTTCTGGGTCCTCTGTTCGCTTATTCTACATTTAAAATGTTTTCCCAGTCAGCCATAATCATGATTTACAGCTTTGCCCCAAGATAGAGGCCTGAGACCATCCACTGCTCTAACTCAACTGAGGATGACTCGAGTCCTCACTTCCCTTGCCTTCATATCTCCAGTGAGGACAGGAGAAGTCACGATGTTCTGTGTAAATATACGGATGTGCATTCTTGTTCTGTAGCTCGGGTTTGAAATTTTCCACTCTAGAAGACATTTACCACTTTCCCTTGCTTTTCCCAAACATGAAGTCAGTCTTAGAATAAAGCAAAGTTCGTTTAGAGACCATGAGGCTCGTTTCAATATAATTAAATTGCATACACATAGTCACACTCAGGGAGAGCTGGAACGTCAGCTTCTAATTTGCCACAAAACAAACATTGTCTCCGGTTATTTTCCAGAGCCTAGGGTGGTAACTTTAGTAATTGAAGAGGGGAATAAACAAAGTTAGCATAAAATTATAGTCTGACACAACCTTAAATTCTGCATTTTAAGATCGGGGTGAGCTCATCTGTCACGAGGCCTAAAATAAACAAGTGTCCAGGATGGAAACAATAGTGTAGTTAAAAGTCAACCACGTAAGTGACTCAAGCTTTCGAAGTACCTTCTGCCTGGGGCAAAGTGAAATTCTGAGGGATGAATCTGACAGTCTCGCTTTCAAGACAGTAACATGTTTAAACAACCACCACAAAATGGACTCACACAGACACATGTGCTTTTATTCTCTTTGTAAAATGTTGAAAAATAATTGTGTTGATAAAACATAAAAGTTATTGGGTTGTCCGGTTCTGATTTACAAGGTGAATGCCAGAGGATTTACATTTTTAGAACTTCAAATGGTTGGGAAATGGAAAGAGGAAGTGAAATGAAGTGTCTCTCTGCCCAAACTGTAACAGATCAAGGGACAAGACCCAGGAACAAATATCAAGGACTTGAAGAATCTTCACGCTTCCCCATCTCAGTAAATGGAAACTCTTGTGTTTCCAATTGCTCAGACCAAACTGTTGGGAATCTTGACTCCTTTCTTTCTCTCCTGCCTTACATCTAATCACGCTGCAAATTCCATCAGCATGGGCATCAATCAGCCTGGCCCTAGTGACAGTCATTGTTTGCCAGTTTCGTTATCATAGTAGATTGTTTATTGGCCTCCTGTTCCCACCATTGCCCCTTTGTATTCTCTTTTCACCCCAGCAGCTGAATGATACCATTAGAATTTAAGCCAAACCATAACAATGACTATCCATCTCTCTGACAGTAAAGCCTAGCGGGTCTATAGTATCCTAAAAGCTTCCCTTGTGGCCCAGCTAGTAAAGAATTTGCCTGCAATGTGGGACACCTGGGTTTGATCCCTGGGTGGGGAAGGTCCCCTGGAGAAGGGAAAGGCTACCCACCCTAGTATTCTGGCCTGGAGAATTCCATGGACTGTATAGTCCATGTAGTCACAAAGAGTCAGACATGACTTAGTGACTAAACCACCACCATTAGGAGTTTTGGTTAAAAATAATTATTTTCATCAGTAAAGATTTTCCTGACCACCTTACTTAAAACTGAAGTTTCCTCCTTTTCTCTCAGGATTCCCCAATTCCTTTCATTATTTCTACCATAGCAGCAATTATCTCCTACAGAATACAAATTTTATTTGTTTATTACATGTTTCTTTTATCAGGGATGTTTGTTTTTTTATGGCTGTTTCCACAGTGACTATAATAGTGGCCCTTAATAAATAGTCATTTATATAATAAAAAGAACATCTTCAAATAATGTGAACTGTACCACTTATAAGAGGGCTTCCCTGCTGGCTCAGTGGTAAAGAATCCACCTGCCAAGGCAGCAGATATGTTCGGTCCCTGAGTCAGGAAGAGCCCCTGGAGGAAGGGAATGGCAACCCACTCCAATATTATTGCCTGGAGAATTCCATGCCTGGCAGGTTACCGTACATGAGGCCTCAAAGAGTTGGACATGATTGAATGATTAAACAACAACAACTGCTTATAGGACCAGCTTTGCTCTGGTTCACTATCAATATTTGGGAAACAGATATGAGGAACCTCAGGACTCGTAAATAAAAAGAGGGAAAAAGAATTCTGAAGAAACTGTGACTATTTAAAGAAGTTAAGTACCCTTGCTCCATTGGTTTTGTGGCTCCATGGGACAATCTGTTGACTCATTCCTCTCCCAGGCCCAACAGATGTCATTCTAGAATATTTAGAAGCAAATACGTAGGAAAGAGGAAACAATTTTAAAGACTGGTTTATGAGAAAGTGAAGTCGCTCAGTCATGTCCGACTCTTTGTGATCCCATGGACTGTAGTCTACCAGGCTTCTCTGTCCATGGGATTTTCCAGGCAAGAGTACTAGAGTGGGTTGCCGTTTCCTTCTCCAGGGGATCTTCCTGACCCAGGGATCGAACCAAGGTCTCCTGCATTGCAGGCAGACACTTTACCCTCTGAGCCACCAGGGAAGGCCCCATGAGCAATTAGCCAACAGCATTTCCTAAATCCATTAAGGGTCTGGCAACACTGTCCATATTTCCAAATCACAATGATATTCCCTGTAAAACACACATCTAGCATTAAAAAGTGTTAGTAATAATACTACCAATTTCATTCATACTTTCAAGTTTGATTTAAAATAACAGGTTTACTTGCCTCCAGACTAACTTCTCTAAACCCACTCTGGTTTTATGTAGGCCCTGAATTAATGAGGCCATTCTAATTTTTCAAACATAGACTAGGATTAGGATTCTCATAGTATGACCAAAGAAATGGCTTGGGCAAAAGAGACGAAGTAAGTTTTCCTTCTTGCCATTCTGAAGTGAGGCGACTCAACGGCACTGAAGACCTTCCGCTGTGGTTGTGTGGTGTCTTCAACTGACCCCGATGGATCTGTACCAATGCACACTGGTGTCCACCATTTGCTTCCAACCATCATGGACTGCTTTCTGTCCTCAGGCTTGCTTCCCTGGGGTGGTGGAAGGAATAATGAGTTAGGAGTGAAAAACAAAACTTCTAGGTAATAAATAGCCTTGGTGAATGATAAGATGAATGAATCTACCCAAGACTGTCTCTCAGAGGCTGAAATGAGTCACTTCACATTTTAAAGATATTGCAACAACAGATTCAGACGCACAGAGGATTCGTTTTCCTAACAATGCTGCCAGGTCTTATGTTTCACCGGAGAAGTTGAATCACAAAAATTAGAAAGCATCTCCTGGTTGGTACCCTAAAGAGGCATACGAAATTGCCCACTCTATTATTTTCAGAGCGAAAACACCTGACTGCACTGAGCCAAGCAGATGGTGGAAAAGGATACCTTAAGGAGTCCAAACCATTAAGGCAGGAGCAGCTTGGAAACCAGCCTGAATCCCTGTGACACCAAGAGTTCCCCAGACCTTGGAAGACTCCACAGGACATGGCATTTTTTTACTCTCCCTGAGAAATCTGATGTTTATAAGGACAGTCTCAATCTTGGTCCTTTCTGTTAAAAACGAATCAATAACTCAAAGTCAAATTGTTTTTTTTTAACTAGAAGAATTTTTTACACCCCCTGTCCATCTTCATGGCCAACAACAAAATATATAAGAACTGAAAGTGTCGATTATTAATACCTTCAAATTGTTTCTCCTCACAAGAATTATTTTTTGGTTTGGGCTGTGTAGCTTGAGCATTGGTCCACTCCCATTTTCCTTAGCTGCTTACATGGCCATGTGCATATAACATCCCCCTTTTTTAAAAACTAAACTTATTGCTGTTTTTCACTTCATCCCCTCTGTGCTTCATCAGCCTTTCTGCATACCATGCAGTGGAGTTCAGAGATCAGCATAAAAAAAAAAAAATCTCAGTTAAGAACATCTGAAGAGCTTTGCAAGGCCGTGTAAATATACAGAAACAAACTCACCTATATCAAAAGGGTGAAGAACTCCTGAACAGTAATTCAAGGTCAGTGATTTGCTTTTATCCCTTTCCAGCACTTTGCATAGCTGGCAGCTCTCCATTCTTTGGGGAGTACAGGGAAGAGAGAGTCCACAGGACTTCACAGTCTCAGCCAGAATTTCCATAATCACATCAACAGATGGAATAATAATCACCACCAAAGTCACTGCACAGTCTTTCTAATGCAAGGAAACTTCCTCCTGCTTCATTTCAAAACCATATCCACTGGCAATTTAGACACTCGGTATTCTTATTTTCTGGAAATGTTGCCAAGTTAATGTGATTCTAAAATAACTGATGAGCACAAGCCCTGCATTTGAATACAGTGCTCTGGAGGGAGCCACTGAACGCATGTAGGGAGCTTGAGTAAAGGCAAGGCTCTCGTCAGTGCTACCTGGAACCCTGTGATGTTCTTGGCCCTTAGAAGTGGTGAATGCAAGGCTAGTCACACTCAGCATGATCTCTAGGCCACCTGGGCCCTGTCTCCACAGCTGCAGTTTCAATCAGTTTCAAACTGTGCTTGCTGGTGTCCTTCCCCAGCCTCTAGGTAGTATGTTCTCTCTATGGTCTTGATTATCCCAAAGGGAAAAGCCAGTTATATGGACCATATTGTCAAGTATATCATACCAATAAAATTAGATTCATATTTTCTAGAATCTGGTCTGCTATTGTACTTAGTGTTTATTGCTAGACAACAGCTCTGAATCTTCCCAAGAAGTGCCATTTGAACAGGGTGACAAATTTAAGTTAATCATTAAAGAAACCTGAAAAGTATATCTATTATAGACATTTTAAAATTAGTTGAAATTTAAGGCTTTATTGATACATGCACTGTCTGAGAACATTTAGAAACAGACATTGGTTTCTCAAAATAATTATTCTAATTATTCATCTATGAGAGAATCTTTTATTAGTATAATGTCCAGGTCACATGTATGGACAATCTGAATAATCATGAAAGTATAATACTAATATGAATCTCTCATCTACTCTTAAGACTTCATAAGGTGTCAGAGTAATTATTACATATGTTTATATTACATAATCTCCTAAAAAGATAATGAAACCAGGGGAGAAAGAATCTATTATTTAAGCAGAAAATTTTATTGAGATCTATTGATATATGTCAAGCATTATAAAAGATTTTAAGAAGAATACAAAGAATCCTTTTTTCTCTTTGTACATTCCATCCCCTTGAAGTTTATATCATTTTACATAGGATCAGCTGTAGTCTAATTGGAAGTCTCTGAAATCTATGTTTATAATAGCAATCTCTCTTCTAAGCTTTACACCAACATTAACAACTATACTAGCTGGCATCTGTTTTTTATGGGGAAAGGGAGGTTTAAATTTGCTGGAAAAAATGCATGATGCCCAGTTAAATTTGTTCCAAACTTACGGGACAAATTCATACTTTAAAAAAAAAAAGCTAATTGTTTATCTGAAGTTCAAAGTGAGCTAGGCTTCCTGAAGTATAATTTGCTAATTCTGGCAACCCTGGGGTGGAAGCTGGGATCAGTTTTTATTCTTTCGTGTTTTGATCTTTGCATTTTCCCGTCTCCTATAACTTGGAGCAATAATCAAGCCCTAAGCATTTCCTTGTCTCAAGGATTTTTGCAGGATATACTTTCCTTGTTGAAACTCTATGAAAAGATTATCCATGATGTTTAAAAAGAAGAGGATAGAGAAGGAAGATAGAGAAGGCAGAAGAGTGACTTGAGAGAGACATTTCCCTTAGATGACAGAGATCAGAGATGGGCAGGTCTTGCATTTATAAGGAGCCAGCACATTGTTCGCAAGCACTTGTCTTACAAGGATGATAAGGCAAGACACTGAAGAGGATGATGTGGAAGAAAGGTGTGTCTACGGGGTAGTACACATGATTCCAAGGTTCCTGGCCCCACTACCCAGTCACGTGGGCCAGCAGTGAGTAGCCTAGAAGCAGTGAACATATTACACTTGAAGGTTCTGTGTGCACAAAATGATGGGTGCTTTGATGAAAACAAGTGTCAGCTGCTGACCACAAGGGGTTTTTTTTTTGATGCTTTGGCATCAAATAATATCAAGAATCTTCACACCAGGGGATTATGAGTAAATTTCCTCCTACACACCAGAACTATGGGCACTTAGAGTCTAACGCAATTGATTTAAAGGGAATAATGAAAATCAGGTATTCCACATTACATTTATAGTATCAAGTTCAGACATTTTTGTGGTAGACACTGATGGCTACTCACCCCAAACCATTTATTTTCCCAAACGTATCCTTGCTGACAGATTGCCTTCTGCTCTAAGAGCTGAACATATTAAAAATTGCTATTCCAGCTTCCTTATAAACGATGAGTATATGACCCAATTCAGGCCACTAGGACCTGGAGAGTTTCTTCTCTGATTAAAACAAACAAGTCAGACAAAAAATAAAAATCAAAACAAAAACCTATCATAAGGGAATGGAAAGATGCTCATAGGTATGATGATGTCATTGAGTCATTTGTTAGTCAACTCTGTAATGGCTATGTTTCAGAACCTTTTTGTTTTATGAGACAATAATGTTTTTAGACATGTTTAGATGGTTTTTCCATTATTTGCATCTAAAAAAACTCCCAAATGATACAACACTACTGTTACAGATTGGGTTTTCTAGAAGCAGATGTTGAAATGCAGTTTAGGTGCATAAAGTTTTACTAGGGACCAAAAACTAAGAAGGAAAGATTAAGCAACAGAAACAGGCAGAGGAAAAAGTTGAACTGGCAAGGAGATCCAAAGAAGATCATGCCCAGGTCACAAGATCATGCCCAGGTCACAAAGGCCAGAATTTTACATTCCTGCATCTCTTGGAAACTAGGTGCACGCTACTCCAGAAGGGATGTAACCTCAAGCAAAGGAGTTCTGTGAAGCTAAGGCAAATCTGATGGTGAAGACAGGTGGATGCTGACTTCCAACCAGGTGCCCTGCTGCTAACCATCAAGCCTTTCCTTGATCTGAGTATCTTCATTTCCACAACAACTATATGCACACATCTATATATATATGTGAACACAGAAGTACATACATACATGTATATGTGTGTATACATATATATATATGTATATATAAAAACTGTTAAATCAATCTCTATTCTAATACCTCAAATTCGCTGTGATCAAAATTAAAGATGACCCTACTCCCATGTCAATAAGCTAGGGCTGACATCTCAAATTGTCTTTAATATATCTTAACTCCCCTCCTCCATCCAGTCAATGCATAAGCCTAGTGAGTAGTGTCTTGCTTTGGGCTGTCCCCCCACCATTCCCATTAATGTTAGTGAAATTCAAGTCTCACTGTGCTTCAACTAAGGCTAAAGCCATTTTTTTCTCCAAACCCTTACACTTCTCCAAAGTAAAACTACCAACTTGTTTTTCCTAAAGCCAAGTTCTGATCGTCTCGTTGCTCCTCATAGAAGCTTTGACAGCTCTCCTTTAACTGTCAAATTTTTTAAATTTCTTGTTTTCCATTTTAGTCTTTTTAGGGTCCTCCCTTTAGCTTATCATTTAAGAAAAACAGTGAGTTGATTAGTGATTCCAATGTGATGCATTCTATTTCTAACATTTCTGCCTTTCTTTTATCGATGCCATTTTAGAAATCTTTTCTTTAACCTGCAGTTACGCCTTCTCAAATTTTATCAGAGGGCAACCTGACCTGTCAGACCCACTGGGCAGTTTGCCACACCAAGACTTACTGGCTGAATGTCAGTCCTAATCTTGGTATATGACATATCCTGCCTTTTATTATGTTTGTGGGGCTGACTTACAAATAGGCAAATAAGTATCTGCTTAAGGCACCAGAAAAATCAGGACACAGCATATTGAGTTTGCACGTCCCCATGATCTACACATCTGTTCTGCATTTAGGCCAAAAGAGTCCTAGCACCAGCATACACTACTCCTATACCACTATAATCTGGAGCTCAGCTTAGCAACTTCTTCCTGACACAGGCTTCAAATATATACCATGTGCTTCTCACTTGATGTCTTGAGTTTTCCTGTTATAGACATGAGATGCTGTGGAAACTCCTCTTTGCCCACACACAGATCCCATGGGGCAGACTTGAAGCACTGAAAGAAGACAGGCAAAGCTGTAGACTCACCATGGACCTGACAAGTTGCACTTCCCTCACCAAGGCTGATCCAACTCCTGCTCCCGCTGAATGATCAACCTGTGGGCAGTGTATATCAACATTAAGCCCTCAACAGGCTTCATTCCTCAGGGAGACTGGTTAGCCACTCGGTGGCAGGTCAACTATCTCCACTTCGGGAAGAGCAGCAGAGCATTCCTACTGAATGTTGACTTTCAGTCCCCATCTGCAGTGTGTCTCACTGCACCATCGTTCAAGTGCTAACAGAATGCCTACTCTGTGAAAATAGTATCCTACATGACATCTTTGTACCAGTTCTAAAGTGAAGGACATACAACCATGGGCTCCTGACTATAACATCCATTTACTTATTAGGCTTCGCCGGTGTCTCAGACTGTAAATAATCTCTCTGCAATGCAGGAGACCCGGGTTTGATCCTTGGGTTGGGAAGATCCCGTGAAGAAAGAAATGGCTTCCACTCCAGTATTTTGGTCTGGAGAATTCCATGGACAGAGGAGCTTGGCGGGCTACAGTCCATGGGGCCACAAAGAGTGGGATAAAACTGAGCAACTAATGCTTTCACTTACCTATCATGAACCCCATAATCCAGGAATAGCCAGCCCGATCAAAGGTGTAAAGGTCTTCTGAGGGCTCAGCTGAGGTGCCAAGTTGAGGCCAGCACCCTGTGGGGCTGGGGGGAGGTGTTTTTTGGGTGCACAATCATGTACTAAAGGGAGGAGGACAAGGGAACACAATATAGGTTACACTAAACTTGAGATTGCAGGTATCATCTGGCTTCTTTTTAAACAAAGAAAGGGGTTACTTTCCTGGGGGTAGGGGGTGGGGAGGGTAATGAAGCCTGACTTGATTGCTACACAGCAAAGACAGGGAGGAATATTTTGATGCAGGGGACTAACCGTGGTGTCTTTTGGCACTCCTATGTCAAATGTAATTGAGGAAATGTAACAACCACACCCTGATAAGGGCAACTATAGGCTCAAACCTCTTGGGAATGAAGATCTGGGTGAGCAGTTCAGGTGAGTGAGAGTGTTAGCTGAGAGTGAGAGAAATCTAAAGTGGGGGATAGTGAAGGGAGGCGAGGAGTATCACTAATAGGCTGGAACCTATTGTAGCAGTGGTTCTGAAGCCTGCCTTGCCAATCCCTTTTAAGGTTTTTTGGAAATTTAAAATGTTTGGGCACCTTGATGAATCAGACTTGTACTTCTATATGAGGAAGAAATGAGAGGACTATCTTAGACAAGACAAGGATCTTGTTAGGAATGAATGGATCTGAAAAGGAGTTCTTTGTTTATATGACACCCCAGGTTCGTGCACTGGCTTTGCTTTGGGGTCAGCGTAGGCCTCAGTAACAGCTTACATGATTCCAGTGTAATCTGCCAGATTACTTCTGCCGCCACGAGCACCACCACAGATCTATAACCTGTCTTACAGACAGCTCCACATTACACCTGTTTGCTCATAATCCAAGGTTCAGTGGTTCCTGGCTCCCTCCATGTATCCCTAATACTACTGTGGTATGAGATGGCTCAGCACCCACTTGGCATCCATACATATGCAACCCAGAAGTTTGGGAAGTAGATGTTTCATAGGGAAATTTGTATCAGTGGAAGCTGGGACTCAACAGATAGATTTTTCTCACTTCCTCCTCGACCATCATGGACCATTTGCAATTGCAATGACTATATATGGTCTCTAAGAAAACATTCTGAATGACAGTGCAATCAGATCTCCAAGAAACTGTGGTCTAGTAGGAAATGATGTCTCTTATATTTGTTCTTCCGCCTCAACTTCTGTACTCCCCAAAAGAACATTAGTGCAGAAGTGTTTGCTTTTGTCTGTAATTTCAAGGGAAGCTGGACTATTACACAGGTATATAAAAACAATAAAAATTTTCATTTTAATGATTTCATAGTTGACACATATATACTATATATATAATTATATATAAATGTGTTGAATTTATATATAAACATTATATATATTTATAATATAAATATATATTATAAATATATATAATTCTCTCCTTAGTTTCTTAAATTATCTTCTTAATTTTTGGCCACACTGCCCAGCATGTGGGATATTAATTCCTAGACCAGGGGTAGAAGCAATGCCCTCTGCAGTAGAAGCATGGAGTCTTAACCCACTGGACAGCCATGTAAGTTCCTATATATGGTTTTTAATTGGTGTTGTCATCATAGAAAAAGTGAAACTAATTTGGATTTCCTTCAGTTACTTTATGCCTTTGTGCTTTATTTTGGATAAGATTGGGCCTTATAACTTTTTCATAGCTAATGATATGTAATGGTCTTAATAGACTTCATTATTTCAATTTACTTGGCGTCTTCTTAACTAGGCTAATTTGTGAGAAAAGAGGTACCTCTTGTTGTCATCATCTTTGTATCCCTCACTGAGGCTACCTTAATACTGTTAAAATTATAGGTACTTAAAATATATGTCTAAACTCCCCTTCCTCTGGGATGCTCTGGAGATAATGAGTCATGGAGCAAAGGAGGAACAAAGAATAAATGAATAAATCTTAGGTAAAGATGAGCCTGGGAAACAAAGGCTAGTGCTTATTTCGAGGAACAGGTGCTCATTGGAGCAATCAAAGAAAGTACAGTACTATTAAAAAAAAAAGTAATCAAAAACAGATAACTAGGGAAATAGAGAATTTGGAAGACGAGACTTAAATATTAAGCAGGTGCAAAAGAAACTAGGGGTGAGGAGTGTTTACTGCCAAAGAGAAAAAGAAGGGACTAATTGCATTTTTAAAATGTGTTTATTTATTGTTTGGCAGTGCCTACTCTTAGTTGCAACATGCAGGATCTAGTTCCCCGGTCAGGGAGCAAAGCAGTGTTGCCTGCATTGGGAGCTCAAAGCCTTAGGTACTGAGCCACCAGGAAAGCTCCCTAACCATGTTTTTAAAGAATGGAAGATCCAATTTTCTTTTCTCTGAGAACTTATACTCCCATTGGGAAAAACAAGAAGTAAACATGAGAAGTAGTTGAGTGAGGCTGAAGACCATAGAAGTGTACAAATAACTGATTATGTAGAAGCACTTTTGGATTTCAGAGATGGTAAAACTTAATGACTGTTAAGTGCTGAAAGGAATTTACACTGAATGATAATTGTGCTTCATCTTAGGGAAATAAAGACATCTTGGTAGACCCAGATATTCTACTCAGATGAACTTATCTAACAGAAATACATAATTATGTTCATCAAAAACACGTACGAGAATGCTTTTAGAAGGACTACATAAAATCGCCCTGGAAAAACCATAAACATCATATCTAGTAGAATGAATGAATGAAAATTAATTGTGGTATATTCATTCAATGGAAAAAGCAACTAAATAAACAACAACTGTAAGCAATCCAATTAATATGAAGTTCAAAACCAGGCAAAAGTAATCTAGAGTGTCATTAGTCGGGAAACTGGGGACGGAAAATACTAGTAGGGGATATGAAGAGCACTTTTAGAGGCAGATAATGTTTTTATCAGGTAAAGGGGCTATATTCACTTTGTGAAAATGTATCAAGATGTATATTTATCATTTTACTGGCATATCTTATAACACATAGATTCAGATTTTTTAATCTATAAAAATCCATATATCACCAGCTGTATAAATATCTTGATCAATTTTGGCATCCCAACAGCTTTCTTATGCCCACCTCAAATTTCCCCCATTAGGTTATCACCAATCTGACTTCTGTCATCATATATGAATTCAATCTGTTTCTGATTTTCATACAGTAAATAATAAACTACTTATTCTTCTGTATCTTGATTCTTTTTTTCAATATCATGTTTGTGAGATTTAATGTTGTTGCTCACTGCCATTCTCTTGTTGCTGGATATTTTATTATATCCAATTTTAATTATGACAAATAAAGCAGATATATGTATGTATATATATATATATATGTTCCTTTTGTGGATATTAAGAACTTTTTTCTTAGCTATATATAAGAAAGTAAACTTTCTGGGTTAAATGGTATATGTATGTACAGGTTAACTATATATTTGAAACAGTTTTTTAAAAATGGTTGTACCAACTAGCACCATCACCAGTAATATATATGAGTTCCAGCTGACCACATACTTGCCACTCTCCGTGTGATCAGTCTACTTAGTTTTAGCCTTTAGGGTAATTATAAAGATATCATCTTGTGGATTTAATTTGCATTTCCATAATGAATAATCATGTTGAAGAATTTTTCATATGATTATTTGACCAATTAGATACCATACTTTGTGAACTTTCTCCAAGTCTTGTCTATTTTTTAATTTTAGGTGTTTTCTGTTTTTTCTTATTTATGTTTTTTTAAATTTCTAGATGTGAATCCATTGTCAAATAATTCATTGCAAATGTCTTCTGTTCCTGGTCTGCAACTTTGTCTTTTAATCTCTTTAAGGTACCTTTTAAAGACAGAATTTTTTATTTTAATAATGCCAATTTTACCTATAATCAGCTAATACTTTTGTAATCTATCTAAAACATCTCTCTCAACTCCATAGTCAGGAAGACAGACTCTTCTGCTTTCTTTCGGAAGGTGTTTTCTTCTTTCTTATTGAAGTCTATCATTCATTCCAAATATATTTTTTTCCCGTACAGTAGAGACAGGGGAACAGAGAACTTCATAGGTCATACTGTTTGATATCTTTCATTAAAATGAAAGTGAAAGTCGTTCAGTCATGTCTGACCCTTTGCAGCCCCCATGGACTGTAGAGTCCATGGAATTCTCCAGGTCAGAGTACTGGAGTGGGTAGCCTTTCCCTTCTCCAGGGGATCTTCCCAACCCAGGGATTGAACCCAAATCTCCCTCATTGCAGGCAGATTCTTTACCAGCTGAGCCGCCATTAGTTTTGAGAAATTTTGACCCAGAAATTTTTCAAACACTGACTGTCTCATATTCTCTTTCATATCATATATTGGATATTTACTATATTCCATATATTTTTTATACTTTCTGTACAATCTATCATTTATTTCATCTCTGTGGATCAATCTGTATACTATTGGTCAATTTTCTGGTTCACTAATCCTCCTTTCTGCTATGTATATTCTGATGTTAAATGAATCTGCAATTCGGTATTTAATATTAGATACAGAATTCCCATTTGTCTATTTTTTAATGCATTCTAGGTCTCTGCTGAAATTCTACATACTACTCTAAATTTTGAATATATTAACTATAATTATTTTAAAGTCCCTGTCTGATAAAGCTAACATCTGCATAACCCTGTAGCTCATTTATATTGTCTGTTGCTTTTCTCATGGGTTTTGCTTACTGTGTTTTTGTGTATTTTTAACATGTTTCATAACATGTTATTTCAAGCCAGAGGATTAAAAATTAAAGAATATCACAGTGTTGTGATCTTAATCTAAAAGGGTTAACATTTTCTTTTTCTTTTAGATTTATTTGGATATACTTTTGCTTTGTTTTGGTAGGCAGACAGAATACCAGCATGTCATCTTAATATCTCTGCTCTTCTTCTTTCTGGATTGTAGCTCCTCAAATCCTGCTTGCATGTGCCCCACTGTCTTCAGATTGTCACCTTTTATAGTCTAGCCTGCTCTTGTCCATAGATAGACAGTAAATCCAGCACTAGTTATTCTCTTAATTCTAGAGCTAGAACCCCTTTTACAGATGTCTGGTATTTTCAGGATAAGAAAGTAAACAGTGAAGAGCCTTCTGGAGCAGAATCACAGTCTGAGCATAAACCCAGTGTTAGAATGGATGCATTATTTGATGAAGACGTTATCAATTGAAATAGCAAGTTTGTGTTAGGTGACTTTAAGGAAACAAAAATGCCTGAATGGAACTAGATTATCAAGAATTTATTTCAGAGCTGGTAGGGGGCCATTAAATCTTTTTAAGCAAAAGTGCGATAGAATGAGTTGGGAAAGTTTACTCTATCTATTGCCTCTTACAAAAGTAAAAACATCTTAATTTTATGAAAAGGAGCTGTCAGAACAGTATAAACCTATATAATCAAAGTGATCTGACTTCTTGAAGAATAAACTTCTAAAGATACAGTTTAAACCACTTTCATGTAGCATGTAGTGTGTTTTGATTATCCATTTATCCATCGATGCACACTTGGAGTGCTTTCATCTTTTAGCTATTGTGAGTTATGCTACAGTGAACATGAATGTACATATATGTTTGAGTTTCAGTTCAATTTATTTTGTAAAATAATTTTTGATAAGTGATAAGGTTATATCTTTTTCCCCCCTCTCAAATTAAACTCACACTGCAATCACTGACATATTTAGGTTTTATTTTCATTTCACTACATTCGCTGATGTTCATCCTTACCATGGCATCCTTATGAAAAATCTAAATGCTGACCATAATAATGTAATATTACTATATGTAGTTACAATGCTACATTTTCTTTACCTTTTAAACTACTTCATTTTTCTCCTATAGCAATTTTGCTTTGAGTTTTAAATTTTTATTTTATATACCATTTTTCTATGACTCATGCCTGAAAAATTCCATGGACAGAGGAGCCTTGTGGGCTACAATCCACAGGGTTGCTAAGAGTTGGCCATGACTGAGCAACTGACCATACTTTCTTTGAAAAAACAACTAGTCACTGGCTAAGTGATTAAGACCATATAGTGTGACTGGAATTTCACAAACATTCCTGCACTATCATAAAGAATATCCTAGGAAAATGACAATGGATCAGAGAGAGGAGGGTCAGGTCTGGGAAACCAGTCTGCTCTGAAAGGGGAGCACAGGTAATCAGTTGGTTATGGACAGTCAGAAAGTCATTTTCAGGGAACACCGGATTTAGCAAAGCTCTAAAGATTTAAACCAAGCAAGACATCAGAGAGGTCTTCAGCAGAATGTCATCTACACGAAAGGACATTTGGGCGGGTCTGATAGCACATGGCCTAGGGAAAATGCTTTGGTCTCTAGAAACACTGGAGAATAAGGCAAGAAACTAGCCCCATGGAATGGGATACTGGAAAGGAACTAATCACGAAATTGGGAATGAGAGCCCAGAGAGTGATGATTTGTTGTCCGTTTCCCTGTTATATCATGAGTAAGTCACATGAGTGTAGGAAACAAAGTTAGCAAAGGTAATGAAACTTAAGTTTTTTAAGTTCCTTTTTTTTACTTCCTTTCCTTAAAACAGTATTGCTTGAAGATTTCAGAAGTAGGCTGTATCTCTAAGGGGCGTTAAAGTGACTTTGCAGTGAATGTTAAAAGACTTCAGAGACAGCTATTCAAGCACGTATGTTCCATTCCATGATATTTGTTCAATCATGTTTTTAAAGCTGTAGAATCCTAAGCTGAGATAGAATTTTTCACGTTCTCTCTTTGAGTTTGGTTCTCTGTGTAGCTGAAAAAAACTCTTAACTCCTTTTATGTGACAAGAACATGCCCCCACTACTTTATATATGTATTAAGAAAGTGTTAAGATTTAAGTAACAGCTGTGGTGACATTTTTGTAATATCTATGGATTTATTCTCTCTATATATTTTTTCCATATAAAAAGAAAAAACTATGTAATTTATTATTTAACTTATCTATTTTAAAGGCTATGAGCAGGTAGGATATTTAGAATTAGAAGTAAGAATTTAGGAGCAAAAAGTGGTAAAGAAAAGATTCAAGAAGCGGGAATGGATTGAAAACCTAATATGGGGATCATTTAGATTTTAAAAATTGTTTCATCATAAAAACAAGATTCTCTAAGGCATAAGATCCAGTATTGCTTTTAAATGAGAGAAGAACACAAGACTTGACATAAGTTACCAGAAAATTCTCAGTTGCCATCAGACATGGAATACAAAGGATACACTTAAAACCAAGAATTTAGAAATGGAAATCCATGTTGACCAAAGAAGACAATTTTAGGTAGTTTGAAAGCAATAGCAACCTCTGAGAGTTTGAATTTAGAATTATGGTTTTATAAGGAATTCATTAGACATTGTGGTAAAATTATGCTCTTGAAGAAATACTTGGAAAACTTGTTATGTTTTGCTTCAATATTTTCTAAAGTTACGTCTTATAAGTGTCTAAGAAAAATGGGACTCATTTCTATAAGCATAAGCACTCTGTCAGGATCATGAAGTAAACTTTCTTAAGACTGGTAGAAGGCAATAAAGAAGCCAGCTGAAGATAGATGGAGAGAAAACATCACAGATATTTGAACAGTCTTAGAAGCTGCCTGGCAAAGCTGCTCTTACCTGGGACAGACTATATTTTAAGCATTCTACATATTCATATTGCAACTTTTTCTATTTCCTGTAAATTTCAGGGAAGATGTAAGAGAATTAAAAAGCAAAAAGTAATTTTTGCCAAGTAATTGGCAAAAAGAGGCCAATTAGCACCTTTACTTTTCTGCTTATATTAGAAATAATTAAGAGGAAATAAAAAGTTAAACTGAGAACTATTCCAAGTCCTTTGATATCAAGTTCACAGAAAACACAAGTTGAAACTTGAGGCAACAAATTGAATCTTAATGTCCTAGGTAAAATCTTGACTTTAAGGAAACTTTCAGGTTGACTTCATGATATTCTGTTTGAGACTATAGTTAAATTAAAAAAAGAAGGCACACAGGTGAAAATTGACATGAAAGATAATCTAGTGCACCCGAACCTCCACTCAAATTCTGTTTCAACATCAAGTATAACGTTGCAGTGAAGGAAGACTTTCATGTATTTATACTGTTTAAGGGGCTTCCCTGGTGGCTCAGTGGTAACAAATCTGCCTGCAAGGCAGGAGCCACAGGAGACGTGGGTTTGATCCCTGGGTCAAGAAGATCCCCTGGAGGAGGACATGGCAACCCATTCAAGTATTCTTGCCTGGAGAATCCCATGGACTAAGGAGCCTGGCGGGCTACAGTCCATAGGGACACAAAGAGTTGGACACAGCTGAAATGACTGAGTACACTAACATACATACTATTTAAACTGGGGAAAAGGCTGATTATTAATGCAATTAACCTCATTCCTAAGAAATCCTAACTATTTAGACCATAAGATCACCTCTTATAAAACAGGCCGAACCTCTTAGCTACATGGAGGATAACTTAAAGGCACCAAAACTAAAATTTTAGTTTATTAAATTTCAGGGATAAATGTCTGGAAAAAACAGAATAGCAATAGCATTTGGAAGAGCAATCCTGAATTATCAAATGTGTACAGTATAGAACCTATGGTATACAGAAATCTCACTGATTTGCTGGTAATTCTGCAGAGACACCACAGATTGGGAATTGTTCAGCTCTGATTCTTTCTAGCTACTTGTGAGAAACTGGCAAGTTATTTAAGCATGTAGTCCTCCAATTTCTCATCAATAAAATGGGCATAATCATACCCACTTGCACAATTTTGTTAGAATTTAATGAAATCATCTTATAAATACTTACGCAGTGCAAGCATAGAAAGTGTTCAGTAAATGGCAGTTATTGTCTTTTACCACCAAGGATCTCATCATGCATCTGCACAAAAGCTTTTTAACAATAATAACATTAATATTTATATAGAATCCACCATTTCAGAAGGAATCTGGTATCTGTTACCTGATGGATTCCCAGATTCAACTCAGCACAAGCAGAATTTCACTGCAGCATTTCCACCCCGTGGAGGCAGTCCTCTATCCAGAAACAAGGCTTCTCTAGAACAGTCCATCTCCCTCAAGAAAGATATAATTCTCATTTTTAATTTGCTCTATAGACCCACCCATAAGAAGACTAGATTTTCATTGGTTCAAAGGCTGTTCATATATTTTCATACAAGTCGTATAGTATTAAAACTAAAATGTGCAAGAACACTTGCTTACAAATACTTCATAGTTATTTATGTTTCCCTGTCCACTTAGGAGTGATTTATATGTAACTCTTGATACATGCCCTCAGCCTCATGACACAAGGTGAGATGACCCCCACCACACACACACACACAATCAACTTTAATGCATTTTGTTTCTTCTTCCTAATCTAATTTCTGCCTTTCCTCAAACTTTTCCAACGTGCCTTCTGAAATTCTCATTTCAGGACAAATTCTTTTATATATGTATCCTTTTCATAAGGTATTCTCTGTGGTGCTGCCATATACAATTATGTTAAATTCTACTAAACATTATTTTTGAAGGCTATCAGTTGGCTGTAGCATTACCTCATCCTCATTATTTCTACACAGTTATTTGGTAGTTCTGTCTCTACTTTCATTGAATATGTTGGAATTTGGCTAATAATAGTTTTGCTTTTCAGCCCACACTCTATCAGCATCCGTAGTGCTCACTATGTCCTTTTTCATCCTTAAGGTTTGACATTCACAATGTCAGTTTTCATTTTCTTAGTAATTCTACCATTCAGCCAATCGTTTGTAGATCATGACTTTGCTTTTCCAAGCATAGGACCACTCTATAGCATCTTTTACATTACATAGAACTTAGTATGTTAGAATGTCAACTCCCTAATAGAGATAACACAATTGCCTCAGCTTTGATCAGGGAAGACCACTGGTATATCAAATTATGGCAGAGGTGAGGATGGTCAGAGTCATGTGGTGAACCTGAAGAAAGGGTCTCTGGAAGAAAGACAACTCAAATGTTATCTGCTATAGGGTCGCCTCTCTGCTTGAATCTTTTTTACATTTTTCTGTCTGTGGTCTTCAAGAAAAATCAAAATTTCTTAGAATAAAATCTAAGACCCTTTGTGATCTCTACAGCCTTGTCACTTTCTCCACTACCTGCCTTTCCTTCTCCTCTGCAATGCTAATTTCTTTTGGACAACTGAACACAGTGAGATTTCTCTTGCTTTGTGGTCTTTCTCATGTTGATTTCTACTTGGAAGGGACTTTTGATCTCCCTGCTTTGGACTGCAAGCTCTTTCCCTTCCTTCCAATCATAACTCAGGCAGGGTGTTTCAAAAAGTGAAAGTGAAAGTTGCTCAGTCTATCTGACTCTTTGTGACCCCATGGACTATAGTCCATGGAATTCTCCAGGCCAGAATACTGGAGTGGGTAGCCTTTCCCTTCTCCAAGGGATCTTACCAACCCAGGATCGAACCCAGGTCTCCCACATTGCAGACAGATTCTTTACCAGCTGAGCCACAGGGAAGCCCAAGAATACTGGAGTGGGTAGCTTATCCCTTCTCCAGTGGATCTTCCTGACCCAGGAATTGACCAGGGTCTCCTGCATTGCAGGTGAATTCTTTACCAACTGAGTTATCAGGGAAACTTGGCAGGGGGTCTTTTGAAAGTTTTTAATAAATACCTCTTCCCCTACCTCCTCTCTGGCAGAAGTAACTTTTCCCTGGCACCCTCAGCACTTTATGCAACCTTATATCATATCCCACAATATTATAGCTTCTGATTTCTTTTCTCTCTCTTGTACTGTGTCTCTCTCTCTACTCAAGGAAGTGGGGCCCTTGTTTTTTGTAATTCTCTCTGTAGCATCTGTATCTGGCAAAGTACCCAGCATCTATTATATGCTCACTAAATGTTTGTTGAAAGGGAGGGAGTGGAATGATTCATGACAGACTCAACATCAATCAGTGGAAATTGCTACTATCTGGCATAATTTTATGTGAATTGGAATTAGGAAACTATAATATTAGCATAACAGACAGCTATGTAGTGATCCTTTTTAAACTGTTCACATAGTGTATAATAAAAATAACTGCTTTATTTCCTAGCCAAAGTCTACTCTGAACTGCCCTTCAAGATTCATGACTTAAATAGCCCAACAGCATAGCTCAGGGAGGCAGGGCCAATAAATCAAATATCTTCTCACTTAATTACTGTCTTTGAAAATGTAATGATGCCTGTTAGACACCAAAACATACTTAACAAACAGTTGCATTTGTGACTTATCATCAAAATTGAATTTTTTAAGAATGTATTCTGTGATTACTAAGGATTGGACCAAGAGTATAAAGTTACTTCAAACATTATATTAGTATATAACAAAATAAACATGCATGAGCTTTACCCAAGAACATTTTAGAGAACAAAACCAGTAGTTCTAATGCCATGTTTTAAACAAACTTTTAAAAACTTGACATTGACAGATATAAATATGTAACAATAGTTTTTAAACCTATCAACGCAGAAGAATTCTCTCTTAGAGTTTTGAGAAAAAAAAGGAGTTTTGTAGCAATATCTTTCTCAACTCACTGAATCATCATCCTGTTTTACTAGCAACCTAAATCCCTGACCTCCTATTGGGAACCTGGCATGTCTTCCTCTTCCAGTCTATTCCAGTTGCATGATATTTCAAGCACTCATTGTTCCTATTTGGAATACAGTTCATGCTCTATCTCTATGGCTGTGTCATTCTAGTACTGTCTAGACTGTGACTAATCTCGCCATGGTCCTTTGAGAACCATCATAACCATCAATTCAATACCCAAGTTTTAGTTCACTAGCATTAAGCTTGTATCAGCACCACTCAGAGGGTGACTGATTGCAGCTTTTGATCATTTTATTTCAAGCGGACTTCTCAAGTGCTGTTTGGGTCACCTCATTCATCTCTTAAACTAACTGGCATAGTCCATCTATTATTGCTACTATCTTACTTATGTTTTTCTGGTTTTTTTTTTCTTTAATGTCATGCAAAATGTCACAACCTGAGGGATGTCTGCCAAAAAAAGGACTTAAGGAGCATCATGAGAATCCCATAATTGCCCAGTGAGATTTGACTTGGCAGGCTATGGGTGTAGCCATGGGTGCCAAGACACAATAACCCGTTCATTCTCCAGTGCTGACTCACCTGTGAAAAGCCTGCATCATGGGGGGCTGCCACCATAGGGGACCTGAGCATTTGCATAACCACATCCTCCTCCAGCTGATGTATACCGATCCTGACAGTAACCCAGCAAAGGTAAAGCAAATGTTCAGCCCAAAGGCAAATAAGGGGGGAGGAGGTGCAGAGCAAGAAGGAAAGACAATTCCCTGAACTCAGACATCATGCTAGCCAGGCACCTTGGGTTCTGCTTTGTTACGCTGTCATTTTCCCAGCCACCAAATCTGGGCGGTGTTTCTGCACTTTCTTCAGTGCCAACAGGTGAGCAAGATGAGTTAAAGGTTCAGCTCTTTTTCCGACTCAGTATGTAAGTAAATAGATAGATAACAAAAACATAAACCAAATGACAGATATATGTAGCTATATCTGTCCCCATGCTTTGAATGGAAAATACTCAAGATAATATACTAAATATTTTCATATTTCTGTGTGTATTTACAAGTAATAATGGCAATTGTTTCAAATAAAAATGTTAAGAAGAAGCTACAATTTTCAGGATTAAAACTCTATATAAAGATAAAATCTGGTAAGCAGAATTCTACCTTTTTACTGGCGGTATCATTTCACAGATATTGTAGATGGCGAGTTGTGAGTGCTACAGGGATAAGCATAGGAAGCACCTTGGCAGTCCCAGAAGAGATGATTCCTGAGGAGAGAACTGGGGTAGGAGTCAACGTGGATGTGGCATTCTCAGTTGACCTTGATGGATGGCTTGCATCTAAATGGAAGAAACTGCCAGCTTTCACCCTTTGTTAGCTATAAGCATTGGTAATTCCTTCCAAAGTCTCCATACTATGTACTTTCTGAGATTATCCTGACTAAATGTGAACAAATATTGAGTACAATTTCCAGCAGAAAGTGGGATGTGGCATTGGTCTTGTTGCTTTGGGCAAGATTGCTTGGAGTGAGTTGTGAGTTCCTGTAAAATTATTAAGCATTCTGAAGAAGCCTTCTCTCAACTCTGTAACCTGATCCTATAACAAGACTTTTATCTTGATCTTCTGTTTTGTAATTCATCTCCACAGACAAATTTTGAATACCTTCCTGAATCCGAATTACCTTGTCTAGGAATCAGATGCTTTATATAATTTTTGTTGCAATTTTCAACCAGAAGCTTTGCCCCTTTCCTTGAACTCACACTTGTTGGAAGAATTCTACTCCAAATAGATTAGCAACTGTCATAATGCCTAGCTCTGAGCATCACCACTGTAAAGACACTTGTCTATCTTGCAATAGACAAATAGCCGCTTAGAGATGTCCAAATTCTAGCCACTGGAATCTTTGAATATTTTTTTTTTTACATAGCAAGGGAGAATTAATGTTGAACATGTAATTAAAGTTGTAATTATCTAGCCTTGAGATGAGGAGATTATCCCGGATTATCCAGGGAGACTCAGTGTAGTTATAAAGGTCCTAGTAAGTGAAAGGAGGAAGAAGAGAGTCGGTGTCAGAGTGATGCAACATGAGAAAGACTTGACTGTTCATTGCTGGGTTTGAAGATAGAAAGAAGTCACAAGCCAAGGAATGCAAGTGGCCTCTAAAAGCTGGGGAAAGCAAGGAAATAAATTTCAGCCTAGAGTCTCAGAGGAATGCAGCTGCACTGTCACCTTGATCTTAGCCCAATGAAAACCACTTCAGAATTCTGACCTCAAAAACTAGAAGACAGTATATTTCCATTATTTTAATTCATCATGCATGTAGTTGATTTGCCACAATAGTAACTGGAAAAAAATATCCTTCCCTTCCACAGAACAGCTTGCATCGAGTACGAGTTATCATGTCCTTTTGGTTTCCTCAAATTGAGGGAAAATACAGTTTGTGGGTAATACCACGGGCTTCGGAATTCAACAAAGTAAAGGGCAAAATTCTGTTTCATTAATTACTGACTATATGGCTGCTAATAAATGATTTGATTTCTCTGTGCTCATTTTCATTAAGCGTTTAATGAGGATAATACTCTTCTCATCAGGTTGGTCTGAGGATTGATTAAAATAAAGTATGTAAAGTACCTTACTTAGTGCATGAATTATTATGAATAATATTCATAATGTTATGAATTATTCAGTATATCTCCATGCCTTTGGTTCCAAAAGGAAGCTCTCCTGTCAGGTTAGTGTAGCGATATTAAGTTCATATGAGTAGAAAACTAGGTTGAAGCGATGTCAGAAAGTGTCTTTCCTCATACACTGCTAAGGAGTTGTGATTTAATTTGGCAAGCAAGGAGTGTCGTTTAAATTTAAAATGTTTCTTGTCTCAGAAAGAGTGCAACCTATTGATATAAAGAAAAAGTGAAAAGTCATATTGAAGTCAAAATAAAGACTAAGAGTCAATATTTCAGTGCTGAAATCTGGGAAGAAGACTGTCCAATAGTGATAAAGCAGATGGATATAAACTGGAAAGCACAATCACTGGGAGACTTGTTATTCTTCTGAAAACATCTGGTTTACCGAAAAGTAGCTTTTCCTACCCCATCTCTCCCTTGTGTTTAGAAACATGTCTTAACAACTCAGCAACAATTTTGTAGATGTTGCTTTTTGACCATCTCTTCTTTTGTGTTTCATTCTATTTCCTTATTAATACCTCCTGCCTCTTTGGGGGAAAAAATCCACTTGTCAAGAAGTAAATGAAGGGTAAACTAGTGGTGCTCCATTTGAACATGGGAGATATAAGTCTCCCAATTAAATCACCATAGGTAGTGACAGAAAGAGGATTCACTTTTAGAAGAGCAAATATCATGTACAAAAATGAATTACAGGTTTTCATGTCTTCACTGTTTTAAAGTGTCAGGGAGCTAAACACTGTGGATTAGAAAAAAAAAAAATCTAGGCAAATAGAATCACACTTAGAAGAAAATTTGATGCTGTAATAAGTTTAACTGTGTCCTGCAAAATATTTATTGAAGCCCTAAACCCCAGTACCTCAGAATGTGACCTTATTTGCCACAACCTTAATAGAGTTGTTGTAGATATAGTTAGTTAAGTTAATACAAGGTCATATTGAGATAGAGTGGACACCAAATCTAATATGACTTCTGTCCTGTTAGGAAAAGAGACATGTACAGCAAAATTAACTGAAGGAAGCAGTCAGGCAAAGAGGTTAATCCAGACTAGCACCCTACAGGGAAATTTAGAAGATAAATGATATGTGTCCCACCTTATGGAAAGGGGGCTGGCTTTTTGTATCCCCAAATAAGATCCTATGCTTTTCTGGGTGAGCCAAAGGTGATCTGAGGAGAAGGGGGCAGTGGTTAGCTATTAGCAGCCAATACTCATAGCACCTGGGAAATCGGTACAAGGTCTAGTAAAGGGAAGCTGGGAAGGACACCAAAGGAATCTACTACAATGAATACAAGGATAGAGATTGGAAATTGAACCTGACAATCATTGGCATTCTTTTAAAAGCTACTAGGAAAATTGGGAAGGAAGTAAAAAGCAAAGACAAAGCAATAAAAATAATCCTCATTTTTATTATTAAAACCTACACAGAGCACAATTTTAAATGGCTAACTAAATTCCAAATAAACCATTTCAAAATGAGGTCCAACTAAAATATTCTAGTAAAATTTTAAATATATAAGACAAATATAATCCCCAACTCCTGCTGCTACTGCTGCTAAGTCGCTTCAGTCGTGTCTGACTCTTAGCAACCTCATGGACTGCAGCCCACCAGGCTCCTCCATCCATCGGATTTTCCAGGCAAGAGTACTGGAGTGGGGTGCCATTGCCTTCTCCGCCACGACTCCTTAGGGAAAAGATAAAAGATTCTATTTCCCCACAAGTGAATAGAAATCAAACTAATCTTAGAATTCTAAAAAGCATCCCTTATCAGAAGACAATTGGAACATCTATAGTATCAGAGATTTTTTGGAAAGAGTTTTCTTATCTAATTAAACACAGAAATCTTTTATACACTGTGATATAATCTAACACATTCAAGAGCTTAGAAAATATAACATGTAAGTCACATGTATTACTTAGATGCTTTGGGTTGCAAGTAATGTCAACAACAACTGCAGTGAAAAATGCACAGTGGCTTGGAAATTATAATAATAAAGTACCCAGAAGTGTGATAGCTCTTAGACTGGATAATTCAGTGCCTCAGTAACATCCAGGACTCAAATCCTTTCCATTATTTTCTCTGACCATCTTATTTTATTTTCAGTCTAACTTTCATCTTAATAACAGGACTGGTGTACTAGGTAAAAAAGACAAGAGATTATTGCTCCCTGTGCAGCTATTATGGGCACAGAATCATTTCCCAGAGCATGCTTACTCACATTTTGTTGACCAGAATTAAGTCATGTTCCACTTTGTTCTCTCATCATAATCAGTTATGTGTGAAGGGAACATGATTGCCATGATTTACTTAAACCAAGAAGGATGGATGTCTATAAAATCACGTATTAAAAAATAAAAGATAGGGAGACATAGAAAGGATGCAAGTAGGCAACCACCAATCTCTGATGGATTATTTTTCTTGAAAAAAGAAATGTATGCAGTGTTCCTTTTACTGAACAAGAGATGAATCATTTAAAAATCTCAAAAACTGTAAAGGTGTCAGAAAAACTGAAAGTTCCTTCCCTATTCGCTCTGAACCTAAAGTAGGTTATTTAGTTTGGTTATACCCTGACAAAAAGATGCTTATTTAGTTGTTGCTGTTTTTCTTTTCCTATATAACAGATGTTTATTGAGCCTATAATATGCTTGACATTATATTAGGTGCTGGAAACAAAGCAATAAGCAGAGACAAGCTTACTGTTTTGATAGATAATTCAACCTGTTAATGAAGGAGAGATCCTTGTTCTAGGTTATGGGGATGGCTGAATGCAAGGCACTGATGCTGATGAGATGAGACCATCAGCAGATGAGATCAACAGTGGATTCTAGTCACAAAGCTCACAGCCTGGGAGAAGAAGACACCAAACGTTATGGAGGACCACCCAGGGATTGCCCTCCACCACAGAGTGAACAAGCAGGGTTGGAGAAAGCAAGTTTTGTAGTAAACAGAATCATGCAACGCCCTCTTATTCTTGCGGAAGAATGTAATTGTCTAGTTAGAATAATTCCATGGACTGTCAGGGAACTGAAGCCCAGCATCAGGGAAAAGCAGGCACTGAGCTTGGTTGCTGGGAAAAACAAGGCTGTTGGCTGGGGGCAGGAGTCTCATCTGCAGGAGCACATGGAAATGTGAGCTCGAGGTTGGGTCATCAGAGGCCCTCCCGCTTTCAGATGGCAAGGCAGTTCACAATATTAATTTTAGGTCTCAGACTACATTTACTCTCATATATAAAATTTTCCTGCGCTATAGGTGTCACACCACAATTGTACGCAGTTATGTCTAGACTCCATGTTCTAGTTAAAAACTGGTTTTTTGTTTATTTTTCTTGAGATGTTTTGTTTCTCAAATCTGTTGATTGGTATTGCCCATCACATCTAGAAACTTCTCAGCTGTTATTTTGTTAAGTAGTACTTCTGTCTCTTTCTCTCTCACCTCTCCCAGTGGGATTCCAATTCTAGCTAAGGTAGGTTTTACTTTTTCAACAATTTATGTCTTCTACTCTATCTTTTTGTTTTGCTTGCTTTTTTTTTTTTTTTTTGGATTCATCACTTTTGACTCTCTTAACTAAGTCATTTGTCTTAGACTTCCTTGCAATTCACTAATTCCTTCTTCAACTGTGTTTTCTTTCCACAGTATCCTTAAAACTGTGTTTTAATTACCATGAAAGTCATCCACTGATCTTTTTTTTATTGAAGTATAGTTGATTTATAACATTGCATTAATTTCTGCTGTACAGCAAAGTGATTCAGTTATACACATGTACATTCTTTTTCATATTCTTTCTCATTATGATTAATCACAACATATTGAATACAGATGACCATTATATCTACTACTGTGGGCAGGAATCCCTTAGAAGAAATGGAGTAGCCTTCATAGTCAACAAAAGAGTCCAAAATGCAGTACTTGGATGCAATCTCAAAAACAACAGAATGATCTCTGCTCATTTCCAAGGCAAACCACTCAATACCATGGTAATCAAAGTCTGCCCCAACCAGTAATGCTGAAGAAGCTGAAGTTGAACAGTTCTATGAAGACCTACAAGACCTTTTAGAACTAACACCCAAAAAAGATGTCCTTTTCATTATAGGGGACTGGAATGCAAAAGTAGGAAGTCAAGAAACACCTTGAATAACAGGCAAATTTGGCCTTGGAGTACAGAATGAAGCAGGGCAAAGGCTAATAGAGTTTTTATCAAGAGAACGCACTGGTCATAGCAAATACCCTCTTCCAACAACACAAAGGAGACTATACATGGACATTACCAGATGGACAACACTGAAATCAGATTGATTATATTCTTTGAAGCCAAAGATGGAAAAGCTCTATACAGTCAGCAAAAACAAGACCAGGAGCTGACTGTGGCTCAGATCATGAACTCATTATTGCCAAATTTAGATTTAATTGAAGAAAGTGGGGAAAACCACTAGATCATTCAGGAATGACCTATATCAAATCCGTTATGATTATACAGTGGAAGTGAGAAATAGATTTAAGGGACTGGATCCGATAGAGTGCCTGATGAACTACGGATGGAGGTTTGTGATATTGTACAGGGGACAGGGAACAAGACCATCCCCAAGAAAAAGAAATGCAAAAAAGCAAAATGACTGTTTGAGGAGGCCTTACAAATAGCTGTGAAAAGAAGAGAGGCGAAAAGAAAAGGAGAAAAGTAAAGATATACCCATTTGAATGCAGAGTTCCAATGAATAGCAAGGAGAGATAAGAAAGGTTTCCTCAGTGATCAGTGCAAAAAATAGAGGAGAATAATAGAATGGGAAAGACTAGGGATCTCTTCAAGAAAATTAGAGATACCAAGGGAACATTTCATGCAAAGATGGGCTCAATAAAGGACAGAAATGGTATGGACCTAACAGAAGCAGAAGATATTAAGAGGTGGAAAGAATACACAGAAGAACTGTACAAAAAAAGATCTTCATGACCCAGATAATCACGATGGTATGATCACTCACCTAGAGCCAGACATCCTGGAACGTGAAGTCAAGTGGGCCTTAGGAAGCATCACTATGAACAAAGCTAGTGGATGTGATTGAATTCCAGTAGAGCTATTTCAAATCCTGAAAGATGATGCTGTGAAAGTGCTGCACTCAATATGCCAGCAAATTTGGGAAAACTCAGCAGTGGCCACAGGACTGGAAAAGGTCAGTTTTCAATCCAATCCCAAAGAAAGGCAATGCCAAAGAATGCTCAAACTAACCATAAAATTTCATTCATCTCACACGCTAGTAAAGTAATGCTCAAAATTCTCCAAGCCAGACTCCAGCAATCCATGAACTGTGAATATCCTGATGTTCAAGCTGGGGTTTTAGAAAAGGCAGAGGAACCAGAGATCAAATTGCCAACATCTGCTGGATCATAGAAAAAGCAAGAGATTCCAGAAAAACATCTATTTCTGCTTTATTGACTATGGCAAAGACTTTGACTGTGTGGATCACAATAAACTGTGGAAAATTCTTCAAGAGATGGGAATACCAGACCACTTGACTTGCATGCAGGTCAGGAAGCAATAGTTAGAACTGGACATGGAACAACAGACTGGCTCCAAATTGGGAAAGGAGTACATCAAGGCTGTAGATTGTCACCCTGCTTATTTAACTTATATGCAGAGTACATCATGAGAAACACTGGGCTGGATGAAGCACAAGCTGGAATCAAGATTGCTGGGTGAAATATCAATAACCTCAGGTAGGCAGATGAGATCACCCTTATGGCAGAAAGTGAAGAACTAAAGAGCCTCTTGATGAAAGTGAAAGAGGAGAGTGAAAAAGTTGGCTTAAAGCTTAACATTCAAAAAAACTAATATCATGGCATCTGGTCTCATCACTTCATGGCAATTAGATGGGGAAATAGTGGAAACAGTGGCTGACTTTATTTTGGGGGGCTCCAAAATCAATGCAGATAGTGACTGCAGCCATGAAATTAAAAGACACTTACTCCTTGGAAGGAAAGTTTTCACCAACCTAGACAGCATATTAAAAAGCAGAGACATTACCTTGCCAACAAAGGTCCATCTCTTCAAAACTATGGTTTTTCCAGTGGTCATGTATGGATGTGAGAGTTGGACTATAAAGCAAGCTGAGTGCTGAAGAATTGATGCTTTTGAACTGTGGTGTTGGAGAAGAGTCTTGAGAGTCCTTTGGACTGCAAGGAGATCCAACCAGTCCATCCTAATGGAGACCAGTCCTGGGTGTTCATTGGAAGAACTGATGCTGAAGCTGAAACTCTAATTCTTTGGCCACCTGATTCGAAGAGCTGACTCATTTGAAAAGACCCTGATGCTGGGAAAGATTGAGGGCAGGAGGAGAAGGGGACGACAGAGAATGAGATGGTTGGATGGCATCACTGACTCAATGGACATGAGTTTGGGTAAACTCCGAGAGTTGGTGATGGACAGGGAGGCCTGGCGTGCTACAGTCCACGCAGTCACAAAGAGTAGAACACGACTGAGAGACTGAACTGAACTGAGCTGAACTGATTGAGCACAGTTCCCCATGCTCTACAGTAGGACCTCACTGTTTAAGTATTCTGTATGTAATATGTAGTTTGCATCCACTAACCTCAGGTATCATCTTTTCAATTCTACAAGCTTTAGTCAGTTCTTTTTTTAAACTCACTATGCCATCTTATATTTTGTGTATGCTGCAGACATTTTCAAGCTCTTTGTTTTTAAAATAAGAAGCATAATTGTTTTATATTCTGTGTCAGATAATTTTAATAGCTGAAGTGCTTGTTAACATTGTTATTGCCTGGTTTCTTTGGTTCTCACTCACAGTGGATGTCTTGTTTCTCCATGTGTTTTATTATCCTTGACAGCAAATTATTTGGGAAATTATTTGGAGGCATAATTTGAGGCTGAGGATGATTATACATCCCTCTAGAGAGGATCTTTGTGGCTTTTGCTAGGCCTTTGGGAGGGTACCAAATCAGAACCAACTTTATGTCTTAATTTCATGTTTATAGTCACCAAATGACCCTAGTAACCTGGAACACAGGCTAGTTCATTTCCGGTTCACTGTACTAAGAGGAATAGCCCTACTCTGTCTCATCTCAAGGTGAGTATACAGGGGCAGTTTCAAAATCCTTATCTTAGTGAACCCTGGGCTTTTTTCTCTTCTTATTTATTCTCCTAGAACCCTACCAAGCTGTTAAAACTGTAGTTCAGTTTCACAGTTGCTATTTCTAATTTGATAAGTAACCTTCAGAGCAAAACAGATTTGAGTTCTAGGCTTTCCTCTCCAGTTTCTTGCCTTCTCCTAGGCTTCGGCTGAGTAAATTTTCTAGATTTCAGATGGTCAAACATAACTGTTAGGTTAGTTATAGACACTCTTAGATTTTGTTTGTTTGTACTCAGCGGTTTTTTGTTGTTGTTGTTTGCTTTTGCTTTCATTTTGACATTTCCTCTAGCTGGTCTTTTAGCTGCTCCCAGTAAAACTGGGCCTCTCTCGTGGTGTCTTGGCTGTTTCTCCAGGCATGCATTTTTAGGGCTGCCTCGATTGCTCAGTGGGTAAATAATCCACCTACAATACTGGAGACAAAGGAGATGTGGGTTCGATCCTTGGGTTGGGAAGATACCCTGGAGGAGGAAACGGCAGCTCATTCCAGTATTCTTGCCTGAAAAAAAAAAAAAAAAAAGGACACAGACAGAGGAGCCTGGTAGGCTACAGTCCAAAAGGTAACAAACAGTCAGACATGACTGAGTGACTAAGCACCATCCAACCATACGCTATAAACAGTATTCGCTGGATTCCTAAATTGAAGGATTTGACTCTAATTATTCAGTTCACCATTAGCAAGATGAAATCTCTTTAACACCATAGTTGACAAAGATTTCTCCTATATTTGAAAAAATTTAAATAATTGCTAGTTTTACTGTGGTTCGGCCCTTCTCCATGAAGTCCTTTATTTATATACTTAGCATATGGCTTAGGAGATTAAAACAAAAAGGTTCCTTTTTCCTTAAGAATAAAATTTGAGGGGAAAAATCTTTTATGGCCATTTATATGGCTAAGAAACTCAATACTGATTTTCAGTACCTTTGAAAAATCATACTACACTTCCAAGTATCTTTTGTCCATGTGTTTTGCTATTTAATTGGTGTGACTAAAATATATCCAGTGGTAGATAATATTTGTTGATAAACCACTACTTTCTTTGTTCTTATCTCGGAACAGTGACTATGTCTATTTAATGCTAGTTAAACCTGTATGATGATCTCAACTATAAAGAAAAAAAAGAGTAAAGATTGCTAGGGATGCATCAATATCTTACTGGTATTTATCATTTTTCTTTGCAGAGTAGAATTCTTGGTGGATATTCTTCTTTCCTTCTTTGTGGACTTTCAATATTTTTCTAACTTTCCTAACCGGTTGCATTGCTTCTATAAACAATTTTAATATGCAAGCATTGCAAGCATTGTGAACAGCTCTGTACCATGATCACCATTATGTAAGCAGAAAAAAAATTTGAAGAAAAAACTCACAAACATTACTAGTATTTAACTCTGCATGTAAGAATAATGGTGCATTTTAAAATATATATATGTTTCCTGATATTGTCTGAAAAGCATTTTATTGCCATTTTAGTGGAAAAGAATAACTAACAAACCATAAAGATTTCTGAGTACAATAATTATTCCAACTGTGCTTTAGGAATTTTCTTTTAATTTTAAAGGGCACAGGAAAGAGCTGTCTTGGAGAATTTTTTAAAAAGCTGTGATGTTGTTTTAGTTGAGAGGTACTGATTAAAAAATTACTAAATGGTTGTTTCATTTAAAAGTAAGTTCAGATATAAGAGCCACGGCAAAAACAGCTTAAGCAACACATTACATAAATCATAAGCTATTAGATTTAAGGAGAAAGAGGCATCAGAATTCTCACATGGTTTGAGGATAGGATAGCCATTTTAAAATGTAAGGGATTTGGAAGCTGAAGCAGATTGGGAAGGGTTGTCCTGAACCACACTCTGAATACCTTGCATGCTTTCAATTACCATTTCTAGGTGTGATGAGTCTGTTTACTAGACTTCTTTTGCACACAAATGTATTAGTTTTCTATGGCTGCCGTTACAAAATACCATAGTCTGGGTGGTTTAAACAACAGAAATTTATTTTCTCATATTCCGGGGGCTAAGAAGTCCAAGTTCAATGGTTTGGTTCCTCCTGAGGCCTTTCTCCTGGGCTTGCACATGGCCACCTTCTTGTTAGCAAATGTTCTCACATTGTTTTTCCTTTGTGCACAAGCATGCCTGGTATTGGGGGGGGGGGGGGTTCAAATTTCCTCTTCTAATAAGGATAGTAGTCATATTGGAACCCACTCACCCTCATGGCCTCATTTTAATTTAGTTAGCTTTTTAAAGGACCTATCTCTAAATACAGTGACATTCTGAGGTACTGTTCAGGCTTTAACATATGAATTTGGGAAGGATGTTATTCAACCCATAAAAAAGATAAATTATATTCATGCAAAAAGTTATGAATAGATATTGGTATTCCCAGCAGTATTTTGGATATATTTTAGTAAGTTTAATATATTCAAAAGAATAAAATGTAAGAGAAATTTTAAGAATAGCTTATTGGAAATTCTCATGAGTTAAACCAAGTTGCAAGAATAGAAAATGGAAAATGATAACTAACCTACAAAATCAATCTTTTGTAACATACATAGACACAGTTATACATAAAACATAAGGGAAAATAATGGCTATATCCAATTGGTGAAATTTCATGCATTTTCAAATATTCTATACTGAGACCTGTCACTTACATAATAAGGAGAAAAGTGTTTAACTTTTAAAGGGAGAGACAAACTGATTTTTATCGTATTAGTTTTCGGTTGCAATCAATAGAGAAAAACTTTCTATAATTTAGGCAAAAAGAAAGTTTACAAGAAGTTATTCTGGTGCTTAGTATTCAGTTTGTTTCTATCTTTGTTACTCTTTTTTAAAAAATATAATCTAAAATTTCTGTTATTTCCTATTTAACCAAAATCAGATGCCACTGTCAGTGACTGGACTAGGGCATCAGGACACACAAAGTTTTAATAGCTTATTGTTCACGTTTCCTTACAAGTTATTAACACTGTCATCAAGGTAGGTTTTTAAATGGCCTAAAACTTTCTGGACAAAATATTGACTACTCTTTCCAAGTTTACAAGTATTCTCTCACAATCACTTTTAAAAATCCATAGTAGTGATCTGTTTCTTACATTGTACTTGTCAAAATTATTTAATCCCCTAATGTGGTGCTTTAGAAAAATTCCCTGGAAGTCTAAATAAATCATATCTACTGGCTTTTCCTTTATTTTCTTAAAAATATCCTCCCAAGCATCTGAGATATCAGTTATGATTCATACCTATAATACTATGAAAGCAATATTCTTCTCAATGCATATAAAAACCTAATGTTACTTTCAGCTCTTCTAAGTATTAAAGTTGTTTCAGTGACTTAGAATGCCATAACATCACAGTTTAAATGGGCTATAAACTGGAATTTAGGAGGAAAACTTAAGTTTCTCAGGTCTGTTTATCCTGTGAGGTGATTATGGAAACTCACCAAAAGAGCAAACACTTTTAAAAAGTGCACTGTTAAAAGCTCATGAACAGGAGAAATGTCAAAGATAACCAAGTCCAGATGTCCAAAGATCAACTGATGTCAGCATACAGGAATCGTGCAGAAGACAGTTAATACAAAAAAGCAGCAAAACAGGAGGCTTTCCCGATGGCACTGGTGGTGAAGACTCCACCTGCCAAAGCAGGAGACACAAGAGACATGGGTTCAACCCCTGGGTTGGGAAGATCCCCTGGAGTGGGAAATGGAATGCCACTCCAGTATCCTTGCCTGAGAAACTCCATGGGCAGAGGAGCCTGGTGGGCTAGAGTTCATGAGGCCCCAAATAGACAGAGGTGAGCCACTGGGCACATGACATGGAAGAAATGACAGAACTTTCTGATACTTTCTTTATTCCATTTAAAATCCGTGTGTTTTACCCAGGTTTTCTTCTCATTTCTAGGCACCAGGATAATCATATGTGTGATTATATCCTAATGATTTGATTTTTTGAATCTGCTTCCAAACACATTGTGAAAAGAGTCCTAATATGAACAATAAGAAACCCTGTCTCTATTCTGTTGAAAATTCATCCTAGATTTGTGTTAGTTAGTTAGTTCAGTTGCTCAGTCGTGTCCGACTCTTTGCGACCCCATGAACCGCAGCACGTCAGGCCTCCCTGTCCATCACCAACTCCCGGAGTTCACTCAGACTCACGTCCATCAAGTCAGTGATGCCATCCAGCCATCTCATCCTCTGTTGTCCCCTTCTCCTCCTGCCCCCAATCCCTCCCAGCATCAGAGTCTTTTCCAATGAGTCAACTCTTCGCATGAGATGGCGTAGTTTCCCACAAAAACAGTAGAAAATAGCTTATTGAAGAGAACATTACCTTTAGTATTAAAATGAATATTTCCTTATTCTCTTTTGAATTTTTGATCTGTGCTCCCTAAATAGGCTTAGCATTCTACATCCCATACTCTCTTAACTCAGAGTTGTAGGTCTGGCCAGCATTTATCACAGGCGACACACTCATGAAATAGCTAGGAAAGGGAAATTGCTGTCCCATGCCAGTGTCTAAAGGTCAGCCATTTCTCATTTTAAATCAAAGCCTTTTTCATTGATGCCTATGAAAGGCCTATAAATTCCCAAGGAAAAGCTTGCCCCCGGTATGATTTCTGTGATTATCCAGGAGGAGTAAGGATGAAATGCTCTATGTGATCTCATGGGATCCCACAACTTCAGTTATCACCTCTGTGAGGATGATTCCCAGATTTGTGTCTCCAAACCTGTGTCCCCTCCCCAGCCCATGGTTTCCGCTGCACACTGGACATCTCCACCTGGGAATCCCGCTGAGCTGTCACACGCAACGCATCCTACACAGATGCATTTTCTCATCCACACACGCCCCCTTATAAGATCCCCAGTCTCTCTTAATGACATAATTATCTTCCCTGATACTCAGAACTGAGGACTCAAAGTCAGGTTTTAAAAATTTATCCAATTTATGGTTTTCTGCCATATTAAATTACCTGCCTATATTGATGACACTCTCTTTTTAAAAATTAATTTATTTTTATTGGAGGATAATTACTTTACAATATCGTGATGGTTTTTGCCGTATATCAACATGAATCCGCTACAGGTGTTATTTCTACTTTCCACATTTCTATTTTCTCTGACACCATCTTAGTAAATTCTAAATCATTTTTGAATGGATTGAATTCTAAATGAATAATAAAGAGTATCATTAAGTTGAGGTTGAATCCTATGCAAATAATGCATGCTGTCTTTAATTTAGGCATTACTATATTTATAAAATCTAACCTTTATTCTTTAAATTTTTATTCACTGCCTTCCCAGTCCCTCATTCATTAGCTCATTTGTTCAAAATTATCTTTGAATGTTCTAGTCATTGAAAACAGAGTATATGGTACTTGTTTTCGCAGAATGAAAAACTAAAGGAATAAATTATTTTAGGTATTCTTAAGCACTGTGAAAAATGTTATAATGCAATTTGATAGAGAATGACAAAGCAGTGCCACATTAGATAAAATGATTAGGGAAAGAATGATCAGAAGTAGCCAGTCATGTGAAGATCTGAGGAACAAGCATTTTCAGAACAAAGTAACACAAGTAAAAAAGGTTTGCATATTTAATAAGCGGAAGACTAACGGAGTAGAAATTTTCTGAACCCAGAGCATGTATATATGATAAATACTTAGAAAGCCATGAGAACTCTCGTAGGGTATTTGAATCATAAAGAAAAAGTAGGATAGGAGGATCAGTCAGTTTTGTTTGTTTGTTTGTTTTTTAACATGAATGTGATTTTATCCAAAAAGAAGACATTAACTGCTGAGCAAAGACTGATTTCAGGGGCTTCTGAGTCCAGATGGCAGACGGAGTTCACACTGAAACTTCCCTCTCCCAGCTCCCTTTGTATGAAATCGATCAACAAAGAAACATAGTTCTTTCTAAATTTTATTTCTGACCCAGAAAAGAAATACTTAATGGTAAGTGTGTAGGCATGAAAAATAACCTGATACAGATATTTGTCACTAGACCAGCAAAGCCTATGCTGGGACAGAACCCTCTGCTCTGGACCACAGGTCTACAAAAATCATCATAACCCCTCGCCATGACAAATAAGAATCTAGGCAATATACTTCCTCCATATCTATCAGGCTTGCTTGCCAATACACCTTCTGAACATCATGCATTGCACACAGATCAGAATATTCAGATTTTCACACATATCCTGTCTTTTTACTGTTGACGTCTTTGTAACTGCTTTTCTTTTGATCTATGATACCTATCACATCTCTTATTCTGAAAACATAAATATATTTTCCCTTATTTATACATGGAATTTTTACAACTGCTATACTTATAGTTAAAGCATGACTAAAAGTGGCTTAATAAAGGAAACAATATTACTTCTTGCCTCATATAGTGAAATCTCAGCCATGGTCCTCCATGGTGATTGTGTGTGTCAACAGCGTAATGTGTCCCATTACATTCTTCAAACAGGAAACCAAAACTCACTGGCAGGTACTTAGCAAAAAACTAAGGAGCCTGGCAGGTGGCATACAGTTCATGGAGTGGCAAAGAGTAGGACATGACTGAGCAACTTAGCACACAAGGTGGAATTATTATTTTTTTGCATTAATTATAAAGATGACAACAACCGAAGGTATTTTTAAAAAAAAAAACATAAAGCAAAGTGCTTAAGAAGTATGAGTTTAACTGTTGTAATGGACTGTGATTAGTTTATAAGATAAAGTGTGGATAGGACAGTGTCCAGAAATTTTATATGCATCTGAACTTTGATTGTACCAGAAATCTGACTTTCAGATGCCTGATTTGCTTTTATGTTTGTTATTGTTGTGGTGGTGATGATGGGGTGTATGTGGTGATGGGTCATGTGTTTTCCATTAGTTCTCTTTTATTTTCCATTTTGTATTTAAGTCTTTATTAAATCTCAGCCAATGGGGCAGTGCAGGCAGTATCTGAATAAGGAAAGTCTCAATAAAAAGCAGAAGTAAATTTTTTTCTTTAAAAAGATAATATCTGTGGGCAGTTGTCAACTGTCACATTCTGATTTTTCTAATGAAAAATATCCTTCCAGCTTTAATAACCATATGTGTATGTATGTTCGAATATACATATCTATTAGTAGGAAAAGTTGGGCAATCCTTTATAACCCAAATATATACTTTTTTAAATTTATGAATTAAACATATACATTTGTATTAATTAGGTGGTTTCCAGACTTCCCCTGTGGCTCAGACGGTAAAGCATCTGCCTACAATGCAGGAGACCCAGATTCAATCCCTGGGTTGGGAAGATCTCTGGAGAAGGAAATGGCAACCCACTCAAGTATTCTTGCCTGGAAAATCCCATCGATGGAGGAGCCTGGTAGGCTACAGTCCATGGGGTCACAAAGAGTCAGACATGACTGAGTGACTTCACTTTATGCCAGAGACGATGAATCAATAGAATGCAGAGGGTGGGGAGGGAGAAATTAAGAAAGAGTGAGATTAAGGAATTGACTTGTGACTAAGGAGGCTGAGAAGCCCCAAGATTTGTGGTTGGCAAACTGGAGACCCCAGAGAACTATCGGTGTAATTTCCAGTCTGGAACCAGGAAACCACTAATGTTCAGCTCAAGCAGTCAGACTTTGGGTGCTCTCTTTACTCCCAGGAAGGTCAATTTTTTCTTCTATTCAGGCCTTCTATTGATTGGACAAGGGTAACCCACATTAGGGAGAGCAACCTACCTTAGTCAGTAGTGATTCAAAGTTGTAGATGTTCAGCCACCCAGTCATGTCCGATTCTTCATGATGCCACGGACTGCAGCACGCCAGGCCTCCCTGTCCCTCACCATCTCCCAGAGTTTGCCCAAGTTCATGCCCATTGCAACATGACCATCCAGCCATCTCGTCCTTTGATACTCTCTTCTCCTTCTGCCTTCAATTTTTCCTGGCATTTGAAGCTAACATCATTCGAAAATCAGCCACACAGACACACCCAGAATAACATCTCACCAAATATCTGGGCACCTGGTGCCCAGTCACATGGACACAGAAATTAACCATCACACATTATTGAACAAAAATATCTGGTTCATTAAGAAATATGTATTTCAAATAATTAGATCACAAATATTAAAAACCATCTCAGTATTTTCTTTCTAATTGATCCATTTTTACTCAACTGAAATTTTGCACAAATATTTTCTTGGAAGTCATTGCTTCAAGGAGCTTTGTTTATGGTTGTTAAAATTGTACCTTTCTTCAAGTAATCCTTTATATTTCTAATCAAATGTAACTCTTCTCACTTCTGTCCTCCTGTACCATATATATACCCCTCTGCTAGCAATCAATTCAGTCTGTCCCCTGGTAGATATATAAAAATGTCTGTGTATTGCTTATTTCTCTGAGTTCCTTGGGTATTAGTACCACAGTCATTCATTTTAAATCCCTGTTGAACATAGTGGACTATCTTGTTCCTGGTAAAATGCTCAAAAAAGTGTTTTTTGAGCTAAATAAAATTGCTTAAATAAAAAGACTTAATTTCCTATTTAGAAATGAAAGGATTTACCAAAATGAGTAGAGGATCATATTTAAAAAGCATCTAGTTAAAATTTTGGACACACACTTTTCACATTAAAGGCTCAAGGCCAATGCTACCTTTCAATTTCACACCATAGAGCAATTTCCTGATGAATATTCTAAATTGCAATTCTCTGAGAACTTGAGCAAAGTCATTCCCTCTCTCCTCATACAATTTAACTTAACCCAAAATGACCCACATTTGAAACCTGAGTCAACCTGTGGGTAGAGAACCCTGTAGAGTAAGGAAACTTTATTGCTAGTTTCAATTGCATTCTTGGTTCAGGGGGCATAATGGCTTCATTTAATTCCTCAGAACAAACTACTCATTCCTCCTTGAGTATTTTCTTACAGAAAACAGTTGAATCTGTTAAATAAATGATTAGCCAATAGTGGTCTGAAAATAGTACTGATGAACATCTTAAATGATGTAAAAGTAAGGTCACTAAAATAGAACAGGACTTCCTGGTGTTTCATGGTTGAGACTCTATGCTTCCAATGCAGAGGGCATAGGTTTGATCCCTGGCCAGGGAACTAAGATCCCATCTGCCACTCAGCATGGTCAAATAAATAGTAAACAAATAAAATAAATATGTGATGATGGATACTAAAATGCTGATGGAATAAGAAGTAATAACAGGAATAAAGAATTTCAATCAAGTGAATTATTAAATTTTTATGCTATGAAATTTTTGGAAAGCTTCTCCTCCTCTGTTTTCCCAAAGCTATCACTAGCCTTTAAAATTTTGTTGGGGGCAAGATCCTAAAGTTACCAAACCCAGATACCTGTATTTTGAGGCTTCAAATGGGCCAGATATGAAGTTGCACTTATCAGCACAACCCTAGAGAGAATGGAATGTTCCCTGGGACTTCAAAGCAACCAGATTTAGAATCAATGCTGAAGATTTTAGAGATGGATTGGTTTGCCTTGTAGAGCAGACAAAGACTGGCACTCTGGGGTGGGGCGGGGTGGGTTGCAGTAGAAGGCTTTGTCCATCTGGAAAGAGGGTAGTAGGTTGTTGTTGCCAACTCCTCACTGCATGTCTGGGTTTAGACATCTCTAACTCAAATCAAATAAAAATGTATGTTCAGTTCAGTTCAGTTGCTCAGTGGTGTCCGACTCTTTGCGACCCCATGGGCTGTAGCATGCCAGGCCTCCCTGTTTATTACCAACTCCCAGAGTTTAGCCAAACTTGTGTCCATTGAGTCAGTGATGCCATCCAACCATCTCATCCTCTGTCGTCCCCTTCTCCTCCCACCTTCAATCTTTCCCAGCATCAGGGTCTTTTCAAATGAGTTAGTTCTTTGCATCAGGTGGCCAAAGTATTGCAGTTTCAGCTTCAGCATCTGTCCTTTCATTGAATATTCAGGACTGATTTCCTTTAGGATGGACTGGTTGGATCTCCTTGCTGTCCAATGGTCTCTCAAGAGTCTTCTCCAACACCACAGTTCAAAAGCATCAATTCTTTAGTGCTCAGCTTTCTTTATAGCCCAACTCTCACATCCGTACATGACTACTGGAAAAACCAAAACTTTGACTAGATGGACCTTTGTTGGCAAAGTAAAGTCTCTGTTTTTTAATATGTATGTTACACTAAGGCAAAATCTTTCATACTTTAGAATCATACATAAAGAAAAGTTAAAGAAGGATAGATCTGTCCTCTATCCAGGTCTATGCTGGAGAGATAAATGTTGAGAAAGGCAATGACCTGTGTCTCTGGCATCTCCTGCATTGGCAGGCAGATTCTTTACCACTGAGCCACCTGGGAAGCCCCAAGGGTAATCTAGCTGTGCCATAATAATTGAAAGTAGTCAGAGGCAGGGTTGCCTGAAAAATTACCCTGGTTACTATTTAGAGAGAAACCTTACCTCTAGGAAGCAGCTAAGATATTGTAGTACTAAAATGCCATAAACACACTGGCCTTATTTCTTTCATTAACTGCCATATACTCAGAATCCAGCACAATGTTCTGTATAGACGAGGCACCCAAAATGTTTGTTGCAAGTTCAAACAAGTAAACTGACCCAGTGAATATCTACCAGCATACTCACAGCCTTAGCTAGCCCCTTATGTTGTTTAAATAAGTTGAATTTCTACTTTTTTAATTTTACTCTTTATTATTCAACTATTAAGATAAAGAACATAAATATTAACAGTGTACAATGAAAGAGAAGAGAAACAGGATATCCTGTTAAATTCAGTATCATCTGACTCCATCTTTGAGAAATTCCTCTGGATTTCAGTTAACATAAATGGCTTAGAGAAAATAATTCTTCAAAACTTCCAGCGTAAATTTCCAAAGTAACTGTTTTGTTTGTGTTTTTGTTTTACAGGTATTGATTTCTTCTCCTTCTCTGTAGTTTTAAAAATTCTTTCTCTGTTCCTGTGAATTCCTTTTGTCCTTCTCTTTCCTTTTATCTCCCCGGACCCCACCCCCCTTCACTCTTTCTCTCTCTCTCTCCCAGCTCCTGCCCCTCCTCTTTTCCACCTCTTTTAGATAGAAAGATGATAGATCAATTGATCTCATCATTTTTGAAGGCAGATATCAAATGTAATTATACTAACTATTGCTGTCTGGATGGGGTCACAAGAATATGAAATCTTTACTTTCTGACTTAAGTAGCGGAATAATGTCTGAAGTTCTTCCAGATCAGAAGAGAATATATCCTTAACGGATTAAGTGATTCCTAGAAATATCGTGCAAATTGTATGTCACGACCTTGAGGCTTAAGAGCGTTATGTACATGTCTGATGTAATTTTCATTAATGACGATTATCTTTTCCTGAACAGGGGGAAGAAAGAGAGTCTCATTTAATGAAAATGTTTATCCAAGAATTTTTCCCCAGTAGCCAAATAACTAAAACATATTTAAGTATTAAATCAAATTTATATGGCATTTTGTAAAGCATATAACATAGCTTTGGCTATGCAGAAAAGAAAGCAGGTTTTCAGAAATTTATGGCATGGTGTCTGGAGACAGGTTTTTACAAGAAGCCCATTTCTTTTCAGGGAGCTAGTTATGGGCAGTGCCTTGAGGCTTCAGCAAAGGCTTTGTCTCCGGAAGCTTCACCACCTGGCATGGAGCTTTTGCTGGGTGTGTTTTTTCATTATTTATTACAGTCATAAGAAAAGTCTAGTATGAATATACTGCAGAAACTATAATCACAAGTGTATTATTCTAAAGCAATTTTATGACATTTCAATTCAAAAACATATTAAAAAAATAAAACAAAATACACAAAACCAGGTTGACCACAAGAAAAAATTATTTTCTCCCTTCCAAGTTTTTAATGTAAAAAAAATCAAATGCTCCTGATCTTCATTCCCACTCTTCCAAGGAAATAACTGTGAATATTTTCTTGCATTTATATAGACCTTGCTATGTGTGTACATATCTTTCACTTATTAGGCATCGTGAACACTTAGACCTATCACATTAAAATCTGTCATAAAAATCTATTGAGTTGTTATGCCATAACTTATGTAACAAGTATCTTGATGATGGACAAAAATGTTTTCCCCATTATAAAAATGCAAATATTAAAATGTGGGTGTTTATATATTAACACAACATACAAATGTCGCATTAAACCTCTTTGCAATCATATCTTTGCCTGTTTGAATGAGTAGAGCTACTAGAAAAAGTTCAGAGAGATGAAACTGCTGGGTCCAAGAATACACGTACATTAAATTTTGATAGATGGTGCCAAATTGTTATCCAAAGGGAACATTGCCTACATTTCCCTGTCCACTCAAGTACTGGGTGATACTGCAGAAATCTTTTCCTCTCTAAATGGTGAAAAATTATATCACATTATTCTAATTTCCATCTTATTATGAGTGAGGCACAACATCTTTTCATGTGATTGTTGGTATTTCTTCCTATGGATTCAAAATGTGAACACATTTTTAATTTGCAGCCTCAGTAAGTCCTCTTAGCTTCTGCCAAGTTTCCCTAGAGGCAACAAAGCACTCTTAAAATAAATAATGTGCTCCCTCACCGCTTCTCACCAAACAATCCAAAATCATAACAATAGAGCCTCGTTCAGAAAATGTTATAGAAGAGAGAGAGAAAGATAGGGGAAGGCTAGAGAGAGACCAGTAGTGAAGTGTGAACTTCTGAGTGATATCATTTTGAATTTTGTCCCTGACACAATGGACATGAGTTTCAGCAAACTCTGGGAGATGGTGAAGGACAGGGAAGCCTGGCAGGCTGCAATCCATGGGGTCACACAGTCCAACACGACTTAACGACTGCACAACAATTACTTGATACAAAGAGGTATGCCCTGGTCCATTAATATGAAAGAAAAACTGTGGCAACTCCAGAAATCTGCTGTGGCTCTCAGTAGCTCTCTTCACTCAGGCAGTGGCAGTGGGAAAGAGTTCAGAAACTACAGTAGCATCATAGTTCTGTCCTGGGTGTGCAACCAAAGGTAAATTTATTTCCCAATGTCCTCTTTTAATAGCATTCCTGTAAATAAGTAAAGAAATACAAGCAGCTATAAATCTTTTACTTATCTGTCCACCCCTACAGAGATTACATCCCTGGGAAAATGACTTCAATCACCAGACTCTCCCACCTCGCCTGTATAAACTGAGTGCAACATGACAGGCAAGCAAAGGGTTCTAGTAAAAGTTACTCTCATTTTCAACCATGAGTAACACCGATGTGACTATTTTTGCTTACAACACATTTGATGGCATCGTATCACTCTGCAGTCCTCATCCTGTTTACATGTCAGGAGAAGCTCTATACAGTCAACAAAAACAAGACCGGGAGCTGACTGTGGCTCAGATCATGAACTCCGTATTACCATATTCAGACTCAAATTGAAGAAAGTAGGGAAGACTGCTACACCATTGAGGTATGACCTAAATCAAATCCCTTATGATCATACAGTGGAAGTGAGAAATAGATTTAAGGGCCTAGATCTGATAGATAGAGTGCCTGATGAACTATGGAATGAGGTCCGTGACATTGTACAGGAGACAGGGATCAAGACCATCTCCATGGAAAAGAAATGCAAAAAAGCAAAATGGTTGTCTGGGGAGGGCTTATAAATAGCTGTGAAAAGAAGAGAGGCGAAAAGCAAAGGAGAAAAGGAAATATAGAAGCATCTGAATGCAGAGTTCCATAGAATAGCAAGAAGAGATAAGAAAGCCTTCCTCAGTGATCAATGCACAGAAATAGAGGAAAAGAACAGAATGGGAAAGACTAGAGATCTCTTCAAGAAAATTAGAGATACCAAGGGAACATTCCATGCAAAGATGGGCTCAATAAAGGACAGAAATGGTATGGACCTAACAGAAGCAGAAGATATTAAGAAGAGGTGGCAAGAATACACAGAAGAACTGTACAAAAAGATCTTCACGACCCAGATAATCATGATGGTGTGATCACTCATCTAGACCCAGACATCCTGGAATGTGAAGTGAAGTAGGCCTTAGAAAGCATCACTACGAACAAAGCTAGTGGAGGTGATGGAATTCCAGTAGAGCTATTTCAAATCCTGAAAGATGATGCTGTGAAAGTGCTGCACTCAATATGCCAGCAAATTTGGAAAACTCAGCAGTGGCCACACAACTGGAAAAGGTCAGTTTTCATTCCAATCCCAAAGAAAAGCAATGCCAAAGAATGCTCAAACTACTGCACAATTGCACTCATCTCACATGCTAGTAAAGTAATGCTCAAAATTCTCCAAGCCGGGCTTCAGCAATACGTGAACCATGAAATCCCTGATGTTCAAGCCGGTTTTAGAAAAGGCAGAGGAACCAGAGATCAAATTGTCAACATCCGCTGGATCATGGAAAAAGCAAGAGAGTTCCAGAAAAACATCTATTTCTGCTTTATTGACTATGCCAAAGCCTTCAACTGTGTGGATCAGAATAAACTGTGGAAAATTCTGAAAGAGATGGGAATATCAGGCCACCTGTCCTGCCCCTTGAGAAACCCATATGCAGGTCAGGAAGCAACAGTTAGAACTGGACATGGAACAACAGACTGGTTCCAAATAGGAAAAGGAGTATGTCAAGGCTGTATACTGTCACCCTGTTTGTTTAACTTATATGCAGAGTACATCATGAGAAACACTGGACTGGAAGAAACACAAGCTGGAATCAAGATTGCTGGGAGAAATATCAATAACCTCAGATATGCAGATGACACCACTCTTATGGCAGAAAGTGAAGAGGAACTAAAAAGCCTCTTGATGAAAGTGAAAGAGGAGAGTGAAAAAGTTGGCTTAAAGCTCAACATTCAGAAAACGAAGATCATGGCATCCGGTCCCATCACTTCATGGGAAATAGATGGGGAAACAGTAGAAACAGTGTCAGACTTTATTTCTGTGGGCTCCAAAATCACTGCAGATGGTGACTGCAGCCATGAAATTAAAAGACACTTATTCCTTGGAAGAAAAGTTATGACCAACCTAGATAGCATATTCAAAAGCAGAGACATTACTTTGCCAACTAAGGTCCGTCTAGTCAAGGCTGTGGTTTTTCCAGTAGTCATGTATGGATGTGAGTTGGACTGTGAAGAAGGCTGAGTGCCAAAGAATTGATGTTTTTGAACTGTGGTGTTGGAGAAGACTCTTGCGAGTCCCTTGGACTGCAAGGAGATCCAACCAGTCCATTCTGAAGGAGATCAGCCCTGGGATTTCTTTGGAAGGAATGATGCTAAAGCTGAAACTCCAGTACTTTGGCCACCTCATGTGAAGAGTTGACTCATTGGAAAAGACTCTGATGCTGGGAGGGATTGGGGGCAGGAGGAGAAGGGGACGACAGAGGATGAGATGGCTGGATGGCATCACTGATTCGATGGATGTGAGTCTGAGTGAACGCCGGGAGTTGGTGATGGACAGGGAGGCCTGGCGTGCTGTGATTCATGGTGTCGCAAAGAGTCGGACACGACTGAGTGACTGAACTGAACTGACGTAAAAATCCAGTCTCCTTATTTCATCACCACCCTTTAGAAAGGACCTTTCCATTCATCTTTCTCCATTTCTAAAAATAAATAAAAAGTATCTAAGAACAAGCTTGGCCTTTATTATTTATTATGATTTATCAATCATTTTCATTATCACCTCATCTTATGCACTGTTTGCTGACTTGTGCTGAAAATAATAATAGTTGACAGAGGTGGAGTCCATACACAGAAGATCAGGGATGACAACAGGAGCTGGGGGTGGGGGTGGGCAGGGAATAGAGAATCCTTAAAATGATAAAAATCAGTAGTTGATCTTTTTTTTTTTTTGATCTTTTTAAAAATAGAGGGCTCACATTTCCTGCTGCTGCTGTAGAAGGATTATTTTTAGATTTGCATAAGGAAACAAGCTCTAAAAGAGGTACCACAGCCAGTGCCATGGCTCTTGAGGCAAAGGCAAGGTGACGTCTTTGGATCTGAAGAGCAGCTTGTGTGTAACCAAAAAGCTGGTCCTCCTTCAGTGCTCCCTGTGGCCTAGATATGTGCATATTTTCTTTGATACTAATGGGACTTAGATGCCCATAGAGACCTGTAGACCTATTAATGTGTAAGAAGGACTTCAAGGTGATAGATCTGTACATTTGGAAATAATTTTACTATATTCTTCCTTATTCTTTCACTGTCATTATTTTTTAAAAAAATGTATATTTAATGGAGTACAACCTGCTGGGTATGCAAAAAACTACACAAATCACACCTATAAATTATCAGTTTAGACTCTAAAACAAAACAGATTTTTGCCAAATTTTGGAGTTAGTGTTAGAAGAGGTGTGTTTTTATTGATTGCTAGTAGTCAATTACCCAGGAGCCAGGGGAATAAGTCAGTGGTATTTTAATAATTTTATTTATTCTGAGGAAACCAAATAACAGGTTCCCATTGAATAAATATGATTCTGTTTACTGAATGACAAATATAAAATGAAAAATAAGCTTGTTTTTTAGAAACTCCAGAATTACACAATCCATCTTAGAAAACAGAATTCTTTCTTACAATAGAGTTTGGGATTCTTTTTTTCCTAATTACTGTGGAAACTACTCGTTGATATGTTTGAGTAGTAAATTTCCTCTGGGCCCTATTTTAGTCATTTCCTACATTCCATGAACAGGATACGGGAAGAGTGGCTGCTTCCCATTTATCTAATCTATCTCTAACCTCGAAAACTAAAGGTTAAATTCAACTCCAGTCTTGCCCATGGGCTGACAGAGGGGAATCATTCAACCACAGCAATCACCCACTTAATTTTCCTTACAGTGCCTTATCCTCTCCTGATAGCATTGGTAAGCAGCGGAGGAATAAAATCTTTTTCTTCCATTCAAATATCTGAAAGCTTTCTAGCATGAGCAAAGAGAAAAAATAATAAAATGTGCATCACTACAAACAGCTTCCAAGAAATATCATGCAAATATGAATTTTTGTATCATAATAGTTACCTTCTTTTCTATGGTGAAATTGCAATTGCTAAATGTTTAATAATAGTGTAATAATTATAATCTCCTTTCCTTCATGTATGAAGATGATGTTATTGATCTTGCAATTTTGAGCCTGTAACTCAGATTACTGTCTCGTTAGAAGAAAAATTTGGAATTTTCCATTGGGAAAAAAAGTAGAAAAAAATAATACATGACTGAAGGACAGTGTGAAAGGGAACTCTGTAATTTTACATGGATCATCTGTGTTCCGTATTTTTGTTGTTGCTTAGTCACTTAGTCATCTCTGACTCTTTTGCAACCCCATGGACTGTAGCCCACCAGGCTCCTCTGTCCAAGGAATTCTCCAGGCAAGAATACTGGAGTGGGTTGCAATTTCCTTCTCCAAGGGATCTTCCCAACTCAGGGATCAAACTCTCATCTCCTGCACTGGCAGGTGGATCCTTTACCATTGAGCCACCAGGGAAGCCTGTTCTGCATAGGGACAAGATATAAATAGGATAATAAAATGAGGACTGTTTACAAGATCAAAACACTGGAGAAGGCATTGCTGCATTTTACATTGGTCTGTGGATGACTAAACTTTTTACTCTTTATAAATGAGAAAAAGTAGTTTTTAGCTTTCACCAGTTATGTTGCAGGAAGGAGGACCCCTTCCAGGGCCCGAAACTGGGCTCTTGTCTAACACTCAGAAATGAACTGTCCGAGGAGACACATGTGCTGACAAAGCAAGAGATTTTATTGGGAAAGGGCACCCGGGTGGAGAGCAGTAGGGTAAGGGAACCCAGGAGAACTTGCTCTGCTGCGTGGCTCGCAATGTCAGGTTTTATGGTGATGGGATTACTTTCCGGGTGGTCTTTGACCAATCATTCTAATTCAGAGTCTTTCCTGGTGGCGCACACATTGCTCAGCCAAGATGGATGCTAGCAAGAGGGATTCTGGGAAGTGGACGGACACTCAGTGTCTCCTTTAGATCTTTCCCTAACTCTTCAGGTTGGTGGTGGCTTATTTGTTCTGTATTCCTTATCAGGATCTCCTGTTATAAAACAACTCATGCAAATAGTTACTACGGTACCTGGCCAGGGTGGGCGGTTTCAATCAGTGTGGTTCCCCTAACAGTTACACAGTATCATCTCATCCCAGAAGAGCTACCTCTTGAGAAAAATTAGTGATTAACCTGGGATTCTGGGAGTTTGCTTTGCTTGCTGGTAGAGATCATCTAGCTTTATATATTTGGTCAAGATAAAAATGTGAAAAATAAAAAAATTAGGAACAAACACAGGGCTAGAAATTTGATGACAGTTAATAATATTATTAGTAAATCCATCAGTTTATAAACTTTGCCAAGAATTCTCTCCCATTTTCTACTTGCTTAAAAAGTATTGTATTCCCTATTCTCTCAAGTTTGGATTCTAGAAGTAAACTTTAAAATATTATTTAAGGACTAACTAATGCTGGAGTATAACTTTGAAAACCTTGTAACAAACTGATATGATGATAAAGAGCACCCCCACTCCCAAACTGAAATGTGATTCATGACCTCAGAAACTATGATCTCTTGGATAAAAGGTGTGTTTGGGATGTAATCTGATCCTTCTCTACCCTCTGCTGTGGGAGGAATTAGAATGGCTTTGTGTCTGCAGGGTTAATGGAGGCAAGGGAAATGCAGATCAGGTTATATTCATAAACTTTTTAGAGCTCATTGAATGATAACCCAAATAGAAATACCATTAAACTTGCATTCAGAATTAAAATTCAAAAGGATGTGGACGATAATTGTAAGCAAACATAAAATGAAAAACTTGCAAAAATAAGGCATTCACTAATGAAATAGCATAAGGTTAGATGTAATTCACATTTTAAAAAGGACTGGCCATAAATGGTATCTTCTGAAATTCAGTTGCCTTAGCTAGGTCTCCACCTCCTGAAAAAATATTTCACTGTAGGATACTCCTAGCAATTAGCATTTATGGATAGAAAGAAGCCAAGGCCAGTTCTGACTTTCTCTTCCTGTGATGCCAAATCTCCCAGGAGAGTCAGCTTTCTTCAGACAGAAAAGAATCCTTTGATAAGACATTTTGATAGTCTTTAATGGCTAACTCTCCATGCAGAAAATCTCACAACATTCTGTTAGCAAGTTGATGGTCTCTGATTCTATATGCTCTCTTTTCTTTTATAATTACATATATTTTCTCAACTGAACACTAGAAGTATTTAGTAAGTGAAGTGAGTGAATTCACTCAGTCGTGTCCGACTCTTTGCGACCCCATGGACTGTAGCCCACCAGGCTCCTCCCTCCATGGGATTCTCCAGGCAAGAGTACTGGAGTGGGTTGCCATTTATTTAGTAAGAGTCATTTATAAGTCATTATTATCTTTTAATTAATCATCTAATAATTACTTTTACAGTGATGTGGCACTCAACTCACCATCTTCTGATCTTAATTTGGCTTCATAAGAAGTCATTCCAACAAGAAAGAATGCACAACTTGGTCATGTATATGTGGCTTTTGTATTTCTCCATGATTTTCCAGCAGGTTTGTCAACAAAAAGCATTGGTCACTGAGGTTGGGGGATGGAACTGAGCCTGTAGCTAGAATAAAGGCAGCCCATTTTCAGAGGGGTCAGTCCTGAAGGAAAGAGACCACATTAGCCATTACAGAGATCGGAAGTATTTTTCCTTCATTCTTATTTCTAAATCCAAACTAACAGGCCTAACCAATCAAAGTGGTGGCTATAACTGGAGGCAAAGCATTAAGAAGAGTTAAACATCTCTCTCATGATGTATTACAGAATTTCAGACTGTGAGAGGATTACAATCAAGTCAGGCATTGTAGATAGTAAAGCACCACACTTTAGCAGCACTTCAGTTGCTTGTCCTCTTGTCAATACTACGAAACACAACCTTTCCTTGGAAAAGGAAGTGATGTCAACTTCTCCTTGTCGTCTTCTGGTCCTGGGTCTTGTGATTGGTTCCCTGATATGCTTGTGGCTTACTACCCTTTTCCATGTAAATACGTTAGTCTGTCTTGTAAGAGGGCCATACTGTACTGGCACACAATTTCCATTCTTAAGGTTAGGATTATTGATGTCTCTCCTGGTTTCGAATAGTGCCAGTTTGACCCTTTAGCTAAGTGGTCTATGGGAATTTGTTCTCAATTATTCTTTGCTAATCAAAATTCAAAAGCACAAAAGAGTTCCAGGACCAAAAATAGGCAAACTTAATTACCTATCAAAAGTTTACTTTGCGTCTAGCATGGGAAGACAACCCAATCTCGAAAGAAAATCAAAGTATTTACCTTCTAATCTTGGTATTTCCCACCATCTAGGTAAGTGACTTAGGGAAAGGTATCCTGTGTGTATTTTAAGCTTGTGGAGTTCTAAAAGCTAGACATGAAGTCCTGTTCTTGGGTAATATGCTGAGTCAAGATTTCATTAAATATATATTTGTGTGTAGAAGAGTCTAGTATGTATTTTAAAATATTTCTAAGTTCTGGCACAACTTTATAATTCTTAGTTTCCCTTTCATTTTATAAATTTGCCTCTTATTTAGTCACAATTAGAAAACTTTTAAGGTAAGTGATTCGACTTACCAGTCCATTTACCAGTCCAGTAAGTGATTCAACTTCTGTCACAGATGCAAATATACACTTCTACTATTACTCAAAAATATTTTAGAACTCAAAGGGAAAATACTGACAATAACCTCCTTTGCCCACACAAACAGTAGTCATTAAGGAAACACAATCTTTTTAGGCAAGGAACCATTTTGTTGAGCAGTTCCCAAGGTGAAAAGTTCCCACTTTAAAGTCCCACACAGAAATAAGGTCTGGGGACATGACAAAGATAGTTGAATTCAGTGTGAGTCAGTCCTGCATTTTGCAACCTTAAAAAAGAAGATAGTGTTACTAATTAGTGCTTTGAACTATAACTTCAAATGGATTGTGAGTTTCTACTTACATTGCTGAACTTTCTGAAAATAATAGTTATTTGCTAAAGAAATAGTAAAATGGCAGAAAAGCTGTGGGTAGTCACATTTTCATCCATTAAGCAATTTTATTCTAATTTTTGTGTGTGTGTGCATGCATAAAAATTTGTGATACTTTCCTTTTCCTTTGGAGTTGGCTATAATACAGAAATGCCAGTCAGCTTCCCATCCCTGTTCTGTGAATGGAAATTCTGAGGACAGAAAAATTTATCTCACCCACCTCATGAAACCTACAGGAATCATGAAATAGCTTTTGGGGAAGTCTTGATTATTTTTCTCTCCTTTCCTCTGCACTTCCTCCTCTTGAGAGTAAGATGTTTGGGGCATGGTTGAAGCAAGTGGCTATGTGAAAGGGGACAAAGGGAGCTTGGCGGGACCCAGACAAAGCCAAGGAAACATTAGAGCCATGTTAGTTACATTGTTTTTGTCCACAACAGAGAAATTCAGAAGCAAGTTCTAGTTCACTCCTGGTTCCAAGTGAATTCAATCTGAATGCTGTGTTTGCAGAATGTTAATTGTCTGATCTTAATCCCAAATAAATTAGAGATGCCAGTGTGAATGTGCCCACAGCAACCTTAGCTGTGCCCTCTCATGCATAAGGGTTGTTCTGGTGCATGGGGCCTCTCATTACATGGTTATGTAAGACAACATCTGAGCAACTCTTGAAATGCTCAATTAAAACAGCAACCATTTTGAATCTGCCTTTAACAGTCCACTTTCCTTTATTTGAAAGGACAAGAAAGTTGTAGGACAAGAAAGTTGTTTTTAAATTAGAAAAGCTTTTCAACCCACATAGTGATGTTTATAGACTTGCTTTCAGTTGATTTTCCCCAATAATCAGGGAAAATTATATTTTGTTGTTAAATTAACATTCTTAAATGACTTGAATGGAGGAAATATTCAAGAATTGTCATTAAAATCAAGAGAATGCTCAGTTTCTATACAGCAGTAAAGACTGAATCTGGATTATAAAGTATTAGAAAAGGCATTGCTAAGGATTGTGATGTCATAGTTTCAACCGAATAACTTCTTCCTGACCCAGAAGAAGGGTAGCCTTAATTCAATGAAAATATTCATTTCTTAGACATATCTGTTAATTCACAGTTGTGCCAGCTTTACTGTGGTGTGAGTGGTATGCTATTTAGAGTAAATTAGATCTGAGTGTGAATCCCAACTATATTCCTTGATGACTGTTTTCAAACTTGATTTACTCAGCTATAAAATGGGATGGTGACACTCACTTCTGTATTTTGAAATAATATAACAAAAGCATTGAACACAGGCTTGCACAGAATACTCAGTTTATATTATTGTCTCCCATCCTCTCCTCACATGTATCAAAGTGTTACTATGCATATGTGGGATCATTTTCAACCAAAAACTACATAAAATAGTTTGAGGAAATGACCATGGTATAGAGGGGGAAATACAGGCTTTGGAATCATAGAGTTTTGATTTAATTTCTCAGCTTTACTATGTCTTTCTTAGATTTGTCATCTACATATCTCAAGTTTTTCATTGATGAAATGGGGATAGAAATATCTACTAGGTAAGACTGTTGGTGATTAAACATGCAAAGTTTCCAGCATAGTGCCTGTCACTAGCAGACCACTAATGAATGACCATGGATTTTATTTACTGGCCTAATTTTGGTTGAAAGGGAACAATATCAGTAATATCAAAAGTTACACTGGAGTCAGTCATAAGCGGAGTGTAAGAAATAAAGGTGATAAGAGTAGAAAAAATTTTTATAAAAGGATATAAATATAACTTTTGACAATAAGTGATTGTCATTCACAAAATAAAGACTTTATCCTAGCTTAATACAATCCTGTATTAATTGGAATATAAAATTATTACATTGCTTTCATTATTTCTTACCTAAGGGAAAATTTTTTTTTCTTCTTAGACTGAGTGTAACTACGGCAATATTTCATAGGGAAAATGAAAGTCTGACATAATTGTAGAAGGGTTATTTTTGTCATCACTTAGATGAGAGCCACTTTTCACTCTCATGCAGTGGAGAAGGAAATGGTAACCCACTCCAGTGTTCTTGCCTGGAGAATCCCAGGGACGGGGGAGCCTGGCGGGCTGCTGTCTATGGGGTCGCACAGAGTCGGACGCGACTGAAGTGACTTAGCAGCAGCAGCAGCATAAGCAACTGAACAACAAAATAGGCCAGGTACCAAAATTAACTACTGATACAAAAGACAAAAATTCTCACCTTTATTTGTAACTTAGATTCTGGAAGCAGTAGGCAGATACATAAAGAAGTAAACTAAATAATAATGTCTGTTGGTAATAGTAGAGAAAACAAGTCACCAAAGTGCAATGGGTTGCTAGAGTTGAGAAGTGCTGTAATTTTATATAGTGGTCAAAGACAGCCTCCTCGCTGAGGAGGTACAGTTTGAACAAAGGCCTAGGTGTGAGCAGCAGAGCAGAGCTATGTGGATATCCAGGGAGAGAGTGTTCCCACAGAAAGGGCAGGATACTGGAGGTACTGAATGGGAGCAGGCCTCGTGTTCAGAGCCCAGCAAAGAAGGCAGGGTTGTAGCAGCCAACTGACTGTGGGTGGAGGGGAGATGAGATGGAAAACTACTGTCAGAATTTTGGGGCCACTGTAAGGATTTGGCTTTCACTTAGAGTGAGAAGAAGAGCCACTAGAAGGTGTTTGGCAGGAGAGTATAATAATTTGAGTTGCATTTAAAATAATTCATCTGTTTTCTGCGTGTAGAAATGACTGAACAGAAGAGTGGGCAGGACTACTGCAAACAGCAGGGGAGAGATGATGATGTCCAGGATCAGTGCTGATGTAGGAAGAGTGCTGAGATGGCTGGGAGATATTTGAAAAAAAAAAAAAAAAAAAAAGCTCCAAGCACACATTTTTGCAGTATCTTATATCAGCAATATTAAGGACCTTTTTAATCCAAGGAAGCAGAGTTTCCTGGAAAATCTTTATTGCCTAATTAACTTGGGAAAAATACTTTCAAGTGGTGTCCTCTGCCTCTGTCACTTCACCATCTTTAGACTACTGGAATCCCAGGACTCAGCAATACTTCTGGGTGAATGGGTGGACCATACACAATAATCTCTCCTTCCATATTCTTTTAGGAATGTTGTACTTGGCACAATAGATTTCCAGTAGCTAAAGCCTCATTTCCTTTGGTCAACATACCATCTGGTGGTTAACAAAGACTTTCCTGATTAACCTTAAGATATAGAGCAAGCTGGTTGGGTAGGAGCAACATCCAATTCCGGAAATGCAATGAAAGTATTGAGTCTGCACTCAGTGTAGAGAGCTAGCATGGTCCCCTCCTCCCAAACATCCACCGTTTTAAAAAAAGGACAGAAATTAAACAGTAATCGTAAGGAATTCTGAGACTTAGAATTCCCTGGAAGTCAGAACCACAGAGCTTTCTATTTTAGTATTTCTGTAAAAATTAATTGCTTGATAGCAGTAAAAGTTAGGACTTAACACCAAAGAATAAGTCTTTACATACCTTCAAGAATACAGTTATACAACTGCTGTCTTAATTCATGTCCCACATAAAATCTGAAGTTTCAATAATATTGCATAATATTCATATATTAATAGTTATATCCCTATCTTGATCTCAAATCACATAAAAGGAAGTATTATATCTTGAGATGCCTCCACTCCATAAATATTTTTTGAACTGATATATACTTTATACTTTTCCATTTTCCTAGAAAGATATATTTGAAGGTCAAATATGATAAAGCATATTTGCAAACATCCTGAAACAGCAAAACACCATCTTCAGGATGATATCAGAGTATAAGAATCTCCATTTTCAAACAAAGTCCATGGCTACAGAATGCTGGCAGCTGTTGAAGGTGCAGCCTCACTCCACACTGAAAAAGTCTGGCACAAGTGACGTAAAGAGAGCCAAAGCATCATCTGTGTGTCAGTCATATTATATGCGTTAACTCATGTAACATCACAGTTTATTTCAAACAATATCCACTACCATTTGTGAATTTTTACTATGTGCAATCAAATTTTAAGTGTTTTACAAGTATAAAATATTTCACCAATTTTATAAATGAGAAACAAGGGCTTAGAAGTTAAGTATCTGACCATAAGCAAAGATTTCTACACATGCACAAAGCTTTCACTCTCAAACAGCACACAGTGAATCAACATTATGACTGGAACAAAGCTACACATGTATGTCAGTGGTGTGGAGATGGATTTATACACATCTTTTCATTATTTCATGAATAGTTTTGCTCTAAATTTGTTCATATCTCTTAATATAGCACACCCAGAATACACAAATTGTTCTGCTCTTTAACACTACAATCTTCTGTTTGGTACTTATAGATATGTCAAGCAAAAGGTCCAGGCTTTGGAGAAAGGCTATTTTACTTATTACATGGCCACAAGGAGCATCCAAATATATTCCAAGGAGCATCATGGAATTTCTAAAATGCTATGAAGAATGCCTTTAGGCAAATTATTAAGACTGGAGGTTTCTACCCCTCAGTGTTTTACTCAGGTACTGCAATTTGCAAACTCTCAGCCAAAGGTTTTTATGTGACTACATTTTTCATTAATTATACATGATGGTTTTTCAGTAATATATTTATAATAATAGACTTATATGTATATATTATAGTGTATAATTGTGTGTGTGTAATATAATTAGCTGTGCTTTTTTTCTTTCTTTCTGTTTTTATTAAATGCAATTCTCAGTCATGGGTCAATTCCTTTTATGTACGGGATTTTAACCAAAGACATAAAATGAACTTACAGATAAAATGTAAGGGCATATTACATTGTTCCAGAGTAAGTATGTGCATACAGTTACATCAGTAAAGCTAAAATGAAAAAACAATTGCTATTGAAAAAAGCTTTGTCTGTGTATACCTATAAAATCCCACAGTGGATTAAATGCCCACAGTCCAAGTGCGTCAACATTTCTGGTTTGATATGATAAATTTGAGAGCAAAATAAACATAGTCCTGTTGGGGTTCCCACCACTAGCTACAAAAGCCGAACCAATTATTAGTTATATGTTAAATTTCTATCTGTTAAAACATATTAAAATCTTATTCTTCAGACTCATTTGTAACAATGTGTTCCCGAGAAAGCGAGTATTTTAGAACACAAAAACAACCTCAACTTACATAAACAAACATGCATAAGTTCCTTGGGAAAGGTTTGTTGTTTAATTTGTTTTTGAAGGAAGTAATTGATTTTTCTTGGCAGATTTGACAAAAATAATGAGGCCTTGATTATCTAACCTGAGGTCATGTTCTCCTCAGGAATCATCAGTGCCTAACTCAGATTTAAATGAATTCAAGCTTTCCTGGGACTCTCTTTTGATATATGACTATAACATGCTACCACACAGCTTCTCAGACATCAAGTTACTAACATAAACAGATTATAAGTTAAATATATATATATATATAGTAAACATATATATTGTTTAGTTGCTAATTTGTGTCCAACTCTTTTGCAACCCCATGGACTGTAGCCTGCCAGGCTCCTCTGTCCATGGGATTTTCCAGGCAAGAATACTGGAATGGGTTACCATTTCCTCCTTCAGGGGATCTTCATACACATGTATAAAAATATGCTGGGTCTATATCCAAAGTAATTAAAGCAGAATCTCAGATATTTATGTACCCATGTTCATATAAACATTATGCACATCAGCCAAAAAATAGAAGCAACCCCAAGTGTCCATCAGTGGATGAATGGATAAGCAAAATACAGTGTATGTACATAAAATGGAACGTTATTAAGTCTTAAGAAGGAAGGAAATTCTGATATATGCTATCATGTGGATGAAGCTTGAGATCATGCACTAAATGTAATCAGTTCGTCACATACAAAAATGCTTTATGATTCCACTTATATGAGATACCTCAAATCGTCCTAGAGATAGAAAGTACGATGGTTTTGCCAGGGGCTGAAGGGCGGAGGGATGGGAGACTTGTTTAACGAGTATAGAATTTCAGTTTTGCAAGATCAAAAAGTTTTGGAGATTGATTGCTGAACACCATGAATATATATAACACTGCTACACTATATACTTCAAAATGGTTAAAATAGTAAAGTTTATGCCTTATGTATTTTACCACAACTTTTTAAAAAGTCAACTGTGAAATTACTTGAATAAGGAGCATTAATGTCAGAGCATTATCTTATTTGTTTTTAAAGGAAGAAGTTTTAATTTAGAAGATAGGCATAAATTGTATTTAATCAAGAGTATTTGCACCATGAGTACAGAAAAGTTACAGTGAACTTAGGTGGTAGTACTTCAAGTAGCAAGTCTAGTTCAGGGAAAGGAAGTTTTATTTGACTTTGTGCAGGTTACACCGTATCTTTATTACATCTAGTTCTAAATACCACATTTAAAGAGGCAGCTCTTCAAATCAAAGGCATTGAAAGTAGTTCAAATGCAATGGTGAGAAATCTGGAAGCTATGTCATATGATGGACAGCAGAGTGAAGCATTTCAGGTTTTGGGCTCTGTTACAGGAGACAACTGGGCTTAAAAACCAGGCTCTAGCACGGACTAATCTGTGACTCAGAGCAAGCTCTTTAGCTTCCATAACTGTTACTTGAGTCCTCTCCTACAAAACTATGATCCCCCCCAAATATTCCCAAATATTAAGTATTCTGTGATATCCAAAAGGAGAAAACATGCATTGTAATTTACAAAGTGCTTAATATCGGCTAATATTACTATGATTTTTATACTCTACTAGTAAACGGCCTTTTCAAGGACAAAGACATGGTAAAGTATAATAAATAGTTTTAAAGTGTTTTTAGGACTGTCCTGTGAAAGAGTTCTATTAATTTTTGAATCAGAACACATAACTAGAAGAGTTTAATAGAAAGCTAAAGAAAAAAAAAAGCTAAAGAAACTGCAAGGAGATCAAACCAGTCAATCCTAAAGGAAATCAATCCTGAATATTCATTGGAAGAACTGATGCTGAAGCTCCAATACCTTGGCCACCTGATGTGAAGAGCTGACTCATTGGAAAAGACCCTGATGCTGGGAAAGATTGAAGACAGAAGGAGAAGGGGACAACAGAGGACGAGATGGTCAGATGGCTCACTGAATTAATGGACATGAGTCTGAGCAAGCCTAAGAAGTTGGTGAGGGACAGAGAAGCCCGGCATGCTGCCGTCTGTGGGGGTCACAGGGTTGGACACAACTTATTGATTGAACAATGACAATGAAAGAAAAGAAATTTATCTTACATTGAAGAAGGTTATTACATTCAGTGTATGAAAAATAAATAAGTTGCCCTAAGAAGTAGTAGAGCTTCCCTGGTGGCGCAGAGGTTAAAGTGTCTGGCCGCAATGTGGGAGACCTGGGTTCTATCCCTGGGTTGGGAAGATCCCCTGGAGAAGGAAATGGCAACCCACTCCAGTATTCTTGCCTGGAGAATCCCACAGACAGAGGCCCCAAGAAGTAGTAGGGGCTTCCCTGGTAGTTCAGCAGTAAAGAATCTGCCTTCAATGCAGGAGATGTAGGTTCGATTCCTGGGTCAGGAAGATCCCCTGGAGGAGGGAACGGCAACCCACTTCAGTATTCTTGCCTGGACAGAGGAGCCTGGAGGGCTGCAGTCCATGGGGTCACGAAAGAGTTGGAAACAACAACAAAGAGCAGTGAGCTTCCTGACATTGCTCTTCTTCAATGAGCAAATGGAAGTTAGGGATATGTTAAGACAAATTTCTACTTTGATTAGAGTGTTGTGCTGGACAATATCCCTGATAATAGTCTATGCTTCTCTAATTTTTTTTTTTTATCAGTATTGACTTCAGTTTTCCTCACAAAGCAACTGCTTAATTGTGAAGGACTGGCCCAGAGGTTCTAGTTCCCACATAGCATAGGTAAGTGGAAAAAAAGATCAAAACTATCCATAAGATGATTCGGAAATCACCATTTTGCATGTTTGCATCCACAAGAGCGCTGGTTGTGGTACTGATGCTGACTGAGAGACTGTCTTTGGGTGACAGTGATAGATGCTTTACTTTGTCCTCTTGAAGTGTTGTCAGTGCTTGAACACACAGTTAGACCTGATCTATAGGCACGTTGAGATAAAAGCTGCAGTAGAAAAAAAAAAAACTCCAGGATGGAAGGGGAGTTAACTTCACAGTTACTGAAGAACAGAGGAAGAAGAGAGAGGAGTGTGAGGGAAGAAGAGGCTTTTAAAAATGATTTCGCAGAATGAAAAGATGTTTCTCTGTTGGCGAAATGAAGAATTGGTTTAACGGCGGAATCTTAACAGAAAAAGAGGACCGCCATAGTCAGAATCACTGAAGCCAACTAACAATAAAGCAGAGTGTGGACCTAATGGCACTGAAAAGACTTTAGAACTAAAGTCATGGGACAGACTCAACCACTGTATTCTGTACAAAAGAGACCACACATGGGTATTATATTTGATTTGGAATAGGCTATTTTAAGATAGACACCAAGATGTGGGTTGGAAGAAGCAAAACAGGAGATTGCTTGAAACCATGTCACAAAATTAATGATTAAAGAAATTGAAGGAGATGTTGCTTACGTGAGAGAATATAGGTTTCATAAGATACATGAAAGATTCTTGTATAAAATACCGTTTTTACAACGTCACCTGAAGAGAGTCAAAAATAAGTGCTAGCCCACCATGGAATCAACCAACTCATGAATAGATTTCCCATAGATGCAGGTACCTTGGGGGACTCTGGATGATGGAATCTGAAATAGATGACATACACCTAATTCTAATTTTATATTTTAAAATGATAGCTTGTCTCATGGCAGAGGGGTGGATTAATTCAAGATAGTAGGTTACACATCTTTCTGGAAGTTTTCAGATTTTTTTAGGGTAAGAGGGAGGGAGTATCAATGGTTCAGGTCAGTTCAGTTCAGTCGCTCAGTCATGTCCGACTCTTTGCGACCCCATGAATCGCAGCACGCCAGGCCTCCCTGCCCATCACCAACTCCCGGAGTTCACTCAGACTCACCTCCATCGAGTCTGTGATGCCATCCAACCATCTCATCCTCGGTAGTCCCCTTCTCCTCCTGCCCCCAATCCCTCCCAGCAACAGAGTCTTTTCCAATGAGTCAACTCTTCACATGAGGTGGCCAAAGTACGGGAGCTTCAGCTTTAGCATCATTCCTTCCAAAGAAATCCAAGGGTTGATCTCCTTCAGAATGGACTGGTTGGATCTCCTTGCAGTCCAAGGGACTCGCAAGAGTCTTCTCCAACACCACAGTTCAAAAGCATCAATTCTTTGGTGCTCAGCTTTTTTCACAGTCCAACTCTCACATCCATACATGACTACTGGAAAAACCATAGCCTTGACTAGACTGACCTTAGTCGGCAAAGTAATGTCTCTGCTCTTGAATATGCTATCTAGGTTGGTCATAACTTTTCTTCCAAGGAGTAAGCGTCTTTTAATTTCATGGCTGCAGTCACCATCTGCAGTGATTTTGGAGCTCAGAAAAATAAAGTCTGACACTGTTTCCACTGTTTCCCCATCTCTTTCCCATGAAGTGATGGGACCGGATGCCATGATCTTCGTTTACTGAATGTTGAGCTTTCAGCCAACTTTTTCACTCTTCTCTTTCACTTTCATCAAGAGGCTTTTTAGCTCCTCTTCACTTTCTGCCATAAGGGTGGTATCATCTGCGTATCTGAGGTGATTGATATTTCTCCCGGCAATCTTGATTTCAGCTTGTGTTTCTTCAGTCCAGCGTTTCTCATGATGTACTCTGCATATAAATTAAATAAGCAGGGTGACAATATACAGCCTTGACATACTCCTTTTCCTATTTGGAACCAGTCTGTTGTTCCATGTCCAGTTCTAACTGTTGCTTCCTGACCTGCATACAGATTTCTCAAGAGGCAGGTCAGGTGGTCTAGTATTCCCATCTCTTTCAGAATTTTCCACAGTTTATTGTGATCCACACAGTCAAAGGCTTTGGCATAGTCAATAAAGCAGAAGTAGATGTTTTTCTGGAACTCTCTGGCTTTTTCCATGATCCAGCGGATGTTGACAATTTGATCTCTGGTTCCTCTGCCTTTTCGAAGGAAAACAACAAAATAGGAAAGACTAGAGATCTCTTCAAGAAAATCAGAGATACCAAGAGAACATTTCATGCAAAGATGGGCTCAATAAAGGACAGAAATGGTATGGACCTAACAGAAGCAGAAGATACTAAGAAGAGGTGGCAAGAATACACGGAAGAACTGTACAAAAAAGATCTTCACGACCCAGATAATCATGATGATGTGATCACTAATCTAGAGTCAGACATCTTGGAATGTGAAGTCAAGTGGGCCTTAGAAAGCGTCACTATGAACAAAGTTAGTTGAGGTGATGGAATTCCAGTTGAGCTGTTTCAAATCCTGAAAGATGATGCTGTGGAAGTGCTGCACTCAATATTCCAGCACATTTGGAAACTCAGCAGTGGCCACAGGATTGGAAAAGGTCAGTTTTCATTCCAATTCCAAAGAAAGGCAATGCCAAAGAATGCTCAAACTACTGCACAATTGCACTCATCTCACATGCTAGTATCAATGGTAAATACATGAATTTCAGAACGGTGAGAAGGAAGGTGAAGACTGAGGGAGCAGATAGGAAGAAATCATCAGTATCAAAAATGAGTACAGTAAAAATAGGCTTCCTGAAAGAAAGGAGGCAGAAATCAATTTAGGAAGTTAGTTAATACTCCATTCAACAATTACTTACGAAGGGTCTACAGCATGTTCTGGGGCTCTATTTAGGGCTATAATAATGAACAAAAATGCTGAAGATACTCGGATTTACTGGTTTGGGGCTTCAGATCCAGAGAAAAGGTCTGGTGTTTAATGCCTTAGAAGAATTCACTGAAGGAGATTTCAAACAATTTACTCAGAAATAACACTTCACATGATATTATCTTTAGTGGAAGAAACAAAATGATTTTAAGACAGAATTATATATGGAGAACATAATACTGTATGTAGGAATTTTAGAAGTTTATTAAGTTGAATAGGATAGAAATCATTTGATGTGCAGAAAATCACAACAAAATACAAGATAACTGTATAGTCTCCAGAGATGGTATACTTTGGTCAGTACAAAATGAATATATAATTTTAAATTAAAATAGTTATTACTATATATATTACTATATATTTTTATTGACTAGAGCATACACAAAGTCCTTTTGTCACAAAAATTTTTCAATATTTTTCTGAATATTTAGTTTGTCAAAATATTTTGATTATTAGCTATCTCAGAGTCTTTACCAATAACAATTTTTCAAATTTTCAAGTTTTACACTGTTCATATTAGTCTTAAGTCTAACCAACAGGACACACTTTCTCTCCCACTAAAATATTTTTTAACTCTTTTTACTTCACATAGCTGCAAAATCTGCATAGACTTAGCATCAGCATATTTTTATTAGTTTTTATTCACCCAATAAATTTTTTTCTAATGGCAGTTTAAAAAGGGTTGGCATGTGTCTGACTTCTTTCAATTTTTTCTTTGTCCACACACTGGCACTGAGGTTGCCAACAGATGGATCATATGTTAATTCACCAATATCATCAATGTTATGTGTAAAATTTGTATTGAAGCACAACTTACAAACAGAATATGCATAAATCTTAAGTGAAGAGCTTGACAGTTTTATGTAAACTGAACTCACTAGGTTAATACCAGCTCTCTGAAAACCCTCTCTCTCCCACTTTCATGCAGAAATCTGTCATAGGTGTAACTATGATCCTAAACACTAACACCAAAGATTGGTTTTGCCTGTTTCTGAACTTTATATAAATAGAACAATAAATATGTGCTCTTTTGCAGCTGACCTTTTCCATTCAAATTATAAGACTCATCCATTTACAGTATGTTGTTTCAATTCATTTAGTCTTATTATTGCATAATACTCCATGGTATGAGTATACCAATATTTACCCACTTTACTCTGAATGGATATTGGTTTGCTTCCAATAGGGCTACTAAGAATAAGGCTTTTGGGAGTTCCCAGGTGTTCCAGTGGTTAGGATTCTATGCTTTCAGGGCCACAGCTCAGGCTCAATCCCTGGCTGGGGAACTGAGATGCTGTAAGCCATGTGGCACAACCAAAAAGAAAAATAATATTTCTAGCAAGCATTCATATACATATCTTTGGCCAAACACATGGGTGCATTTCTATTGGATATATGTACACAGAAGTGGAATTGCTGGGGGATAGGCATGTATATACTTAACTTCAGTGAATACTGCCAATAAGTTTTCCAAAGCAGTTTTACCAATGTTTGCCTTCTCACCAGCAGTATATGTTTGCACAGTATTCTGGCCAACATGTGGGACTCTCATGTACTCCAAAAAATTTCTGGAGACAAATGAAAATGTAAACACAATGATCCAAAACCTATGGAATGCAGCAAAACCATTCTAACAGAGAAGTTTATAGCAATACAATCTTACCACAAGAAACAAGTATCTCAAATAAAAAACCTAACCTTACATGGGAAGCAACCAGAGAAAGAAAAGCAAAACCCAAAATTAGTAGAAGGAAAGAAATAGCAAAGATCAGAGCAGAAATAAAGGAAATAGAGACTAAAAGAAAAAAAATCAATGAAACCAAAGCTGGTTCTTTGAAAAGATAAATAAAATTGATAAATTTTTAGCCAGATGCATCAAGAAAAAAAGGGAGAGAGCTCATATCAATAAAATCAGAAAAAAAGTTACAATCACAAAGGATCATAAGAGACCAGTACAAGCAACTACATACCAATAAAATGCACAACCTACAAGAAATTGACCAATTCCATTTTAGCCTTTCTGATCAAGATGTTGCAGTATCATAATGAACTAAAAATTTGAATTTTCCTGATGACTAATAAGATTGATCATCATTTTACTTGTTTTCTAGCCACTTGGTTATTCTTTTTGATGAAGGTCCTATTCAAACATTTGTTCATTGTCCTATTAGCTTGTCTATATTTTTCCAACTTTGTGAATTTTCTCTTCACTGTCTTACTGGTGTCTGTTGGTCAAAAGAAAAGCTTAATTTCAGTGTAGTTCAATTTAGCAACATTTCCTTATGGATGGCACTTTCTAAATTTTCTTCATTGACCTCTACAAGGTATCTTTAATTGCTCCCAAATTCTTGGTCGAAACATCTAATGCCTGAGAACCAAACAGGATTTGGATACGTCTTATACTGAGCCATTGCAACTGGACTTCCATTACATATATGAAAATAATTTCTGAGCACAATAATTAAAGAATCATTTATGAAATCATGGAATGCTCAAACCTTAGGAGAAAAATCTCCTTTCAACACTGCTGACTTACATTTAGTATAAGAAAAAAAATAATGTATTGCTAGATTACCTTGAGTTTCATATTTTTATAAGGCTAAAAACTTGGAGAGTAGAAAATCTCACTGCATGTCTATTAAATCTTATAATATTCAAAAAGATCCTGCTCCTTTTTGTGGAGTAAGGAACTTAGTCAAACATCATTAACATCCAGATATAACTTAAAACTCATAAATGCTTTGATTACTTTTGCCAAGAACAATATTGTTGCTACTGTTCAGTCGCCCAGCCATGTCCAGCTCTTTGCAACCCCATGAACTGCAGCCTGCCAGGCCTCTCTATCCCTTACCATCTTCCAAAATTTGCCCAAGTTCATGTCCATTGTATATCGGTGATGACATCCAGCCATCTCATCCTCTGATGCCCTCTTCTCCTTCTGCCCTCAATCTTTCCCAGCATCAGGGACTTTTCCAGGGAGTCAGCTTTTTGCATCAGATGACCAAAATATTGGAGCTTCAGCTTCAGCATCAGTCCTTCCAATGAGTATTCAGGGTTGATTTCCCTTAAGATTGACTGGTTTGATCTCCTTGCTGTCCAAGGGACTCTCAGAAGTCTTCTCCAGCACCCTAGTTTTGAAGGCATCAATTTTGGGGCATTCCGCCTTCTTTAAAGCCCAGCTCTCATAACCATACGTGACCACTGGGTAGACCATAGCCTTGATTATATGGACCTTTGTCAGCAGAGTAATGCCTCTGCTTTTCAACCCACTGTCTAGGTTTGTCATAGCTTTCCTGCCAAGAACCAAATGTCTTCTGATTTCGTGACTGCAATCACCATCTGCAGTGATTTTAGAGCCCAAGAAGAGGAAATCTGTCACTACTTCCACCTTTTACCCCTCTATTTGCCATGAAGTAATGGGGCTGAATGCCATGATCTTAGTTTTTGGAACGTTGAGTTTTAAGCCAGCTCTTTCACTCTTTTCCTTCATCCTCATCAAGAGGCTCTTTAGTTCCTCTTCAATTTCTGCCATTAGAGTTCCATGGAAATAAACTGATACACTAATTTCCCAGGTTTCTATTCTCTGTCCTTTCTCAAGTGAAGATTTTAGCCCCAAAGAATTAATGTCTTCTGCCAGAATACTCAATGGATTGAAAAAAAGTTATCTTACTTAGTGTTAAATAAATATTAGTATTTATGAAAATAGACTAAATTACTATAGACTCAGTTTAGTTCAGTTCAGTTCAGTTGCTCAGTTGTGTCTGACTCTTTGTGACCCCATGGATGGAAGCGTGCCAGGTCCCCCTGTCCATCACCAACTCCTGCAGTTTACCCAAACTCATGTCCATTGAGTTGGTGATGCCATCCAACCATCTCATCCTCTATCATCGCCTTCTCCTCCTGCCTTCAATCTTTCCCAGCATCAGGGTCTTTTCAAATGAGTCAGCTCTTCCCATCTGGTGGCCAAGGTATTGGAGCTTCAGCTTCAACATCAGTCTCTCCAATAAACACTCAGGACTGATCTCTTTTAGGATGGACTGGTTGGATCTCCTTGCAGTCCAAGGGGCTCACAGGAGTCTACTCGAACACCACAGTTCAAAAGCATCAATCCTTCAGGGCTCACCTTTCTTTATAGTCCAACTCTCACACCCATACATGACTACTGGAAAAACCATAGCTTTGACTAGATGGACCTTTGATGGCAAAGTAATGTCTCTACTTTTTAATATGCTCTCAAGGTTGGTCATAACTTTCCTTCCAAGGAGTGAGCGTCTTTTAATTTTATGGCTGCAATCACCATTTGCAGTGATTTTGGAGCCCCCAAAATAAAGTCTGCCACTGTTTCCACTGTTTCCCGTCTATTTGCCATGAATTGATGGGACCAGATGCCATGATCTTAGTTTATTGAATGTTGAGCTTTAAGCCAACTTTTATAAGCCAACTATAATACTATAGACTAGTATTAGTATTAATAAGATTAGATACATTTATTTATTTACATTTGGGTTTTTTTAAAATTCTGCAGTAAACTAGATAAGAAACATTAAAAAAAAATTTATTCATTACACGCACAATTAAATGATAGAAAACTTTTTCAAATCTGATGCTTTCTCTGGAAGCCACAAAATTTAGCAAACTGTCCTTTGCTACTGCTGCTGCTGCTAAGTCACTTCAGTCGTGTCTGACTCTGTGTGGCCTCAGAGACAGCAGCCCACCAGGCTCCCCTGTCCAGGGAACTGAAAATAAATTACGTCAGTTTTAAGCTTTATAGAATTAATCTTTCTTCTTTGTCTGAATGCCAGTATTCTACTAGCAATTTACAGATCAGAGATTTTATTTACCTTGATTATTAAAAAATGTCACAGGAGTGTTTTTATTGCTATTTATTTTATTCCAGAGAAATCATTTATGCCCCTCAACTTATGTTATAAATAACAATTAAATATTTCAATTAATATTACTCATAATGTTTCTCTGACTTTGCTCACTCTTGAAAACTGCCTAAGTCCATTTATAGAACAACAACAAAATTACACCTGAATTACAGATTTGAGGGTACAAAACATTAGAAACTAGGGACGAGGGAGCTGATGGGTTGCCGTCTATGGGGTCACACAGAGTCAGACACGACTGAAGTGACTTAGCAGCAGCAACAGCATAAACTGTTGGGTAGCACAGAGAAGAACTTAATGCTCTAAAGCTGACCTCCACAAGGCATATGAAACCCCTCAGGAACCACACAGGACCATCAATATAGGATGAATGCTTAAAATTTAAAGAGAATGGAAGTTAGGGAAAATCGTTCCAGCTTGTATAACAATGGATCACTGTCTAAAGAATAGGAAATCAGGGTAGAGACAAAATCCCAGGCTCCTAGCACTAGTGTTCTTCCAGACTCACTAAAAGTAAATTTTAAGAGCTTATATATGTGGGCAAAGCCATATTTAATACAATAGTACAAAAGAAAAGAATATTACAAACACAAAGTTATACTACTTTTCCACCGGGAGAAGCAACTTACTTTTATTAAGAGTGTGTGTATAACAACATTTCCTTTTAGTTCACAATTATTTATTTATTTATACTATTTTATTCAAGGCTCTGAAATTGATACACAGGAAAGACACATCTCTTTCTCCAATTAATTTTAAAAGGCAAGGAAGAAGAGGAAGAAAGAAGAAATCACTTTATTAGTTAATAAATAACCACCTATAAAAAGCGGCTGAAAAGAAGATGCCAATAAAGAGTTACGGTGATTCAAAATAGCAAAAATTTATACATGAACAGTAAGATCTAGATTTTCTAAAAGATAGGGCTCTTCCATATGCCCTTGGATGATAAGACTAGGCAAGAGAATAGAAAACTCTTTTAGAAAGGATTATTAGAGGACATGAGATAAGAAATTAAAGGAAGTTTAAAGAACTGATCTTTTTTTTAAATCCCAACCAAAGAAAAGATTAATTCAGTGAAACCTGGAATGACAGCTGGCTCCGTCACATCTGTTCTCCCTCCTCCAATGCTTCTACGTCATAGCTAAAGTCATCTTGAAAGACCCAACTCTGAGAGCTCACTCTGGCTGAAAGTCCTTGCTGACTACACTGGCCTTTAGGGTGAAGTCCAAACATCTTGAACAAGTGCACAAGCCTACAGGTCCTGGGCCTCCTTTGCCACCCCATATTGCAGCCATGGGGATCTTCTTGTAATTTCTTAAAATCGTCATGCTCTCTTTGCTTTCAGCTTCTTTCTAATGCTGTCCCGTCTGTCAGAAATATTTTTTATTTTTTTCTTCCTTTTGAGCACTTGTTCAAAAGCCATTTTTCTCAGACTCCAAATTCCTTGAAAGCATAGTCACATATTTACCCTATCATCTACAACATTTACCAGTTCCAGGTGAGTCTTATCTTTTTTTCATCCAATACATGTAATTATGCCCATGAAAGGTCTTTTGGAAAGCATCATTTATGGGGTTTGAAACCCCTAGCATAATTATTTCACAATTTCTCCTTGTTTCAGGAAGACATGGAATTAAAGGACTGTTAACAACTCTTCTCAAACAAGGTGCAGCAAGATATCTGGATTTTGGGGCCCTTTCCAAAAGATAGGGTGAAAGCTAAATAAGAAAGCCTATGTAATATGTAAACCTCTTCTTCAAACCCCTTAATTGAAGAATTACGATTGTTTTGACAGAGAGAAAACAGAACCAGATGAGGTAAGAAAGTTGTGAATGAAGATTACCAGGAAAATGGTGCCAAGAAGTTGGGATGGGGGTAGATGGGGTCAGAACAGTACCCAGAAGTAACTGCTCAGTTGGACTCACAAACTTCTCCACCATTGCCAGGTAGGGAAACCAGGTTTGGGAGTCAAGCTAGTCCTACAATTAAAGCATGTCACATTGAGTTGGAGAGAGATATGAAGTTGCAAATAACAATCATATTGACACCATTTGAATTGGAAAAGAAAAAGATCATAAACTTTTTGACCATCACTGCCTTAGAGATTATATAATTTTTGACAGAGTATAATAAAAGAGAATCAAAGTAATCTTACCCAGAGAGGAGAGGTGGCCCTAATTGGGTAAGCTCTGGATTATTAAGTGCTTAGCCTACAGTAATCCTTTCATAAGTATTTGTTAAGTTAATAAATAGATGAATCAATGGAAGTGATGTCAGCCTAATCAAGTTTTTAAAAAATGGCTTACACATAGTAATTGCTAAATCCATAAATACATTGAATCACTCAGGAATAAGCCCTATATAAATACATTGTATTTATATAGGATTGGGCAATTTCAAAGTTTTCAAGCATCACTGGGGGCTTCCCAGGTGGCACTAGTGGTAAAGAACCTGCCTGCCCATACAGGAGGCATAAGAGATGTGGGTTCAGTCCCTCGGTCGGGAAGATTCCCTGGAGAAAGACATGCAACCCACTCTAGTATTTCTTGCCTGGAAAATTCTATGGACGGAGGAGCCTGGTGGGCTACACAGTCCATGGGGTCACAGCCAGATAGGACTGAAGCAACTTAGCACACACGTTAAATTTTTTCAACCAGACAAATCCTTAATTCTTGCATGATCCATACCATTTCTCAGTATTATGGTCTCAGTTTATTTTTAGTTTATAGTACAAAAAGAATTGGACTTTGCTTGGATTTTTTTTTTTTCCTGAGCTATGTCTTTGGTTTTGTAGGAGATAGGGACAGATGTGAAGGAGAAGTGATCTATTCCAGAAAGTGCAGGATATTTCTAAAAACAAGTAAGTTACAGAGATCTTGTTTAATACTGCTTGAACTCATACCTACATATGAGAAAAGAGAGACATGACATGAAATTATGGTAATTTACTTTAGAGGAACAAGACATTAATTTACTTATTATTTTTACTTGTTTTGAAATAAGCCTTGAATTTCACTAAAAAAAAAAAGAGAAAGAATAAATAGGTGATATGTTGCCACATTACATAAACAGGGAGCTACTATTATGTTTATTGGTATTCAGTTACATCTATAGGATATCAGAGACTCTTCTTTTATTAAAATTCAGAGTAATAAAAGCAACTGACATTCAGTGAATTATTATGTAGCAGCAATGGTCTAAGGTCTATTTAGATTAATTTGCTTAATTCTTACCCTGATTCTGAGTGGTAGATACTTATATTCTCAACCTCTTTTAAAGATGAGGAACCCAAAGACACAGAACATTTAAATAAGCTGCTCAAGGTTATCCAAGGTTATGGCAGTGTTGGAACTTGATCCTGGATCTGCCCTAGTATAGATGTTAGTAATTCTGTTATACACAATAAAAATTCCTATTTGAGGAACAAATCTGGATGTAAAGTTCATTAATCACTTCCAGTATTTTCTTCACTAGTCCATTTAGAAAATAAACTTGGACAATCTTTAAAAAAATAAAAATATAGAATGTCCTCTCTAGAGCATGTGGAATAAGATACAAGCAGGACAGTAACCTATCCTTTTTCTAATTCCTACAGGTCATTTCTAAACTGAGAAAGCATCTATTCGCTGTTTTAGCAAGTTATCTGAGATCAGGACTTCAAATGATCAGGCTCAACCATACAAAATTGTCTGTGTTACAGGTCAAAATTGATCAACTATTGATAGTTTTACCTATTTACCAACAGTTTTACCTATTAACTTTCAGTTTTTTTCCTGAGGTACTTCAAGCCAGAGGTCTTACAGTAAACAGTGCAAATTAAAAAGTCTATTTACAAATCCAGAACTATTCAGGACCCAGGGAAGGGGTGGTGTTGGGGAACAGAAGACACAACCAGCATATTCAAAGAACTTAGAATAAGGTGCTACATGAAACAACCAGGGTCAAAGTCACACACAGTCATTACATAATCTTGGAATCGTAGCTAGAGAAAGCTACAGAAATTTAAGTCAATGCCTAGATGGATGTGAGTTTTGATAAAAAGACTGACAGAAAAGGCTCTGAAGCTCTTCGAGGCGGAAGGAACAGCATGATAAAGAGGAGATGACTGCAAACCAGCATGGTGTACGAAGTGAGTCCAGACTACCTGGATCTTGATTTCATGGAAACCCACAAACAGTTTAGGCTGCGAAAAGAGGAAGTAAGAGCAGAAAGTGGGAGGAAAAACTGGACTTTATTCTGCCAGGAGTGACATTAGGCTTTTCCATGAGAACCTTGCAGGTAAAACCACATGAACCAGGAGCATTAAACTGGTTAACGGGCACAGTATAAGAGACCAGGGCAAAGCAACTGATGAGACATCTAGCTAAACGATCCAGGGCCAAGTGTGAGGGCCAGGGTCAGAGTAGTAAAAATGAGAACAATATTTTGAATTCAACATATTAGAGAAAGAGTTTGAAGGAAGACATAATAGGATTTGATTTTTGATTTGAACTGTGGAGTAGAAAAATAAGACATTGAACTTAAGTGATTAAGAAAAATGGGAATTTGTTGTGTTAAAGATAAGTAAAATGGGAAAGAGTAAAAGGCTAGAGAGATGACATTCTAATAAATATATAAAATAATACATGCTTATTATTGACTGCTAACTGCCTCAAGCACTGATTGCTAAGGAATGTCAGAATGTAAACACATAGACACATATGTAGGTGCATTATACTGTCTGAATCTTTAAAACAACACTGCATGACAAATATCAATATTTCAATTTTATAAGTAAGAAAATGGCCTTCCCTGGTGGCTCAGTTGGTAAAGAATTTGCCTACAAGGCAGGAGACCTGGGTTCAATCCCTGGATTGGGAAGATCCTCTGGAGGAGGAAATGGAATCCCACTGCAGTATTCTTGCCTAGGAAATCCCATGGACAGAGGAACCTGGCGGGCCACAGTCCATGGGGGTCACAAAAGAGTTGGACACTACTTAGCGAATAAACCATCAAACCACCAAGTAGGAAATGGAGACTCACAGAAATAAAATACTTTTCCAAAAGTTGCAAAGCACTAAATATTTATGACTATTAAAACAAAGTCAATACTCTCATGTTTCACTCAAGTGGAATTTGAAATGGCAGCTGAACCATCAAGTAACTGAATCTTAAATACAGCACATAACAGAAGACTAGAGCTTGAAGGAGAAGTCAAGACAGAATCATTGGATTTGAAAGTCATCAGGATTAGCTGAGCTTTGAAAGCAGGGTTTAGGAGTAAGGGAGGAAGACAAAAGAAATAAAACTAAAATCCTGGAAGTTACTTAGAATAATGAACAGAAATTACAGAAGACAGATCAAAAAAGGTAAGAGAACCAGAGAGTTAAGAGTGTGGTAGAGAATGGTATTGGAGAAGGCAATGGCAACCCACTCCAGTACTCTTGCCTGGAAAATCCCATGGCCGGAGAAGCCTAGTGGGCTGCAGTCCATGGGGTCGCTAAGAGTCGGACACGACTGAACAACTTCACTTTCACTTTTCACTTTCATGCATTAGAGAAGGAAATGGCAACCCACTCCAGTGTTCTTACCTGGAGAATCCCAGGGACAGTGGAGCCTGGTGGGCTGCTGTCTATGGGGTTGCACGGAGTCGGACAAGACTGAAGCGACTTAGCAGCAACAGCAGAGAATTGTATCATATAGCTCAGTTACTTATCAACAAGTATGCACTGAAAATTTATAAACCCCTAATAAATGGCAGCTTCTGTGATTATGGCAGGGGAGAAACCTCTGCCTTCATGAAGTGAGGAGGGGCAGAAGACTGATATTCACCTAATAATCATACCCACAGTGGTATATTTTTTTAAAAGATACAAGATACCTACACATTTTATGGTAAAGGTTTCAGCTAGAATGGAAGGGTTCACAGAAAGCTTCCTTGAGAAAGGGGCAAATAACCTGACATCTTAAAGGTCCAATGGAAATTAAACAGTTGGAAATAGTTCTAGAAGAGCGACTGCTGACATAGAGAAAGAATATGCTCAAAAGGTGAGTGTCCAGAAGGAATAGAGACTGGGAGGAATAAACAACAGAGGGCTAGAGTCCAGAAGGGCTTAGGGTTTTAGGAGCAACCCACTTTTTCTGGATCAAAAACTTCTGGAGCCTAAATTGTCTTATCCTGGACTTTTCAGAACCTGAGTTGTTTCAGATATATGGTAATTAAAGGCAGCTTCTGTCTGTACCTGACCAGAAAAGGATTTTTGCACTGCCTGCTACTCATTGGCTTTACCCACAGTTTCATTTGATGTTACAGAAGATATATTACCAAAACTTCTACTCTTTTTAAAACTTATACATTGCACTCAATATGTCAGCAAATTTGGAAAACTCAGCAGTGGCCACAGGACTGGAAAAGGTCAGTTTTCATTCCAATCCCCAAAAAAGGCAATGTCAAAGAATGCTCAAACTACTGCAAAATTGCACTCATCTCGCACGCTAGTAAACTAATGCTCAAAATTCTCCAAGCCAGGCTTCAGCAATACATGAACCGTGAACTTCCAGATGTTCGAACTGGTTTTGGAAAAGGCAGAGGAACCAGAGATCAAATTGCCAACATCCGCTGGATCATGGAAAAGGCAAGAGAATTCCAGAAAAACATCTATTTCTGCTTTATTGACTATGCCAAAGCCTTTGACTGTGTGGATCACAATCAACTGTGGAAAATTCTGAAAGAGATGGGAATACGAGACCACCTGACCTGCCTCTTGAGAAAGCTATATGCAGGTCAGGAACAAAAGTTGGAACTGGACATGGAACAACAGACTGGTTCCAAATAGGAAAAGGAGTATGTCAAGGCTGTATATTGTCACCCTGCTTATTTAATTTATATGCAGAGTACATCATGAGAAACGCTGGGCTGGAAGAAACACAAGCTGAAATCAAGATTGCCGGGAGAAATATCAATAACCTCAGATATGCAGATGACACCACCCTTATGGCAGAAAGTGAAGAAGAACTAAAGAGCCTCTTGATGAAAGTGAAAGAGGAGAGTGAAAAAGTTGGCTGAAAGCTCAACATTCAGAAAATGAAGATCGTGGCATCTGGTCCCATCGCTTCATGGGAAATAGATGGGGAAACAGTGGAAACAGTGTCAGACTTTATTTTTCTGAGCTCCAAAATCACTGCAGATAGTGACTGCAGCCATGAAATTAAAAGACGCTTACTCCTTGGAAAGAAAGTTATGACCAACCTAGATAGCATATTCAAGAGCAGAGACATTACTTTGCCAACAAATGTCTGTCTAGTCAAGGCTATGGTTTTTCCAGTGGTCATGTATGGATGTGAAAGTTGGACTGTGAAGAAAGCTGAATGCCAAAGAATTGATGCTTTTGAACTGCGGTGTTGGAGAAGACTCTTGAGAGTCCCTTGGACTGCAAGGAGATCCAACCAGTCCATCCTAAAGGAGATCAGTCCTGGGTGTTCTTTGGAAGGACTGATGCTAAAGCTGAAGCTCCAGTACTTTGGCTACCTCATGTGAAGAGTTGACTCATTGGAAAAGACTCTGATGCTGGGAGGGATTGGGGGCAGGAGAAGAAGGGGGCAATAGAGGATGAGATGGCTGGATGGCATCACCGACTCGATGCACATGAGTTTGAGTGAACTCCGGGAGTTGGTGATGAACAGGGAGGCCTGGCATGCTGCAATTCATGGGGTCACAAAGAGTCCGACACGACTGAGCGACTGAACTGAACTGAACTGAACTGAACTGATACATTGCTACTAAGATATATGCTAATTAGACTGTCACCTTAGAATTAAATTATGATGTCAATATAGAATCTTGTCCTACCATGGCTGACAAAATATACCTCAAAGGGGCATTAAAATGAAAAAAAAAAAGGGGTGAATATCAAAATCTTGAGATAAATTTTTTTCACAATAATCCTTTACTCTTGCACTCTGATTCTTTTTCTCTTATCTGTAGTTCTAAAATGGAGTGGAACAGCAGCAAAATACAAGTCTTTGTCCCACAAAGAAATAAAAGCCCACGGTCCTCTCCACCTTTATGTGGTCATAAAATAGGAAGAAGAGCAAGGTAGTGACATTGCTCAAAAGAGTACTGCATGCCTGTGTTAGTGAGCTGCGCAATTGCCCCATGGTTCCCTGCATTGTCATAAACACCACACTTCAAGAAAGCCACATTTGCAATAAGCAAATTATTTGGGGGAGCAGATATCCATATGGTTAATACAGTCTGTATCCTTTGTTAAGAAGTGTCTTGGTCTCCTAGCAACACTGTAGGGAAATCCATCAGGGGTATGAAATTAGACGGCCATGTAGGCGGAATACCTGTAGAGTTTCAATTTTATGAAATGCTTTCACTAAAAATTATATATATTATGCAAAACAGTACAGTAATGTAAGGTTAAGATAAAAATTGTTCAACTCTCCCACAAGCAATTCAAGGTTCCAACAGTACCCAGTAGCCAAGGGTCTACAGTGTACAAAGGAAAAAAAAAGAACAAAAGACATTATGTGGGATGCCAGATGGGTTAACCATTCTTGACTGGGGAGAATTTTCTCCCCCAAAAGAGATTTCAGAGCATCTTGATACAGGCTCTTCTCTTGTATAAACCTTCTCCCAACTTTGGAAGTAAAGGGAACTGAAAAATTTTATGCCATAAATAAACAAACAGTGAGTAACTAAATTAGAATTTCAAAATTTGAGGAACAAAGATGCACAACCCTGTACTTTGTAGGTAGTGATTGCAGCTGCAAGTCATATCCCAGCCTGGGCAGGCCCACTCCAGTTGTCTTACATCTCACAGTGTTTGAGGACCAGCTGCATGCAGATTTATGGGCCACAACTCCACAAATCAAAGTCCAGGGGGCTGATTTCTGGAGGATCTGCCTATGGCCAATCTGTCCAAGATGACTATAAGAAACACAAGCTATATTTTATAGAAAGTATTCTTAATGATGTCTGCCCATTCCTCACTCCACACCATTACTTTTCATTGGAGGATGAAAAAATTTGCTCTTGCGAAGGACCTATAATATTTTTCTTCTGCTCAGTTCAGTTCAGTTCAGTCACTCAGTCATGTCTGACTTTTTGTGACCCCATGAATCGCAGCAGGCCAGGCCTCCCTGCCCATCACCAACTCCCGGAGTTCACTCAAACTCATGTGCATCGAGTGGGTGATGCCATCCAGCCATCTCATCCTCTGTCGTCCCCTTCTCCTCCTGCCCCCAATCCCTCCCAGCATCAGAGTCTTTTCCAATGAGTCAACTCTTCACATGAGGTGGCTAAAGTATTGGAGTTTCAGCCTCAGCATCAGTCCTTCTAATGAACACCCAGGGCTGATCTCCTTCAGAATGGACTGGTTGGAAATCCTTGCAGTCCAAGGGACTCTCAAGAGTCTTCTCCAACACCACAGGTCAAAAGCATCAGTTCTTTTGTGCTCAGCCTTCTTCACAGTCCAACTCTCACATCCATACATGACCACTGGAAAAACCATAGCCTTGACTAGATAGACATTTGTTGGCAAAGTAATGTCTCTGCTTTTGAATATATTATCTAGGTTGGTCATAACTTCCCTTCCAAGGAGTAAGCATCTTTTAATTTCATGGCTGCAATCACCATCTGCAGTGTTTTTGGAGCTCAGAAAAATAAAGTCTGACACTGTTTCCACTGTTTCCCCATCTATTTCCCATGAAGCGATGGGACAAGATGCCATGATCTTCGTTTTCTGAATGTTGAGCTTTCAGCCAACTTTTTCACTCTCCTCTTTCACTTTCATCAAGAGGCTCTTTAGTTCTTCTTCACTTTCTGCCATAAGGGTGGTGTCATCTGCATATCTGAGGTTATTGATATTTCTCCCGGCAATCTTGATTCCAGCTTGTGCTTCTTCCAGCCCAGCATTTCTCATGATGTACTCTGCATATAAATTAAATAAGCAGGGTGACAATATACAGCCTTGATGTATACCTTTTCCTATTTGGAACCAGTCTGTTGTTCCATGTCCAGTTCTAACTGTTGCTTCCTGACCTGCATATGGGTTTCTCAAGGGGCAGGACAGGTGGTCTGGTATTCCCATCTCTTTCAGAATTTTCCACAGTTTATTGTGCTCAGTGTGATACAAAACAAAAACCCTTCTAAACAATAAAATGAGGTTTCTCTTCTCAGTTGATTAATTGCATGTGTAGTTTTACTCATTTCCTTTCCTACAACCTTCCAACTAATTTCATCAAATATTTATTGTCTACTGTGTTTCTACAACAAAACTACAAGCCGGAAATATCGTAGAGCTGAATAAATATGCATTCTTGGCTTCTGTTTTAGGTACTGTATGGAGTACTGGAGATATGACGAGTAAACTAGATTGCTTCTGTCTGTATGGAACTTGTATAGAGACAAACAAGCAGTATGCCTTAAAGAGAGGTACTACCAAAGATCATTTGTTTAAAAATTTAAACACATTATAGCTTCTGGAAGAATTTTGATTCTGGAGTTTAAATACAGTCTCTATGTAAAAATCAATTGTTTGGCATTATCCATATTTATTTTCAAAAGCCATCAAAAGACACAAAAAACAGAAGGGTTAAAGATCAAAAAAAAAGAATGGTTAAATTGTGTTGATGCTATCAGAAAAACATGAAATACTATGGGACAGAGGAGGTAATGATTTATTTCTCCTCCTCTATGTTTGAGTTTCTCTGTACCACACACTACTTTATTTCAATTCTGAATCAAAGATGAAGAGTTGGACGTGGCAAAACATGTTTTCAGGGAACTATAGATCTCTCTTTTATATCTACTTCGATTAGAAATAGTTTCCTGATAAAAGTACCTGCCTCACTAAGCAAAAAAGCTAAAATCTGATTATAGTTTTAAAATCAGGATTCTAAGCTTCTCCCTCTCGGATACAAAGAGATGAAGATTTGAATAGGAAGATATTTAAAAAGCTTGATGCAAAGTCAAATACAGTCTAGATCTATACGACAATTCTTCAAATTTCACCATCAAGATTGCCAGGTGCTAAGGGTTCCAGAGTTAGATTGTGTATTTGACATCTGTTGTTTCTGTTGCCCTAATCTGAGTGCCCTTGGGTTACCTTTCATTTCACTAGGGAAGCCAAATGGGAGAAAGTGTTTCCTCTCCCTATTTGGCAGACGAATCTTGGGCACGTGAGTCCCAAGACAGAGACATCAAGGTGCAAGGCCAGACAGAAATTCTTGGAAGCAGCTGTGATGGACTGAAGACTCAACAACATGCAGGATGATGTGTGGCTAACAGTGCAGAGTGAAGGCCACTGACAGCAGCATCCTAAGCTGAGTCCCCATGAAAGGATTTTACCTTTGCTTGGACTTATTCGGTTACTACTCAAAGGTCTTTCTCCAAACTTCTCATTACTTTTGTGATCTGAAACTTTCTAACAAATTATTTTTCTGCTTAAATTAATCTGAGTCAGTTTCTGTTTGCATGCACTAAGAACTTTGACTCACATGAGTCGGAAGCTGGGGTCACAAATTATGGAGAAAGGCTACATCAGATATAACAGAAAAAAGTATCAGCTCTGAAGAGAAGATTGACAGGGGTGAGATTCCTAACTTGGATCCAGCACATATTGGTGAACTAGGATCACTACAGGGAGAGAAAGTTAAGCAGGAAAGCTAAAGATGACACTTGAATAGATACATAGACAGATTATATCATCTAGGAGACACCACTGCAACTAGGGGGGAGCTGTTTTCAGAACATACTTGCTCCAGGTCTAGAAGGACTTCTACTATGCTCATTCATTTATTCTTTTACTCAATCTGTCATTAATGAAGACCTAAGTTGAGACAGCACTATTGGTAAAAAAGAGATGATGTTCGTTCCCCATAAAAATTACACATGAGCAAGACAGATATTTAACAAATAATTATAAATACAGTTGATCCTCAGTATTCAGATTCTATATTGATGAATTTATCTTCTTGCAAAAATGCATCTGTAACCCCTAAATCAATACCCACCCTGCTTTAGCAGTCATAGGTAGATATGTTTAGAGGTGTGAGACATTAAAGTTGCATAATACATGTGTTCCCAACTGAAGCTGAACAAAGAGACATTCTGCCTGTTTAGTTTTCTCTCATAGAGATGGCTGGGGGATAGACACAACAGGGGACAGTAGGATGCAAGGACTTCTGGCTCTAGGACCTGTTGACTGGTTTGAATCCCAACCTGGCACCTGTTAGGGTAGTGTCTTTAAGCCAGTCACTTAACACTTCTAAAACTTGTTTTCTCTCTTGTAAAATAAAGAAAATAGATATACAAGGATGAGTTACTTTTAGGATTTAAAATTATAATCTATGTGAGATACAGAAACATAAATGTATAGATATAGATATTTACGGATATATTTCCCCAGGAGCAATGTTTCATTATTTGATAAGTATTTGGGGTATAATTATAGCAAATAAATGAGAATTGACCATAATAAATTTAATTTAAATGACAAATACAGGGCGTTAGGGTGGGACTACATAGTTAACACCGAATTCAATCAGAGAGTCAAATAATGTTACCGTTAAGAAGTTAGTACTCGAAGCATGAGCAATATTATGGCATTGAAATTTTGGAAAAGGAGCTCTGGAAGTACAGAGAGATGTGGTGGTCTGGCTAAATCAGAGCACAGTCTGAAGAAAGAGAGGGAAAAAAAATGAGGCTGGCAGGCAACAGGAAGTTAGATCTTCGTTTCCTGTGTGGGCCACTTTAAGAGAAGTTTGGGATTTATCCTGAGGGCATGGGAAGCTATTGATGAATTTTCTGTGGAACTAAGGCTTGGCCAGGTTTTCCTGGCTCTTACTATCCTTGTCCGCCAAGATCGTTTTAAGCACATAAAATAAGTAGGAATTAGGAGAATTGAGATTCCTTGAGAATTTAATACTGAAATTGGTAACAAAAGCACATCTCAGATGATCTAAGTCCCTTCCCAAAAGGGAATTAAAGGAATTACTAACAGACTCTAGAATCAAATTGTAAATAAGATCTCTCTAACAACTTACTTATAAATAAATTAATTAAGAAACTATTCATTTCAATGTCTTAAAAGTTACTTTTAAGCTAAAGAGAGTAGTTCTCTTTTCAAATTTAGAATGTACCAAGATTTTGTTAAAAAAAAAAAACCAAAAAACATTCTAAGTATGTTTTCTAAGCTATTTATCTTTGCCATAATCCACAATCTACTCTATAGCTTGAAAACCATAACCATTTTCCCTAATTTAAAAACATTTTATTAAGATAAAATACATCCAATAAAATTCACCCATTCTAAGTGGACAGTTTGCTGGAATCCACAGCAATCAAGACTGAACATTTTTCATCGTCTTAGAAGAGTCCTCTGGTAGAAATTTTCAATCCATTCTTTCTGCCTACTTTAGGACCAAGCTAACACGGATCTGCTTTCTAAAATAATAGGCTCACTTTGTTTGGAATTTCACATAAAGGAGATCACAAAATATGTGTCTTTTGTGCCTGTCAAATTTTAGATCTCATAGGTCATTGAAGGTTTATGCAAAAATTTTCAGTCTTTTTCTCTGTGTGCTTTATTTTGGATAGTCATCATTGGTGTCTTCAAGTATTTTTTTTTTCAATTTCAAATGTTATTTAATACCATGTAGTATATTTTTAATTTCAGATGCTATAGTTTTTAATCTCTAAGATTTTTTTTGGATTTTTATACCTTGTAACTTTGCACATATTATTTTCATGTCTTTTTATATCTATGAATATAATTGCATGCTTTATAACAGTTCTTTTAAGATCTTTGCCAATTCTATTATTTCTGCCATTTGTGTTTCTATTCTATTGATTTTTTTCCTGCATTTTTTTGCCTGTCTGCATGGCTGGTCATTTTTACTGGATTCCAGACATTGTGAATTTTACATTACTGAGTGCTGGATTTTTCCCTTTAAAAAGTATAGGATTATGTTATAGTATGTGTCACATTGTCTGAGAATCAGATCTTTTTGAGACTCACTTTATGAGCTTTGTCCTATTGAGTCTAGAATAGCCTTTTCTCATGGGGATAATTTAGCCTCCTTACTAAAGTATTGCCCTTTGGAGGGCCGTATCTGGTGCCCTATGTATTATGAGGTCTCTCTGCTATGGCTGCGGGAAACACAAACTACTTCTAGTGTCAACTCAAAATACTGTTCTATTTACTGCTTTCCCTGTGTGTTCTCCCAGGGTCCTGAAGAGTTTTATCTGACACAGGTAAATATAAAAGTCCCATGGGATCCGTTTACAGATGCTGGGAAGCCTCTGCAGGCAGCTTCCTTTTCTCTGATACTCTGCCCCACAAATGCTATTCACCTTGGTTTCCCTGAACTCTTATCTCTGTCTCTTTAATTCAGTGAGACCACTAGTCTCTATGTAAAATCTCCTTCCTTGCTCCTGGACCAGGACACTGCCTCCAGGAAGTAAGCTTGTACAGCCATAGGATTTATCTAGTTTGTTTCTCCTTTCTGGATCTCAATCTGTACAAACTGCTATCTAGCCTTCAAAAACTCATGTTTCATAAAGTTTATTGATTATTCTAGTTGTTTATAGCAAAAAAGAAGGCAATTCTAATAATAAGTAGTCCTTCTAATAAGAAGAAATATTAAATTATACTGTCTTTTGTGTTTACCAACCTAATTACCTTTAGTTTGTTTTTGTTGTTGTTGTTGTTATAGATTCAAATTACTATCTGATGTCACTAGCTTTCTTTCTGAAGCATTTTCTGTAATATTTCTTAAGGCAAATTTGCTCGCAACAAACTCTCAGTTTTTATCTGAGAGTGTCCATTCTGTCTTCTGTTTTGAAGGATAATTTTGCTAAATAAAAGATTCTTGGTTGACAGATTTTACTTTCAGCACTTTGAGTACATCATCCTACTGCTGCCTGGACTTCACTGTTTCCAGTGAGAAGTCAGCCAGTAATCTTACTGGGCTTTCCTTATATGTGATGAGTCATTTTTCTTTTACAGTTTGCAAGATTTTCTCTACTTCTGCCTTTCAACATTTTTACTGTAATGTATCTGACTATGGATCTCATTGAGTTTATTCTATTTGGAAATCATTGAGCTTCTTATATGTATAGATTCATGTTTATCATCAAATTTAGTAGTTTTTTGCCATTATTATTATTTTTTCATTGTGCTTCTCCATCTTCTTCTTTTGGTACTTCAATTACATACATGTTAGTGCGCTTAAAAGCATTCCTAATGTCTCTAAAATTATGTTTATTTTTCTTCATCCTATTTTTTCTCTATTTTTCATATCGTGTAATCTCTGTTGATCTTTCTTCAAGATCACTGAACCTTCCTTCTGTCGGTTCAAATGTATTGTTGAAGCCTTCTACTATTAATAGTAACCATACTCTTCAACTGCAGAAATTCCACTTTGTTTTTTTTTTTCATAACTCCTGTGTCTTCACTGGTATTGTCTATCTGATGAAACATCATCATCATATCTTCCTTCAATTCTTTAGGCATGGTTTCTTTTGGTTCTTTGAACATAATTATCATGGCTGTTTTAAAGCCTGTCATTTTCTATTGCTTTATTTTTTTCTTGTTATGGGTCACACTTCCCCAGGGTTGTTTTGCATATCTCATAATATTTTTGTTGAAAATTACATTCTAGAAAACATATTGTAACAAGTATAGGTACTGATTCCTCCAAACCTGGGTATTCTTCCTCTTTGCTTGGTGGTTTATGTGGTTACTGACTTGGCTCAACTAATCCTAACAAGTTTATTTTGTTTGCATTACGCAATGTGTGTTGTTCTGGCCCAGATTTTTCCCCTTATATTAATCTTCTAGTCTGGCTACATAGGAATAACCCCTTGGTTGGCTTAAATCACTTATTGATCAAAGGTTATGCCTAAGTCTTCTTAATCAGTTTTATTTTTACCCTTTACTACTGAGTACACATGTGGCTTGGGCTGCTATCATAGTTCAGAGATTTTACAGGTTTTGCCCTATATTTAACCAAGGAATATAAGATTAGTTGGGCTTCTCTTGTGGCTCAGCTGATAAAGAATCCACCTGCAATGCGGGAGACCTGGGTTCAATGCTTGGGTTGGGAAGATCCCCTGGAGAATGAAAGGCTACCCACTCCAGTATTCTGGCCTGGAGAATTCCATGGACTGTATAGTCCATGGGGTCACAAGGAGTCGGACATGATTGAGTGATTTTCACTTTACTTTCATAAGATTAGAGGCTCTTCCTCTGATCCCTTCTGAGATGGTACAACTTTGGGCATGCAGAGAGTCTTCAGACTGCCAGGAAGGAAAGTAATTTTATTTTTAAACCTGGCTTTCTAGGTGTTGCCCCTGGGTTAGAGCAGCTAAGGGTCTGATTAGTGTTTAGTCAGAGGTTATCTTTAAGCCTCTTTTTCTAGTAAGGCTTTACCCCCTGCTAATGGATGGGTCTTTGTGTTGCACTGGGAATGACCTCAAGCCTCCCCAGCACTCTGCTCAGTTCCTGAGTGAGTGTGGCCTAGTGTATAAGCATACCGTCCCCTAGCTCAGGTGTGACTGTGATCACGGGAGGACTCGTTTTAAGCTATCTCTTTTCCTGATTCTTCTTTTAAACTTCTGGCTGTTCTACCATTTTGCTTGTATCATGGAGTTAGCAGCTTTCTCTTGCTCTCTACTAAGATCTCCATTGCTTTCAACAATGTCATTAGGCAGGAGTTCTCTATTCTCTGTTTCAATATAGTCAATCACCTCAAGCAGAACTTTTGAGTGTTTGATCTTTATGCCCTGCCTTTTTCACCAGGAAAGGCATCTATACACCACTGCACCAAACCTGTGGGCAGGGGGCATACTTTTCCCAGAGTAATACCCACTGGACACTGGGGAGGTGGTAGCCCTTGGTCTTTTCAGTTGGTCCCTCCTATAATGGAATCTTCACTCTATGAGTAAAATGGGATAGGGGTGTCCCAAGTGCCAGTGTTTCATGCGTTGCCAAATAAAAAATAGACAGTTCCTTCTAAGAGTACAAGAGAGGTGGGAGAAGAGAGACTCAGACCTCTCAGCCACATCTACCAGGAATACAGCTCCTAACATGAGACTGAGGGGAAAGAGGATGAGAAATGCTGGCAGTCTGCTCTTTCTCAAGTGAAAAACTAGCAGTTGAGGGAGAAGGAGTCCCTGTCTTGCTTCTTGGTGGTCCATGACCAGTGTAGAACTCTCATAACACAAAGCACTGGGGATAACAGGATGGGCAAGGGAGCAGGTTAGGACTCAAATGCCTCAGACCCTCACTGTTCATAACAAGATCGAATAGATCTTCCTGAATGAAAATTTCTCTACTTGCTGTATGCCCTTAGGACAATGTATGGAGAATTTAAATGATTGCTTAAAAAATATATATTCAACAGCTCCTCATCTGGAGTTTCATTAATCCCTTTAACTCTGCTATTTCAAAAGTCTTGTTTAGATATACTTCTTTATTTCCCAGAATTTGATCATTTTTCACCTGAAACATTTTAAACTTTTCCCATTTAATTTTCTTGTCTTCCCACAGCCTCAATCTTGCCAATTCTTCACTTAAGAAAAAGTTTTCATTTTGAAAATAAGACTAAACTAAGTAAATAAGTTCTTTTTTTTCTTGCAATTCCTTCATGTCACTGCTGCTAAAGAAGATTAAAGTAACTTTTCCTTTCTATTTCTTCTCCATCCCTTCATTCACATCTTCTGTACTTCCAACATTTTCACAATTCTCTCCGAAATTTTATTTGTAGTTATTTCCCCTTTCCTATCAAAGACACACTAGCTCTACCATCAGTCATTTTTTTAAAGTGAAAACTAATTTCTCCTTCTACAATAAAATTAAAGATGTTAATTTATGTAAAGTATTTAGAAGAGTACCTGGCATATGGTAAGCAGACAAAATGTATAAAATAATTTTTATTTTTAATGAAAGGCTAAAGCAGAGTCCTAGAAGTTGGAACTAGAATTGGCTTTAAATTTCAGCTATTTCCAAACTCTGCATTTTATGGATGGGACATCTATAAAGAAATAAATGATTTACCCAAGTCTTCAGATCAAATATATACATAGATATTACTTCATTTTTTGCTTACAATGACCCTAGGAAGTAGGTTGATTGGGTAACATTATCTGAGGCACACAGAAGTTAATGACTTGCCTAAGCTACCATTAAGTAAGGACAAGACCAAAACGAGAGCCAGATCTCCTGATGAGCATTTGCACGGGATCAACTAATATGTTTTTTGCCATCTGCACCACCAGGAAGCTCTACCCTGGTGGCTCAGGTGGTAAAGAATCTGCCTGCAATGTGGGAGACCTGGGTTCAATCGCTGGGTCAGGAAGATCCCCTAGAGAAGGAAATGGCTGCTGCTGCTACTGCTGCTAAGTCGCTTCAGTTGTATCCAACTCTGTGCGACCCCATAGACAGCAGCCCACCTCCTCCATCCGTGGGATTTTCCAGGCAAGAGTACTGGAGTGGGGTGCCATCATTGCCTTCTCCGGAAGGAAATGGCAACCTTCTCCAATATTCTTGCCTTGAGAATCCCACAAACAGAGGAAGCTGGCAGCCTACAGTCCATGGAATGCAAAGTGTCAGACAGGACTGAGAGACTAACATTTTCACTTTCACCTAACATGTTACTGAGTTCATTTTGGATATTAAAAAATGCAATTTAATAGTCCTCTAGAATTTACTAAGGGTTTTCACATAATGTATCCCATTTGCTTTAACAAGTGATGGCATAGGTATTGCAACATGAACAAAGGAATGTGATAGTCCTCACAGAGATTAGAAGTCAGGGTGCACAGCTAGTAAGATGTAAAGCCAAGAGCCCAGGTCTTCTCGCCCCAAGGCCAGAGCCTTACCTCTCCACCAGGCTGCCTTAGCACAGCTCTCAGGCTATTCATCTTACCTTCCTAACATAGAGAACCCTCCTAGTTTACATTTATAGCTCCATTCAGTCAGGTGTCTTCATAAAAGAAATTATGCATTTTTGTTCTGCAGCTAAAATTTTAAAATTTCAGGAAGCAATTTCATGCTATTACTTCCATCTTTTTTTTTTTTTAATTCATTTCTGAATTAACCAGGTGAGTCGTTTAAAACTTGAGACCTTTACAGTTCTTCCATCTATTTGTCCTCTGGGTTCACATCGCAGTTTTGGTTAGCAAGATTCTACTCTTACGTCTTGCTTTCTTTAAGTAAAGAGTATATTACACCCAGACATATTCACAAACTTTGAGCACTGGCCCACTCACTCATTTACCAATCTTATGCCAAACTCCTCAAATGTCAAAAGACATGACAGTTTTTAAATAATAAAATAGTTGCATCTCTTTGAAATGTCATAAATCATATTCTGTAGGTTTTCAAAAATTTTCCTTAAAAAAGTTATAAAAGTAGAAAAAGGCAAATAATATCTTCTCACAGATTAAAATATATTAATGTTAATATTTTCCCAAAATTAATAGTCTTCAATCTCAATTAGGGTAATTAACTCCTGCTTCTGTATGCAGTGAAAACTAATTTTTCTCACATTAGGTCTTATTGTGTTTGGATGCATTTTCTACAAATAAAAATAGCTTACTTACAGTATCTTCTTATATGATAATTAAAATTTTCTTAACTATATAAAACGTGAAAATAGTTTTTTTCCTATGTTCAATTTCAAAAAGATTATATATTTCTTCTAAAATATTATTAAAATGCAGAAAATAAAGAGAAAAATAATCATCTGAAATATCACAATTAAAATTTTAAAAACATGCTTTCAGATATTTCAGAGTTACTCAAGAATTTTTAGTGTTCTGTTGTAACTTTTTTTCATTCCAGTGCCCATGCTAATGTTTCCATATCAGTACATATAGATAGATGGAATCTTTTCTCTTGGTTTTTAATTTTGGTGGAGTAGGGTACTTGGTTTATTTTTTACAACAAATGTAGAATTTTAATAATGTATCTCCATATAAGGCATTCTTATCATTGGTAATTACAAGGTCTAGTCTTAGTTTATGTTATCTTTCCCTTCTTTCTCAATCCTTGGGCCCTTCTTACTCCTCTTACATACATACTGTTTATAATAAATGTGGCATACACCTTTGAATATCTATGTATCCTTTGTAGACATATATATATATATATATAATAGATGAACACGTTAGTATATTAAACTAGCAAATAACAATATGCACAAAGCACACTAACACAGCTGAATGCAGCAAGCCACATGGGAATAGATTATTATTCACCATCCCCTTTCACATGCTTTTCTTCTAGACCCATTTTGACCACAGGCACCATCTTGAAAGTGCTATCTGCATGATTCTGCCTCATCATTGTACAAAAAAAGCAAACACAAGACCAAGAGTACAAGGAATATTTCTCTGGAACCTCTACATTCTGTTCAAAACCTGAAATTGTTTCTCCATTTGCAATTTGTGAGGATGTGTCTCTGTTCTTCTCCCTTTCACTTGTTTTCTACCTTTTATCACACCTCTTTCCACAAGGCAGCATTCTTCTTATTTCAAAGCAATGATCTATATTTTATAGCAGCATTTTTTTTTCATGAACCCCCCCTCCCACCTCCCTTCCCATAACATCTCTGTGGGTCATCCCCATGCACCAGCTAATGCATTAGAAATTTAACATGTCTTTTAAAGATGATATTGGTATTTTTATTATAATTATTATTGCCTATGATGGAGTTCTTTTATAAAATTGTAAAGCTATAGAGTATCTCAATCTTACTTCTCCCATGAACCCTGTTACTGTTAATACATGAATCTGCAGAAATGTTATTTATTTCAAGAGTACATATATTTCCCTAGGGATGGGTCTCTACATATTGACTTCAAGCACACATGTCCCTTGAGGATCTGTGGTATTCACAGGAGTGAAATTGCTGGGTAATTGGTTATATGAATATATAATTTAACTACACACTGACAGATTTCTCTTCAGAATCACTGTACCAGTTCATATTTCCACCAATGTCTTCCCTATATCATGGTTTTAACAACCACGTGACATTTCATATTATGGAAGGAAGCACTATAATTCACCTCACCATTCCTCTGCTTTTGAACCTGTTATTTCTACTTTTGGATATATTATATTAAAACTCATAGATACATATCCTTCTATAGAAATCTTTGTGCAATGTTTTGACTATTTTTTAAAGACAAGTTCTTAAAAATGTAGAAATAGTACAAGATAAAATAACAAGCATATAATGCTTTGGAGGCATATTGGCTAACTGCTTTCAAGAAAGCTTGTACCAATTATAGTCCCTTTCAGAAATCTCTCATATGTTTGTTCATTTACAAAATATTTATTAAGTGCTAGTATTTTTCAGGTACTATTTGCGGCCCTGGCCATTAGACACAGAATGATTCTCCATTCCTTAGGGGAGGAGGAACTGTGGGAGAATAAGGAAGCTAAGAGAGAAAATGATCTCAGTTAGGAACTAGCTTCAGGCAGTCCCCATAGGAAGCTCTGTTAGATAAATTACAGCATAGAAACAGTCCTACTTACATGATAGTATACATGATAGAAAGAATTGAATCGCCAGTCTATGTCTGACACAGGATACAGCATGCTTGGGGCTGGTGCATGGGGATGACCCACAGAGATGTTATGGGAAGGGAGGTGGGAGGGGGGTTCATGTTTGGGAACACATGTAAGAATTAAAGATTTTAAAATTAAAAAAAAATTAAAATTAAAATTAAAAAAAAAAAAAAGAAACAGTCCTACTTGAAGCAGGAGGTCAGGCCATATGTGTCTCCTGAGGTGGAGGATGGGGAGTGGGCTGAGCAGAGAAGCTCTCCTTTTGGTCAAATCCAACTCTCCATCAAAGGGGCAGCTGTGCCTTGTCAGCTGCCACCACTCACACCGGCAAGTTGGCAGGGAGTCGGGGGTGGGATCAGCTACCTGTGACAGGGATCCAAGGGAGGTATGACCTGTCCGTGGGTAAGAACTTGACAAAGGCTAAAGCCTCAATTATCTTTTTAAGTTAAGGACTCTTGAGGCCCTCCCTTTCAATATGGAGGAGGATGAAGAGACTCAATTTTCATTTCTTCATCTCATTTACCTTCTAACAAATAACTTCACAATGGTAGGGTCTACCCAAGTCATCCCCACAGCTGTTTGTCAGTGCTATAACCCGCAGTGAAGATCTGGAACAGCCAGGAGAAAATTTAGAAGCCTCCTTCTCTTTCTTTCAGTGTAGATAATATTCATCTCATCTTAGGTAAAGAGTAATTTGTAGCTTGCCTACTTCTTCAGGCCAAAATTCAATCTTATTTCCACCAGATGTGCTCAATAAATGATGACAGGAAATAACATCTCTCCATTTCCAGGTAAGAGAAGATGAGTGAGGCTGCTGGGTGCATATGAGGCAGAAACCATCATCACAACTAGAGTGACCAATCATTTGGGTTTGCCGAGGACTGAAGGGTTTCCCCGGAAAAGACACAGAAATTTCAGCATTAAAACTGGAATCATCCTAGGCAAATCAAAACTTGTGGTCATCCTAAGTCGAAATAACAAATTCAAATTTTACCACTATCTGTGGTTTAAAATTGCAATTTTCCACTTTCTTCTTCAACAGAGTTTATAATATTCTTTGAGTTCACTGTACCTGTGTAGTTTATGAAGTCAAAAGAAATTGATCCAAAATTTCATGGTTCTCACATGAATTACTGAAGATTTACTCTTAAGCAAGAATCTCTTTAAAAAAATTTTTTTTCAGAGCTACAAATATTGCCAAATGGTAGAAGAAATCAGAGATAAAAACAAGCTTAAGAGGTGTAAATAACTTAAAATTTAGAGGTTTCATTCTAAATGAATGACAGCAAGTCAAAGAGCAGATTTAGTTTCTAGGTTTTTACTAATCCACATTCTCAGACTACAAGTAGGTTTTATAAAGGCATCCCAACTCAAATGTCAATATTCAGCCATTTCATTTGTCAGTCTCCTTCACCATGCTGATTGCTAAAATATGTGCAGGGAAATTATGGATAGACAAAAAGCTAGAAAAAGATAACAAGGAGAAGAGACACTATAGAAGAGAGATGAACCAAGCAAGCTGAGGTGGGCTGGCAGAAATATTTTTAGGAAGAAAAATACCAAAGGATGAATTCCAAGTTCACTTTTCTCTCAATAAAGTTTTCTGTCTCTACCTCCAATGAAGTCTTTTCTACATGCAAATATTGTGTAGCTTACATCTTATAGGAACTAAGAAACAGGGTTTTGTTTTAGTCCAAGGTTGACAGAGTCTGATAGAAGGACAACTGGGAGAGCATTAAACACTGTCCTTACAACTGCAATACTTCACTGGACACAAGGCTCCGAGCCAGAGATCACCAGACTCGACTGAGCAACTGAACTGAACTGAGCTGAAGGGTTTCCCAGGTGGCGGCAGTGGTAAAGAATCCGCTTGTCAAGTCAGGAGACATAAAAGATGTGGGTTTGATCCCTGGGTCCAGAAGGTTCCCTGGAGGAGGGCATGGCAACCCACTCCAGTATTCTTGCCAGGAGAATCCCACGGACAGAGGATTCTGGCAGGCTACAGTCCATGGGGTCGCAAAGAGTCGGACATGACTGAAGCAACTTAGCTACAAAATGGAGGTTCAGAACACTCTTACTTGGATATTAAGGGGAAAGATGATTATATTAGCTGGTATCTGGACACTTGTAGACTTTAGGACTCCATAACACCCAGGTGAAATTCATCCTAAGTGCCTTATCGGTTAAGTCCAAGCTTAACCACATCTGCAGGCACCAATTTTTGCTGCCACCAGGATATCAGACAAGACAGCCTCTGCGTGCATGATCTTTCTCACTATGCTGCACCATGGTAACTTGCTATTTCTGATAAGACACTATCTCATTATGTATCAGTCACACCTTCCCACTATTTGATACGTACATCTATATTTTATAGAAACTGAGAAGACAAAATAAATTTAATAAGGAAAAAGTTCTGCTGCAAAATCTGCTATTAAGTAGAACCTCTTTTTGTTGATGGCCTTAGACACCTTGTACAAATTGAGTGATTGCTCTGAGAAAATATACAGTATGTAAAGCTACCAGGAATGTCAAATTGTTCTTCTCTGATGCATCAAGGACAGAATGCTGGCAATTCATCTTGGGGAGTTATAAAAATAATAGATGGGGAAGATTAGTGGACATGGGAACCTTATCAGGAAATGCAGGTTGTTACTAACAGCAAAGGAAATGACTGTTATACTTGCAAATGAGGATTTCTATCACATGTTTCACTGGGTCACTGGAAAAACTCCCTGGGAGCTTTTCAACAAAGCATATCTGTGCCTATGCATCCCTCTGGAAAAATTTATGAGATTGAAAAGCTGAAATCAGCTTTGACATTAATATCAATCTCGACTGTCTTCCAAGACCAAAGTTGATTTATTTTTCTAGGAAGATACACAAGAAAGTAACTGCTAGTTTTAATTAGGTCACCTACTCCAGTCTCTGGGAACAGCTCATTGCAATATGCTTATTTGTTTTGCATCTTATGTTACTAGAATATTGCAAAAAATAATGCTTCCACAATCTTCTAAGGAGAACTCCTATAAATGTATATAAGGAAATTGAAGTTGTTCAGTCATGTCCAACTCTTTGCAACCCCATGGACTGTAGCCTGCCAGGCTCCTACATCCATGGGATTTTCCAGGCCAGAATACTGGAGTGGGTTGTCATTTCCTTCTCCAGGGGATCTTCCCAACCCAGGGATCGAAGCCGGGTCTCCCACATTACAGGCGACTCTTTACTGTCCGAGCCGCCAGGGAATCCCTAAATGTATATAGGGAAAGCTTCTCTAATTAACTTTTTTACTAATTGTGATAAAAATATTTTTTCTTGTTCTTTGTTCAACTCATCTCCATCTAAGTCAGTAGATTTTTTTCTTCTCTCAAACATTAAATTTCCTCTGAAGAGAAAACAAGCAACAAATAAACACTGAATTAATTATTTTAGTATCAAAATGCCCATGACCACTCTACAGGATGTTTAATGTTTCCCATGGACACTACTCCTCCTCTTCTTCATTACTTAACATTCTTTGATATAAAATGAAAATGGGATTTACTTTGCAAAAGTTACAATTTCCTCTATTTGGAAATTTCCACTATTTCTTCTATAGTGAAAACACTATAGAAGTCAAACCATCAAATTTCTTAATATTTTTAATAACTACCACCTCAATCGCCTGGAGGAGGGTATGGCAACCCACTACAGTATTCTTGCCTGGAAAATCCCATGGACAGAGGAGCCTGGCAAACTACAGTCGATAGGGTTGCAAAGAGTTGGATACAACTCAAGCAACTGAGCATGCATGTACCACCTCAATCACTCTCCAACTACATTGGACCACATCCTACTCCTAGATACTAAGGAGCACTAGGAGGAAAAAAATAATAAAAATAGATATAAAAAAAATAGATATTCAATGACAACTTCTTTAAAATGAAAAAGATAGATTGGAGCACCAGGAGCTTAAAGGGAAAGAGCCACTTACTCATTCACAAAGCTTTCATCAAGGGCCTACTGCAGTCTGTCCACTAAAGCAGGTACCAGCCACGTGTGTCAGGTACAGCACCGAATGCCAGAGAAAACTGAGCAGGATTCAGGAAACTATGGAAACACATGGCTTGCAATGCTGTTTACAGGTGCCATTGTAGTAGTATAGTCAGAGCACAAGAGGAAGATCTTGATTCTTGCTTGGGGTTTACCAAGAGAAAAGCTTACCTAGAACTTTCCTATCTAGGATTGGAAGATGAGTCCATTTTGCCAGGGATACAGGAAGAAAGCAAGGGAATGTGGAAGAGGAAAATGAAGCATTCCTCCCTTAGGGGGCCATAGCATCCAAATGAGTAGCTCATATTCAGTGAACAATTTCTAAAACAAAAACATACATAGGTTTTTCCAAGTCACTACTATCCATCTTCAGAATTTAAGTTTGAAGTCTTAGCTCAGTAGGGTGCTTTTTTCCTAAATACCATGAAATTAAAAAAAAAAAGATATTCAATGACTACATCTTAAAATGAAAAAAAAAAAAAAAAGGCAAAGAACCGTAATCTGATTCTTTTACGAATTGCAGTGCTCTGGCCTCCTTCCTCACTGCAGATTAGATAATGGGGAAAACAGAGAAGTAGTTCTATCACAGGCAAAATAATAAAGTCACATTTGCCCATTTTCCAGTCTGATGTTCCTAACTCTAATGGACTGCGTGGTTCTTTATTCCTTAAATCTACTAGGAATGAAGAGCATGCCTGTTCTTTTTCCGAGTGAAACTGTGCCCCTCGACTTTACTCTAATTCCATCTGCTTTTCACAGAGGAAAAGGAAAGCAAAGCTCTCCTCTATGAGCAGGAGCTACTGCTGCTATGAGAATTTTCCACTTTGTAAGCAGTCAGGCAAAGGAAAAAAAAAAATCAGCTTTTTCCTATTTCTGTCCTCCACATTCCCCTAATTTCCAAGGAGAGTTCTCTACCTGATGGGTTCTTTGGGCCTCTGTGATGCTATAGAAAAGAGAGAGAGTCAAAGAGGTAGTGAGTAGGAAAAGCAGAAGAATGAGTCCAAGGTGGTTGGAAGACTTCCCAGGTGGTAAAGAATCCACCTGAAATGCAGGAGATGCCAGTGACGTGGGTTCAATCCCTGGGTCAGGAAGATCCCTGGAGGAGGATATGGCAACCTACTCCAGTACTCCTGCCTGGAAAATTCCACAGACAGAGGAGCTTGGTGCACCACAGTCCATGGGGTTCAAAGAGCTAGACACGACTGAGCACATATGAGGAAGAGGAGGAAAGAAAAGCCACTGGGATGGAAGTAGATAAGAAAACATTTGAGAAGTTAGGAGTCTTAAGGGAAGAGGTGTTGGAGCAGCTGCAGAATATACTGGAAGTAGCTAAATGGTAAAAGCGAATTTTAACAAGTATGCTGCAACCTGTGCATTTGAATACCCTGCATGACTTACATGAAAGACTAGTATAAAATTTGAAATTTTTTAAAATTTACTTTGATTTTCATAACTGTACTTCCATAATAATAGCTGTGCTCCTAGACTGGATCCTATGACTCTAGTCTAACAAGGATTATGCTTCTTTGATATGTAAGTTTACTGGTCAGTGAATAATATTAATCCTACTCTGCCCACTACGGTAGCCACCAGTCACATGTGGCTATCAAGTGCTTGTGGCATGGCTAGTCTAGATTGAGATGCACTGTAACTGTGAAATACATACAGAATATTGAAGACCTAGTTTAAAAACACACACACACACACACACACACACACACACACACAGAGGAAGGAAAGGAGGGAGGAAGGAGAAAGAAAGGAAGAAAGAAGGAAATAAATCACATTAATAATCTGTATATGCTGCTGATGCTGCTAAGTCGCTTCAGTCGTGTCTGACTCTGTGCGACCCCATAGATGGCAGCCCACCAGGCTCCGCCTTCCCTGGGATTCTCCAGGCAAGAACACTGGAGTGGGTTGCCATTTCCTTCTCCAATGCAGGAAAGTGGAAAGTGAAAGTGAAGTCACTCAGTCGTGTCTAACTCTTTGCGACCTCATGGACTGCAGCCTACCAGGCTCCTCTGTCCATGGGATTTTCCAGGCAAGAGTACTGGACTGGGGTGCCTTTGCCTTCTCCAAATCTATATATGAGTTACATGTTAAAACAGTAATATGTTAGCTGTATTAAGTAAAACATATTATTGATATTAATTTACCTGGTTCCTTTTGCATTTTTTAACATGACTATGAGAAAATTTTCAATTACATATGTGTTCACATTTTTGGCTTACATTTTTACTGGTAGCAGTGTACTAATTTATAAAAGAAACTGAGTGAGCATCCTCTGTGAGCAGAACACCGTGTGAGATTTTCCTGTGGGTTCAGTTCAGTTCAGTTCAGTTCCGTTTAGTCGCTCAGTCGTGTCCGACTTTTTGTGACCCCATGAATCGCAGCACGCCAGGCCTCCCTGTCCATCACCAACTCCCGGAGTTCACTCAGACTCACGTCCATCGAGTCAGTGATGCCATCCAGCCATCTCATCCTCTGTCGTCCCCTTCTCCTCCTGCCTCCAATCCCTCCCAGCATCAGAGTCTTTTCCAATGAGTCAACTCTCCGCATGAGGTGGGTTAGGATGCAGTTAAGTTCACAAGCTACAGAACTCATATTTCTGGGTTTACTCCTGGTACCATCAGCCATAAGGGATTCATGTGACTCGTGTGATCTTAGATAAAACATTCCACATCTTTATTTATGTATTTATTTGCTTGTTTGTTTTGCCTGCACCACACAGCATGTGGAGTACGGGATCTTAGTAGTACTCCTTCCTTCTTCCCTTCCCATCCCCCACCCACTTCCAGGAATTGAACCTTGACCTGAAAAATGGAACTGATAATTATATCTTCATCACAAGGTAACTGATACAGATAAAATACTTATAAGAACAATGTAACATGCCTGGGACATAATAAGAAATCGATCAATATTCGCTTTTATTACTATTAGGGAGGGAAGGGTACTAAAATGTCTTGAGCGCTCTTTAGGTTTTATGTCTTTCTTAAAGCTCCATGAGGGCAGGGAATATTTATATTTTGTTCTCTTCTCTTCTTTGCAACTAATAACACAATGGGTAGCAGGAACATATCTAACTAAATACTGAGTGAATGAGTCAGGGATGAAGAATGCACTAATGGACAATATTATTACTTTCATTTTACAGAAGAGGAAATTGAAACTTATGGAAATTCAGGTTAAAAAGTTAGAGAAGTAACAAAATCCAAAAATGATAGTGCCAACATTTAAATCCAAATTTACATGAACATTCACACACTGAACTCCAGGTGCATCTTATCTAGAGAAATAAAATGCATTTCAAATAAAAACAAACAATATTAATATTACTAGCCCACAGATGATGCCATTTAAATAACCTGATTGATGATTACTACAGAAGTTGGGCCTGGAAAGACTTCATATCTGGGAGGGGTATTGTGGAAAAAGTTGTAAAGGGCTGAGATAGAAGCTGGAACTCTACAGGTTTATCAAATTTGATTTAGTGGGTGCTTGGTCTGGGAAAAGGGATCCCTTGGTAAATGGAACAGACTGAGAACAATTGAAATGGAAATCCTAAGGCAAGTTTTTGGGCTGTGAAATGGATCTTCTTTTTCTTGGAGAAGATAATTTGTGTAAATTTATTAATAAGATTTAAGCAAAAATAAGCTTGTGTTTAGATCTTAGGCTATGAATAAAGGCCAAGTTTAGAAGTTAAAAAGGTATCAAGTAAATAATAGGATATTATTTTCTGTTTCCCTCTTCAGTTCTGTCAAGACAAGATAGTAGCAGTGTGCAGGACACAACAGGAGGAGAGGGATGTTGGAGGTGGGGAAATAATTAAGGATACTATTGAAACATCCTGTCATGAGATAGTAAAGATAAGAATTAGAGATTTGAAATAGGAATGGGAAGAAAGGGAGCAATTTCAGAAACTCTGAAGAGAGTGTTCTAATTCCAAAGACCTAATCTGGATGACCCTAAAGTCTGGGTCACATATTTTACTTTTTTACTTTGCTAAAATATGTGACCCAATTAAAGGGCAATAACATGTCAAAACTTATGCTACAAGTAAAATGAGATTTTAATTTATTTTCCTTTTCTTTTACTATTCATTCTTTATTTCTCTTAATTTGCACATGGCTGACATTTGGCTTGTTCTGAGGTCTAGCCATTCTACTCAGAAATGCTTACTAAACTGAATCCTTCCTTTTGTTCCTATGCTTTACTACAAGCACTTGTTATTTATATTCCCTTTCTTTTTTTCTTGTTGGAGTTATTTTAAAGAGCTCCTATGTTGAATTGAAATATTTGTTTATAATTCTTTCTGTCTCCAGTCTTGGCTTCCTATGGGTAACACCTCTTATCCTCCAGCCCAGAAATGTCTACTCTTAAATCTAACATCTACTCTGTGTTCTAAAAATGACTAGCTCATAGTAATGACTAGTTCACAATTTATTGAGGGATTTTAATAAAAAGAATTCGCCTTTCAGGGCTTTATTCTGTGAAGCCTGCTTGACCTTTCCAAAGCTATAAGCTTTTATCTGAGTCTACAATTAATCTTGTAGAATTTAATATTGTAAATTGTCCATATTTGAGTGTCTTCCTCATTGGTTTGCAACATCTTTGAGAGTAACAACTTCTTGACTATTGAAAAAAGATTTATTCTTTGACTTTAAGTTACTGAAGCTCAGAAAATTGGGGTGGAATTTTAACAGAAAACATGGCTGCCTCTGTGTTGGATCCATTCTCTTTAGGGCTACTTTTGTGCTCTGTTGTCTGTGCTCAGTCATACTGGCTCTGCACCACTGTAAAAGAAGGTTGCCTGGAGCCTGAAATGTACATGACAGCCCATTCTCAAGGCTCTGCCTCCCAGACTCTACCTTTAAAAGCGTGGAACTTTTCCATTCATACAGAAGTAAAAAGTTGCAGAACAGAAAATAACAATTGTCTTGTTGGAGGTTTATAGGAACTTTGTAACCAGACCTATATGGACAGCTGCAAAAATAAAAGATTCTGACACCAAGAAGTTTGCAACAACCAATCACCCTCCCACACCTTTTAGTACAAAAGAAAGCTGAATTTTAACTCAGGTAAAATGATTCTTTGGGATGCTAGTCTACCATCTTCTTGACTTACTGGTTTTCTGAATAAAGCCACTATTCCTTGCCCCAACACTTTCTTTCAATCTGTTGGTCCATCATGCATCAAGCAAGTATGTGCTTGGACTCAGTAACAGAAGGAAGAGGCTTCAAGAAGATGCTGGACTTCACGTGATAATGCTTTGTGAAATTTAAGTATTTAATTAGACAAGTATTATATGTATGCCTCTATTTGCACTCTAAAAAGGTGGACTATGTTATTACTGTGTTAGTAGGAAATCAAACATACCTCTGGTCAGTTCTTACTGAACAAAAGAATGTTGTTCTGATTCATTGTGCATTTTAGAACTAAAATATATTCATTCTTGGAACAAGGGAACACAGATTAACAACTGTTTTATTTTTTCACCCCAATCTTACTTTAAATAACTACAATACAAAACTAAGAAACATCTCATACAGATGCCATATTGATTAGATTAGATATGTATTTGTCAAAGTAAATCTGTGCATTAACATGAAACAGCAAGAGTGTTACACACATGTTTTCTCACCAGCATTTACACTTAAAATAACACTAGATGAAGTACTTGTGTCATTCTAATCTAGCAGCCACATGGAAAATAATGACTTGGAATCTATAAGACAGCTGTTTTTCACTAACATCACAACACCTGATTAGAAAGGCTATGGAGGATTATTTTTAAATTCTTAAGTAACAGAATTGCCTAATGAAAAATTTATTTGTAGAATTTGCAGAAAACATTTTTAGAACAGTCTAGAAAGAATGGTACAACAATAAGGAGATTCACAATTATAATAAGCAAAGTATTACCTACTCCTGGAGACCAAAGGAAACATGACTAACAGGAAGGAGGAGGGTTCCATGGAGATTGTTCAAGGGAAGAATGGAGCAACTAGAGTCAGAATGGATACAGAGAAATAAGTGTAGAAGACTTGCTAGTTGACAAAAGCAAGATGACTTTTTGAGGAAAAAATGAGTAAACTGAGAAATGGGAGACTGGGTTAAAAAGGGAGGCGAGGTCAAATAATTTTCTTCTTTTTCTTGAGCTCTTCAATTCTTCAGCTTTAGGTTTAAATCAATCATAAACTTTAACATCATTCAGGCAACAACTGAAGCAATGCTTGGAAGACCAAGATGCTGTGCTCTGGAGTTTCAAAAAGCTTTAATCCAACTATACATTTTATTTTCAGGCTTGTTAGTTTTCACAGTGCCATATTATTGACGCATATTTTTTAACTGTTGTTGTTCCTATCAATCCTTGTCAATTCTGAAGAACTTCTCCATTTCCAGAGCTTTTGCTGTGGTAAAAAAGCAACTGACAAACACCTACTACATTGCACCCTGTGGGTACTCCATAAACACTTGTTTCCTGCCTGGCTGAATATGTCTTCAGGAACAGAGGCAATAAACCCAACTGCCTCAAAAATAACAGATGGTGGTATCTGGTAAGTGTTTCCCCTGAGGCCTTGTTAAATACATAACTGATGTCAGGAGGCAATTGCATCTTGCTCCCTTTTCAAAACGAGTAATACTTCATACGTGCATATGTGTGAAAGAATGAACTAAAGTCACATTGATTCCTAATCACCTGAGACTTCTATGAGGATTAGGAAAAACCAGCCATAATGAGGGAAACAAATAATAGTTGCAAAACTGGTTAAGCCAAGGAGATGATATGTTGTGAGGTAATAACAGATCTGGATGGATTTTGAATTAATGTGTTAATCACTTTGTCATTAGGAATGAAGGGAAGAAACTGAGGAAAGTTGGGGGGAGGACAAGAGCAAGTATATGTCAAAAATATATCATTCATAATCCATAATTCATGTTATCTCCCTAAAGTTTAAAACCTTAAATCATGATACTTCCTTGCTTCAGTTCAGTTGAGTTCAGTCGCTCAGTCACGTCCAACTCTTTGCGACCCCATGAATCGCAGCATGCCAGGCCTCCCTGTCCATCACCAACTCCCAGAGTTCACTCAGACTCATGTCCATCGAGTTGGTGATGCCATCCAGCCATCTCATCCTCTGTCGTCCCCTTCTCCTCCTGCACCCAATCCCTCCCAGCATCAGGGTCTTTTCCAGTGAGTCAGCTCTTTGCATGAGATGGCCAGAGTATTGGAGTTTCAGCTTTAGCATCAGTCCTTCCAGTGAACACCCAGGACTGATCCCCTTTAGAATGGACTGGCTGGATCTCCTTGCAGTCCAAGGGACTCTCAAGTGTCTTCTCCAACACCACAGTTCAAAAGCATCAATTCTTCAGTGCTCAGCTTTCTTCACAGTCCAAGTCTCACATCCATCCTTGCTTAAAGCCCTACAATTCACTAGAAAAGATGTGTGACATGAATATTAAGTTCTGGGGTGAGAGATGCTTTCTAAATCATGAAAGAACAGTAGATTTCACTATAGAAATCTTTAAATTTTTCTACATAAAAATAAAGGCCAAATAAAAAGTGAGGAATATATTTTCATATATTCAGTATTAAATTGTTAATATCAATATATTAAGTACCCTAGAAATAATATGGAAAATCACCATAAATACCAACACAGAAATATGGTAGTTCTCAAAACAGAAAATGCATACAACTAACCACCTTTTTTTAAAGAAAATTCAGAAATATTTCTAATCAGAACACAAATTAAAACAATTTTATCTATTGAGTTAGCACAGATTGTTTTAAAAATAAGAGTTTGGAATATGTCATACTTTCTAATATGAAAAAGAAGATGAGCGGATTTCTTTAGAATTGGAATAATGTTTTAAAAATTCAGTTCCCTACCTTTACCTCTCAGTATGTCATATGAATTCCTCCAAATTCTTCCTACCCCATGCCCATTGTTCCTAATTTTTGCACAGCTGTCTCCTTTTCAAGTTACAGACAAATTGGAATTTGCAGTTCTCCAAATGTGCCATGTTATTTCACACATTTGGGGCCCCCAGCCTGGAATGTGCTCTATCTTTGTTCACCTGGCAAATTCCTATTCACTTTCTAAGACCCACGCTAAACCTTAAATCTTCCCAACAGTATCCCCATCACTCTCTTCTCCCCACCATCTCAATAAAGAAACTCTCTCTTCTGCATCTTGACTACATTTCTATTGTTCCATATTTTCTACCATATTTTACTAATTCAATTACCTACATATCTTCTCTGTTCATCTTAGATTGCATGAGGAACAGATACAATGTTTTAATCATCTCTGTATCTCACGTTTCTGCAAATGAGTTTGATAAAAGAAATTAAGCATTTGCTTACATGAGGTGAATTAAAACTTGTAAGCCTCTGTTGGGTATTTCAGTGTCACACTGGCATATATGCAGCAAAGGCATAAGCGTAAGCTAGATCATTGCATGTGCACACATGCACTCGTGGACACACACATGCACACAGACACACAAATAGCTTCTCTATGGGTGCCTAGTTTAGAGTTTTTGTTAAACTGGAGGTTTTATACATGCAGTTTCTACCAAAGTATTTTAAAATGTAAAAACTGCATTATTCAATTACTGAGTATTTACAAAACTATACCCTCCATGCCAAAGAAAACAAATGGTTTCATTTCTTTCACTCTGAAACTACCATCAAGGAAGAATATTATGAACAGACTTAATGGCTAACTAAATAGAGCTGTGAACCATGAACATCCAGATGTTCAAGCTGGATTTAGAAAAGGCAGAGGAACCAGAGATCAAATTGCCAATATCCACTGGATCATTGAAAAAGCGAGAGAATTCCAGAAAAACATCTCCTTCTGCTTTATTGACTATGTCAAAGCCTTTGACTGTGTGGATCACAACAAACTATGAAAAATTCTTAAAGAGATGGGAATACCAGAACACTTTACCTGCCTCCTGAGAAGAAATCTATATGCAGGTCAAAAAGCAACAGTTAGAACTGGACATGGAACAACAGACTGGTTCCAAATCGGGAAAGGAATACGTCAAGGCTGAATATTGTCACCCTGTTTACTTAACTTATATGCAGAGTACATCATGAGAAATGCTAGACTGGATAAAGCACAAGCTGCAATCAAGACTGCTGGGAGAAATATCAAGAACCTCAGGTAGGCAGATGACACCACCATTATGGCAGAAAGTGAAGAACTAGAGAGCCTCTTGATGAAAGTGAAAGAGGAGAGTGAAAAAGTTGGCTTAAAGCTCAACAGTCAAAAAACTAAGATCATGGCATCTGATCCCATCACTTCATGGCAAATAGAAAGGGAAACAATGGAAACAGTGACTGACTTTATTTTGGGGGGCTCTAAAATCACTGCAGATGAGACTGCAGCCATGAAATTAAAAGATGTTTGCCCCTTGGAAGAAAAGTTATGACCAAGCTAGACAGCATATTAAAAAGCAGAGACATCACTTTGCCAACAGATGTCCAACTAATCAAAGCCATGGTTTTTCCAGTAGTCATGTATGGATGTGAGAGTTGGACCATAAAGAAAGCTGAGCATCAAAGAATTGATGTTCTTAAATTGTGGTATTGGAGAAGACTCTAGAGAGTCCCTTGGACTACAAGAAGATCCAACCAGTCCATCCTAAAAGAAATCAGTCCTGAATATTCATTGGAAGGACTGATGTTGAAGCCAGAACTTTGGCCACCTGATGCGAAGAACTGACTCATTGGAAAAAACCAGGAAGCTGGGAAAAATTGAAGGCGGAAAGAGAAGGGGATGACAGAGGATGAGATGGTTGGACGTTCGCATCGATTCAATGGACATGAGTTTGAGTAGGCTCTGGGAGCTGGTGACGGATAAGGAAGCCTGGCATGCTACAGTCCATGGGGTCCCAGAGTCGGACACAACTGAGCAACTGAACTGAACTGAAATAGAGCTGTAATAAAGACTCAATACTTACTGTCCCAGTTTGCTTCCCTAGGCCCCATAACTTGCTGAAATATCAGGGAGGCATGACTAGGTACTTTCACTACCATATTTTTATTTACCCCAGAAAACATTTTTTTTGCTGCCATAAAACAAAAATAATTTTTACCAAAAGCAATTTTTGATCACAGATTTTATTTCACGTAGGTCACCAAGGGATTTTTACCAGTCTTAATAGTGTTAGATTTTCAGACAGAGTATTCCATTATAACTTAGATGACATGCATTCTTACGTGTGATTAAAAAGTAGACATGGTACATCAATATCTTATTAGGATTTTTGGTGGATGAGTCTATATTAATTCATAATCCATTAGTGAAATATGGTCCTGCATTCATCATGATTTTTAACATTTGAAACATTTTAGCAGGAAAAACCTTCTTTAGGTATACTTTTGCTTTTTTTGTATCCATAAAGAGGAAATCAATTAATTGGAATTTTGTTGATGACTCAAGGGTCATCAGCATGAACATATATTGTCTCATGGTTTAAACCCTTAAAATCAATCCTTAGGTGTAAACCTATCCAGAGGCATTTTAGGATTTGCCCCTACACTAAGGAATTCCAGATTATTCTGCTTTTAGGCCTTTGATTGTTTTCAGCTGAAACATTTTTTGAAAGTGAAAAGTGTTATTTGTTCAGTGGTGTCCAACTCTTTGCAGCCCTGTGGACTACAGCCCTGGCAAGAATTCTGTAGTGGTTAGCTGTTCCCTTCTCCAGGGATCTTTCCAGCTTAGGGATCAAACCCAGGTCTCCCACTTTGCAGGCACATTCCTTACCATCTGAGTCACCAGGAAAGCCCCAAGAATATTGAGGTGGGTAGCCATTTCCTTCTCCAGGAGATCTTACCAAACCAAGGATCCAATCCTGGTCCCCTGCATTGCAGACAGGTTCTTTACCATCTGAGTCACCAGGGATATTTTTTGGCTGTTTCTAAATCAATCTCTAGGGCTTCCCAGGTGGCTCAGTGCTAAAGAATCCACTTGACAATGCAGAAGATGTGAGTTCAATCCTGTATAATATTATGAATCTCCACCCATAGTTCTTCAGACACTCTACCAGATCTAATTAGTAGTTCTAATTAGTACACATTTCTTGAAGGAGTCATGTATGTAGCTCTCCGATTCATTGCATCTTATATTTGGTGGTTTTTATATGTACAAAAGCTATAAATTTGTGAATATTAATTTTAACATCTCTTAATTTACTGAATTTTTTGGTTAATTATCTTGGATTTGCAGTTATTTTTGTCTTCAGATAGTAGTATTTTTATCTCCTCCACCTTTCTAACTTCTATAGTTCTTTTTCTTGTCTAAGTGTATTGACTTATAAGTCTAGTTCAATATTAATAGTACTATGAAATTAGTTGCAGTAATTAGTATAGCTAATGTCCTTGTGTTTTCCTAACTTTGTTAGGAATTCCTCTATTAAATGTCATGGCAGTACTCTACAAAGATAATCATAGAATTATAGTTATAATTCATAATCATAGAATACATTAATATATTTCATTAATGAATTTGTTAATATTGAAACATCTTTATTTCTCTAGAATGAGCTCCTCTTGTTCCAGGACTGTAGCCAGGCCCCTTTCACCATGGAATTCTCCAGGCAAGAATACTGGAGTAGGTTGCCATTCCCTTCTCCAGGGGATCTTCCTGGCCCCAGTATTGAACCCAGGACTCCTTCATTGCAACTGCATTCTCTATCGTCTGAGCCATCGGGGAAGAGAAAACACATATATACACTTTACTGCCTGTTAGTGAACTGTATAACAGATACTCATTGACCAGTCACCAACATACTTTGAAAGAAGTGACATAATCCCTGATCAAAAAGTGAATCTGTTGTTTACATAGCAATTTATAAAATGAAGGGCTGGTAAAGAGTCTGTATTTTATATAACTACTCACAGCTAAAATAGCATGGTAATAGAAATTTGAAATATGTTGTTCGGGAACTGATGTTCTGAACCATCCATGGATGATGGTTAGAGATGATACCTGAATTTTAGCCACTTAATGTTATTCTGGACTCAGAAAAGTAAATGAAAGTTTCCTATCAATTTTGTGTCTCCTATTTTTCTATAATCTCTTGCAATGTTTGCTTTATGAAAGGTACTACTATGCTATCAGTTGAGAAACATACTAAAACTGTTACCTTTGTCTAAAATCATACTTCAGGCATTCTTGTTTCAGCTAGTGCTTTTTGACTTGAATTCTACCTTGATGGAGTTTAAGACTGTGATTCTCTGTTCTCTTTTTGTTTGCATTTATTATAATAGATACCTTTGCTTATTATTTTATCCTTTATGAATCTGATGTTTTAAGTGGCATTCTTGTATAAAATGCAGAATTCAATTTTATTTTGTGGCCTGTACTGAAAACAAATTTTTCCAGTTTTATTGAAATATAGTTGACATATAATATTGTATAAGTTTAAAATGTATAATATAATGATTTTATATATGTATATGTTGTGAAATAATTACTACAATAAGGTTAGTTAACATCCATCACTTATATTGTTACAATTTTTTGTCCTTATGATAAGAACTTATAAGATATACTTTCTTGGCAAGTTTTAAAACTACAGTCCAGTATTATTAACTATGGCTGACATTATATGCTCCCAAACTATTTATCTCATAACTGGAAGTTTGTGCTTTGGCCACTCTCACCCATTTCCCCCATCCTACTCCCTGCCTTTGACAACCACCAATGCATTCTCTTGGCTTCCCTGGTGGCTCAACTGGTAAATATTCCACCTGCAGTATGGGAGACTTGGGTTGGGAAAATCCCCTGGAGGAGGGCATGGCAATCCACTCCAGTATTCTTGTCTGGAGAATCCCCATGGACAGAGGAGCCTGGTGGGCTACAGTCCATGGGGTTGCAGAGTCAGACATGACTGAGAGACTCAGCAACACAATGCATTCTCTGCTTCAGCGAGTTTGTTTTTTTATAGATTTCACATATGAGTGAGATCATACTCTTCTTGTGTTTCTTGATCAGACTCATTTCGTTGAGCATAATGCCCTTTCAAAGTCTGTCCATGTTATTGCAAATAGCAGGATATCCTTCATTTTCACGGCTGAATAGTATTCAGTTGCATATATACCACCTTTTCTTTATTGATTCATCTGTCAATGCACACTAATGTTGTTTTCATGCCCTGGCTATTATAAATAATGTTGCAATAATAATGGGGGTGCAGATATCTCTTTGGGATATTGATTTTATTTCCTTCAGATATATACCCAGAAGCAAAATTGCTGGATCGTATAGTAGTTCTATTTCTAATTTTTTGAGGAATCTCCATAGTGTTTTGCTTAGTGGCTGTACCAGTTTACATTCCAACCAATAATACACAAAGGTTCCCCTTTCTCCTTATCCTCACCAGCAGTCATTATCTCTTGTCTCTTTGATGACAGCCATTCTACCAGGTGTGAGATAATAGCTTACTGTGGTTTTTTTGATTTGCTTTTTCCTAATGATCAGTGATATTGAATACCTTTTCAAACAGCTGTTGGCCATTGGAATATCTTCTTTGGAAAACTGTCTATTTTTTAGGTGCTTTATTCATTTTTGATTATTTGGTTTTTGCTTATTTTAGATATTAATTCCTTATCAGATGTATGGTTTGCAAAACTTTTTCCCCACTTCAGGTTGCCTTTTCATTTTGTTTAAAATTTATTTTGCTGTTGCAGAAGCTTTCTAGTTTGATATTGTTTCATCTGTTTACTTTTGCTTTCGGTGTCAAATCCAAAACAAGCCTCAGCCTGACCCATGTCAAAGGATTTTCCCTATGTTTGCTTCTAGGAGTTCCGAAAATATTTTTATAGATAAGTTAATTCTATTTATTGTTATAGATAAACTAGGTATGTCTGTATTTTCTTAACTATCAAGAGCAACGTTTTCTTCTACACGTTTTCTATTTCTTTAATGCTCTTCATCCTGTTAGTGTTTAAATTTTACGTATTAGTGTGATAGTTTCTCACATCAACTATGACAATAATTTAATCAAAGTCAAATATTTTAATGCCAGTATCACATTTATGATTTTGATTAATGTTGAAATTAAAATCTACGATTCAGGTCACCATTCTGGTTACAGATCTAAGGAAAGATATTTCAAAACTGACTTAACTTATAATTAAATCTTCTCTTTGATTCTACATTGAATGGTTGTGGTATCTGTTTCATCTTTTAAGGGAGGTCAGATACCTCTGCCATAAGAGCCTCATTTTTTGTGATATATGTGCTTCAAATTATAAATTTGGACATTGCTTTAAACTATAAATTTGGACATGGGGTATTCTTGCTCAAAATATATATCATCCAATACTAAGAGAAATATAGACAGAAAGCCTACTTTACAAATTTTATGAAAAACAAGTTGCTATTTGAATTCCATATATTCTAATACCTCTTTTCTTTTCTCTCTACTTCCGAAAACATTAATCTCCTCTTCTGACTTCACTCTTCCCAGTCATTATGCTGTTCCCAGGTTTCCCACAATACCCTACCATGATGACCCATTTGACTTTTTATTAAAACTTACCATTCCCTTATTCCAATCCAAATCCTCCCACTTCAGTAAACTGGGTGTTAGGGAATCAACATCTTACTTCCACCAAATAATGCATTTTCTTTTTCTAACAAAATATATAGGATTGGATTAACCTAAAGAACTCATTTCCTTGAAATGTATTATTTCCTTTAGAGATTATTTATTCACTTTTTTTAAAAAAAAATGTATGCACAGGTGCTTTAGGAAATACTGAACACTACCAAAAAAGGAAGAAAAAGATGACAAAAATTTTAGGCAGGTATGTAAGGAGAGATATAAAAGGATTTTTGGCATCCCTGATTGTTTTATTCCAATCAAATGGATTTTAGAATAAATTGAAATCCAGAAATGTCTATTAGGGCTCCACTTTATGTTATATATTGTGATAAATATGGACAGCATAATGGCATATGACACAATCCCTATTAGGCACAAAACACAGCAGATGCTTTTCATACAGGTTGGTAAGCTTTAGAAGGAAGAGGGCACAGTGCATTACTATGAAACTGCATGGATGGGGCAGTGATGTCAGGAACAGTAATTGCAAAACTTCAGAACTGTGAAACAGAAGTGTGTAAATAATGAATACACAGTCATAGTGTGGAATGGAAATGGAAATTTCAAGAGAGCTGAGGTTGGAAAAGTGAAAGAAAGTATAACTTGCATGTCCTGCCAAGGAATTCAATTTTCATCCTTAAGACAGTGCAGAATTACTGATGGATAAAGCCTTTGACTGTGTGGATCACAATAAACTGTGGAAAATTCTGGAAGAGATGGGAATACCAGACCACCTGATCTGCCTCTTGAGAAACCTATATGCAGATCAGGAAGCAACAGTTAGAACTGGACATGGGACAACAGACTGGTTCCAAATAGGAAAAGGAGTATGTCAAGGCTGTATATTGTCACCCTGCTTATTCAACTTATATGCAGAGTACATCATGAGAAATGCTGCACTGGAAGAAACACAAGCTGGAATGAAGATTGCCAGGAGAAATATCAATAACCTCAGATATGCAGATGACACCACCCTTATGGCAGAAAGTGAAGAGGAACTAAAAAGCCTCTTGATGAAGTGAAAGAGGAGAGTGAAAAAGTTGGCTTAAAGCTCAACATTCAGAAAACGAAGATCATGGCATCCAGTCCCATCACTTCATGGCAAATAAATGTGGAAACGGTGGAAACAGTGTCAGACTTTATTTTGGGGGGCTCAAAAATCACTGCAGATGGTGATTGCAGCCATGAAATTAAAAGACGCTTACTCCTTGGAAGGAAAGCTATGACCAACCTAGACAGCATATTAAAAAGCAGAGACATTACTTTGTTAACAGAGGTCCGTCTAGGCAAGGCTATTATCTTTGCAGTGGTCATGTATGGCTGTGACAGTTGGACTATTAAAAAAAGCTGAGCACTGAAGATTGACGCTTTTGAACTGTGGTGTTGGAGAAGACTCTTGAGAGTCCCTTGGACTGCAAGGAGATCCAAACAGTCCATCCTAAATGGGATCAGTCCTGGTGTTCATTGGAAGGACTGATATTGAAGCTGAAAGTCCAGTACTTTGGCCACCTCACACAAAGAACTGACTCACTTGGAAAAGACCCTGATGCTGGGAAAGATTGAGGGCAGGAGGAGAAGGGGAAGACAGAGGATGAGATGGTTGGATGGCATCACAGACTCAGTGGACATGGGTTTGGGTGGACTCCAGGAGTTGGTGATGAACAGGGAGGCCTGGTGTGCTGCGGTTCATGGGGTCACAAAGAGGTGGGCCTGACTGAGCAACTGAACTGAACTGAACTGAACTGAACTGAACTGACAAGCAAGTCAGTGACATGATTTTCTACAAAGAGACCAAAACAAGGGGAAAAAAATTGAGGAATGACACTTAACTACTTTATTCTAGTTCAGGTTTGTTATTACACAAACTTAAAGATTGTTATTATTTTTAAATGGTTATCTCTTAATGGCTAGTTCAAAAGGTAATAGTATTTTCAAAAGGGTCCTTTAATCTTGTTCTTAGCAGAAGGTAATATAACTTCAACCCAAAGACTTTCCTTAATCAGACACCTTTCACTGTAGCTCTGGCACTTATTTCTACTTCTTTTCCAAACGATTTATATCATCTTATGATGCAGTTTTTTTCATACTGTCCATGGGGATCTCAAGTCAAGAATCCTGATATAGTTTGCCATTCCCTTCTCCAGGGGACCACATTTTGTCAGAACCCTCCACCATGACCCATAATCTTGGGTGGCCCTAGATGGCATGGTTCGTAGTTTATTGACTATGTCAAAGTGTTTGACTCTGTTGATCACAAAAACTGTGCAAAATTCTTCAAGAGATGGGAATACCAGACCAACTTACCTGCCTCCTGAGAAATATGTCTGCAGGTCAAGATGCAACTGGAATGATGGACAGGTTCCAAATTGGAAAGGAGTACATTAAGGCTATATATTGTCAACCTGCTTATTTAACTTATATGCAGAGTACATCATGAGAAATGCCAGGCTGGATGAAGCACAAGCTGGAATCAAGATTACCAAGAGAAACATCAATAACCTCAGACATGCAGATGACACCACCTTTATGGCAGAAATCAAAGAAGAACTGAAGAACCTCTTGATGAAAGTGAAAGAGGAGAGTGAAAAGGTGGCTTGAAACTCAACATTCAAAAAAGTAAGATCTTGGCATCCAGTCCCATCACTTCATGGAAAATAGATGGGGAAACAATGACAGACTTTATTTTCTTGGGCTTCAAAATAACTGCAGATGGTGATTGTAGTCATGACGTTAAAAGACGCTTGCTCCTTGGAAGAAAAGCTATGACCAACCTAGACAGCATATTAAAAAGCAGAAGCATTGCTTTGCCAAAAGTCCATCTAATCAAAGCCATGGTTTTTCTAGTAGTCATGTATGGATGTGAGAGCTGGACTATGAAGAAAGCCGAGTACTGACGAATTGATGCTTTTGAACTGTGGTGTTGGATAAAGACTCTTGAGAGTCCCTGAACTGAAAGATCAAATCAGTCCATCCTAAAGAAAATCAGTCCTGAATATTCATTGGAAGGACCGATGCTGAAGCTGAAGCTGGCTAACACTTTGGCCACTGATGTGAAGAACTGACTCACTGGAAAAGGCCCTGATGCTGGGAAAGACTGAGGGCAGGAGGAGAAGGGGATGACAGAGGATGAGATGGTTGGATGGCATCATCAACTCGATGGGCATGAGTTTCAGCAATCTCTGGGAGTTGGTGATGGACAAGGAAGCCTGGTGTGCTGCAGCCCATGGGGTTGCAAAGAGTCAGACACAACTGAGCGACTGAACTGAATTGCAAATGCAGTTTATAAGCATTTTCATTGCCTCCACAATAATTGTCTTTTATTGCTATCTACAGGCACCTTGAGTATTTGTAGTCTGTGAGAGTAGTTGGCAACTACCCAGTCTTTTATGTCAGTTTTGTTTTTGACCCACCAACCTTGATTTTCATGAATAGAAACAAAAGAAACAGAGGTGAAAGTCAGTGGATCCAGCAATGTTTTTCTCTTTCAAACACTGTGACTTTATCAAGTCCCTTGGCCTTTATGGATTTTAGTTATATTAATTCCTTAATATGCAAACCAAGGGGATCAGTATAGATCAGTTCCAATCTTGTAACCTGGAACTTTAGGACTCCCAGGGATGCCCCAAGTGTCTCTTAAAAAGATATGATCATGAAAGTAGATCTCTGTTTTTACCTTTTTCTGCAAACTGAGCAGCTCTTCTTTCATCTGTTGTATAAATTCGATTTGGGTTCCAAAATCATCGCAGTTGGTGACTGCAACAATGAAATTAAAAGATGCTTGCTCCTTGGAAGGAAAGCTATGACAATCTTAGCATATTAAAAAGCAGAGGCATCACTTTACTGACAAAGGTCTGTGTAGTCAAAGCTATGGTTTTTCCAGTAGTCATAAGCAGATGTGAGAGTTGGACCATAAAGAAGGCTGAGTGCCAAAGAACTGATGTTTTCAAATTGTGGTGCTGGAAAAGACACTTGAGGGTCACTTGAATTGCAAGGAGAGATCATACCAGTCAATCCTAAAGGAATTCAACCTTGATTATTCATTGGAAGACTGTTGCTGAAGCTGAAGCTCCAATACTTTGGCCACCTGATGCAAAGAGCAGACTCACTGGAAAACACCCTGATGCTGGGAAAGATTAAAGGTGAAAGTAGAACGGGGCGGCAGAGGAAAAGATGATTAGATAGCATCACCAACTCAATGGACATGAATTTGAGCAAAGTCTGCGAGACAGTGGAGAATAGAGGAGCCTGGCATACTGCAGTCCATGACGTCACAAGAGTCGGACATGACTTAGTGACTGAACAACAACAACAACAATATAAATTAGGTATTTGTATACGATTTCATTTAAAGAACAGGTCAATCAACTAAAAAGAATTTGGAAATAACTATCTATATAACTCCCTAAGGTCCATTTCAGTTGTCACATTTTATCCTATCTCTTCTTGTTTCTTTATTTCCCAGACATACTTCACAGTTCCTGTGTGTTGGCAGTATATATTAAAATGTTGTGTCAGAGATACAGCAAATGATACAGTAAACGCCTCTTACGAAAAAAATGGACAAACACACTAATTGACTTGTTAATTGATAGATAGATAACCATTAATTTCCAGCCACTCTTCAAGACAATGGAGACAGAAAGTTCCAAACTCAGGCAATTACTTACATTCCTGGGATCATCATTCAGCTAAATCAATGCATTAAGCATCAACTGTTGGGTTGGGCACCTAATATATTGCATGTATTTTTTTAAATCCTAACTATGTCAAGATCTATAGGAACCTGTTTTTTTCTTGAAGATATTACAGCCTATTAAGAGGAAAACATGTCAATAGATTATTGCAGTAAAAACTGGTAAGTACTATTATAAAGTTATCATAAAAGTGCTATCAGCATCCAGAAAAAAAGAAATGTCTGACTCTGGCTAAAGTAGTAAAAATTCATAAATAAATCTATAAACTGAATTATGAAGAATGAAAGAGACTGTGCTGCATGGAGCAAATCTAAACCATGATGGCAGCAGGACAGCACATATGCAGAAGGCATAGAGGGAAGAAAACCTGGGAAGTACAAGGTAACTTAGGAGTTTGGCGTGGCTGCACTGCTCAGTACATTGGTGGTTGAACATCAAGAAAAAAAGGCTGCAGAGTTATTTTCCTTCAGATTAGAAATGTTCCTTTATATTATTATAAAAATTTACAGCTTCATAATTTAGGGAATGGAGACTCAACAAAGACTTTTAAGGGGCAATTTGGCAGGATAGATTTGTCTTCTAAAAAAAAGGCAACGTGGATGTGGAATATGAAAGATGGGCTGGAATAAGGAGGATGTCATGAGAAGAACAAGAAAAGAGGCTGCTGCGGTGGGTCAGAGAGAAGGTGAAGAAGGCCTGAGAGATGAGAAGAGCAACCAGACTAGAGAGAATTCCTCAGGATGAGTTAAAAGGATCTGGTGACTGGAAACAATGTACTAATAGAATTCTACCATAGGACAACGTGAAAGCTATTCTCTGTTCTATTCCATTCAAGATGGAAAAGCATTCCTTATAAACTCTATTTTTCACAAAACATGACTAGCAACTGTTATCTCTCTCAGATAAATATATAGCCAGCCCATTTGTGGAGACTAATGGATAACTTAATTAAGGCCTGACAAGATTCTCTAGGATAAGAGATAAAGGGCAATTCCTATTTAACAGTCCCCCATAGATGGATGACATAGGCATTATTAATAATTATTTAAGGTATTCCTCATCCTAATGAAGAATTAACACAGGAGCTCACCTTATCACTTGGAACATCTTGCCAGATAGTACAATCTGGAGTCTATTTTTGCTTAGTCAAAAAGCCTGACAGTTAGCCATGGCAGGCTATTAATCTTTGTGCTGACTTCAAGTACAATATCAGGGTTGTAATTTGGCTTGGGGTTTGTCACAACGGATTGTTTTCTGAGATAGCAGATGGTTTGGAAACCATCTGCCATGACAGACCAAACTGACCAGAATTTCAATTGTCTGTTCCAGGAGCGATGATGAGAAAGGCACATGCGGGAAATACACTCTGCTGGCTTAACTGAAAATGACAACGAATCTGCGGTCAGAACATTGACAGGTTACAAGAAGGAAGGGAAAATGAGAGGCAAGTGGGAAGTTCCTAATTAACTCCAATCTACTTCAAGTAAATTTCCCTAACTCAATGTTATTGCACAGATGAGGAAAGTCGATTTACGCAATTCAAGGCTTGATTTTATAATTTTGCTCTTAGAGAAGGAGATAATCAAACAACAGAAGGAGTATAATAACTAGAGACCTGGATTATGGTGATTCAGAGTGAGGTATCAGATAATTGAATCTAGACAGTTTATTCAGAGCAGGATGCAAATAAGTAATTTGGACATCTTAAATGAGCTCTACCAAGTTAAAAGCCTCATGAAAATTTTGTAAATATGCCATGTGATTTAATGCAATCTGAGAGTAGAAGGTAGTTTACAGTGATTTTGGACTTCTATTTGGCCATTATTATTATTATGGCTTTTAAAATGTTTCCCATGACATCCTTCCTGTGTAAATGAATATGTCCCAGGGACACTCTAGTAAATGAGATGAATTAATGTAAAATCCTAAATAATTCATGTGCTTGGAAGCCACTGAGACATTGCTCATATTTTTCTAGAAACCAAACACCTTGTGATGCATAAAAAGTATCTGCATATGAAAATATCTCAAATATTAAGTATAAAGCTGTGCTTAATCTGCAAAAAAGAAGGAAACATATTAAAAGTCTATAATAAAAACCAGTTTATACTAGTAGAGATAACTAATAGGATTTTGATTTGATGTTTTGTTTTGTTTCATTTTTTGGAGCTCATTTCACTATCTTTGCCATCATTTCTATGGTTCTGAATTAAACTGGAGTGACATTAACAGACCACCTGACCTGCCTCTTGAGAAATCTGTATGCAGGTCAGAAAGCAACAGTTAGAACTGGACATGGAACAACAGACTGGTTCCAAATAGGAAAAGGAGTACGTCAAGGCTGTATATTGTCACCCTGCTTATTTAACGTATATGCAGAGTACATCATGAGAAACGCTGGACTGGAAGAAACACAAGCTGGAATCAAGATTGTGGGGAGAAATATCAATCACCTCAGATATGCAGATGACACCACCCTTATGGCAGAAAGTGAAGAGGAGCTAAAAAGCCTCTTGATGAAAGTGAAAGAGGAGAGTGAAAAAGTTGGCTTAAAGCTCAACATTCAGAAAACGAAGATCATGGCATCTGGTCCCATTGCTTCATGGGAAATAGATAGGGAAACAGTGTCAGACTTTATTTTGGGGGGCTCCAAAATCACTGCAGATGGTGACTGCAGCCACGAAATTAAAAGACGCTTACTCCTTGGAAGAAAAGTTTTGACCAACCTAGATAGCATATTCAAAAGCAGAGACAGTACTTTGCCAACTAAGGTCCATCTAGTCAAGGCTATGGTTTTTCCTGTGGTCATGTATGGATGTGAGAGTTGGACTGTGAAGAAGGCTGAGCGCCGAAGAATTGATGCTTTTGAACTGTAGCGTTGGAGAAGACTCTTGAGAGTCCCTTGAACTGCAAGGAGATCCAACCAGTCCATTCTGAAGGAGATCAACCCTGGGATTCCTTTGGAAGTAATGATGCTAAAGCTGAAACTCTAGTACTTTGGCCACCTCATGTGAAGAGTTGACTCATTGGAAAAGACTCTGATGCTTGGAGGGATTGGGGCAGGAGGAGAAGGAGACGACCGACGATGAGATGGCTGGATGGCATCACGGACTCGATGGACGTGAGTCTGAGTGAACTCCGGGAGTTGGTGATGGACAGGGAGGCCTGGCGTGCTGCGATTCATGGGGTCACAAAAAGTCGGACGTGACTGAGCGACTGAACTGAACTGAACTGAACTGCCATTAACAAAGGAGGAGGGCAAGTGAGATATAGAACGGAGACTGGAACGAAAGAGGCAACACTGAGGAGCAGAGGCAGTGTGAGATGAACAGAGGCTGAGATATTTATGTTCCTGCCCCTGTCAAGGTCTGATTTTAAGTTTGTTATATAAAATCCTCAAGGTCACTGTTTTCTTAACTATAAAATACAATAATAGTATCAGTCTTAAAGCTTACAGTGAAGTGAAAGCCTCTCAGTCATGTCCGACTCTATACAGTCCATGGAATTCTCCAGAATATTGGAGTAGGTACCCTTTCCCTTCTCCAGGGGATCTTCCCAACCCAGAGATCGAACCCAGGGATCAAACCCAGGTCTCCTGCATTGTAGGTGGATTCTTTACCAGCTGAGTCACAAGGGAAGCCCTTAGCTTATAGGGCTATTATAAAAATTAAATGAGATAATATTAATATGCAGATTGAAGGGCATGATACAGAGAAGGCACACAAAATTTTGAACCTACCTGACCACTCTGCTGCAAGAAAGGACCTTGTACTGCCAGCTTTTTCTAAAAAGGAATTTCTAGATGCCCCTTCAATAATAACAGGGAGACATAAAGTGGGATTGTGAGTGAATTTGGAAGACCATCTTCTTGGTCTTAAAGTTTAATCCTATCACTTAACAGTAGTTAAGTTCACCAGTTATTTAGACTCAGTTTCCTCATCTATATAATAAGGATAATGTTACTATTTACTTTATTGAAGGTTTGCAAGAATTAAATGAAATAATCTGCATTGAGTACTTAGTACAGGTCTAAGCACATGGCAATGACTCAAAATGTTACCTCTGAGTTGTCCATTGATTAGCTCCACATACAAGAGGCTTAAAAAATTTTATCTGTGATAAAGGACAAGCACAGTGATCTTCCTCTCCAGCATAGCACTGTGCTATGAAAATGCAATAAACAGAATTTTCAGCATAAATGTTGCTTAATTATGGTTTGTTCCAAGGAACTCTTGCCCTTTAAGCAAATAATTCTGAGTCATTTCTGTTGCTATTTCAGGGAAAAAAAAACTAAAAGATATTAGCAGCTCCACTTCTAATACTTGAAAACACTGGAGATTAAAAGTGATCAAAACCTCAAAGATAATCAACTCTTGAAATAAGGAAAGTGTACTAGGTGAGTTTATCTGTGCGGATTCTCTCCTATGGGTACAATTCCAGTCCTTGCTGTGTGGGACAGCTGAAATTCAAAAACAGACTATAGTCTTAGTGGCTTGATTAGTCAGAGAATAGAATCTAGAACTGCCACAGTAGGTAGAAAATGAGGGAAGAAATGAAGAAGGGCCCACAATACTGTGTAAATCCTGTCCCGTTCTGGACTAAACCTTGTACTGCAAATACAGGAGGGAGACATCAAGGAACCTGACTGAAGGTTGAGGGAAATGAACTGAGGTTTCAACCATTATTATAACACGGGTTACAAAATTCAGAGATTGGCTGCAGCCAAAGTTAACTGCTTGCTAAAATTAACTTAAGGAAAAAGTGGCTTAAATGAATGAAAAGATGGGAAATCTCAGCTGATAAATAAAAACTATTTAAAATGAATAAATTGATATTCTAGAACTAAAGAGTACAATATCTGAAATGAAAACATCAGTTAACTTGAAGACATATAAAAAGAATTAATCAATCTAAAAATCAGAGATAAGAAATTAAGAACAAAACCGCACTGACTGTGACAAAATAAGCTGATAAACATTAGTAATTGAAGTTGTATAAGGAACAAAAGGGAGATAAAAGAGCAGAAAAAAAATCTAAAAAAATAATAAGTAAAAGTGTGCCCAATCTGATAATAAAATCTACCTAAAAATATTAGAAAACCCTAAGCAAATGAAAAACAAAATGGGAATTATCCATGTGATGATTAACTCTGGGTCAACCTCACTGCATCATAGGGTGCCCAGATTAAACACTGCTTGTGGGTATGTCTGTGAGGGTGTTTTTAGATGAGATTAGCATTTGTATTGGTAAACTCAGAAAGTCAACTGCCCTCCTCAGAGTGCTGGACATCATCTAACTCATTGAGGGCCTGCACAGAACAAAAAGCAGAGGAAGAAGGAACTCAGATGATTTCACTGTGAATTCTATAGTACATTTCAAAAACAATGCCAATCTTACTAGAATTAGAAATAGAAAAGGACACTTCAAGAAATAGAAAAGAATACTTCCAATTTCTTTAAGCAGGCCTGGAAATACTGACACAAAATTGACAAAGACATTACGAAGACCTAAAATGAATGACCAATATAATTTATCGTAGTTGCAAAAACTGTAAACAAGGTATTAGCAAGTTTAATTCAGTAATATATAAAAAGGTAAATATATCATGACCAAATGATTTCTATATCAGGAAAGTAAAGATTAAACATTCAAATCAATCAAGCTATATAGTAATTTCTATATATTAACTGAATTAAAAAAAAAAGCATAGTAAACTCACATAGATGTAGAAAGATACAGAAGAAACATTTGCCGAAATTCAACACCCATCTATTTTAAAAACTTTTACCTAACTATGAATAAAAGGCAACTTCTTTAACCCAGGAAACAACATTTACAAAAAACAAACAAACGTCCTATATACCACATGGTCAAAAACTAAAAACTGTTCCTCTAAGATTAGGAAAAAGAAGATATCTGCTTTCAGTGCTTCAATTAAAAATTTTACTAATGGATATAATCTCAGTGGCAAAGTAACTAAAAGGCATGAAAACTGAAAAAGAAGTAAAGCTTGTTTATTTTTTAATTGTTTGCATTTGAAATCTTAAAGAATCCAGAAAACAATGACTAGAACTAAAAAGTAAATTTAGCAAGGTCAAAAAATACAAAATTGAGACAAAATTCAATTACACTTCTACATTCTAACAGAAACAATGGGAAAGAGAAAATTTTTTGATTTGTATATATTGTTATAATAAATGAAACTCCCCACATTTCAGCAAAAACTAAAATGAGGAAAAAACAATAAAATATTGCAAGTTCACTGCATTAAAAACTACAAAGTAATGCTGAGAGAAACACTTTGGCCACCTAATGCAAAGACCCGACTCATTGGAAAAGACCCCAGTGTTGGGAAAGATGGAAGGCACAAGAAGAAGGGGGAGGCAGAGGATGAGATGGTTAGATAGCATCACCGACTCAATGGACTTGTGCAGACTCTAGGAGATAGTGAAGGACAGGGAAGCCTGGCATGCTGCAGTCCATGGGGTTGCAAACAGTTGGACATAACAACTGAACAACAACAACAAAATAAATAAACACAGGATCAATACTGTTGTCAGTTTTCCTGAATAGCAGCAGCTTTCAAACTTTTTTGTTTCAGAACTCTAAAATAGCCTTACAATTATTGAGGATATCAAAGAACTTTATTTTTTGTAAGTTACATCCATACCAAAACTGAGAAACGTTAAAATTCTAATAATTAATTTTAAAATAGCAATCTGGCTTTGAAACATGTTTACTATCATGTAAGAAACAAATCGCCAGTCTATGTTCAATACAGGATACAGGATGCTTGGGGCTGGTGCACAGGGATGATCCAGAGAGATGATATGGGGTGGGAGGTGGGAGGGGGGTTCAGGACTGGGAACTCATGTACACCCGTGGCAGATGCATGTCAATGTATGGCAAAACCAATACAGTATTGTAAAGTAAAATAAAGTAAAAATAAAAATTAAAAAAAATTATAATAGCAATGCATTACATCATATTAGCATGTCTATAAAAATAAATACACTCTCCAAAACAAACAAAAAATATAATTATAAGAGTGACACTATTTTACATCCCTTGCAAATCTATCTGGCTTAATAAAAGCAGTTTCTCGTATATCTAAGACAGCAGCTTTTACATTTAGGTGCGTGTGATGTTATTTTGCTGAAATATATGAAAAAATGCTGGTCATACACAAATATGTAGTTGGATAAAGGAGGAATATTTAAATGTCTTTTTCAGACAGCTGTGGTTATTCTTCTTTGGTATCATACGAAACTTGCCAAAGAACTGAAGAAGAAATCACACTACATTCTAACAATGGCTATGGTTAAGGGAAATGCCTGGCCCTGCAAAAGTGCATAGAGAGAGCCACTAATTAGGATGTGGATATCAGAGAAGACTTTCTGCAAGAAATGATGGATAAGCTGAGGGTTAAAGAAATGTGAGTTAATGAGGGTTAAAGAAAATGTGTTCTGGGAAGGGGAAGTAGTCAAGAAAGGACATGGTAAGTTCACTGAATCAGAAAAAACTCATAATGACTTTAGTTTAGTGGTTACACTGAATGCTGAGAGGGGATAGAGGAATGTTAGAGGAAGGCCAAAGATGAAATTGAAGAGGTAATCAAGGTCTTGAATACGAAGACAGTTACTAATTCAGGCTAAAAGCTTTGGACTTCTCTATAGAGAGTGAGAATTTACTGAGGGATTTAAGCAGAAGAATGACAGCTCATGGAAGATAAAAGTTTAAAGAGAGATAGACAGGTCAGCTGTGTAAGATACAGTTCAGTTCAGTTCACTTCAGTCACTCAGTTGAGTCCGAATCCTTGCAACCTCATTGACTGCAGAACGCCAGGCTTCCCTGTCCATCACCAACTCCCAGAGTTTACTCAAACTCATGTCCCTCCAGTTGGTGATGCCATCCAACCATCTCATCCTCTGTTGTCCCTTTCTCCTCCCGCCTTCAATCTTTCCCAGCATCGGAGTCTTTTCCAATGAGTCAGTTCTTCGCATTGGCTGGCCAAAGTACTGGAGTTTCAGCTTCAACATCCATCCTTCCAATGAATATTCAGGACTGATATCCTTTAGGATGGACTGGTTGGATCTCCTTGCAGTCCAAGGGACTCTCTATAGAGTTTTCTCCAACTCTACAGTTCAAAAGCATCAATTCTTCGGCACTCAGCTTTCTTTATAGTCCAACTCTTACATCCATACATGACTATTGGAAAAACCAAAGATTTGACAAGATGGACTTTTGTTGGCAAAGTAATGTCTCTGCTTTTTAACATGCTGTCTAGGTTGGTTATAACTTTTCTTCCAAGGAGTAAGAGTCTTTTGGTTTTATGGCTGCAATCACCATATGCAGTGATTTTGGAGCCCCAGAAAATAAAGTCAGCCACTGTTTCCCCATCTATTTGCCATGAAGTGATGGGACTGGATGCCATGATCTTAGTTTTCTGAATGTTGAGTTTTAAGCCAACTTTTTCACTCTCCTCTTTGACTTTCATCAAGAGCCTCTTTAGTTCTTTGCTTTCTGCCATAAGGGTGGTGTCATCTGCATATCTGAGGTTATGCATATCTAAGGCATATCTGAGTAGAGAGGACCAATAATAAAGTCTTGAATGCATACACTGATTTTTGGCTACATCAATATTACATTTGACCTAATAGAAAAAAATGGAAGATAATGAAGATACATTACAGTGAGCTAAGGAATGAATGGGAAGTGAAGATGGTGAGAGCAGGCTCAGCTTTTAATAAGCTTATCGGGGAACAAAATGGGCAGTAATTAGAGTTGACAAAAGCAGGAAGAGACTGAGGGTCAGAGGCCTGTATACTGGCAAATGTCAAAGTTATGGATCTGGAAAAGAATACAAGACACACCTTGCTTGCAGAGGTGTCAGACCTGCCCTGATAAAGGTAAAGGTTGATTGCAATTTCTCCATTATTTTCTAAATCACTTCCCTTACTATGTTTTAAACAGTTCTGAAATAGGTCGTGATAATTTCCTTTTTGTTTAGTTGTCATTACCTCTCAGAACATGAAAAAAAATAGATCATGGTTCAAATACAAAATAAATCATTTTAAAAACCCGAATCAATGGTGTCTGAAGTAATGAGCTTATATTTTATGCCAAAATTGGGGAGTATTATTAACTATCAATTTATTTGAAGGATGAGGTCTAATCCTCATGCATGACATATATCACCTATTTGTTTAAGTCTTCAGCTAATGGGTTTTGGGCTTCTTATATCTGTGGATTTGTAATACATAAACTCAGCTGGTTACATGTTCCAGAGTAATGGATTTTAGTATCATTTAAGTGGATAAAAAACACTTGGAGCCAGTTTATCAAATAGGATTAAGAGGTCTTTAAAAACATTACCCTGCCTGAAACTGATGTAAAATTTGATCCATAATCTGTTTCACAATTTGGGGCTGCTGAAGACTTTTTGTCACTGAAAAATCTTCCTGCTAAAACAGTTAGGTGAGGAGTTTAAGCTTACCGGCTGAATGATTCTTGATAATCAAATATAGTTGATGAAGTCCACTTGGGTTTATCTGTGGGTAACTCAGGGTTTTGAGGTTGACAACAGTTTATAATAGTCATTTTTCTTCTGTACTTCTCTAGTGTGAACAGACGTGTGTGTGTGTGTGTGTGTGTGTGTGTGTGTTTGTCACTCAGTCATGTTCAGCTCTTTGGGACCCCATGGACTACAGTCTGCCAGGCTCCTGTGTCCATGGAATTCTCCAGGCAACTAGGTTGCCATTTCCTTCTCCAGGGGATCATCCCCACCCAGGGATCAAACCTGGGTCTCCTGCATTGCAGGCAGATTCTTTACCACTGAGCCACAGTGTGAACAGATAGATTTATTTTATTTCAGAAATGTTGAAGCTATAATAACTGAAGGGATTGCCATAGAAATAAGATAGGACCATCAGTACATCAGGGGTGAGCAAAATATTTCAAAGTACTGGTGAAAACAGCCCAAGGCTCATAAAAACTCTTTTATGTTTTGATCCAGATATTTGTGTTAGTATATGATTAGATATTTTAAAAGGGGAACAATTGAATTGCATTTCAGTGTTAGACAATAGAGGATTACTTTGATATGTATATGATTTTCTTTGCCAATGTGAATAGTAGCACACATACAGTGTCAATCTAGAGTAAACCAAAGCAGTGATGGCTTATTTGTATAACACATTCTTCATTGGGGTCATTTGTTCTTAGCAACAAATGATTGTATGAGCTGATACTGAATGTACCTTAAAAAGTGAATATTTAGCATATAAAAAAACCAGCAGGAACTATATGCTTTTACAAGATTTGATGAATGGGATCATGGTATTCTTGGGTTAATGGTAGTAACACCTTGTATTTGGTAGGTATTTAGTATGGGTGTTATTTACACTTGTAATTATATATTTCAGACTATTTTTTTTTAAACGTTTGATTTGCTGATGAAACTCCTCACTCGCTGCCATGGCCCCCACTTATCAATGGCCAGAAACGGGAGAAAAAATCGTCATGTAATTACAATACTAACTATAGAATACTTAATATTAGTTCAATATCTAAAATGCTCAACTAACAATGATGGAAATATCTGTCTTCTGAAAAGATTTACGTTCCCTGAAAAGATTTACTTCCCAGGCTTCCATGTTGGAGGAGATAACCATTATATTCTAATCTCTATTTCTTTTATGTGAGGTAATTCTTGTGTTGAATAGTACAAAACACCTTAAGTCCCTTTTGCAGATGTGTATCTTCCTGGCTCACACCCTTACCCAAACTCTGGAAACTTCAATTTAGTGGGCAATATATGTCTCCCCATTTGTAAGCACTCTCAGTTCAGTGTAGTTCAGTTGCTCAGTCATGTCCTATTCTTTGCGACCCCATGGACTGCAGCACGCCAGGCTTCCCTGTCCATCACCAACTCCCAGAGTTTCCTCAAATTCATGTCCATCAGGTCAGTGATGCCATCCAACCATCTCATCCTCTGTTGTCCCTTTGTCCTCCCACCTTCAACCTTTCCCAGCATCAGGGTCTTTTCCAATGAGTCAGTTCTTTGCATCAGGTGGCCAAAGTATTGGGGTTTCAGCTTCAACATCAGTCCTTCCAATGAATATTCAGGACTGATTTCCTTTAGGATGGACTGGTTGGATCTCCTTGCAGTCCAAGGGACTCTCAAGAGTCTTCTCCAACACCACAGTTCAAAAGCATCAATTCTTTGGTGCTCAGCTTTTTTCACAGTCCAACTCTCACATCCATACATGACTACTGGAAAAACCATAGCCTTGACTAGATGGACCTTTGTTGGCAAAGTAATGTCTCTGCTTTGTAATATGCTGTCTAGGTGGGTCATAACTTTCCTTCCAAGGAGTGAGCATCTTTTAATTTCATGGCTGCAATCACCATCTGCAGTGATTTTGGAGCCCCCAAAAATAAGTCTGACACTGTTTCCCCATCTATTTCCCATGAAGCGATGGGACCAGATGCCATGATCTTCGTTTTCTGAATGTTGAGCTTTAAGCCAACTTTTTCACTCTCCTCTTTCACTTCATCAAGAGGCTTTTTAGTTCCTCTTCACTTTCTGCCATAAGGGTGGTTATGCATATCTGAAGTTATTGATATTTCTCCTGGAAACTTGATTCCAGCTTGTGCTTCATCCAGCCCAGCATTTCTCGTGATGTACTCTGCATATAAGTTAAATAAGCAGGATAGCAATATACAGCCTTGATGTACTCCTTTTCCTATTTGGAACCAGTCTGTTGTTCCATGTCCAGTTCTAACTGTTGCTTCCTGACCTGCATGTAGATTTCTCAAGAGGCAGGTCAGGTGGTCTGTTATTCCCATCTCTAAGAATTTTCCACAGTTTGTGGTGATCCACATAATCAACAGACTGCAAGCACTCTGTTCCTTAGGAAATAATATTTTAATAACTGCAATCAGGAATACTGTAGTCTCTATATGACCAGACCCAAACGCACAACCTCACAGCAACTTTGGAGCATAACAGTATTTCTCTTCATTCTTCAAAATAAAGTAGTTTCCCAAACGTATTAGTAAGAATAAGAAACTTTACTTTTGGACTTCCCTGGTGTCCAGTGGTTAAGAATTGGCCTATCAATGCAGGGAAAAGGGGTTTGATCCCTATTCCAGGAAGATTCAAAATGCTATGGGGCAAATAAGCAAATGCACCACAGCTACTGAATCCCACGTGCCTAGAGCCTGAGCTCCACAAGAGAAGCCACCGCCATGAGAAATCCACACACCAACCCTAGAGAAAGCCTGTGCACAGCAACGAAGACATAGCACAGCCAAAAGTAAATATATCAAAGTTATTTAGAAGAAATTTTGCATTTTGCTTGAAAAGCAAGTTAGTTATTTTACATCACATGTTATCTAAAATCACCCAATAAATCCCACCTAGACATCTTTATTCCTCTTTCATCTTTATCTTTGCTTCATTGTTATTCCATCATCCATGCATCCCTATGTCTTCTCTGCTCTTTATTCCTTGATCCTCTTTCTAGCTTGTACTTCCCTCCACCCATCATCTAAAACTGCACTGATCTATAGGATAACCACTAACTGTACATGACCATTTAAATTTGTTTTACTAAATTAAATTAAGAATTCAGTTTCTTAGGTACACTAGCCACATTTTAAGTGCTCAGTAGCCTCGTGTGGCCAGTGGCCACCATATTGGAAAGCACAGATAAAGAACATTCCCCTTATTGCAAAAATTTTTACTGGCCAGTGTGAATCTAAAGCAATGAAACTCAGATCCAAGCTCAATACTTCATTTTTCAAAAAAGAAAAAAAAAAATAGAAGAAAGTGGAGAGAAGGAGCATGAGGAAGGAAAAATAAGAATCCATGTTGCTCACTTACCCTTCTCTTGGTAGGAAGCAGTTCAAGAGTTCCTCGACCCAGCAGGAACTTGATAGCAACTTAGTCCCAAGTCTACTTTCTTCTCTTCTAGGAGAGAAAAGAGACACATAAAGAGTGTAGGGAGGAAAAGTCTACAAGCTGCCTCTTCAATGAAACTAGTGGAGAGGATATTTGAAAACTCCAAATTGTATTTGTGAGCAAAAGCAAATAAAATCAGCAAAATCTGCAAGGAAAACTATAGCAGCATGTCAGGTAAAAAAGAGGATAAAGGTGGACTCACTGAGCCAGATCTCAAAATTCACAGCAAGCGCTAACTTCTATAGAGGAAAGCCCCTCTAAAATAGGAAAATAGGAACGACTGCAGTAAGGCAGGTTTCCAATGGGCACAATCACTGCGGCTGCTGTGACATAAGGTAATGAGAGTCCCGGGGGAACTGTAAAGACGGCGGAGGAATAGCACGGGAAGACCACTTTCTCCCTCACAAATTCCTCAAAAGGACATTTCAACGCCGAGCAAACTCCACAAAACAACTTCTGTAGGCTGGCAGAAGACATCAGGCAACCAGAAAAGCAGACCATTGTCTTCAAAAACAGGTAGGAAAAAATATAAAAGACGAAAAAGGAGACAAAGGAGGTGGGGAGGGAGCTCCATACCGGGAAGGGAAGCCCGTCCCGGGAAGGGAATTTTAAGAAGAGAGGTTTCCAAACACCAGGAAACACTCTCCCTGCCGAGTCTGTGGCAAACCTTGGAAACACAGAGGGCAACATAACAGGAAGGGAAAAATAAATAATAATTAAAACCAACAGATTACAAGCCCAACAGTAACTCCCCCAGCGGAAAAGCAGCACAGACGCCTGCATCCGCCACAAGCTAGTGGGGGCAGGGCAGGGAAGCACGGGAGGCGCAGGCTGCAGTGCTTTGTAAGAATCGGGCAGGAACACCCCAAGTGCAACCAGAATGATCTAACTTGGGCTAGCAAACCAGACTGTGGGATAGCTACCACGTGAAAAGCTCGAACATAAGACACCACCAGGACCAAGCACAGAACAAAGGACGGAACGGAAAAAGCTGGCTGCAGACCATCCCTCGCCGGGGACAGGCAGCCAGAGCCGTAAGGTCTGGAAAGGGGCAATTGCAGACCCGGAGAGACTTTACTTACCAAACTGCAAGCAGGCTTCTTTGCTAAGACTTCTGGGGGTGCTAGACAGTCACCATCTGCCTCACAAGGGGCGCCAGCGGTCCACCCAGAAAACTGAGCAGCAGAGGCAGAAAAGGCGACAAGTCACAGCGATCGCGCTCGCCAAACTCCTGAGCTACTCGGACCTGGGAAGGGCACAAAACGCAGTCCCAACCGAATCTGTGCCTCTGAGGGCTACCTGAGCGCTGAACCTGAGCGGCTTAGACTGGAGAAGTGCACACAGCCTAGGGCCAGCCTCAGACGGTTCCCGGCTGAGCATCGTAGAACCGGAGCGGTTTGTGCGCGGTGAGAAGGGACAGGTCCAGCGGGGCTGAGACACTGTGTGCACACGACAGTGCTATTTGTTTGCAGCATCCCCCCCTCCCCACAGCGTGACTGAACTAGTGCGCCTAAAAAACCAGCAAACAGAAGAAGTTAAACAGAGGGAACTGCCTTGGAAGTGACCCCACACTGCCCACAACATCAGAGAAGGGCCAGATATATTTTTACTATTTTTAAAATCATTCCTTTTTTTTTTCTAACTTTTTTTAAATTGTCTTTTATTTCTCCTCTAATTTTTATTTCTATAACCTACTATTACTATTTTTAAAAAAAAGACTCTTTTTTTTTTAAAGGCAAACACCATATATAGTCTTTGGGTGGTTGTTGGTGTGTGTGTGTGTGTGTGAGTGTGTGTGTGTGTGTGTTTTAATAATTTTCATTGGTTTTTTTTTACTCTCTTTTTTTTTTCTTTCTTCCTTTTTCCTTCTGCTTCTTTTCTTTAATATTGTATTTTTGAAAATCAAACCTCTACTCTAGATTTTTAATCTTTGTTCTTTGGTTTTTGTTGACAATTTTGTACATTTAAAAACCCAAACTTCACTACCCAAGTTTACCTGAGAGCAAGATTACTGGCTTGACCACTCCTTCCTCCTTTGGACTCTCCTTTTTCTCCACCAGGTGGCCTCTGTCTCTTTCCTCCCCCATCTCTTTTCTATCCAACTCTGTGAATCTCTGTGTGTTCCAGACGGTGGAGAACACCTAAGGAACTGGTTACTGGCAGGATTTGTCTCTCTCCTTTTCATTCCTCTCTCTTATCCTCCTGGCCACCTCTGTCTACTTCCTCCCACTCCTCTTCCCTGTATAACTCCGTAAATACCTCTGAGCGGTCCAGACTATAGACCGCACATAAGGAAGTGACTACTGGCTAGCTTGCTCTCTCCTCCTTTGATCTCACCGCATCTCATTCCAGTCACCTCTAACTACCCCCTCCATCTTCTCTTCTCCTTGTAACTCAGTGAACCTCTCTGAGTGTCCCTCAATGTGGAGAAACTTTTCATCTTTAACCTAGATGTTTTATCATTGGTGCTGTATAGGTGGAGAAGTCTAGAGGCTACTGTAAAAATAAAACTGAAAACCAGAAGCAGGAGGCTTAAGTCCAAAGCCTGAAAATATTAGAGAACTCTTGAATTCAGGGAACATTAAGCAATAGGAGCTCATCAAATGCCTCTATACCTACACTGAAACCAAGCTCCACCCAAGGGCCAACAAGTTCCAGAACAAAACATACCATGGAAATTCTCCAGCAACACAGGAACACTCCCCTGAGCTTCAATATACAGGCAGCTCAAAGTTATTCCAAAACCTTTGATGTCTCATAACCCATTACTGGTCACTCCACTGCACTCCAGAGAGAAGAAACCCAGCTCCACCCACCAGAACTCCAACACAAGCCTTCCTAACCAGGAAACCTTGACAAGCCACTGATAGAACCCCACCCATAGTGAGGAAGCTCCATAATAAAGAGAACTCCACAAATTACCAGAATATAAAAAGGCCACCCCAAATGCAGCAATATAACCAAGATGAAGAGACAGAGGAATACTCAGCAGGTAAAGGAACAGGAGAGTTGCCCACCAAACCAAACAAAAGAGGAAGAGGTAGGGAATCTACCTGAGAAAGAATTCCGAATATTGATTGTGAAAATGATCCAAAATCTTGAAATCAAAATGGAATCACAGATAAATAGCCTAGAGACAAGGATTGAGAAGATGCAAGAAAGGTTTAACAAGGATCTAGAAGAAATAAAAAAGAGTCAATATATAATGAATAATGCAATAAATGAGATCAGAAACACTCTGGAGGCAACAAATAGTAGAATAACAGAGGCATGAGATAGGATTAGTAAAATAGAAGATAGAATGGTAGAAATAAATGAATCAGAGAGGAAACAAGAAAAACGAATTAAAAGAAATGAGGACAATCTCAGAGACCTCCAGGATGATATGAAATGCTCCAACATTCGAATTATAGGAGTCCCAGAAGAAGAAGACAAAAAGAAAGACCATGAGAAAATCCTTGAGGAGATAATAGCTGAAAACTTCCCTAAAATGGGGAAGGAAATAATCACCCAAGCCCAAGAAACACAGAGAGTTCCAAATAGGATAAACCCAAGGCGAAACACCCCAAGACACATATTAATCAAATTAACAAAGATCAAACACAAAGAACAAATATTAAAAGCAGCAAGGGAAAAACAACAAATAACACACAAGGGGATTCCCATAAGGATAACAGCTGATCTTTCAATAGAAACTCTTCAGGCCAGGAGGGAATGGCAAGACATACTTAAGGTGATGAAAGAAAATAACCTACAGCCCAGATTATTGTACCCAGCAAGGATCTCATTCAAATATGAAGGAGAAATCAAAAGCTTTACAGACAAGCAAAAGCTGAGAGAATTCAGCACCACCAAACCAGCTCTCCAACAAATTCTAAAGGATATTCTCTAGACAAGAAACACAAAAAGGGTGTATAAACCCGAACCCAAAACAATAAAGTAAATGGTAACGGGATCATACTTATCAATAATTACCTTAAACGTAAACGGGTTGAATGCCCCAACCAAAAGGCAAAGACTAGCCGAATGGATACAAAAACAAGACCCCACTATATGCTGCTTACAAGAGACCCACCTCAAAACAAAGGACACATACAGACTGAAAGTGAAGGGCTGGAAAAAGATATACCACACAAATAGAGACCAAAAGAAAGCAGGAGTGGCAATACTCATATCCGATAAAATAGACTTTAAAACAAAGGCTGTGAAAAGAGACAAAGAAGGTCACTACATAATGATCAAAGGATCAATCCAAGAAGAAGATATAACAATTATAAATATATATGCACCCAATATAGCAGCACTGCAATATGTAAGACAAATGCTAACAAGTATGAAAGGGGAAATCAACAATAACACAATAACAATGGGAGACTTTAATACCACACTCACACCTATGGACAGATCAACTAAACAGAAAATTAACAAAGAAACGCAAACTTTAAATGATACATTAGATCAGTTAGACCTAAATGATATCTATAGGACATTTCACCCCAAAACAATGAATTTCACCTTTTTTTTAAGTGCTCATGGAACATTCTCCAGGATAGATCACATCCTGGGCCATAAATCTAAACTTGATAAATTCAAAAAAATCGAAATCATTCCAAGCATCTTTTCTGACCATAATGCATTAAGATTAGACCTCAATTACAGGAGAAAAACTACTAAAAAATTCCAACATATGGAGGTTGAACAACACACTTCTGAATAACCAACAAATCACAGAAGAAATCAAAAAAGAAATCAAAATATGCATAGAAACTAATGAAAATGAAAACACAACAACCCAAAACCTGTGCGACACTATAAAAGCAGTGCTAAGAGGAAAGTTCATAGCACTACAGGCATACCTCAAGAAACAAGAAACAAGTCAAATAAATAACCTAACTCTACACCTAAAGCAACTAGAAAAGGAAGAATTGGAGAACCCCAGAGTTAGTAGAAGGAAAGAAATCTTAAAAATTAGGGCAGAAATAAATGCAAAAGAAACAAAGGAGATCATAGCTAAAATCAACAAAGCCAAAAGCTGGTTCTTTGAAAGGATAAATAAAATTGACAAACCATTAGCCAGACTCATCAAGAAGCAAAGAGAGAAAAATCAAATCAATAAAATTAGAAATGAAAATGGAGAGATCACAACAGACAACACAGAAATACAAAGGATCTCATAAGAGACTACTATCAGCAGTTATATGCCAATAAAATGGACAATGTGGAAGAAATGGACAAATTCTTAGAAAAGTACAATTTTCCAAAACTGAACCAGGAAGAAATAGATAATCTTAACAGACCCATCAAAGCACGGAAATTGAAACTGTAATCAGAAATCTTCCAGCAAACAAAAGCCCAGGTCCAGACGGCTTCACAGCTGAATTCTACCAAAAATTTCGAGAAGAGCTAACACCTATCCTACTCAAACTCTTCCAGAAAATTGCAGAGGAAGGTAAACTTCCAAACTCATTCTATGAGGCCACCATCACCCTAATACCAAAACCTGACAAAGATGCCACACAAAAAGAAAACTACAGGACAATATCACTGATGAACATAGATGCAAAAATCCTCAACAAAATTCTAGCAATCAGAATCCAACAACACATTAAAAAGATCATACACCATGACCAAGTGGGCTTTATCCCAGGGATGCAAGGATTCTTCCATATCCGCAAATCCATCAATGTAATTCACCACATTAACAAATGGAAAAATAAAAGCCATATGATTATCTCAATAGATGCAGAGAAGGCCTTTGACAAAATTCAACATCCATTTATGATAAAAACTCTCCAGAAAGCAGGAATAGAAGGAACATACCTCAACATAATAAAAGCTATATATGACAAACCCACAGCAAACATTATCCTCAATGGTGAAAAAGTGAAAGCATTTCCCCTAAAGTCAGGAACAAGACAAGGGTGTCCACTTTCACCGCTACTATTCAACATAGTTCTGGAAGTTTTGGCCACAGCAATCAGAGCAGAAAAAGAAATAAAAGGAATCCAAATTGGAAAAGAAGAAGTAAAACTCTCACTGTTTGCAGATGACATGATCCTCTACATAGAAAACCCTAAAGACTCCACCAGAAAATTACTAGAGCTCATCAATGAATATAGTAAAGTTGCAGGATATAAAATCAACACACAGAAATCCCTTGCATTCCTATACACTAATAATGAGAAAGTAGAAAAGAAAATTAAGGAAACAATTCCATTCACCATTGCAACGAAAAGAATAAAATACTTAGGAATATATCTACCTAAAGAAACTAAAGACCTATATATAGAAAACTATAAAACACTGATGAAAGAAATCAAAGAGGACACTAATAGATGGAGAAATATACCATGTTCATGGATTGGAAGAATCAATACAGGGAAAATGAGTATACTACCCAAAGCAATTTACAAATTCAATGCAATCCCTACCAAGCTACCAGCCATATTTTTCACAGAACTAGAACAAATAATTTCAAGATTTGTATGGAAATACAAAAAACTCGAATAGCCAAAGCAATCTTGAGAAAGAAGAATGGAACTGGAGGAATCAACTTGCCTGACTTCAGGCTCTACTACAAAGCCACAGTCATCAAGACAGTATGGTACTGGCACAAAGACAGACATATAGATCAATGGAACCAAATAGAAAGCCCAGAGATAAATCCACACACCTATGGACACCTTATCTTTGACAAAGGAGGCAAGAATATACAATGGAGTAAAGACAATCTCTTTAACAAGTGGTGCTGGGAAAACTGGTCAACCACTTGTAAAAGAATGAAACTAGATCACTTTCTAACACCGCACACAAAAATAAACTCAAAATGGATTAAAGATCTAAATGTAAGACCAGAAACTATAAAACTCCTAGAGGAGAACGTAGGCAAAACACTCTCAGACATAAATCACAGCAGGATCCTCTATGATCCACCTCCCAGAATTCTGGAAATAAAACCAAAAATAAACAAATGGGGTCTAATTAAAATTAAAAGCTTCTGCACAACAAAGGAAAATATAACCAAGGTGAAAAGACAGCCTTCTGAATGGGAGAAAATAATAGCAAATGAAGCAACTGACAAACAACTAATCTCAAAAATATACAAGCAACTTATGCAGCTCAATTCCAGAAAAATAAACGACCCAACCAAAAAATGGGCCAAAGAACTAAATGGACATTTCTCCAAAGAAGACATACGGATGGCTAACAAACACATGAAAAGATGCTCAACATCACTCATTATCAGAGAAATGCAAATCAAAACCACAATGAGGTACCACTTCACACCAGTCAGAATGGCTGCGATCCAAAAATCTGCAAGCAATAAATGCTGGAGAGGGTGTGGAGAAAAGGGAACCCTCCTACACTGTTGGTGGGAATGCAAACTAGTACAGCCACTATGGAAAACAGTGTGGAGATTCCTTAAAAAATTGCAAATAGAACTACCTTATGACCCAGCAATCCCATTGCTGGGCATACACACTGAGGAAGCCAGAATTGAAAGAGACACATGTACCCCAATGTTCATCGCAGCACTGTTTATAATAGCCAGGACATGGAAACAACCTAGATGTCCATCAGCAGATGAATGGATAAGAAAGCTGTGGTACATATACACAATGGAGTATTACTCAGCTGTTAAAAAGAATTCATTTGAATCAGTTCTGATGAGATGGATGAAACTGGAGCCGATTATACAGAGTGAAGTAAGCCAGAAAGAGAAACACCAATACAGTATACTAACACATATATATGGAATTTAGAAAGATGGCAATGACGACCCTGTATGCAAGACAGCAAAAAAGACACAGATGTGTATAACGGACTTTTGGACTCAGAGGGAGAGGGAGAGGGTGGGATGATTTGGGAGAATGGCATTGTAACAGGTATACTATCATGCAAGAATTGAATCGCCAGTCTATGTCCAACGCAGGATACAGCATGCTTGGGGCTGGTGCACGATGATGACCCAGAGAGATGTTATGGGGAGGGAGGTGGGAGGGGGGTTCATGTTTGGGAACGCATGTACACCCGTGGTGGATTCATGTCAATGTATGGCAAAACCAATACAGTATTGTAAAGTAAAATAAAGTAAAAATAAAAATTTTAAAAAAAAAATTAAAAAAAAATCCAGATTGAAAAAAAAGAAAAAAAAGAAAGTCCCCAGGGACCCTGGCAGTGGCAGATCTAAAAAAGCACCATCTTTCAAAGAGAAGAGGACACTTTGGAAGAAAGGGCCTGTGCTCTTGGTGGCAGTGTTCAGTGAAGGGTCATGGTCTTAGGCTAGGTGTGAAAGGCAAATAGATGCGTGGCTGCACAGGGGGACCATATTTAATCAAATATTCCAACTCTTTAGCCCCACCTTCTTGGATAATTCCTACCTACACCTCAATTAAAGAGTCCTGATAATACCTTCTTGAAAAATTCAATTCATTCAAATCTGAGTAAAAACAACCGTAACAAAATAAACCAGCATCCTGCTTCAGGTTGAATTGTGTCTCCCAAAAAGATAAGTTGAAATGCTAACAGCTACTACCTCCAAATATGACCTTTCTGCAGATGTAATTAAGATGTTAAGATGAAGTTACATTGGAGTGAGGCGCACTCAGTGCAGAATGACTTGTGTCCTTATAAGAAGAGACACAGAGACACCAAAAGGGAATGCCCTGGGATGATGGAGGCAGTGACTGAAGTATTGCAGCTGTGAATCAAGAGATATTAAAGACTCCCAGCAAACCACTAAAAGCTAAGGATTCTTATCTACAGTTTCCAGAGGGAAGATGGCCAATCTGATATTTTGGACTTCTAGTCTCCAAAACTATGGTACAATAAACTTCTGTTATTTTAAGCCATCTACTTTGTGGTACTTCTCTATGGCAGCCCTAGGAAATTAATACAAGCTTCTCAAAGATGCTATAAAAACAGGGAATGCTTTATTCTGAAAGAAAATTCTCTAGTAAAAAATATTGCCTCAAAAAAATAAAATCACAACACAACCTTTCGATTAAAGAAGTATTTATAGCCATGAAGGAAATACAAGGTTTCAGGAAGACATGCCTGGAGAAGAAAAGCTGGATGTCTAGACATATGGTGATAAAGTGAAAAACTGATAAAATTTGGGGAAAATGGAAGAAAAAGAATTATTTTGGAAACAAAACTACAAGATCACAAGGTATAGTAAAACCAAAGAAAGCAAAATAAGAGATGCATGTGAGAAAATGAAATGAAATGAAAATGAACAGAAATAAAGATATGAAAAGGACTGAAGAGAATATGATACATAAAAGATGGAAAAAATACATACACTATTCACAGAATTGTAACCCCAAAGAAAACCAAAACAATGGAAGAGAATGGATATTTTAAAATAATTCAAGAAAACTTTCTTAAATAAAGAAATTGTGAAAGTGAAAAGTGAAAGTCACTGTCATGTCTGACTCTTTGTGACCCAATGGCCTATAACAGTCCATGGAATTCTCTGGGCCAGAATACTGGAGTGGGTAACCATTCCCTTCTCCAGGGGATCTTCCCAACCCAGGTCTCCCACATAGCAGGTGGATTCTCTACCAGCTGAGCTGCAAGGGAAGCCCAAGAATACTGGAGTGGGTAGCCTATCCCTTCTCCAGTAGATCTTCCCAACCCAGGAACTGAACCAGGGTCTCCTGCACTGCAGGCAAATTCTTTACCAAGTGAGCTAGCAGAGAAGCCCTTAAAGAACTTGTATCTTCTACCTCCTAAAGAGGAAGAAATCACCAGAAAAGGGAAACACTATAACACAGAATCATCAATACTGAAACAGAATTTTTTAAAAAATTACAAAGAAAAGGTTAAAGATAAAGAATCTTTGGGCAGCAGGGAAAGGGTAATTTTAAGTGAAAGAAAATCAAGCTTATTTCAGACTTCCCTTGGCAATTTTCTACCCGAAGATAGTGAAGAAACACTTGCAGGGAAAGAAACTATGACCCAAGCTTTTTATACCTAATCAGACTGTCCCTTAAGTATAAAGCTATAGAAAAACATTATTTTTTTAAACATATCTGCAGAAACTCATAGAACATCATTCATACAAGCCTCTCTTAAGAATACAATTACTAGAAAAGATCCAACTGACTAAAATATGATAGGAAAATAGCAGAAAAACAGCAGGTGGTAACATTTTAATATACTTAAGAGGCATTTAAGATAAAAACAGCTAAAGGATATAAAATAAAAAGATATATAGTATAATTTTAAAAGTATAAGTAGCATTTTAAAAGACAAAAAATGGTTTAAATAGACCCAGCTCACCATTGCTTTTCTCAGAAAAGCTAAATATTAAATTACTTACAAGTGGCAAATCATATAAATTTGAAGACTTTGCCTCTGACTGTCTATCCAGATAAACTCTACTGGTCTGTGGAATGATGGAGTGACTTTCAGGTTGTTATGCAGGTCTTGATCTGTAGATAACTACTAAACAAAATAAGTATGAAAATGGGGACAGTTTATGTATCAGAAATGGTACAATATGTCATTTATTGAATCTGCACCTCCCTGGTCCTGCAATAACTGGCTTCCTAATCTTAGTTCTTCCCTTATGCTCTCTTTTTCTCCTTTTCTATCTCTTTCCCTCTCCCCCTCCTCTTCCCTCCCTCCTTCTTTCTCTTTCTTTCCTACATAAACTACTGCAAATTGACACTGTGTATATCAGCCTGAGGTCAGAATATTTCAAGTAAAACTACTTATACTCTGGTTGTATAAGTGGCCATCTAGGAAGACAATGCTGGAGAAGGCAATGGCAGCCCACTCCAGTACTTTTGCCTGGAAAATCCCATGAGCGGAGGAGCCTGGTAGGCTGCAGTCCATGGGGTCGCTAAGAGTCGTACATGACCGAACGACTTCACTTTCACTTTTCACTTTCATGCATTTGGAGAAGGAAATGGCAACCCACTTCAGTGTTCTTGCCTGGAGAATCCCAGGGACGAGGGAGCCTGGTGGGCTGCTATGTATGGGGTCGCACAGAGTCAGACACGACTGAAACGACTTAGCAGCAGCAGCAGCAGGAAGAAAATGCAATCTAAGTGATCACAGCAAAACTTGGCAAATAGAAAGGGAATGTATTAGAATAGCTCACAGAATCTGAACAAAAGAACCAGGCTACGGAGGATAAAAGTCAGCTCAGGGGAGCTTAAGATGCAGGAACTGATGAAAAGCCTTTTCAGATGCTACTCTTGAGGAGAATGAGTTCTAACTTTTTGAAGCATTTTTTCACTTTGAACAGTTTAATTTATACTACAAACTTAATGCTTTAGTTGCAAATTAAATTTAAACCTTTTTATTTTATATTGGCGCTTAGCTGATTAATAATGTTACGATAGTTTCAAGTACATAGCAAAATGACTCAGCCATAGACATGTATCTATTCTCCCCTAAATTCCTCTCCCATCCAGGCTGCCACATAACTTCAAGCAGAGTTCCCTGTGGTATAAAGGAGATTTTTATCTCTTATCCATTTTTTAGAATATAGCAGTGTGTACATGTCAATCCCAATCTCCCTAAGCATTCTTGATGCTCTGCTTAAAAGTAAAATCCAAAGAAACTATATGGATTGCACATTTTAACATTTTATTGTATGCAATAGAAAAATATAGCAGGCCCACAGGGAAGAAAATTAACCAGAAAAAAAATAGAATGAATTGAATTCAGAGTGACAAAAGCATTGAACGTCCACTAGAAAAGTCATGATCTTTGTGCCTATGCTGGTAGGTTAGAAGAAGGGGTTCAAAACAGGTCATTCAAATCTCAGAGATGTTAGAAAAGCTAAGAGGCAGAGAAGAACTGAAGAATACTCAGGAGTCAGAAGCAATTTATAGGAACTCTTTCTGCTCATCCCTTCCTCCTGTTCACATCTCTTTTCCCATACTCCTTCATCCCATGGAACTTATTCTGTACTCTTGCTTATTTGTATTTTTCTCCCTCTGGCATGGCTCCTGCCAAAGACATAGAACTGTTCTAGTTGTATCCACCTCTCTGGAATTCTGAGACAACCTTTCCTCCAAGAGAATGTGTGTGAAGTTTCCTATCTTCTCCATAGCACTAACTGAACTAGCAGTAGATGCCTATCAAAATCATTTCAGTACCCCTCTATCAAATCTGTGCCCACTGGATGGCTGCTTTGGAACTTTCAGCTCAAAGAGCTGGTTTAAGATTATGAAAATGTATTTGATCTCCTTAAGTCAGGTCTGCTCTGAAGAACCACTGGTGATTGGGAAGATATTGCCTAACCCAGAAACAGTTTGTCCAAGGCCAATAAGTTGGCAGCAGTTTTTCGTGAGTTTCGCAATTCTGTACAAAGTTTTATTTTCTGATTTGATATTGTAAAGATTCCATCTGCAGTTTGGGGCAGTTTGGAATGCACTGGAAAAAACTGAGGGAATAATCATATCTTTCTTAGGTGGGTTTTTATTTTTGTTATGGTGCCATCTGGAATTAAAAACAAAACAAAAACAACAAAAAAGCATGAGAACCACTACATAAGCCATCTGCTAGTGAAGGCCTTTGGCTATTTCTTTCCATATCTATTGCCAAGGGAGGTCCCCAAGACATAATTCCATGTTTAGGATTCCAAATCCCAGCCTTTTAAACAGCAGCAAAACAGCAGCAGTGGAAACGCAATAACAGATACTTGTCATTTTTGTACATTTAAATATTTTTATGTTCATAAGAAGTTCATTTTGAGATAAACATGAAGATGAAAGAGCATAGTGGCATTTTAATCACTCTGAAGCAGGAAAAAAGATAACTATTTTTTGGCATGGAAACTTTCTACTTTTAGTAAGAGAAGAGAGAGCAGGCAGAGAACACTGTCAGCTCCACCAGGTTCAACTCATTCTTGAAACCAAACAAAAATAGCCTCTCACAGTTCCCATTGTTCTGCAGCTGTTGGCTTTAAAACCTTGCTGTCTCCTTCCTTGTGACTAATCATCGTGGTTGCCTGGTTTCCTTTCTTGATTTCCTACCAGAAGTTGTGATGTGGCACAGGAAGAGAGGGCAACCCCCCAGCATTTCTTTCCAGGCCTTGTGAACACATCGTCCTGAAGCACTTGTCATTTGCTTCAGATCCTTGAATTTCTTGATCTGCCTGGACTCAGAGACTATGTTTTAGCCATTTGATAAGGGAGCATATAAGCGGCTTCTTGTTTTAAAGAACTGAAAAGTTATGAATCTGGAATGTGTGCCTGAGTCTTAGGCCTAAGGTATTTTCCTCTTAGAGAATCTCACTCTACTTCTCGCTCCTTTTACTGAAAAGAGTCCCAGATTACTGAAAATATAGTCTGCTTCTGAGTTTAGCAATTACCGAGTCACATCATGTGTATTAACAGAATCCTTTTTATTAAAAGTTGAATGTTAAACTTCCAGCAACTTAAATCTTCACAACATCGACATGAACTACAAAGTGAGTTGTAGAAACTTCGTGTACTAAGGCCCAAACACTTTTCCCATAGAAAAATTTTTTAATTGAGAACACTGCCTGGTATATAGTAAACACTACATAAATGTTTGTGTTTATTATCAGAATTTATCAACTATTTTACATATAAATCTAGTAAACTTAGTTATGTTTATCAGGAAATAAGAAAAAGATGATCAAAAAGTATTTTTTAATAATGGCAAAAGGTAATAACAAAATGAGAATGTTGTGAAAATTTATATCTGGCATCTATCTATAATAATGAGACAGAAAATTTAAAAATACAGCTGCAGTAACTGACCCATTTAAACTGCCAAAGGCCCTGAAATACATTAGATTATTTTTAGAGACACTACCCCAGTGACTACAGCAACCCCCTTAAGTCATCAAGGGAAATACAATTAGGTTTTTCTCTGTTCTAAGAATGCAATGCAAGATAATATAAATATAAATAAATAACAAATAAAGTTCAAAAGAGGCATACTGAAGCACTAAATGGGATTTTCATCAACTACCTTGGAAAATCTACTCAAATAGGGTGGCTCATTCATCAACAATTTTATTTTATTTATTTTATTTTTTAAGTAACTCTAATCTCTGTGTGTGTGTGTTGTTTTTTTTTTTGTTATTTTTTATTTTTTTCCAGATGTTCAAGCTGGTTTTATTTTTGATTTTTACTTTACAATATTGTATTGGTTTTGCCATACATTGACATGAATCCACCACGGGTGTACATGTGTTCCCCATCTTGAACCCCCGTTCCACCACCCTCCCCATTCCATCCCTCTGGATCATCCCAGTGCACAAGCCCCGAGCACCCTGTATCATGCATCAAACCTGGACTGGTGATCCATTTCACATATGATAATATTCATGTTTCAATGCCATTCTCCCAAATCATCCCATCCTCGCCCTCTCCCAAAGAGTACAAAAGACTGTAGTATACATCTGTGTCTCTTTTGCGGTCTCACATACAGGGTTATTGTTACCATCTTTCTAAATTCCATATATATGCGTTAGTATACTGTATTGGTGTTTTTCTTTCTGGTTTACTTCACTCTGTATAATAGGCTCCAGTTTCATCCACCTCATTAGAACTGATTCTTTTTAATGGCTGAGTAATACTCCATTGTGTATATGTACCACAGCTTTCTTATCCATTTGTCTGCTGATTAGAACAAATAATTTCACAATTTGTATGGAAATACAAAAAAAACTCGAATAGCCAAAGCAATCTTGAGAAAGAAGAATGGAACCGGAGGAATCAACCTGCCTGACTTCAGGCTCTACTACAAAGCCACAGTCATCAAGACAGTATGGTACTGGCACAAAGACAGAAATATAGATCAATGGAACAAAATAGAAAGCCCAGAGATAAATCCACACACCTCTGGACAACTTATCTTCCACAAAGGAAGCAAGACTATACAATGGAGAAAAGACAATCTCTTTAACAAGTGGTGCTGGGAAAACTGGTCAACCACTTGTAAAAGAATGAAACTAGAACACTTTCTAACACCACACACAAAAATAAACTCAAAATGGATTGAAGATCTAAACGTAAGACTAGAAACTATAAAACTCCTAGAGGAAAACATAAGCAAAACACTCACCAACATAAATCACAGCAGGATCCTCTATGACCCACCTCCCAGAATATTAGAAATAAAAGCAAAAATAAATGAATGGGACCTAATTAAAATTAAAAGCTTCTGTACAACAAAGGAAACTATAAGCAAGGTGAAAAGACAGCCTTCAGAATGGGAGAAAATAATAGCAAATGAAGCAACTGATAAAGAATTAATCTCAAAAATATACAAGCAACTCCTGCAGCTCAATTCACCAGCAATTCTAGTTCTCAAGGTGGCCTTGCTAATTACTCCGATGTTGGAAAATTTGAAGAAAGTCCATCACACAGACTAATGCCATCTGTGGGCATGGCTTAAAGACTGAGATGAACTCCACAATACTCTTCCCAGGCTGAACCATGACTGGCTCCCTTTAGAAAAGAGCTGTACAGTGGTTAGGAAGCCTCCGGCTTGCCTTTTGGAAGAATGCAGCCTTTTTGCCCAGAGTGAGTCATCAAGATCTATTTGCACCCGCCTAATTGGTGTGTATACTGGCATTGGTTCCCTGAGTTGGCCGAGGCAGCCCCACTCAGACTCATGATTCACAGTGTCCTTCAGTTCTCCTGCCCACTTGTGTTTGCTACAGGCTCTCTTGAGGTCACCACACATTTTTTCCTCCTCCATCATCAGAAAAACCACTCACTGCCATACTGCACCTCACACACCCAGTTTGTTCATTTACATGCCTTTGTTCCCTAAGTGGTCTCTCTCTTTTTACTCTTCCCAGACAGTTACTAGGACATATGCTCCTAAGTCAGTAGCTCTCAACTTGGGCCAGTTTTCTCTAAAAGCAATATATAACTGTCATAACTTGGAGAGTGGTACTACCAGCAGGTGGCAGGTGGGCCAGAGTGCTGCTAAACATCCTGCAATCACAGGCCAGTCCTCCACCACAAAAGAGCTCCCAATCCAAAAAGCAGCAGGGTCAAGATTGGGAGACCGTGCAGTCTCACAGATCTTCAAGTCTGAGTTCAAATCTTACCTCCTCTGAAAATTTGCCTATCCTGTACTCTTCGCTGGATAAGTGGGTAAACTCTCCCTACTCTTGTCCCTTTTAGTCTTTGATTCAGTGTTCTTTCTTTGGGGTCCCATACTATAGCAAAATTGCCTTTGTATGAATCCTTTTCACCAGCTGACCAGAAGCTCCTGCTGAGCAGGAGGCAGGGGTGGGGGGTGGTGAGGGGGAAGGAGTGTATTTTTTGTCCAATTATGACCAGCACTCAAACCAATATCAGGTTCATTGTATTTTTTTTTCAATGTTTGAATAATTGAGTGAAAAAGGAATAATTTTACTTTAAGTTTTATGCCTTTGTTTTTCTGCTAATTATTTGGCAGCTTTAGAGACATCTTGCTGATCCTCTTGAGAATCTTTAAATACAGAGTAAGCAGTCCTCATCTTCTTACATTTCATTATGTCTCTGTTCTCGAGTGTCTCAGTATCTTTGATGATAATCAAACAGTACATTGTAACCGTACACTGATTGCCAACAGTGGATCCCATCTTTTACTGCTAATAATCTGCATTGGAAGTATTTTCTATTTAAGAGGACAATCACTGAAGTCACACTGCTTATGTTTTAGTCTCTAAGTTGTGTCCAACTCTTCTGAGACCCCATGGACTGTAACCCACTAGGCCACTCTATACATGGGATTCTCCAGACAAAAATATTGGAGTAGGTTGCTGTTTCCTTCTCCAGAAGTCACACTGTCTGTGTTCAAATCTGGGATCTGACACCTACCACCTATGTGACCTTGAACAGACAGCTTAAAATCTCTCAGCCTCAATTTTCTGTCTAATAAACTGTGGTGATTATAGCACAAAGCTCATAGATTTGTTATGATGATTAGCATTTGTAAAATGCTTAGGACAGCACCTGGCATCTAACAAAAGCTACACAACTGGTTGTTTAAAATGTAGGACAATCTGATATCAACCCCTGCTGCTTTTCATGAATGCATCAAGCCAGGTAAATACATCTCATTCTAGCATGTTACTGTGATCTGATACATTCCTCAGTAACATGCTAGAATGAGATGTATTACCTGGTTTCATACATTCCTAAAGAAAAATGGATGGAACCATGCTGAAAGATAAGAAAATTCACAATTTGCCCATTATATGTCCTGGTCAGACCAAAGCAACCCTTCAGAACTCATCAAGCTCTTCTGTGGGCAGGTGAAGGAAGGTCTTACCATCTCAACACAGATACAAAACCGCTGATCATCTATGGTTGCACTGCTGTTACATTCTAATTTTTCTGCTTCAAACAGTGGCATTTTAATCATTCTGCCCATAGCAACTAATGTCCTTTAAATTAGCATTAAAAATTCATTCTTTTGGTTTATCCTTCCTGAATCAAGCTAATTAACTATCAGCTGAGAGCCCTTTAAATTATAATCTGAATATGTTACATTTTCTAATTTATAATGCCTCATCTAGGCAAATTGAAAATTCAAAAAGGAATGAATTAATTAACGTTAATTAAAGAGTACAGCATGGAACAAAGATGCCAGGTCAATCTTTGGAGTGTTCATAGAAAGACATTGTTGGGACTAAGTTGACCTTTTGCAGCATACAACTTCAGAGAAAAGACTTTGCTATGTTGAGTCTGTAAAGAAGGTGAAAAGGAAGCATAGATCAGACTAGAAGTAGCACTAAAAACAGACAGCATATACCTGCACAGTATATATATTATATATGTAGTATTACATAATCTCTGTAATAAGAAACCAAACAACCTCTGATATTTTTTACCTTTTTCCAAAAATTTCCTTTTATATCTTTAATCAACAAATATTTTCCGAATGCCTCTGACATACAAGGTTTCATTAGACATTGGGGGAATGCAAAGATAGGAGGGTCATCACCCACAGAACTTATAGAGGAGCACTATCCAATTTCTGTGATGATGAAGACATTCTCTATCTGCATCACATAATACAGTTGTTACATGCACATATTCAGCACTGGAAATGTGGCTTGTGTGGTTGAGGAATTAAATCTTTAGTTTAATTTTAGTTTTGATATAAAACACCACATGTGGCTACCACATTGGATATTTCAGGTCTAGAAGGTGAGAGATACCGCATACTGCTTATTTTTGTTCCTTAAAGATTTCCAAAGATTGTTACCCAAACTTTCTCTCATGCCATGCCATTGAACTCTTATATATCTCCCTCTCTCAGGCATATGCTTGCCTGTACACACACACACCTCTTTGTTTTCTATTCATCAACATAAACTCATTGTCTTCAGGGTTGTAATGATTATCTTGGAGAGAAAAAGCATACCAGAGTTTCTAAAATGAAGATGAGAAAACAGCTGCATAATAAACATTATAATTTTATAAGAAAATGGAAAATACTTATATCCAAACTGTAGGAAAGTAAATTGTAGGGGGAGTATGGGGGATACAAATGATTCTCAACAGAAACCAGTACTTGTTCCCAAGAGGGAGTATCAGAAGAGAGGTGCTATGAGATTTTTATGTTGAACTAATTGGTATTTGGGTTTATACACTTTAAGAGGTGCAACCTTAACTTTCAAAGTTAAAACACATTGTTATTAGAGTGCTAAGGGCTCTTTTTACCTTTTAAGCTAGCATACACATAACCATTATCTCAAGGGACTTCAGAAACTCACTGAGTGTTCTGGGGACCAGTTGCTGGGTGGTCCCATGGTTCTCCACAGAGTTCACAGAGTTGCCAACATAATTACTATTCGTGTATAGTGGGCAATATAATTTGGATTTTACTGATACCTTCAGAAAACGAAGATCATGGCATCCGGTCCCATCACTTCATGGGAAATAGATGGGGAAACAGTGGAAACAGTGTCAGACTTTATTTTTCTGGGCTCCAAAATCACTGCAGATGGTGACTGCAGCCATGAAATTAAATGACGCTTACTCCTTGGAAGAAAAGTTATGACCAACCTAGACAGTATATTCAAAAGCAGAGACATTACTTTGCCGACTAAGGTCCGTCTAGTCAAGGCTGTGGTTTTTCCAGTAGTCATGTATGGATGTGAGAGTTGGACTGTGAAGAAAGCTGAGCACCGAAGAATTGATGCTTTTGAAGTGTGGTGTTGGAGAAGACTCTTGAGAGTCCCTTGGACTGCAAGGAGATCCAACCAGTCCATTCTGAAGGAGATCAGCCCTGGGATTTGTTTGGAAGGACTGATGCTAAAGCTGAAACTCCAGTACTTTGGCCACCTCATGTGAAGAGTTGACTCAAAAGACTTTGATGCTGGGAGGGATTGGGGGCAGGAGGAGAAGGGGATGACAGAGGATGAGATGGCTGGATGGCATCACGGACTCTATGGACGCAAGTCTGAGTGAACTCCGGGAGATGGTGATGGACAGGGAGGCCTGGCGTGCTGCGATTCATGGGGTTGCAAAGAGTTGGACACGACTGAGTGACTGAACTGAACTGAACTGAATATTCTTAAATGAAAACAAAGGTGCTAGGAATATAGTTATGAAAAACTGGTTTTGTTCACAGTTTAACAAACCAGTGTGAGTAAACAAAATACATTCAAATTACAATAACAGTGGGACAAATATTTAAAAGTTTTCTTTTTCCCAAATTCAAATCTCTAATTCAATAGGAATTTGATGAGTAAGAGCCAATTCCATGAAGGTTGGTAAACTTAATTAATTTTTCAAGTCATTTTATACTCATCAAAAATGGATTTCAGATTTTATTATCTTTTTTGAGCCATTAAATTATGCCCCTTTTTTCACCCCATCTTTTTGTGCTTGACTTGAATAATACCAATATTGCCACCTATAGGTCAAAATGATTTTTTTTTTTCTTTTTTGGTGGGTTTTTTTCTTTGTTTGGTTGGGTTTTTTTTTTTTTTTTTTTTTGGTTTGTTTTTCAAGACCAAGATGAGGAAAAACTAAAACCCTTAGAGACTGGATCATTCTGGAGAGTTGAGTCTGACAACTTAAGGATCCAGGCCTTACCCATTTTTTTCCTTTTTAAAAAAAAAAAAGTAATTGAGGACAGAAAACTAATTTCTCAGCTACTGCACTGAAAATAATTAACATTTTTTGATGACTAAGAAGGGTAATCATCAGTAGGAATTAATCTTGTTTATTTGGTTCTGAGTAAATTCATCTCAGACTACTGCACCCTTGGCATATTTCACTCAACAGAATCTTGTCTGGACCGCCCATTCACTCCTCATTGCCATCAACATATATTCCCCTTTGGCAATTTCCACTCTTTCAGATGCTGATCCCAGTTTCAGTAACTAGAAACCAAACAACAACCCTAGTTAGTGTTGTTAGCAAAATAAGGGTAATTTGGGTGTGAGTTTGTGACTAAAGAAATCTTATTTTATGAATTTTGTGGCCCTAACGTTTTTCTCCTGAGATCAATTTTCATAGCTTGCTTCTTGATACACAGCTGTATTCCTAACGGGTGAGACTACTGAATAAGATTTCAGATAGGTGACTCATTAATTCTCATTATTTCTAAGACATTATGTCTAAGATTGCTCCCATTAATTACCTTTATTTTTATTTTCATATGTGATAATTCTTTATACTTGAAATAAAGTATCAATTTTTAATAAAATATCTTTATGATGTTAAAAGTATTTGAAAATCTGTTACCTTCCCTAAGACTTCCAATACCAGTTTCAGTATGCCATGTAACAGTTACTAAAGATGTTATATTTTTCTCCAAATTAGCAAAATATATTATTCTGAGCAAGAATTAATGAACTTTAATCAACCATGTAGTATATAGAACATTATTTTTTTTTAGTTTTTAATGCACTGCCCTCATAGATAAGTCATATTTGGAAGGCTTTTAAAAACTAAATAACTCCCAAACTTTTAATTTAGAAGTACCATATTTAGGTGATTTGGGTAAAGCCTTGGACAATATTTCAACACTTCAGAGACATTCAAAGTAGACGTTGTACTCTATCTTCTACTACTGTGGACTTTAACATTCATCAATAGGATCCTAATTTATAACCTTTCTGAGGAAAACAGTTCCAGATAGACATCCATGATCTATTTTGGAAAAATGGCTTATTATATTTCTATATCAAACATTTTATTTTTATTATATTTAAAGAAAATATCAGATATGCAACTCATAAATTAAAATTAGTTAAATTGAAAGAACTGCTGAGAAAGTATACTATCCAGTCTATCATGAAAAGACTGCTATACAGTGTTTCTCCAGAAACCCTGTGAAGAATAAAATTCCAGAGTATTTGATACTCACTGAATTTGGGAAGCACTCACAACAGGCTTCCCTCATAGCTCAGTTGGTAAAGAATCCACCTGCAATGCAGGAGACCCTGGTTTGATTACTGGGTCAGGAAGATGGGCTGGAGAAGGCATAAGCTACCCACTCCAGCATTCTTGGGTTTCACTTGTGGCTCATCTGGTAAAGAATCTTGGGTTTCACTTGTGGCTCATCTGGTAAAGAATCTGCCTGCAATGCAGGAGACCTAGGTTCAATCCCTGGGTTGGGAAGATCTCCTCGAGAAGGAAAAGGCTACCCACTCCACTATTCTGGCCTGGAGAATTCCATGGACTATATAGTCCAAGGGGTTGCAAAGAGTCAGACATGACCGAGTGACTTTCACTTCATATTATAACCCCTTCTTAGATATTAAATATTTACTTTATTAAATACTAACAATGACACAATGTATATGCCAGTTTCTGACCCAAATTTACTGAACCTTGGAATCCACTATATTTGATTACATATTCTGGTCAGCACTGGGCTACTCACAGATATTTGCTTCTCTCCTTTTTCAAGGCCACGGTAGATTTCAACTTCTTTACTTCTTTTAAAATCTGAAATCATAGAATCATCTGTATCTGTCCAAGGAAGTGCCTCAATCATCACCAATGTCATTTCTGGGCATAGTTTTAAGGGCCACAGTAGAATCGGCCACACCCCCTTTCCCTGCAAGCATATGTCACGGTGGGATCTGGGTCAGCCTGTGTCAAGGAAAGATTATAAGCCCCCTGCTACCCACAAGAGGTGAAGAGTGAGCAAGAAATACCTTTTGTTAAGGTTTAAGCCTTGGAGATCTGAGAAATCTGAGGGCTGTTTGTTATGGTTGTATAATTTACCTCATTCTGAATGATACATTGGACTGTGAAGCCAAAAACTTTAGAGCATCATATGATTTTTAAGATTCCCAAGACCAACCATAGCTCCAGAAATGAATTTTAATGAAGTTCTATAGTAGCTTTGCCTTCTTTACAAATCTTAGATATTTCAATAAAGGAAAGTGAATGCATTAAAAATGTTCATTTAGTAAAACTGTGATCAAACCAAAAGACCTCAGTTCATGGTTGGACTACAATCTCTGAAACTCTTGCAAGCACAAAACAGAGTTTAGTAATTATCCACTCTATTGGCTTACCTCCCCAACAACATTTCTTTCTGCATACTACTTCTACCAAAGCAACTTCATATTGTTCCTGCTTCTCCCATAGGATTAAAAATTCCTACAGTATAAGCCAACCTAGGAACTTGATAAAGAGGCTGACTTCAAGTTGTTATTGTTTTTCCTGAAACTATTTTCCCTGCTTGATTTCTGAACATTAATAAAAAGACTAAATTAAAAAAAAATTTTGGTGTTCCAGTCCCAAATGGATTTCAAATTTCTCTACCAAATAAACTAGAAATAAAAGAACTTTTTAAATTGCAGACTGAAGGAGGGACAATCGATGTTATGTATAAGGATATAAAACAGCTACCTTTTCCTGCCAGGAAGCAGGTTTCTAAATAAAGAAAATTTAACAATACCAGTTTACACTTAGGTTTGATACAGACCTTTTCTAAAACGATTATAAGAGAAAACTAAACATGAAATAATCTCTCAGTTGTGAGAAACACATTTCTGTGGACTTTTCAACTACACTAGTCTTTAGTCCCTATTTTTTTTCCCCCTAAGAATCCTGGAAAAACTAAACCACTGACATAGTTTAGATCTAACTAAAAAGAATAAGAGCTTATTTTCCGCTAAAGTAGTAAAATGTTCCCTTGATTTTTTCAGCTTCTCAGTAGAAATAATAATTTCTTTATCTTCTAGAATTTGCTTATTTCTTCATTTAATTACCATACAGTGAGTATTCACTATGGACTAGTTACTGGGTATCACAAAGAAAGTAGTCAATACATCTCCTCTACCTTTGAATCAAATTCAAAATCTTGAACTTGACTCTCTAATACAGTAACCACTAATTATGTGTAACCATTTAAATTAAGTTAATTAAAATAAAAATTTACTCAGTCATATTAAAACCTATTTGAAGTGTTCAGTAACCACATATAGTTAGTGGCTACACATTAGACATTATAGATCCACCATCACACAAGGCTCTATGGAACACTGTCGATCTGGAACATTAACCTCATCATAGAAAGTTCTATTAGATAGTATAGGGTCTAAGTAATAAAATTTACATGTTTGTAAATAATAATATAGTGATGACAGTCTTACATGAGAAGCACATAGTGTCAGGCATATATAACTGTAATGGGGAGATTAGAGAAATACAAAGACGATTAGGTAGAAAACAGGCAGTATAAAAGAAGGGTCATTTGAGACAGAAATGTCAACATGTTTTAAGGCTCATGTGTTTGATATAATGTGTATTTTGGAACTAGGAGGAAATTTAACATGTCTAGAATGTAGTATGGACATAGGGGGACAGTATGAGATGAAGCTGTAAGCTTTATCCCAGGTCAGACCTTGATGGGTTTGTGTGTTATATTAAAAGTTATCAACATGAATTTCAAGGAAAGTCAAAACATATTTTAAGCAGAAGTATAGCATGGTCATATACTTTTTTAGAAATATAATTTAAAATCTCCCAAAGATGAATTAGTAAATTGAGGCCAACTTCTAAATCAAATATGTGGAAATGACAGAAAAGAGAAGACCAAATAAAACCAAACCAAAATACTAGATTTTTTTTTAAATATACACAGTTTTGTGAAATAAAATTTAAAAAAAAATTAGCATGATTGAAGCCATTGGTCTATATGGCTTTATATTCATAAGTGCTCCAAGTCAGGTAAGGACCACACCTAGATTTACTGCCTGAAGTGCAAGATGAGTAAAAAAATCAAGCTATTTCTTGAGTAGATTTTAAATACTCCTAATATCATGCAAGAAATAAATAACCAAAACAAATGGAATAATAACTTTGAATTTCTAAAGGAAAATAACTATCAACTTAGAATCACAAACCCAGTTATACTGTCATTTCAAACTCAAGGCAGTACAACTCAGCAGTTGATCACTGAGCTCATGGACAGATGAAGAACACAACTAACCTCATGAATTAATGTAAATTACAGGATACATTGATCACCAACACTTCGTGCACACCTGAAGTCCTAGATTCTTCCCAAAGCTATGCTAAAAAAAAAAAATCAAGAAAAATAAAGATAATTTTCAGATATTAAAATAAATCAAGAGATTTACCACCCATAGTCCCTTGAAACATGTATACTATCATGTAAGAATCGAATCGCCAGTCTATGTCCGATGCAGGATACAGCATGCTTGGTGCTGGTGCACGGGGATGACCCAGAGGGATGTTGTGGGGAGGGAGGTGGGAGGGGGGTTCATGTTTGGGATCGCATGTACACCCGTGGTGGATTCATGTCAATGTATGGCAAAACCAATACAGTATTGTAAAGTAAAATAAAGTAAAAATAAGAATTTTAAAAATAAATAAATAAATAAAATAAAATCTCAGTTAACACCTATAAGAAAAAAAAAAAGCCTTCCTGATAGTCTGAAAGTAAAGAACAAATATTCTTATATGTATGTGTATGTGTGTTACCTTGAATCTGAAGTTCAAAACATCTGAAGTAAAATGGATTTAAACAAAAGAAAATAAATAAATAAAATAAAAAAATTAAAAAATTGATTAAGAGATGCACTTAATCAGAGGGAAAAAACCAGAGGGAAATCATAATATATAAGAAACAATGTTGTGCACAGAAATTTAAAAATAGCTTAGTAAGAGTAACTATTAATTGGAAAAATAAATTGTAAAAAAAGCTGTAAAGCTTATTTTATTAACTTTAAAAGCATAATATCCAATATTTCATGTTAAAAATAAAATTAAGGACTTCTAGTTTCTGGTCTGGTATGTAAAGCGCTTAGAAGTCATCACACCACCCTAACAACAATCAAAAAACTGAAAAAATTCAAAATCAACAAGTTTTCTTAGATCCATCAGAAAACTGAGGTCAAAGGGAAAACCAACACACCAAAAACTGGAGAGACACAAGTTCACAACTTGAAGGTTCATATGTAAGGGATTTACTATACATAAAAATTTATCACTTTCCCATTTGCCACCAATGTGAAATTTAAAATACAACAGTACTTACCATTCAAAAAGATGAAATACTTAGGTATGAGTCTAAAAAAATATGTACAAGCTCTGTATGAGCAAAACTATGAAACTTTTATAAAAGAAATTAAAGAGGAACAAAATAAGTGGAAAGATATATCATGCTCATGGATAAAAAGACAATATTGTCAAGATGTCAGTTTTCTTAATAAAAAAAAAATGCAATGCAATTCCAATCAAAATCCATTATGTTGTGGATATCAACAAACTAACTCCAAAATTTATATGGAGAGTCAAAATGTCCATAATAACCAACATAACACTAAAGAAGAAGAAGAGCACGGTTCAAGGACTGACACTTCCCAACTTAATAAGAGACTTTTAAAGCAGCACTAGTCAAGGTAGCACAGTGCCTTGAAAGAATAGACAGATCATTGGAACAGAACACAGAGTCCAGAATCAGAGCCACACAATTTGGTCAAGTGACGTTGTCAAAGGAGCAGAGGCAATACAGTGGAGAAAGTCTAACCTTTCCAGCAAATGCTGGTGAATCAACTGGATGTCCACATGCAAGAAAAAAAAAGATGAATCTCTCATCACGTGAGAGACAGGGATGTCATACCTTTCTAACTCACAGAATTACGTGTAAAATACAAAATCATAAAACTCTTAGAAGATAACATGAAAGATCTAGATAACATTACATTTGGCAATGACTTTTTAGAAACAACACTAAAAGCATGATTTCTGCAAGAAATAATTGGTAAGCTAAATGTCATTGAAACATACATGTATATGTATAACTGAATCATTCTGTTGTACCCTTGAAATAACACAACATTGTTAATCAACTATACAACAATATATAATAAAGATTTTTTTAAAAAAAGCACTCCTGCTTCATGAAATATACTGTAAAAAGAATGAAAAGACAGCCACAGACTTGGAGGAAATATTTGCAAAAGACATATCTGATAAAGAATTTGTAACCAAACTATAAAAATAACTCATACATCTCAGTAATAAGAAAAGAAACATCCTGACTAAAGAATGGGCCAAAGACACCAAAAAAGATAAACAGATGCTAAATAACTTGAAAAGATGCTCAGCCTCATATGTCATTGTGGAATTGCAAATTGAAGCAATAATGAGATACCACTACACACCTATTAGAATGGTCAAAATCCAAAGCACCGGAGACACCAAAAGCTGACAAGCATGTGGAACAGGAGGCACGCTCATGCATCACTAGTGTGATGGTGGCACAACCACTTCGGAAGTTCTAAAGACTATATTACCTGGGACAGTGTGACCGTGGTATAGTGACAGACGAAGAAAACTGATGTAATATCATAGCAAATCCAGGAATATAACCACATGAATAAGAAAATCTGACATATGTTCAAGAAGGCAATAATTAATAAGGAGTAGATAAGCTATTTAATAAGTGGTGATAAGGCAACTGATTGTCCATATGAAAAATAAAATAAAACCAGATCATTACACAATATACTAAATTTAATTCTACTTGTCCTTGTAAATGTACTTTAAGATAACAAGTAAATTTCTTAATCAAGACACAAAAGTACAAATCCAAGAATTTAAGGTTAATAAAGTTAATCACATTAAAATGATAAACACATAAAACAGAGGCTGTTATAAACAAAGTTAGAAGACAAAACAGACTGTGAAAAGATTCTTGCAATGCATGTAACTGGCAAAAGATGAGAATTCCTATAGCTCCTACAAAGAAAAGAATTTCTACAAACTTCACTCATATGGTGAGCAAAAATGACAAAGAATGTAAACAGGCTCTTTACAGAAGATAAAGCCCAAATTTCCAATAAAGAAATGCAAATATAACATTTTCAAAATTTTTCAAGCAAGACCATTCTGAGATATTGAGATATCTGAAGAAATAAATTTGTTTAGCCACACTGGAGAATAAATCTTCACTTAATTTGTTGCAAGTGTGCTTGCTTTCAGTCCTGCAATAACACTTTGAAAATCCTAAAGAAACTCATATATATATATGCAAGGAATATGCACAACAGTGTTCATTATGAGATTATCTATAATGGCAAATGTTTTAAAACAATTAAATGCCCATCATGGCGGATAAATATATTATGGTATATTCATAAAATGATATCCAGGGGAATTCTATATGTCCAACCAACAAAATGAATGTTGTCATAAAGAACACATACTAGGTTGGTATGAATGTAATTGCAGGTTAGACAGTAAATTTTAAATCACTATAACTAGGCTCATCTTTATTAATCAAAATAGGACCCATTACAATCAACACATTTTTGTCAATGAGAAATGTTTATTTATTCCTGTAGTGTAAAAATCCATGCTTCAGGATTTGACAAACTCTTAGAATGCATTTTCTGCATCCTGTTGGTTGCAGAAGTGCTTAGCTTACAAAAAGTGGAGATGCTTGAAGAAGTGGTAGTCAGTTGGCAAGAGATCAGGTGAATATGGTGGATGAGGCAAAATGTCATAGCCCAAACTGTTCAACGTTTGAAGCTTTGGTTGTGCCAAGGGCAGTCAGGTATTGTGTAGAAGAACTGGGCCCATTTTTTGACCAGTTCTGGCTGCAGGCATTGCAGTGTTTGCTGCATCTCATTGATTTGCTGAGCGTACTTCTCAGATGTAATGGTTTTGCCAGGATGCAGAAAGCTGTACTGAATCAGACGGTCAGCAGATCACCCAATAGTAACCATGACCTTTTTTTGGTGCAAGTTAGGCTTTGGGAGCTTCTCAGTCCAACCACTGAACTAGTCATTGCCAGTTGTTATATAAAATCCACTTATCACACATCACAAACCAACTAAGAAATGGTTTGTTGTTGTTGTGTAGAATAAGAAAAGACGACACTTCAAAATGACCATTTTTTTTAATTTGCAGTCAGTTCATGAGGCAATCACTTACTGAGCTTTTTCACCTTTCCAATTTGCTTCAGATGCTGAATGACCATAGAATGGTCAGTGTTGAGTTTTGGGGCAACTTCTTGTGTAGCTGTAAGAGGATCAGCTTCAGTGATTACTCTCAGTTGGTCACTGTCAACTTCCAATGGCTGGCCTCATCTTCAAGGCTCTCATCTCCTTTGTAAAACTTCTTGAACCACCACTGCACTACACATTCCTTAGCAGTTCCTAGGCCAAACGCATTGTTGCAAGTTGTCTCTGCTATTTAATTACCCATTTTGAATTCGAAAAAGAAAATTGCTCAGGTTTGCTTTTTATCTAACATCACTTCCATAGTCTAAAATACATATAAAATAAACAGTAATAAGTCATTAGGGAAAAAAATCATAAAGTGAGAAATGTTCATTGAAATGATGCATAACAGAACCACATTTAAGAATATATTCTAATATCAAAGGCAGATTTCAACAATGCAAAAATTGCAATTACTTTTGCACCAACCTAATAAAACTCTCCCTTGGCAGCTAGAACTGAGATTATAAATAATGAGATATCAATAGTAAGTCAATAAAACCCTCAAACTTGCTGATAACATCTGCACTTGTGGTATTTGGAATGTGCTTTTCCAAGGGCACCTGTCAACATGTCAGAAAGAATAAAGTAAATGTCAGGTCAGTTTCCGGATCTCTGGTATAAATGCTACAGATTAAGGCATGATTGCTAATTAAAGTTTAGTTCTTGCATTGCCTTCTTTAAACCTTGACTTTATTGTTTATTTAAAGTTCCAACTCATTATGTCCCTTATGCCATCAAATGTCTTCTTTCTTAATACAATTAAGCATAGACAATATAACTCCTATTCACTGAATTAGTGCCCTATAAGACTTTGTTGGTCCTATTGTTGATTCTAACACTGGAGTGAGGAAATGCACTCGTGAAGGAACATAAAAGACTTTGTTCCCCTTACAGTTGCTTCTTTGCCTGGGAGAGGATTTACATCACACAGCTGACTTGCATTCATTCCTAAATTTAAACACAGATAAGCATGTGTGTGTGTGTGTGTCTGCCTAAAAGAAAATAGCTTGTTTTCTTTCCATTGGGAATAAATAATCTTAAAACTATACCCAAGAACATTAACTACAAATTATAACAGTTATTCCCTTTTTCTTTCTTTCTCATTCAGGCTTTCTCTCTGTCTTTGTCTCTGTCTCTCTTTAGTACTGTCAACCTCCTGTTTTGACTTTGTTAAATTAGCATCTTTTGAGTGGAGATGGAGTGCCACATGGTGACCTGGGGTTCAACAGCAAACCACAAGAGAAATTAAAATAGTTGAAGCACCTGCTTAGTTGCTCAGTCGTGTCCGACTCTTTGTGACCCCCTGGACTATAGTGCACCAGGCTCCTCTGTCCATGGGGATTCTCCAGGAAAGAATACTGGAGTGGGTTGTATGCCCTCCTCCAGGGGATCTTCCCAACCCAGGGATCGAACCCCAGCCTTCTGTATCATAGGTGGAATCATAGGTGGATTCTTTACCATCTGAGGAGACCCCAGAGAAGCGCAAGAATACTGGAATGGTTAGCCTAGCCCTTCTCAAGAAGATCTTCCCAACTCAGGAATTGAACTGGGGTCTCCTGCACTTCAGGCAGATTCCTTACCAGCTGAGCTACCCAGTTGAAGCCCAGAAGTATGTTAATCACAGGTCCTGGAGGAGGGAGGTCAAGGCAGAGTGCAAACAAAAACAGGCAGGACCTGAAGCACAAGCTTATATTAGGGTCCGTGGGTGCAGTGTTTTGGGATCCCCAGGCTGGGGCCAGACTGCTCAATTTAAATAAAAATAGTGGGGTTTTGGTAAGCCATAAATGAGTGAGGTCTTATAAGGGGCCCATAAAGAATACAAACACCGAGAGGCTTTGGAGATTGTTAATCACAAGGACTGTTGCGGGATTAGGAATTTACATCTGCTCATGACTGTGAGCTGTTCTAGGGCGTGTTCTTGCATGAAGGATGAGTGTCAGCTTAAAGTCCCTGCAGGCTAGAACCCAGTCATATAGCCCCAACCTAACTACAACAGAGGCTGTGGAATATAGCCTTTCTATGTGTCCAAGAAAAGGAAGGACTGCTGAGCATCTAGCAAGCCTCTGATAATCTAACTTCTGATGATACTAGTAAGTAATTATCTACTCACTGGTACTCTCTGGTTCCTGATAAATTGGCCAGAAATCTCATTACTTCTACTCTGCAAAACTCTGGGAGCTCAGCTGGGTTAAGTCTAAGGCTAACTATATCTAGTAGTTAGCTGCCTGAAGGTTCAGCTAACCCAGGATTCTGAGACCAGTCCTGTCTCCTTTCAAGTCAATTTTAGAATTTAGGTCACTAATTAAGTTATCAGCAAGAAGTTTTGTGTTCTCTTACTACAGCTGGGATTCTGTGCCTGTTTAAAATGGTGGATCCAAGAGACAGGGTGCCTGTTTGCATTCCGGATTGCTACCTATGCACTTTGTAAAAGTTGCCTCACTTCCATTCTCTGTAAAATAGGAATGATATACTTAACTCCTTAAAAAGCCTGTGAGAAATAAATATCAGAACCTGTGAAAAGCACCAAGCACAGCATCTAGTTTCTAAGCCATTATTATTAACACTATCATCAATATTTACCAATGCAAATTATACAGTAATTGAGTCCTTAACCTATTTTCCAGAAATATGAATGACTGTCATTCTTTGGGTATGTCCAGGGAAAGGCACTCTCTAGCTTTGGGAGTTGGGACAGAACAGGGAGACAGTTCAGAGATTGAGACCATGAAAACAACTGAGTGAGTAGGGCCCCAAGAATGAGAAATCTTGAGCTCCCTCATCTAAAAGACAATGAACAATAGTGAGTCAAAAGAAAAGGTGGGTCGGAATTGAACAGAATCAAGAGAAAGGCAATTTGCAGCCAAGTTGCGTCAATTACCCAAAGATGTCCAGGCACCATGATCCTGTTCCAGTAGTCTGAATGGGTAGAACCCACTCAGGGGGAAGGAAGGAGGAAGAGCGGCTGGTAGGAGGAACAACAAGAACAGAAATAAAATACCTGTTCAGGATTAGAAAAATTTTGCTGAGGCTGCCTTTTATTCATATTTAACTTGCTACAGCTTTCTTCTGAAAGTCTTTACCTTCGCCTGTTATTTCATTTCCCCAAGAATGAGGGCCTGCCTCATTCCGATCAGTAATCTTGCATCTCCTCTTTGGTCTCTGAGATTACCTGCCTCTAAAACGGCCACATCTCCCCGGACCTAGATCTGTTCAAATCCTAGATCTGGTCCCAGTCATCCACCGGCTCACCTATTTGATTATGGACCAAAATGTATTTTTAACACCTACTCTCCGGCCCTTGAAAATTCTATTGATTTATCAGTTTCAGGGTCTAGATAGTCCTGCTATAGGTTAAGTCCTGATCCTGCCTCTGCTCATGTTTGGGAAAGCCTCTCTGTAAGGAGGACTATATTAAAGTTAGTCTTCAAAGTGAAACTGAAAGTGTAAGTCGTTCAGTCATGCCTGACTCTTTGCAACCCCATGGACTGAAGCCCACCAGGCTCCTCTGTTCAAGGAATTCTCTAGGCAAGAATACTGGAATGGGCAGCCACTCCCTTCTTCAGGGGATCTTCCTGACTTAGAGATGGAACCTGTGTTTCCTGCATTGCTGGCAGATTCTTTACAGTCTGAGCCACCGTGAAAGTCCTAAATTCAAGTTATATCAATAACTCAGTCAATAGGAAAATTTTCTCTTATTGAAGTTACTAGATTTGTTTTAAATTTGGACTGAAGTTTTTTTTTTAATTCTATAGCATCTCCAAAAATAAATACCAGCATTTCTTCATTAAATAAGTCTTTGCATCACTTGTTTTCATATTTTGAATCAGTAGGTTTCAAATTAGCTCTAGGTTCCCTGTGTAACCATTTCACATGTTCATTGCTTACATCCCAAGCAAAAACTGTTTTCTCTAACCAGGCAGCCTGGTGATATGCCATTTGAAAGAAAACATTACTATCTGAAGCATTATGAGCAACTGTGATTGGTTTTAAAGAACTCTTTCTATCCATTTCTAGCATGACTCAAAGAAAGAATTATATTTTCTCCTTGTCTCCAGGTTAAAAGACTTACTTCCTTCAGGTTCTGGGGACAAGAAAGGGGGCTCTATGCTGAGCAAGTTCCTTCTTTCAGTAATACTTTCTTAATCAAGATTTCTAATCCCATTTCCTCTTTGAAATAGTTTACTAAACCTCTTAATCTACCTAATTACAGACTAGATAAACTTGCTTTGGTAAAAGCTACCTATGCCTTTGTACATAACATAGCATGTCTTTCTCCTCCAAATCCCTGCTTATAAAATTTGAATCTCTCCTTGTGTCACAGTTTAACAGCCTCTAACATGAAAGTGCATTTTCAGGATACTGAATAGAAATAAGACTAAAAATATATTCCCAAATGAATTTAGATTACACTGAAATCTAAAATTTTCCATAAAGAATAGTGAAATGCAGGAGAAATTTTGAGCTTTTAGATTTATTCAAAAATGAATATAATTAATAACATAAGTAATTTTCCTTGGCTTGGATTTTTGATGCTATGTTTTTACTACTGGAACATATTGCAATTATTTTTGAATCATAATTTTTTATTTAGAAGTTGAAGATATAGAATTCTTAGATTTGACAATGAATTAACATTTGTTTTAGGCTGCAACCCACTCCATTACTCTTGCCTGGTTAATCCCATGGATGGAGGAGCATTGTAGGCTACAGTTCATGGGGTTGCAAAGAGTCAGACACGACTGAGCAACTTCACTTCACTTTAGGCTTCCATACAGTTACTACTCTCTAGCAAAGAATAAACTATATTCACCTTGTATTAAAGTTAAGTCTCCAACTTGCTCCCCTAATGGAGAAAAGCACCACACGTGTATTTTAATTTAAATTGGTATCTTTGCCTTTATATAAAGTAAATATAATTGTATTTATGCATACACATATTGATGATAGAAGTATAAATCAGTATTACCTCCAAAGAGAGGAATTTGGCATTATATATCAAGATTAAAAATCCCCACATCCTTTGAGCCTGAAATGTCATTTTCAGGAATTTCCCTTAAAGATAGACTGGCTCATGGATTAATTAATGTATGTACCAGGATGCTCATGGCAGCAGAGCTTGTAATAGGAAAACACTGGACACAACTTATAGGTCTATCGATATGAAACTTGCTAAATAAATCTTGTTAAGTGCATGCAGTAGAATAAAATATAAAAGCTAATGTATTCATTCATTAAACAAATTTAAGTATTTACCATGTGTCTGCTATATTCCAGGCACTCTCTCCTAGACATTGGAGATCCATGCAGAAAAAAAAAAAATACTTGCTCTTATGTAGTTAATATTCTAGGTGGGTTTCAGAAGCAATAAACAAATAAATGATGATGATTAGTTTGTTTTGGAGGAAAATATAAGGAAGATAGGAGTGTGGGGTGCTCAGTTATAGTAAAATGAAATGATATCTTAAGCAGAAATAGATGTTTCTCTGGAACTCTCTTGCTTTTTTGATGATCCAGTGGATGTTGGCAATTTGATCTCTGGTTCCTCTCCTTTTCTAAAACCAGCTTGAACATCTAGAAGTTCACGGTTCATGTTTGCTGAAGCCTGGCTTAGAGAATTTTGAACACTACTTTACTAGCATGTGAGATGGGTGCAATTGTGTGGTAGTTTGAGCATTCTTTGGCATTGCCTTTCTTTGGGATTGGAATGAAAACTGACCTTTTCCAGTCCTGTGGCCACTGCTGAATTTTCCAAATTTGCTGGCATATTGATGAAGCACTTTCACAGCATCATCTTTCAGGATTTGAAATAGCTCAACTGGAATTCCATCACTTCCACTAGCTTTGTCCCTAGTGATGCTTTCTAAGGCCCACTTGACTTCACATTCCAGGATGTCTGGCTCTAGATGAGTGATCACACCATCGTGATTATCTTGGTCTTGAAGATCTTTTTTGTACAGTTCTTCTGTGTATTCTTGCCACCTCTTCTTAATATCTTTGGCTTCTGTTAGGTCCATACCATTTCTGTCCTTTATCGAGCCCATCTTTGCATGAAATGTTCCCTTGGTATCTCTAATTTTCTTGAAGAGATCTTTAGTCTTTCTGAAGAATTGACACTTTTGAACTGTGGTGTTGGAGAAGACTCTTGAGAGTCCCTTGGACTCCAAGGAGATCCAACCAGTCCATTCTGAAGGAGATCAGCCCTGGGATTTCTTTGGAGGGAATGATGCTCAAGCTGAAACTCCAGTACTTTGGCCACCTCATGCGAAGAGTTGACTCATTGGAAAAGACTCTGATGCTGCGAGGGATTGGGGGCAGGAGGAGAAGGGGATGACAGAGGATTAGGTGCCTGGATGGCATCACGGACTCGATGGACATGAGTCTGAGTGAACTCCGGGAGTTGGTGATAGACAGGGAGGCCTGGTGTGCTGCGATTCATGGGGTCACAAAGAGTCAGACATGACTGAGCGACTGAACTGACTGAACTGACTGAAATGAAGTCTTTAGTACTAATATGGAAAAATTTCTAATTTATATTGTTAAATGAAAGAAAGAAGGTACATAACAGTATGTAAAACACACACACACATTTTTACACACCCAGAGTATTTGCTTACATAAATTAGCTCTGAAAGATATGAAGAAACTGACAACATTAGTTATCTCCTCAGAGGGATATTGGGAGAACATGGGCAGGAGATAAAGATTTAATTTTCTCCTTAATAAATTGTTGTGCCATGTAGTGTCTTTATTTTAAAAGTTAAACTAAGAGTTAGTATAAAAAATACATTTGAATTTCCATATGCCCATTAAGTCCCAATGCCAGAAGAATCACTTGACATCCCTGGGAAGTATGAATGCTTTGCAGTTTCTGGTATAGTATTTCTGACTGTAAATATTTTAATGATATAAAAAAGTTCTCACACTTTTTCCGGACATCTCTTAGAATGATTTCATCTGCTCAGACTCCTGTTCCAAAAGGTAAAAGAAGGAAATAAAACAGCAAGGATGAGGACTTATATTTTTCTCACAAGCCATTTGCCTACCATTGAAGGTGACTGCTTACTGTCACTTGGCACTTTAAAGATAGACTCAATATTTTAATGGCTCCAGCCCAATTGTATGATGCATCTGAAAATTTGCAGAATTAATGAGTAACATGAAAGTGAGCCTGGATTGGCTGTATATGTATAATGCATACTCTAGGCTAACCATAAGAAAGTTAAAAAAAAGAAAGAAAACTCATTTTCTAAGAAAAGAGAAATGTAAAATACTCAGTTGAAATGACAAAAGGCAGTGCAAGTTGAGTAAACTGAGGTCTAGAGAAAAGCAGAATGGTTTGCTCAGATACTCACGGTAAGATGCTGCACCAGGACTAGAACCAAGTTCAGTGACTTCCAGACGTAAGTAAATTCAACCTCAGTCTATATCTGCCCAAGTTCTACTGCATTCTTCTCACAGGAAGAATGTCTATGAATTACCTAACTTCACAAACTTGGTTGTGTTAAGCCTCTGTGGATATATGCAGCCACCAATATACTGAGAATTCTATCATAAAAAAACAACTACTATCTATGGTTCTAGTAGGTGAAGAGTTGACCTGCTTTATGCTTTACCAGATATCAGGTATGATTTTCAGTCCTTGCTGGAAGGTAGGGAGGGAGCACCATCATTATTTTGTCTCAAAATTAGCATGGCATCCAAGACTTAACAAACCTTCACATGTATGTGAACATTTTTTAAACTCTGTGATATATAAATACAGTTTTCGGTCAGGTTCCCAAAAAGGACAAGCAAGGACACAACTTCAGACAAAAAGTCTCAACCTCATCCTCATGCTGTAGGGGAGCTTTGGGACCTAAGTTCTGCTTCAGGGAAGGTCCCAACTTGAGGCAAGTTTGCTGAGCCTCATGACCTCTGCCAGACCGTCCTAGGTAAGGGCTAGGACATGCCAACCCCCATAGATGTTGATGGGCACTATGGCACCAGCAGCCCAAGGGCAGTCCTCCAAAGAGGGTTACAGAGGCCACCCTCTAAGGCCAAGCACACTGAAAGCAGCAGATGGACACATAGAAAGAGTCAGAGGGATCTGAGGGGACCTGTTGGGGTACCACCAGCATCTGATTCACACATTATTACACTACACTTCCTAAAGATAAAGTACAAAAATATGATTAATCCCTGAAACCCGTGTCACATCATGGCAAATACATGGGGGAAAAGTGGAAACAGTGACAGATTTTATTTTCTTGGGCTCCAAAATCAGTGCGGACAGTGACTGCAGCCACAAAATTAAAAGATCCTTGCTCCTTGGAAGAAAAGTTATGACAAACCTAGACAGCATATTGAAAAGCAGAGACATCACTTTGCCAACAAAGGTTGGAATAGTCAAAGCTATGGTTTTTCCAGTAGTCATGTATGGATGTGAAATCGGAGCCATACAGAAGGCTGAGCACCAAACAACTGATGCTTTTGAATTGTGGCCTTGGAGAAGATTCTTGAGAGTCCAAGGAGATCAAGCCAGTCAGTCCTAAAGGAAATGACCCTGTATATTCATTGGAAGTATTGATGCTGAAATTGAAGATCCAATAATTTGGCTACCGGCTGAGAAGAGCCAACTCACTGAAAAGACCCTGACACTGGGAAAGATTGAGAGAGGGAGAAGGGGGTGACAGAGGATGAGATGGTTCAATGGCATCACCAACACAATGGACATGAATTTGAGCAAACTCCAGGAGATAGTGAGGGACAGGGAAGGCTGGCATGCTGCACTCCATGGGGCCACAAAGAGTTGGACACGACTTTGCGACTGAAAAACAACAATCCCTGACCCCTATTATCTAAAGAAAAATCTTTCCTTAGGAACACGGGTGAGGATGATATCTACTTTTCATTTAGGACAAAGCCTCAATACTGCCACCAACAAAACCCATTAACAATCCCTAGGAAATCAAAACAGAATCTGGGTAATAAGATAAAGTCTAACTTTTTTTTTTTCCTTTGTGCTTCATCCAGTTTCACTTGCTCATAGAGGGCCACGTGAGGAGAACTCAAACTTGGCACTTAAGAACAGCGTTCCCAATGCAAAATGCCCCTGACACTGCCGCTTAGGGCCTGGAACAGAAATGCTGCTCGGGACACTGCAACTCAAGACAGTGGGTTGGGTGGATGTGCAGAAACCCTGCCCCAGACACTGAGATCTGAGACTAAGCACCCGCAGAAGCGCCTGCTCCTCTAGAACCCCGCCCTCTTCTCACTGAACCCTAAGCCCTCCTCCCCTGCCCCTGAGACTCCTAAAAGTAGCTCCACCCACACCCTTTCTGGAAAAGCCTGTGCTCTAAAGCCCAAGCTCCTGCCTCCTCTTTCTTTATTGAAAGAATAAAGCTTTCCTTGCAGCACGTGGGATCTTTAAATTGTGGCATGTGAACTCTTAGTTACAACACGTGGGATCTATTTCCCTGACCAGGGATTGAACCCCACCTGCTGCAACTAAAGATCCTGCATGCCACAATGAATATGGAAGATCCACGTGCAACTACTCAGACCCAGTGCAGCCAAATAAACAAAAAAAATAAAGATAAAGCTTTCTTTTGCTTCTGAAGGGAACTTGGTCTCATTCCATTGACTCAAACAACACTAGGCAAGAGGGCCCTTCTAGACCCAAAAAGGTCAGTAACAATACCCACATATACAAATGTTTTTTCAGAATGCATACACATACTCTAGAACAAATATTTGTAGAATTGTACATATATTTTAAAAGACATTTACCTAAGTAAAACATTATTCTTATTCACAATCATATTATTTCATGCCCCCCAAATTTTCCCCTGGAAAGTCATTTCTCTCCCTTTAAATCCAGTCCACTCATTCAGGGTCCTGATAACTTTACTAGAATTAGAGCATGCTGAAGCCCTTATTTTACACACCTTCTAATCTTTTTATAATGGATAAAATGATCAATTTTTTCCTTTATCAGGCAAAAAGAAAAAAGCCATGTAAAAATCATACATTCACTTGGAGCACAGACATATGGATTAAATAAAAGGATGACCTTATTTTGTCTGAACTCAAAATCACACAAACCCAACATGACAATACTCATCATATGCTCATCAGAAGCTGTGCTGGCAGTCACATGTTTGACTAAAAGATCAAAATATGCAAATAAATAGTTACTTAAGGAATTCAGTTATTTCATTAGACCAAATATTTCAAAGCACAAATGAAAAACAATACAGGGTATTCTTCATTGGTGGAAAAGATTAAGAATAACTTTGCCTCTCTTTTACTCATCTTTTGGATGGTTTATTTACTCATCTCTAAAGCTGATTATTAATTTACCAAGAATACTAGTCTCTGGGTAAAATATAAGCAGAATCTCCTGTGGACTTCTCTGGTGCTAACCACTTAACACCTTGATATTCAGACTTCCCCTGTTGCGAAGTTTGTATACTGCACAATGGCACTGAACTGCAGGGCTGAGGAGTTTCTGAAATCCACTCAGGTCCAGGAGCCGAGCTGCGGCTGTCAGGGCTGTGTCTACCTACAAAGAGGGGGCGCCTTGTCTTCATTAGCAGATGGCACCACAGCACCTAATGGCAGGCCTGTTCATCTGATTAAACATATCTAACCAGATACTTCTCCCTTTGAGTCTGAAAGTTTAGACTTCAGCCTAGAAACATTCTCAACAACCTAGCTATCCAGTCATGAACAGTTACGTAATTTCCAAAGTATTCCGAGCTTGATTTCAAGCTGCTGCCAACTAAAGAATGTCTCTAGCCATCGGCTCTACAAGGACTGAGTCGTTGGCCACTGCGGTTGCTAACCTTTAACACACCCTGACAGGAGTCTAGGGAGGAGACCAGCAATGAGGCTCTCTGTACTCCGGGAAAACTGACAGAACAGGCCTTCAAACAGTCAGATGTTTTTCAGGAGAAAAGTCTTTATGAACCCAAACTCCTGCATCTTCCTGTACATAGAAAAACACTAAAATCATTAAGACTTATTTTCCTCGTGACTAGCAGCAACTTTCTGCTGAAACACAAGCCTGATTACATGTACTCCCCTCACCACAATCACATATATACTGACTGTCCCCCTTACCTCTTTGGAACAGTTCCTCAGAGCCATCTGAGAGGCTGTATCTGGGGCTGTAGTCCTCAATAAGTCCTCCAATAAAACTAAAACTCATAGCTGTCACATTGTGTATTTTTATGTCAGTTGACACTGCTGAGGGAAAATTGTGTAGCTTCACACACACACACACAAGATATGTTTATGTATGGATGAAAATACATTTAGTCAGAAAACTGGTTTAGATACGGGAAATATATATATATATTCTTCTTATATGGGTGAGGTAATTGAGCTTAACAACCACATTCCATAAGAAGACATTTTGTCATATAAAATGGAAATACTCTCACAGTCAGAGAAAAGATAGCCTTTGCAGATTCTAAGATGTCCTTAAATCCTCTCTTAGTAGCATCACTAGGATCTAACATTTGGATTTTATGACCCAAACAAGATTATTTCTTTATGTTCCAAAATTAACCTAATTCTTTTGCCAGATATTTATGACTAGTGTTTTTGTATTCATTAAGTCCAAATGTCACAATTTTTTAAAATAAGTAGATATAAATAATCTAATCCTTAAAATACCCAGGCTATTCTTCTGTGTCCTCAGGGAGCTTCCACAGCTTCTGTCTTTATAAAATGTAGACAAAACAAGGCTGTCAAGTATCTACCTTCTCTTTTTCCACTTTCTAATTTCTTTCAGTTGCCTCATTTACTTAAAGCTGTTCCAAAAATCAAAAATACCACATTTAGTAAAAATGTCCCCAATTGTTATCCAAAACTTAATTTTTCTCCTTTGATGGAAAATAATTCCACTGTTACTCCATCAACTATTGGAGAAATTGTAAAGGTTTAATTCTTTCATTTCTGACCACTATCCTTGTTGTTTTTGTTTAGTCACTAAGTCATGTCTGACTCTCTGCAACTCCATAGACTATAGCCCACCAGGCTCCTCTGTCCATAGACTTTTTCCAGGCAAGGATACTGAAGTGGGTTGCCATTTCCTCCTCTGGGGGATCTTCCCCATCCCAGGATTGAACCTGCATCTCCTGCATTGGCAGGCAGATTCTTTACTGCTAAGCCACCAAGGAAGCCAGTATACCACAGAGCACAAGTCAAATCATGCGATTCATGGACAGCAAGCTGAATGCCTCTCATCCTTGGGGACACCAGAAATAGACTCAACTGCATAGTTTCAAAGGCCCACCTATATGAACCAATTAAAAAAAGAGCTCCATCCTTTACTCTTCTCAGTACCAATTCAATTTCTGTCCACTTCAGTATTAGTACCTTTGCTCCCTCCAAAAGAGTGCAGCAGTTATTTCCACTGTGCATACTTTTCAGGAGCTGATCCAGGGACACGGTGACACTTGCTCTGTACTAGCCTTCAGGTTATTGACAACAACTTCTTCATTTTGTGTGAGCTTGGATGGACCTACTGCATGTGAAATACTGATGTTAATGATAACTATGGAGACACCTGGCATTTGCTCTCCAGTCCCCTGACATTCATGTTTCTACTTTGATTTTCTTGGTTCACACTCAAAGTCAGATTTTCTTGGTGGCACCCTGCCTGGCAGGAGAATCCTATCTGACCTGGTGGAGTGACCCTGTGACATGGAGAAACCTCTTCAGGGAGCTGAGTCAAAGTAAGAGATAAATTTGATTCTTTGATAAACCTGCCTCCGTTGGAGCTAGAGTTGCTCCCTGCAGGAATCTTCAGTGGAAGGGATCCCACACAGATGGGTTCTGTGCCCATGGTATTTATGCATGCCACCCACTGACATGCATAAAATGCATGATCTGAGATTTACTCCAGCTCTAGAATACTCATGACACCTGACAAACATGTAATAAAATCAGAATAAACAGCACTCACCTTTGCTGTTTCTATAATTATTTATAAGAAATTTCACAGATATCTTTCATGTTTTTCCCTTAGGAGAAGTATGATTTTTTTAATGTGTGGGTTCTATAGAGGTTTGTAGAAATAGTGCCTGGATTATGACCACAGTAAAAATTAAAATGATGTTTAAAAACATTTGGTTCTGAACCAAATCAGAGAGGAAAGGACTTCACTAGTGGGCTGGATAACAGAAGGAACTAAATGTAAAAATGAGAGCAAAAAAAATGTAGCAGAATTATCATTCATGAGTACTTTTGTTCTTACTGACGTGTTTCAAGGAATGCTACAGTCAATAATAAATGATCTGAGAAAACATTTCATTGAAATTTATTTGAACTGCAAGTGAAGAGACTAGATGATAACTTATTTAATATCAGAATTCTTGCAGTTTAGTTTTCCCCTTCCTGCATTACAAGTACCCTCTCCATCCCTCCCTGTCCCTGTCTTGCCCTGGGAGGCTGACCTCTGGGAAATGTTTCTTGTTTCTGGTGGTGTTTAGCCACTGAGGAGCAGGGTGCTGGGAGGCTACAGGTGAGAATGGTCAGCTGTTAGTTGTGAGAACTTGGGCCACTTTATAAGGGACCATAGGTTCTGTGAAGTACAGTGGCCCAAGTTCTCACAACTAGCAACTAACTAAGCTGAATGAATTAGTCCTACCCTTGAGGTCTCCTGATGCCCAGTCCAACTCTCAGCTCCTTTCAAATTCTGCATCAGTCTCGGTGTTACTGGCTTGTAAAAGGGAGAGAAAAGTCAAGTATGTAAATTACACTGCAATGCAAATTTTATGTGTAAATTAATTTTGTATTTATTGATATATACTAAGAAGAACTTTGACACATATATGAAATCAGAAAGAAGATTACTCAGGACACACAGCAAAGGGTTTCTTTTTGCCTTCATATATTTTGTGCTAATGTTATATGTCAGCATTCTAACTTTTCTACTGCAAGTATAATACATTTTTTAATTTAAATTTATTTATTTTAATTGGAGGTTAATTACTTTACAATACTGTATTGGTTCTGCCACACATATAATACACTTTTAAATGACTTTCTATGCTTAGTTGCTCAGTCTTGTCTGACTCTTTGTGACCCCATGAACTGTAGCCCGCCAGACTCCTTTGTCCATGGGGATTCTCCAGGCAAGAATACTGGAGTGAGTTGTCATGCCCTCCTCCAGGGAATTTTCCCAACCCAAGGATCAAATCCAGGTCTCCAGCATTGCAGGCAGATTCTTCCCATCTGAGCCACCAGAGAAGACCCTTAAATGATGTAAATACCTAAATTATCACATATACTACTTTACTGATATATCCAATAAAATGTTTTGAAATGTAGTGATATGCCTTTTAAATATAATTGAAGGGAATGCGGAGGAAGAAGTGAAGAGAAGTCAAAGTCGCTCAGTCGTGTCCAACTACTGGTGACCCCATGAACTGTAGCCTGCCAGGCTCTTCTGTCCATGGAATTCTTCAGGCAAGAATACTAGAGTGGGTAGCCATTCCAGGGGACCTTCCCAGCCAAGGGATTGAACCCAGGTCTCCTGCACAGCAGACGGATTCTTTACTATCTGAACGGCCAGATAAGCCCAAGAATACTGGAGCGGGTAACCTATTCCTTCTCCAGCAGATCTTCCCAACCCAGGAATCAAACGGGATTCCTGCATTGCAGGCGGATTCTTTATCAGCTGAGCTACCAGGGAAGCCCAGCAAACAGACTCAAGAGTGGCTAGAGGGGTCGTCCATGTAGGTACAGTGGTTAAGAATCTGCCTGCCAGTGCAGGGGACATAGGTTCAATCTCTGGTCCGGAAAGATTCCACGTCACAAAGCAACTAAGCCCGTGCACAATCACTGAGCCCACATGCCTAGAGCCTGTTCTCCACCAACAAGAGAAGCCCAAGCAGTGAGAAGCCCACTCACCATGACCAGAGAGCAGTCCTGGCTCACCGAAACCAGAGGAAGTCCACGAGCAGCAACAGAAATCCAGCAAAACCAAAAATAAATAATCAACAAATTTTTTAAAAAAAATTAAAAACAGGACAAAAAGAAATGCTACTTTGAAAGAAAAAAAGCAGAAAGTTTTTTCTTTAAAAAAAAAAAAGTGTCTGGGGGAGTCGGAAGCCCTGATTTCTATCTCTAGCCCCATCACTACATCACTACTTTCTCTGGGTGTTAGTTTACACCTCTCCAAACAAAGGGAAGTCTCAGATGATCTACATTCTCTCTCATCTCCACTAGTCAATAATTCTACAAAAGAGAGAATTAAGTCAAGAGCCCCTCCTCTAGTTCAGTCACTAGTAAAATAGAGAAATTTTTTCAAATAATTGTTGATGTGTCTTTTATACTTTTGTTTAAATTTCACAAATACAAATAAAAGGAGAAAATGCAATTACTATTTCCTCACTAATGCTGGAGTTCCTGAGAAATAAAATGTTGAAAATGTAGTTCTTTTGTCTCCTCACTAGTCTAATAAGACTATAATTGCACAGTAATTTTTCTTAATGCTTTTAAATAATTAACCACTTTCAGGATCTTCTAAGGGTTGTCTACAGTTTCAAGGTTTTACAAATTAAGGCATCCATGTACTTCTGTTAAAAATTCCTTTTTTCCACACAAATAATTATATATTTTATGATTAAATATCCATTTCCAATCTTTCCTAACAGTTTTCATAACTGTTAAATAAATTGTTAATAATTGTGTGAAAACAGGGGTAGATCCAGTTTTATTACTGCATACCACAGTGAGCTTGATCAAGTTACTTCATTCCTTGTGTCTTGATTTTCTCATCTTTAACACAGATTGGGAACATCCCTGGCTGTCTGGTGGTTAAGACTCTGAGCTTCCAATGCTAAGAGGCCCAGGTTTGATCCCTGGTTGGGGAAGTGGTATCCCACAAGCCTCATGGTGAGGTCAAAAAAACAAAAATGAACAGTTAGCTATTATGAAGCAAAATGAGATAATACAAGGAAAACTGTTCTGAATACAGTACCGGTTTTATCCAAGATCGTTAGTTACCATTTGCTTTTTTTTTTCCTTTAGTACATAGCACAATGGCTGAACAAATTAGCCAATAAATAATTTATCATTGAAATGATGGTTGAATGAATAAATAAGAACCAGTTCAGTTCAGTTCATTTCAGTCGCTCAGTCATGTCCGACTCTGCGACCCGCATGATGTACTCTGCATATAAGTTAAATAAGCAGGTGACAATATACAGCCTTGATGTACTCCTTTCCCAATTTGGAACCAGTCTGTTGTTCCATGTCAGGATCTAATGGTTGCTTCTTGATCTGCATAGAGATTTATCAGGAGGCAGGTAAGGTGCTCTGGTATTCTCATCTCTTGAAGAACTTTCCAGTTTGTTGTGATCCCACAGCCAAAGGCTGTGACATAGTCAATAAAGGAGAAGTAGATGTTTTTCTGGAATTCTCTTGCTTTGTCTATGATCCAACAGATGTTGGCAATTTGATCTCTGGTTCTTCTCCCTTTTCTAAATCCAGCTTGAACATCTAGCAGTTCATGGTTCATGTACTGTTGAAGCCTGGCTTGGAGTATTTTGAGCATTACTTTGCTAGTGTGTGAGATGAGTGAAACTGTGTGGTAGTTTGAACATTCTTTGGCACTGCCTTTCTTTGGGATTGGAATGAAAACTGACCCTTTCCAGTCCTGTGGCCACAGCTGAATTTCCCAAATTTACTGGCATATTGAGTGCAGCACTTTCACAGCATCATCTTTTAAGATTTGAGATAACTCAACTGGAATTCCATCACCTCTGCTAGCTTTGTTCAGAGTGATGCCTCCTAAGGCCGACTAGACTTCACATTCCAGGATGTCTGGCTCTAGGTGAGTGATCACACCATCGTGGTTATCTGGGTCATGAAGATCTTTTTTGTATAGTTCTTCTGTGTATTCTTAATATCTTCTGCTTCTATTAGGTCCATACCATTTCTGTCCATTATTGTACTCATCTTTGCATGAAATGTTCCCTTGGTATGTCTAATTTTCCTGAAGAGATCTCTAGTCTTCCCCATTCTATTGTTTTCCTCTATTTCTTTGCATTGATCACTGAAGAAGGCTTTCTTATCTCTCCTTGCTATTCTTTGGAACTCTGCATTAAAATGGGTATATATTTCCTTTTCTCCTTTACCTTTAACTTCTCTTCTTTTCTCAGCTATTTATAAGACCTACTCAGACAACGATTTTGCCTTTTTGCATTTCTTCTTCTTGGAGTTGGTCTTGATCACTGCCTCCTGTACAATGTCATGAACCTCCATCCATAGTTTTTCAGGCACTCTCTCTATTAGATCTAATCCCTTGAATCTATATGTCACTTCCACTGTATAATCATAAGGGATTTGATTTAGGTCATACCTGAATGGTCTAGTGGTTTTCCTTACTTTCTTTAATTAAAGTCTGAACTTGGCAATAAGGAGCTCATGATCTGAGCCACAGTCAGCTTCCAGTCTTGTTTTTACAGACTGTATAGAGCTTCTCCATCTTTGGCTACAAGGAATATAATCAATCTGATTTTGGTATTGACCATCTGGTGATGTCCATGTGTAGAGTCTTCTCTTGTGTTGTTGGAAGAGGGTGTTTGCTAATACCAGTATGTTCTCTTGGCAAAACTCTGTTAGGCTTTGCCCTGCTTTGTTTTGTACCCCAAGGCCACATTTGCCCATTATTCCAGGTATCTTTTGACTTCCTACTTTTGCATTCCTGTCTCCTATAAAAAAGGACATCATTTTGGGGTGTTAGTTCTAGAAGGTCTCGTAGGTCTTCATAGAACTGTTCAACTTATACTTCTTCAGCATTCGTGGTCAGGATATAGACTTGGATTACTGTGATATTGAATGGTTTGCCTTGGAAATGAACAGAGATCATTCTGTCACTTTTGAGATTTCAAAAAAGATAACTACTGCCCTTAAAATTCTCTGTTGAGATTTAGCCCATGTTACCCATTTAGATCTTCCATGTGGAGGTTGTTCATTATCTTAGTCACCTGTGTTAAGGACCATTATGTTTAAAATGCTAATGGATGTGCAGTACTACAAGTCATTTTTACAAAATACTCAAGTAGTTCTAACCTGAATTTTAGTGGTCAATAATCAATAATAATTTAATGTGTTCTTATGAAAGCACCTATTAGAGATACACAATAACCTATCAATGGAAACACTTTCCCTTCTTTTTTTTTTCTTCTCTTCCCTAAAGAAGTTCACATTTTAGTGGATGCATCAGTCAGTATATTGTGGTTTTTAAAAATCTCCAAATTTTAGTCTTAAAACAACTAAACTTTATTTTTTACTTATGATACACATCTATTATAAGTCTCTTAGGAGCTTTGCTCCTTGCAGTTATTCATGGGCCCAGGATGATAGAGAAAGTATCATCTCAGCCATTTCCAGTTGCTATACCAAGGGATATCATTCTGGAAGGTCTCACATTTGCAACTAGATGCCCATCCTTAGAAGTGACATGCCTCTAACATTCTGGAAGGTCTCACATTTGCAACTAGATGCCCATCCTTGGAAGTGACATGCCTCTCATCTGCTCGCAGCTCATTAATCAGGACTAGCCACATGGCCCTAGCCAATGACAACAGCCTAGGAAGCACACCCCTACCACATCCCCAGAATGCAGAGAACCAGAAATATGTGGGAGGATGCACTAATGACTATCATAGAGACATAAGCAGTGATTGTTTGGAACAAACTAAATCTGTCCTTAACTCATTCAAGTCACTGAAAAATCTTGCTTCAAGCCGTATTTATTTTGAGGAGAAAGAAGCAAGACTAGGGAGAGAGATGATTAGGAAAAATGGGAAAAGGGAGAAAGAAGAGAAAGATAAAAACATCAGGAAGAAAAGCAGGAAGGTAGAAAAGGAGCAAATCAAAGAAAATACAATTATTCCAAAATATTCATCATCAATGAAAGGGTATGTGAGCACTAGCATTTTTAGAGACTTCAACTTCTCTTTGAAATTTCCAAAATTACTAAGGTTTTTAGATTTTCCATTTATTGTTTTGTAATAAAATGCCAAAAATTATTATTTGAACATTTAACCATTTTCAATGATTTCAGAGACATCATAGTGTAGGATAGTTATTTTTATCTGTAAGACCAAACCTGAGGCCTTAGGAGGTTTAAGGAGAAGCTACTCCACTAGTGTGGTGAGTTGGGTCACAGGGTAGAGGAGGGCAGAAGAGTAAACGGGAAGGACGTAGAGTGAAAAGAATTAATACAGCAGACAATATGGTCCCAAGAAAATAATCCAAGAGTGAGAAAACCCTGACCCCTAGGTTGGTAAAATAAAGTAGCAGAAAGCTTTCAGTTTGTGAGTTCTCTGCCCGTTTTTAGGAATGGCCTATTTACACTTTGGACGGCATTCCAGATGGTTTCAAAGCCATGACAGTCATCAGAGCAAGAGGTTCAAGATGGTGAAACAGGAATCGAATTTCCCCTGGACTTGCTCAGAATCCAGGGCTCAGTCAGGAAAGGAAGCTGTGCTGAAGTCACTTGTGCCAACGCTTTGCTGGGGGAGCCCCAGGAGCAAGCTGTGGAAGAAGGACTTCAACCTGCACACTTGGTCACTGCCAGGAGCAGCAGATGGCACTTGCTGGACATGGATGCCTGTTAGCCCGGAACACCTACTCACAAAGAACCGCCTGGCCATGTTCATTATTACTCCCTAGGTTCAGCTAATCTGGGCATCCTCAGGAAGCACAAAAATCATACACAACAAATATTACATTAACTTTATTACAATTCCCCCATTGCATGGTAGGTTCTTAATCCCCTGATATATGTTTTCTAAATCCGTATTTCATTGTTGTATCTCTACTTTTCCTGAAAAGATTTCTGTATAATTCTCAAGTATTTAAGTATTCAAAGTAAAATATTATTTTGGAGGTAAGAGTTCCATTCTTTTGCTGGAAGAAAACTTTTCCTGGGAAGAAGTTTTTGGCAGCTGGTTCCTTGACAAACATCTAAAGAGCCAATTATTGCGCGTAATTTTAAAAGCTGAAAAACGAATGATGATGTTACGGGTTCATTACCCTCATAGCATTGTCAATGTGTTCTCAGAGAATTCTGGGAGTGGGTGGAGGGTCGGGAAGACTGTTCTTGGGAATCTCCCCCAGGGAATTCTCTTTGTGAATGTTTTCCCTTGAACTGCGTTACTAATTCAGCGCTGGGCAGAGCCCTAAAATACTGGCACAGCCTGTGGAAACGGGTTCTTCCTCCAGCTCTCCTTCTGACTCCATCCCCACTCCCCAGCCCCCACCAACATGGCTCCTGCTGGGGGCCCTGCCTCAGGTTAGCAAAGCCTGAGCATGGCTGTCAGAGAATCACACTTCCCCACCCACCAAGGGCAGTGCCCACAGGCCTGCCATATGCTGCTAGATCCAGGAAAGAGCCTCTGCCTACAATTATGAAATACAAATTCTCTGAAAATTCCATTGTCAAATGCTCCTGGAGCAAATCAACTTGGGGGTGAGGTTTTCAAAATGTTCTGCTCACTCCACCCCCACCCCCAGCACAGTGTACAAGAAAAGTAGCAGATGGGTTGACATTTGAAATGTCATTGCTTTATTCTATCCGTTTTCCTCATAACCATGAGATACTAAAGAGCAAAGGAGAATATTCTCTCAACCATGATACTAGGCAATAATTATTTAGGGGCCTGGAACCTGAAGCAGAAGCACATATTTACATTGTGCTAGATCATTTTCTTAGATGATTAAATTTCCTAGGACATGCTACTCAGAATGTGATCCTGGACCAGCAGCAAGGACATACGGGGGCATGCTACACATACAGGATTTGAAGCCCCAGCCCAAATTTTCTGAACCACAACATATATTTTAGCAACATCCCTAGGTGATTTATATACACACAAAAGTTTGAGAAGGAGTGCTCTGAAACACATTTATACCGTTTGGAATATATGGGATAATTGAAAGAACAAAGGATCTGAAGCCCAAAGATGGGCTCAAGAACTTGGTGAGGATGAATTCACAGATAAATTTTCAGGTGAGGGAGAGAAAGGAAAGCAAAACAGAGGCAGCAGAATTCAGATCTCAGGCAAATTGCCCAGCCATTTTCACAGACAGTACTCCTGACCTTGAGAGCAACTAAATGCTCTCAAAACTTACTACTGTGGTACCAGCTTGCTCATTTATTTTACAAATACTTCCATAGCATTTACTATGGGCCAGAGGCAGTTCTAAGCAATTTACAAATGTTAACTCACATAATCTTTCTAACAAGCCCGTGAAGCAGGTACTAATGTTATCCTCATTTTACCAAGAAAAGCACTGAGACCCACAGAAGTTAAATAATTTGCCAAAAGTTCCAGTTAGGAAACAGCAAAACCAGGATTCAAACCACAGAAGTCTGGTTAAATCTGAATCTTAAACAATAATCTCAATTACGCCTCAAATGCCAGAGAAGTGAAGCTTGAATCCAGACATTCCAAATTGACAATTTTTTAAATCCTTTTTTTTATATATAGTATGGAAAAATGTATGCGACTTTTGCTTCCTACTTCATCATATGTCCATGTTTGTTTTAACATACAAACTATTATTTCATTTACTTTCCACTGGTTAAGACTGATGTTTCTAGCTTGTAGCTTCACGTAACAGTGCGGGTGACCACATTCGAGAAGCACAGTCCTAAAATATCCACAGCTAACTACAGCCCCGTGGCTGAGTTCTGGTCCAGTATTACCACACCTAGAAGGTCCTCCTAGGCTGAGGAAAAGGTTGCCAAACCACAGCCTCCATCTGAAAGCACAGGTAATTAAGGCAGAATCGAGCTAAGATTAACTGCAGTTTGGTAGGGCTGATTCTAACTTGGAGAAGCTTGTAAAAGAAATTCTTGGTTGACTCATCATTTTTATTGTTCACATTTTTAATCAAATGAACTGTTAATTCATACCTTCAGTATTCTTCCAAATCGTGCCTACTATTTACAGTTTTCAAAGACAAAAAATATCTTTATGCATTATGATGTCACCCATTTGACTAAAATTTTAATTATCATCAATCTAGTTTTTATCAAATGTTTAAATATTTGATATAAATCTCAGATATAGGCAAGAATCAATAAATGGCTATTATCAAAGATTTTTAAAGACCTCTTAATGGGTAATTTATCTTCCTCAATAGAAAAGTGTAAACATATTTTCTATGTATTTTCTTATAAATTCATATAATTAACTATATAGACATAATTAAACAGTTTGCTTTGCTAATACTATCTACTCTACTTGTAAGTATTAAACACAGCTAAGTATATAAAAATTTCATAGTCAATATCAGAAAAATATGAAGATTAGGAAGACACTACAGAAAGAGTAAGACTGATAGGTAAATCTATTTTTATAAGCTTGAATCCTTCAGTCTTACAAATATTAGAGAAAATAATCAAAATCTCACCCATATATGAAGTGAAGTATGGCTTTCACCAGGGAGAAGGTGCTGATATGTCAAATTGAGAACAAAAGGAAAAGGAAAATTATCTGCTTTCACCCAGACATTCTGGAACAACTTTAGCCTGCTGCTTAAGAGCATGGACTCAGGTTCAACCAACCTGGTTGGGTGACTAATTTTGCCACATAATAGTTAGCTGTGGGAAACTAGTAGAGTTGGTTGAAGATTAAATTTAAAAACGGCTTATAAAACATTAGACACAACCCTGCCCCCGGTAGAGCCTCAATAATTGTTACTTATTTGGCTGTGCAGTTTTTTCTGGATTTACAAAATAGTGCTCCCCATTTTCCAGACAGTAAAACACACAAGCCCTTAATAACAGATTTATCGGTCCACAGTCATTAGCTCAACTGAGAAGCCAATTTGACAAAGAAAGACTTGGTCAACAATTTGGTGTCATATAATTTGGGTTTAGAACTTTTCTGGAGAGAGCATAGTGAGAAACTTTGGCCACTGTGGGGAATATTTAATTACTGTCCCCATTACTGGGCCAACAAATATTTACTGTGCACCTACTCAGCTCACTACCATCTGTAGAGGATACAAAGATTCACGGCTCCTGATTTTTAAGACATAACATTCTTTGAAAGATAAAACATATTCTAAAAAATCTCTGATCCAGGGATTTATACGCAAATTTTTAGAGATGTACGTCAGTGAAAGTTCTAAAGAAGGTGAGATTCCATTCAGCAAAGCCAATGGAACAGCTTCAGAGAGTAGCTGGGCTGGGCTTCCCAATGGAGAAATCCAAACCCCTCTCCACAGCCTGCCGGCCCCTACTCAGCTTGGCTGCTACCTCTTCGCCTTCATCTAGTATTACTTTGTCAACAAAGATCTGTCTAGTCAAGGCTATGGTTTTTCCAGTGGTCATGTATGGATGTGAGAGTTGGACTATAAAGAAAGCTGAGCGCAGAAGAATTGATGCTTTTGAAGTGTGATGTTGGAGAAGACTCTTGAGAGTCCTTGGACTGCAAGGAGATCCAACCAGTCCATCCTAAAGGAAATCAATCCTGGGTGTTCATTGGAAGGACTAATGTTGAAGCTGAAATTCCAATACTTCGGCCACCTGATGTGAAGAGCTGACTCATTTGAAAAGACCCTGATGATGGGAAGGGTTGAGGGCAGGAGGAGAAGGGGATGACAGAGGATGAAATGGTTAGATGTCATCACCGACTCAATAGACATGAGTTTGGGTAAACTCCGGGACTTGGTGATGGACAGGGAGGCCTGGCGTGCGGCGGTTCATAGGGTTGCAGAGTCGGACACGATTGAGTGACTGAACTGGAGTATCAGCCTCTCTGAGCCTGTGCTGTTCCTACACTCTGCGCTTCTCTCCATGCCTGGTCCCTACAAGTCTTCTCAGCCTTGGCACCTCTACACTTGCTGTCATTCCTCCAGGAATGTGACGTCTCATGTTCTGGACATGGGTAAGTCCTTTCAGTCAGGTCCCAGGCCACGCGTCTGCACAATTCAGTTCTCTCTCCTCTTTACTAGCTGGCTTTCTCTGCCTCCTCACAGTTTCTACTCTTCATGATGATGTCCAGCTTGTGGTTGGATTCAGTATGATGTGGTTCCAGATTTGGCTTGACATGATTGTTGTTTCAGCCACAAATTGACATAACAGTCTTCATGTCTCTTATGTCTCTTGGCTTGAATTCTCAGAATAGGCCTTCCTACCTAACATTATAATATGTGCCTTGCTGGCCCAGGTGCTCACAGTAATGAGGTAGGGGGTTATGGTTGGATAAGATTATAAAACAGCCTATAAGGAGGGGAGGTGATCAATATTGTTTCATATTCTAATCTACTGAAGTATTTTCTTATTTCATTGTTAATTATTTCATAAATTCTATTAGTTTTAATTAGTTTTAAGGGGACTTGTCTGGTAGCTCAGATGGTAAAAAATCTGCCTGCAATATAGGAGACCTGGATTTGATTCCTGGGTCAGGAAGATCCCCTGGAGAAAGGAATGGCTACCCACTCTAGTATTCTGGTCTGAGGAATTCCATGGACAGAGGAGCCTGGTGGGCTACAGTCTATGGGGTTGCAAAGAGTCAGACACAATGAAGTGACTAACACACACACAAAACACACACAGACATTAGTTTTAAAGTATACTCCCTGAGTTTCTAAATATTCAAATGTATCATCTAAATACAATAATTTTGTTTCCTTTGTGTTTATTTTCTTTGTGTGTTTCTCAGTTAACCAACAGGAGGATAAATAATAATACTATGCTCCTGAATATGCTACAATGCTTAGAGGAATTAATACAAAGCCCTTAGGACAGTATTTAGCACAGCACATTTGAATATTTATGATTGTTATAATAATAATATTATTGTTAATTTTCAGGGCATGATCTTTTTTAGGACTTTAAAATTGGAAATAAGATACAGGATATTGGTATTGTAAGGATACCAGGTAGAAGAACTTAACAGAAATGTAAAAATATAAGACATGATAAATTTTTAAATATTAAACTATAAGCAGGTGATTTTATTATATACACTGAGAGAAATACTAAATTTATTTATTTATTGGCCACACCTCATGGTTTGTGGGATCTTAGTTCGCCAACTAGGACTCAAACCTGGGGCCCTAGCAGTGAGATCACCAAATCTTAAAAGTGGGCTGCCAGAGAATCCCCAAGAAATACTAAATTTAAAAACTCATTTTACATGTGTCCATTGAACAATACTTCTCAGGAAAATATTTACTCCCTTTCCTACTTCTAACCATTACGATAAACATTCACAAAGCACCTATTACTTGCCAGGCTTTAACCCACATGATAAGCATGTTAGATCAGGTTTCACCAGAAACAGACCCTTAGGTAAAAGGTATGAATATAAAGAGTTTGAGTGAACTTGAATGATTCCAAAAGTACCAGTAAGAGGAGTAGGTAAGTGAGATGAGGAGGAAAGGAAGGTAATAAAAGGGGTTACTATACAGGTTACTGCTCAGGACAGTGGAGCTCAACCCCACCAAGAACTCTGGGAGCCAGTGTAGGCCATGTCACAAAATCACTTCAGCCCAGGGGCAAGGTTATCTCCTGGGCACTTCCTGCCTGTCTTGCACATAGGCCAGTGGACTCCTGTCACTAAAGAAAAAGCCAAAAGCCAAAAGTCAACAAGCTAACAACTAGGAGCACTCTGGTGGGCATTCAGAGAAGATATGGACCGGACAATGATAGCATCAGCTATCGTCAAGATTCAAAGATGGTTTCACTCTTCAGAGCACTCCTAGCTCTATAGAGAAATTAATGAGAAAAAAATTCTATGAAGTACCTAAATGCTTCTGACATATTTTTCTGCAGAGTATTTAATAAACTGCCTAGACACTCTTATAAGCTTACAATTAAAAAGGAAATCATGAAAAATAGTTCCTTAAACAGTTTACTGAGAGTCCATGGGCTAGGATTATATAAAATTTAAGATAAAACTGAATTTTTGCAAATTATTCACCACTACAAATATTAGCTGTCTCTTATGGTTACTTATGGGAAAGTTAAAGAAAATAAAGAAGATACAAAACTCTTAAGACAGTGCCTAACTCATATAATCATTTAACATGTGCTTATGAACTATAAGCTGCATATATGCTCATAGTTCAAATAATAATAGAGTAAAAATAAAATAATATTGGTGCTTGCAAGTGACATGTGGTAAACTGTATCACTATTGAGAAATATTTGCTGACTCTCCCTAATAGGAAGATACTTCAGGCTTGACCACGTGATTGTTTTAGTCAATGAAATGTAGGTGGAATTAACATGAAACATGTTTCAGAAAAAAGTTTGAGGAGTCATTTGGTCCACCATTGCTCTTTTCTCTCTACTGTAAGGTAAGATCAGCACATACCAGATCCACTCTTTCATCCTGGGTTTCAGCACAAAGACAAAATAGGCCATCAAGTTGACCCAGGGCATAACATGAGCAAGAAATAATCTTGTTATTGAAAGCCATTAAGATTTAGGGGCTGTTTATTATTGAAAAATAACTCAAACTAAGCTGACTGATAGAACATGAATGGGAAAAAAAAAAAAAACATTCATGTGTATAATACATATTCTAAATTCTCTAAATGCAAAGGGAAGTTAGAAATCATCTAGTCAAACTAGGAGGTTCTAATGTCCCTGGAGAAGAAGGGAAAAGAGTAAGTAGCTGTAGGTATAAGCCGTGGTTCTCATAGCTATCCATCCTAGTGTCCCATATTTAGAAAAATTAGTTCTTTAATATGTTAAAATGAAATTCATGTTATGACCCAGTAACCATAGAACTTTAAAAAAATTCTAAGCATATGCTAAATATTAAAAGAAGGAGAAATGTTAATAAAATGAGAGTAATTTACAAGGTAATATATATTTCAATATTATTATAACATGTGTTTCAGTATGTGTGAACACACGAAGACATCTACATAATTCAAATAAAGAGGACAATGAAAGTTCAGAAAGTTCAGGCTTTGGATCTCTGAATAGAAATTGTGTCTTAAGCCTCTTGTCTTATCACTGAATAGAAATCAGTGATAACACATATAATAACAGAGCAGAACTGTTAACATGACAAAGAAAAATTAATCTTAACTAAGGTGGCAGCAACATAATAAGATAAATTACAGACTGTCCATAAAAGAAAATACAAAAATATATTTTTTCACAAATAAGCTGGACCTGACTTATAACTTATTTCAGAATAATTCCCTTTTTATAACATATTATGGAGAGTAAAAAAATATTATCACAGAAAACATATCTCATTTTAAAATAAGAGATATATATGAAAAGACCTTGGGCATACAATGGAGTACTGCTTAGCAACAGAAAGGAACAAACTAATGATACATGTAACAATTTAGTTGAATCTTAAAAGCATTATCCTGAGTAAAAGACAAAAACCATATTGACCTTGTCAGAAAACAGATTGCTCACTGTCAGGGGTTCAGAGTAGGGGAAGGTTATGACTAAAGCAGCATTTTGCGGGAGTTTTTCGAGTAATGGAGCTATCCTGTTTCCTGATTATAGTGGTGGTCACACTGAAGCTATGTATGTGTTAAAGTCATACTGCCATACACACACAAAAAAAAAAACCTACTGTCAATTTTTTAAAAAAATCATTGTATAAGTCAAGGTTCTCTAGAGAAACAGAAACAACAGGATGGTGTGTGTGTGTGCGTGTGTGTGTGTGTATGTGTGTGTTACAAAGAATGGCTCACTTGATTATGGAGGATGACAAGACCTAAGCAGCAGTGTGAGCTGGCAATCTGGAGACGAAGGAGAGTCAATGGTACAGGTGAAATATGAAGACAGTCTGCTGAAGAATTTCATTTTGCTCAGGGAGGCTGGTCTTTTTGTTCTATTCAGAACTTCAACCGCTTAGATAAGGCCCGCTCCCATTATGAAGAGCAATCCTGTCTTACCCTCATTTCACCAGTTTAAACATTAATCCAATTCAAAATCACTCTTCAAAAAATTAACCATCACAATCATGGAAGTCACATCCTTCAATAAACAATGGAAAATTGATGGTGGAATGGAAAAAAGAAAAAGTAATATAACAAGTCACAGTCAAGCCAAGAAGCATTACAATCATAAATAAACAAATTATTTTCATGTAATTTTTATGATTCTTATCATCTGACTTCAACATTTAAAGAGTATGTGATGGAAAAAAAGAATTTTTTAAACAGATTTTATTCACAAAACTTCATGATATCCTTTCATAATATTTTGTCTATCTACTCATCTAATAATGTTAAAGTGTGCATGCTTAGTAGCTCAGTCGTGTCTGTTGACCCTAGTCATGTTTGTAACCCCATGGACTGTACAGCCTGCCAGACTCCTCTGTCCATGGGATTTTCCAGGCAAGAATACTGGAGTGGGTTACCGTTTCCCACTACAGGGGATCTTCCAACCCAAGATCAAACCCACATCTCCTGTGTCTCCTGCGTTGGCAGGTGGATTCTTTACCACTGCACCACCTGGAAGCCCATTAATTCTAAGGCAGTCTGTTAAGGAAATCTCTAATTTTTGAATCTTATCACAGATAGTCCTTGCATCACACAGTCCTTCTTTCACTACATTAACTGAAATCATGCATTTCAGAATCATGCAGAGGGAGGCCACAGCTCTAATATGCACAAGTTTCAATTAACATGGGTGCTGTGTAAAACAAGGACTGGCTGTATGTATTGACTGTGACAGATACAAAACAAACTGAAATATGTGTACCTGTTAGCAGTCCTGATACCACAAATAGCATTGTTGTTAGTCAAGTGAGCTTCTGAAATTGCAAATCACTCTTGGGAAATTTTCAAACAAAATAAAGAACAATATTTTATTGATTTTCATGGTGTTTGCATGCCTGGTAAATTTGGTATGTATTAAAAATGTACAAAAAATACTTTATATGTATATCCCTAGATGCCGGTCTGGTAAATGTCAGTAGTAACTGACAAACTCTTTCCTACATATTGTGATAAACAAAAATTCCCCACAGATTACCAAAATGCTTCTAAAAAAGCAGAATACTCTCAAATGAAACAATCTCTTATAGCATTGAAATGCATGCATGCTAAATTGTTTCAGTAGCATCTGGCTCTTTGTGACCCTATGGACTAGGGCCCTCCAGGTTCCTCTGTCCATGGGATTCTCCAGGTGAGAATACTGGAGTGGATTAACAAATTGAAAGATAAAAACCATATGATTATCTCAATAAATGCAGAGAAAGCCTTTGACAAAATTCAACACCCATTTATGATAAAAAGTCTCCAGAAAGCAGGCATAGAAGGAGCAAACCTCAACATAATAAAAGCCATATATGATAAATCCACAACAAACATTATCCTCAAGGGAAACAAATTGAAAGCATTTCCTCTAAAGTCAGGAACAAGACAAGGGTGCCCACTCTCACCACTACTATTCAACAGAGTATTGGAAGTTTTAGCCACAGCAATAAGAGAAGAAAAAGAAAAGGAATCCAGATTGGAAAAGAAATAAAACTCTCACTGTTTGCAGATGACATTACACTCTACACAGAAAACCCTAAATACACCACCAGAAAACTGCTACAGCTAATCAATGAATATAGTAAAGTTTCAGGATATAAAATTAATACACAGAAATCCCTTGCATTCCTATATACCAACAATGAGGAAACAGAGAAATTAAGGAAACAATCCCATTCACCATTGCAACGAAAAGAATAAAATACTTAGGAGTAAATTTACCTAAAGAAACAAAAGACCTATATATAGAAAACTATAAAACACTGATGAAAGAAATCAAAGATGACACAAATAGATGGAGAAATATACCATGTTCCTGGATCAGAAGAATCAATATAGTGAAAATGAGTATACTACCCAAAGCAATCTATAGGTTCAATGCAATCCCTATCAAGCTACCAATGGTATTTTTCACAGAACCAGAACAAATAATTTCACAATTTGTATGGAAACACAAAAAACCTCAAATAGCCAAAGCAATCTTGAGAAAGAAGACTAGAACTGGAAGAATCAACCTGCCTGACTTCAGACTATACTACAAAGCTACAGTCATTAAGACATTATGATACTGGCACAAAGACAGAAATATAGATCAGTAGAACAAAACAGAATGCCCAGAGATGAATCCATGCAACTATGCACACCTTATCTTTGATGAAGGAGGCAAAAATATACAATGCTAAAAAGATCATCTCTTTAACAAGTGGTGCTGAGAAAACTGGTCAACCACTTGTAAAAGAATGAAACTAGAAAGAACACTTTCTAACACCATACACAATAATAAACTCAAAATGGATTAAAGATCTAAACATAAGATGAGAAACTATAAAACTCCTAGAGGAAAACATAGGCAGAACACTCTCTGACATAAATCACAGCAAGACCCTCTATGACCCACCTCCCTGAGTAAAGAAATAAAAGCAAAAATAAACAAAAGGGACCTAATTAAACTTAAAAGCTTTTGAACGATGAAGGAAATTATAAGCAAGGTAAAAAGACAGCCTTCAGAACAGGAGAAAATAATAGCAAGCAAAGCAACTGACAAAGAATTAATATCAAAAATATACAAGCAGCTCATGCAGCTCAATACCAGAAAAATAAACAACCCAGTCAAAAAATGGGCCAAAGAACTAAACAGACATCTCTCCAAAGAAGACATATAGATGGCTAACAAATACATGAAAAGATGCTCAACATCACTCATTATCAGAGAAATGTAAATCAAAACCACAATGAGGTACCATCTCATGCCAGTCAGAATGGCTGCTATCAAAAAGTCTACAAACAATAAATGCTGGAGAGGGTGCAGGAAAAGGGAACCCTTTTACACTGTTGGTAGGAATGCAAACGAGTACAGCCACTATGGAGAACAGTGTGGAGATTCCTTAAAAAACTGGAAATAGAATAGCCATATGACCCAGCAATCCCATTGCTGGGCATACACACCAAGTAAATCAGAATTGAAAGAGACACGTGTACCCCAATGTTCATCACAGCACTGTTTACAATAGCTAGGACATGGAAGCAACCTAGATGTCCATTGGCAGATGAATGGATAAGAAAGTTGTGGTATATTGGAATATTACACACAATGGAATATTACACAGCTATTAAAAAGAATACATTTGAGTCAGTTGTAATGAGGTGGATGAAACCAGAGCCTATTATATAGAGGGAAGTAAGTCAGAAAGAAAAACACCAATACAGTGTATTAATGCATATATATGGAATTTAGAAAGATGGTAATGATGACTCTATATGCAAGACAGCAATAGAGACACAGATATAAAAACAGACTTTTGGACTCTGTGGGAGAAGGCAAGGGTGGGATGATTTGAGAGAACACCACTGAACATGCATATTACTACATGTAAAATAGATCACCAGTCTAAGTTCAATGCATGAAACAGGTCACTCAAAGCTGGTGCATTGGGACAACCCAGAAGGATGGGATGGGAAGTGAGGTAGGTGGGGGGGTTTGGGATGGGGAGACACATGTACACCTGTGGCTGATTCATGTCAACGTATGGTAAAAACCACCACAATATTGTAAAGTAATTAGCTTCTGATTACAATAAATTAATTTTTTTAAAAAAGAATGCTGGAGTGGATTGCCATGCCCTCCTCCAGGGAATCTTCCCAATCCACAGATCGAACCTGCCATCTCTTATGTCTGCCACATTGACAGATGGGTTCTTTACCACTAGTACTACCTTGGAAGCCCCTTTTCTTATTGCTTCTTTACACCAAAACCAATAACCTCCGTAAACTTGATTCTTAAGGTAATAAGAGGAGAATCATCAGGAGAGGCCATTGCCTTTAAAATAAACTAACCCAAGGACAGACATAGGAGAAAATGCTGCTCCTGGAGTCATGCAGTAAGCTCATCCTGTGACTCAGCTCATGGGCAATAGATACATTGTCATTTTGTTTATTTTTAAATTTTGTTTGTAAACTCAATGTCCACAATACATTGCCAAGACAGTATAGTTCTGATCTGTGTAGATGTTTTGGTAACTCATTAAAATAACAATTCACTACTTCAGTTATGCTTCTGAAAATATCATTCTTTTTTAGATCATTCAATTAGTAAAGACAGTGGTGTCCTTGATTATAAGACACTGTCACTATTTCTGGAAAAAAAAATAAAATAAAGGAATGTGCTTCCCAATGATTGTTTATCACTTGATAATTACAGAGTCCTTGCAGCTATTCTCTATATTTCAAGAACTCCTATTTTTTTCCTCAGGATCCAGCAGTTTTTTGCTTTAATTTATTTTGCTTTTAAATACCTCCTGCTATTTAAGCAATAATTCCTTCTAAATCAATTGTTAGCAGCAGTTAATGACCGGTTGGTTAATTAATAGCCCAAAGCAAAGCTGAGGGTGTTCCCTGTGCTAACAAACCACCAGCCTCTAACTGGGGTATTATTGTTAATGTACCCTGTAATCATTGGCTTCTCAAGCAGCCTCACTGCCACATAGTATTTTATTTTCACTAAAAAAGATGAGTTGAGTGGGAAATAGGTGACAGCACTATACAGTCAATCATAATACTATACACATTTTGAAGTTATTTGCATGTTCAGCTTGATCCTTATTTCCACAGGATGTGCCAATAGGCAGGGGGATGAAATATCAGCCTGTACTGTTTAGGAGGCTCTTTTCACCACCGCGGTTTCCTCTCTTCAACCTCCAGTGCTCCAAGCCTGGTGTAGCTGCAACAGCCTCATGGCATTCTGAATCTTTTCTGTTCCAAAATCGTACTCTTAAGCACTGTGCTCCTGACAGTAGAAGGAAAGAAACTGTGCTGCACACTTCCTGCCTGATTAACATATGGTTTACTTACTGACACCAGATATGCCTTTTGTACAGCTAATAGAGAGGATATGTGCTTACTAATTAGTGCAAGAAACAAAATATCAAGAGTCCTTAATTCCTAACATCTTCTGACTTGTTCTGTGCAATCACAGGGAAGTCTCTACTTCTTGTGCTAATAATTCTAACAATCAACCTAAATTAAAGAGATGAGTATTCATCAGAAAAGAGTCTAGAGGAGCTATAATGCCCTAAAGTTTTGTCTTTTCTAGAAATATATTTATGAACATGTTGCATGAAAATAACTATCAAGTAGATATTTTGTGTCTCACTAAAGTAATGCTTTCATTTTTTATGTCCTCTTTTTTTTTTTTATCAATTTCTTCAGAGAGGACTGGCAAGAAAGTTTTGGTTGTGTCATCCAATCCTCACTGTGTATCTATGACACACTGAGATACCAAAGGTGAATAATACTGTAAGGGTTGCTGCTGCTGCTGCTGCTGCAGCTGCTAAGTCACTTCAGTCGTAACCGAATCCACGACCCCATGGACTGCAGCCCACTAGGCTCCTCCATCCATGGGATTCTCCAGGCAAGAGTACTGGAGTGGATTGCCATTGCCTTCTCCCTGTGAAGGGTTAGGATATGAATATTGGCTAACAGTTTTCCTTCTAGATTTCAGTGTAATGGACTATTGCTGGATAAAACAGAGTAGTATGATGGAATCATAAATCTCAAACCCCAACTTTAAGGATTTGCTGACAACATGATGACATGATCTTTCATAGATGATAATGGAGAAAGTTGATGAATTAAAAGGAAGGAAAAGTATAGGCTATTCAAGAATAGGGAAAATTCTGAAGGGGAAAGACATGGGAGATACATAAACACTGGAGGAAAAAAGATGAACATGAAAGATACTATGAAATACACTTCCAGCAAAAGTCAAGTGGTGTACTTATGCTTGTGAGAACCAGAAAATAATGCTTTCAGCTGAGTTACAAGGGAAATGACAGTCGGAGTCCATGTCCCCTGATCTCCAACAGGATTTCAAGCTTGCTTTGCAGGCAGTTGCCTAGATTGTTATTAAAGGTTACACACTGGAGCTCCAGTCTATCTAAATTTTAGTATTTTCATGATTTCTAAAATTTCACTGTTTACTGAAACTGACTCAGATTCCCAGAATAAGCAAAACATATCCATTAACATAATAAATACTCAACATGTTCCCGGTCTATAGAGATGATTAAAAACATAAAAGATTAAATTTCTTCATAGAAATGACTTTTTGACTAAACTAAAGTTCCTGAATGGATTGCTCTCCCATAAGCCTACCTGTAATGGTCTAAACTTTGAGGTATGATGTTCCCACCAGAGATATAAAAGATATTCCTTGCATTGTGTCCATTGAAACAGCCATCTTCGCATTTAGAGAGAATGTGTGCTCAGTCACAATGTCGTGTTTGCCTCTTTGCGACCCCATCGACTGTAGCCCACCAGGCTCCTCAGTCCATTGAATTTTCTAAACAAGAAAACTGTGATGGGTTGCCATTTCCTACTCCAGGGGATCGTCTTGAACCAGGGATCAAACTCGTGTCCTTTGTGTCTCCTGCATTGGCAGGTGGATTCTTTACCACTAGCATCACCTAGGAAGCCCCTTTGGGAGAATTTGTTCAAATTTGGCAAGGAATTATTTTCTTAACTTTATGTTAATAGTAATGGGAAAATATAATTTTGGCTTGCTGAGAATCTAGTCTATTCTAGGTACTGAACCTTATTCCCTTTAATACTAACAATGAATCTCCCTGGTTCGGTCAGTTCAGTTCAGTCGCTCAGTCGTGTCTGACTCTTTGTGACCCCATGAACCGCAGCACGTCAGGCCTCCCTGTCCATCACCAACTCCCGGAGTCCACCCAAACCCATGTCCATTGAGTCGGTGATGCCATCCAGCCATCTCATCCTCTGTCATCCCCTTCTCCTCCTGCCCTCAATCTTTCCCAGCATCAGAGTCTTTTCAAATGAGTCAGCTCTTCGCATGAGGTAGCCTAAGTATTGGAGTTTCAGCTTCAACATCAGTCCCTCCAATGAACACCCGAGACTGATCTCCTTTAGGATGGACTGGTTGGATCTCCTTGCAGTCCAAGGGACTCTCAAGAGTCTTCTCCAACACCACAGTTCAAAACCGTCAATTCTTCGGTTCTCAGCTTTCTTCACAGTCGAACTCTCACATCCATACATGACCCCTGGAAAAACCATAGCATTGACAAGATGGACCTTTGTTGACAAAGTAATGTCTCTGCTTTTTAATATGCTGTCTAGGTTGGTCATAACTTTCCTTCCGAGGAGTAAGCATCTTCCAATTTCATGGCTGCAATTACCATCTGCAGTGATTTGGGAGCTCAGAAAAATAAAGTCAGCCACTGTTTCCACTGTTTCCCCATCTATTTGCCATGAAGTGATGGGACTGGATGCCATGATTTTAGTCTTCTGAATATTGAGCTTTAAGCCAACTTTTTCACTCTCCTCTTTCATTTTCATCAAGAGGCTCTTTAGTTCTTCGTCACTTTCTACCATAAGGGTGGTGTCATTTGCATATCTGAGGTTATTGATATTTCTCCCAGCAATCTTTATTCCAGCTTGTGCTTCCTCCAGCCCAGCATTTCTCATGATGTACTCTGCATGTAAGTTAAATAAGTAGGGTGACAATATACCATATTGATGTACTCCTTTTCCTATTTGGAACCAGTTTGTTGTTCCATGTCCAGTTCTAACTATTGCTTCCTGACCTGCATACAGGTTTCTCAAGAGGCAGGTCAGGTGGGCTGGTATTTCCATCTTAGTATTATTAAATTTTATTGTGCATACTGAGGACACCAAGGTGCAGAGATATTAAATAACAGCCAAAAGTTAGCCAACTAGCAGTGAGCAAAGCCAGAATCAAAGCAGAATTCTGCCCAATGTCAACACATAACACTATTATATCTAATACAGAACATTGATCTTTGAATCTCACATCAATCTCTAACCCAGAGCATGTTGCTTCTGATGACCCACAATCATCCTTTTCAAGTTCCATCCTTATACCACATTCACTTAATATTTTCTTAAAATTTATTTACAACCATAGAGTTGTAAATAATGTGAGATCATTTTTGCTTTCTGAAGTGTCTTGATTAAAGTTAAATGGCTGACACTGAAACAGCATCCCTCATCTCGAAACTCGTGGCTGAGTGGAAACCCAACTGATGGTGCACATGATCAGGACATGGTCCCCAGTGCCATGAAATCACTCAGGGTTTTATTATTATTATTACTATGTTCAACTGACTTTTTCAAGAATTGACTAAGGGTGAGTATGTCTTCTAGTTTCCCTGAAGGGGTGCTCAATCTAGTTAAACTGAAGGAAGACTAAAGAGTTCGTAAGTGAATTCTCCCAACAATGGGAGAGTCAACAGCAACCTTTGGGACTTTTAAATTATTTTGCAGTAATTTATAGCTGTGAGTCTGAATCAACATTACCTCCGCATTTGCCAAAGCAAGAACAACAAGATCCCCATGCATGTCCTAATGTTATCAAACGCAGTTTCTTTATTAAATTGACTTTTATTTCAGGTTTACCACCTAGACTTCTCTGCTTTAAAGCAGGCTTTTGTGTAAGCTGTCACAGCTACTAATTAGTTATGGATTGGAAAGCTAAGCGTAATGTAAGATCCTATGAATCTAGAATCACATAGCAACATTTCAGTTGGTTGGACTATGTTTAGTATATGTAAGAATATTAGATGAAATAAGCCATGCAGAATAAATTTATTTCTCACACACACAACCGAATGGACATATCTAGTTGTTAAACCACACTAATTATTCACACAGTTGGCAAGTATTCAAAATACTGGAGCAGTGGACACTAATGCAGTAAAAACAATTTTCACACATTTCCGTTTGCTGTGAAAATTGTTCTTCCAATACCCCTTCAAAGTGTTTACAGTTCATTAGAAAATGTTTAATCTCCACCAAACTGTATTCAAAGCAGTATATTTTCTATTTCTACACATTACATCACTGGCAAATAATGAAGAAAGTGTTTTTTGTAAGTAAAAGGAAGTAACGGGAACAGGACTTGGTTTTGCAAGTTTTCAAACTGCAAAAGTGGAAGTTCAGGTGATGACCCAGCTTCAGGGGAAAAACCTGAGAAGTCAGGCCTCCTTCTTGGGAAGGGATTCTGCTTGAAATTGTAGATTGTGTGGCTTGCATTTGAGTCTTGAGGACAGTTTAAAAGCAGATATCAGTTAGCCAAGACATCAAGAAGAAGCAGTTTGCTGACATTTACATTTGACTACCAGTGAGTGCTCCAGTGAGTGCAAGAAGAAAATGGAGGTGGTGAAGTTCAGGTTAAATCGTGTCATTAACGCCACTACAGGCATTCAGATCCATCTACATAATTATCTGGTATAATCAGAGCTTTCTGTTCATTTTTCATACATAGGAGAGAAAAAACAGTCACTTTATCCTGTTGTTATGTGAATAGCAAGCACTGATTATCCCAGTTTATCCTCAAAAAACCAAAAAAAAATTGGCAAATACTCTCAGGGAAATCTTCATGATTTACGGTAGCATGGATTTCACCCTGATAAATTGTTTTTTCCAAGGCTTGCCTTTCTTAATGTTTGCTGTCCAAAGGTCATGCGGTCATAGCCAACAGAACAAACTCTATAGAATTAGAGAAATGATAGCATTCAAGAGTTCCATTTAGATTCAGATATGCCCAGAGTAAAGACGGCTTGTGCTGGATTAAAGCCCAGGTTTCTCTCAGTCACTTTTGATTCATTAAAAGGTGTCATGGGAAAGGAGTTACTTATAGTGACATGGATGAACACTCACGCTCCGTTTTCTCTGTTTTCTTTGAGGATGGCTCATGTGGACAAATTTGGTACAGGTCTAGCCTATCTTTTGCTGACCATGAGACAGTAATATGAACAGAGTCGAGTCCAAATTATTTAAACATATAAATCAGGTTTTTTAAGAAAACCATCAATGAAATAAAATCTATTTTATCTTCCTACCTAAACTAATATCCTTTAAAACCACCTGGAACACTAGATTGGAATTTGGAATTCTCGAATGTCTCAGAGTTGCAAGCTGGGAAAGCAACAAGTTCAGGATCTGTGTCCCGGGCTGTGAAGTTTGCGGAAAGTTATTTTCTAAATCTGCTCCAATTTTCCAACATTACTCCAAGAATGTGCAGATTAAAACTGAATAGAATCTGTTCTGCTTCGAAAAGAACAGTGATGTATACATATTTCAGAAAGATATCCATCCAAAATAGTTTTAGGACTTAAAGAGAGTAAGTTTTATCTGAAAACACACTTATAAGAATCAGCTCAGACCTGAAAATTAACAAATAAATAGAGATTAACTAGACTTTAACAGAGGCTGGGCTAATAGCAAGTATAACAGTTTGCTATTTGCCAAAAAAAGACAATTTCTTGGCTCTAACGTGTCACATCACTGCCACGGCCTGTATCGGTTACGATTTATGGCTCCACCACATTTTGGTATGGTTGACTAAAGGCTTTTTTTCTTCTAAAGAGCTTTTTGTATGGAAAATTTAGAATCCAGTTGTTTTGACAGTTTGGTTATTTACATATGTTTTCATTGCCTTTGCTCACTACTCCTTAACTCATCTTATCAGCACCTATGATTTACCAGGTACTCTTTCAGGTATAAGATCTACAGAGATTAAAAAATAATAATCTTCTGCCAAGTCAAAGGACTTGGGCTATTATCTGGCTTGCCTAGGGTTAAATATTTGCATTTGATAATATTATTCAAGTTCTTTGAACAACATTTTCTCAAGAAAAACTAAAATAGTATTTTCTGCAGGGACTTGGTGAGAATAAGGCACAACCTAAAGAATTCAGTTTCATACATGGAAAAGCCACATTCTCCAGGAAGCCAGGAGCTTCTCTTGGGTACCCAATGCTGTTGTGGATTATTAAGCTTGCTTTCCCCCTCTGTATAACAAATTCTTCTGGAGCTCTCACTGTAAACAATTGTCATTTTTAGTTGATTACCTCATTTATTTCCCCTATAAAAGTTCCAAGATGTGCATAGGATCACAAGCTTCCAATCCTCCTCGCAGGAGAGTATGCCCTAAGACCAGCAGTTTTAGAAGAATGTCACAGAGCTGGGACTTCCTTGGTGGCCCAGTGGTTAAAGACAACATGCTTCCAGTGTAGGGGGCGGTGGGTTCGATCCCTGGTCGGGGAACTAAGATCTCACATGCCATGCAGTGAAGCCAAAAAATAAAATTATTAAAAAATAAATAAAATAAAATAAAAAGAAGAATCTCACAGCTCTTTAATTATTGCTACCTGGCTAGAAAGGGGTCTAATTCTGTGTTCTGCACAGTGTGTAATTTTGTGTTGGTGCTCAATAAATGTTAAATACCAGTAATAACCATGGTGGTAATCAGAATTCCTTCTGATATAAACTTGTTTGTCTCAACCCTGTTTTTACCCTGTGTCTCTTAGTAAATGGCCTGGCATTTTCCCTGCTGCTCTTGTCTTTTTTAATTACATCCTACTGACATGATTCTTCAAGCATCTTAAAGCGAATGGAAGGAAGGCTTACTGCTCTCTACACAAAAGGAGCTGCAGGAAGCAGGTGCCTAGCAGTCAGAATAATAAATTCCAAAGAAATAGGCTGGGTCATGCTTTCATTCCTCATAAATACAAAGTGGTGGGTATAGGGAGAGTGAAGGCACAAGGAAGGAAGGGGAGAACTTAGTTTGCATGAGTGCACTGATGAGGACAAGCACAACTTTTCTTTGTTTCCTTACATTAGTTGTGCTGGGGAGAATTGGTGCAGTACAGCAATTCATAGCCACTGCATAAGGCATTTGCTTGGGACTGGAAAAGGAAGAATCATGTACAAATGTCACTGATAAACAGAAATTGAGCATCTCTTTTACAAAACCCACATATTAGTGGCACAGTGGAGAAATACATAAAAAAAGAATAAAATTTCCATTGTAGGTAACTCTGGTTTGGGTAGTCATGGAGGCCCATTCATGAACAAAAGCCATGTGCTGGTCTATCTAGGATGAATAAGTTTTCTTCCTGGTCTCTTTCTTGATATTGATATTAAAAATAGTGTCCTTTCTTCAAAAGATTAAGCATTGAGCTTACTTAAGCTTTGAGCATTGAGTAAAGCATTAAGGATTGGGTAGATTCTCTTTAAGAGCTTCCCTGGTGGATCAGGAGTAAAGACTCCACCTGCCAGGAGACTTGGGTTTGATTCCTGGGTGGGGAAGACCCCCTGGAGAAGAAAATGGCAACCCATTTCAGTATTCTTGCCTGAGAAATTCTGCAGAGGATCCTAGCAGGCTGCAGTCCATGGGGTTGCAAAAGAGTCAAATACGACTTAATGACTAAACAACAGCAACACAGATTCTTCAGGACCTTTAAAGCTGTGGAGAAAAACCTTTGCAAAATTTAATCTTCCAAAGTTAGTATGTAATGTTAACTTCATTCTTACACTTTTAAAACTATATTTATATTATACATAAAAATATCAATGAAAATCACAGTCCCTGCTTTCTGGAAGCTTGCAGTTCAATGGAAAAGGCATAGTTTATAATTTATGAAAATAATTATTAAACTATAAATGTACAAAAGTGTAATTGGAAAAGTTGTGTATGGAAAAACATGGGTACCATGTAAGCATATTGCTAAGACACTCACTTCCTTTGGCAAGGGGATGATCTTAATAAATAAAAAAGGGGGAAGAGGAGAAAGAACTTAAGACACTCCTGCAAATAGTCTGTGAAAGAGATAACGCTAACTGGGCCTAATGTTGCAACAGTTTAGACGGACCAACGTGGATATAGTTGATACGTATTTCAAAATCTGAATTGGTAAGACTTTGTGATTGGAGGGAAGAGTGATGAAAGAGAAAGAAAGCAAGGCTGACTCTCAGTGAATAACGATGCCATTTACTGAGCTAAGAAAGAATGATGAGCAGCAGTGGATGGATGGGGAGCAGGCAAGAAGGAGAAACTCAATTTTGGAAATGTTTACATAAAGTATATTTACATGAGTCCTAAAAATGGAAAGAAAACTATATGAATAAGAGTTTTTTTCTCTGCTTTCAAATAAACTTTTATGACAGTTTTCTCCTCTGCTATTGAGAAGACCAAGCAGAGTGCTTGGTCTAATGTCATTCAGGGCTCTTGTAAAACTCTGAATATCTCTCCACATTTGATAGGTTCCTATATTTTGAATCTTACACTCTTGGGTTAAAATTTTAAGAAAAAATATTTTTTATTTTCCTTTGGGGTGCAGACATGTGCCTTAAGTTCCATCAATTACAAGTACCTGTGGAGAGGCTTACTCCTTGGAAGAAAAGTTATGACCAACCTAGATAGCGTATTGAAAAGTAGAGACATTACTTTGCCAACAAAGGTCCATCTAGTCAAGGCTATGGTTTTTCCAGTGGTCATGTATGGATGTGAGAGTTGGACTGTGAAGAAAGCTGAGTGCCGAAGAATTGATGCATTTGAACTGTGGTGTTGGAGAAGACTCTTGAGAGTCCCCTGGACTGCAAGGAGATCCAACCAGTCCATTCTGAAGGAGATCAGCCCTGGGATTTCTTCAGAAGGAATGATGCTAAAGCTGAGACTCCAGTACTTTGGCCACCTCATGCAAAGAGTTGACTCATTGGAAAAGACTCTGATGCTGGGAGGGATTGGGGGCAGGAGGAGAAGGGGATGACCGAGGATGAGATGGCTGGATGGCATCACTGACTCGATGGACGTGAGTCTGAGTGAACTCCTGGAGTTGGTGATGGACAGGGAGGCCTGGCGTGCTACAATTCATGGGGTCGCAAAGAGTCGGACACAACTGAGCAACTGAACTGAACTGCGGAGACTTTAATTTGAAAGTGAGCTATGGAAAGCAGGAAGCTAGACATCAATTTTGCAGGTGTGCTGTCATTGTTTTGCAGTTCGTGGTAGCAATAACAATCACTATCAGGCCAATTAGAAGTGAGGTTCTATTGTTTCTGAAAGTGAAAAGCCTATTTCTTCAGATCTTTCAACGATTCTCTGAGCAATGTAATATTCCCTACTAACTGTGGTGTTGGAGAAGTCTCTTGAGAGTCCCTTGGACTGCAAGGAGTTCCAACCAGTCCATTCTGAAGGAGATCAGCCCTGGGATTTCTTTGGAAAGAATGATGCTGAAGCTGAAACTCCAGTACTTTGGCCACCTCATGCAAAGAGTTGACTCATTGGAAAAGACTCTGATGCTGGGAGGGATTGGGGGCAGGAAGAGAAGGGGACGACCGAGGATGAGATGGCTGGATGGCATCACTGACTCGATGGACGTGAGTCTGAGTGAACTCCGGGAGTTGGTGATGGACAGGGAGGCCTGGCGTGCTGCAATTCATGGGGTCGCAAAGAGTCGGACACGACTGAGCGACAGATCTGAACTGAACTGAACTCACATTCTGTTGAAAGCAGCAAAAGTTACTGTCTTCAACTAAAACAACCCAAGGTCTAATTAATACACAGTAATAATATATTCTATTAAAATACTTTATAACATTTCCACTTACATAACTTGTTATACATTGAACAATATATTTGCTTCAAAGTGCTAAAATACTAAATTAAAAAAAAGTTTAAAAAAACACAGAGATGCTTTTAAGAAAATAATCTAATAATTTTAACTTAATAATTAAGTTCATAGACTGTAACAGAATGCCACAAAGCAGGAAATAAACTTCAAAACTGTAGGAAATGAATATAGAAGCCATTCCTAATAAGTCTGTTTATAATTAGTGTCTAGGAGACAGAAATGAAAAATGGAAATCTATGTATGTAATTCTAAGTTAACAGATGTAAAATTGTTGTATAACAAGGACACTCAAACTAGTTTTTCAAATTTTCAATTTACATTGAATCCAGGAAGTGATTGCAGTCGATATACATAAATTAACACATTTTTAAATAGGTTTCCTTATCTACGGGGCTTCCCAGGTGGCAGTGGTAAAGAATGCAAGAGACACAAGTTCAGTCCCTGGGTGGGGAAGATCCTTGAAGGAGGAAATGGCAACCCACTCCAGTACACTTAGCTGGAGAATTCCATGGACAGAGAAGCCTGGCAGGCTACAGTCCATGGGGTTCCTCAGACTGAGTGTCTAGGCACACATGCACATACTTATCTAAAACCAGGCAATCAGTCTTTCTCAAGCTACAGTTAAGAACAAAAACTAAAAAAAAAAAAAAAAATTCTTTAAAATCTAGATTTCTTTATCCCATTGTATTTCTTCAAGCTACCCTTAATATTTAATGGGTCACCTAAAACCTGCTCAAACATTGTATGTCAGTCCTGCAAATTCTGAGAAAACTTCATGAAAGCAGAAAGTTAATTGGAAACAAATTTTACTGTCTTAAACACAGACTCAGACTGTCTTAAAAAGAACATCTATTTAATGCATTCTACATGCCAGGCCCTGCATTACCTACTTTCTTCACAATATCTACAAGATGAAGAGCATGAGATTTTTGGAAAACTGACATCACAGAGTTAGCAAAGGAACAAATCTGAGATTCAAATTGCCTAGCTCCAGAACTCTGCTCTTTCCACTGTATTACACCAACTCTATCAACGTGTAGACATGTTCTACCCCTGCCAACTGATAGGCTCCTCAGCAGGTCCTGCCCATCCAAGCTTGTCCTCTTCCTCAGAAAATGTGATGTCCTGGAAAAGCCTAGTTCCAGTATTTAAGTTTTTTTCCAGCTGTGGCTCATCCCCATCCTTTATTCCTGGCAGAGTTGAGCCCTGTTTTCAGTTTTTCTGATTGCTCTCAAAATGATTCTCCAGAATCAAGTCAAGTTATCTACCAAACACTAGGATATGTCTTTTCTGCATTTCTAGTGTTGTTTCCCATCTACTCCATTTAATCTAGACCCACTTAGGTACTTTCATAGTCAATGGATTGAATTTCTCACACTTTCTTGAATCAATTTAAACCTTGAGGGATAGAGTTCCTGATTTGACCTTGATTTTTTTCATTTACCGCCAACAAGTTCCTTTTACTTAGGCTATGGACCAAGTGCTGTGCCTGACATGCATGCTCAGTTGCTTAAGTCACGTTCAACTCTTTGTAACCCTATGAACCAAAGCCCTCCAGCCTCCTCTGTCCATGGGATTCTCCAGGCAAGAATACTGGAGTGGGTAGTCATGCCCTTCCCCAGGGGATCTTCCCTACCCAGGGATCGAACCAACATCTCTTATGTCTACTGCACTGGCATGGAAGGTTCTTTACCACTAGCACCACCTGGAAAGCCCAGACCAAAGTGCTACCAGAATACCAAATCAATAGACTACCACTGCCCTAAACTCTATTCGAGAAGCAGTTCTTTCTTTTTTTCTTAATACATTGAAGGAAAAAATCCTTAAAGCAAAAGCAGCATTTTTAACAACAGTAAGTGAGAGTTACATTATTTCACCCATTACAAAGGACTTACACATTCACTGTTCATTTTAGGGCAGTGAATACATGTGTTATCCTGTCATTATGAAAAAGTAAAATAGAGATCCTACATATTAAATGATTTACCTGATGTCACAGAGCTAGTGGATGGAGCTGGGTCTCAAATCTAGGCTTTATCTGGGCTTTTTTTAATTCCAAATTCCATCTGTTTGAGAAGTAACAGCATTTATGACAAATATAATAATAAACCACTTAGTAAAATTCACTAAAACTTATCAGTGAAACAGATAATGTAAATTTAATGTTTTTAGAATCAGATACAAAAAGTTGGAAAAAATTTCATGGTAGGAAAAAATATTATTAATTTTTCTCTGTAATGCAAGTCAACAATATCAGTGTTTCTGAAAAGTTCTGAATGTTTCTTGACAGTATGGGGATTGGTTAGTCTAAATTGACAATTATACATGATTGAAGCTGTATTATTTACAGACATAATGGAGTAGAAATACTTATTCAAAATGTGTTGATCTAGCACATTTTATTTCACTGACTTGCAATTATTTGTTCATATATTTCTTCAAAAATAGGGTCCACAGTTTCAGATTTCTCTCTGAAGAAACTTATAGTAGAAAATATAACTAACACTGTAAGGCTATAAATAGAACTAAATAAGTGGTAATGAAAAATAGCTGTTAGTAGAATTCAGATAAAAGAAGAGTTGCAGTGATTTGGAGCAGGGGTCAAAAAACTACCACCCATGGGCCAAATCTGGCCAACCACCTGTTTTGTAAATAAAATTTTATTAGAATATAACCACATTCTTCCATTTATATATTTTTATGGTCTCTTTTCTGTTAGATGAGCAGAACTGAGCCATGGCAAGAATACACAGAAGAACTGTACAAAAAAGATCTTCACGACCCAGATAATCACGATGGTGTGATTACTCATCTAGAGCCAGACATCCTGGAATGTGAAGTCAAGTGGGCCTTAGAAAGCATCACTATGAACAAAGCTAGTGGAGGTGATGGAATTCCAATTGAGCTAGTTCAAATCCTGGAAGATGATGCTGTGAATGTGCTGCACTTAATATGCCAGCAAATTTGGAAAACTCAGCAGTGGCCACAGGACTGGAAAAGATCAGTTTTCATTCCAATCCCAAAGAAAGGCAATGCCCAAATGCTCAAACGACCACACAATTGCACTCATCTCACATGCTAGTAAAGTAATGCTCAAAATTCTCCAAGCCAGGCTTCACCAATATGTGAACCGTGAAATTCCTGATGTTCAAGCTCGTTTTAGAAAAGGCAGAGGAACCAGAGATCAAATTGCCAACATCCGCCGGATCATGGAAAAAGCAAGAGAGTTGCAGAAAAACATCTATTTCTGCTTTATTGACTATGACAAAGCCTTTGACTGTGTGGATCACAATAAACTGTGGAAAATTCTGAAAGAGGTGCGAATACCAGACCACCTAACCTGCCTCTTGAGATATCTGTATGCAGGTCAGGAAGCAACAGTTAGAACTGGACATGGAACAACAGACTGGTTCCAAACAGGAAAAGGAGTACGTCAAGGCTGTATATTGTCACCCTGCTTATTTAACTTCTATGCAGAGTACATCATGAGAAACGCTGGGCTGGAAGAAGGACAAGCTGGAATTAAGATTGCCGGGAGAAACATCAATAACCTCAGATATGCAGATGACACCACCCTTATGGCAGAAAGTGAAGAGGAACTAAAAAGACTCTTGATGAAAGTGAGAGAGGAGAGCGAAAAAGTTCAGAAAACGAAGATCATGGCATCTGGTCCCATCTGGAAATAGATGGGGAGACAGTAGAAACAGTGTCAGACTTTATTTTGGGGGGCTCCAAAATCACTGCAGATGGCGACTGCAGCCATGAAATTAAAAGACGCTTACTCCTTGGAAGAAAAGTTATGACCAACCTAGGTAGTATATTCAAAAGCAGAGACATTACTTTGCCAACTAAGGTCCGTCTAGTCAAGGCTATGGTTTTTCCTGTGGTCATGTATGGATGTGAGAGTTGGACTGTGAAGAAGGCTGAGCACCGAAGAATTGATGCTTTTGAACTGTGGTGCTGGAGAAGACTCTTGAGAGTCCCTTGGACTGCAAGGAGATCCAACCAGTCCATTCTGAAGGACATCAGTCCTGGGATTTCTTTGGAAGGAATGATGCTAAAGCTGAAACTCCAGTACTTTGGCCACCTCATGTGAAGAGTTGACTCATTGGAAAAGACTCTGATGCTGGGAGGGATTGGGGGCAGGAAGAGAAGGGCACGGCAGAGGATGAGATGGCTGGATGGCATCTGTGGACATGTGTCCTAGTGAACTCCGGGAGTTGGTGTTGCACAGGGAGGCCTGCGTGCTGTGATTCATGGGGTCGCAAAGAGTTGGACATGACTGAGCGGCTAAACTGAACTGAACAGAGACTTGATTAAGTATGCAACACCTAAAATATTTATTACATTTTGTATTTTCCAGAGTCAGTTTCGGAGAAGGCAATGGCACCCCACTCCAGTACTCTTGCCTGGTAAATCCCATGGGTGAAGAAGCCTGGTAGTCTGCAGTCCATGGGGTTGCTAAGAGTGGGACATGACTCCACTTTCACTTTTCACTTTCATGCATTGGAGAAGGAAATGGCAACCCACTCCAGTGTTCTTGCCTGGGGAATCCCAGGGACGGGGGAACCTGGTGGGCTGCCGTTTATGGGGTCACACAGAGTTGGACACGACTGAAGTGAGTTAGCAGTAGAGTCAGTTTGCTGGTAGTGTAGTTGTTACAGAAGGTTTTGTGGGTGTAGAAGAGTTGGGCCTATGTCATTGGTAAAAATGGGGAAAGGGTTGAAAGGAGAGAATTCAGGCAGAGAATCTAGAAATAGCAGAGGCATATTTGTAAGAGATGCTTGGGAATGGTCAAGGGACAGTAAGCATGTGACTTGGTTCAAATACAGGACTGAAGCTGGAAACGGAACGGGTATACATTTGAAAGGCTGACACAATTCCCGGGCATTGTAGTCCAGGCTAATTCATTTGAAGTTTTCCTGAAGAATTTCACTGGCGCTCCACTGAAGGTATAAATCTCAGTGCCCTCATAACCCAGTTCAGGATAGAGTCAAAGAGGAGAAGAGGAAGGAAGGAAGGAGGGAGGGGCAATGGGAAAGACAAGGAGAAGTCGAAAGAGAAAAAGCAGCAAACAAAGCAATCGTATTTCTGGTACTTTGTAATATGAACGAGGATGCTATTTGTAATGAAAGCAACACTTTTAGAAATCCTTTCTTTTCTCCTTCCCGTCTTAACTTCCACGCTTGCTGTGCCTAGCTGCTAACTCGTGTCTGACTCTGTGTGACCCCGTGGACTGTAGCCCGCCAGGCTCCTCTGCCCATGGGATTCTCCAGGCAAGAGTGCTGGAGCGGGCTGCCGTAACGCCATAGTCTCTCCCTATCCCTAGTCTTTCACCTTCTGTTTCTTCACCAACTCACACAACACTTGCCATTTTCTTCCCTCCCACTTTCCTAGTTCCCCCTCCCACTTCCTTACTTTTCTTTCTCCCTCTACCTTTTCCCATTTTTCTTTGTCCCTCCTCTATCAATCCATCACTTCTCCTTTATGCAATCTTGAAGTCTCCCAGGGAAGACTGGACTCTCGTTACAGCAGGGCCTTATAATGTTATGTGTGCCATCAACTGGTGGGCAGTCCAGTGAAGCCTGTGGACCTCTCTCAGAACAACGCTTCTAAATGCCTAAAACAGAATACACTAGACTACAAAGAAAACCAAACAGACTGAAACGTAGTGAGTAAAACAGGATATTAAATAATCGTGTCGTAGTATATGTCTTTTGGGCTTCGCAGGTAGCGCTAGTGGTAAAGAACCCACCTGGTAAAGAACCCATGCAGGAGACACAAGAGATGCAAGGTTGATCCGTGGGGTCAGGAAGATCCCCTGGAGGAGGGCATGGCAATCCACACCAGTATTCTTGCCTGGAGAACCCCATGAATAGAGGAGCCTGGTGGGCCACAGTCCACAGGGTCGCACAAAGTAGGACACAACTGAAGTGACTTGGCATACAGGTTTCCCTGTGGCTCAGTGAAAAGAATCTGCCTGCCAAGGCAGGAGATATGGGTTCAATCTCTGGGTCAGGAAGATCTCCTGGAAAAAGGAATGGCAGCCCACGCCAGTGTTCCTGCCTGGGAAATCCCATGGACAGAGGAGCCTGGTGGGCTACACTCCATGGGGTTACCAAAGTTTTGGACATGTTTTAGTGTTTAAACAACAACATATATGTCTTTTATCTATACATTAAATAACAAGATCTGATGATAAAATTAACAGCTGCTAGAATTAAAAGTAGTGATCAGTGTAAACGACATTTTGTATATATAAATGTATATAATACCTGTGTATATATAAATATGTACTTACATATGTAAATGTATTTCTATTGTGGAAAAGCTTCCGATGTCACTAACATTACCTTCATTTGTTGCCACTTAAATTCATAATTGAAGATGTTTAATTTTATTTCGTGGTTAGTGAAAAGAAAGATGGAGTTTTTAGCACCCTCGTTAGATAATCTCCTGAAATCTGAAATCTGATTGGAAAACCCCTTCCCTAAGAGGATGAATGAGAAGGCACTGAACAAGCAAAGACAAAAGTCCTTTCAACAGGGAGGATAAATGGAAGAAACTAGGAAGTCGTACATGAGAATACTTTTTTAACCACTCAATTTTTTAAGTAAGAAGGAAAATTGTAGCAATAGGGCTTTTATAAACACTTACCTGACAGCATTCAAAGTTGGGAAAAGCTGATTTAAGTAAACTAGTCAGAATACTTTATAACAGTCAATGCACAGGGGAAACAACATCACTTATATTACATTCGGAAACAATAGGAAAGATCTTACCTGAATTCAGAAAATATTTCATTTATTTAACTGCCACATTTAAATCAGGGATTCTTACTTAGTAGCTAAGTTGTGTCCAACTCTTCTGCGACCCCATGGACTGTAGTCTGCCAGGTTCCTCTGTCCATGGAATTTCCCAGACAAGAATATTGGAGTGTGTAGCCATTCCCTTCTCCAGGAGATTGTCCCAACACAGGATCAAATTTGGGTCACCAGAATTGTAGGCAGATTCTTTACAGTCTGAGCCACCAGTGAATCAGGGGTAGATGACAATTAAGCAAATGTTTCCCCAAACTGAGAATTTAGTTTCACAAAGTAGTTTATCCCCCAAATCAGCTACATTTACAAACACATACACACATTCAGAGCATGTACAACTAGAGAAAGTAGCAAAGTTGTTGGAAATCCAGTGCATTCAAATTGTTCAACAGGAAATTGCTATATTCTCCGGAAGTACAGGCATTTTGAACAATGATTTATCTGTATGTCATAGAATAAAAGTTAGAGTTGTAGTTTAAATTCTCACTTTGCCACTTGTTAACTGTGGCAAATTCCTTTAAGCATCAGTGTTTTTCATCTTGAAAGTTAGAACAACGCTAATGCTCTCTAGCCAGAGGGCTACAGAGAGAATAATTACTCCATACATGCAAAAGCACTAATCATGGTATTGGATGCATTGCAAATATTCAATATGTGTTGATTGTATTTCAAAATAAGAATATACGACTACATCCACAAATTAAGATACTATCATTTAAAATCATCTTCAAATGAAAGGTCTCCAATGTACCCCTTTCTTCTTGACTAAATCATGTGTTTGCCATCCTAGAAAGAAAGCTATAATTTAGCTCTCCATAAAATTTCCTTGATCCTGAGGCAACACTGAGGCTATAACACTTAAGCATTCAAAGTATTAGAAAGTTGAGTATCTAAATAGGTACTTTGAAAGAATTTTGATTACATTGTATACTCCCATCTTACTGCCTTGGTACAAAATAATTATACTCTTTTGAACACAAGGTTTTAGTGTACCAACCCAGATTTCTGAAGTTGTGCAGCCTCAGGGCAGATGGATAAAATGTTATGAAATTCAGCTTTACCTTGTTCTCTTGAGAACAAAAACAACAGTTAAAATAACGGGAATTAAAATCCCATGGGCTAGCTGGTAATGTGGCACAGAGGCGGACAGTGGGTATGCCTGAACGCTATAAGTCTACTTAAACCTGCATTAGGTTTTATCTAAAAAACAAGCAAGCAAACAAATAGTAGCTTTTATACTTGCTTTCTTGGAAACAAAATTAAGTGCTCTCCTATGAGGATATATATTTGTGTGTGCATGCTAAGTCACTTCAGTTGTGTCCAACTCTTTGTGAATCTATGGACTGTAGCCGGCCAGGCTTCTGTGTCCATGGGATTCTCCATGCAGGAATATTGGAGTGGGTTGCCATGCTCTCCTCCAGGGGATCTTCCTGACCCAGGAATCAAACCTGGGTCTCCTGCATTGCAGGTGAATTCTTTACTGCTGAGCCACCGGGGAAGCCCCAAGGATGGATATATTAGTATGCAAGATTCCTTTTAGTGAAGGTGTATTTTAACAAAGTAATCCTTTTTAAAATGATATCTACATTTTGTCCTAAGAGAAAATGTTATTATGACTCCCTTGACTGGCCTGAAACATTTTGAGCCAACCTCGTGTTCATGTTGGTCTCTCTGTATCTTTCCTCAATCCAGCTAAGTGTCATTTAACCTTCCTGATTTTATAAGCCATCAGCACTTTTCCTGTCCATCACTTCAACTGCACAAGATTGGACCATAAAATTGAAAATTTAAGCCAAGCTGAGAGAAAAATTGTGATTTGTCCTGGCCCTCTCCTAGACATTAGGTTTATCCTCTGGCCTCTTACTCAGTTTGCCCGAGAGGCCTCCAAGCCATAGTTATTTATGTGACTCCTTCCTCGCTAAAACCACGCCAAATCTTCTCTGATTTTACCTTCTTTCTGTCCCTCTGTTTACTAGGGTAGATTAAAGGTTGCTCTTGACTAAGACCTCGTGAGCAAAGATTCATCACTTTCTGCATCTTCCTTATGGCTTGCATTTTAAGAGAACCTTAATGTTCTGTCTGTAGCCCACACACTGATAGAGAAACATTATTTTTTCTTCTACTTCCAAAAGTTTGCATAATTTCAGGATCTATGTGTGGGAGCTGTGTAACCATGCTGCTACAAGATGAAAGGCAATGGCAATTTTTGCAGTTTTGCTATGATGTAGAAGCACAGCACTATAAAACTAGAGAAAGAGGATCTCAAAAAAGGTGTAATATAGAGGTCACAAATTCAAATGTATACGCAGTCCAGGTAGGTAAACTGCTATATTTTGTGACTACACATAAGACAACAGAATAGTGAATTGAGTTCTGTCATTGAAAACAACTAAATACTGAACTATGCAAAACTTCCCTGGTGGTCCAGTGGCTAAGACTCTGTTCCCAATGCAAAAGGCCCAAGTTCAATCCCTGGTCAAGGAACTAGATATACCCATTTGAATGCAGAGTTTCAGAGAATAGCAAGGAGAGATAAGAAAGCCTTCCTCAGTGACCAGTGCAAAGAAATAGAGGAAAACAATAGAATGGGAAAGATGATAGATCTCTTCAAGAAAATTAGACATACCAAGGGAACATTTCATGCAAAGATGGGCTCGATAAACGACAGAAATGAAATGGACTTAACAGAAGCAGAAGATATTAAGAAGAGGTGGCAAGAATACACAGAAGAACTATACACAAAAGATCTTCATGACCCAGATAATCACGATGGTGCAATCACTCACCTAGAGCGAGACATCCTGGAATGCGAAGTCAAGTGGGCCTTAGGAAGCACTACTAATGGAATTCCAGTTGAGCTATCTCAAATCTTAAAAGATGATGCTGTGAAAGTGTTGTACTCAATATGCCAGCAAATTTGGAAAACTCAGCAGTGGCCACAGGACTGGAAAAGGTCAGTTTTCATTCCAATCCCAAAGAAAGGCAATGCCAAAGAATGTTCACACTACCACACAATTGCAACTCATCTCACATGCTAACAAAATAATGCTCAAAATTCTTCAAGGAAGGCTTCAACAGTATGTGAACCAAGAATTTCCAGATGTTCAAGATGGATTTAGAAAAGGCAGAGGAACCAGAGATCAAATTCCCAACATCCATGGATCATAGATAAACCTAGAGAATCCCAGAAAAACATCTACTTCTGCTTTTTTGACTAAGCCAAAGCCTTTGACTGTGTGGATCACAACAAGTTGTAGAAAATTCTTGAAGAGATGTAAATACCAGACCACCTTACCTGCCTCCTGATATATCTGTATGCAGGTCAAGAAGCAACCGTTAGATCCTGACAGGGAACACCAGACTGGTTCCAGATTGGGAAAGGAGTATGACTGCATATTGTCAACCTGATTATTTAACTTCTATGCAGAGAACATCATGTGAAATGTTGGGCTGGATGAAGCACAAGCTGGAATCAAGAATGCTGGGAGAAATATCAACAACCTCAGATATGCGCAAAGAACTAAAGAGCCTCTTGATGAAAGTGAAAGAGGAGAGTGAAAAAGCTGGCTTAAAACTCAACATTTAAAAAACTAAGATCTTGGCATACAGTCCCATCACTTGATGGCAGATAGATGGGAAAACAATGGCAACAGTGACAGACTTTACTTTCTTGGGCTCCAAAATCACTGCAGATGGAGACTGCAGCCATGAAATTTAAAGTTGCTTGCTCTTTGGAAGAAAAGCTATGACCAACCTAGACAGCATATTAAAAAGCAGAGACAGTACTTTGTCAACAAAGTTCCATCTAGTCAAAGCTATCATTTTTTCCAATAGTTATGTATGTATGTGAGAGTTGGACTATAGTGAAAGTTAAGTGCCAAAGAACTGATGCTTTTGAACTGTGGTGTTGGAGAAGACTCTTGAGAGTCCCTTGGACTGAAATGAGATCCAACCAGTCCATCCTAAAAGAAATCATTCCTGAGTGTTCATTGGAAGGACTGATGGATGCTTCAAGGAAATCTGAAACTCCAATACTTTGGCCACTGATGCAAAGAACTGACTCATTTGAAAAGACCCTGATGCTAGGAAAGATTGAGGGCAGGAGGAAAAGGGGATGCCAGATATGAGATGGTTGGATGGCATTACCAACTCGATGGATATGAGGTAGAGCAAGCTCCAGGAGTTGGTAATGGACAGGGAGGCCTGGCGTGCTGCAGTCCATGGGGTTGCAAAGAGTCAGACACAACTGAGCAACTGAACTAAACTGAACTGTGCTGTGCAAACAAATCCTTTAAGTGAGCCAGACTCTACCTTTAGCTCATACCAGTTTTATTATCCATAACTGGTCAAATGGCCCTTGTCTTACCCATTAAATGCTCACTAAAGAATATATTTTCTATATTATTTTTTAAATGACAAAGTGCTGATATTGCCTTTTCTACTTTCCACATTTAATATCCATTCCAAGGAATATTTTGGTAGGTGTTTTTTTTTCCTAAAACACATCTCTAACATAATTATTTCATGTTTAAAGACATAATTACAGTAAAAATTATGATCACTTTGTATTTTGGTCTACCACCAAAACCTATCTGATATCTCTACCTTTATCAATCTATAGAGCACACTACCACAGAAACAACATTCCTTAAATATATTATAATAATATTGTTTCTCTGCCTAAAAGCCAGCAAGGGGTTCAATCACTCTAAATTCTTGATCACTGTAAGAAAGCTCCTTATTAGCACATCCATCCTTTTTCCATTAAACTTCATCATCTCTTAGTCCCATTTGAACTCATCTTTTGTGTCAAACAAATTTGCTTATTACCAATCGCTGCCGCAGCAACCAATCAGTGGTAATTGTTGGTATGCCCACTGATGTTGTCATAAAAGGAAATGTTCAGAGCATTTCCATTCCTAGTATAGCATGGAAAGTTCAATGTTCCTAGTCACTAATGTGTTGCTGCAAGTACCTTACGCTTCCTTAGAAAGGGAGTCCTTGCACTTTTCAGAACTACTGCGTCATTGGTCTCTCCTTTGGAGGCATCTTTACTGCTGCTCCAGTCTTGAGCATGAAGGCGTGTTCAGTCATGTGTGACTCTGCGACCCCATGGACTGTTGCCTGCCAGACTCCTCTGTCCATGGGATTTCCAAGGCCAAGAACACTGGAATGAGTTGTCATTTCCTACACCAGAGGCTCTTCTCAACCTAGGGATTGAGTCCTCCTCTGTAGTGTATGCTGCAATGGCAGGCAGATTCTTCACCACTGAGCCACTGGAGTTGGGAAGCCCAACTCCAATCTTACAGTCACCCTTTTAACCTAATCACAGGAGTAAATGGGAAATGTTTCCTTTAAAATGCCATTGATTGTGTATATGTGGCAAAATTAACCTTCACTAAAGCAAATGTGGCAGAATCTCTGGTGTAAAGTACAGCATGACCAGAAACAAATGGAGCAGGAGCAAGGAATGTCCCAGAGATTCCAGAAACACTATTTACTGGCAATTCTGTCTAAATCTGATTTGTTTGAATCTGAATCATAAGAGATCTTGATAGTAAGAAATTACTTCCTTTGAGATCAAGGTAACTAAGGGAAATAGCCTTGGCTTTGAACTACAGAACAAAATTAAAAGCAAACTTCTTTTACAGATAAGTGGCCTAAAGGCAGAGGTAGGATAAGTAACTAATGGATCATTGATGGAGAAAGAAGGTTTACAATTGGCTCCCTTTAAGGCTCTTATGCCAAACATCCAACACCATCAGGCAGGAAAGGAACTCTATGTTTTGGGAACTAAAAACTGCCTGAATATAATTTGCACAGAGATGAAATGCTGTTAAAAAAAAAAAGCCCCTACTGAACTATTGTAAGAGGACCTTAGGGATCATCCAACTCATTCCCTCTCTGACCCACTTGACTCAGTTTTCACTAACACCAACATGAAAAAACCTAATATTCTCTTATTTATTTCCCCCAAAAAGTCTCATTTTAGCAAACCACCCTGCCTGCCCCCCCAAAATAATAAACTTCAGGGAAAAGATATTTCCCAGCTAGCAAGCTGGTAAGGCCATAATGTAAATCTTGGTGTGTTGAGCTCCAGAGCCAAGGCTCTGTTGTTGTTGCTGTTAGTTCTGAACATTAACTACTATGGTTTAGAGACTGGTGCACAAGTGTGAGTGCAGGGGCCTTTCCCATCACCACCACTTCTCTGGGTTTGCACCTTTGCTTGAATTCAAGATGGTCACTGGAAGATGTCCCAGGGGTGTTCATGGGGATAAGTCAGATGTGGGTGGAGGAAAGGTTTCAGATTCTAATAGGCTTGACCTTTCTTAGATGTCACTATTCAAGGGGTAGATTATTGACAAAGGAAAGTGTGGACCAAAGGTGAAGATAATTTGAACTACTGTTGGATTTGCTGGATTTGCTCAGATGATGCTTCACATCTGCAGAGGATGATTCCATTCACACACAACCCCCAGGTGCTCAGTTCTGCCCACGTGGCCCTTTCAGGTCCAGCCACTCTCTATGCCATTGTTATTCTAAGCATGCAGCTTTGGTATCACCTGGGTATTTCGTGGAAATGCAGAATTTCTGACTCCACTTCATACCTACTGCATCAAGAGTCTGCATTCTAACCAGATCTCCAGGGTATCTTTATGTCAGAGTTAGAAGTACTCCAGTATGTTATTTCTATACCAAGCTTAAGAGAGAAGAAATCTTTGTGAGGCTGTCTGTGGCCTTGTCTGCCTCAATTTTCCCACTCTCTAATTGCCTCCTTGGAAATCTTCCTGCTAAACAGAACCCAGGGTTCTGTTCCTTGGGAACTATCCACTCCTCTACACTCATCACCTGTTCATCTGTCTCCTCTTCACAAGTCCCAGGGATTATTTTCCTAGCCTTCCTAGCCTTGGACCCTACCCTCCTCCCACTGTTTGTCCCAGTCATTTTATCTATCCTCACTTAGGTCCATTAAGGGCTTAAGTGCTTTTGGAATAGAAGAATCTGACACACTAGGAACCTATTTCCGGTATCTACCCTGCCTGCCCTCATTCTTGAGCTGAGGCAATTAAATGGAACCAACTCTGCTGGAATTAGGTCAAATGAAAGGAGTAAATGGGGATGGGGTGGGGAAAGTTAGGATATGGGAGGAGAAGATGTTGATTTGTTTACGAAAAAAGTAATCTATCACACTTATATGTGATGCTTTTGTATGAAGTTGTATTCTCAGTAGTGTGTTTCTGTCCATGTTATTGGTGTTTGTAGATTCCTACAAACAAAGCTCTATTTCTGCTTTCCACCTTGAATCCAAATAGATGTTAGAAATATTTCCAAATAATTATGATTATCTTCAAGCATCACTGACTTGAGATAATCCAGCCAGAAAATGAGCCTATGACCTTACATTCACGGGGAGGCTGTCCAGCCTAGCATTTAGTAAGTGGGTACTGATCTCCAATTCTACTACTCAAGGCTGAGTGGTTCTGGTAAGTCCCTTAGTATCTCTGACCTTTACCTTCTTGTGAATGAGGATAATAACATTATACTGACTTCAGAGAGTTTTTACAAGATTAAATGAGAAACTAAAGATAAATGTTAATACATTATCTGGCATATGGCATGTCTAATAAAATTGAGATTCTCTTATTATTTCAGAATTACTATCCATGAAATGTTAATATTCACTCATGGCAACTGGAAAATGATGAAGGTTTGAATCTACACTCCTAGTATTAAAAATTATTATATAAAAATTTTAGTTGGAACCAAGGTCATCATAATACTAATAATATATTAATTGAGCATTAACTACATGGCACCTTCTCATACATGGTCATGAAGAATCCTGACAACTGTTTTGAGGCAGTTACTATTTTCATCTTCCTTTCTCACAAATCTGTTTCCTCTTTTCCTGGCACATAGCTGCAGATTGGGTAAACAGCCTAGACATGGCCTTGTAACTGAGTAGAGTGGAACGTGTGAGGCCAGGGTTATGCTACTTCCAGGCTTGGTCCACTAGCCCCACCTTGTTCCATCCCTCTGCTCTTTCTTCCTTTGTGGCAACCTTGAAAACTGCATGTTAAAGATGGAGGATCTACAAGAGGGAAGGATCCTGGCTTGTGTACCGCTTTTCTCTTAGAGAAAAGCCACCAGCTGATCAAGAAGAACCATTGTGGATTTTATGTAAGTAAGAAATACATTTCTATTATGCTTCATTTCTGGCATGTATTCATTACAGCAGCTAATCTCATCTTAACTGATTTACTTAGTCTACCTGAGCTCACAGAGCATATAACTAGGGATTGGAATTCTAGGCTGGTGGAACCGTAAAGCCTGCACTTTCATTCATTATACTACACTGGCATCAAGCTTCACTTGAGAGCCAAAGAGTGGTTCCGTTTTAGCTGCCTACCAAATTATGCCAAAGAGTAAATGCTAGAAGGAGACAAATCTGAAAGCTAGAAATACCTCAGCTGGGCTGTTTTCAGAAGCCAGTGCATGAATCTGCTGATTCACAGGCCCTGGGAATTTCCTACAGCCATCATCAGATGGTTTCAGACAAGGCCAACTTATCAGGAAAACAATTTTGCCTCAAGAACCCCTCACTGATACCTGAAATCTGTTGTCAGCTTTACTTCTCTCTCTATGGGGTACTGAACCAGTGACTTGTATGTTTGGAGCCTCTAATGAGGCTGGTAATGGTCTTATAAATTCTCCATGGAGCTCTCACACCTCTAATTGAGGATCAGACATGAGACTGGCCAGAGGCCAGGGAATATTCTCAAAGTGCATGCTCATGGTGGCAACTGTTTACTCAGAAGGCTCAAGGAAAGGTCTCCCTATCAGGGCTCTAAAGAATTAGGGCAAGCACGGCTAGACTTGGTGGGACAAAAGCCCTACAGTAGAAAAGTAGCACTTATGTTAACAATAAACACTTGCAGGGCACATGCAGATAACAAGGCGCTTTCAAGTGCAGAGTCTCAGTATCAATAGCCTTTGAGACAACCGTGCTTCGTTGTGGAGACTAAATCAATGAAGCTAAGAGACTTGCCAAGAATATAATAAAATAAGGTATAAACATTGGCCTTCTAAACTGAAAGTCCATCATGAAATTCTCCCAGTTCTCTCTATCTAAGTTCTCAAAGTCCCTAGTAAGGTCACTGCAATGAAAATCAATGGGGCTGATTCTCACATTCTTTCAAATGAAGGGAGCTGACCTATAAGCCAAACAATATGGCCTGTGAGTGAGGGTCTTTTTCAGCACCATCCCTGCCTTCCTCCCTGTCCACACAGGGCCTGGCCTCTGCCTGACTTGGGGCCCTTCAGATATGCCAGGAGCTCCTTTGTCTTAACAATTCCGTGGCTTAGGCAGCAGACAATACAACAGGCGTAATTAATTTTTTGACCTCCAAAGTCAGGAAGCAGAACACTCTCATGAAAGCAAGGTCTGAGCTTCTCCTTTCTACTTAGGCTTCAGCTTGGTTAAAGCCAAAGGAAAGAACCTTAGCAGAAGGCAAGATGGTTTGTTCTGCTTGGCAACCCTCTCCCAAGGCAGAGCTCAAGAATATTTACACACGCAAAGGGGGAACATCGCGTTTATTGTGTTCAAAAGGCTCGTTGCCATCAGGTCTGTCTCCTCAGTGCTGAGCTGCAAATTGGTGTTCCCACCTTACCACAGTATATTGTTTTAAAAAAAAAAAAAAAAAAACTGAAGATGAGCTAAAAATACCTGAGCCAAATTCAGCACTTCTGTAAGAAGGCTGAGCACACCAGTGACATCCATGGTAAAGACAGCGCCAACATTATACACAGCAAGTCACATCCTGATGAGTTAATTGGCCCAACAGAATGTTAAGTGCAGTGGAGGAAAAGGGTATGTTAATACATGAAACTTAACTTTTTCACACAGGAAATAAAACCCCAAATGGAGATTTAACATCTTATGAAAACTTGTGCAAAGATAACTTTTAAGGAGAAAAAGAGCTGTTCAGATTTGTAGATGAAGCTATCTCATGAATAAAATATCCTCATACTTCATCAGTTTTCAAAGAAAAAATAAAACTATTTAGCACACTTCTGTGTCCTTCCCACTCAGCACATATCAGTGGAAAGAGTAGGTGCCCTAAAACTGAAGATCTGAATTTCAAGGCCCTCTGCACCGCTCTAACAGGTTATGCAGTGGTGATCGAGTTGATTAACTTCTCCGTCTTGGTTTCCATATATATACAACGTTGCTGCTGCTGCGCTGCTGCTGCTGCTGCTGCTGCACTGCTGCTGCTGCTGCTGCTGCTAAGTCGCTTCAGTCGTATCCGACTTTGTGAGACCCCATAGACGGCAGCCTACCAGGCTCCCCCATCCCTGGGATTCCCCAGGCAAGAACACTGGAGTGGGTTGCCATTTCCTTCTCCAATGCATGAAAGTGAAAAGTGAAAGTGAAGTCAACGTTGGGGCGATGCCTATTTCTCCCAGGCTGTTTTGAAAATTAAATGAAGTGACACAAACCCAAAGGCACAGTGCCTGCAGTAGCACCTAGTACATGATAGATGCTCAGTAAGTATCAGTTCTCCCTTTACGCTGCACTCCAAAGGGCAGAATGAAGAAATGAGTAGAATAAGGAAATCAGCAAATGGAGACCCCAGAATGTAGGATAGAGGGGCACTGTGTAATCTGGCCAAAGGTGGATCAGAAATATTCATTATGACATCCAAAATACTGATACAGAAAACAAGAGCAAACTAGAGAAAATGTTTCTGTTCATCAAAGTTTCTTGCAAAAAAGGAAAATATTGTAGAACTCATTCTATTTTTTCATTGGTTGAATTCTGCAGCCCCCTCAAGTAACCTCAAGTTACAGCTAAAGGCAGGAAAAACTACGTGGCTATGAAACAGTCAGATATTAATTACTTTGACCAAATAAGTGTTTATGTCTCTGAAAAAATTAGTAGATATATAATACCAACATTTAAATCATAAATCAGTGATAACAGAAACACTGAAAACTCTTACTCTTACTGTCATTGCTTAGAGAAACCCATCTTGGTTGGCTCCTTGGTCACACACTAGTATGCGGTCCTGCAGCTCTGCAGTACTAACACACACAGAGGAAAGTCAAGTGCTGGGCATACTTAATGAAGAGACCAGACATAACTGGGGCATTGCTGAAGGCCGAAGGAGAACAGATGGAGAGACCACAATGAGGAGAAAAGGGGGAGATGCCAAGTAATGTCTGTGGAGGACACAATGGTCAGAGAAAATCTTCTAGAGGTGATGTTGGCTGAGGGATTCTTAAGATGTGGGTCTTATGTTACATGTGAAGTCTTGTGCCAGTGTTCCACCCATTGGCTTCTGATAGTGGGTGCTATACAGAAATAATCAGCAGAGCACAGAGCTCCATCTTACAGTTGGGTTTCCTTGGCAGGGGGCGGGCGGGAGTGGGCAGGAAAGACAGTCCAAGCAGAAAGACGCAGAAATATAGGAAGGAGAACACATCTCTAGAGGAAAGTGGAACCTGGAGCAAGCAGCAACTAGGAGAAAAAGCTGTCCCCTGAGAACTGAATTCTCACCAACTGCAGGCTAGGAACCTATGTCAGGGTATCCAATGCCATCCCTAGGTTTAAGTTTGGCCAGAAGGGCTCACAGGACTCAGCAGCATCCAAGTTCCCAGATGCCAGGCAGGGGCCATCCTCATAAGCAGGCTTTTCTAAGGACAGCAGTCTCGGGTTTGGTGTATTAACTCTTTTCTGCACAGAGCTCAAGGTGGTTTTTAAAATCATTTCAGAGAAGGATGACCCTCACATCCCAGAGGAATACAGAAGCCAAATCTCTCCTATTTGGGTTACACTAACACTTATAGATGCTACCTGTAGGGTTACACTAACATTTTATAGCACTTTTTACTGTAATATGCATTTTCATATGTACATTACTTTATTTCATCTTTGAACAATGCTGGGGAGGAAGCAATATATGCTCACAGATGGGCAACCCAATGCTCATAGAGGTTTGGTAACTTGCTGACAGCCTCACATGCAGGGTGTCATGGAACTGTGCTTCAAACTTAGTTCTTTAGACTCTAAAGTCAGCACACTTTCACTAATACACAACACCAGCACCACTTCTCAGCTTGTGACAGCAATTCCAGTCCTCACTTCTAATCCACTCCCTCAGATTTCTGTTTCCACACCTGCTACATTCAGTAATGAGATTATGGCAGATTGTACCTCTCAAAAATGGTCACAGCAATATTTCCAGCCCCATTTGCCCTTCTAGATGCTTGCTACTCTCCCATGGAGCTGTGAAGCCTACTTCCCCACCTCTGAACCTGAATAAACCCTTAACGACAGACAACAAACAGAATGTGGCAGAAGTGATGCTGTCTGCTGGCGAGGCTAGACAGTGAAGGGTTATGCAGCCTCCTCCTGAAGCCTGCTCTCTTTCTCATCCTCTCTCCCTCTCCATCTTTCTGGAAACATGCCCCTGGTAGCCCAAGGAGACGAGTAAGATGGGCAGCTACCCTGAAGTAATCACGCTAGAAAAACATTAGCACATATATATGTGGAATTTAGGAAGACAGTGACAACAACCCCACGTGTAAGACAGCAAAAGAGACACAGATGTAAAGAACAGACTTTTGGACTCTGTGGGAGAAGGCGAGGGTAGGATGATTTGAGAGAACAGCACTGAAACATGTATATTACCATATGTAAAACAGATGACCAGTGCATGCTCAATGCATGAAGCAGTGTGCTCTGGGACAACCCAGACGGATGGGGTGGGAAGAGAGGTGGAAGGGGGGTTCCATACATGTACACCTGTGGCTGATTCATGTAGATGTATGGCAAAAACTACCACAATATTGTAAAGTAATTGGTCTCCAATTAAAATAAATTAATTAATTTTTTTTAAAAACCACATGAAAAGACCATGTGCAGATAGATACCCTAGGAGGCCTGCCTCCAGTTGTTTGAAGCTTCCCAATCTGGGCACCTGAAATGCAGGGGAAAAGAGCTTCCGCTGATCCCAACCCCCAGCCTTTGAGACACTCAGCTGATACCCAGTGAGACAGAAACTAACAATCCCCACCAAGCCCCTGTCCAAACAGCAGACCCTTGAGCAAAGTAAATGTTGTCGGTGTTATGCATCAACAGGTAACTGAAACAGTGACAATGATAGACAGACAGACACATATAGTACGTATGTGTCTCATATATGTAAGAGAAAGTAGAAAGTTAGATATATTTCTAAAAGAAGAAATTCAAGCTAATCTACATTAGCACATACAATGGTTGAGATATTTTATATTTACATTGTCACTAATCTTTTCAACCTAAATTATCCCTAGTATAATGAACATTAACGCTGACTGGCAACACAAAACCTGAATTTTTAAAAATATGTGTAAATCTTAAACCTTTTTGCATTTAATAGGAAATCATCGGCTATTCTCAGACAATGAAGTTATACTTAAATAGAGTCTTATTAGCCCAATAATGATGTCCTGTCACCACAAAATTGGGCATATGACTTCATTTAAAAAAGGAGCTTACAATATTCTTGGCAGACATAAGCCCCTATGTCTTCATCTGATATGACTTAAAGAGGTGGGCTTCTTGGGAGGTGAAGCATTCACACACTTTGGAAAGCGGAGCCTGACCCCTGGAGGCTGAGAAGTGCTAGGACCACACCTTTCATCAGGCAGGAAACGTGAAACGGACAGGCCAGGAACACGGGGTTGGAGCCAGAACTGAGGAAAATAAACCCTCCTGACGCCTAAGCTGGCAACACCTACCTGGTGAGCTATCCTGGGGGAGAATGGAGCAGAGGCAAACGCACACGAGGTGAGAGGTGGAAACTATTCACCTGTCCTTACAAGTGACAAACTCAAGATGATATAGCTGCTTCACCTATACCTTCTGAGGTAGATTTCAGAGAAACCACAGTGACAGGCTTAGATGTAGCTACCACTACTCAGCAGAGTGGTACTGAGGGTAGTTACACCAGAACACAGCCACGTACCTTGTCAACTGGACACATCTAACTACAACTAGTCCTGGGAAACGCGGGGAGAATCTATCTTGTTTCATATTCACATATGAGACTGCCCTGGCTATTTACTTGGACAGAAAGAATACAATCTCAAGACAACCTAGAAGCATGCACCAGCAGAGATGAGGCAAAAGGTGCTCTGAAAACAGTTCTGTGGCCACATCTGTATAGAAGGAGCCTTCAGGAGGCTTCTTACATCATGCCTTGCTCCATACTTCAGCCAAGTTGTTTATTAAAATTAAGCTTTTAGGGAAATTCATTACCAGCAAAATTCAGGGTCAGACCTTGAATGGGAGAGGCAAAGGAGGATGAACGTTAGAACAGGGAAGGGAATTTTAATTACGACAATTACAACTGCTCTTCACTTACCCTTGCCACGGGCAAATCTCAGTTCTCACCTCCCACAATAACTGAGAATTTATAATGCTGACAGAAGAGCCTGGCAGGCTACAGACCACAGGGGTTGCAAGAGTCGGATACGACTTAGCGACTTAACTACTACTACTACTATACACAGAGAAATATTTTTGGTTTCGAGGGAGTTTTGAAAAAACACATCATGCTGTTTTACTAATCTGACCTTTTAATGAAATTTCAATATTTTTCCATAAACAGAATTTTACGATGGCCCCAAATATTTCTACTACCTTGTATACATGTCCTATATAATAATCCCCTCCCCTGATGTCTGAACAGAACCTGTGAACAAGATGGCTAGTCACTCACTCCCATGATCGTGCCACATTATACCAAGACTCAGTGAGAAGAGGCTACAGAGATTCGCCTTCTGATTTTGAAAATGTAAGCTATTATGTTTTGTGAAGGTAACATGACTAGGACCTAAGGGCAACTCTTAGAAACTGAGAGCAACCTTGGTCAAAAACTAGCAAGAAGGCGGAACCTTAGTCCTACAACCACAGGAACTGAATTCAGCCAACAACCTGGATGAGTTTGAAACAGACCCTGACCTCCAAATGAGAACACAGCCCTGTAGACACCTTGATTTCATTGTAGTGAGAGCCTGACCAGAGGACCTCCATCTATGTAGTGACAAAATTTCTGACCTACAGAAAGTGTGAGATAATAAACAGATATTATTTTGAGCCACTAATTTTGTGGTTATTGTTATATACCAGTTAAAAAAAAAAAAAACTCATACACCTCTCCCTCTGATGCCTGCACCAAGCTGTGTTTTCAAAGTAGTATCACATAACGCTTACCACAATGTGGATATATTTTATTATTACTATTTTTAAAATTACACAATTTCTGGAGGGTTGGCACAGCCTCTGAATATTTCATCCTGTTTTTAATCCACTCTGTGCTAGATGCCTACAACCTGATTCAGTATGTTTTCAGCTTCTCCCTGTTTCTACTTTGTGTGTCCATGGAAAGAAAATCAAGAACAAGAATGATATTTCTGTTCCTCAGAGCAGTAAAAAGTGTTGTTCATGCTTGGCCAAGGGTGGACCCCCTTCCTGGTCCATTTCCTGTGCCCTGTAATCCTCCATTACACAAACTCATACCCCTTTCTTACTTCACAGCTGTTTGTGGCTACAAGAATGGCCAAAACTCCTACTCATCCTGGCCTTGGCAGTATTACTAGGAGGAGGCACTCCATCTCCACCTCCATGTCTTCTCTCCAGGGCTTGGACTATTTCAATTACTAGCAAAAAAAAAAAAAAAAAAGCAAAGTATGATAAAGTCATCTGTGGGTTAAATTTCCAGTAGCAGGAAAAATCTATTATTGCCATTTGCAACCATGGTTGATGTCATAAAGCAACACAGAAGATAGTAAGTTAAAATGACCAAAAAAATTATTTAGAGCAGGCAAAACAACCTTTATCTATCTATTTTAATTTATGATATATTCCCCCAGAATATCACAGAATGTGACCTATTTTGGAGACTGAATCACCAAGGTGATCTAGTTAAAATGAGATCATTAGGTTGGGCTCCAGTCTAAAATGACGAGTATCCTTAAAAAGTGAAAATGTAGTCAGAGAGACAGGCATGCATAGAGAAGAGAAAATGTAAAGAGATATAAAGAGAAGATAGCCATTTACAAGCCAGTTGCAGACCTGGAACTCATCCTTCCCTCATAGCTTTCAGAAGGAACCCATCCTGCTGACATCTTGATATTGGACTTCTAGCTTACAGAACTGTGAGACAATATATTTCCATGGTTTAAGTCACTCAGTTTGTGGCACTTGGTTAAGGCAGCCCTGGCAAACTCATGCAGCCCACAAACTTTGCTCTGCATTTCCTCTGTCTGATAAGTCACTGTATTAATTCTGCAGGTGAACACTTAGTCGCCATCTTCATTTCTCCCCGAAGTAGATAACAACTTTAGCCTTCCCAGTACAAGAAATTTTATTCCTTCACTTAATGTTTTTTTAAAGTTCATTTCCTATCTACGCTATCAGTAATGGCTCTATAGCCCTATCACGGAGAAGGCAATGGCAATCCACTCCAGTACTCTTGCCTGGAAAATCCCATGGACGGAGGAGCATGGTGGGCTGCAGTCCATGGGGTCGCTAAGAGTCAGACACGACTGAGCGACTTCACTTTTGCTTTTCACTTTCATGCATTGGAGAAGGAAACAGCAACCCACTCCAGTGTTCTTGCCTGGAGAATCCCAGGGACGGGGGAGCCTGGTGGGCTGCCGTCTATGGGGTCGCACAGAGTCGGACACGACTGAAGCGACTCAGCAGCAGCAGCAGCAGGAGCAGCAGCCCTATCACTGGACCTGCTCTAGAAACAAGCCCTGAGAACACTTCTGCACTGTTGGTGGGCATGTAAATTGGTACAGCCACTATGGAGAATAGTACAGAACTGCCTTAAAAGACTAAAACATCCAGCAATCTCACTCCTGGGCATATAGCTGGAAGAAAAATTATAACCTTAAAAGATACACACACCCCTATGCTCATAGCGGCACTATTTACAACAGCCAAGATGTGGTAGCAACCAAAGTGTCCTGTGACAGATGAATGGATAGAGAAGATGTGGTGAGTCTATGCAGTGGAATAGTAGTCAGTCATAAACAAGAATGAACTCATGCCAATTGCAGCAACATAGAAGGACCTAGAAATTACCGTACTAAGTGAAGTAAGCCAGACAGAAAAGGCAAATATCATATGATATTACTTATAGGTGGAATCTAAAAGAATGATACAAATGAATTTACTTACAAAATAGAAATAGACTCACATTCATAGAAAACAAACAGTGGTTACCAAAGGGGAAAGTGGTAGTGGGGGAAATAAATGAGGAGTTTTGGATTAACAGATACACATTACTATATACAAAATAGATAACCAACAAGGACCTACTTTGTACCCCAGGGAACTATACCCAATATTTTATAATATGCTATAATGGAAAAGATTATGAAAAATAATATAATGTGTATAACTGAAACACTTTGCTGTACATCAGAAAATAACGTAACATTAACACTAATATAACTAACACATAAATCAACTATACATCAATTAAAATATTTTTTTAACTGAACAGACTCTGAGAACATCCTGATAACCTTTTGATGAAGCTAGAGGAAAAGTAACAGGTAGGTAAAGATGTACAAATTTTGATGTTCTAGACAAGTTGGGGAATCAGTAAGCAAATTCACGCCCAAAAGAGAAGTCTGGACTTTATCCTCCAGGCATAAGAAATCAATGAAAAGACTTAATGGTTGCTTTGTTTGCCAAGAGCCTTATAAGTCTTTCAGGAAGATGCAATTGGCCACTATTTCAGAAGATAGATTAGGAAAAGGATCAGAGTCATGAGATCAGAAGGGAAGATATTAGAAGGTCATGGGTGGAAGAATAAAAAACCTAGATAATAGTAATACAGCAGAAAGGGAAAGAATACATGTGAAAAATCTCATGAAGAATCAACAAGATTTAGTAGAACATAAAACGACCTTGAGTTCTCCAGTTTGGAAAAGCAAAATTGACAAGGCTAAGAAAGGCTGAAAAATAATAAGTACTTAAACAGCATAAAATATGCTATTTCAGCAGATCTTAATAGTGACTAAAAAAACATTAATAGTCACTAAAAAGGCATTTTTGTTTTCTAGGTATATTTTAAAAACCGCTTCTCCAATACAACATTTAATCTGTCCAATAAAATTTGGAAAGTTTAAACGTTGTGTTGTTATTGGTTTTCTAAAGTCATAAGCAAAGCATTCAATCTCTCTTTGGGGAGAGGTTGGGGAGGTGTTCATTCTTTCCTTCAGAAAATGAAGGAGAATGTCATCTTTCTTTGATTCAAGACAGGAACTGGATTATGTTACTTGGTTTCGACTGAATAAGTACACTTCTAGGCAATTCTGCCATGTGAGTGTTTCCCCATGTACACACACTCACTCACGCTCACATCCAGTTTCTTAGAACTGCATTCCAAATGGCTTCCTTCCTCAGTACTCATCAGGAATAGCCTGAGGCTTAGTGAGTGTTAACTTATAACACTAAATAGTAGCCATGAATCCATTCACCTCCATTATTTCTAAAGAAACAATTTTAGTATTAGCTAAACTTGCCATCATCTGTTGGATCATACAAAAAGCAAGAGAATTCAAGAAAAAAAAAACATCTAGTTCTGTTTTATAGACTAGGCCAAAGCCTCTGACTGTGTGGATCACATCAAAACAAATTCTTAAACAGGTGGGAAAACCAGATCACCTTACCTGCCTCCTGAGAAATCTGTATGTAGGTCAAGAAGCAACAGTTAGAACCGGACATGGAACAACAGACTGGTTCCAAATTGGGAAAGGAGTACATCAAGGCTGTATATTGTCACCCTGCTTATTGAACTTCTATGCAGAGTACATCATGAAAAATGCCAGGCTGGATGAAGCACAAGTTGGAATCAAGATTGCCAGGAGAAATATCAATAACCTCAGATATGCAGATGACACCACCCATATGGCAGAAAGCAAAGAGGCACTAAAGAGCCTCTTGATGAAATTGAAAGAGGAGAGTGAAAAAGCTAGCTTAAAACTCAACATTCAAAAAACAAACATCATGGCATCCGGTTCCATCACTTCATGGCAAACAGGTGGGGAAACAATGGAAAGAGTGACAGACTATTTCCTTGGGCTCTGAAATCACTGCAAATGGTGACTGCTGCCATGAAATTAAAAGACGCTTGCTCCTTGGAAGAAAAGCTATAACCAACCTAGACAGCATATTAAAAAGCAGAGACCTAACTTTGCCAGCAAAGGTCCGTCCATCAAAGCTATGGTTTTTTCAGTAGTCATTTATGGATGTGAGAGTTAGACCATAATTTCTGAGTGCTGATGCTTTTGAACTGTGGTGTTGGAGAAGACTCTTGAGAGTCAAGTCCCTTGCACTGCAAGATCAAACCAATCAATCCTAAAGGAAATCTGTCCTGAATATTCACTGGAAGGACTGATGCTAAAGCTGAAGCTCCATTTTGGCCACCTGATGCAAAGAACTGACTCATTGGAAAAGACCCTGATGCTGGGAAAGACTGAAGGCAGGAGAAGAAGGGGATGACAGAGGATGAGACGGTTGGATGGCATCACCAACTCAATGGACATGAGTTTGAACATGCTCCAGGAGTTGGTGATGGACAGGGAAGCCTGGTGTGCTGCAGTCCATGGGGTCTCAAAGAGTCAGACACAACTGAGCAAATGAACTGAACTGAACTGAAGACTGCCTTAATGCAGAATCAGATGAGCAACAGGATCAGTTTTTCAAGAAGACAGGCTTTGCTGATCCTCATATATTTAAATCGATAACATTAATATCGCTAAGGACTCTGTAAGTTCTTATTCTTTTTCTCTCTACCACTCTACCTTTGGGCTCATGAAGTGCAAATAAAATGCAGAAGATGATAACCAAAGAAAGCAAGAAAATGCTATACGAATGTCAGGGGCAATTGAGGATGTGGAAAAAAAGAGCAGCTTATAGTTGGAAAACATTTACTCAAGAAAATGTAAACATCAGGATTATGGACGTATTTTGAAAGGTGTCATTACCTGAAGTACGAAAAAGCAGTGTAAACCCCTAAAGCCATAAAATCATAATCTGTTATTATATGACATTCCTGAACCTCAGATCATTTGGATATTATTTCCCCAGGTAAAAGGTTCCAAGCTTTTTGCAAATGTTTTCGCTCAACTCCATGTTTCAACTTAGGCCAGGCCAGTAGAAAAGTTATCACAGTCTAGAAATGAAATTCTTTTCTCTTTACAGGAAAAAAACACAAAAAGAAACAATCTTTGAAAAATGCTGATGAAATGTAACTTTTCTCCACAATAATTTTCTGGCTTTTATGACAAAGATCTTCTGTTACTTACAACTTCCAGTGAATTTCATTCTTGGCTTAGTTGCAACCCAAAGAACTGACAGGGGAGGGATATTAATGTATCTCTGAGTGGTGAGGGAGCTGTTTTTCAAGTAGATTGAGGCAATGAGTGTTTGGAACACCTCATACTTCAATTAAATCCAATTTTCTCTTATAGGTTTCACCCAGTAGCAAGAAGGCACTCTTATTGAAATGCTTAGATTCCAACAGCATCTATAAAAGAGAAAAGACATTCTGCAGTGATGTTTAGCAGTTTTTTGTTATTTGCAAATGTACTTTCATCTTGTCCAGCTTCAGTGAATTCTAACCACTGAGGCAAGACCTCAGACTTCTAATGATTTGTAGAGAATAATGTTACCAGTAATTTTACATATTTCTCATGCCTGAATCCTCTGGGCTTTGTGGAAGCACACTACCAGGGATTTGCTGGCAGACTGGAATAACATTTTATAGTAAAGATGATAAACAAGGGGTATTTAAAGGGGTTGATATGGTATGTAAGGTTGAAAATATGGACACTTTCTGATAAGGAGACATTAAAAGATTCAGGAAGATTCATGGATCCAACAGTCCATGTTGTCAGGCCTTCAAATACCTTCTTTCTAATCACAAAGTCACCCCAGGATATCTGCAGGAATGGAAGCTAGAAAATCTGTGAAAGATTTAACCTTTCTGTTAAATCCTTGAGTTACTGGGAAGAAAACCAAACATCAAGAAGGTTGTCTATAGTCACTGAGGTATTGTGGTGGCCCACTCTGAAAACTGCTACCATCAGCTAGAACCATTGTCAAGGGTTTTCAAATCAGAGAGAGAGTTCACAAAGTCTTCTTTAATTCCTTTGTCATATGTGACAATTGTTATTGTTTTAGCAACTGTCAGAAAGTCAAAACACATTTTAAATATGAGAAGAGCTTGGGAGAACTTGAATCTTCGCAATAAAGAAAGATCTTCTCTTCAGAAAGAACAACTTTAGCTTTTAGTATGGAGGTTAGGTCTCGTTTTAAACCTCAAGTCTAAGAAAGTCATGAAGGTAGGTCTTAGAAGAAAATGATCCACTTTCCAGAAACTCTGAAGTTAATTATCCACATTCATTAAGGTTCTGCTGCAGATTTTGACATAGCTAAGAGTTAATAAAATCGGAATTAACTTAAGCCCTAAGTAGGGTCTTAACTATTATCTGTATTGTATCCAAATCTCACTTACCCTGATAAGGGGTAAACCTAACATCATTTATTTGGCACTTATTCCATGTTATACAAAGTTTGACCATTTTATATACCCTCTGTAAAGTTTCACAACAACTCAGTGAAATACATATTATTAATATTCCTTTTCTGAAGATACAAGGTCTAAGATCATGGTCAGATAGCTATTTGGTGATAAAGCTTGAATTTAAACCTTAAGGCTATACATTGTCACCCTGCTTATTTAACTTACATGCAGAGGACAAAATGTGAAATGCCAGGCTGGATGAAGCTCAAGTTGGAATCAAGACTGTCAGAAGTATCAGGAACCTCAGATACACAGATGAAACCATAGGATAGAATGGGAAGAGGAACTAATGAGAGACTTGATGAAGGTAAATGGGGACAGTGAAAAAGCTAGCTGAAAACTTAACACTGAAAAAAGTAAGATCACAGCATCTGGTTCCATCACTTCATTACAAATAGATGGGGGAAAATGGAAACAGCAACAGGCTTTATTTTGTTGGGCTCCAAAATCACTGAAGATGGTGACTGCAGCCATGAAATTAAAAGATATTTGCTCCTTGAAAGAAAAGCTATGCCAAACCTAGGGAGCATATTAAAAAGCAGAGACAACATTTTTCTGACAAAGGTCCATTCAGTCAAAGCTGTGGTGTTTCCAGTGCTCAGATACAGATGTGAGAGTTGAACCATAAAGTAGGCTGAGTGCCAAAGAACTGATGCTTTCGAACTGTGGTGCTGGAGAAGACTCTTCTGACTGCCTTGGACAGCAAGGAGATCAAACCAGTCAATGCTAAAGGAAATAAATCATAAATATTCATTGGAAGGACTGATGCTGAAGCTGAAGCTCTAATACTTTGGTCACCTGACATGAAGAGCCAACTCAATGGCAAAGACCCTGATGCTGGGAAAGACAGAGCAGGAGGAGAAGAGGGCAAAAGACGATGAGATGGTTGGATGGCATCATCGACTAAATGGACATGAGTTTGAGGAAACTCCAGGAGATGGTAAAGGACAAGGAAGCCTGTCTTGCTGCAGTGCACGGGGTCACAAACAGTTGACCACAACCAATCAACAAGAAATGATCAGTTAAACCCTGATTTTCCTGTACCTGATATAGGACATCTTGCTACTCTACCAGTAGTAGATTCTTGAACAAATCAACTACACTTAAAAGGTAAATTATATAAAGACAGTGAAGGCAAGATTACCAATGGCATCTTATTCTCAAAACCAAAGACCACTGACACATTAGGAGAAGAAGCTTTTCAAGGAATTTGTGAATAACCACAGACCCTTGGTTGAATCAAAAATTACCATTTTTTGCTAGCAGTAATCTTGATATTACTTACAAATAGCTGAGAAAAGAAGAGAAGCTAAAGGCAAAGGAAAAAAGGAAAGATATACTGATTTGGATGCAGAGTTCCAAAAAATAGCAAGGAGAGATAAGAAGGCCTTCCTCAGTGATCCGTGCAAAGAAATAGAGGAAAACAATAGAATGGGGAAGACTAGAGATCTCTTCAAGAAAATTAGAGATATCAATGGAACATTTCATGCAATGATGGGCACAATAAAGGACAGAAACGGTATGGGCCTAACAGAAGCAGAAGATATTAAGAAGAGGTGGCAAGAATACACAGAAGAACTATACAAAAAAAATCTTCATGACCCAGATAACCACAGTGGTGTGATCATTCACCTAAAGCCAGACATCCTGGAATGCGAAATCAAGTAGGTCTTAGGAAGCAACACTACGAACAAACCTAGTGGAGGTGAAGGAATTCCAGTTGAGCTGTTTCAAATCCTGAAAGATGATGCTGTGAAAGTGCTTCACTCAATATGCCAGCACATTTGGAAAACTCAGCAGTGGCCACAGGACTGGAAAAGGTCAGTTTTCATTCCAATCCCAAAGAAAGGCAATGCCAAAGAATGTTCGAACTACCACGCAATTGCACTCATCTCACACGCTAGTAAAGTAATGCTCAAAATTCTCCAAGCAAGGCTTCAACAGAAGCCATGAACTTCTAGATGTTTAAGCTGGATTTAGAAAAGTCAGAGGAACCAGGATCAAATTGCCAACATCCTCCAGATCATTGAAAAAGCAAGAGAGTTCCAGAAAAACATCTACTTCTGCTTTATCGACTATGTCAAAGTCTTGGACTGTGTGGACCACAACAAACTGTGGAAAGTTCTTAAAGAGATAGGAATACCAAACCACCTTATCTGCCTTCTGAGAAATCTGTACGCAGGTCAAGAAGCAACAATTAGAACTGGACATGGAACAACAAACTGGTTCCAAATCGGGAAAGGAGCACATCAAGGCTGTATATTGTCACCCTGCTTATTTAAATTATAAGCAGAGTACATCATGTGAAATGCTAGGCAGGATGAAGCACAAGCTGAAATCAAGAATGCAGGGAGAAATATCAATAACCTCAGATATGCAGATGACACCACCCTTATGGCAGAAAGTGAAGAGGAGCTAAAAAGCCTCTTGATGAACGTGAAAGAGGAGAGTGAAAAAGTTGGCTTAAAACTCAACATTCAGAAAACTAAAATCATGGCATCCAGTCCTATCACTTCATGGAAAATAGATGGGGAAACAATGGAAACAGTGACAGACTTTATTTTCTTGGTCTCCAAGATCACTGCAGATGGTTACTGCTGCCATGAAATTAAAAGATGCTTGCTCCTTGGGAGAAAAGCTATGACCAACCTAGACAGCATATTAAAAAGCAGAGACATTGCTTTATGGACCAAGTTGAGTCTAGTCAAAGCTTTGGTTTTTCCAGTAGTCATGTATGGATGTGAGAGCTGGACCATAAAGAAGGGAGAGCACTGAAGAATTGATGCTTTTGAACTATGGTGTTAGATAAGACTTGAGAGTCCCATGGACTGAAATGAGATCCAACCAGTCCATCCTAAAGGAAATCAGTCCTGAATATTCATTGGAAGGACTGATGCTGAAGCTGAAACTCTAATACTTTGGCCACCTGATGCGAAGAACTGACTCATTGGAAAAGACCCTGATGCTGTGAAAGATGGAAGGCAGAAGGAGAAGGGCACGACAGAGAATGAGATGGTTGGATGGCATCACTGACACAATGACATGAGTTTGAGCAGGCTCTGGGAGTTGGTGATTGACAGGGAAGCCTGGCCTGCTGCAGTCCATGGGGTCACAAAGAATCAGACAGGACTGAGAGACTGAATTGAATCTTGATATACAGCAGATGATGAACTATTTCTTCACCTTGACTATTATCAGAAAAGAAATGAATCTCAGGGCTAAGGTTTAGCCTGTATAACCCTATTCAGATCAATAATAATTACTGTTTAATTTGCAAAAAGATTTATATATTCTTTGAGAGATAGAGGATTTGACATTCTGTCATTTTTGTTTTGGTCTTTATTGTTTGATTTTGGTTAAGAGAAGCAGATGATATTAGCAAAAATCTGAAGTTTAATCTATAGTAGGACATGCAGCTCTGTGTGTGATGTGTTTTTTTCTTTTTGGCATATCAGCATTTTTGTCAGAGGAAACTAAACAGAACTCTCCTCTTCCTACAACTCACTCCAATTACTTCCCTTCACTTCTTTCCCTCTGCAGCACCATCAAATTCCTGGAGGGAGTGACTGGGCCACTGGATCTAAATATTACTCAGCTCTAATCATATTGAATCAGAAATTGTTAGTAAAACTGAGCTATAGCACATTAGAAACATCCAGAGATTTGGCTCTCAAGGAAATCCTGTTTTCTCTCCTCTGAATCTCAAGATGCCTGAAGGAGAGTAAAAAAAAAAAAACTTGCAAGAGAAGAGACCTGAGGGATTCAGGAGAAGTGATAATGACAATTCTTTTTTAATTCCTGGGGGAAGAAATATTCCTGAGTTTTCCACCTACAGAACAGAATAGTGTGGGATTCAGGCTGTTGGCTTCATCTTCCTTGACTTCTTCGAGAACTTTATATTCCTACTAAAGTGTGTGTTATATAAAAGAGGGTCAGTTGACCTGCCTATACTGGTTACAGGAGTTTGTAACTTTGCTTTACTAACTAGTGTGTGCACTCAGTTGAGGATTAACAGAAACTGCTAGCTTTATTATCACTGAAACTGATCTTTCACCATCACTAGGGAACAGAGCAAATCAATGTTCAGAAAGATACCTTCATTCTGACCTCCACCTCTGCCTCCTCTGGCTCGCAACATCCTCAAGCTACCATCCTACTGGGAAATGGGAACAGATGCCCTGGAAACATCTCTTTCTAGACATACACACACCATTTTTTACAACAGTTATCCCACTCCAGAGACCAACAAGAGTTATCATTTCATTTTTAAAAGCCCCTTAGAGATGGGAGAGAATGAGAGGTTGTAGTTCAGTTCAGTCGCTCAGTCGTGTCCGACTCTTTGCGACCCCATGAATCGCAGCACGCCAGGCCTCCCTGTCCATCACCATCTCCCACAGTTCACTCAGACTCACGTCCATCGAGTCCGTGATGCCATCCAGCCATGTCATCCTCGGTCGTCCCCTTCTCCTCCTGCCCCCAAGCCCTCCCAGCATCAGAGTCTTTTCCAGTGAGTCAACTCTTCGCGTGAGGTGGGCAAAGCACTGGAGCTTCAGCTTTAGCATCAGTCCTTCCAAAGAAATCCCAGAGGTTGTAATTGCTCTACAATTTCTAGAGGAATCACTAAGAGATGCTGTGCTCGTAGCCAATGAGTGAGTAGTCCCATGTTCCTTGTGCCAAGATTCATATTCCCAACCCTATGACTTCTCTGCTTGACCATGGTAAAGTCGAGTATAGCACTATTTACCACAACCGGGAAGTCATTACATGTTTAAATGCCAGATGCAATGGGAGACTTCTTGCTAAAAATTGCATCAACATGGTGTCATAAAAAACTGGCTCTGGTCACTTGCTCTTCTTTTTCATGAAAGCATAGAAATCTAGAGGTCACACAGGAAACATGGAATGAGGAAAGAGATATGCTGAGGTTGCTATGATTTTGAAGAGAGTTGAGTAGTTGTTCAGCCATAGCATGATCTGAATGCTAGCTTGGAAACTCTGATGGGAACTTCACATGTAGAGATTTCATCATCAAAGACCTAGCCTGGCAGCCATTTTTATACTCCACCCTCCCTCACATAGACCTCTTGTATTGTAATTGTAAACATTTTTTTTGGATCAGTTTACATTCTCATTTGTTGTAACCACCTATTTGCATTTCAAATGCCACTAAATAAATAAATAAATAACACAGAGGTTCTTAGCTCATTCTAAATGAAATTTCTAGGTTTTACAATGCAAATTTCTCTTGTGGTCTAGCATGTGGGTCAGGAAATGCCAATGTTTCAAAATGATTCCAGCATTTGGGGGGTGGGGGGAGCGGGCAGAGAGAAGTTCATCATATTCTATTCTCTTTGGACTTGCTGCTGACTTTCTTATCCCCAAGGTTGAATTACATTCAGCTAAGAATGAGGAAATTTTAAAACCCAAGCCCATTTGTAAATTGAGAGCTTCCTGCCAATGAAAGCCATATGTAATCTCAAATCCTGATTTTAATCAGTAGTTTCAACTTTTTCACTAAGTAAAGCTTTATGCCAGAATGCTCATGAGACAATCCTCAAGTGTCATTAGCATAATTGTGCGGCCTCAGGGATTAAGAGTAGGACAGATCTGGGCTGAAGTCCAGCTCTGCCACTAACTAGCCTTGTGACCTTGAGCCAGTTGCTTCATTTATATTAACCTCAGGTAGCAGCTCTCTCATTTGGCTTTTGTGAGGATTAAATAAACTAAGGCATGAAGAATACATTGTTTAAGGTCTGAAACATGATGAGTGCTTGGCATGTATTACCTAATGTTATTCTTTCCCTAAAGCTTTCAAAGGACCTAAATATACATTTTACAAAGAAACAAAATCTAGCCTGGCAACAGACTCCTCATCAGAAAGACTAAGGCTAGTAGACAATAATACTTCCAAAGTTCTGTGACAATGAGATATTTTAACCTAAAATTGCATATCCAGCTAAATTAGAAATAAGCTGTCAATATTCAATAGTAAAAAAAAAAAAAAAAGAAGAAAACAGAAATATACCTATAGTTGAATAAGATTGAATGCATTGATTCTGGCTGCAGTAAAGGTTTCACCCCATGGGGAGGTATGGATATCTGTAAGCAAGTGCTAAGGCAGTACTTATTATAAGATTTAGGCTTGTGCTTAGTGATTTTGGAAAGAATGCCAGGAAGTAGGGTTTGCTTTGATTGAGGTGCTGTCCGGTGGTGGGAAGGATCCTATGAAAAGGTATCTTAATAATTTTCATCTAGGACTCCACAGACATGGAGCAGGTAGGTCTAAAGATTAAAGAGTACAGAAACAGCAATCACTCATGCTAGCTAGGAGAGGGGATGCTGGACATTATTAAAATTTGCTGTGTTCTCATTGCTGTCTGTGCACAGACACTTTTCCAGAGTGATCCTGTGTTTTATTTGCTCCATCAGGGTCACAGAGTCAACCTGTCTAATGTTGGTGTTCTGTGAAATTGTCCATTTGAATAGGAAGCATCACTATTAGCAGCAGGTCTGCGGCCAGCTAACAGCACTTCTTTCTCCATGGAAGGGAAGAAAAAGGACATTTTTAGACATGCAAGAACTCAAATATTTTAACTTACATACACTTTTTCCTAAGAAGCTACTTGAGGATGTGCTAGAGCAAAAACAACGGTATGAACCAAAACAAGGTTTTTGAGTCCAAGAAATATTGGCAGCAACCCAGACCTTTCAACAAGCTGCTACTACAAAAGGACAGAGTAATGGATCCAGGCACCTGGCTTTCAGGGGTGTGGAGATCTTTCTGAAGACTGGGTCTCCATCCTTCAATCCTCTGAGACCAGACAGTCTTGAATGAGTTTGCCTTCGGTACAGAAAATCAAAAAATCCTAACGAGGTCCACAGCATACACTGATCCTTACATACCTACTGGTGGAGACTTTAAGGAAATGGACAATAATGGCATCAATAAATTGAGGATGAAATGTAATATATGAAGGTAAAAATGAGGGAAACGGTGATTTCTTTTATTTCACAATGTGTAATGGGACAGATGGTCACCACTGTTGTTTTTTCAAAGGACAGACAAAGGCAGAGAACAAGGGAGAGGTTCTTTCTCTTCAATGTACCCAGGATTCTGTGCAATTCTTCAGAATTCCAAAATGAAATTGGAATGCACTGGAAATGAGTTTGAGCAAGTTCCGGGAAATGGTGAAGGACAGGGAAGCCTGGCATGCTACAGTCCATGGGGTCACAAAGAGTTAGACATGACTGAGCAACTGAACAGCAACATATAACAATGACATTACTAGACAATCATTTAAAAATCCCTTAAAGAAAAAAGAAGTAAATCATGCACAACTTGTGGTAAATCAATCATCTCAAATAACTCACTAATCCAATCATAACTTATCACATCACACCAGCGGGTTTTAACACTTGGGTTCGAGAATTGCAATTTTAAATGAAGTAGGCAAATATTTAAAAATCATCACTTAGAGCTAATCCTATGGTAGGAAAAAATGAGAGGCAGAAGTTAAGCTTTCCACAGCATCATTTGATCTGTAACTGTTTTCCAGTTGGGAGGCAAGACAGTGGTGACAAAATGAACAAGTAAAATAAGCAAACCAGTGGTGGGGGGAGGGGGGGAGGTATATGAGGCGGGAGTTGCAGAACTGAGTGAGAAACAGGTGCATAAAGAGAAATAGAAATTTTAAATACATTACACAAGGGGAAAGAGTTTAAGACTGAAATTATAAGTGAAGAAAAATGAAGAGTGACTAAAACCTCTAATGAGGAAATATGGTGAAAACAGGAAAAATGCAGGTGATATTAATAGCAACTTGGCTGGAGTATTTGAAGATGAGGGAGATAGCTAATATTTTCCAAACTATTGGTATTTTTTAAAATTATATTTCTATGATTTTGTACAATAAAAGGAACAGAAAAAAGTGAACCTTAAATTTAGATGTTATAAAATTTGAGAGGAAAGGTCAAAATTGGGAGAATTTGTTACAATTTATTTTTTTTAATGTTAAGAAGCAATGTTTTCTGAATAATATAACTAACCAAAATAAATTCTAATCTCAAATAGAACAGACTTAATATAGAGTACAGAAATAAATCACTATCACTTTTACAATAGTGTTCATAAATAGTTTCAAGGATTCCTAAATAAAGATTTGTGATCAACTCACTAAATTGGTTCTCTTTTTGAACTACAAGATTAATTCTGAATTTGATGGGCAGGTGACAAACTCATAAAGTAACCTTTAAGATTTCATTCAATCTATTTAAATTGGCTTGAAAACTGGCTGGCAGGCTATCAAATGCATGGCAACAAAGTGACATTTTGGGTGCCTGATGAGGTTCCCCAGAAACCAACATTAATTCAGAGTCTCACTGAATGTACCAATAGAATAGAACCCTCTCAGAGGCAATAACTGAATAAAATTACATATTCTAAGTACATACTAATCTAAGGCATCAACCTTATTATATGAAGATTGAATGGTTTTTACATTTTGATAACAATTTATCATCGATTAAGATTAAAAACACTTTGCCACCTCACACTAAGAGTTGACTCATTGGAAAAGACCCTGATGCTGGGAGGGATTGGGGGCAGGAGGAGAAGGGGACGACAAAGGATGAGATGGCTGGATGGCATCACTGACTCGATGGATGCGAGTCTGAGTGAACTCCGGGAGTTGGTGATGGACAGGGAGGCCTGGCGTGCTGCGATCCATGGGGTCACAAAGAGTCGGACACGACTGAGAGACTGAACTGAAATGAAGATTAAAAACAAGCTTCAATAGGCAACCCTCCAGCAAAAGAGAAGTTAAATTTAACAAGAGAAATTCCTTCTGCCTGACTTATTTTTTTCCATTTACAGGAGGAAAGGAGGAAGGAAAAGAGAGGGCCAAGAAACACCCCCTCCAACATCCAGCTTCCAAAGAAGTCCCAGGAGGGAGACTTTTGAATCCCAGGTGGAGGGAGAAGAGTGAGGGATGGGCACTCAATAGAAAGAAGTGCACGCAGCCTCCTGGTTCTACTACATCTTGTTGGGAATTGATAATTCACTTCCTCTGGCAAATGATGCAGCCAATTAAATGTGAACATCCTTCACACCTGTTCCTGTTTCTAAGGCAATGAGATTTGACGCAAGTGAGCAAGATGACAATATAAATCCTAAGTTGCTTGGAGAAATTTATTATGTTTTTAGTAAAACCATACCCTAATCACTCAGTGCTTCAACTACCCCATTTGCAAACACAGAAATCTTTGTCTACAGGATCCTCACAGATGGCATAAGAATTCATAAAACTTAGAAAATATACTTTTCCTTAGAGAAAATGAATTGCATGAATCCTGGATGTTTCCTAACATATTAATAAAATCTTGACTTCCCCATAATGGTGTATGGGAATATTATGATCATCCAGTACACCACCTGCATCCCAAATGAAAATATGAGCATCTTATCAATGTTGAAATCACTTGTCTGGAGGAGATTTGGCAATTTTCCTCAATTACTCAGTCTAATATAATTTTGTATAATTTGTCATAATGCTCAGTAAGACAATAAAATGAAAAGCAGTGCTGAAAACAACCAATAGGAGACAGGAGTGTAACATATGCCTCACTAACTGCGATGAAAGATAATTCACTGCTTCAGTTATCTATATTTAGTTGATACTCAGATGAGAAGCTTAAATATTTTTTAAATGAATCAAAAAAATTCTACTCCCATATGAGTAATGGTATCATAAAGGCCATATCTGTTTTGCTGTATTATTGACACATATTCAAATTTCTGGATTGAAACACAACAGGTTTTTTGCTGTTGACCTTCTTATATGAGAGGTAATTCTTTTGTCCTCTCTGGCCCTGGCTTATCTCCAATGGCTTTCCTTCCCCCAGCCCTGAACACTGCAGGGAGTAGAGATGAAGAAAAGCAGGGTCAAAAGCCTACTTTCCTTTTTTTTCTCCTTTATTTGCTAATTTAGGCTGTATTTCATGCTGTTTCATAGGAAGAGGAAAGTAAGCTTGAGGTGGCATGTCTTGAAAGAGAAACTTGAGGTAGAAGTATGTAAACCTGCAAGAAAAGGGAAAGCCACGATTCAATTTTTTGTTGTTGTTCAATAACTCATTTTGTTTTCCATCATTGGCAAGAAGCACTAGAACAAGGCAAAGCTATTCCTGTTTTAAGAGGTAGACAGACTTCTGTTCTCTATTCCCGAGACGAAACTAGTGGACAAGGAAGAAGATTCCCCTTCCACCCTCCTATCACATGTCTCTTTCCCTGAAGCTACTCCTGGATAAATGGGACAATGGCCCTATTGGAATCTATCAGCACACACGCACACACACACACCTTGCCATGTGTATGTGTTAGTACCGGTAATAGGTAAGTCAGTCATTCACAAATATCTATTCATTCTCTCTCCATGATGCTTCTACAAGACTGCAAGTCCCTGAGGATTCAGAGCAGAATCAAAGGGCCACTACCCTCATGGAACTTTCACTCTGAACATAGTAGACTTCACCCGAATGATTAAATGTGCAAAGTGTTATTTAAGAAAAGCTCCACATGCAGGAAATCAACCCTGAATATTCACTGGAAGGACTAATGCTGAAGCTGAAGCTCCAATACTTTGGCCACCTGAGGTGAAGAGCCAACTCATTGGAAAAGACCCTGATGCTGGGAAAGATTGAAGGCAGGAGGAGAAGGGGACGACAGAGGATGAGAAGGTTGGATGGCATCACTGACTCAATGGACATGGGTTTGAGCAAGCTCTGGGAGTTGGTGATGGACAGGGAGGCCTGGCTGAAGTCCATGGGGTCACAAAGAGTCAGACATGACTGAGCGGCTGAACAACAACCACATGAAGGGGACACAGCCCATTTCTTCCATTTATGAGTGAGTGGCCACAGGCAAAGAGAGCAGCACTGAACACAGATTTACTAAGCACTTGTTACGAATAATGTATTCAAGGCCCTTAGAGCAATGCTTGTTGCATGCCAAGTATTCAGTAAGTGACAGGAACATGTAAATAGACCCTTGCTAAGAAATTATGTGTTTCTACTTAAATTTTTCTCATGTCACTCAAATTAGACTAGAAATATTTCACTCTTAACATTGTTGGTGTACCATTCCCAAAAGTTGGTGTGCAAAGCACCAAAGATCTTTATTAGTGGCTGAAATTTCCTTCTTTTTTCCTTTACTACCTATTCTTTTGGGCTTCCCAGGTGGAGCTAGTGGTAAAAAAAAAACCTGCCTGCCAATGCAGGTAGACGTAAGAGATGCAGGTTCAATCCTTGGGTTAGGAAGATGGCCTGGAGGAGGGCAAGGCAATTCACTTCAATATTCTTGCCTGGAGAATCCCATGGACGGAGGAGCCTGGTGGGCTACAGTCCCTAGAATTACAAAGAGTCAGACACAACTGAAGTGACTCAACGCTCACCTACCCTATCCAAGGTCTCTATAGGTTCAATCCCTGGGCTGACGACAGATGATACAATAACAAGAGCACGGGATTTAGAGTTAACTAGACTTGTGTAAGCTGTGTTCTACCCATGACTGGCCATGTAAACTTAAATCATCTGTGAAGTGGAAACTAACATTTGCCTTATACAGCTTCTAACAGCCTGAGAGGCAGGCACCTAGAGAAGGGTCTACGACAAGCACTAACGACTGTGATATCTGAGCTGTTCTTGGAGGATAAATGAGATTCAATTCTATATTTAGAGGCCATAGGTGAAAAAACAGCCATGCACTACTGTCTTCCAAAGATGACGAAAAGGCATTATTCCTATTTGTCCTAAGCACGCACTGAACACAGTTGCAAAGCAGTGATTAACTGTCTACCAGCAAAGTGGCTGAAGACTGGAAGACTTGGGGCTGCCTGTCATGGCACCAGTGGAGTTAACTTTCCCACTTGGAGCCCAAGTCAAATGCAAGGTCGACCGACTGTCCCTATTTCATCAACAGCTTAATGGCAGATCCCGTTGCTGCCTCATTTAGAGATTCAGTGCAAACCCTCAAGTTGGGCTTCCTTTATAATACCCTGCAGTCTCTAAATTGCTGTGTAGGATTTTCTGAAGACTCGTCTGTGAGAACACCGTGGGCTGTTGGTTGTATGCATGCACTTGCACAAATAAGTGGTAGAAAGCTGGCTCAGGCAGAAGGACTTACATATTTTTTCCTCAAATGACATATTTGGACTTTAAAAACAATGTATTCTGTTCTCTTGCTAAAAAAGGAATAATGAAACCAGAGTGTTGCCTTCCCAGTAGCTCTCACCTTTGAATCGTGCAAACAGCAATGATCCTCCGTTTGTAGGCAGCAACAGCCTCCAGAAGCTACGGGAACATTGCCAAGATCCCTGAAAAACCTCCACAGCTAATTGGGAACCGGCTTATTAGTGACACTTTTGAGAGTCAGGTTGTCATTGAAGAGAAACGAAGGAGAACACGGTGGGCGCCGTAGCCTGGAATTAGACTGTGGGAGGGAGGAAGGCTCCTCGCAGGAACTCGGCTCTGTAATTTTCTCAAATGCTGTGCTCAGCTGCCTTACAAAAGCTCTGGATGTCAGGAGGCTATAGGCAACACCTTACCCTCCAAATCCTCCTTGAAAACTACCCCATAACCATCTACCTTGGGAGAGAGGGCTCTGTGGCCTCTCAGTGTTACCCTGAACTAAAGACAACAGAAAGGAAATATATATATATATTCCTTCTCAGTAGCCTTCTGAACATGTGTCAACATTTTTATGTAGCTGAGTTTTTTTCTCACAATTACTAGACAGTTTCAGTAACAAATAACCCCTAAGGTTTTGTGTACATAAAATTTCAGTAAAGAGGGAAATGAATTGAAATTTTAATTAAAAAAATAATAATATGTCAAAATACCAGTCAGGTCATATTTAGGAAGCATCACAAGAAATGGACATGATTAGTGACTGAGATTAAGATTTTTTTTTTTTTTCGGGAAGGTGATTGCCAGCGTCAGGCCAGCAAGATGCTATGTTCCAAGTGCTGCCTTTGAAGCTCATGGGAAATGCTGCTCTGATAACAAACCGGGCTTCTCAGCTCCCACCCCACTGGAAGGACAGTATGGAATGTGGATAACCTTCCTTGACTTTTGTACTAAGATTCTGGCCCTCACCCAAGAGAAAAAAAATAGCAGCAGCATCTGTGTCACTGTGCATCAGCAATGGGAGCCACACAAGCTGGGTGAGCCCACGTCACTGCCGCTGGCTATGTTCTCTGCTGGGTAAACTGAATCTCCATGCTACCCTGATAGAAAGAAAGAAGCCTCGGCCCTGGAGTGAACTCCTGGGGCTTTACACTGGGGTGGGAACAAGTGAGGGAACTTTTCTGAAGGTGCTGGAAGCCCAACTAAGCACAGCAACTGGAACATGGAAAACAGCTCATAGCACCTGGTTGCCACCTTCCTCCATTAACTGCCTCTCTCATCTGTTTCAGCAAATTCATTCTTCCCTCCCCATAATAATGATTTGCTTTTGCACATTCCATAATTCAACCCAATCTGGGATGATACATTTCCTGAATCTCAAGATAACTCAGTCTCTCCCTATCTTTTGCTTTTAACATCTCACACACACACACACACACACACACACACACACACACACGCAATTAGTAACACAAAATTGGATTGGTTGCCTACCCAATGGTTCCCAGTTTTCTCCTCTGTTCTCCTTTGCTAGGATAGTCTGCCTCCCACAGGAACCTAGAATGTCAGTCACCAGTCTTCCTAGCTACTAGACATAGTGATGTGACTTAGCTTTAGGGTGGCCATGTAACATAGTCCTGGGGTGGCAATATGGTGATGGGGCATACCCAGAGTGGCCAAGTGAGAAGCTCTTGGATGGTGAAGTGACCGTCCTGGGATAGCCATGCGGGTATGGTGCTCGGGTAGCGATGTGGCACAGGCCGCTGGTGGCCACAGGACGCAGTCCTGGGTGGCCATGTGACATAGTTCACGAATGGCCGTAGAAACATTTCCAGAACGGTCTTGTGACAGTTCTGTGACATAGTTCTGGAGGGGTAACATCACCCAGGAGATAACCATGTAAAACGTTTCTAATCAATGAAGCCTAAATGATGTGTGCTCTCCAGCAGGAGAGAATCCATAGGAACTTCTAGGAAAGCCTTCCCCTCCATATAAAGAAGGATTTTTAAAAGGCCTTTCTCACCACTAGGACTTTCCTTTGTATTCTCATCTCGGAATAGCTTTGTGTGTTAAGTCACTTCAGTTGTGTTCAACTCTTTGCGACCCCATGGTCTGTGGTCCTTCACACTCTTCTGTCCGTGGGATTTTTCCAGGTGAAAAGACTGGAGTGGAACAGCTTTCACATGACCATATGATGCAGTGATGACAGACATTTCATCGGCTAAGAACAGCAGACAAATGAAAAGTGCCCGGAACTCTGATGGCATTTTGAGCAAGAGCAACAACCCCGCTGGTCTACCCCTAGATTTCTTCTCAAGTGAGATAGTGACTAAACTCCTGGTATGTATGTCATACACACATGAGCACACACATGTACTATTTATTTTTATTGCACATACATATTTTAATGTTGTTTAGTCTCTAAGTCATGTCTGACTCTTTGAGACTGCTGGGACTATAGCTCACCAGGCTCCTTTGTCCATGGGATTTCCTAGGCAAGAATACTAGAATGGGTTGCCATTTCCTTCTCCAGGGGATCTTCCCAACACAGAAATCAAACTCCTGTCACCTACATTGGCAGGTGGGTTCTTTACCACTGAGCCACCCGGGAAGACCATGTATTTTATTTCATATTCTCAGTTCTGCTAGCATAGGAAACTATCAGCATTTCCTTGTAGACATTAAAATTATTTTTGCAAGCAAAGAAATGAGCTTTTTTTTTTTTATAAGAATTTAGAACCAAAAAAAATCCAATTGAAACTTTGTGAAGAGTAACATGAGAAATCAACTTTGGTTACATAAATATGACACAAACAGGCTTCCTGACCTGCAGTAGAGACACGCAGGGCTTTTTGATTGACTGAGTTATGTGCTAAACACTCTGTGGTAAGAAGTTCCAAGGAGTGAGTGGTCATTATGTGTAAGAAGCTCATGGCCTTATATGAGATTAAAAGTCCCCCAATTCCTGCTACTCAAAGTTTAGAATAAAGGAAACCCATCAATTTGCACTAAGGTAGCCAGAGCTACCTACAGTAATATGACCTTGACTACAGTGAGACTGAGCTTATGGTCTAGAGTTCAGCAGACTTCAAGCTGAAAGTTCTACAGCTTCCGTATCAGTGATTTCAATTCACAATAGCACAGTGTGAAGTCTACAAACCTCACTGACTATATGAAGGGATGTGAACAAGCAAGGACACACCAGAGCCAGCAGACAAATAGTATCACCTGTCAAACATCGTCTGTACAGGACGCAGAAGTGAGGGAGCAGCGTGATTACTACAGGATAACTCCCAGCTTGTTTTCTGTGTATTGAAGTAGGCTGAATCTCCTACTCCCAACTCACTGTCGTAGTATGAGGCAAAGGCAAATATTGTATGATACCACTTACATGTGGAATCTAAAAAATTATACTTATTTACAAAACAGAAACAGACTCACAGACATAGAAAGTAAACTTATGGTTACCAAAGGGGAAAGATGAGGGGGTGGATAAATTAGGATTTGGGGATTAACACATATATATATACTACTATATATAAAATACATAATCAACAAGGACCTACTGCATAGCACAGGGAATGCTACCCAATATTATATAATAAACCAGGATGGAAAAATATGAAAAAAGAATATATATAATTATACATGTGTTTAACTGAATCACTTTGCTGTACACCTGAAATGAACCTGATACTGTAAATCAACTATATTCCAATTTTAAAATAGTTTCTAATTAAAACAAACAATCAAAAAAATAGTATGAGTAAATGTCTAGTTTCTTGGATAAACTGGACTGGGGAGATCTGAAGAGAAAATTAATGAAATTACACCTAACAGAATTTATGGAAGTCAGAGTATTAACTAAAAATGAATGAATGAATCCATCACTATCCCCATACTGTTGATGCAGGGTATATAAATATTTGCCTATTTCACACATATACCTACTTAATATCAAAGTTGAGAGCTAAACGAAAACTTTCGATTATCCCAAAACAAATGAGTAGTTAAGCATGGTAATCCTTCCCTAATGTAATCCTCCTATTGTTTGATAAAATGTGTATTTTTCAGACAGGATTTCCTAACATGTAGGGTTTTTCAAGAAAGTTTTCTAAGGTCAAATAAATGTGGAAAATACTCTTTACACAAAGTTGAACCTGTTGCTTTGAGGCAACCTTTCTGAAGCCTTTAATATGCAGCAGGAACATCTGAGAGACTAGAGAGATAGCTTCTCTAAAAATGACGTAACCATTATGTAAGCCTTCCTCACAAAACAGCTCGAGACTAGTTTCTTGCAGAATGTAATTTGAAAAACACTGATTTAGAGTTTAAAATCCAACCCACAAATAATAAATATTTAATTTTTACATATATTTCCTTTATTTAAAATATTTTAATGTATTATAATTATTTAGAATTTAACCTTGTATTCAATTGCATTTTCACTCATCAGCAGTCTCTTTTATGATTTCATAACTCTGGAAATGTTAACCTTAATACATGGTTTGGTCTGATAGAGCAGTTTTTAAAATACATTTTCAAGGATGGATCATGACTAATACATTTTCTGATCTCCCCTCCCAATACGTGAAAACATATTTTTTTTGTATCATCATTGTATGACATTCATCTTGGCTATGTACAGAATTATTCGGTCCTGGAATCATGCCTCAAAATGGGAGGCAAAATTTGTTCTATATTACTGCACAAACCTTAGGGGCAAGCCTGAATTTTTATTTTGTATATAAGTTTGTGGATAAGAAGAAGGGGATAAGCATGAAGTTAAACCTGGATACTCATAGGCTGCCTATTTGTTTTGATTCATGCTATTGAAATGTTTGGACGTATGTGTACAGGGTGAGTATACAAACCAATTTTGAATGAAATTTGCAAAACACTTTAAATCTATATGACTCGTTTACTATGGAGTCTCAAATTGCTGGGGCATAAACATGAAAAGCATTCTTTTGATCCAATAATTGGTACCTTCCATGTTCAAAGGTACCTCGTTTCCTACTGGGTACCCAGTTTCCTAATTGGCATCTCAGTTTGACTCAAAATCTCATTTTTCTGGAAGGTCTCATTTTAGTTATTAAAAGACAAACACATTCCTTTTAACTCACAATCTATTAAATTCAAAGTTTACTTCTATTCCTTAGAAGTTCACCCTATCCCCTTCCCTCAGGATATGCTTGTGGTTCTAGGGTTTGAAGGAGAGAGGTCTGGAGTGAAGCAGAACTGTTAGAAATCCATGTTCACTGTAGATCTTTAATATAATAAAGCACTTAAAAAAGCAGAGGAAGACAAATCTTTCAGTTGCTAACACTTAATAGTAACTCATTTTCCTGTGTGCTTCCTAAACGTGTTCATTTGACACACACACACACACACAATTGTGTTATTTGCACAGAACACTGGGGAAAATGGGGAAGGGGTGGGGGTTTCTACATGACTTGGAGAAAAACTTATATTATGAAAAACAAAATACAAAATATTGATACTATCAGTTCAGTTCAGTCGTTCAGTCGTTCAATCATGTCCGACTCTTTGCAACCCCATGAATCGCAGCACGCCAGGCCTCCCTGTCCATCACCAACTCCTGGAGTTTACCCAAATTCATGTCCATCGAGTTGGTGATGCCATTCAGCCATCTCATCCTCTGTCGTCCCCTTCTCCTCCTGCCCCCAATCCCTCCCAGCATCAGGGTCTTTTCCAATGAGTCAACTCTTCTCATGAGGTGCCCAAAGTATTGGAGTTTCAGCTTTAGCATCAGTCCTTCCAATGAACACCCAGAACTGATCTCCTTTAGGATGGACTGGTTGGATTTCCTTGTAGTCCAAGGGACTCAAGAATTTTCTCCAACACCACAGTTCAAAAGCATCAATTCTTCAGTGCTCAGCTTTCTATTAAATACTGAATTTGCATAACATTTCCAGTAAAATTTTATTAGTCCTTTTTAGTCACTTGATCTTATTTCCAAGAAGAAAAATTTCTTTTAAACAGGTTTGTTTTACACCTTTACTAAGGTATGCTACTACTGCTCAGTCACTTCAGTCGTGTCCGACTCTGTGCGACCCCAGAGATGGCAGCCCACCAGGATCCCCCGTCCCTGGGATTCTCCAGGCAAGAACACTGGAGTGGGTTGCCATTTCCTTCTCCAATGCAGGAAAGTGAAAAGTGAAAGTGAAGTCACTCAGTCATGTCCAACTCTTAGCGACCCCATGGGCTGCAGCCTACCAGGCTCCTCCGTCCATGGGATTCTCCAGGCAAGAGTACTGGAGTGGGGTGCCATTGCCTTCTCCTTACTAAGATATAATCAACATTAGGTATTTTGCATTATTCAAAGTACACAATTTGATAAGTTGTTTTTATAAGTTTCAGGTGTACAGCATTATTATTCCACATCTATATAAATACAAAATGATCACCATCACAGGTCCAGTTACCATCGATCACTACACAGTTGATCCCCTTCATCTATTTCCCTCACCTCCAACCCCCTTCCCTCTGGCAACCTCTAATCTGACCTCTGTATCTATGAGTTAGTTTTATTTTGTTTGTTCATTTATTTTTGTAGGTTCCACATATGAGTGAAATCATAGAGTATTTTTCTTTCTCCAGCTGACTTATTTCATTTACTATAATATATTCAAGGTCCATTCAAGTTGTAAATAGAAAGATTTCTTCCTTTTCTAAGACTGGATAATATTCCCTCCTGTTGTGATGGGGCCATGGCTAAAGTTGCAGCATGCTAGTGGATGGAGCTTGCCCTCAGACTAGCTTCCATGTCTACCCTCCACTGCGGCCACATTGGTGTGCGGGGTCATTGCTTAGATGGCTGTGGGGGCCAGCCAAAGTCAGGGGTGAGCAAGCTCTCAGCAGGGTACACCCACTTGCATTAACAGGTTAGAAACAGTATTTTAAAATGCTGCCTGCCAGCACCTGAATTAGCAAGGCAGCCTAAAACTACAAAAGCGGCTCTTGCCAGTGTCTCTGTACCTGGCTAGCACCCCAGATGGGTTTTGCCTCTCTAGCTGATGCTTCAAAGTTGATAAATGGGTCTGCTTCACCTGTGGTCCAAGTACTTTTCAATCTAGTGTTTTTGCACTGGTTTGGGGGTTGAGTGAGTTTGACTACAGATGCATTGAGAGAGAGTTTTCCAGTCCCTCTAGTTCTATAGTTTTCCTGGACGTAGTTCCCATTGGTTTTCAAAGTCAGGTGTTTGGAGGTTCATCTGTCCTGTGCAGGATCTAGCATTTGGGATGCACAACTCAAACCTCTTGTTCCTCAGGGAAAAGACTGGTACCTTTGTGATCCCCCCTGATGTAGAATATCACAGGTAGGTATACGTGTGTGTGTTTTCCTTTGGCAAGATCATCCCTCTGCCTCACCTGTATCTCAATACTGTCCTTTTAACCTTTGTTGCAGAAGCTCTGTTCATCCAGTTTTCATGTCTCTTTTCTGAGGGAATTATTCCACATATAGTTGTAGATTTGTTGAATCAGGAGGAAGAATGAGTTCAGGATCTTCCTATGCCACCATCAATTTGGTGAGCTTTGACATGTGTAGATGACTATGAAACCGTCACCAAATCAACATAAAAAGCATGCCCATTCTGCAAGGGTTTCCTAGAGGAGGCCTATAATCCTTCCTCCCCATTCTTTCTTCATGCCATAGACAGGCAACAACTAATTTATTCTCTGTCATTAATATTTACTTGAACCTTCTGGAATTTTATATAAGTGGAATCATAGGTATATATTTTCTTTTGTTTAGAGTCTTTTACTCATCTTAATTACTTTAGATTCATCCATGCTGTTGAATGCATAAATATTTGATTTATTTATATTGTTGAGTAATATTTCATTATATGGCTATACCACAACTAATTGGCATTAACTTGTTGGTGGTCACTTGGATTGTTTCCACTTTGGTTATTATAAACACAACTGCTATAAATATTCATGTACATGTCTTTTTGTGAACATATGCTTTCACATCTCTTGGATAGGATTAGAATGACTGGATCATATGAGAAGGCTATGCCTGCTTTTTTTACAGAATTGCCAAACTCCTTGGAAGTCATTTTCCCATTTTCTTTTACCACAAACAATGTTTGTAGGTTCCAGTTGCTTCACATCCTCATAAAAGTGTGGTCACCTTTTTATTTTTACCCAGTCCAATGGGGGCATAGTGATAAATATTTTATTGTGTTTTTATTTGAATTTCCCTAATGAATAATGCCCCTTGATGATCATAGCCTTGTGATGGCAAAGGGGTTTGCATAACTCAATGAAGCCATGAGCCATGTCATGCAAGGCCACCCGAGAAGGACAGGTCATAGTGGACAGTTCTGACAAAAAGTAGTCCAGTGGAGAGGGGAATGGCAAACCACTCCAGTATTCTTGCCATGAGAATACCATAAAGTATGATAAAGCTTGAAAAAGCATACGATATGGCAAGTATGATAAAGTATGATATGAGTATGATAAAGCAGAAAGTCAATACCAGAAGATAAGATCCCCAGGTTGGAAGGTGTCCACTGTGCTACTGGGGAAGAGTGGCCTTTGAGGCCTTTAAAGAAGGCTTTCTTAAATGAACAGTGCAAAGAAGCAGAGGAAAACAATAGAATGGGAAAGACTTGTGACACCTCCAAGAAAACTGAAGATATCAAGGGAATATTTCATGAAAGGATGGGCACAATAAAGGACAAAAATGATAAGGGCCTAACAGAAGCAGAAGAGATTAAAAAGAGGTGGCAAGAATACACAGAAGAACTATACAAAAAAGGTCTTAATAACACAGATAATCATGATGGTATGGTCACTCACTTAAAGCCTGATATCCTAGAGTCTGAAGCCAAGTGGGCCTTAAGAAGCATTACTATGAACAAGGCTAGTGAAGGCGATGGTATTCCAGCTGAGCTATTTCAAATCCTGAAAGATGATGCTCTTAAAGTGCTGCACTCAACATGTCAGCAAATCTGGAAAACTCAGCAGTGGCCACAGGACTGGAAAAGGTCAGTTTTCATTATAATCACAAAGAAGAGCCATGCCAAAGAATACACAAACCACCATCAATTGAACTCATTTCACAAGCTAGTAAGGTTATGCTCAAAATCCTTCAAGCTAGGCTTCAGCAGTACGTGAACCGAGAACTTCCAGATGTTCAAGCTGCATTTAGAAAAGGTAGAGGAACCAGAGATCAAATTTCCAACATTTGTTGGATCACAGAGAAAGTAAGAGAATTCCAGAAAAACATCTATTTCTGCTTGATTGACTACACTAAAGCCTCTGACTGTGGATCACAACAAACTGTGGAAAATTCATAAAGAGATGGGAGTAATAGACCACCTTATCTCTCTCCTGAGAAACCTGTATGTGGGTCAAGAAGCAACAGTAAGAATCCTACATGGAACAACAGACTGATTCCAAATTGGGAAAGTAGTATGACCAGGCTGTATACTGTCATCCTGTTTATTTAACTTACACGCAGAGTACATCAGGCGAAGTGCCAGGGCAATGAATCACAAGCTAGGAACAAGATCGCCAGGAGAAATATCAACAACCTCAGATATGCAGACGATACCACTCTAACGGCAGAAAGTGAAGAGGAACTAAAGAGCCTATTGATGAGAATGAAAGAGGAGAGTTAAAAGGCTGGCTTAAAACTCAACATTCAAAAAACTAAGATCATAGCTTCCTGTCACATAACTTCAGGCAAATAGATGGAGAAAAATGGAAACAATGACAGATTTTATTTTCTGGGGCTCCATAACCACTGCAGACTGTGACTTCAGTCATGAAATTAAAAGATGCTTGCCCCTTATTAGAAAACCTATGACAAACCCAGACAGTGTATTAAAAAGCAGACATCACTTTGTTGGCAAAGGTCCATTAAGTTAAAGCTCTGGGTTCTCCGGTAGTCATGTATGAATGTGAGACATGGACCATAAAGAAGGCTGAGCACCAGAGAATTGATGCTTCTGAATTGTGATGGTGGAGGACTATTCAAAGTCCCTTAGAATGAAAGGAGACCAAAGCAGCCAGTCCTAAAGGAAATCATCCTGAATATTCATTGGAAGGACTGATGCTGAAGCTGCAGCTCCAATACTTTGGTCACCTGATGCAAAGAGCTGACTTATTGGAAAAGACCCTGATGCTGGGAAAGACTGAAGGCAAAAGAGGGGGGTGGCAGAGGATGAGATGGTTAGATAGCATCACCAATTCCACTGACATGAATCTGAGCATGTCTTCTCAGTCTATCTCTTCACTACAGGGGATAGTGAAGGACAGGGGAGCCTGATGTGTCGCAATCCATGGGGTCACAAAGAGTTAAACACAGCTTATCGACTGAACAATAGCAACATGAATAATGATGAAAAAGAACTTTTCATGTACTTATCTGAACATCTGTATATCCTCTGTGGTGAAGTGTGGGTTCAAATCTTTTTGCCCATTTTATTGAGCTTTTTAAACTTATTATTGAGTTGTAAGAGTTTTTAATATTAAAGATTCAAATTCTTCATCATATGCATATTTTGTAAGTATTTTCTATCAATCTGTGTCTCCGTTTTTCTTTTTCTTTAGGGTGTCTTTTGAAGAGCAAAGGTTCTTAATTTCAATGAAGTTCAATTATTTAATTTTTACTTTATATACTTCTTGGTTTGTCTGTTGTACTTAAGAAATCTTTGCCAAACCAAAGGTCATGAACATTTTCTCCTAATAGTTTTATATTTTTAGCTCTTACACTAAACTCTATAAACCATTTCAAGTTATTGTTTTTATATCATGAGGAAAAGAATAAGCTTCATTTTTCCAAACGACTATCTAATTGTTCCAACACTTGTAGAAAACATTATCTTTTCTCTTCCTAGCCGTCTGGCAAAAATCAATTAATGATATATGCGTGGGTCTATTTCTGGACTGTATTCCATTGGTTTACTTTACCCTCTCCTTAACACTAGTATTACACTATCCTGTTTATTGTAGCTTTATAATAAGCCTTTAAATTATGTGGTGTAAGAACTCCAATTTTTTTCTTTGATAAAGTTGTTTTAAATACTCTTAATCCTATGCATTTTCATGTATTAGAATCAGCTTGTTATACATCAAAAGCCTGCTTTTCATTAGTAATACATTGAATCTATAGCTAAAATGGGGGAAATTTGTCATCTTAATAATATGAATGTTCTGAAGCATCAATAGATATATCTTTTTAGTTATCTAGGTTTTTTAATTACTCTCTGCAGCATTTTGCAGCTAAATGTAGATATATACCATTTGTCAAATTTATCAGTCCTAACCTAACACTCTCCTTCTAGAATCTAATTCTTTCTTGAAACTACCTTTGAAATTAGCTAATACCTGATGTCATCTTCTGTCCAGATTAACCCTCCGTCACCAAGTTTGTATCATAGGAGGAAGAATTTGCAGCTGTGCATTAAATATTTCATTAAGTTATTTAAGCATAATCCATTGGGTTTAAAAGTAAACTGTCATCTAAAGCTATCACCATGAACTGTCTACACCTTATTTTCAGGAGGCCATTAGAGGAAAATATTATGCATAAAAATGATTTAAACAACATCTGTTTCAGTCAGTGATTTAATCCTCTCAGAGACAGCTGAAAGCATAATATTTTTGTCACACAAGAACACAGCTTTCTTTCTAAATGGGTGAAGTTCATGTGACGGCAGAACATAGAGGAAAACTATAATGGGAAAATATGAATAGCAGAGGGCTTAGCTTTAGCCATGCAGTCTTCAGTTCAGTTCAGTTCAGTCGCTCAGTCGTGTTCGTCTCTTTGCAACCCCATGAATCGCAGCACGCCAGGTCTCCCTGTTCATCACCATCTCCCAGAGTTCACTCAGACACATGTCCATTGAGTCAGTGATGCCATCCAGCCATCTCATCCTCTGTCGTCCCCTTCTTCTCCTGCCCCCAATCCCTCCCAGCATCAGGGTCTTTTCCAATGAGTCAACTCTTCTCATGAGGTGGCCAAAGTACTGGAGTTTCAGCTTTAGCATCATTCCTTCCAAAGAAATCCCAGGGTTAGTTCACAAAAATAACAAATCAGTCACATAGAAACTTTTCTGGCAAGTTGTGTGTCAACCAAGAATGAAATTTAGAGTAGGTTTCCTGGGCTGCCAGACTTTAAAACCAGAAAACAAGTAATAAAAAGATAAGTATAAATCTTTCAATAATCAAGTTAATTGTCAATTGCTCTGATCAAAAGGCATAGGCTGTCTGATTGGATAAAAAATAAGACCCATCCACATAATGCTTACAAGAGACTTCAGAGCTAAAGACACACACAGACTAAAAGTGAAAAGCTGGAAAAATATTTCATGCAAATGCAAGTGACAAGAAAGCTAGGTTATACTCATATCAGACAAAATAAATTTTAAAACAGGCAAAAATGAAAGACAAAGAAAGGTGTTACATAATGATGAAGGGATCAATACCAGAAGAGGATACAACACTCAATACATATGCTCCTAATAAGCACATAAATATATAAAGCAAATATTACAGACATAAAGGGAGAAATTGACAATAAAACAATAATAGGAGGGAACTTAAACACTCCACTGACATCAATAGACAGATCACCCATACAGAAAATCAATAAGGAAACAGAGTCTTAAATGACACATTAGATCAGTTAGAATTAACAGATATCTAAAGAATATCTTAACCAAAACAGTGAATGCACATTCTTATCAAACATACATGAAACATTCTCTAGGATAGATCACTACTAGGAAACAAAACAAATCTCAACAAATTTAAGAGGATAGAAACTATATCAAGACTTTCTTCTGATCACAATGGTATGAAACCAGAAATAAATCACAAGAAGAAAAATGGGGAAAACAAACATGGACACTAAAAAAAAATAACATTAATGGGCCAATGAAGAAATCAAAATATTTTGAGAGAAATGAAAATAAAAACACAGCATTTCAATATCAATGGGATGCAGCGAAAGTATGTAGATCTCAGAAGGAAGTTCATTGCAAAAGAGACCTACCTTAAGGAATAAGAAAAATCTCAAAAACCCTATTCTATCATCTAAAGGAATGAGAAAAAGAAAAACAATGAGATATCACCTAACACCTCTCAGAATAGCTATCATCAAAAAAGCCATAAATAATAAGTGTTAGCGAGGATGTGTAGAAAAGGAAATGCTAGTACAGGGCTGGTGGGAGTGTAATTGGTATAGCCACTATGGGAAACAGGTTGGAGATTCTTCAGAAAACTAAAAATAGGATTACCTATATTTAGTATTCCATTCTTCAAAAAACTAAAAATAGAGTTACTTATATTCAGTGGAATAAGTAATTCCACTCTTGGGTATATATCTGAAAAAAAAATGAAAGCTCTAATTTGAAAAGTTACATCACCCCAATGTTTACAGCAGTATTATTTACAATAGTGAAGACACGGAAGCAAACTAAATGCCCATCAACAGATAAACAGAGAAGATATGGTATATATACACTACTATATATAAGATAGATAATAAGGACCTACTGTATATCACAGGAACTCTACTCAATACTCTATAATAACCTATATATATATAGGAAATGAAGGTTACTCAGTCATGTCTGACTCTTTGCGACTCCATGGACTGTGGACTCTTTGCAACTCCATGGACTATACAGTCCTTGGAATTCTCCAGGCCAGAATACTGAGTGGGTAGCCGTTCCCTTCTGCAGGGGATCGTCTCAACCCAGGGATCCAATCCAGGTCTCCTGCATTGCAGGCAGACTCTTTACCAGCTGAGCCACCAGGGAAGCCCAAGAATATTGGAGTGGGTAGCCTATCCCTTCTCCAGCAGATCTTCCTAACTCAGGAATTAAACCAGGGTTTCCTGCATTGCAGGCAGATTCTTTACCAGCTGAGCTATGAGGGATATATGTGTGTGTGTGTGTATATATATATGTATAACTGATTCACTTTGCTATACAGCAAAAAAGTAACACAACATTTTACATCAACTATACTCCAATAAAATTATTTTTTAATCTTTTATCAGGTAAAGATTTGATAGTACCATTAATGCTAAAATATAAGTGACTAATAAATGTTATCTTCCACTGAGAGAAAGAAAAAACAATATGATGTGGTATACATACATACATATATCACTCATATGTGGAAGGTTACTCATATGTGGAATATTACATATGTGGAATATATGGAATATTACTCTGCCATAAAAAAGAGTTAAATTCTGCCAATTGCAATGTCATGGATAAATCTAGAGGGTATTATGGCTAGTGAAATAGGCCAGACAGAAGGAGACTAAAACAGCATATTATCTCTTATATGTAGACTCTAAAAAATAAAACAAACAAATGAATAGAACAAAAGAGAAACAGACCCACAAATAGAGAGAACAAACTCATGGTTATTCGCGGGGAGAGGGAAAGTGAGAGAGACAAGATATGGGGAGCAGTTTAATAGGCATAAACTACAATGTATAAAATAAAAGCTACAAGGATATATTGCACAGCACAGGGAATATGCCCAGCATTGTATAACAACTTTGAATGGAGCCTAATCTAAAAAAAAAAAAAAAAATTGGAATCACTATGCTGTACACCTGAAACTAAACAATATTGTAACTATACTTAAATAAAAGAATAATAAATAGAGATGAGTATAGGCAACTTTTTTAAGGAGATTTATTTAACAGTAAGCAGGAAAATGGCTTTAATTTTCAACTATTAGGGAAAGAAAAGGAAAAGATCAAAGTCTCTAATTTGTTGGATTAAGTATGTGTTAACACTATTAACCAAGATTAAAATTAGACATGGAATAGTGACACCAGAGATTTGGAAGCGGTAAATGGTGGGTTTACTTTGGGGCCTATTAGGTCTGCATACAGAACTACCTAATCAAGGCAAGCCAGAATCAGAGGCCAGGGATCTCTGAACAGAGCTAATATCTCAATGGTGGACCGCCCTGGTGGCTGAGACCGTAAAGTGTCTGTGAGAGACCTGGTTTCAATCCCTGGGTTGGAAACATTCCCTGGAGAAGGAAATGGCAACCCACTCCAGTACTCTTGCCTTGAAAATCCCATGGACGGAGGAGCTTGGTGCAGGCTACTATCCATGCGGTCGCGAAGAGTCAGGCACAACTGAGCAACTTCACTTTCAAGGTATGAGTAAGAGAAACTGGAGCTTTCCCAGAGCAGCCCATGGGGTTTGAGGACTGGGAAAAGTTGTCCTTATCTTGAATTGAGTATATTTAGGGAGGAAAAAGGGAGAAGGTAATGGCACCCCACTCCAGTACTCTTGCCTGGAGAGTCCCATGGACGGAGGCGCCTGGTGGGCTGCAGTCCATGGGGTCGCTAGGAGTCGGATAGACTGAGCGACTTCACTTTCACTTTTCACTTTCATGCATTGCAGAAGGAAATGGCAACCCACCCCAGTGTTCTTGCCTGGAGAATCCCAGGGACAGGAGAGCCTGGTGAGCTGCCATCTATGGGGTCGCACTGAGTCGGACATAACTGAAGCGACTTAGCAGCAGCCGCAGGGAGGAAAAAGAGAGTCTCCAAAGCCTCAACACACAAAAAAAGAAAAGTTAAGCAAACTGCATTCAGAAACAAAGTAAGACACTCCAGTTGATTTGGAAAGGAAAGCTGTGATTGTCACTTATGCAGAATGACCCTCAGGAACGCCAGTGATTAGACAACGGAAAGGAATGCTGTTAAAAGCGGAGACTTGGGATACACATCCATTTCCTGCTATGCAAGAAACTATCATTGTCTTCACCTCATATCAGCTTTCCATTCCTCTTATTAATGTTGGTTTGTTGGAAGTCCAACTTCGATAGCCCTTGGTGTCTTCCATCAGTCTGGTGAACCCCAACTGTTCCTTAGAGGCAGAAATAAAATTGGAGTCAGGAGCAGAGTCCAGACAACTTGGGGGCTGCTTCTCACATCTCTTGTTTGAGGCTCTCAAGGAATTGAGAATCTGCACAGATCTATGGAAATATGATGAGTTCACTGGATACAATGAATTTGAATACTTGGCCAAACGGAAAGGCAGGCTTAAAACTCAGGAAATGTGTTCAACAGGAGTAAAAAGTACTAATACCTGAATATTCCCCATTTTACCCCTCCTTCCTTCCCTCCTTTAGCACTTGCTGAGTTCTCCTTTAAGTAGAGGAGCTTGGTAATATAATATAATAATATAAAACAAAAAGTGAAGTTAAGCTACATCACAATGAGCTTGGAGATAAAGACAGAAAAATCAGGTGGGCTGAATGTTGAAGCAAGTTTCTGAGGGTTTGGAGTCAACAGTGGAAAATGAAGTGTTTCAGGGAGCAACTGCTTTCTACTGTAGGAGCCCCCAAAGATGCAAAACACAGGTGACATTTTCACCTGTGTTCTGCATAAAAAATGCTCTCAGTTTATGCATTTAATTGAGAAGCTATTTAAGGAACTGAATGATTTTAATTATCTTTGGGCTGAGTAATTTTTTATATAAATGGTAATTATAATGCTCTAAAGGAACAGAAATTTTGCAGTGATTTGAAAAGAGAAAACTGGATGAGAAAATGAGTGCGCATACCTCCCATAGTAGAGTAACATCCAGTTTAAAGGATTTAGCATCTTCACCATGTTATCGTTCAAGCAGAGCTATAGCAGTGTCATCAAACAATACAATCTACCACATTAAATCAGTGCCTCTAATTTGAAAATTATATATTTTAAAAGTTTGTTTTTAACTTGTGTACTGTTTTTAATATATTCATTCATGTCTGAGTATGTTTAAGAAACATTTTCATTAAAATAATATACTTTAATGTGGAAAGAAAGAATTTGGCCTCTACATGTGGTTCACTTTTACTAAATTTGAAAAACGCTTGGAACACAACTTGCCTTATGCAAAGCTTGATGAAAACGTGCTCTGAGACAGGCACAGGCCACAGCGAGCAGCTGGCAAAAAGCTGAACAGATGCCCGAGCAGCTCCAGAGTAAAATACAGTGTTTAGGAACTTTTTATCAAATCTACAGAAATGTTTTATTCTCCAGCTTTTAAAAATTTTGGATAATCATATCTCAGAGGTACTTTAATAATAGCCATTTATGTGTATGATATCTTTCACCATAATGCACATTTATTTAGCTACCTCAAATTATAATTTTGTGTTTTCTATGAATGAGCCTTGCACTGACCAACTATAGGCAGCATCTTGATATTCCCGGCAATCATAATTCAAAATAATGTAGTCATATTCTAAACAATGTCCTGAAAAGTGAGATAATAAAAGTATTATAATGTTGGCATAGCAACTAGGCCATTTCAGTTTAAACACACAAGGACTCATAATTTTAAATCACACTTAAACAACCAAGACTGTATTGACTGTATTGTCATCAATCCTTATTCATTCTTTTTCAGTCATTTCTTTCACCCTTATTCTGTCATTTCTGTTTATTGTTGAATGCTACTTGCCTCCCTTTAACTCTTAATTCAACACTTAACAATGTATATTTTTGAGTGATCACAACGTTTAGTATGGATGGAAGTATAATAAGATTTGGCCCTTCTCATCCTGACATTTCTTTTTATTATGCTTCCTCTTGCTCAAACTGAGTTCCAGTCAAATTGAAATTCTTCCATTTTTTGATCAGCATATAATCTCTGTAATCTTAAAAATGCCTCTCAAATGTTCACATTATTGAGTACATCTAGTCCAGCAGCTTTTCCTCAAGGCTGAGAGAGGCTGCCAGGTGTAGCAAATAAAACTACAAAATGCCCACTTTAATTTGAACTGCAGATAAACTGTGATTTTTTTTTTACTATAAGTATAGCACCTCTATTACCTAGTACATACTTATACTAAATAACTGCTTATCTGAAATTCAAATTTTATCAGGTGTGTGTGTGTGTGTGTGTGTGTGTGTGTGTGTGTGCATGCGCTCAGCTGTGTCTGACTGTCTGACTCTCCAGCTTTTAAAAATTTCGGATAATTTTTCAATCCATGGACTGTATTCTCTAGGATCCTCTGTCCATTGGATTTTCCGGGCAAGAATACTGGAGTAGGTTGCCATTTCCTACTCTATTTTACCAGATACCCCTATTTTTATCTGGCAACCCTTTGGCTAGGACTCTCAATTCTACAACTTCTAATTTGTTAAAAAGCATGCCTTCTCCCTCTGGCATGGCTGAAAAAAGTAGAGTCTACTATACCAAAGAGTAAGATGATGGCCCTAGGCCTGGCCTGCCAGCCTTTGGTATGACATCAAGCACTTCCTCTCAGCTGAATCTTGAGCCTCTTCTTCACATTAATTTCACAGCCTGCACTGCCATGTTGCTCTGTATTATTTTCTAGATTTCCTTGTCTTCTAACTGGCTCAGGCTCTGATGGATGAGATGTAAATTACATCTGATATTCCTTCTGGGACGCACATGGGGTAAGAGGGACCCATCTCAAACTCGGGTTCCTGGGGCCAGTATTAGACACAGTGACAAGTGGGGCAGGTTAGTATGGCACAGTGGGTAGCCAAGGTCCAAGTCCTGTGTGAGACCGGGCCTTCAAATACACATATGAAGTCTCATGTTCAAGAGAGCAGGAAGAAAATAAGACAGGGAAAAAAATAAAACAATATGCAACATAATCTGCAAGATGAGGCAACAAGAGAGAGGTGCTCCTATGGAATATTTTCAACAGACTAATTTTCAAGGAGAAAATTGTTAAGAAGGCCAAGTTTATTTGGACAATTCACTTTCCAGCTTTGGTTGCCCAAAGACAGAGAGGTCCTATCTTCAACCTTAGGAGTGGAAGACATTCTTCTCCTAGGTAGCTCCTTGATCTCAACCCTAATCCTACATAAAATTCAAAGCCCAGACTTATCTTGAGATTCTTTCCTTATTCCCTACTTAGATGTTCTCATTTTGTGTGACTTTCCCAGTGCTGTCTCCCTGCCCCATGTCCACATCTGCTCGGTTCTCACAGCCTAATGTAAGAAAAGAGGTTAGTCACGGCCTTACACTATGTTAAAGATCATCATATCTACTAGGTGACAGCTGCTGCTGCTGCTGCTAAGTCGCTTCAGTCGTGTCCGACTTTGTGCGACCCCACAGACAGGGGCCCACTGTCTCTGGGATTCTCCAGGCAAGAACACTGGAGTGGGTTGCCATTTCCTTCTCCAATGCATGAAAGTGAAAAGTGAAAGTGAAGTTGCTCAGTCGTGCCCAACTCTTAGCGACCCCATGGACTGCAGGCTACCAGGATCCTCCGTCCATGGGATTTTCCAGGCAAGAGTACTGGAGTGGGGTGCCATTGCCTTCTCCGAGGTGACAGCTACCTATATTCAAATTATAGTACCTAAGGAATCACAGCCGTATTCTAACATAGTATGCATTATAACCGTCATTTAATATCCCTGAAAACAAATTTACAAGCTGTTCACTCACTCCAGCAGCCATGCCAGAGCTTCAGTCATGTGCACTCTTTGCGACCCTAGGGATGTAGCCTGCCAGGCTTTTCTCCATGGGATTCTCCAGGCAACAGTATGGGAGTGGGTGGCCATGCCCTTCTCCAGGGGATCTTCCTGACCCAGGGATTGGACCCACACCTCTTATATCTCCTGCATTGACAGGCAGGTTCTTCACCACCAGCGCCACCTGGGAAGCTGCACTCCCAACAGCAAGGCATCCAAACAATGACTCATTAATCAAATAGGAAAAATGGAGGTGGGGAGGAGTGGAAAGAGTTGATCTAAGTGGTTTCTGTTTCTTGCAATCTCTGATTAAGAATAACAAGAAAACTTGGGAAAAAATATAAAAATCATTGGCTTGAAAGCCTTAGGAAACTAGCAAAATATGGAAAATTTTCTAGAGCACGATGTGGTAGAAATATGAACTCCAGAGATAAGGAGTAACATTTGGGCTACTTCTGCACATGTGGCACTTGCCAGTTCTGGAGAGATAGCTGAGAAGTCCTTTCGACAGCTCAAATGGTGAGGGAGAGAAAAACTGAAGTCAAAGACCCACCTGGAAAACATCCCCTATATTGGCTTAGGAAACCAAAGAGTTGTATCTGAGGATTAAGGGTAAACTAGAATTAATTAACCAACCTTCAAAAAGACTGCAGCCCAATTATCACATCATCTGCATAGCCCAGAAAATCTGTTTCAGAAATAACCCCAGGTTGCTTGCACCCATGTAAGCTGCAGATGTAAATAAAAATTCTCTTTAATAAAAGACAGAATCATCTATGGTAGAGTATGAGTACTTTTCACTCATATTTCCAATTTTCTTTCAGGCAAAGGAAAAGACTGCACATCTTCACGCACTTGAATTTGGGAGCACACATGAGACTTGCCCAGGAAGTGAAATATGTAAAAGTGAAGTACAAGATTCTGCAATAATTCTTGCTGGACTTATAGATATGGCCACGAAAGGTAAAGAAGCTCTCAGAGGGCACAGCCACGGATGATAAAAAAAAAAAAGGATGGATTGAGGAAGCCTTCCTAGAAACAGAACTAAGTCCTCAGGATAGGGGGCTGCTGAAATGTATTCTCAGGATACATTAAATGTTCCTACAGCCCAGGAATTTCTGTCGGTCCCTTTCCCTCACTCTTCCTCTTTCAGAATGAACATGCTCGTCATAATTACTGTCCCTGTTTTACCACCATAAGTCTGTATGGAGCAGACCAAGAGCTGCCACATCTGGACATGATATAAAGACTACGCACATCACGCCTATTGGAGAAACAATCACGTAGCACCAAAAGATCTGGAATTTTCAGGTCAATGGTATTTTGGAGTCACCTTTGGGAAAGACTGGGTGTCTTTGGCATGCAGCAATGACAATGAGCCTAACATTTGGTGATGAGAAGAGCTTTGTGTGGTAGAAATGAATGCCTCTTCATATCCCCAGTTTTCCTCTCTTTCTAGGGCCCCTGTGGGGACTGTATTTCCTTATCTCCCTTCTTCAGCCAACAAAATATTAATAGAAGTGATATGTACATTTACAGGTAGATTATTTAAAATATAATCCTCTGATTTTCCTCTATCTTGGCAAGTTTGGACACAGCCGTTAATATGAAGATGCTGCAAGAGCAAAGCAAGCTGAAATACAAAATTGATACATGTGTGTAATAGTGATACCAAAGAGTTACAAGGTCTTCCTTAGATGAGAAAAAAACAACTTCTTTATATTAATCCACTGAGATTTTGAGGTTGCTATCATAGCCTAAGAAAGATTTTCCAATACTTTAATCTATCTTCCATAAATTATTTCTCATTTCCCTTGCAAAATATTTCTTAATTTCTATCATTTTTATCTTTTAATCCATGTTTTTCACAGTTCACCAATTCATTTTTTATTTTTTTTAAAATTATTTGTATACTGTTTTAAGTTACTTTTCATTTCCAGTTATTAGAAAATATTAACTATATCCCCCACTTTGTATAAAACATCCTTGAGCCTGTCTTACACCTAATAGTTTGTGTCTCCCACTTCCCCATCCCAATATTGCCCCTCCCACCTCTCTCCCCACTGAAACCACTCGTTTATTCTCTATATCTGTAAGCATGCTTCTTTTCTGTCATATTCATTAGGTTGTTATATTTTTTAGATTCCACATATAGGTGGTATCATACAGTAACATTTCACTTACAGTAATTCCCTTCGAGTTCATCCATGTTGCAAAAAATGTCAAATATTTTTTATAATAGTTACTTTTGATCTTGTTAGAATGGTAATGTTTGTCCACTGAAAAGAACTGCAGAAATCCAAACAGGATAAAAGAGAAAACAACCAAACAGGAAAAAAGAAAAAATCCCGACTACTGACAGTCATCACTAACAAGTATCTTGATTTTTTTAGTCTCATAGCCTAGAGTACCAATGAGCCAATGCTTACAGATGAACAGAAAGGAATTAAAAAAAAAAAAAAAACTCGGTGTTCAAGGAAGCATTATTGCTAATTAATGGCCACAGATACAAAATATAATAAATTGTAATAATTAACCATTCCTTCACAAATTTAAATTATCATGAAGCTCAAGAACTACCCTTCAGCCTGCTTTTCTTCAGAGTGGCCGCTCAAAGTTTATTTTTATTGTTGTTGTTCAGTTGCTAAGTTGTGTCCAACTCTGCGACAGCATGGACTGCAGCACAACAGGCTTCCCTGTCCCTCACTATCTCCCAGAGTTCAAGAGATTTTCATTTTACATTCATGGTTTATGTTATCAATATCTTCTCTCTCCCAGGCTGCTTTCCAGGTTCAAATAGTTAGCCTTGACAATATATTAGAGTAGAATAAATGTGCGGTAGATTGACAGGACAAAATTCACTTGAGTTTTAGTCTTCCTAACAACTACAATAACAGTATCAGAAACAGATTAGGAATTTAGAAGGTGTATTGCAATCAGTCAATACTTCCAGACCCTCTCCAGTGACCTACCATTAGAAATTAATCTTCAGGGTTAAGTATACAAATTGTATATTGTAATGCAATGCTTTTAAGTTATATATTTTAAATATACGTATCTTTTGTACTAAACCTATTTCAAGGGGCTTTACTTATTAACCTAAAGATGTATTTGAATCCTTCGGGGGATGCTTTTTGAGGAACCATGCCATATCTAACCCTATGCAGTAAGATCCTGGGGGGTAAGGATGAGTTACTATGTTGTGCTGGGAAGATTCTCGAAAGAAAGATAACACTTCAGACCACATGCTCTTTCAGCTACATCTTACAAGCAGCTGCTTGTGCACAGTTATTCTAGGGGAGAATGAACAATACATGCATTCTGATTTCCTGTCAGTCAGACTGACATATATGCCAGGCACAGACTGAGTCATGTAGATATGTATGAATGTTCCAAGGGTATTCTTGAAAACTTCCCTGGACCTTACATATTTGATCTATCCTTAAACTCAGGGCATCCCCATTTGACCCTCAACTCTTGGCTCCATCATCTCGGTTTGATCCCACCTCTGGCAATTTTAATCTGGTGTTTGTAATTGGTCTCACTGAGATTAGTTTCTCAGCTCTGCCTAAGAGATTTTGGTCTAAACTCTGATTCCTTCCTTGGCAGGCTGCCTCGGATATTATAGCACATCCTAATCCTAGCCTCTCATGACTTGGTCGATTCTCTAGCCAAACAGGCCCTGGGACTGTAGTAGAACACTGTGCCTCTCTCAGAAATCCTGATTATTGCACAGTATTCATTTCTCCTGCTCTTCTTTGTGTTCCACACAGGTAAACAAGAGCCTCGTGTGGCTTAGGAAAATACAGTAAAAATATTGTGTAATGGCTTTAATGAAAAGCTAGTTGGGAAAGTAAGATTCAGAGTTTATCTGGCTATTGAAAACACAGAGCTCATAAACAGCAGTTGAGATGACAGCCTTCTGCTTCACGTTGCACCACATTCGCTTCACAGTACTGAGCAGAGCCTCACTCTTTTCAAACAAGGAAAATAACCAGGCTCCCTGCAATTGATATCAATTTAAATGAGCACATTCAGTTCCATTATTACTTGGAGTAAAGTGAGTTTACTGTTTTTGACAAGGAACTCGCCCTTTCTTGAGGTTATATGAGCCTATTAAAGAGCCAGCAAATTGGCCAGCAATTATTAACCTAACTTTTTCTATCAAAGTGCTTAGAATAAGATGTCAGTTATGAACAGGAGAGTCAAACAATGCATTCTCAAATCTGTTATTAACCATATGCCTTGTCACCAAATATGTTAAATGGGCATTTAGAAATCATTTCTCTCTTCTCTTTGCACTAATAGATTTTAGGCTGAAGAGCTTCTACCATATTTCCTATAATGGGTTTCCATCTATATTGACTTCCACAATAGCCTGTAAAGCTAGTGGTTGGGCCTTTATATTCATCTAAAAATGAGAACACAGAGGCACAAGTATTGTATACACCATCAGAAAGAAGGAGGTCACAAATGAGAGGAAACAGTTGATTTTGATCTGAACAGTTAATGTGACACTGAGTTTCTAACTCAAACTCACTCAACCACAGTATCATAAGTAAAGTTGGATTTTAAAAACCTGTATCATAATGTTACTGAGAAATACTGAATAAAACCATGTGGCTAGTGTATACTGAGTTATAAATGAATGGTCACTATTTCTGTTGAACTTTGTTTTACTAAATTTGTTTAGAGTCAACTCTAGAAACATGAGTCTGTAGACCACTCATGAAGTGGGGAGAAGACCCTTCCACCAATCAGAGGCTGAGCGATTACAACACAGGAATATAATGTCACTGGGCTTGGTTTAAAGACTATAATTTGGGAGTGGTGGCTGGAAGACTGTGAAGGACAGATGCAAAGATAAGTGCTAGTGGAATATTTCTGAAAAATTACTTTGTGGTTGTCAGTGGAACCAAAGACACTTCTCTGGAAGAATGACTTATTCTGTAAATGCTGCCAATGACTCAATCATCTGGCTCTGAGGAATTTATTAACTTTCTGCTAAGTGGTTCACATGCATAAACTCATTTAATTTTATCAGAATTCTGTGAGGCACTCTCTCTTTTATATAGGTAAAGGAAGTGAGGCTGTAGGGGTTAGACATCCTGTTCACGATGTTGTGATTCATAAGTCAGAGGCAACAAAACTCAGGTCCTCGAGTTCTCACCATTCTACTACGTTTCTTCCCAAAGAACTAGGATCTCACCAACAAAAATCATTATCTACATTCTGTTTAAGAAGAAAGTAAGATATTATAAAATGAGTATGTCTCTTCAGGAAATGATGGCCACCTACACACACACACACACACACACACACACACACACACACACACATAAAATCAGATATCATAAGATACCATAGTATTTATTCAGATCCTATCCAGAAGTTTTGAAAGGTAATGGAGTTATGTTTCTTGAATACTTTTCTATTAACACATTTTCTAATAGCATCATTTATCATGCAATCATGAACTGTATAAACTATTAATAAAATGTATTCATATCTTATTTTCCAGAACAAGTTTAAGGATTTAGATTCTCTTTGAGGGGGGTGGGGTGGGGGGGGAGTGGATTATGCAGGTTTCTGTGTCTCTCTATGAAATTCTTTGACTTCTGTAGGGAGAATGTAATTCATTATATAATGAATTATATAAAGAAACATTCATTGAGCAGCTACTGTTTTCAAGCCACTTTGCTAAATTATAAATAGAAAAGAAAAGGGAAAAGATACATTTCTGGCCTTTACTAAATAGATAATCTTGTTCAAATGCCATACAAAGGAATCATCTGACTACGAACACCATGGGGGGAACATGTTGCGTTTTCATCCACCAGTGTTCCTAATCGTCTGCCCAGGCTTTCCTTTTCCCTCCATGCCTATCAAATGTGACAGAATGTCTCTACAGGATGGTGCAGGAAATTTATCATATTTATTCTTATAGTGGCTTCACGTTTATATAGTCACTCTCATTTTAGGCCTTTCCTGGTGGCTCAGAGGGTAAAGCGTCTGTGTGTAATGTTGAAGACCCGGGTTTGAACCCTGGGTTGGGAAGATCCCCTGGAGAAGGAAATGGCAACCCAATCCAGTACTCTTGTCTGGAAAAATCCATGGACAGAAGAGCCTAGTAAGCTACAGTCCATGGAATCGCAAAGAATCACACACAACTGAGCAACATTTTACAAATGAGAAAATGAAAAGTCAGAAATATGAAATAAATTACCCAAGATCATGCCACCAATTCATGGCAAAACTGAAATTTAAACCTAGGGTCTTAAACAAAACCTAAGTTCAGTGCTCTTTTCACTTTACTACTTAGGATTCAAAAATAGGTGGTGGGTCTCATTCCCACAGGTTGGGTCCCTCAGGAGGCTGATTACAAAGTGAAGGTTAGTGCCCAGAAGATTATTAGGCAGCATTCTCAAGATCAACATGATCAGTAGACAGGAAGGAAGGTCAAGAGAGTTGGGCATTGATGCAGTCACAACAAGACCCCAGACAACAAGATTTTGAACTTGCATATCGACAAGGCACTGGAAGTGCACTACCTTGGAAACCTGTTGTGAAGAGCCGACTCATTGGAAATGACCTTGATCCTGAGAAAGATTGAGAGCAGAAGGAGAAGAGGGTGACAGAGGATGAGATGGCATCACCGACTCAATGGACACGAGTTGGAGCAAACTCCGGGAGATAGTGGAGGACAGAGGATCCTGGGATGCTGTCGTCCACAGAGTCGCAGGGTCAGACATGACTTAGTGACTGAACACCATCAACAAAGTGGCTCTGTGCAGCGAGGCAGTTTCCAGAGAGGGCTATCAAACGGTTCAGGGGCATCAGTAACGTTCCCAGAAGTGATGGACGATCCTTCAGTTTTGAATCAGGAATTTGGGTGGTCCAGAAAAGCATTCACATCTTAGAGCTTTGTGGGTCAGACTCCTACACTAATTTTGAGTCTCTTTCAACTATTTTAATCCAACTATTCACCACTGCAATGTGTTGACTTACAGGAGCATATTTCACCTGCATATTTTTCCAGCATGCACAACAGCCAACTAAATAAACAAAAGACAAAAGTGAAAAAAAAATGTGGTCAACAATGGGCCAGAGCCAGAGTGGCTGAGGCTCATCTACAGGCGATTATTCTCAAAAACCTTACTTTCACTTCTCACCCATGACAGAAAGATTTTTAAGGAGAGAGAATTTCATTTAATACTGGTATCAAGTTACCTAAGAATCCCCCTAGATATCACCCTATACAAAGTATTTCCGTTGATTTTTAAGGCTTCCTTCCTCCAGCAAATTTTAAAATACAAATATAAAATAATACAATAAAAAATAAGTCTGAATGTATAATTTACATGATAGATTTAGTGAATGTAGGACTTTTTCATTCATATTACTTAAAAATACTAGATAAATTATAATTAAACATTTTAAAATACAGTTATGTTCAAATTTAAGAAAATTTTACATGATAGAAATAAAGAACTCAAAACCAGAGAAATAAGTGAGCACTACTTTTCTCCTTGTCTCCAGGTGGGTATTAGAGCCACACATCTGGCTAAAGGATATGGCATAGAGGCCAATTACTACACACAACGGGTTGGAAAAGTGAACGGGGAATTATGAACCCAAATCTTCAATGTGTAAAGCTAGGAAATTCCAATTTGAGAAATTAACACAAAACTGATTTAGTACTGCCAAAATTCTTAGAGTACAGGCAGAGTCAACCAGAAAACAATCCCACAGAAGTATCTTCACTTGATCCCACTTCACTGTCTTCATCTTGAAGGTCTTCCACAGGAACGATTTATTAAAAGACAAATTCACAAATTGCACTTACCAAAAAAAAAAAAAAGTGAAGAAACAAATTGCCACAAAGTATACTCACAGATGCAATACACTGGAGAACTCCAAAGAGAAACAACAAATAATAGAAAAGTAAGGAAGAGATCTTAAAATAAGTATGTTGAAAGTGGTCAAGGCGATAACAATCATAGAGATCTTTGATAAGAATAAGATAATATAGAAAATAACAGATTTATTTAAGAGAACTAAAAGGAAATTCTTGGGGAAAAAAAACAGAAATTAAAATTAAAAACAGTTCAAATTTAGGCTAAATAGCTTACCAGATACAGTAAAAATTAGTGAACTGGAAGACAGATTGGTAGAAATTATTTTGAATGAAATTATTTTGAATGCAGCACAGAATGGTAAAGAGATAGAAACCATTAAAAAGAAGCTAATAGACAAAGGGACTTCCCCAGTGGTCCAGCAGTTAATACTTTGCCTTCCAGTGCAAAGGGTGTGGGTTCAACCCCTGGTTGGGGAGCTAAGATCCCACATGCTTTGTGGCCAAAAAAACAAAACATAAAACTGAAGCAATATTGTAACAATTCAATATGTAAAAATGGTCACATCAAAAAAAAAAAATCTTAAAAAAAATATACAAGGAGAATCAAAAAAGTTCCAGCTTACAACCAGCATTCTAGAGAAAGTAATAAAGAACATGGGAGATAAACAATGTTCAAAAAGATAAGCTTTTTTAGATTGGAAGATTGACTCACCGACCAAGTTCCAAGCAGAATTTTGTTTTTAATCCACATTTAGATTCACTGTGGTGAAACTGTAAACCTAGTAAAGGATAGCATGAGTAGTGATACACAAGGAGGAAATGGCATTGTTAGCAATTATGCTGGCATCAGAAAAGTCCAACATAGGAAGAGAAAGTGAACTTGTCTGTCACAGTATTTCAGACAAAACTATCTTCTTCTTAAAAAAATTAAAAAAAAAGCACTATTTTTTACTCTTTCAAAAGCATGCTAATTTAGTCTCAGGAACACAATGATGCTAGAATATGAATTTCTGGTCTCTATCCCGCCACAGTGTCCTAGTTCACAAGTTAACCTCCCAATGGAGAACAACGGTATGTAGCTGCCTTGGGTCATCTGACCCCACTCACCTAGAGCCAGACATCCTGGAATGTGAAGTCAAGTGGGCCTTAGAAGGCATCGCTACGAACAAAGCTAGTGGAGGTGACGAAATTCCAGTTGAGCTAGTTCAAATCCTGAAAGATGATGCTGTGAAAGTGCTGCACTCAATATGCCAGCAAATTTGGAAAACTCAGCAGTGGCCACACGACTGGAAAAGGTCAGCTTTCATCCCAATCCCGAAGAAAGGCAATGCCAAAAAATGCTCCAACTACTGCACAATTGCACTCATCTCACACGCGAGCAAAATAATGCTCAAAATTCTGCAAGCCAGGCTTCACCAGTACGTGAACTGTGAACTTCCAGATGTTCAAGTTGGTTTTAGAAAATGCAGAGGAACCAGAGATCAAATTGCCAACATCCAATGAATCATTGAAAAAGCAAGAGAGTTCCAGAAAAACATCTATTTCTGCTTCATTGACTATGCCAAAGCCTTTGACTGTGTAGATCACAATCAACTGTGGAAAATTCTGAAAGAGATGGGAATACCAGACCACCTTACCTGCCTCTTGAGAAACCTATATGCAGGTCAGGAAGCAACAGTTAGAACTGGACATGGAACAACAGACTGGTTCCAAATAGGAAAAGGAGTATGTCAAGGCTGTATATTGTCACCCTGTTTATTTAACTTATATGCAGAGTACATCATGAGAAACACTGGACTGGAAGAAGCACATGCTGGAATCAAGATTGCCAGGAGATATCAATAACCTCAGATATGCAGATGACACCACCCTGATGGCAGAAAGTGAAGAGGAACTAAAAAGCCTCTTGATGAAAGTGAAAGAGGAAAGTGAAAAAGTTGGCTTAAAGCTCAACATTCAGAAAACGAAGATCATGGCATCTGTCACATCACTTCATGGGAAATAGATGGGGAAACGGTGGAAACAGTGTCAGACTTTATTTTGGGGGGTTCCAAAATCACTGTAGATGGTGATTTTAGCCATGAAATTAAGAGACGCTTACTCCTTGGAAGGAAAGTTATGACCAACCTAGATAGCATATTCAAAAGCAGAGACATTACTTTGCCGACTAAGGTCCATCTAGTCAAGGCTATGGTTTTTCCTGTGGTCATGTATGGATGTGAGAGCTGGACTGTGAAGAAAGCTGAGTGCCAAAGAATTGATGCTTTTGAACTGTGGTGTTGGAGGAGACTCTTGGGAGTCTCTTGGACTGCAAGGAGATCCAACCAGTCCATCCTAAAGGAGATCAGTCCTGGGTGTTCTTTGGAAGGAATGATGCTAAAGTTGAAACTCCAGTACTTTGGCCACCTCATGCGAAGAGTTGACTCATTGGAAAAGACTCTGATGCTGGGAGGGATTGGGGGCAGGAAGAGAAGGGGATATGACAGAGGATGAGATGGCTGGATGGCATCACCGACTCGATGGACATGAGTTTGAGTGAACTCTGGGGGTTGGTGATGGACAGGGAGCCCTGGCATGCTGCGATTCATGGGGTCTCAAAGAGTCGGACTCGACGACTGAGTGACTGAACTAAACTGAACTGAAGGAGGGCCACCAAACTGGCTTTCTAAATTTTTGCTTTAAGGTTCTATTTTAAACCAATACCACTTAACACCAACCAAATCAAACTGATCCAGGGACAAGCAGTTGAAACACGAGGTCTATCTTCATATGCAGATTCTGCCATTTCATGATATATTTTGTATATGTCCAACATTTTAAAATTATATTGACCTTCTGGCATACAAACTGTAGTCAGTGAGAGGAAGCTGAATAATGTATTTGATAAAGTTATTCAAAGACCTCAATTTTTCAGCAGAAGTAAAATGGGAGATTGGTTCTCCCCACAACCCATTCCATTATTATTGTATCCTTTATTAGACTCTTATCAAAACGATGTTAATATTCTTTTAAAGGGGGTAGCTTGACATTTTAAAGCAATACTACTTTTTAATTATTGGGTGTAAATATTCTTTAAATAAATAATTTTTCCCAATACAGGTAATAAATAAACAGCTCATCAATTATCCCAATTTCTCCTAAATCCTCTTTCCCTAAAGTTTTAATTCAGTTATCTCAGAAATAAATCAATGAAGGTAAGTGAAAATCAGGCAGCTTCTAGAAATTTTTATAATCCACTGTTTACTACAGTTACACAAATCGTTCTTCATTATCTCAACATTTTTCTTACTTGTCAAGAGTGCAACATTTCTCTGGGCTTTAACATTTAAGCTGCAATCATTCATTTCAAAAGCCAGAAATCCTGGCTCTTTACTCTGGTCTTTCACACAGATTCATGTAAAAATGGTCTCAAAAGTGATGAATGCAAAACCAATGTGGTACACAAAATGATGCTTGAAGTACAGAAAGAAAATATTAGGACTTTTATTCAAACACGTTTTCCCCAGTATCTGAAAATAGAGCATTCTTATGAAACCTATGTGAGTCAAACTGTCATAAAGCAAATAAGCAATTGCCTTAGAACACATCTTGCTACAAGATGCACAAAATTAATTGAGATAAAGCACAGATACTCGGAGAAGGCAGTGGCACCCCACTCCAGTACTCTTGCCTGGAAAATCCCATGGATGGAGGAGCCTGGTAGGCTGCAGTCCATGCTAAGGGTCAGACACGACTGAGCGACTTCCTTTCAATTTTCACTTTCATGCATTAGAGAAGGAAATGGCAACCCACTCCAGTGTTCTTGCCTGGAGAACCCCAGGGACGGGAGAGCCTGGTGGGCTGTCTATGGGGTCGCACAGAGTCCGACACGACTGAAGCGACTTAGCAGCAGCAGCAGCAGCAGGAAAGTGGAGAAGGCAATGGCAACCCATTCCAGTACTCTTGCCTGGAAAATCCCATGGATGGAGGAGCCTGGTAAGCTGCAGTCCATGGAGTCGCGAAGAGTTGGACACTACTGAGCGACTTCACTTTCACTTTTCACTTTCATGCATTGGAGAAGGAAATGGCAACCCACTCTAGTGTTCTTGCCTGGAGAATCCCAGGGACGGGGAGCCTGGTGGGCTGCCGTCTACGGGGTCGCACAGAGTCGGACACAACTGAAGTGACTTAGCAGCAGCAGCAGCACAGATGCTCAAAGACATTGTTCTAAATTATGGCAGTTTGATGCTGAGATGCTGAGTGTACTTCCTGGGGAAGGAGCTTGGTGGTACTAACACTGTTTAGGGTGTGCAGTACCTCTATAAAATCTCCAACAAAACCAAAGCTGAGTGCTCTTTTCACTTTTTGCCTCTTATCTTAAAACTGAAATTCTCTTGGATTTCTTTCAGTTACTAATGCAGGTACTAATGTGGGTGTTTCATGAAAGCTAAGTGGAGTAAAGCAAAATTTCAAAAAAGGGGAGATACTTGTACTTAGTTTTATTTCTAAAATAAGGTGTTGTGCATATGTTACTGATGGCACAGGCCCCTCGCTCTGCCCAGAGGACATCTGGAGAAGAAGCAGTGTTAGAGGATGAGCATGACTATTATGCTCTCTGCTGTAAGGTAGTGAGTGCTCAGACAAACATATTTACAGATATTGCCTTTTTTGGCTTCCCTGGTGGCTCAGACGGTAAAGCATCTGCCTGCAATGTGGGAGACCCAGGTTCGATCCCTGGGTCGGGAAGATCCCCTGGAGAAGAAAATGGCAACCCACTCCAGGACTCTTACCTGGAAAATTCCATGGACTGAGGACCCTGGTAGGTTACAGTCCATGGGGTTGCAAAGAGCCAGACACGACTCAGTGACTTGACTTTCACTTAACCCTCACACAGGCTTTCCTGGTGGCTCAGTGGTAACGAATCTGCCTGCCAATGCAGGAGACACAGGTTCTGTCCCTGATCCTGGAAGATTCTCTGGAGAAGGAAATGGGAACCCACTCCAGTATTCTTGCTTGGGAAATCCCATGGACAGAGGAGCCTGGAGTCCATGGGGTCACAAAGAGTCAGACACGACTGAGCAAATAAACAACAACAAGATCCTCACACAGTAGAGGAACATTTTTAAAAGATTCTTGCAAAGAAACAGTAGATTGAAGAGGATGCTAATGTTACAAAGTTCCCTGATGTGAAGCATATCTCTATAATTTTTTAGCAATGCAATACTCAAGCTAATAATTTTAAATGTCCATTAGCCACATGATAAATCTTAAGCACATATTTGTGGGGTCTAATGCTGATTATCAAAGCATGAAAATCTCCATATTCTGCTGTGGCAGAAACGACCAAAAAGATGTAAATAAATCAACATAATGATATATCAACATTCATTCCACTGTTAGCAAATGCTGTTCAAAGATACAGAGAAAAGTAAAGACCTTAAAAAAACAAGTATTAGAACCAGATAAACAGTTGTTAGATAGTTGGGTCCAACTACTGATGTTTCTACCATTCTAGGTGTATGGTACTCGCTAGATGCTCTTCCAGTGACAAAATACACATAAAACTACAATTTGTAAGCCATTAAAGGACAGAGGTGCTGCAAAAGATATTTTCTCAATTGTAAGCAATTTATTTTTCTCTCATCATAATTTACGAGACAAAGAATACTGTATAAACTAACCCCTGAAACAGTGGCCACTCTGGGATTCTAAAAAGAACTCTGGAAGAAGGTCGCAGAAATAGCTAAACATGTGTAATTCAGTCACCACATCATTCATGAGCAAGCTACTGCAACAAAGAAATGAAGCCCAAAATGTACAACATGCCACAGTCTCATTCATCAGGTTAAGTTTTTCCTCTTTCAATGACACCTTTAAATTAAAAAGTATCTTTACAATAGATGTAATAAGATGTGTAATGATTACAAAAATCCTTAGTTTCACAGAGAGGTTTGCTTTATATCATGTGACAAAACACACAGAGTCAAAGATATTTGGTATAACAGAGATTTTTTTGTGTCTAAAAAGGGAAAAAAGCGTTCCAAGTGTGCTTCCCTTTTGTGACACAATGCAAGTAATCTAAAACAAACCTGTGTAAAGTGCCCTTTATGGGCAGTTTTCATTCATCTTCACAATGAATGTAAAAGTGATTGTTCTATGGAGGAAAACTGAGCTACAAAGAGAAAATCTGAAGTGGATATTTTAAATAATTTCCCTCATTATTTCTTTTGCTGAAAACAGTCACATGAAAAACCCATCTACATTCTTTAAAAATTTGTTAACAGAACCTTCCAAATGAAATTTTGAAAGATTTCGAACACTTTTGTTAAAAAAAAAAAAAGTAAATGAAACACCTTTTCCAATTAACTAGAAAGAACAACTGATTTACATCTGGGAGATGGAAATTTACTGCAAGAATTTTTTGAAACAACAAAGTTTCGCCAAAACATACAACATTTTGAGTGGAAGCCACTGATTTAGTAAGCACAGCCATTATGCATTCCTTCCTTTTGCACTTATGGATTTTTTCACCAGTAACATTTTTAGATATGAAAGTAATTGAATAATTATTAAAATAAAGTAATATTTATGTCAATGAATTTTAAATAAACTGAAGCAAATAATCACTTTCATCCATCACAATGGGTTAAACTGAGATTTTTTTTAATAGTGAAGGATATTCACTGACACTGCTTTCAAAATATTGCTTTGGGCACCATTAATAAAATTAATTATTTTAAATTAATCTTTATCTTTATATTTGAAATACATTTTAATACATTTTATAATGTATAAGTTAGTGCTCATACATGATATAAAAATATACATATAATACAAGTTAAAAGCTTAAACATTTTTACTGATGAAGGTTTGAAGTCCATAAACTGAGATGACTTCTGACTATTCTTTCCATGGAGGGCTCTGCCTCATGTTCCATTTCTGGATGTTTGTGTTCTTGACCAGTAGGTGTCAATATCTGGAAATATGGCTGCATTTTTCCCACAGGCATAAAGAATGGAAATCTTACCTCCAACAGGAAAACTTCCCTGCTGGTTTGAGAAATATCAATGACTTTGGAGTCTGTTTCCTTGGTGAGAAGAGAGTAGGGCCTATTTTCTTTGGGCGAGGATGGCAGTCTGGCAGTGCATCTGCTGTGCTTTTATTTATTTGCTTTCGTTTAGTCGCTGAGTCATATCCAACTCTTTTGCGACCTCATGGACTGTTGCCCACCTGGCTCCTCTATCCATGGGATTTCACAGGCAAGAATACTGGAGTGGGTAGCCATTCCCTTCTCCAAGGGATCTTCCTGACCCACGGATCAAATCCACGTCTCATGCACTGGCAAGCGGATTCTTTACCACTGAGCCACCAGGGAAGCCCTCATCTTTATTAGATGGGTTTTAAGAAAAACAGAAGTCCTATTGGAATGCAAGAGATGTTCAGGAAAAGGGGACACCAAAACACATAGCCAGGAAACTTTTCTGAGATTTGTTTTATGGTCCAAATATGATCTATCTTGGTAAATATTCCCTGAACACTTGAAAAGGAATGCATATTCTGTCACTGTTGAGTTGAGTGTTCTGTAGATGTCGATGAAGTTAAGTAGGTTGACAGTGTTATTCAAGTCTCGTATATCCTCTCTGATTTTATCTCTACTTACTCTATCAATTATTGGGACAAGGTGTAGAAATCTCCAATTATCATTGGGATATGTCTATTATTTTTATTTAGCATTCTACCAAATTATACTTAATGGATTTAAAAAACTTCTATTAGGCACATAAACACATAAAATATTTAGGTCTTCTTTATAAATTGACCCCTTTGTTGGTATGAAATGAGCTTCCTTATCACTGCTTATATCATTTTTTCTGAAGTCTACTTTACTATTAACACACTGTGAATTCATTCAGCATTTTTATATCTAAAATGTTTTTATTTAAAGTTAATTTTTAAGGGAGATTCCCCCTGGGTACAGAATTCTAGGTTAGCAGTTCTTTTCTCTAATTACTTCAAAGATCTTACTTCACAATCTTCTTTGATTTGAATTGTTTCTGATGAGAAATCTGCTATGATGCTTGTTTTTCTTCCTATACATATTAACAGTTAAATCCAATCCCCTACTCCTCTGACTGCTTTTAAGATTTTTGTCCTTATCATTATTTTTGAGCAATTTGATTATGATGTGTCTCGCTGACTTTTATACATATTTCTTTTCTTATTTGGGGATATCTTTTGGGGGGTTGAGTATGTGTGGTTTTGTGCCTTTGTTTTTTTAGCTTCATGTACTAGTAGGCTTACAGTTTTCATCAAATATGGACACTTGCGGCCAATATTTTCTCAAATACTTTTTCTCCTCCCCACCATTAGGAATTCCAATTATATGTGCATTATTCTACTTGAAGTTGTTCATCTTATTTTTTAGTGCTTTATTTTGGATGGTTTCTATTTCTTCAATTTAACTAATCTTTTCCCAGTAATGCCTTGTGGTTGTTGTTCAGTTGCTAGGTTCTGTCCAAATCTTTGCAACGCCAAGGACTGCAGCATGCCAGGCTTGCCTGTCCTTCACTATCTCCCAGAGTTGGCTCAGACTCATGTTCATTGAGTCAGTGATGCCATCCAACTATCTCATTCTGTTGCCCCCTTCTCCTCCTGCCCTCAATTTTTCCCAGCATCAGGGTCTTTTCCAATGAGTCAGCTCTTCACTTCAGGTGGCCAACATGCTGGAGCTTCAACTTTAGCATCAGTCCTTCCAATAATATTCAGGGCTGATTTAGGATTAACTAGTTTGATCTCCTTGCTGTCCAAGGAACTCTCAAGTGTCTTCTCCAGGACCACAATTCAAAAACTCAGTTCTTCAATGCTCAGCCTTCTTTATGGTTCAACTCTCACATCTGTACATGACAACTGGAAAAACCATAGCTTTGACTATACAAACCTTTGTTGACAAAATTATGTCTCTGCTTTTTAATACCTAATGCAAGGAGATCCAACCAGTCCATTCTGAAGGAGATCAACCCTGGGATTTCTTTGGAAGGAATGATGCTAAAGCTGAAACTCCAGTACTTTGGCCACCTCATGCGAAGAGTTGACTCATTGGAAAAGACTCTGATGCTGGGAGGGATTGGGGGCAGGAGGAGAAGGGGATGACAGAGGATGAGATGGCTGGATGGCATCACAGACTCAATGGATGTGAATCTGAGTGAACTCTAGGAGTTGATGATGGATAGGGAGGCCTGGCGTGCTGCGATTCATGAGGTCGCAAAGAGTCGGACACGACTGAGCAACTGAACTGAACTGAACTGAATGCCTAATCTATAGTAATGCCTAATCTACCATTATTGCCATCAGGATACAGTCAATCCTCATTATTAGTGGATTCTGTATTTGAAAACTCACCTACTTACTAATATATACTTGTAACCTCAAAATCAACACACAATTGGACATGTGCATAGCAGCAAAAAAAAATCTGTTTCCTGATACATATATTCCCAGCTAAGGTCAAATGAAGAAACACTCTGTCTTCTTATTTCAGCTCTCATATAGTAAATGTGTGTCCTTTTTTCAGTATATTTAGTGTTGTATTTTTTTACACTTTGTGTTGGTGATTTCACTGCTCAAAAAGGCCCCCAAGCATAGTACTGAACTGCTCTCTGGCATATCTAAGCACAAAAAGGTCGTGACATTACTTACAAAGAAAATATATGCTAGATTAATTTCGTTCAGTCATGAAATATGGTGCTGTTGGCCTTCAGTTCAATGACAGTGGATCAACAGTTGATATTAAATAGGGTGTCTTTGGGCTTCCCAGGTGGTACAGTTGGTAAAGAATCCTCCTGCCAATGCAGGAGACACAAGAGATCCCTGGGTCAGAAAGATCCCCTGGAGTGGGAAATGGCAACCCATTCCAGTATTCTTGCCTGGAAAATTCCATGGATAGAAAAGCCTGGTGGGCTACAGTCTGTAGGCTCACATAGAGTCAGACAGAACTGAGCATGAGTCAAGAAGGAAGGGTGTCTTTAAACAGAAACACATATAGAGTAAGATTATATCATAATCACTGATGAAAATTTTATGACCAGAGGCTCACAGGAACCTAATCCTATGTTTCTCCTGGGAGCAACTGTTCAGTATTCATGAATTCAGTGTTCATAACAACTTTTATAGATTCTAACTACCAAAATAACAGGAATCATCTATATTTTTCAACTCAGCCATAGTTCTATCTATCTGAAGTCTTCATCTCTAATATTTGATTAGGGAATGTTTTATATCTTCCATTTCTTTATTTAATCTTTCTCCTAGCTTCTTGAACATACACAATACAGTCATATTACCAGTTTTAATTTTTTTTTCTACTAATTCCATCAACCGTGTCATTTCTGGGTCAATTACTACTGGGTAACTTTTCTCTGCATTATGAGTTGTATTTGCCTGCTTCTTCGTGTATCTGGAAAATTTTTATTAGATAACACATTAATAGTTTTATTTTTGGGGGTGGTTGATATATTTGTATTTCTATAGATATCCTTGAGCTTCATTCTGGGATGCGGTTAAGCTACAAATGTATCAACCAGTTTCATCCTTCCGAGTCTTCCTTTAAAGCTTTGCCTAAGACAGTTTAAAAGCAAAACTTGACAGGAATAGGCTATTTCCAAGTAACTTAACAGCATCCCAGAACAAAGTTCAGTAGTATCTATGGGATACTGTAAACTAACAAAATTTTGGTTAATTTTATCTCACTACTAAAACAAATCTCCAGAGTTATCTTTCTGAGTAGCTTTTTTTTCTGGTATTCCTGCAAATTCTAGATATTTTTGGTCTCCATGGTGTCAAGTTCTATCTCCCAACTTAGGGAGACTGGGCGGCTCTGCCTGAAGTCTGCTTGCTGTGCTGTGACCCAGAAAGTCATTCAAACTAGTTGGGTGAAAAAAAAAAGTGCTTCCCTTGTTTCTGTCACTCAGCAATCACTCTCCTTTTGTTGCTGATGTCCAGAGCCTATAAAATTGCTCTTTAGCACATCTTACTGAGTTTCTTAGTTGTATCTGGAGTAAGGGTAGATCAGGTCCCTGTTATTCTATCCTTGCCATCTTTTCTGTACACATATTTTCAGTTCTGAAGAAATGCAACTTAATTCCACTTTTCTCAATCAAACTTCTCATATAAGAGTCCACCAGGGTTGTGCGTGCATGCCCAGTTGCTCAGTTATCTCCAACTCTGTGACTCCACGGCGCCTCTGTCCATGAAATTCTCCAGGCAAGAAAACTCGAGCAGGTTGCCATTCCCCTCTTCAGGGGATCTTCCTGACCCAGGAATTGAACTCAAGTCTCCTTCAGTGCAGGCAGATTCTTTACTGTCTGAGCCACCAGCAAAGCCCACAAGGGTTAAGCAGGTGAAAACCTAAGAGCTTACTTTTTTCCAGACTTCAAACTCTAAGTAACAACATGTAAGCATGAACTAGGACAGGTCAGCAAATGTGAATGCTCAGAATACTATTCTTCATCACGTGTTTAGTGTCCATGTAATTAAGGTTCAAACACAACACCGTAAAGGGTGTAATAACCCCACCTTCCCATTGAGTTAGATTTTTTTAATCCATTTTTAACATCTCTATTCAAATTCAGATACCTGAAAATTGAACTAACTAGTCTAATATCATACTTTACATAGAAAGAAAGTAAAACTCATGAACGTTAAATGACCAAAGTAACACAGCTGTTACTGCCAGAGCTGGGAAGGAATCCTGTTGTTAATTTCCAATGTGGGTGATTTCTCACTCTACAGAAACACTTCTTTCACTCTAGTTATATTTGTGCTATATACCACAGCACCACACATCTGCCTGGGTAAGATGCCGAGCACACACTCAGGGTCCCAACAGGAAGCAGACAGACTAAAAGAGTTTGATTACAGATAGCCTAATAAAGAGGATATTTTCAGACATGTAGACAAGGTTCTTGTTTGGAAAATTCTATGGACAGAGGAGAGTGACGAGCTACAGTCCATGGGGTCACAAAGAGTCAGACAGGATTGAGTAACTAACACTTATTTTTGGGCTTCCCTGGTAGCTCAGACAGTAAAAAAAAATCTGCCTGCAATGTGGGACACCTGGGTTTGATTCCTGGGTTGGGAAGATACCCTGGGGAAGGAATAGCTACCCACTTCAGTTTTCTTGCCTGGAGGATTTCATGGATAGAGGAGCCTGGCAGGCTACAGTCGATGGGGCTGCAAACAGTCAGACATGACTGAACAACTAACACTTCACTTCAACCCTACATGTTCCATATTGACAAGGTTATATCTTATCTATTTATTTATTATATAATTTAACTTACATATAGAGGACATCATGCAAAATGCCAGGCTGGATGAATCATATGCTAGAATTAAGATTTCTGGGAGAAATATCAATACCCTCAGATATGTAGATGATACTACTCTATTGGCAGAAAGTGAAGAGGAACTAAAGATCTTTTGATGAGAGTGAAAGAGGACAGTGGAAAAGCTGGCTTAACTCAACATTCAAAAAACTAAGATCATGGCATCCAGTCCCATCACTTCATGGCAGAGAGATGGGTAAAAAGTCAAAACAGTGAAATAGTGGAAACATTTTATTTTCTTGCAGTCCAAAATCACTGCAGATGTGACCACAGCCATGAAATTAAAAGACATTTACTCCTTGGAAGAAAAGCTATGACAAACCTAGACAATGTATTAAAAAGCAGAGGCATCACTGTGCCAAAAAAGGTCTGTGTAGACAAAGCTATGGTTTTGTCAGTAGTCACGTAGAGATGTGAGAGTTGGACCATAAAGAAGGCTGAGCACCAAAGAACTGATGCTGAAGAAGACTCTTGAGAGTCCTCTGAACAGCAAAGATATCAGACCAGTCAATCTGAAAGGAAATCAACCCTGAATATTCATTGGAAGGACTGATGCTGAAGCGCCAATACTTTGGCCATCTGATGCCAAGAGTTGACTCATTGGAAAAGACCCTGATGCTGGGAAAGATTGAGAGCAGGAGGAGAAGGGGGTAACAGAATGAGATGGTTGGATGGAATCACTGACTCAATGGACATGAGTTTGAGCAAACTCCTGGAGATGGTGAAGGACAGCAAGCCTGGTGTGCTACAGTCCATGGGGTCACAGAGTCAGACACAACTTAGCGACTGAACAAGACAAGGATAAGGAAACCAACAGGATGTGGTGACTGCAATTGTGGAAATCCATAGCACCCTTAGGGTTATGAGGCTAAAGACAAACAAAAATGAAAAAAGAAACAGAAATAAACACCAAAGTTCTGCAGCAAGAGTGATAGCCATAAAAGAAAAGCCACACAACAGCATCTGTGGATGTGGAGGAACTCAGCCACTTCCTGTCAGAGATCAGGAGAACACATACTCAACTTCTTTCCCTCTCAGTCTTCAATCTTGTCAGTGTTTCTACTGGCCAAACCCAGGGTAAAGGAGTTCAAACAGGCGGCCTCTTGGGGCACTGAATAGAGAAGAGAAAACTCAGGCAGTTGATCTGCAGGAGTAAGACGAAGAAATCTTACACCAAATTTTCTATTACACATACATTTGAAAAGAATCTGTGGTCACAGAGATGTCAAGGAGACTGAAGGTACCAATCAATCATTTGGGGACAATCAAAACTGTTTTGGAAACTATCTCTACTTTGAGTATTTTCAAAAGTTCCTCACCTTAATTCTCCTTTTACATTTTTTTTTAACTACAAAAGAAATGTCTATGTCAGTAATTTTTCATTAAGAAGATATAACTAATGAAGCAAAATGACAGCAAGGGTTGATATGTATTTGTGTTTCTGAGAGACCTAACATTTTTTTTTACATTCACCAGAAATGACCTTTTAATTTATTAAAGAGCATCTTTCTTGATGGAACTAAAAATCAATGCTGAGTGTCATGATTGAGCACTCACAACAACTTACCTAAGTTTCGTCATTGAGATTTACAAATGCCACTGTCATATTGGCTTGAAATCATAGGTTGAGGAAATATAATCTGTACAAATGGCAAAGCAGACTTGTTTACTGTCTTCTGGATCCCAGGGGACTCACTTCATATCTCATAAGCTAAGTGTTTTATTAAATCTTTGACTTGCTTTGCTCTAATAAAAACCAATTTGTGGCATCAAGAGGGTTGTGGGGTGGGACCATTTACTTGTCCTACCTATTCTTGGGAACACATAAAACTTCATATAAATATTTTATAGCTCCAGATTACAAAGTAGTACCCTCAGGTTTTTCAAAATACAGTTGCTGCAAAAATTTCACACAAACATCTTTGGTGTTAATTGCTTATTCCTTAGAGGCTTTTTTAAAATGGCTGTATCATGGTGAATTATGCTGGCAACAGAAAGACGGTTCATTTATAAAGCTCATATAAATGATGCATTGGGAAAGGGTTTTTTGTTCCGGTTGATAAAAGTTAATCAAATGCAAGATGGCATACAGCAATTCAGCATAAATCTTCCACAGAGAGCTGCTTATGCCTCCATCTCCCAGGTAGACAGAACATTCATCTGACTATTTCTAAACTGTCCCAATAAATCTTTGATTAAGAGAACCATATCAAAGTAGCTGACTAATGGCTTGTTTTTCAGAACTCTTCTAGTAAATATATTATAAACGGCACCTCTTCAATAGTCTGAAAGCAGAGACATTTAAAACTTAAGTGAGAACCACAAATGAGTCAAAGGAAGAAGAGGGAAAGGATTGCGACTGATACAGAAATTGAACCTGGTTTTGTCTAAATTTGCAGTCCATGTTCTTTCCATTGCTTCCTTCTTATTAAGTTGTTCAAGGTTCTAAGCATTAAGCTTTCTGATTCTGCATGTAACAAAATACAGTAATTAACCATTCTCACCTAGAAGACTGAAATTTAGGGAGCTCAATCAAATATATTTTTTAAAAACTTTAAAGTTTCACAAAGATTATAATATCTTTTCAGATCTACTTTTTTCCTTAGATTTGAAGAAGTAGATTATGTACAATTACAAATCCCTAATATGGGGGTTTGAACAAGATGGTCCCAGAATATAATTCTCAATCACACTAAGGTGTTCTTTTCAAAACACAGTTCTACCCAACCATGGCACTCATTTGTTTGTTTAATGTGAAAGTAAAAGTGAACAAAACATTAAATCCTCTTAGCACCCGCACTTCATTTTTTTAAAGTCACCTTTCTTAGCGTGTAATTTACTTAATTTAAGAAATGGTGCTTGAATTTTGAGGACTAACTACCAAGGAAAGGGGCAAAAAGGTGATGATAATGAAAAGGAAATACACTTATGTTTGTATTGCATGGTTTGACTGCAGCATAAAAAAGCAAATAATGTTACTTTCCTATCGTATTTATAGTAGTTCTACATATCTTTGTAAAGAAGGATAACATTTTGCCGCTTTTCTCTCTCTGTTTAATTAAAATGTGATCTTTTCTAAATTGACTGAGTCACTTGGCTCTCCTCTGTTTATTTCAAGCTCCACACATAAATGCTTTACCAGATTTCCATTTGGGGAGGATTAACCATTTTGCAGTCTAATTTTCTTCCAACAGAATGCTTTTTTTTTTTTTTTTTTAATTTTAAAATCTTTAATTTTTGCATACAGCATGCTTGGGGTTGGTGCATGGGGATGACTCACTGAGATGTTATGGGGAGGGAGGTGGGAGGGGGGTTCATGTTTGGGAACACATGCAACAGAATGCTTTTGTTTTTTTATCAATATTAACGGCGGGGGGACTGAGATCTCCAAGAGTCTACTCTCTCCATACAAACAAGCTCTCAAGTTAATTTTCTTGATTATTTCTTCATCCCCTCCACCTCCACCAAGAAAGTTTGCATATGGACAATTTCTCCTCTGATGGCTAAGGACTGCATACTATAATCTCCCAGGAGCCCAGCCTTTGCCACACATGGCTTATTCCAGATTTCATCAGACAAACTCAAACTTCTAGGCCAGAGTTGTAGTCCAAGGGATTTTTCTCTTGGAAAGGTATGCGTTAATGATTTCAAACTTCGATCTCATTGCTTTCAGATGCCTTGGCTATTTGTGTAGGAAAACCTCTAGATTTCATTTAAGTCAATGCTCTTACTCTTCAAACAATGACACTGAAATTCAGATAGGTAAAATAAAAATGTCATAAGTGATTTAATGGCAAAACCTGGACTACAACTCTTATAAAACACATTCAGTGAGTTTTCTGTAATAGATAACAGTGTTGTCTCACAAACATAACTTTTGTCATTAAAATTTTTTGATATTCCCTTTTAATCCACTGAGATATGTGAACTGAACTAATACTCCTATATTTCATTTGCACTAAAAGACATATTTTCCATTTTTTAGCACTTCTAAAATAGGGATGAATCTTAAGAAGCAATGGTATCTTCTGCTGTTAGTTGCGTATCAGTAATGATGTAAGTACAATGATTGTACCTATTCATGTACAATCTTGGTTGATATTCTGATGGCATAACTGGACAACTACAATCCCTTCAACATTTGGTTGAAAAGCTCTTTAAGAATTTTTGAGGAATTAATATAAGACTTAGCTGTAGAGTTTCATTGACTTTTTCTGGTAAAACTCAGAAAGATCCAATAAATGTGACTATGAACAGAACTATATCAAACTAAAAAGCTTTTGCATAGCAAAGGAAAAAATCCACAAAATGAAAAGGCAACATGCTGAAAGAAGGAAGATATCCTTCCTTCAGATATCAAATAAGTGGTTAATTCCAAAAATATATAAAGACCTTAATATTAAAAAAAAAAAAAAATTGAAAAATGGGCATGGAACCTGAATAGGTTCCAAAGGAACCTGAGTATTTCCAAAGAAGCATACAGATGGCCAAGGGGCACATGAAAAGATGCTCAGCATCACTAATCATCAGGGATATGCAAAGCAAAACTGTAATATCACTTCACACCTGTCAAAATGGTAATATCAAAATGACAAGAAAGAAAAAATGTAATATCTAATTCAGAAGATTATCATGAGATTTCCACAAAATAATATCTGTTTCTAAATGTGTAACACAGAACAGTCACATAGTTAGATCTCAATAAACAAATAACCATGTTGCCCTTATTGTCACTGTTGTTCCTATTGCTAAAGGGGAAAAGGCAAACATCCACAAAATTCACAAGAATACAGCAAAGGGAAAATAAAAGCAAGAGTACAGTTAGGAACATAAACAAGCAATATTTAAACACAAGTGCTGAGAAGACAGTGAAATGATTGATAGGTGTTAAGCAGGATAGAGTCCATCTGGAAAGGTTCCATGGAGATGAAGCAGATTGAACAGAATTCTGAGGGTGGGAGCAGATGTGATTTGCCAGCAAAGCATGGGAAGAGAACTATAAAGGTGGGTTGGAATCGCTAAAGATCTAATGATGCCAACATACCTAAGCCCACTTTCAGTTTCAGATCATGTCAGAGATGCAATGAAGAGACATAGCAAGCAGTGAGAGAGGGCATATATGGCCCTTCCAGGGGAAAAGCACAAGGAAGGTACAGCAATATGGATGCATTTCTAGGGGCTGTCATTCTTTCCTAGCTGGCCTGGGAAGAACCAGGCCAGCACTGCAGGAGTTCAGCCAACAGGAGATGAGTGCCTTGCCTGCTACAGTACTTTATACAAAATCTCTGGCACTGGCACTTTATTTATTTGGAGGTCAAAATATTTCATCCAACTATTTCTCATTTCTATCCTTCTCCTGGGTAGCAACCTGGGGCCATGCTGCCCTAAGCCACCTGCTCATCAGAGCTCCAAAAGTGCACCTGGGTGGCTTCACTGCCAATTCTTTCTGCTTCCTCAGAAAGGCTATTCTGGGCAAGCCTATGTGCTATTATGGAGTACGTGTTTATATCCATTCAAAATTCACACGTAGAAATCGTAACCCCCAGTGGGATGGCAATAGGAGATGTGACCTTTGGGAGATAACTGGGTCATGTATTAGAGTTCTCTAAAGGAAGAGAAAAAATAAACTTATTAATTTACAAAGAGGGAGAGAGACTTATTGTAAGAATTGGCTCATGCAATTTGGGGAGGCCATGAAGTTGTCTAGAGGATCATGTGAGCCAGAGGTATAATTCAGTCCGAGTTCAAAGGCCCGAGATTCAGAAGTATCAGTGTCTGAGAATAAAAGATGGATGTCACAGCTCAGGTAGAGAGTGAAACTGCCCTTTCTCTGTCCTTCTTTTCCATTCAGCCCTCAATGGACTGGATGGTGCCCACCCACACTGGTGATGGCTATCTTCTTTACTCATTCTGCCAATTTAAACAATAATCTCCTCCAGAAACATCCTCACCAACAGGGCCAGACATGATCATTACCAGTTGTCTAGACATCCCTTAACTCAGTCAAGTTGACACATAAAATCACCCTCCACAGATCAGGAAGGTGGAACCCTCATGATGAGATTCGTGCTCTTATATGAAGAGGAACAAACCAGCTTTCTCTCCCTCTCCCTCTGCATCTCCCACGGGAGGACACAGAAAGAAACACCCAGTCCTCACCAAATACAGGGTTTGCCTGCTGCTTGATCTCTGGACTTCTCTGCCTTCAGAAATGTTAGAAATAAATGTTTGCTATTTAAGCCACTCCGTCTATAGCAACTTGTTGTAGTAGCCTGAACAGCCTAAGCCACTGTGATCAGCATGGATTTCCCCTCATGATTACCTACAGAGGTCTTTGAGTTTAGACCATGATTCTCAGGACCATGGAGAGGGTCTTGTTGACCTATCGGTGACCCATCACCTATGACGGAGCTAAACCACTAACAAAGCCAAGGCTCTTGGTTCTCCTAAGCTTGCTCCAATGTGTTGCTCCCTTTACTGATGATCAGATGCCCTGATAAGTACTGAGCTCAAGCAGCTTATTCACACTTACTTCCATGGAGCACAGCCTATGCCACAGCCTTCTTGTCCCCAGAATCTACCACTCATGACTTGCTGTCTTACAATTTATGGATCACTGGCAGCTTTTCCCCATTTCAGCACACTGAGGTTCCCATGCAAACTGCATCTCAGGGTTGCCTGTTCAGCCGAAGGATCCACATGGTAGTCACTCATTGCATAGTGCTGGCTATATTCAATACACTGAATTCTTCTTGGCCAATGGCAGGCTAGACTTTGGGAACCCACCCCAGGAGACTTCCCAGTGCTCTTTGAAGCCATACTTTGACTTTTTCTACTTTACTATACAAAATCCCATTGAGCCCTCATTTATGATTTGGAAGAAGATGAGAAGAAAGGTGGAAAACACCTGTGGGAGCAGGGATTCTGTCGTCTCAGTCTTAGCTTAAGCAAACCAAAGCTCACAGCACAACTCTGTGAAGCAGAAAGACATCAATGTCAGAACACTCAACCTAGGATAGTCAGAGCTTCTACAGAATAATAACACGCAGGGCACTGGATATACCAAGGAGCGACTTACAGAGAAGCCTGGGGCATGAAATTGAGTCCCCATGGGCAGAGCTTTGCTGAGAAGGAAAGGTGTTAGGCTTTGACATATGGTTATGTAACTAATCCTAATTAACAAATTAACAGTCAAATTAACATCTTAAATAACAAAAGTTAGTTCAGAAGTTCACTATTCAGCTAACGCAAGTCTGATGCTTAGGAATAAACCATGGGCCCTGTGTGAGTTTGCTCAGGTTGCCATAACAGAAGACAACAGGCCAAATGGCTAAAACAACAGAAATTTTCCTTCTTACAGTTCTGGAGACAAGGAGATGGCAATATAACTTTTATTCTGAGGCCTCTGCCCTTGGCTTGTAAGCAGCCACCATTCAGTTATGTGAAACACTGGCCTTTGTTTCATCCATTCCTGCAGAAAGAAGAAGAGCATGAGGTCTCTGCTGTCTCTTTTAAAAAGGACACTAATTTGGGAATTCCCTGGCAGTGGTTGAGACTCAGCACTTTCACTGCCAGGCACAGGTTCAAACGCCGGTTAGGGGAACTAAAATCCCTCAAGCCATGTGATACCACCAAAAAAAAAAAAAAGACACTAATCTTGTTGGACCAGGGCCCCACCTTTATGACCTCACTTAACCCTAATTACTTCTTTAAAGGCTCTGTCTCCAAATGCCACACTGGGAATTAGGGATTCAAGGACTATGAATATGAGGGAGGCTGCTGCTGCTGCTGCTAAGTCACCTCAGTTGTGTCCGACTCTGTGCGACCCCACAGACAGCAGCCCACCAGGCTCCCTCGTCCCTGGGATTCTCCAGGCAAGAACACTGGAGTGGGTTGCCATTTCCTTCTCCAATGCATGAAAGTGAAAAGTGAAAGTGAAGTCAGTCATGTCCAATTCTGCACGAACCCATGGACTGTCACCTACCAGGGTCCTCCACCCATGGGATTGTCCAGGCAAGAGTACTGGAGTGGGTTGCCATTTCCTTCTCTGGAGGGGCGCTGAGACAGGTACAAATATCCAGTCTATAATAGTCTTATAAATAGAACAAGCTTTCATAGGAACTTAAAGTAATAGTTGAGAATCCCTAAAGGAAATTTAGAACTATGACTTAATTAGTAGCATAATATGCGATACAGCTGACCATTGAACAGTACAGTAGTTAGAGACACAACACTGCACAGTTGAAAATTTGCATATAACTTTGACACCCTTCAAACTTAACTATAGATGACCCTTGAATGACATGGTTTTAATGGTATAGGTCCTTACATGTGGGTTTTCTTAATAAATATATTGAATATTTGGGGGAGATGTGATGATTTGAAAAAACTCATGAACAGCATGTCTTAGAAATATCCAAAAGAAAGAGGTATATCATAAAACTGTAAAATGTATGTAGATATTAGTCTATTTTATTATTTACTACTAGAAAAGATATACAAATCTGCTATAAAAAGTTAACATTTGTCAAATCTGCACACAAACATAGACTATACATGTCACAATTTGCAATGGAGAGAAATGTAAACAGATGTAAAGATTTGGTATTACATCTTAACTGTAGCCTATACTATGCTACTGTAATAACTCCATAGCCACCACCTGTTGTTACTATTTTGTTGTTCAGTCACTCAGTTGTGTGTGAGTCTTTGCAACCCCATGGACTGCAGCACACCAGACTTCCCTATCTTTCACCATCTCCCAGAGCTTGCTCAAACTCATGTCCACTGAGTCCGTGATGCCATCCAATCATCTCATCCTCTGTAGTCCCCTTCTTTTCTTGCCTTCAATCTTTCCCAGCATCAGGGTCTTTTCTAATGAGTTGGCTCTTCACATCAGGTGGCCAAAGTATTGGAGCTTCAGCTTCAGCATCAGTCCTTCAAATGAATATTCAGGTTGATTTCCTTCAAGATTGACTGGTTTCATCATCTCTCAAGTGTCTTCTCCAACACCACAGTTCCAGTTCAAAAGCATCAATTCGTTGGCACTCAGCCTTCTTTATAGTCCAACTCTCACATCCATACATGACTATTAGAAAAACCATAGCTTTGACTAGACAGACCTTTGTCAGCAAGATAATGTCTCTGCTTTTGAATATGTTGTCTAGGTTTGTCATAGCTTTTCTTCCAAGGAGCAAGCGTCTTAAGTTCATGGCTGCAGACACCATCTGCAGTGATTTTGGAGCCCCCCAAAAGAATGTCTGTTACTGTTTCCACTGTTTCCCCATCTATTTCCCATGAAGTGATGGGAATGGATGCTATGATCTTCATTTATTCATTCATTTAAGCCAGATTTTTCACTCTCCTCTTTGACTTTCACCAAGAGGCTATTTAGTTCTTCACTTTCTGCCATAAGGGTGGTATCATCTGCATATCTGAGGTTATTGATATTTCTCCTAGCATTTTTGATTCCAGCTTGTGTTTCATCCAGTCCAGCATTTTGCATGATGTCCTCTGCATAGAAGTTAAGTAAGCAGGATGACAATATACAGCCTTGATGTACTCCTTTCCCAAATGGAACCAGTTCATTGTTGCATTTCCGGTTCCAACGGCTGCTTCTTGACCTGCATACAGGTTTCTCAGGAGGCGGTCTGGTATTCCTATCTCTTTAAGAATTTTCCACAGTTTGTTGTGATCCACACAGACAAAGACTTTAGCATAGTCATTGAAGCAGAAGTAGACGTTCTTCACCAAATCGATGGACACGAGTTTGAGCAGGCTCCAAGAGTTGGTGATGGACAGGGAACTCTGGAGTGCTGCAGTCCATGGGATTGCAAAGAGTTGGACACGACAGAGTGACTGAACTTAACTGAACTGAACTGATATGTTCTTCTGGAATTATCTTGCTTATTCTCTGATCCAGCGGATGTTGGTAATTTGGTCTCTGGTTCCTCTGCCTTTTCTAAATCTAGCTTGAACATCTGGGAGTTCTCAGTTCATGTACTATAGAAGCCTAGCTCGGAGAATTTTGAGCATTACTTTGCTAGTGTGTGAGATAAGTGTAATTGTGTGGTAGGTGCTATTACCAAAGTGTTGCTATTACCAAGGTGTTGCTCCAAAGTGCTGTAATGTGATTCTAATCATCTCCGTGTGCATAGTTCATCTCTCCAGTAAAGTACATATTGCAATACAAAGTGATCACTCTTGATTCTCACGTATTTTTCATTGTGTATAACACTATATTGTAAACCCTGAATAACATCAGGAGACCCAAGAAAAGTGCCACCAGTGATGCCGAAAGTGCTCCCAAGAAGCAAGGAAAAGTTACCATATTACAAGAAAAAATTGAACTGTTTGAAATACACCATAGTTTGAGGTCTGCACGTGTGAGTGCCCACCATTTCAGGATAAATAAATACTGCATAAGGATCACTGAGAAAAAAGAAAAGGAAATTTGTGAAGCCATCACTGCAGGTACACCAGCATGTGTGAAACCTTCAACTTTCTGCAAAATATCTTTCCACCTTGTATTGAAAATGCAACTTTCATGTAGATGCAGGATTGCTATAACAAAGGCATACCTATAGACTCTAATATGATTCAAGAAATGATGAAGTCATTGCATGACAACTTAAAGCAAAAGGATTATGAAAGATCTAAAGCTGAAGCATTTAAAGCCAGTGAAGGATGGTTTGATAACTTTAGAAAGAGCTCTGGATTTTTTTTTAGAAAAATATAAGATAATAGGAGAAGTGGTTTCTGCTGACCAAGAGTTCCCAGATGCCATTAAGAAAATCACTGAGAAGAAAGAATATCTGCCAGAACAATTTTTGTTGCAGACAAAAGTGTTGTATTTTGGAGGGGAAAAAATGTCAAAAGGACATTTATTAGTAAGGAAGACAAAAAGCAAGCACCAGAATTTAAGGCAGTAAGGGATAAGCGAACTCTAAGTTTTGTGTAAATGCAGTTAGTTTTATGATCAGGACTGCCCTCATCTATAAGCTGTTAACCCCCAAGACTTAAAGGGAAAAGATAAACACCAGCTGCCTGTCTTCAGTTGTACAGCAACACTTGGACAGTGAGAAACCTTTTTAGGATTGGTTCTATCAGTGCACTCTCCCTGAAGTCAGGAAGCACCCTGCTAATAAGGGACTGCCTTTTAAAGTTCTTTTGATATTGGACAATGCCCCTGCTCATCCAGAACTCTCTAAATTCAACATCACTGAAGGCATCACAATGGTCAAAGTGAAAGTGAAAGTCACTCAGTCAAGTCTGAATCTGTGACCCCATGCACTATAGAGTCATGGAATTCTCCAGGCCAGAATACTGGAGTGGGAAGCTTTTTCCTTCTCCAGGGGATATTCCCAACCCAGGGATTGAACCCAGGTCTCCTGCATTGCAGGTGGAATCTTTACCAGCTGAGCCACCAGGGAAGACCAAGAATACTGGAGCGGGTAGCCTATCCCTTCTGCAGTGAATCTTTCCAACCCAGGAATCAAACCAGGGTCGCCTGCATTGCAAACAGATTCTTTATCAACTCAGCTATCAGGGAAGCCCACATAGTGGTCAACTTGGCCCGAAAACCAATATTTCAAATTTAAGGCTCATTACACACAACACTTTATGGAAAGGACTGTCAAAACTTTAGGCTTCCTAGGTGGCACTAGTGGGAATGCCTACTGCCTGCCAATGTAGGAGACATAAAAGATGCGGGTTTGATCTCTGGGTTGGGAAGATCCCGTGGAGGAGGAAATGGCAACGCACTCCAGTATCATTGCCTGGAGAATCCCATGGACAGAGGAGCCTGGCAGGGTCACAAAGAGTGACCAAAGGGTCACAAAGAGTCAGACAGGACTGAAGTGACTTAGTACTCACATCAACACTATGGAAGAGAATCCTGATAGAAAGAACATCAGGAAAGTCTGGAAGGATCACACCATTCAAAATGCCATCACTGCCATGACAGCCAGCAGCCTAAAACAATAAATTCCTGCTTGAGAAAACTGTGTCTGGCTGTGCACAAGTTCATAGGGTTGACAACAGTGCCAATCAAAGAAATCATGAGACTGTGGATATGACAACAAAGGTGGGGGTGGTGAGAAGAGTTTCAAAATATGGGTCAAGAAATTCAAGAGCTAATCAACACCAAATCAGAGGAATTAACAGAAGACGTCTTGCTGGAGATCAGTGCTTTCAACCAGTGCCAGAAAATAAGGAAGAAGAGTTAGAAGAAACAGAGCTAGAAAACAAACTGAAGGAGACAATCTGGCAAAAGGAATCTGGTTCCTCGAGACTGCTTTTGACTTGTTTCTTGACATGGACCCTGCTATGATATGGGCACTACAACTGAAGCAAACAGTGGAAGAACTGGAACGATATAAAAACATTGTGAATCAACACATCCTTGTACTTTGGGGAACTCCATTAGAGAGGATCAGGGTGATTCTTTCAGATTCCTATGACACCAGTTAAAAGTAACTTTTGGTAATACAAAGGTCTCTGATATTGGCATAACTCAGGGGTACACAGAAGACTAGAAAAAAACAAAAACATGGCAATTTATTGTGACAAATCTATGTGGTTGTACATTCATTATGGACGAGTCTGTGTTTATTTATTCAACTAAGAGTTCACTCATCTACATTTTCCCAAAAAACTGTTGGGTTAAATTAGCTGCCATGTTCCTAAAACACCAATGGGCTTTAGAGCTAAAGTCTTTCTCAAGGTAGAAAGTTTTCAACACACAGACGTACCCCTGAAACTTGTTTCTCTACCAATCTGGCCTTCAACTGAATTGTTACTATGTTTTCCTCTAACCTGTAGGGACATAGTCCATCTATCCAACAGTGCTTTAGCCTGAATAATATGGATGGGTTGGAAGACAAAAAAAGCCAGCAGTATGATATTGCTGCTGTTTTCATCTTCACAAAGATTAAATAGATAGGTCTCAGTGTCCCAAATAATTTCAATTCACAGAATGGAAAACCAATCCTTGCCCAGAGAGAAAATAACCGTGCTTTTTCCTTCTTTCTATGCACCACTGTTCACCTGAAGATTTGGAAAAAGTAACTGGACAGGGTTCTAGCACTGGCTCTGTGTTCACTGACTTCAAGAATGCTGATCAGATACTCAAAGTCTATTCAGCTTGTTAGAGACGCTGCCCTTCAAGGCCAGCTAATTCAGCATGTAGCTTCTAGACAAGAGATTTCTAGACATGTGGGATTGCAGCTTCTGGCAACCAGAACTGCAGGCAGAAGAAAGGCTTACTCCCTCTTTCTGTTTTGATTCCTTGTCATTTCTGAACTTTCAAAAAGGAAGTCAGTGGAAGTCAAAGATACTTGGTATTTTATTAAGAAGACGTGGCAAGAATACACAGAACTGTACAAAAAAGATCTTCACGACCAAGATAATCACGATGGTATGATCACTCACCTAGAGCCAGACACCCTGGATTGTGAAGTCAACTGGGCCTTAGACAGCATCACTACAAACAAAGCTAGTGGACGTGACGGAATTCCAGTGGAGCTAGTTCAAATCCTGAAAGATGATGCTGTGAAAGTGCTGCACTCAATATGCCAGCAAATTTGGTAAACTCAGCAGTGGCCACAAGACTGGAAAAGGTCAGTTTTCATTCCAATCCCAAAGAAAGGCAATGCCAAAGCATGCTCAAGCGACCACACAATCGCACTCATCTCACACACTAGTAAAGTAATGCTCAAAATTCTCCAAGCCAGGCTTCAGCAATACGTGAACTGTGAACTTCCAGATGTTCATGCTGGTTTTAGAAAATGCAGAAGAACCAGAGATCAAATTGCCAACATCCACTGGATCATGGAAAAAGCAAGAGAGCGCCAGAAAAAAAAAAAAAAATCTGTTTCTGCTTTATTGACTATGCCAAAGCCTTTGACTGTGTGGATCACAATCAACTGTGGAAAATTCTTCAAGAGATGGGAATACCAGACCACCTGACCTGCCTCTATGTAGGCCAGGAAGCAACAGTTAGAACTGGACATGGAACAACAGACTGGTTCCAAATAGGAAAAGGAGTATGTCAAGGCTGTATATTGTCACCCTGCTTATTTAACTTATATGCAGAGTACATCATGAGAAACGCTGGGCTGGAAGAAGCACAAGCTGGAATCAAGACTGCCGGGAGAAATATCAATCATCTCAGATATGCAGATGACACCACCCTGATGGCAGAAAGTGAAGAGGAGCTAAAAAGCCTCTTGATGAAAGTGAAAGTGGAGAGTGCAAAAGTTGGCTTAAAGCTCAACATTCAGAAAACGAAGATCATGGCATCTGGTCCCATCACTTCATGGCAAATAGATGGGGAAACAGTGGAAACAGTGGCAGACTTTATTTTGGGGGGCTCCAAAATCACTGCAGATGGTGACTGCAGCCATGAAATTAAAAGACGCTTACTCCTTGAAAGAAAAGTTATGACCAACCTAGATAGCATATTCAAAAGCAGAGACATTACTTTGCCAACAAAGGTCCATCTAGTCAAGGCTATGGTTTTTCCTGTGGTCATGTATGGATGCGAGAGTTGGACTGTGAAGAAAGCTGAGTGCTGAAGAATTGATGCTTTTGAACTGCGATGTTGGAGAAGACTCTTGAGAGTCCCTTGAACTGCAAGGAGATCCAACCAGTCCATTTAAAGGAGATCAGTCCTGGATGTTCATTGGAAGGACTGATGGCTAAAGTTGAAACTCCAATACTTTGGCCACTTCAGGCTAAGAATTGATTCATTGGAAAAGACCCTGATGCTGGGAGGGATTGGGAGCAGGAAGAGAAGGGGACAACAGAGGATGAGATGGCTGGATGGCATCACCGACTCGATGGACGTGAGTCTGAGTGAACTCCGGGAGTTGTGATGGACAGGGAGGCCTGGAGTGCTGTGATTCATGGGGTCTCAAAGAGTCGGACACGACTGAGCGACTGAACCGAACTGAACTGATACTATTTCGACATCATCTTACTGTTTAAATAAAATGCTCATGTTATGAAACAGGAAAATAAACACAAGTCAATTGCAGTTGTATAGCTACACTTAGAGTCTGAAGTGATTAACACAGAAGAGGTCCAAACTCAATACTTTCCCATTAAGCAAAAGGCATGATAATTATGTTAATGTCACATTCTGGAACTCAAGAATTTGGCTCTTTTGTTCTTGGAATAACTCTTACTTCCCAAGTCCCTCACACACAATCACTGAACACCAGTGTACTTAAAATATTTAATCAATCTAGGGTTACAAAACAGTAAGCAACCTTTACCATGATTAACATTTATTGAGAATTTACTGTCAGACACAATGTTAAGACACTTCAAATTTACTAACTCATAAAATCTTCACAGCAACTCTGTAAGAATATTACTATTATTATCCTTCTTATTTTAAAAATAAGTTACATATGCAAAAGAGAGAAGAGAAGTTTTTCTCAAGTAACAAAGTTAGCAGGTAGGAGAACTGGTCTTTGAACTAAGACTCTTATTTCAGAGTCTGTGCTCTTAACCACTGAGTGATAATTTTTCTGGTTGCTAATATATATACATCTCACATATAGAAAGAAATTATGAAGATTGTTATTGTCATTTTATATCATTTTCACTCAGAATTTCACATGATTTTAATTGTATTTTTAAAGTTTTTGAAAAATTTTAAACTTACAGAAATGTTGCCAAAAGACTAATACAGATTTTCCACACACCTTTCACCTTGCTTTCACTAATGTTTATGTCCTACATGTTCAGAATACAATTTCTGAACCAAAATATTAATATAGGTACATACTGCTATCAATTCAAATATTATTTCATTCAAATTTCATCAGTTTTTCTCCTGATGTCCCTATGATAGAATCTAAACCAGGATACCACATTGCATTTAATTATCAGGTCTCCTTAATTTCCTCCAATCTGTGACAGTTACTCAGTCTTTCTTTGCCTTTCATGACCTTTCATAACACTCTTGGAAACAACTGTTCCGGGGTTTTGCAGAATGGTTTTGCAATTTTAACTGTTTCTGATCATTAGACTTACGCTATACATTCTGGGCAAAAATATCACAGAAGTGGTGTCCTCTACATCATATATGGTATACTTGATGTTGATATAACTTAATTATGATGGGTTTAACTGGTAAATTTTGTGAAGTTGTGCTTACTAAGTTTTGCCACACTTTTCCCTTTATATTTAATATATTGTGTGAGATTCTTTGAAATGATGCACACATCACCTCCCGATAAATGCAATAATAAAATTAAAATAATGTTAAAATAATAGTCTTCTCTAATGTTACTGGTAACTGATAATGGTAATTAAATTTCACAAGTCTAATATGGATTTTCAAATTGGGAAGTCAGTAACACAGAGATATCATTTTGTATTAATCAATACCCACTTGCCCTCAAACCTAGTATGTATTTCTCCTGACATGCTCACTACATCACCTGATGCCCTACTTCACAGAGTCCCCAGCACCTACTCTGTCTACCATCAACTCACGGACAGACCATATCACTCCTTCTGGTGATAAACATGAAGTTTAATCTGTAGGAACTCCCTGAATCTAAATATAGGGGCCTGTCTGCATTTCAATTCATTCCGATTTTATTTTCACTCATTTCCATTTCAATTTCATACCAATGAATTCCTGGAAATCATGTTAAAAATAAATCACATTTGCCTTAGGTATCTGAGGCTTCACAGCTTGTACAGAATCCAGATAAATCTTATATATATGTCCAACAGCATGTCAAAGAAGCAAAAATATAACAACAAACTTTTATCAAAGTATACTTGCCAAATAACATTCTAAGTCCTAAAAATCTGTCTTACGTATATGTCATACATATACTCCAACACAGTAAAAAATGCAAATAGAAAATAAAATTTCCATTGCACCATTAAAAAGAAAAAAGCCTAAAATTTGTACACTGATTTTAGCACTAGTCACATTTATAATTCATATACTTTTAGTTGATTTACAATTTTGAGGATGTGGCATAGGAAGGAAGTAGATAAGAAATTATTTAAATTACTCCCCTTTACAAAAAATCTATTCAGAAAGTTTGAAGTTTCTCTTCTCTTCCTTCTTCCCTCTCACACATTTTTTCATATAAAATATATAACAATCAAATTGCTGTTAAAATATTTCATATTTATTATACAATTGTAGGACCATAATCTTTCAACAAAGAATAATTGAAAACTAATGGATTCATGTTGAAATTTTGACCCATTGAATACTGACTTATCAATTTTATACTGAGAAAACTAAAGCTTACGAAGATAGAATAACTAACCTAAACTCATCTATTTTTAGTCAGTAATAAGTGATATCAAAGTCCTAACTACAAAGACATTGCATAAAGTTTCTCTACTATAAACATATTCCATATTGATTTTTTCTCTAGGTTATTTTTGATTGATATAAGCACATACCAATTATTATTTTAAAGTGTTTGTTTCAGTGGGTTTTCATATATTCACAAAGTTAGGCAAACATTCCCATTATCTAATTTGAAAACACTTTCATTACCCTCAACAGAAATCATATATTTATTATAATCACTTTCCATTCTCCTCTGGGAAGTACTAATCTACTTTCTGTCAACATAAATTTGTCTATTCCAGATATTTCACGTAAATGTAATTGTATAATATGTGGTCATTTGTGTCTTATTTCTTTCACTTAGCATGTTGTTTTCAAATTTCATCCATGTTATAGCACATACCAGTACTTTTCCTTCTCATGGCTGAATAATATTCCACTTCAAGGATATACTGCTTTTGTTTACCCATTCACAAATTTTGGGACATGTTTTTGTTAATAATTTGGAGCTATTATAAATAGTGCTACTATGACATCATGTATAAGTTTTTGCATGAACGTATCCTCAATTAACTTGTGTATAAACTAAATTTCTGGGTCTTGTGGAAACTTTATATTTAAATTTATGATAACCGCCAAACTGTTTTCCAAAGCAGCTACACCATTTACATTCTCCTGAACAATATGTGAGTGTGTTCTCATTTCTCCACATCTTCACCAACACTTGCTATTATCTGACTTTTTAATCTGAGCCATTCTAGTGGATGTGAATTAGATCTCTTTATGGCTTTCTCTACTGAGTAATGATGATAATCTTTTCATGTGTTTATGGGCCATATACATATCCTTTAGAAGAATATTTATGCAAATCCTTTTCCTATTTTTCAAAATTGGGTAATTTACATCTTTGTTATTAAGTTGTAAAAGTTCTTTTCATATTCTGATACCATTCCCTTGTTAGATATATTTGCTTGAAATATTTTCTCCCATTCTACAGGTTGTCTTTTACTTTTTTATTGAGTCCTTTGAAATGCAAAAGGTCTTACTTTTGATAAAGTCCAATGTATTTATTTTTATTTCGGTAGCTTGTACTTTTTGTGTCAAATCTAAGAGACTATTGCCTAAGTCAAGCTTGCAGTTATGCTTTTCTATGTTTTCTTCCAAGGGCTTTATAATTTTAGCTCTTACCATTTAGCAATTTAATACATTTTAGATTAACTTTTGAATATGTTATGAAGTAGGGGTCCAAGTTCATTCCTTTGCATGTGGATACCCAGTTGTCCAAATTTACTGTACAAAAAAGATCTTCACAACCCAGATAATCACGATGGTGTGATCACTCATCTAGAGCCAGACATCCTGGAATGAGAAGTCAAGTGGGCCTTAGAAAGCATCACTACAAACAAAGCTAGTGGATGTGATGGAATTCCAGTGGAGCTAGTTCAAATCCTGAAAGATGATGCTGTGAAAGTGCTACACTCAATATGCCAGCAAATTTGGAAAACTCAGCAGTGGCCACACAACTGGAAAAGATCAGTTTTCATTCCAATCCCAAAGAAAGACAATGTCAAAGAATGCTCAAACTACAGCACAACTGCACTGATCTCACACGCTAGTAAAGTAATGCTCAAAATTCTCCAACCAAGGCTTCAGCAATATGTGAACCATGAACTTCCTGATGTTCAAGCTGGTTTCAGAAAATGCAGAAGAACCAGAGATCAAATTGCCAACATCCGCTGGATCATGGAAAAAGCAAGAGAGTTCCAGAAAAACAGCTATTTCTGCTTTATTGACTGTGCCAAAGCCTTTGACTGTGTGGATCACAATAAAGTGTGGAAAATTCTTCAAGAGATGGGAATACCAGACCACCTAACCTGCCTCTTGAGAAATCTGTACGCAGGCCAGGAAGTAACAGTTAGAACTGGATATGGAACAACAGACTGGTTCCAAATAGGAAAAGGAGTACGTCAAGGCTGTATATTGTCACCCTGCTTATTTAACTTCTATGCAGAGTACATCATGAGAAACGCTGGACTGGAAGAAACACAAGCTGGAATCAAGATTGCCGGGAGAAATATCAATAACCTCAGATATGCAGATGACACCACCCTGATGGCAGAAAGTGAAGAGGAACTAAAAAGCCTCTTGATGAAAGTGAAAGAGGACAGTGAAAAAGTTGGCTTAAAGCTCAAAATTCAGAAAACGAAGATCATGGCATCCAGTCCCATCAGTTCAGTTCAGTTCAGTTCAGTCGCTCAGTCATGTCCGACTCTTTGCGACCCCATGAATCGCAGCACGCCAGGCCTCCCTGTCCATCACCAACTCTGGGAGTTCACTCAGACTCGCGTGCATTGAGTCCGTGATGCCATCCAGCCATCTCATCCTCAGTCATCCCCTTCTCCTCCTGCCCCCAATCCCTCCAAGCATCAGAGTCTTTTCCAATGAGTCAACTCTTCGCATGAGGTGGCCAAAGTACTGGAGTTTCAGCTTTAGCATCATTCCTTCCAAAGGAATCCCAGGGTTGATCTCCTTCAGAATGGATTGGTTGGATCTCCTTGCACTCCAAGGGACTCTCAAGAGTCTTCTCCAACACCACAGTTCAAAAGTATCAATTCTTCAGCGCTCAGCCTTCTTCACAGTCCAACTCTCACATCCATACATGACTACTGGAAAAACCATAGCCTTGACTAGATGGACCTTAGTCGGCAAAGTAATGTCTCTGCTTTTGAATATGCTATCTAGGTTGGTCATAATTTTTCTTCCAAGGAGTAAGCGTCTTTTAATTTCATGGCTGCAATCACCATCTGCAGTGATTTTGGCACCCCCAAAAATAAAGTCTGCCACTGTTTCCACTGTTTCTCCATCTATTTCCCATGAAGTGATGGAACCGGATGCCATGATCTTCGTTTTCTGAATGTTGACCTTTAAGCCAACTTTTTCACTGTCCTCTTTCATTTCATCAAGAGGCTTTTTAGTTCCTCTTCACATTCTTCGATAAGGGTGGTGTCATCTTCATATCTGAGGTTATTGATATTTCTCCCGGCAATCTTGATTCCAGCTTGTGTTTCTTCCAGTCCAGCGTTTCTCATGATGTACTCTGCATAGAAGTTAAATAAGCAGGGTGACAATATACAGCCTTGACGTACTCCTTTTCCTATTTGGAACCAGTCTGTTGTTCCATGTCCACTTCATGGCAAATAGATGGGGAAACAGTGGACACAGTGTCAGACTTTATTTTTGTGGGCTCCAAAATCACTGCAGATGGTGACTGCAGCCATGAAATTAAAAGACGCTTACTCCTTGGAAGAAAAGTTATGACCAATCTAGATAGCATATTCAAAAGCAGAGACATTACTTTGCCGACTAAGGTCCGTCTAGTCAAGGCTATGGTTTTTCCTGTGGTCATGCATGGATGTGAGAGTTGGACTGTGAAGAAGGCTGAGCGCTGAAGAATTGATGCTTTTGAACTGTGGTGTTAGAGAAGACTCTTGAGAGTCCCTTGGACTGCAAGGAGATCCAACCAGTCCATTCTGAAGGAGATCAGCCCTGGGATTTCTTTGTTTGTTTGTTTGTTTTTTAATTTTTATTTTTACTTTATTTTACTTTACAATACTGTATTGGTTTTGCCATATGTTGACTTGAATCCATCATGGGTGTACATGCGTTCCCAAACATGAACCCCCCTCCCACCTCCCTCCCCATAACATCCCTCTGGGTCATCCCCGTGCATCAGCCCCAAGCATGCTGTACCCTGCGTCAGGCATAGACTGGTGATTCGACCTGGGATTTCTTTGGAAGGAATGATGCTAAAGCTGAAACTCCAGTACTTTGGCCACCTCATGCGAAGAGCTGACTCATTGGAAAAGACTCTGATGCTGGGAGGGATTGGGGGCAAGAGGAGAAGGGGACGACCGAGGATGAGATGGCTGGATGGCATCACAGACTCGATGGACATGAGTCTGAGTGAACTCAGGGAGTTGTGATGGATAGGGAGGCCTGGCGTGCTGCGATTCATGGGGTCGTAAAGAGTCAGACATGCCTGAGTGACTGAACTGAACTGAACTGAACTGAAAAAATTACTTTTCCTTCATTGAAACGTCTTGGTATTTATTAATTATATTACACTACTTCATTGGACCTCATCTATATCACATACTACTATAGCAGTTTTCTCCTTCTATCTGCATTTTCTTTCTTCTCTGGCCTCAGTATTTGAGCTTAACCACAGAAGTCATTCTGGCAATTATTAAGGATGTTTTGAAAGCCACCTCAGAGCATTCAATTGCTCCTTTATTTATTGTTCTATTCTTTCCTACTCATTATTTGTTGATCAAAAGTAGTTGTCAGAAGAGCCAAACAAAGAAACTGCAGGGTACCTGAACTGAGATGTGATTACCTTCTGTCAAATCTTCTGTTTGTCTCTAAGCCTACATAGAAATCTTGATTTTCAAACACCACTCTTTAAAAAATGAGACTGTAATGTCTCTGAAAAAGTTAGCCCATACTCTAAGACCCAGATAAAAAGGTAAGTAGGAAAAATCTTAATGAACCTCTGAAGAATAAGCAATAGCCTTTTCCTAAAAGAATTAAAACAGGAAGAGAAAAAAAAAGGTTTTTAACTTCAACTTTTCCATTTTGGTGCACAGACACATTTTTCCAAAAAAAATTACTTGAAAAATGCTAATGAACAAGAGTTTAAGTTGTATAATCGTTTTGTTAGGTAGTTAGAATAGGGAAAAGGAGTCCAAAATGGAGGTGGCTAAAAGAAAAGGAAGGGAAAAGTCCACAAAAATAGAACAAAGGAAGGTCAAAGAAATGTCCGAGCACCAGAATGAGGACTTCAGGTAGAATAGCACTCCTGGCTGAGCCCAATTTGCATAGAGCAGACCCAAGGGGAAGAAAACATGTAAAAGGAGGAACCAAGTGCTCTCTTGCTCTCTCTCTCTCCCGTGTGCACACACTCTTTCTCTCTCTCGTCCTCCCCACCGCGTGTGTGCGCTCTTTCTCTTTCTCTCCCTCTCCCTCTCTCTCCCATGTGCGTAGGCTCTTTCTCTTCCCCACCACCCTCCATACCACGTGTGTGCACTCTTTCTCTTCCTCTGCCTCTCTCTCTTTCTCTCCCATGTGCATTAGATATGCTCTTTCTCTCTCTCTCTACCCCTACCCCCCACCTTTGTGCACACATGTGCACAATGGCACACTCCTCCACTCCCTTCTTTTCTTCCAGGATGGATTCTCCTGCTATCTTCTAAATAAAATAGAGCTGTAACACTGATTTGTCCAAGAGCTATGACACAGTTTGTTCAAGATCCGAGAGCTGTGACGAGCCAAGAGCTTTAATGTCTGTCGCTCCAAATCACTGTTGTGACGAGACAAGAACCGAGAAGCATACACTCACCTAACATCTATGGTGCCCTGACTCGGGTTTAACCTGCCTGAAACAACCTCCGTGCAGAAGAGGCCAAGCAGAGCAGGAGCCCAACTCAGCAAAAGCTCCTGTGGTAGAAGCAGAACATGAAGAAGACCCAGCACAGGAAAAGTCTCATCCTGCTGGAAACCGAGACAGTGAAAGGCGAACTCAGCAGAAAGCTCACACGGCTCAGTCTCAGATTCCAGAAGACCTCCGGTCAAGGTAGGAGGTCCTAGCTCCTATGGCTGGAGAAACATGCCTAGCAAAGTCTTAATTCCTTTACAATCTCTCATTTCTTGTTTCCTTGAACCACCCTCAAACAGGCAGGCAGCAGTGGGCGCAATTGAGGAACTCTGGAGAGGCTACACTTCGGTATGTTCCAAAGGCACTATCTGCTGGGCCCCAGTAGCTGTTACCCAAGCCAGTGGGGGTTCTTCTGTCCTTACTCTTCTCTGTGCCAAGAATCAGGCCAATCAAAACTGTGAGCACAGGTCAGGAATTTAGCAGATTTTATGGCAGGCTATGAAAGGGATTTAGGTCATACCCAAATGGTCTAGTGGTTTTCCCTACTTTCTTCTATTTAAGTCTGAATTTGGCAATAAGGAGTTCATGATCTGAGCCACAGTCAGCTCCCAGTCTTGTTTTTGCTGACTGTATAGAGCTTCTCCGTCTTTGGCTGCAAAGAATATAATCAATCTGATTTTGTTGTTGACCATCTGGTGATGTCCATGTATAGAGTCTTCTCTTGTGTTGTTAGAAGAGGGTGTTTGCTAGGACCAGTGCATTCTCTTGGCAAAACTCTATTAGCCTTTGCCCTGCTTCATTCTGTATTCCAAGGCCAAATTTGCCTGTTACCTGAGGTGTTTCTTGACTTCCTACTTTTGCATGCCAGTTCCCTATAATGAAAAGGATATCTTTTTTGGGTGTTAGTCCTAAAAGGTCTTATAGGTCTTCATAGAACTGTTCAACTTCAGCTTCTTCAGCGTTACTGGTTGGGGCATAGGCTTGGATTACTGTGATAAAGTAGGGAAAACCACTAGCCCATTCAGGTATGACCTAAATCAATCCCTCATGATTATACAGTGGAAGTGAGAAATAGATTTAAGGGACTAGATCTGATAGACAGAGTGCCTGATCAACTATGGACAGAGGTTTGTGACATTGTACATTCAGGTATGACCTAAATCAAATCCCTTATGATTACACAGTGGAAGTGAGAAATAGATTTAAGGGCCTAGATCTGATAGATAGAGTGCCTGATGAACTATGGAATGAGGTTCATGACATTGTACAGGAGACAGGGATCAAAACCATCCCCATGGAAAAGAAATGCAAAAAAAGCAAAATGGCTTGTCTGGGGAAGCCTTACAAATAGCTGTGAAAAGAAGAGAAGCAAAAAGCCAAGGAGAAAAGGAAAGATATAAGCATCTGAATGCAGAATTCAAAAGAATAGCAAGAAGAGATAAGAAAGCCTTCTTCAACCATCAATACAAAGAAATAGAGGAAAAGAACAGAATGGGAGAGACTAGAGATCTCTTCAAGAAAATTAGAGATACCAAGGGAACATTCCATGCAAAGATGGGCTCGATAAAGGACAGAAATGGTATGGATCTAACAGAAGCAGAGATATTAAGAAGAGATGGCAAGAATACACAGAACTGTACAAAAAGGATCTTCACAACCTGGATAATCACGATGGTGTGATCACTCATCTAGAGCCAGATATCCTGGAATGTGAAGTCAAGTGGGCCTTAGAAAACATCACTATGAACAAAGCTAGTGGAGATGATAGAATTCCGGTAGAGCTCTTTCAAATCCTGAAAGATGCTGCTGTGAAAGTGCTGCACTCAATATGCCAGCAAATTTGGAAAACTCAGCAGTGGCCACACGACTGGAAAAGGTCAGTTTTCATTCCAATCCCAAAGAATGGCAATGCCAAAGAATGCTCAAACTACAACACAATTGCACTCATCTCACACACTAGTAAAGTAATGCTCAAAATTCTCCAAGACAGGCTTCAGCAATACATGAACTGTGAACTTCCTGATGTTCAACCTGGTTTTAGAAAATGCAGAGGAACCAGAGATCAAATTGCCAACATCCGCTGGATCATGGAAAAAGAAAGGGAGTTCCAGAAAAACATCTATTTCTGCCTTATTGACTATGCCAAAGCCTTTGATTGTGTGGATCACAATAAACTGAGGAAAATTCTGAGATGGGAATACCAGACCACCTGACCTGCCTCTTGAGAAATCTGTATGCAGGTCAGGAAGCAACAGTTAGAACTGGACATGGAACAACAGACTGGTTCCAAATAGGAAAAGGAGTACGTCAAGGCTGTATATTGTCACCCTGTTTATTTAACTTATATGCAGAGTACATCATGAGAAACGCTGGGCTGGAAGAAACACAAGCTGGAATCAAGATTGCCGGGAGAAATATCAATAACCTCAGATATGCAGATGGTACCACCTTTATGGCAGAAAGTGAAGAGGAACTAAAATCCTCTTGATGAAGTGAAAGAGGAGAGTGAAAAAGTTGGCTTAAAGCTCAACATTTAGAAAACGAAGATCATGGCACCTGGTCCCATCACTTCATGAGAAATAGATGGAGAAACAGTGGAAACAGTGTCAGACTTTATTTTGGGGGGCTCCAAACTCACTGCAGATGGTGACTGCAGCCATGAAATTAAAAGACGCTTACTCCTTGGAAGAAAAGTTATGATCAACCTAGATAGCATATTCAAAAGCAGAGACATTACTTTGCCAACAAAGGTCTGTCTAGTCAAGGCTATGGTTTTTCCAGTGGTCATGTATGGATGTGAGAGTTGGACTGTGAAGAAAGCTGAGTGCTGAAGAATTGATGCTTTTGAACTGTGGTGTTGGAGAAGACTCTTGAGAGTCCCTTGGACTGCAAAGAGATCTAACCAGTCCATTCTGAAGGAGATCAGTCCTGGGATTTCTTTGGAAGGAATGATGTTGAAGCTGAAACTCCAGTACTTTGGCCACCTCATTGGAAGAATTGACTCATTGGAAAACATCCTGATGCTGGGAGGGATTGGGAGCAGGAAGAGAAGGGGACAACAGAGGATGAGATGGCTGGATGGCATCACCGACTTGATGGACATGAGTTTGAGTGAATTCCCAGAGTTGGTGATGGACAGGGAGGCTTGGTGTGCTGGGATTCATGGGTTTGCAGACTCAGACATGCCTGAGCGACAGAACTGAACTGATGAAGAGTATTCCTTGGCAGGTTTTTCCCACTCTTTTTTCTTCCTGTCCTTCAGCTCCATCCTGGGACTCGAGCCAGGCCAAAAAGTAAGAGGTGGATTTGTTAGGATCAGAGAGAAGCCATGCTTCAGAGTGTGAACCATTGCGACCAGGGCAAGGGCTGGGGCCATGGAATGCAGCCTGGCTAGGTGAATTCATAAGCTAATGAGTGGGAGGATCATCCCAACCATTGGGGAACCACCCACTCCTCCATCTTTTTACAGTGACTTAGAGCTGTCCTGCCACCTCTGGGTATGTCTTTGGCTTACATATTGGGGATTAAGATTTACTTGAATTTAACTTGTCATCTTGGACCCAATTGATTTTAATTGGTTTACATTATGCCCTTGTGCTATGTCATTCTTTCAAAGGTTGTGCTCTGTTTCCTTCCCTCCTATCTCATGCTCCTTTCCTCAGCCCCATCTGGGCCCACAATGTCACCTGTACAATCTTCTGGAGGGACAACCAGAAAACAGCTGGCCCTTGGGAGGGAAATATTGTATAACATCCAGCCCTTCTAGATATTCAGCCCTTCACCTTCCATGTTTCCTATAACATGTGCAACGTCAGCATCTCCCAGTGAACCCGCTAGGGTGGGTGACAGGCACACAGTGCCTGCTAGAAGTCCATCAGTTGGCATCCCTTCAAAGGCAATTGGGCTTCCAGGGATAATGTTTGCCACTTTGGGAGTTAGCCCTGTGGGCTGTTTGGGCCCAAACACCTACCACCCTTCTAAAGTTATAAACATGACCCTGGATCAAATCTCCACTCCTCTTTTATGGAAGATTTGGTCTGTTGCCTCTAAACAAATTGGTTCTTAAGCCAGTTACTAACTCCTACAATCAGGACCCTGCTTCCCTGTAGGCAACGCTGCTCCACCCAACCTATAATTAAAATACTTTAATGCCCCCTAACAGGGTCAGATAACTCACTCCTTTGTCACTACTGTTATTACCTAAAGTGAGTCTATGACAATGAAATACTTACCAGGGGAGACACCCTAACCTGCTCTTAAGGAGGACCAGGAAAAGAAATCAGTGACTTACAGTCCCTTAGAGTAAGAGGACAAGGCTTATGACTGTTTCACTGTTTCCCAGTCTCAGGGCACAGGCTTGGATTGTTTTACATCATGATATCTATTCCCAGCTACAGTGAACAAACTAGCAATGAGTTACAACCCCTTAATCCTACCCATGCTGGAGATCTTGGGGTTCCCAGGAGGTCATCATGCCTTGGCCTGCCTAGGGATCTAATTCTTGAAAGGTTATCATGTCTCAACCTGCTCGGGGATCTGCCAGTCCCAGAGGTCCCAGGAGGTCGTCATGCCTCGACCTGCCCAGAGACCCAATTCTCGGGAAGCCGTCATGCCTCGACCTGCCTGGGGATTTGATCCCTAGGAGGCTGTCACACCTCAGCCTGCCTGGGGATCTGCACCCTGACCCGGGGACGCCTGGCTCTCAGGTTGCAACAGTATTAGGTAGGATGAGTTTACATCATGATATCTATTCCCATCTGCGGTGGGCAAACTAGCAATGAGTTAAGATTACAAGCCCCTTAATTCTACCCAGCACTGGTCATGCTGGAGACCTTAGGGATGCCCAAACTCCAGTCCGGGGGTCCCAGGAGGTCATCACGCCTTGACCTGCCTAGGGATCTGGTCCTCGAAAAGTTGTCACGCCTCAACCTGCTTGGGGATCCACCAGTCCCAGGGGTCCCAGGAGGTCTTCATGCCTCGACCTGCCCAGGGACCCAATTCTCAGGAGGCCGTCATGCCTTGACCTGCCCAGGGATTCGATCTCTAGGAGTCTGTCACGCCTCAGCCTGCCTGAGAATCTGCACCCTGACCCGGGGACGCTTGGCTCTTGAGTTGAAACAGTTCTGGGTAAGATAAGCTTCAGAAAGACTCACCCCTAAGAAAGTCCACTCATGGAAATAGAAGGCCTATTACCGGTGGGACTATGCCCAGGTCTCAGCAATAACTCAGGAGCCCAATGAGAACCCTACTGTCTTTCTGGAAAGGCTGAAAGAGGCCCTCCAAATGTTTACCAATCTGGACTTAGACTCTTATGAGGGACAGGTGATTTTGAAGGGCAAATTCCCATCCCAATGTACATCAGATATCAGAATTAAGTTACAACAGCTACAGCAGCAGGACCCTGCTTCCTCTTTAGATGAGATGATCCAGACAGCCACCAATACCTTTTATAACAGAGAACAGGAGAAGGAGGCCAAGGCCCAGGAGAGGGAGGGAAGGAAAGAGACAAGGCATGCCCAGATGTTGGCTGCTCTCCAGAAAAGTCCTATGGCACATCCCGATTAAGGACAAGGCATGCAAATGCCTAATCTGTAGACAGGCAGGGCATTGGGCTGAAGAGTGTCCAAACCATGACAAGTCTCCTAGAACAGCTTGCCACAAATGCCATGAATTGGGACACTGGGTGGCACTCTGACCTCGGGACCCAACAGCCTCAAGGTCAAGCACCAAGCCTTCCCTCATGATGATTCAACAGGACTGAAGCAGCCCACTCCAGCCAGCCCGCCTGTCACAGATAACCATCACAGGGCTGGAGCCAAGGGTGCAACTGGATGTGGCAGGTAGGTCCGAGAATTTCTTGGTTGACTCAGCGGCTACCTACTCTGTCTTGATCTCCTACTCTGGAGCCTTCTCCTCCCAAACCTGTACCATTTTGGGTGCTACAGAAAAAGCAACTACTAAAAGATTCACCCAAGTACTTCTTTGTTGCTGGGATGGACAACTATTTTCCCACCAGTTTCTGGTGGTACCTGAGTGTCCTACTCCCTTATTGGGAAGAGATATACTCAGTAAACTGGGGACCACCCTTGTGATGGGAAGTTTTTCAGCTCCTAGAGCTCTACAGCGCATGGTTACTACTGAAGAACCCATTACACCTTCAATAGAGAGGAACCAAAAACTATGGGAAGGTAAAATTAACCCCCAGGTATGAGACCAGGGGATTCCTGGACAAGCCCACCAAGCTGAACTGGTCATCATTGTCCTCCGAGATCCCACTCAGTTTCCTAACCAGAAACAATACCCTCTCAAAAGAGAGGCTCGGGAGGGACTACAGCCTTTAATAAATAAATTCCTTGCTTGTGGGCTATTGGTCCCCACCAGTTCACCATGGAACACCCCAATCCTCTCAGCAAAGAAAAAGGACAGAACTTGGTGAATGGTTCAAGGTCTCCAGATCATAACTGAAGCTGTAGTCCCCCTCCATCCCACAGTACCCAATCCCTATGTAATCTTGGGAGAAATCCCAACCAGTGCCAAGTGGTTCACAGTCTTGGATCTCAAAGATGCATTTTTTTGCATACCACTGGCTGAAGAATCCCAATATATTTTTGCCTTTGAGTGGGAGGCCCCAGGAGAAAAACGCCAACCGATGACTTGGACAGTATTACCTCAGGGGTTCAGAGACAGCCCCCACCTGTTTGGACAGGCCCTTAGATGGGATCTCCTAGATCTGGACTTGAGACCTAATGGGAAAATATTACAATATGTAGATGACCTACTAATCTGCTCTCCAGATGAGGAAAATGCCCAACAACATGCAATTCAGGTTCTAAACTTTTTGGCAGAAAGGGGATATAGTCTCCCGTGCTAAGGCACAGATGATCGAGTCAAAGGTCACTTACCTGAGAGTTCAGATTACACATGGGTCTAGGAGGCTGTCCTCTGATCGGGTACAAGGAATCTTCCAGTTGCCCTCCCCCATGACTCAAAAACAATTGTGAGCTTTCCTGGGGCTAACTGGGTATTATAGAATCTGGATACCCAACTATGGTCTAATTGCCCAGCCCTCATATTAGAGCTTAAAAGAATGCAATGATTCAATCTCACTGATGTGGGGAACTCCTCAAAAGAAAGCAGAGGCTACACTAAAACAGGCCTTAACTCAGGCACCTGCCTTGAGGTTGCCAGACCCAGAAAAAGCATTTCAACTTTATGTCCATGAAAGAGAGGGAATAGCCTTAGGAGTGTTAACTCAAAGGTTGGGATCTGAGCCCCAGCCTGTAGCTTACTCATCCAAGAGACTCAATCCAGCCACCTGAGGCTGGCCCCTCTGCCTTCTAAATCTTGCAGCTATTGCAATCATGATAGAAGATGCTTTAAAACTCTCCTTTGGAGACAAACTATTTTTACCAGCCACCAAGTAAAACAACTCCTAAATGGGAGAGGCCATTTATGGATGTCTGATCAAAGAATCCTCAGATATCAAGTAATGCTGATGGAAAATCCAGGCCTCACTATATCCCCTTGTGAGGTTCCTAACCCAGCCACCCTCCTGCCTACCCCTGAGGGCTCTCTCCCCTTTCACTCTTGTCTAGAAACCTTGGACCACTGGACAAAACCCCGAGGGGGATTGTAAGAAGATCCTCTGACCAATCTTGAGGCAATCTGGTACACTGATGGAAGCAGCTTTGTCTTAGATGGAAAAAAGCCAGATATGCAGTAGTCTCCGATTTTGAGACCATCGAGGCTAAGCCTCTGCCACCAGGTCAACAAGCTACAACATGTGGTGCCAGTTCAGCGAAGATACAAAACTACCGCCGACCATGGAAAATATCACTCACCCTTAGATGGACCCTGCTATAAGGACTCTGAGGCTTGAGACTAGCAAGAGGGGGAGGCCCAATACCCCTCACCATCCCAAATCAGCAGAAAGTAGCCAGAAAGACCTCGACACCCCTATTTCCAAAGATTTGGGCCTCCCATCTCTTGAGAGGGGAATGTTAGGTAGTTAGAATAGGGAAAAGGAGTCCAAAATGGCAGTGGCTAAAAGACAAGGAAGGGAAAAACCCACAAAAATAGAATAAAGGAAGGTCAAAGAAAGGTCCGAGGACCAGAGGGAGGACTTCAGGTAGAACAGCACTCCTGGCTGAGCCCAATTTGCATAGGGCAGGCCCAGGGGGAAGAAAACATGTAAAAGGAGGAGCCAAGCACTCTCTCACTCTCTCTCTCCCACGTGCGCACACTCTTTCTCTCTCTCTCTTCCCCTCCCACCCCCACCGTGTGCATGCGCTCTTTCTCTCCCTCTCCCTCTCTCTCTCTCTTTCTCTCCCGCATGCCCATGATACGTTCTTTCTCTCTCTCTCTCTACGCCAGCCCCCCCAACACATACACATGCACACTGGTGTGCTCCTCCACTCTCTTCTCTTCTTCGAGGATGAAGAAGCTCTAAATAAAATAGAGCCGTAACACTGATTTGTCTAAGAGCTACGACACGGTTTGTTCAAGACCCAAGAGCTGTGATGCGCTGAGGGCTTTAATGTGCATCGCTCCAAATCATTGTTGTGACGAGACAAGAACAGAGAAGCATACACGTGCCTGACAATTTGGAATACTGGAATTATAAATTAGAGCTAACCATATGCCTATTCCATGGCTCAAGAATAATTAGTAACGTGATAACCAAGAAATGTACAAAAATGTTGACAGCAACTTTAGCCATAATGGCTCACACTGGAAACAACCCACGTGTCCAATAATAAAACAACAGAAAACAAATTGTCTGTGACCATAAAATGAAATACTAAACAGCAATAAAGAGATCATAATCCCAGACATGCAACTATACACTCTCCCAGACATTTCTGTGTGCAAAGAAACTAGACACACACAAAAAATACACACTCTATGATACGATACACCTGAAATTCAAGAGCATGTAAAACTAATCCAAGATATTAGAAATCCAAAAATCAATTCCTTTTGGGGGAAACAGTGACTAGAAAATGAGAAACTTTCATGGTATGGGAATAGCTGGGTGCGACTATACACGTGTATGCATAATAAAAATAAATCAATCCATATATTTACAATTAGTGCACCTTTTGCATTTTACTCATAGGTCTGATAAACTTTCACTTAAAAATTTTAAACAAGGTGGGGAAAGTGACATCAGGGTAACAAACGAATTTTCAAACCTTTTCAACATGAAACAAAGAGCTCATCCACCTTTAACACAAAGACAGAACGAAGACTAACGCTAAGTAGCTGGAGAAAAAACATGTAGTTGGACATGAAAAAGAGGTGATTAAAACAGGAAACATCATTAGCATTTCGCTACCGCTCACTGAGTCCACAAATCCTACTATTTCAACATCAAGAAATAAGATGAAAAATAAGGATTGTCTTCCACAGAGCCACTGAGTTCTTAGTTGAAATCATGAACTCTTTAAAAAAAACAGATCCTAAAATCTGTAGTTCATTTCTTTGTCTCTCCCACAAACTCAGTTCACATCCAAAAAATCCACCAATATTCAGGTTCAGCCACAATAAACCAAGTCATATGTTAATTTAATTCTACTTGAATGACTTTTACATAATCCCTAGGCAAGAACCTTGTCAAAATCTTTGCTCAGTACAATTCCTGGGACACTGCTGACATTCAGTTGATAGTGTATATTATAATTAATATCATAATAACAGTAACACACAAAGAAAATACAAAGGTCCTGTAGTTTGCAACGAGTGGGGCTGCAGCTAACACAGAATTTTAATTCAACATCAGCAACAGAATTAAAGATCAGAAGGCAGCAAGAATAATGGGATTCAATGAATTTGTGAAATTACTCTAAACTGCAGGAAAAACAATGCTTATTAGGCAAGGTCTCCTATAGGAGACAACTAAATTAAGCAAGATAATTTCCTACTGCATGTACCTGACCATAGTGAAGGCTGATGTCTTAGCAGTAACATGAACCCCAAACTCTTTCTGAAGATAAAAGGAATTGTGTGTGTGTGTACATCTATATGTCCATCTCTTTGTTTATATTTGACAATGTTCAAAAATGGTGGGTAGGGTGAGAATGGAAAAAACAGTAACAGAATACTTATGTGAGTGAAAAAGATATTTGTCTAATTAAGTGAATTACACCTTTAGCTCCTTAGTTTCCCTACAGGAAGAACTGCTGGTATAAGGAGGATTAACAAACACTCCCTAAAGATGCAAAGTTGTTTTTTTTTTTTCCCCTTTGGAGAGCAGCCAACATCTAGTCTCCAGCCCTCAAGCAAAGAGCACACACCTAACTTGGCCAGGAAAACAAAGGGAAAAAAAAAAAACAATAACTGGCCTGCACTTCAGGGGAACACCTAACAGAAAAAGCCCCAGGGCAAGAAAGATGTTTCCCCCAAATCCAGGTTTTATCTGAAAGACTTTTTTCCCAGTCCCTAATCAGTGACGCTCTAACTGTGGTCCCTGAGCAGTGACATTAGCATCCCGGGAGTTGTTAGAAATGCAAATCCTGCCACCTCACCCGCATTCATTAAATCAGAAACTCGAGGGGAGGTCATCTCCGTCTTCAACAAGCACGCTACATGAGGCTGACACATGCTCAAGTTTAATCTGTTTCTCCTTCGTCCCACCCCCTCCAAAAAAATCCTCTTCCGCCCCTCCAAAAAAATAATATCTGGCCAAAGTGTTTTGAGTAGCTGTTATATTTCTCTTCCTGCTCCGTTATTTTTTTAGTTAATTATTCTTCACGGTGGAGTCGTATTTCCCGCTTTAAACAACCTTATTCAAACAGAATATACTCCCCGACTAGAGATCATTAAATACAGGGAAAGTTTTGTCTACCCAAAAGTCTCGCCAGTATCTATTAAATCGTTATCAGGGCCACCACAAAGCACAACAGCTCTTCTACAACCCAGTCTTATTCCAGACACTTCCACCACAGCAACACCTCACCCCCAAAACACAATTCTAAATAATACGTGAATTTGCACTTAAAACTTCTACGGAAAAGACTCGATGACCATGTTACTGACTTCTAGACAACAAAATGCAAAGGAAATCATTCGTGTGTGACATTTTGGGTCCAGATTTTTACGAAGGTGGTCTTTGTCCCCATCCTCCCAATGGATGCAGACAACAGTGTCCTGTGGGCGTGGAGTAGTAGTTCTCCAATTTTCCGTGCACCTGAATCACCTGGAGGGCTTTTTTACCTTTTCAAATTTTCCCCACACGAATCTCTCTCCTCTGGGCTGTCGGCCCCCATTGCTCCCTCTTATTTCCGGGGCCGCAGCTGCCTCGGCGGCTTTGCCTCAACTGGAGCGGATGTGGGTGCTGCGGCGCACGCGCCATAATGGCGGCCGCAGAAGGCCAGGCAAGCCGGTTAGTCCTTGTGCTGGGCTGCTAGGTTCACACTTTAGCTGTACCACTCACCCTTTTAGGACACCCTGGAGGGGTTTTTTAAAATGCTAATTGCTAGACCCCACCCCTAGAGTTTCTAATTCAGTAGGACTTGGGCGGTATCTGAATAACTGCATTTCTATTGAGGGACTAGATAAGGCAATATAACACCTTGGCAATATGGATAACAGTTTAAAATTCCGTGTGACCTTGAGGAAACAGTTCTATTTCTTGAAGTTTATCCTACAGAAATACTCATTCTAGTATGTATAATATGCACACAAAGGGTTTTTTTAGTAACATTGCTTATGACACTAAAAACGGGAATGACATTACATGTTCAAAAATAGATTTGTTAAATAAATGACACCTTCAAATGATTGAATTTTATGCATCATTAAAGACACCTGACTTGTAAATACATTCATAATGTAGTATTAAATTTAAAATATGTAGAAAATATGGAGTAATCTATATATGGTCATATTTTTTAGGTATACAAATGTGTTACTGGAGCCGAAAGTTCTGGATAGCACTTAGCAAGTGTTTTTCCTCCCTTTCTTTTTGTCTCCCCTCTTTCTTCCTGCTCTTGTGTTTTATTAAAATGGAGTGGTCTTTGGTGAGATATAATACAGAAAAAGACTAAACATCCATTGACAGATAAATGGATAAAGAAGATATGGTATATATTGAGATATACAGTGAAATATTACTCATCCATAAAAAAGAATGAAGGAATGCCATTCACAGCAAAATGAACAGACTGCCCCCACCGTATGCATGCGCTCTTTCTCTCCCTCTCCCTCTCTCTCTCTCTTTCTCTCCCACATGCCTATGGTACCTTGCTTATACATTTACTAGCCCTGAGCAGGAGAAAGAGGCCCTAATGTTTAAGTTTCTGAGGAGGATACATCTACCATTTAGAGTCACCCCCAAATCTGGAGTGAAATTGTTCTGAAATCTTATCACAAAAGCAATTGTTTCGTTTTCTTGGAAATGATCATTTAGCTGTGCAAACAGGTAAAATAGATTTTTTTTTTCATGATTACTTATACAAAGAGAAAAAGGAGATCACATAAAATATACTTCCCATATCCAACAGTCTCTAGTTGGATACTGACACAGCACTAGAATTTATACTTTCTACTACCATCTAATTTGGACAACTTGAGATCTTTCAAAATGAGAAGACCTCCAGCTAGATAGTCAATAAATTACTCACTTTACATAAATGATCTCCCAAGGATTTTGACCTTAAAGTCACAAAGATCAACATTTAGTACCTAGCTACAATACTGTATATTCCTATTTCTACACGAGATTGAAAGGTCATAGAAGGCCAGATAGAGTATGTTTGCTTGCTTGCTTGTTTGTTTGTTTGTTTGGCAATGCCAGGTGGCATGCAGAATCTTAGTTCTCCATCCAGGGATGGAACCCATGCCCCCTGTAGAAGAAGCACAGAATCTTAATCACTGGGAAGTCCCCACATAGCGCTTTGGTTGGGTTTTGTAACTTACTATAGTACTAAGAAGAGCGTTTCCATAAACAGACCTTTGGTTCAACTGGTGAAAACAAAATTCATCACACAGAAGTCACAGGCAACTGCTCTTCCTTGGGCTTTCTGGCCATAATTTTTTAGTTTGTCCACTGATGAAGTAGAATGTTAAGTTCTTCTGTTTACCCAGTACCTGCTTTTTGGAAGCCAAATTTATTAGGGCACCTACTGCAAAACGAGAAAAAGGAAAAGGCATAAACTCAGCCAATAGATTTGGTTGTAAAAAACTATATTGGAAGCTTGGCTGGCGATTATGTGTTTAATTCATGACCCAGGTGATTGCTGCTCATTAGACCAAGGATAAACAAGATTCAGTTGTAGTCAGGCTCTTGCTAGCCCCCTTCAGTGCTCCTTCCTGTTTCATCTGAAAATGCTCCTGATGATGACCCAACAAACAAGTGCCCAGCCACCAAAATCACAGAAAGAGCAGCTTATTATCATCTGTTCTTATAACTATTGAAAAAGCTATTATCAGATATTTAGTTTTTTACAGTACTTCTAGGGACTTCCCTGGCTGTCCAGTTGTTAAGACCCGGTGCTTCCTCTGCTGTGGGCATGGGTTCAATCCCTGGTCAGGGAATTAAGATCCTGCACACTGCGGTGTGTGGCAAATAAAAGAAATAACTTTTAATGAATCGAAATGTACAATTCCTGTTCATTTTGGCATGTATTTGCGCTCCATTTTTTTTCTATGAACCAGCCTCTCCATACTTCACCCAGAGAGCATGACTCTAAAATGAAAAACTCGTGACTGGGTGTGGGAGGAAAAAGACTAAAATTACAGGGATCAACAAGCTCTAATATTAGGGATTTATTTTGAAAATGCCACTTCTAATGAGAACTAACAAGGAAATTTTCTAAAAATGAATTTACTTGTTTAGCATGTTGAAATTTTGTCCTATCCTAATAGAATAAATAGCTGGCCTTTCTGTATTATTTTTGAAGATGAAATGGCAACCCACTCCAGTACTCTTGCCTGGAGAATCCCATGGACAGAGGGGCCTGGTGGGCTGCAGTCCATGGGGTCACAAAGAGTCGGACACACACGACTGAGTGACTTCACTTTCACTACAGTCAGAGTCAGAAAAAAGCAATATTCATCTACTTAATCAGGTACTGGAGAAAAATTAATATTTGGTCTAAAGAGAGAAGAGACTGATCAGGACAGAGGTAGGGTGAAAATAAAGAAGCCTAGAGAGAGACTTTTGATCAGTTTCTCTGTGCCTTCTGAGACCCCCATTTTCCAGCTAAATAGTTAACACACAAACAGAATTAGATATCACATCCTGCATTTAGAAGTGGTTCTGTGTCACCATGGTAACTGGTTTTGCTTAAACATAGCTCTGCATGTGCGTACAGTCCAAATTAGCCACAGAGAAGAGACTTACACACACAATATTCCTGGAGCCTATATACATCTGCCTGTATGTTACATTTTTGTGAAATGGGGTATTTGAGTTCACATTTGTAAACACTCTTTCTTTAAAACTTCCCTGTCTAGATAGTGTGTCTCTAATCATTTGTTTGTTATGATCCTGGAAGCAATATTACAGATCAAATTTCAGCTGATAATCAACATGGGAAATGAATAATTTGTCTGTTCTGGCTTTTGTCAATCAGTTCTCAGTACTTGGAATAGAAATGGCGAAACTGACCCCTTTTGCTTCTTACCTTTCAAATGCTCTTTTATTTGGCTCATCCATGTGGACTGTTTTGGATCATTTTTCTGAAAAATTATCCCCAAATAGCATTCCACCCCCACTGACTCCTCCTTATGATAAACTTGCCAAGAAAACAACTTAAGCAAATTGAAAGACCTTTTGAAAAGAAAGGAAGTTGCCACAACATGGTATCCAAGCCAAGAAATATCCCCAGCATTCTCCTGGTAATTTTTAGTTGAAGATTTATCTAAAGGAAAAGAAAAATAATTTATGGATTGAACTCCATCACATGACAGTATTTAAGGTATGTGATTCTTTGTGCTTCTCAAGCCTCAATTTCTTTCTTTCTTTTTTTCTGAGAAGAGAATTAAATATGATACACTTTGGGGGGAATTACATCATTGGCTGTTTTACAGTTTTTAGGACCGCATTGATTTTTGTACTAAAATGGCATAATATCCTTAGTGTTAGTGAATATTTGTCTGAAAAGAGGGAAAATTAATCATGATACTTTCCCTACTAAGAACTAGTGAAATTATCTTTCTGCTTTTGACAGCAGGATGTATTTATAAAGTTTGTCCTCTGTCTGTAGCTGTGTCTCTTCTATTCAAGGAAAAAGAGCTACCATTTAATTGAGCTCCAAATATGTGCTATGCACTTGATGGGAAATTTAGCATGCTGTGTCATTTAATTCTCACAGAATCTTTCAAGGGAAGTGTTTTCCACTTCAGAAAAAGAAATTAATTCTCAGAGGAATTTTATTTCCTCTATTTCAGACAGCTTACCACTTGGTAAAGCTGAGATACAATGAAGATCCCAAAATACACTTGCTCAGAGGATGCTCAGCCCATTTCTGGTGGTGTCTAAGTCCCAGCAGATAGGTGCTCATCCACATAGGACAAGGTTGCATTGAGTGTATTTTCACATTAGAACTCTCATCCTTCTGTTGGTGGTGATCTGTGATCTGCCTGGAGGACCACTGGGAGGCAGTCGTACTCTGAACCCAACACCAGACCTTCAAGTCATCATCATAGCTTGCTTTGAGCTGGGGTTTCCATCTCTACCAGGAAGTGAATGTATAACACTTTCTTTCTTCCCCAAACCATCAAGACTAGATTGTGCTTAAATATTTCCTGGAAACTGTCTAATGACATGCAGTGCCCTGGCTTTCATACTTGATGAGAAGAAAGAAGAGAGTGGTTCAGTGGAAGTGTCTTAGAGCAAGTCAGCAACAGCAGTGCCTAGGGAAATAGAGGCAGCAAGACAAGCCAGGCCCTGAGCTCTCTGGTACAGCGGATGGGAGTGGGGAAGAAGCTGTCATCAGCCATTCCTGGATGGTAGGACCATCACATGAATGCGCTGGAAGAGATTCAGATCTATAGTCTGTTTCTCACTGACAAGGAGGCAATAACCTCCTTTCATGAAACTGATGTAGCAGAAATATGGTAGGGAGGGAGATTCAGGGTCCTTGAATGTCAGAGCTGGAGAGGATATTCAAGAAAGTTTCATCCAGTTGTTGTCATGCTGTGTCTTGCAGAACTTTTTAAGCAGGTGCCCCAGAGGCAATGAAGGAAGTGGACCAGCAGAGATTCCCAGGCGAGGCTTCTGGTTCTCATCCCAACCCTATTTTTCAACCACAGCATTTCCATTTTTATCAGTTTACATTTTGGAGTTTCTACACAAGATTTTATTTTTATAAAAAAGACCTACAGTTTTTAAAAGTTAAAAACTGCTTTATACATGAAGAAACTGAGACTTAAGAGGCAATCTTTTATATCTCCGTCTTCAGCAACAAGCAAATTTTTGGAACATATTCCTTTCGATAGTACAAGTATTTATGCCCATGATGTTTTGCAGTATCACATCCCAGCTTTGAAAAGCTGCTCAGAGGAATGGACATCAGAGGAGACAACTATCAAAGCAGTAGCCCACAGTCTGATCCCTAGTCCCATCAGTGTCCAGCTTTCACATGCCTTGAGACAAATCAATGACAAAAAGCCTGGCTTTATTTTCTCATTCAAATGAAAACTGCAACATCAGCCTCCTTCATCGGAAACATTCAAAGAGCAGAGTCAGCTGAGTGCTCTGTGAATAAAGTAGTAAGGGATTAGGGCTCACAGAAACAAAACTATAAGTTACAGAGAGTAATTCTTTATACTATTAACTCAAAGTGAGTGAGTGTTAGTCTTTCAGTCATGTCTGACTCTTTACAACCCCTTGGGCTGTTGCCCACCATGCTCCTCTGTCATTGGGATTCTCCAAGCAAGAATACTGGAGTGGGTTGCCATTCCCTTCTCCAGGGGATCTTCCCAACCCAGGGACTGAACTCTGATCTCTTGCATTGCAAGCAGATTCTTTACCATCTGAGCCACCAGGGAAGCCCATTAACTCAAAGCAGGAAGCCTTAATTCAGCCTGGGGATTGAAAAGATACTTGACTGAGGCCTTAACCAAACTTGTGGTTCTTTATATGGACAGGGAATAAAGATAACCTCTCTTTTGCAAATTGATATGCAAAGTTTTCCTAAAAACATTCTGTAGAATTTGGAATGACAGAACAGTTTGGAAGAAAGAGCACTAGATTTGGACCCAAATGTTCCTGAGTGTAAATCCAGCTCTGCTCATCCCTAGTATTATGCCCTTGACCACGCTGTTCATCCGTCATGGGCCTCATGTTCCTCTTTGTAAATGTTAGCAGGACTATGGTAAGGACTCGAGAGATGTGTGGAATGCATCTAGCATGAGGCTAGCATTATTATTACTATTATTATTATGATTGTACAGTGTTGTTGTTTCCATTGTGATTGGACTTGAAAATGGAGACTCAGCCTACTGGAGTGATTTTTCCATAATAGGGATACTATTCTACTCCTACAACCAGTTTCATCTCACAGGAAAACTCTATAACTACATGGATGTCTAGTGCTGTGGGCAGAATTCCTAAGCGTCTCAGTGGGAAAATCATATCACAAGTACAGGAATGCAGATACGACTAGAGTACAGCACAGATGTCAGGTATAGACCGCCTCTGCTCTAGGCCAGGGAGGTTTAGGAAAAGAAAACTCAGGCCTCGTGTCCCAACTTTGTGCCCAATGTCTTCGCCATGGCAGATGGGGGAGAGTGGAGAAATATACAGTCCCTTTCTTTCCCTGCACATGTTTTATTGGACACAGAACTGGCTGTTTGCAGAGTCTCAGTAGCTCATGCGATGAACTGCAGAAGGTGTCATTTGGGAGGAAGAAAGAGCAGCAGAGAAAGTTCAGGGAAATGTTGGGGAAGGAACACTATGGGCTGAGTGTATTCTGTGTGTCTTGACACATGCCTCCTGCCATCCCTTCCGCTTAGTCAGCTGTGAAGATTTCATTTCACAGGTGAAGGGTTTTTTGGTGCCCTTGAAAACTCCTGGAATAACCAAAGTGTTGGGACAAAAGTCAATTTGGAATTAAGCTATCCAGAAGAACATGAGGGGCTCACTTTTCTTAAGAAACCCCAGAGGTCTGGAGTCAGTGGATTTAGGGCAGCAAGAAGCCACGAGGTTCAGATGCTCAAGAAATACTGCTCTGTCATGGAAGCCAGTTACAAGGCAGGCTCTTACAGAAAGAAGGATGGAAAGGGACATGGTTTGGAAAAACTTCCCTGAAGTGATTGGGGTCCTGAAAGCATGGAATTAGAGGTTTTGCACACTTTGAGGTTTTTCTAGAGCAATGGGCAAAATACAGAAAAAGAGACCTAGTGTGGATGCAATTTTTTTCTGTTGAGAATTTTGGAAAAAAAAAATAGCTTTGTTGCCCCCTCCCCCATGTCTGAAATCTATCGAGCTGGTCATCCGTTGCTCACCGGGAAAAATTACAGTTTTCACAGGGGCCGTACTGAGAGCGTGAGTTGGCATGGGCTGGCAGTGTGGCCCGCATAGACTGATGATAGGTACAGTTGGTCCTCTTGCTCAAAATGTGTCAGCCAGGCCTTCAGGTTCTTCCAGGATGGGCTGCTAATGGAGTCTTTGATGGTTCTGTTCTAGAGCTTCACTTCCTAGGTGTGCCTTTTCAACAATAATTGTTTGCTAAAGATGATGTTTTTCTTTTGCAAGTAAGTGGCCTAAGATGAGTATGTGAAACCACCCATTTGAATGAGTGCATCAATTTAGTATCTCGAAGTAAACAAGGTTAATGAATTGATGCATTCTGTGTAGTCCCTGAATGTAATTAAATTCAAACATTACCCAGGAGGGAGTCATGTCGCTGACCGCTTTCCACAAGGACAGCACCAGGGAAAACAGCAGCCTATAGACTAATTATTAAATCTTACCTCTTCACTGGGAGAAAGAATGGATGAGCCATTTTAAATCATGTTGAAAGCTCAGGGCTGCTTTGCACTTCTGTCATAAATATTCACCCAGCACTCCTATTTTGCCGTGTTCTTTGGAGTTAGGGTTCGTTTGTCCATGAAACCACACAGAGGAAACCTATTTTCTCTGTAGCTGTGTTTCTCCAGGCTACAGTATTGTGTCTGGAGATTTTTTTAAATTTTTATAAACAGCACTTTTTTTATCCTCGGCTCCTGAGTCAGTTGTGAAATCTCCATTCCCTTCCCCATCTCTCAATCTTTGGAGTCCCCAGCAAATGTCTAATCAGTGTGTCATAAACATTTTTAGGTATCAGACAGAATCCACCATTTTTCTACTCTTTCACTCTGCTTTTGGATTCCTATCGGCTACCAAGGTTATTAAAATCTTAAAGAGAACTGACCCGCTGGCCTGGGCGCTATCTGCAGGGGTCGCACCTGAGTCATCCTGCACCGGCAGTGCTAGGAGCGGAAGCCCCTGTGCCCACTCATCCTGTAAGACCAGGGGTCTCAGATTTAGCAAACAAAATTACAGATAAGCAACCAATAAATGTTTCATGTAAGTACATCCTAAACATTTCATGCGTATACTTATGAAAAGAATAATTTGTTGTTTATCTGAAATGCAAATTTAACTGAGTGTTCTGTATTATATCTGGCAACCCTATCTAGGAGACGTAAACTGTCTCATCCTCACAACAGTATTGTAAACTGTTTGTTATTATTGCTGCTGTTGCTAGTGTCCCCATTTTATTGAAGAGAAAACTGAAGCTTAGCAAGGTTTTCTAATTAGTTTAATGTCACTCTGTTAGTATGGGGCTTCCCCGGTGGCTCAGTGGTAAAGAATCCGCCTGCCATTGCAGGAACCGCATGTTCGATCCCTGCATTGGGAAGATCCCCTGGAGAAGGAAATGGCAACCCACTCCAGTATTCTTGCCTGGGAAATCCATTGGACAGAGGAGCCTGCAGTCCGTGGGGTTGCAGAGAGTAGCACACAGTGAAGTGACTCAGCATGCACGTATGTACTCCATTAGTAAGTGCCAGGGGCGTCTGATTTCAGTTGCACGTTCTTAAATACCGTCTCTGGTTTTCAGTCCCTCTGCACTGCTGCATGTATCATGTCTCTGCTGTATGTAGTTCCATCCACATTGTCCAGCATATATATAAGTGGAATTTTCAATTAAGAGTGTCAAACCTTGGTATGTCAATCCAAAAGTAATCTGTATTTACTGTAGACTGCATGTCTAAGTGAGGAGGGCTTTAATTGCCAGGGGAACCAGCTTACCTGAGTATCAAAAAATGTAATAAAACCTTTTTTTCTTTTCAACATGCACCCATTTTGGAACCTCTGTCCCTTACCGCTTTGGTCAATGTGCCACAAGTTATACAGCCCAGTACCATACTCTTCACACATGGTCTCACTTGACTGGGAAATTGCCTACCCAAGAAAGCACCTCAACTGTTATTTCTGTCTATCTCTTGGCTGTCTGCTCTTTCTTCCCATTTGTTGTGTGCTATTCAAAGATGGTCCTGCTGCTAATAACAGAATTTTCTACCTATCCTTTTCAATAACTAATGGACAGATGAGTTTGTCCTGACCAGCTACTTGTTGTAATCTTTTTTTCAATTAATTTTTATTGGAGTATAATTACTTTACCAGCTGAGCCACAAGGGAAGCAAAACAATGTTGTGTTAGTTTCTGCTGTGCAACAAAATGAATCAGTATATGTACATATATATCCCCTCTTTTTTGGATTTCCTTCCCATTTTTAGGTCACCACAGAGCCTTGTGGTTTATGGTCTTTTTGAATGAACCAAGAAAAGCAATGCTTCACACTAAAAAGAGTATTAAAATAATGTCACTCTTTTGAAGTCATCCACTTAGGTAAGTTTATACGCCCCTCAATGAACAGGGACCCACTTCTTTTCATCTGGCTGCATTCTGAGATGCACACACACGTTAGACCTGCAGTGGAACCTCTTCTAAGAAGGCTGGAGCAGAAAAGTCCGCTGCCTGTACCTCTGCTATATGACACAGTCTTTGTTATTCTGAATTCCTGTGATTAAATCTTTTTTGAAAACCAATGGTGTGCTGACCGGTGTTGCTGTTGTTAAGTTACTGAGTTATGTGCAACTCTTTCATGACCTCATGGACTGTAGCTTGCCAGGCTCCTCTGCCTATGGGATTTTCCAGGCAGGAATACTGGAGTGGGTTGCCATTTCCTTCTCCAGGGGATCTTCTCAACCCAGGGAGTGAACCCACATCCCCTGCATTGGCAGGCAGATTCTTTACCTCTGAGCCACCAGGGGAGCCCCTGCTCTGTGTTAAAACAAAATATATCTATTTAGCAACTACAGGCTGAAAGAAACTTGCAGTGCCTTAAGTGCTTCAAAATATAATCTGCACGAGTTATTTTAAATGGGGCCTTGGGCTCTGGAAAGACTCTTCCTCCTGCAAGGAATCCCCATTTGTAGATAGCAACTACCTTAAACAGATCATCTGCCTAAATAGAGCTTGACTTGGGACATAACTTCTCTTTCCAACAAAGAACCTTATGTTCCCAGATGGCAGGAGCTTATCATATTTTTGTTCCAAAATATATTAGAACAGGGTTGCGAACACTGAGTTGAGGAGATCACTTAGATTACATTTGGGCTCTGGAAACAGTTTGATGATGGATCAGCCATGTTTCCCATGGTTCCATATTTGGCAAGAAATACACACACAACTTGTATTTAATATGTCTGTATTAGAAGCATAAACTGACCGCTTGAGACTGAGAATCAGCTTCAGGTTCCTGGGATGAGAGAGCTGTATTTATACCTAGCAAAGGCAGCTTCAAACTAATTGACCAGGACACTTGCTAAGCAGAGGAGCACGGCTGCTTCTCCCTATTAACTTCCTATCTCCATCCAGATGGGCTCGTTAAGCACTTAATTGTGCATGTGTTGGCTCAGAGTTGTGAAAGAATCACAGCAATCTTCAAACCACATACAATCTTAGCTTATGTATATGTATATGCTCGGTAGGTCAGTTGTGTTCAACTCTCTGCGACCCCAGGGACTGCAGCCTGCCAGGCTCCTCTGTCCATGGGATTCTGCAGGCAAGAATACTGGAGTGGGGTGCCATTTCCTACTCCAGGGAAACTACCTGACCCAGGGATTGAACCTGTGTCTCCTGTGTCTTTTGCATTGGCAGGCAGATTCTTTACCAGTAGCACCACCGGGTATTCAAGCATGTGGGGGGCCCAATGTCTTGTCTCTTGCATATCATGTTTTATCACAAGAGACCCATCTTTAAATTGCATGAACCACCATCCCAAATTTATAAGGTTCTTAGCAGAATATTCTTTTAATTTTATTTATCACTCTATTTTTGCCTGGGAATCAGACATTTTTCCAGGGGCTAGCCCAAGATAGTTTCAGCTGATACCCAGCAAATCAAACTCAGATCACCACCACCGTCCAAAGATAAGTTCTTTCTAATTTTTTTTTTAATAGCTCCAAGCTCTTGCCTAAGATTTTGTTCCCCTCAGAATGAATTTTCCTCAGAAGCTCCTCTGTTCTCATGAACAGGTTTCTCATGAACTGTTCATTCAGGTGTTACTACCATTTAGACCTGTACTGGGATCCTGGGCCAGAATTTCCATAATCAACTGGGCGAGGCTCAGAATGCATAATCAGTTGGCTATCTGTTAGTCCCATAGTCATCCAGAAAATAGTAGCATTATTATATTAGCCAGGTGACTTCCTAGCAACTTCCCTTTTTGTTGTTTTGTTTTGTTTTATGGCCAGGATCTTGGTTCCCTGGCCAGGGATTAAACCAGGACCACAGCAGTAAAAGCCTGGAATCCTAACCACTAGGCAACCAGGGAACTCACCCAAGCAATTTCTTTAACATCCTTGAAGAGACCTAGAAATGGGCTTGGGTAATTTCTAGTTCATATGACTCCATGGATAAGATGATGCCAGCACTTTTTCAATGTTATATAGGATGAAGAAAATACTGTCTACACTTGAGTGACTCTTTGGGGTCTAATGACACCGGGGTCTCAGAAAGCAACCTAGCCTAATAATAGGTGCCCTTCCTCCCCTTTGATGCTGCCAAAGGCAGGCTCAGTATTCCTGAGTTGGGCTTATCCTGTACAATAGCACTGGCAGAGAGAGTGGGTTCGGGTTGAATGGCATCTCAGACCTTACTCACCAAGTCCTGTTTCAACCCGAATCTGCACTGGCCCAGAAGAACAGGAAAAGTGCCATTGAGACTGGAGGCAGGTTAAGTAAGTCATCAGTTCTGTGAATCCTCTTTGTAGTAAATATCTTGTGAGTAGACCCCAAGCCAAGTCAACAACCCTGGATTTTGTGCAGTATTGCTTCACCACTTCAGAAACCAAAGAGAGATGAAGTAAAAAATTAGGTAATATTTGAAAAACCTTGTATTTCTACATTTCCAGTGCTTATATCAGAGTCCTTCAGAGTGACAAAAGAATTCTGAATTGAAAGTACTATTTGTAAAGTTACTCTTTGTTAAGAGCTATTGTGGTACAAAGCAAAACCAACTCAGGACAAAACACTTGGGCCAGCATTTCACTCTGCTACCTATTGAGTTCTCTGAGCTTCAGTGTCTTTACCTACAAAACATTAAAATAGAGCCTGCTGTACACACTTTAAGAGATATCTTTAAATAACTTTCGTGTATCAACGTTTCATACATTGTAGTTTTGGTGTTTTGTTTTGTTTGGGGATGGGGTGGGTCTTCACTGCTGCACGTGGGCTTTCTCTGACTGCGGCAAGTGGGGGCTGCTCTCTAGTTGTGATGTGCGGGCTCCTCATTGTAGTCATTGTAGTGGCTTCTCTTGCTGCAGAGCGCAGGCTCTTGGCAGGCAGGCTTCAGTAGTTGCCACTTGTGGACTCAGTAGTTATGGCTTGTGGACTCCAAAGCACTTGCTCAGTAGTTGTGGCCCATGGGCTTTGTTGCCCCACGGCATGTGGAATCTTCCAGACCAGGGACTGAACCCGTGTCCCTTGCAATGCAAGGCATACTCTTAACCACTATACCACCAGGCAGCCCATGTAGCTTTCTAAAAATATAAAGGAGTATGATATACATCATATATCATATAAATCATAACATATCTTTATGATATGTAACATTTTTAATGTTTATTTTATTTCAAATAAGTGACAACTTTTAAATAGTGCAAACCATTTTCAAATTTGTTATCATCAGATGACCCTGCAGCGAGAGGCACTGTCTCCCGCTGACTTCAGCAGACAAAAACGGCTTGCTTTCTGTTTCTTAGGACAATTCAGTTAAAATATGTGCAGGATATCAGGTCATTCCAAAGTGAGATCCATCGAGTTCAAATTTAGAAAACCAAAAACTAAACTACAAAACAAAGGAAAATAAGTTAAATTCATAGAATGAGAAAAGAATATTTTCCTTAACCATAGGCTATCATGAAACTAAGAATCGAAATAGGAGAAAGGTTCTCAAAAAACATCACATTCCAACAAAGTAAGGATGCTCAACTAACTGTGACTGTCTGCAGTACCTGTATTATTTCATGCTATGTATTTCATTAGTAATAATATGTTCTAAGAAATGACACAATATAAACAATTCCAATCCTGAGTGTCTTTCCTAAATAACACAAGCTGTAGCATCCCCCTGCAGGCTCACTTTTGTTTGTTTTAGGCAGATGTTTGTCACCTGTATAATGAAATAAATTTTTTATTAATACAATTTACATTTGATCTTAAGCTATCCATACTAAGAAGGTAACACCACAAATTAAGGGAGGGAGGGTTTCAAAAATGAGAAGTTTTCATTTTCTTACCAAAGTAATGAAAAGCCATCCATGGGATGTGATTTGCAGTAGCTTTAAGAGGAAAGTTATGACCACCCTAGATAGTATATTCAAAAACAGAGACATCACTTTGCTGACTAAGGTCTATCTAGTCAGGGCCATGGTTTTTCCAGTGGTCATGTATGGATGTAAGAGTTGGACTGTGAAGAAAGCTGAGTGCCAAAGAACTGATGCTTTTGAACTGTGGTGTTGGAGAAGACTCTTGAGAGTCCCTTGGACTGCAAGGAGATCCAACCAGTCCATTCTGAAGGAGATCAACCCTGGGATTTCTTTGGAAGGAATGATGCTAAAGCTGAAACTCCAGTACTTTGGCCACCTCATGCGAAGAGTTGACTCATTGGAAAAGACTCTGATGCTGGGAGGGATTGGGGGCAGGAGGAGAAGGGGATGACAGAGGATGAGATGGCTGGATGGCATCACTGACTCAATGGGCGTGAGTTTGAGTGAACTCTGGGAGTTGGTGATGGACCCGGAGGCCTGGCGTGCTGCAATTCATGGGGTTGCAAAGAGTCGAACACAACTGAGCGACTGAACTAAACTGAATTGAACTAAGAGGATTTCATTGGAAATAGTGTGTAAAGGAGACTGAAGAAAGAGAAGTTGGAGACAGTTAATTATTGCAAAGTAACATATTGATGGGATAGAAAGTCAATAAACAAAAAAGATTATTACAATGGTCCAAAGTGAAAGAAAGTGAAAGTTGCTCTATCGTGTCTGACTCTTTGTGACCCAGTGAATTATACAGTTCAAATACTGGAGTGGTTAGCCTTTCCCTTTTCCAGGGGATCTTCCCAACCCAGGAATTGAACCAGGGTCTCCTGCATTGCAGGCAGATTCATTACCAACTGAACTATCAGGGAAGCCTACAATGGTTGAAGGCTCATCTATTCATTTGTCAAATATTTTGAGTTCTTGAAATGTGTGCTATGAGCTAGACATATAATGTTGAGCAAAAACTAGCAGTTCAGTTCAGTTCAGTTGCTCAGTCATGTCCAGCTCTTTGTGACCCCACGGACTGCAGCATGCCGGGCTTCCCTGTCCATCACCAACTCCTGGGGCTTACTCAAACTCATGTCCATTGAGTCAATGATGCCATCCAACCACTTCATCCTCTGTCATCCCCTTCTCTTCCTGACTTCAATCATTGCCAGCATCAGGGGCTTTTCAAAGCAGTCAATTCCTCGCATCAGATGGCCAAGTATTGGAGTTTCAGCTTCAGCATCAGTCCTTCCAGTGAATATTCAGGACTGATTTCCTTTAGGATGGACTGGTTGGAAATCCTTGCTGTCTAAGGGACTCTCAAGAGTCTTCTCCATCAGTTCAGTTCAGTTCAGTTCAGTTCAGTTCAGTTCAGTCGCTCAGTCGTGTCCGACTCTTTGCGACCCCATGAATTGCAGCACATCAGGCCTCCCTGTCCATCACCAACTCCTGGAGTTCACTCAGACTCACGTCCATTGAGTCAGTGATGCCATCCAGCCATCTCATCCTCTGTCGTCCCCTTCTCCTCCTGCCCCAAATCCCTCCCAGCATCAGAGTCTTTTCCAATGAGTCAACTCTTCGCATGAGGTGTCCAGTTCAAAAGCACCAATTATTTAGTGCTCAGCTTTCATTATAGTCCAACTCTCATATTCGTACAAGGCTACTGGAAAAACCAAAGATTTGACTAAATGGACCTTTGCTGGCAAAGTAATGTCTCTGCTTTTTAATATGCTATCTAGGTTGGTCATAAAATTTTCTTCCAAAGAGCAAGCATTTTTTAATTTCATGGCTGCACTCACCATCTGCAGTGATTTTAGAGCCCCCCAAAATAAAGTCTGTCACTGCTTTCATTGTTTCCCCATCTATTTCCCATGAAGTGATGGGACCAGGTGCCATGATTTTCGTTTTCTGAATGTTAAGCTTTAAGCCAACTTTTTCACTCTCATCTTTCATTTCATAAAGAGGCTTTTTAGTTCCTGTTCAATTTCTGCCATAAGGGTGGTGTCATCTGCATATCTGATGTTATTGATATTTCTCCCGGCAATCTTGATTCCAGCTTGTGCTTCTTCCAGCCCAGCATTTCTCATGATGCACTCTGCATAGAAGTTAAATAAGTAGGGTGACAATATACAGCCTTGATGTACTCCTTTCCCGATTTGGAACCAGTCTGTTGTTCCATGTCCAATTCTAACTGTTGCTTCCTGACCTGCATACAGATTCCTCAGGAGGCACGGAAGGTGGTCTGGTATTCCCATCTCTTTAAGAATTTTCCACAGTTTGTTGTGATCCATACAGTCAAAGGCTTTGACATAGCAGGATGATGGTCAAATAATCAGATATATAATTCAGTGTATAGTAATAGATATAGATGAGTTCTATAAATGTGAGGGAAAAATGTTTTTAGAAAGTCATAGAGAAATAGTTATGACAAGACTTATGAATCAAGCAAAGCAGCTCTGATAAAGTGACGTCCAAGCCAAAATGAAAGTGGTTGAAGAAATTAAATAGGTAAAATGGCAGGGAATGGGTATAAAAAAGAGACTGAAAAAACTATTTCAAGTAGTGCAAACATCATGTTTCAAGGGCCCTGTGGCAACAGCAAGTAATTAAAATAAGAAAGTATAGCTGGCTTAGGAAATGAAAGGACAGAAAACAGATAATGCACATGAAACTTCAGGTGGTGGTGAAGCATTTGGAAGAACAATAAAGAATAAGAGGAAGAAAAAGCGACCAGACAATAAGGTGACAATTGAGCTGAGCCCTGACAGGTGGAGACCTGTAGATAGCTGTGCACAGAGCTTTCCAAGCAAAAGAATCAGCTAGTTACCTGAAATGAGAGCCTGCTGGGATATGCCAGGAAAAGGAAAGATATCACTCTAGCTGCTATGGAGTGAGGAAGAGAGCAGGGCACTGGAAATGAGGCCCGAGAAATAGTAGAGGACATAGACTCCTTTTCTGTGTGCAGCTGAAAAGTATAGGAAGACTCTTTCAGAAGAACTTCATAATCTGGCTTATATATTTAAAATGCTATTTGGTGATGAACCTACTGTGAGGGCAGAAGTGGATACAGTCACTGGCTTACGTAGTGGGAGAAGTTAAGGATGACTCCTAAGCGTCTGACCCGTTACCTTGGAAGCAGAGGTGCTCCTGCAGATCAGCAATACTGGAAGAGGATCAAACTTCCTGAACAGATAGCAGAGGAATCTCTGAAGGGGAGGAGAGCATGAGATGAATCGTGGACATTTGAGGTTAAGGTGCTTTGTGCCATTCAAATAGAGATGCAACTTTGGGAGTCAAAAGTGAATAGAGTCGGACATGTGTTTGAGCAAGCTCTGGGAGTTGGTGATGGTACAGGAAAGCTTGGTGTGCTGCAGCCCATAGAATCACAAAGAGTCATACACGCCTGAGCAACTGAACTGAGTGAACAGAGCATAATTGAAAATGTGTGTGTAGAATAGATTGCTTAAGGAGAAGCCACTGAGAAGACAGAGGGCCTAAGACCAGTCCGGAACAATACCAACATTCAGTGGTGGAACAGAGGAAGATATAATCAGGGTAACAGGAATAAAACACATAGACATAGGAAGAGAAGGAGGAAAACCCAAAGCTGTAGCAACTTTTATCAAGTACTTATTATATTTCAGGCACAAATCTTCATGCCTTGCATGTATCAATCTTTACAACAACTCTATCAGTTATTTTTTTCTCCACAGTTCTTATTTCAATAATTTCAATAATTTGACTAGGGTTTAAATTTTCATTACCAGCCCTGTATCAATTTACCTCAGTCATCTCTGATTCAAGTTGTTCTTTATTTCAGGAAATGCCTGCATTATTCACATTTTAGGCATTTTTGCTGTAATTCCATATGTGCTGAGGTCCTCTACTCTCTATCTTCTGTCCCCCTTTATCATCTACATCTATTTCTTTTTCTGAGATTACTGTTGTATCTTTGTGGGTTTTTCACTTTCAGTTCGTACAATTAATGTCTTTAAGCCTACTGCAGATCTTCCCACCTACAGTTGCTTTCATTCTAATCGCTTAAATATGGTTTTCATTTCTGTGACTTCTTTTCTCCTCAGTTTTCTTCTTGAAATTCTTCCTCCTTGAAGCATGCTCTTCTCTTGACTCTGTGTTATTGCTCACTGTTTATTTTTTTCTTGCTGCATCATTATTCCTGCTCAGAGTTCTTTCCTAGCTCTTCCTCTCTTCCCTGAGCCCTAAATCTTACCCATTCAGTCTTCTGGATTTTATTTTCTCTTCCTATTATTCTTTCCTTCAGCTCCATTGACTCAAAGAACATCTATACTCCGGTGATGTCCAGACCTAAACTTCCAGTTCAGCCCTTTTTCCCAAGGACTTACCTTCATCCTTTTAACAAATCCATTTCAGTGTCCACTAGCCCCACAAACCCAGGAAGTTTAAAACACAGTTCTAGATTATTCTCTCTGAAATCTGTTTTTTTTCTCTCATATTTCTTAGTTCTATAAATGGCACCTTTCTCCACCTAGCTGCTCAAACCAAAAACTTTATATTTATTATAGGAGCCCACTGCCAAATCCAATCCACCATTTGGAGGGCTTGGGTTTGTCTCTTGTGATCATGAGAAAAATCACCCTGAATGTCAGCTGCTACAGGTCTCATTTCCTAGGCAAATTCTTTGCCCTTTCAAAAGGTAACACCAGTTTGCTTGGGATGAATAACAAATTGCTTGGGGAAAGGAAAAATCATCTAATTAGTGAGTAAAAATGTCTTTAACCTTGGGACAATTGAGAATTTTTTTAAGGTTAGAAATGAGAAAGTATATCCATAGAATTAATAGTTTTGCATTAAACTAACAAATAACCTTCATATATTTTTTTATTTCATACATTTGTCAATTTCAGATAATTTGGCATATTAGAAAGTATGAGTACAGCTCAAAATTGTTGTTGTTGTTGTTGTTTTGCACAATAAGTGTTTAACTCTTTGCAACCCCATGGACTGTAACATGCCAGTCTTGCCTGTCCTTCACTATCTCCCAGAGCTTGCTCAAACTCATGTCCTTTGGGTCAGTGATACCATCCAACTATCTCATCCTCTGTCATCCCCATCTCCTCCTGCCTTCAGTCTTTCCCATCATATAATCTTTCCCAGCACCAGGGTCTTTTCTAATGAGTCAGCTCTTCGCATCAGGTAGCCAGAATACTGGGGCTCCAGCTTCATCATGAGTCCTTCCAAAGAATATTCAGGACTGATTTCCTTTAGGATTGACTGGTTTGATCTCCTTGCAGTCCAAGGGATTCTAATTTATGTTTGTGATTTTAAAGTGAATAGTATAAAAATATTTTACTGCAACTTATGATACACTATGAGTCTACAATATTAGAATTTTAATAAACAACTTCTCAAGGACTTTGTAAGTTTTAGTCATATAATTGAAATTGTTAAAAGAACTAAATATCTTAAATGTGGAAATTAAATTTAAAATATTAAAAACTTAAAAATTCTTGCTTTAATTTATCAGATTTTGAATAGAAAAAAATGAAATTTTAATTTTAAAAAAAGGTTAGTATTTTCAATCCTATTAATTTAAAGAGGACACCAAAAATAAATATATAAACCCTTGGGCAATAATGATTACCTGCCACAAAGTAATGTGCAACAAATATCTACTGAATGAAAGAATGAGACCAGATCAATCTTAAGTGTATAATCCCTGGAGTTATAAGAACACAATAGACTATTTATTGAAAACAGGACAAAGCTTTTGGGGAGTAAGTATCTGATGTATTTTATATTTTATTTATATTTTTGAAAGATTTCTAAATTTAATAGAACTAATGACTTGTATTAGTAGTTCTTTTGAAAACTGTCTCACAAATAGCTTAAATTTAATCTCTATTTGAAAAATTAAATCACTTTTATAAGCATGTTTTTTTAAACAGTACGAGTCAGTTTTATGACAAATCAGTATATTATGAACTGACAACTGTAGTATGGAAAATTTGGAAAACTAAGGCCAAAGAATCACCCACAATTTAACGTGCTTTTTTAACCTTGTGTGTTGAACTGTCAGCCATATCTGACTCTTCGGAGACCGCAAGGACTATAGCCTGCCAGTCTCCTCTGCCCATGGGATTCTCCAGGCAAGAATACTGGAGTGGGCTGCCATGCCCCCCTTCAGGGAATCTTCCAGACCCAGAATTAAATGCGTCTCAGCACTCCTGCATTGCAGGCGGATTCTTTGCCGCTGAGCCACTGGAGAAGCCTTTATTAACCTTAACAACAACCATTATTCATATTGATAATTACTACCTGATATTGCTAAAGCCAAAGCATCCACCAGTCCCTCCTCTCCTTCCCATGTGTTTGCTAGACTTCCCTCCTCTAAGAAGGCAAATGGGTAAAAATATTATAGCAGTCATATACCTATTCTAAGGAAACTGCTCAACCACCTGGATACCTCAACACATGAGCCAACACTCAGATCACATTTCTCTGCACCAAAGAGAGAAACTGCGGCCTCCTTAATAAATGCTAGACTCCAGAAACCTTTTTTTTTTTAAGTTAATTTCCACTTTAGCAACCAATTCAAATTACCATATTGTTGATTTGATCAACTGCCAGAAAAATTTAACTTTTAAGCTTGATGTAATTTCAAATTAGACCATGCTACCATTATTCAGAAAATCTTACAGAAGAAATCTTTGACTTTTGTCCAATTCAATTTAAAAATAAACATGGCTGCACCTAAGATTGTAGACTTGAACGTGACATGGCCTGTAGTCAGATGCTCATCTTGTGCCATTTTACAGGAATCTACCCAAAACCCAACCATTGGATCCAAGTCCCTCACTTATACCAATTTTAAACACTGGAAATGTTTGAAGGGTAAAAATACCAAAATCTTCTCCAAGCCAGACCTGATTCTTTTCCTTCAGTAATCTGTGTTTCTATGTGTAAACTTTGTAGATGCATCTGTTTTGTGTTACATAAATACACCAGAAACGTATTTTGTAGCAGGAAAATTTATGCATTCCATATTCTCACAGCTTGAAAGTAGCCAAATTTATTCTCCGGAATAAATTCGCTGGGTACGGAATCAAAAGAACAACTCCAAAGCAATATTTTGAGTTTTTTCCCAGCAGCAGAGAAAAAAAGGGTACACAAAAATGGAAGCATGTATATAAGACATATAGCCAAGTATCTGCTATCTATGCCGGGAAAAGGAATATACTATCAATAATTCCAAATGGTTTGGCCATTCAAAACTTCTTTATTGTTGGCTTGAAATACATTTTCATGCAAAGATTTCTATTTGAATATGGGTGTGTTTAATAATCTTGTATTCAAATCAAAGCAAATAAGGGAGTCAAGAGGGTACTGGTTGAGATCATTTAGAAGAAAGGATTTTATGTAGCATTTATATGAGTCCTGGAAGGTTCTCACATCAAGATCACATGGACATTGAAACTGCCACTTCCCAGAGCTGCTGGCAGAAAAGGAGGAATGCCAGCACCTTGCTTTACCTCCTAACATAGGAAAATGTGTGTGTGGTGTGAAACCCCATCATCCATACTCTATTTTTATGCGCTACTGCAGACAACTGCAGCAGAAAAAGAATTCTAATCAAGATTCAAAAGAATTGGGAACTTCCCTGGTGGTCCAGTGGTTAAGAATCCACTTTTCAATGCAGGTTCAATCCCTGGTCAAGAAACTAAGATCCCACATACCAGCTAAGCATCTAAGCCCGAGGACAACAACTACTGAGCCCTCAAGCCACAGTGAAAGATCCATCCTGCAAGATGCAACTAAGACCTGACTCAGCCAAGTACATGAAAAAGAAAAAGATTCAAGAACAGGGACAGGTAGGTAGGAGGTGTGAGAGATGAACCCTTAGAATGCTCAGCAGAAATGGCTGAATAAGTCCTTGATGTAGAACTTCAGAAATAAGCAATCTCTGACAATACCCCAACTCAAATCCATAATCCTAGCCATTAGCTAGTTTCCACTTGTGTTTCATACTGCTGGGTGCTCTCTCTTGGCTCCAACCAAGTGACCATATACACTCTTATCTGTAACAGAGTCAACTTTGCCCACTCCTACCCCTGTCTCTATGGATATATGTCATTGACATGATATGATATCCCTACATCAGAGGAGCTGGAAAGTTGTTCCATTTCCTGATTTTGTCTTCTAGAGGGCCCTTTTTAGAGGGCCTGATTCAAGTTAATAATTAATTTTGAGCTACTAAAATTTTACATCTTTAATTTAAAAAACAGTCCTGACTAGGGGAAGTAGTTTCAAAGATTTTCTCTTGTGTAACAAGTAGACAAAATCTTACAGTGTCAACAAAGAAGGAAAAAAATACAAGCAACATCAATAAAGACATTTATTATCAATGAATATTGAATATTCAATTGAATAATCAATTGAAATTATCAATATTCCCATTTCTTGGGAAAAGAAGGTAAGGGCTATATATTTGAAAGCAAGATTTTCCAAGAGTTGACTAAAACTTAGATAATCTCTTTGAAACTAATAAAGAGAATTTTATATAGACTACTATGGACTTTCTGAATTATAAGCATGAAATGTTCACATGAAGAGCTCCTTCTAGTCTGTCTCCTTTTCTGGTAAGATTTTGCACTTTCTGGACTCTTGGCTCTATCTATATACATTCTCTCTTTCAGTTATCCTTTGTTGTGGTCCTTTAATGGACCAGAACCTGGTGGTCCAGAGTTGAAGATAAGAAAATGATAGAGAGAGATAGAGAAAGAAAGAAAGAAAGACACGGGGACCCAAGCTCTGATGGAGCAAAAGTGCTTTAATGAACTTTCTGTGAGTATATATAGGCTGTTGTACAAGGAATTTCTTTTGACAATGATAAAGATCAGAAAACAAATGTACAGCAACTGTTACCAAGGGAACAAGAGATTAACAATGGTCATAAGGTCAGGAGGCAATCCATATCTCAAGAAAGAGGATCGAGACTAAGCAGTTTTGTCATAAGGAGAATGTTTACTGAAGGAGATTCATACACGTCCCATCCTATGACCTCAGTCCTGGGAGCGGTGTGCCGTTCCACTCATTTCTGTTGCCAGAAACTGATAAGGAACAGAGGATTTATGAGAAACAGCACGTAGGAATCCTCCTGTTAAACATTCCCTGACAATCCTTCAGTAATCTCTTTTCAAAATCTATACTCATTCGTTATGCTGGTGACTTTTGGAAAAATTACTTATTTTTCCTTTTATTTCTTTCCCATTAGGGAGCCAAATAACAACTTAACCTTGGCTGGTAAACATGAGGCAGAATTAGATCTCAACCAAGAAAAAGAAAAAGACCCAATAATTTTCCCACAAAATTGGAAATAGTAAAGAATTGATACTCCCAAAATATAAATAACTATAACAGTTCTAGAAGTTCCTTTGTAAATTCCCACAAATATTGCATTACTGCTATTGCTTTTTATTTTTCTCAAGTATCTATTTTAATAATAAAAATGAATTAAAGTTTAATATTATTTTAAATTTGTTTAATTACTAAAGCAGTGATTATATTTTGTGTACTCTCTTTCATAAATATGACTGTGTAAACTTTCAGTCATATTATGAATTAAACAGGATTTGAGTGCTGATACAGACCAACCTATATATAATAATATACATATAAAAAATATTATATATAACTAATGTCAAAAAGATTTTCAAACCTTATATTTTAAACTAGTTGTGCCTAAACAGATATTTGCAGAATATATAACCATCTGTATGTCAAAATTTCTTAATGTAATCCAAACTTGCTAACTTTCCCCTTTTCCTACGTCAGTTGTGGAAACAATAAAAAATGCTATGAACTCAGAAATTAGTATCGCACAGAAAGTCAAGTTGAGAGTGTGAGTGGGGTCCAATCAAGCTAACATATATGTACCAACTTTCTTAAACACGCAGAGTTCTAATAGACTGCAAAGCAGCCAACTGTCCTGATTTCAGTACCTGAAAAGAAACCACTGTAAGCTTTGTTAACAGAAAAGGCAATCCTTTCATCTGACTGAGTTTTAAAATTTCTTACATTTTGGAGAATGGCATTCTATCGTGTATACTATCATGTAAGAATTGAATCGCCAGTCCATGTCTGACGCAGGATACAGCATGCTTGGGGTTGGTGCATGGGGATGACCCACTGAGATGTTATGGGGAGGGAGGTGGGAGGGGGGTTCATGTTTGGGAACACATGTAAGAATTAAAGATTTTAAATTTAATAAAAAATAAATAAATAAATAAATAAATAAAGAATAGTTTTGCTAAAGCTCAAAAAAAAAAAAAAATTTCTTACAGCACCTTCTGGTAAAACACAATTTGACCCAGAGATTTTGTAATGAGAATCTACAATTACATATCTTGAAAGCTAATTTTTATGTGCATAAAAATATGTCCCAGAAGTTCTGCCAGTGATTTTTTTCATTGACTGAGCAGAGCTTGCTCCTTTAAATCCCTAGGGATTAAGTGTCCGTATATAGCCCCACAGCAACTGAGCTTTGTCTGCACAGTGTGAAGGTTTCACAGAGTTTAGGAACTGTATGAAGTAGACAGGGTGCTCTTTAATTTTAAACATTTTCAGAATATAGTTTTTATGGCTCATCAGTCAAAAATTTAAATAAATTGTGTATTTGGACATCAACATAGTTTTCTTATGGCTTTATAGCAAACTGAGTTTCCTCCAATTATCTATACACCAGTGATTTCATTCTTAATTAATACTGTAATACAAAGAAGAATTTAGGCTTAAAGTCCAGATAAATAATTCTGAAATTATTTCCTCCAACTTCAAGTCTCTAAACTCTTTCTTCCAAATTTGAGTTATTCTTTAGAAGTTGTTTATTAAAACACAAAACAAACAAACAAACAAAAAAACTATATCTTCATGTGCATGCTCAGTCGTGTCTGACTCTCTGTGACCCCAGGGACTGTAACCCACCAGACTCCACTGTTTATAGAATTTTCCAGGCAAGAATACTAGAGTGGGTTGCCATTTCCTCCTCTAGGGGATCTTTCTGACCCAGGGATCGAACTCGCCTCCTCTTGCATCTCCTGCATTGGCAGGCAGATTCTTTACTACTGGCGCCACCTGGGAAGCCCATTTCAGGTAAATTTTTACTCAGTAGTTAATATAATCCATCAACTGAACAAATTTCACCTGAATACCTATTCGGTAGTTCGCTTCCCTGGTGGTTCAGATGGTAAGGACTCTGGCTGCAACGCAGGAGACCAGGGTTCGATGCCCAGGTTGGGAGGATCCCCTGGAGAAGGGACTGGCAACCCACTTCAGTATTCTTGCCTGGAAAATTCCATGGACAGTGATGCCTGGTGGGCATGCGATCGCAAAGAGTTGGACATTACTGAGCGACTAACACTTTCAATTTCACTATACCTGAATACCAATTTTTTTGCCAGATATCTCATCCAGATAAAGAAATTCACTTGTTGCTGAGCCACTGGATTTAATAATTTTGAAAACTCAACTCATTTAGCTAATAGTGACTGAATTTTTCTTACGTCCTAAGCACGACGTTGGCCATGGGCTCACAAAGAAATGATTTAAAAACCCTGCCTTTGAAAAGAACACGTTCTTACCAAGAAGACAGAAATAAACAAATAATTACAAAGAGGTAAATGTCCCAATAGAGCTGCTGTGAAAATTATTTTAAAAATAGTAATAATGTGAGGTATAGATGGTTCAGGAAGTCTTCCTAGAAGAGGCAGTACTTGAGCAGATTCAAAATGGTAACTAGGGACTTTCCCGAGAGAAATGTACCCCTGACAAAAGTCACAATGTATTGAGTGTATGAAAAAGTGAGGAAGAAAGGCAAGTATTTTGGTGAAGCAGAGTACAAGATACATATTCAGTTCAGTTCAGTTCAGTAGCTCAGTCGTGTCCGACTCTTTGTGACCCCATGAATTGCAGCACGACAGTGCTCTTGCCTGGAGAATCCAAGGGACGGAGGAGCCTGCTGGGCTGCCGTCTCTGGGGTTGCACAGAGTCAGACATGACTGAAGCGACTTAGCAGCAGCACCAGCAGCACCAGCAGCAGGCCTCCCTGTCCATCACCAACTCCCGGAGTTCACTCAAACTCACATCCATCGAGTCAGTGATGCCATCCAGCCATCTCATCCTCTGTCATCCCCTTCTCCTCCTGCCCCCAATCCCTCCCAGCATGAGTCTTTTCCAATGAGTCAACTCTTCGCATGAGGTGGCCAAAGTACTGGAGTTTCAACTTTAGCATCATTCCTTCCAAAGAAATCCCAGGGCTGATCTCCTTTAGGATGGACTGGTTGGATCTCCTTGTAGTCCAAGGGACTCTCAAGAGTCTTCTCCAACACCACAGTTCAAAAGCATCAATTCTTCGGTGCTCAGCCTTCTTCACAGTCCAACTCTCACATCCATACATAACTACTGGAAAAACCATAGCCTTGACTAGACAGACCTTTGTTGGCAAAGTAATGTCTCTGCTTTTGAATATGCTGTCTAGGTTGGTCATAATTTTCCTTCCAAGGAGTAAGCGTCTTTGAATTTCATGGCTACAATCTGGGGAGCAGTAAAATGTGAAGATAGACAGTCTGGAAATCTGGATCTGCTAAGGATGCTATCCTTAAACTCAGAGTAAATACTTAGAATTGATGTGTAGTAATTGTTTTGTATTTCTTATTTGCAGCTAATGAACTGGCAGGTCCAGAGCTGGTGTACCTATGAGTCAGAGGTTCTAAGTATATAGCCTATGCTCTGCTTCACCAAAGTACTCGCCTTTCTTCCTCACTTTTTCATATATTCACATATATTGTGACTGAAAAATAACTGAGAAAGACTAAGGAGGTTTTTTTCTCCAGAGATTGAGTTTCACTCATCAGCATCAAAGTTCCACAAGGCACTTTGGTAGACCTTAAAATCCTGAACCAACCTCTAGGAGCATACTGGTTTATCTCGTATTTGTACAATCATTTCATTCAGTTTTAATTTTCTGTCCATCACAGAAGTATTATAATTTTTAATTGTGTACTGCTGCTGCTGCTAAGTCGCTTCAGTCATGTCCGACTCTGTGTGACCCCATAGACGGCAGCCCACCAGGCTCCGCCGTCCCTGGGATTTTCCAGGCAAGAACACTGGAGTGGGTTGCCATTTCCTTCTCCAAAATTGTGTACTAGCATCTATCTATTAATATTACAATGCCTGTACATGTATATGGCTTGTATTATTATTTTATAAGTGATATAAAATTTCAGGATAGGTTTAATTATGCAGAGTTGTGATTCATAGTTTAGGGAGAGTGAAAACAAAGATTGAGATAGAGATATTTACTAACTGGCCTTTGGTAGTAATCCAGTAGTAAAAGATTAGGGCCTGAACTAAAAGTTTTGGCACTCAGAATGGAAAGGAAAGGGGAGATTTAAGAGATATGTAAGTTTCAAAACTTAGTAACTGAATAGATCTACAGGTTGGGAGAAAAAAAAAATGGTGCCCTCTGGGGACTTTACCTCCAATTAAAAAGATTAGCCAGCATCAAAACAAATTCACATAAAAAGTAAGAAAAGCTAGATGTAAAAAAAAAAAAACAAGACAGTATTCATTTGAAAGCATTAAGAGCTATCAAAGAAGCCAGGACTTGAGGTGATCAAGGTCCCAGAGGAAAAGAAAATGCATCAAAGTGAGTCAAGTATTCTGGTTAATTTCCCTCTAGATACATTCGCCAGGTATAAGTAGACTAGAGCCCAAAATCTCAGAAGCCAAACAGAAAGAGATAGAGAAGCTAAACAAAGTGAATGACACTCTTATAAATACTAGAGAAACGAAGCGTTCAAGACCTACCAAGAAGAAGCAGAACTAGTAAACATCATAAATTTTCTACTGGGACTCCTAAAAGACTGTGCAATAAAAGTAAAGATGAACTCGTAATAGTAATATTCTATAGGATCTATCTAAAAGCCTATAGAATAAAATTTATCTTTATTCAGTTTAATCCCAGACTGACTGACAAAATATACCCTTATCAAGGGCTTCCCCAGTGGCTCATCAGTAAAGAATCTGCCTGCAAGCTGGAGCCCCAGGAGACGAGAGTTAGATCCCTGGTTCAGGAAGATCCCCGGAGGAGGGCATAGCAACCCACTCCAGGATTCTTATCTGGAGAACCCCATGGACAGAGGAGCCTGCAAGCTGTGCAGTCCACAGGGTATCAAAAAGTAGGACAGAACTGAAGAGATCTAGCATGCACACACGCACGCACCTCTTATCAACTACCTGTCAAAAGCAAAATTAAACTTTTTGAAGGGAAAATCTTTCCAGCTGTTTATACATAATATCTAGCAGTTCATAAAAGGTTGCCATGCACACAGAACCAACTGATCAAAAATGAAAACAGATAATTAAAATAGATCCATATGTGATATAGACATTTGCTTTACCAAACATAAACTTTTACTATGATTGATATATTAGAACTTTTTCAGGTAAAAAGAACCTGAGTCAGTAAAAATCAAATAAAAATTTAAGAACTATAAAAGAAAATAACTGAAATAAAGTGTTCAGAGTCTAGTTTAAATAATATATTAGACAAAATTGAGAAGAAGATTAGTAAATTTTAAATTGTGTTAGTAAAAAAAGTTCACAAATAAAACAGAAAAATTGATAACAAATACAGAAATGATGATAATAAACACATAGGACATGGTGAAACATATGTGTAGTTAGAGTCTCAGAATGAGAAGGACAGAACAGGGCAGAAATAACAGTTGAAGAAATAATCCTGAAAATTCCCCCAAAATGATAAGGTACATTAAACTACAGATTCAAAAAGTTCTGAATCCCAAGCTTAACAAATACAGATAAAATGGTATTGAGAGCAATCAAAATAAAGCTGCTTAGATCCAAGATAAAGAAAAAAAGTTTCAGAACAATAAGAAAACAAAGGTTCATTACATTCATAGTAAACAAAAATATGACTGAGAGCTGACTTCTCCATAGAAACTGTAGAAGCCAGAATATAATAGAATATTCTTCAAAATGCTGAAAGAAAATAACTGCCAACCTAGAATTTCATGTCTAAAAAAATATTCAAAAACAAAGACTAAATACATTTCAAACAGGTAAATGCTGTAATATCTGAAGTAGCAATGAAATAATGTAGAGGGAAAAAGTGAAATAAAAAAAAAAACTGACCAAAAGAAATAAGAAATGAGAGGTAAAGGAAAATTGAAAACATTGAAAAAATTTAATAATAGTAAGGTTATGGAGTAAATACAAATACATCAATAATTACATTAAGCATAAAGGCACTAAGCATTCAAATTTAAAGTAAAAGTTATCAAACTGGTGGTAAAAAATAAAATCAAAATTTACATTATTAATAAAAGAAACATTTCTGTATTAGGACACAGAAATACTGAGGGCAAAAGGATTTAAAAAGATGTCAAAAAACCCATTAACAAAATGTAACCAGTTATAACTACAAACACCAGATGAAGTACCCTTGAAGGCAAAAATCTGTAACAAAAGTAAAGAAGGATATTTCATAATGATAAAATATTCACTCCACCATGAAAGTGAAGGTGAAAGTGAAATTGAAGTCACTCAGTCGTGTTTGAATCTTTGCAATGCCATAGACTGTAGCCTATCAGGCTTCTCCGTCCATGGGATTTTCCAGGCAAGAGTACTGGACTGGGTTGCCATTTCCTTCTCCAAAGGGTCTTCCCGACCCAGGGATTGAACTCGGGTCTCCCACATTGTAAGCAGACACTTTACCATCTGAGCCACCCGGGAATAACTTCACCATAAAATAATGCAATTCTAAATTAAAATATATATAGTAAATCTAAAGTTTAAAGCAGGAATCTATCAAAATTATATATACAAGTTTTTTGTATAGAAATATACACATTTACAACTCTGTGGAAATGTTTAACATGCATGTCTTATTAACTGATAGTCTAATCAGGCAAAAAAAAAATACTGGCATTGTTTTATACTTTTGTAAGTTCCTTTAAAGCTTTAAATCTCTTCAAAACTTTGTATGGTAGACAACAGCTGGATTTGAAAATCTACTTTTACATTCCATTTGGTATATCGTCAGACATCAAGCATGTCTGGAAAACTCCATCATTCACTCATGAAAGAAGGGGTGAAAGAGGGTCATCTGAATGGAATTTTAGATTTTAGGATCTCGGGGCTCTTTGGATCATTCCTTGAAAACTACTACTTCAGATATTTAATTCTTTATGCTACTACAAATAATATTTTTTCTAAAATGTCATTCTTTAATTGTTTTCTACTTATATATAAAAATATAATTGATTTGTGCATATTGATTTTTATTCTGTAATTTTGCTAAATTTGCTTAATAATCTTAATATTTATAGATAATCTTGGACTTTCTTCTACATACTCAATAGTATCAGCATGAAAAATGACAGTTTTATTTCTTTCTTTCCAAATGTGTTTACCTTTAATTTCATATTCTTCCTTTATTGCAGGTTTGGGACCTCTAACTCAAATTTCTGAGGGTCTGGAAAAGCTATATTTATATATTTATCTGATGTCATGCCCTTGTATCTTCATTTTGTGGTAATTCACCAAGCAGAAAATTTGGTGTGGAGTCACTAATTAGTTTTTTCTAGAAGCCAAAGAAAACTCAGCATTATGAAACAGTTCCGCATCATGTTTCTTTAGTTCTTTGGTTTTCATACTGCATTTGATTTTCCTTTGAGATTTCCGTAGCCAATCTATGTCTTGAGACGCACTTTGCTGCTGCTGCTGCTGCTAAGTCTCTTCAGTCGTGCCCTACTCTATGCGACCCCATAGAGCAGCCCACCAGGCTCCCCCATCCCTGGGATTCTCCAGGCAAGAACACTGGAGTGGGTTGCCATTTCCTTCTGCAATGCATGAAAGTGAAAAGTGAAAGTGAAGTCAGTGAGTCGTGTCCAACTCTCAGCGACCCCATGAACTGCAGCCTACCAGGCTCCTCCATCCATGGGATTTTCCAGGCAAGAGTACTGGAGTGGGGTGCCATCGCCTTCTCTGAGACGCACTTTAATGGGTTAAAATTTGGATAATAATATAATCATTGCTTCTAGAGGAAGTATCAGGCATGCTCATGAATTATTTAGTTTTATAATTTCAGCTTCCTTTGCCTGCATATCTGTGCCAGAAAAAAAATACCCATTTAGGCTGATGCTGGCTAGATTCCTTTTTTTCGATTTTCACTTGAGAGTGTGGACTACTTCAGCAGGATTTGGATCAATGTACAAGTAATTTGAGTGGTCCTGTTGACTAGTCCCTTAGCCTGGTCTAGGTGAGGTTAAAGATAGAGGAGAGTTGAGGTAACTAATAGATCTTCTTTTGCTGGGCTCCAGGGCCCTTTCATTATTCTTTCTTCCCAATGCCCAAAATCACTTTTGATGACATACGAAGAATATCTGGATTCTCCCTGTTAAAATGGAGACTAGCAGGTTATACATAGTTCCTCATTGTCCAACTGAAAAAGTTAAAGTGATGTCATCAGAATAGTAAGAATACATTCAAAAAAACATCATTCCGGAGATGAACAGATACTGCTTATCATTATTTGGGATCAAAAATACTTCAAAATATATTCATTCAAAATTTATTCTTGACACTGTTCTGTTTATGTGGCCCAAATTATCCATAGTAATTTATACATACACACACAGAGGCTTCCCAGGTGACAGAGTGGTAAAGATTCAGCCTGCCAGTGCAGGTCATGCAAGAGAAGTGGTTTCGACCCCTGGATCCAGACGATCTCCTGGAAAAGGAAGTGGTAAGCCACTCCAGTATTCTTGCTGGAAAGATTCCATGGACATTGGAATCTGGCAGGCTACCGTTCATGGGGTCATAGAGTTAACATGACTAAGCATGTGTGCTCATATATATATATAAATATATATGTATATATTTTTTTCTTCCCCAAACATTTCCCTCAGCAATAAACTTACTTAGGGAAATGAGGGCAGGCCAGGAGCTGACATGCCTGACTCTCCTTGGTGAGTTCCTCTTCTCACACTTCTCTTAAGAGCCCTCCCCATTGCCTTTCTCTCAATTTCACAGAGAAATTAAGATGAAGGAAGGCTTAATTTTCTTTCTGGGGAGAACAGTATTCGTGTTTTGTTTTGTTTTTATGTCTTTTTCATTTTTGCCTTGCCAGTCTGCTTGCGGGATCTTAGCTTCCCAATCAGGGATTGAACCCGTGTCCCCTGAAGTGGAAGCACAGAGTCCTAACTACTAGACTGCCAGGGAATTCCCTGGTGCTTGTGATTTTTATAAGTGTTGCTGTTATTGTTATTTAGTCACTCAGTCACGTCTGACTCATTTGCAACCACACGGATTGTAATCTACCAGGCTCCTCTGTCCATGGAATTCTCCAGACAAGAATACTGGAGTGTTAGCCAATCCCTTCTCCAAGAGATCGTCCCCATTCAGGAATTGAACCCGTGTTCCCTTCATTGCAGGCAGATTCTTTACCACTAAGCCACCAGGGAAGCTCCTTTTATAAGTGCACTTCTTACATAACATGCCTAGCGTTTTGCCCTTCAATATAAAGTGCATTTTAAAGAAAACTCCAGGGTCTGCTAAAGGTAAGTAAGGACGCTCTACTCTTTGTCCACAGTCAGTACTGGCAGGGGTGATGCAGGTAAAGAAGAGACACTCAATTCCAGAAAATCAACTCTCCTTTCCCCTTTCCACACTCTGTCTGAGCACCTCTTTTACAGCAGCTCCCTACGACCAGGTGATGAGTGGCATGAGGATATAAGGCAACTTCTAATGAATCCCAACCCCAGAAGCCCTGGTGCCTTCCTCCCTGCTGACAATCCTCAAATCCTCTTTCCAAATTGTAAAGTGTCTTCACAATGTGGGACATCTAACTCCCTCTCCACAGGTCCACCTGACACCTGGGATTAAGGTCAGCTCTACCATGGGGCCTCAAGAAAAAATGACTCCTTGAATTGAAATGATGGATTTAAGGGACTGATGCAGAGTACAGCTCCATTGAAATCCCTGGTGACACATTTACAGAACCAGGTCTGGCTGGCAACAAGGTGAAAGAAACAGTAACTCTAATTGCAGCCAGCAAAATGAACAAGCTGATTGGCTGAATGCCGGCCAAATGGTTACCATTAAAAATAACACAGCGCTGCTGCCAAAATGGGGTGTGGGGACCAACTGCCAGAGGTAACCGTTACATAAGCCAGAGCTCGCCCAGCCAATTAGCCAGAAGCCATGACTACATCTCTGCTGGCCATACTTCATCTGATAGGGTACTTGCAAACTCTTCAGCTGTTTAAGGACTGTACCAGAAGAAATAATTTCTTCTGTGGGAAAACAGAACTCACCTCCAGGCGAAGGAAAATTAGGGGGTTATCTTCTTGGGATGGTGAATTGGCACCACAGTTGATAGTATAATAGTTTCAGCAAGAAAGTAAGAGAATCTCAGAGAACTCAGGCAAATGACCTTTTAAAAATTGCTGCAGGTTTTTCAGAAGAGCAAGAGTAGTAAAAGCAAAGAAATGTGCCTTGGCTTGCAAAAAAGAAAGGAAGGAAAGAAAGGCCCATCGAATTACCTCATTTTCTTTATTTAAAGATGCTTACTACCCCGATTAGCTGTGAGCTTAGCTGTGGTTCCCTGAGGACTGTCTTCCACAAGCAAAATGAAGAGAAGCATAATCCAGGTAAATTAAAAAAGGCCTTTCCTTTATAGTGAAGCCCTGGAAAATATGGATGTATGGATGTGATTACCCAAGTGAGACTCCTGTGCTCATCACCTGTCACTGCTCAATCCACCCGTAATATTTATGGAGCTGTGACACCACCTTGGTGCTCTCCTCATTTCCTTCCTGATTCCCAGCCACAGGCTCCCTCTAAGAAATCTATTTCCTTTCCCCAAGATCATTACCTTCCCCCCCGACCCCCACATACACGCACAATGTTGCATCCATAAACTACTCAACAGCCACCTATCTAAGTTCTTCTAGTATACAAATTCAATCTTGCCATTCACCTGTCCAGAATTGTTGAGGACCACTCTGTCACCTTTGTTTGAAATCTGAGCTTGATACAGTGAACTCCACCTATTTTATAAGCCCTGCGTGTGCGCTCTCTCGCTTCAGTCATATCTGACTCCTCGCAACTCTATGGACTGTAGCCTGCCAGGCTCCTCTGTCCATGGGATTCTCCAGGCAAGAATCCTGAAGTGGGTTTCCATGCCCTCCTCCAGGGGATCTTCACAACCCAGGGATCCAACCCATGTCTCCTGTGGCCCCTGCATTGCAGGTGGATTATTTACCACTGCATCTCCTGGGAAGCCCTTTATAAGTTTTATCGCTATTCATCACCACAACTTTATAGTCCAGATAGAAGGTAATCAGTGACAGTGGTTCTCATCATGAGCAGCACATTCTAATGACAAAGGGAGCTTCTAAAAATCCCAGTGCCCAGATATTGATAGAATACCATACCAATGAAATCTGTAAGAATGAAACTCAAGCATCAATAATATTTTTTCCTGCCATTACAAGTTTGAGAACCTGTGCATTATACCACTGTTATAGACTGAATGTTTGCCTCTGTCTTCCCCCAAATTCATACGTTGAAATCCTAACTCCCAATATGATGGTTTTTAGGAGGTCGGCCTTTGGGAGGTGATTATGTCATGAGGAAGGGCAGAGTCCTCGTGGATGGGTTTAGTACGTTATAAAAGAGACCCCAGAGGGATCACCTGATCTCTTTGTGTCAAGTAAGGACACATCAAGATGTCAGCAGTCTGCAAACTGGGTGAGGGTTCTCACCAGACTCCAACCCTGCTGGCACCCTCGTCTGAGACTTCTAGCCTCCAGAACTGTGGGACATAAGTTTCCTCTATAAGGTACTCCCCTACGGGATTTGTGACATAGCAGTCCCAACTAAAACAACCACCGATTATGCTTTTGCACATGCTTCTACTTAGGGGGAAGATATGCTATTTTGTTCTTTCCTTCCCCTGCTGCTCTGGTAGGGCATAGGTAACTGATCTTCTCCTGTAGCCCCATAATAACCTCCTTTAGTTTTCCCAAGGCAGCATAAGCATGCCTTCATCCTGGTTCTGGAAATCTCTCTTTCCCTTGTGAACTAGATATGGAAATCCTTCCAGACAGGAATTGTGTTTCCTGGGTCTTTGGATCTACAGTGTCTGTTGAATGAGAACAGATGCTCCCCTATACCAAACATGGACTTGGTCCTTCAAGCTCTTTTTCCTGCTTCTAGAAAGCTTACAAAAACCACATAGGGTTCCAAATGTTAGGAGGTAATAAAGTGAACGGAGAAGGAAGACATCTTGAAGATAAGGGGTCACAGCTCCATCAGGACACTGGTGGCACTTAGGGTGGTTTACTCTCCATTGTTTTGATAATTTCCTTGATGAAAGATTTAAAAATGGAATTTTGATAACTTCCTTGTTGAAAGATTTCAAAATGGTATTCTCAAGGATTTGATCCAGAACTTGTAGGCTCATAAGCAGTTTGATTTCATGGCCTTTACTCAATTGGATTTTGCTTTTTAATGCATTTTGGCAAGGTATGCTCCACAATGCATGAGGCAGGAAGGACATTTAGATAAGTGCCAACTGAGGCTTTGGTTTCCATTAAGAGGAGATTCAGAACTCTTCCAGACAAAAAAGGGCTCCTGGACACGGCACAAGAAGGACGTTGTGAGAAGAGATCCAATAAGCAACAAGGATACAAACATGAAAGTAATTCTTTGCTGGAAAGACATTTTAAAATCCCAAGATCTGCAGGCCAGGGCCTGCCACTGGAATTGGCAAAAGAAGAAGAAACAACTGACTTTCCCTTTGGCTTTTGCCACAAGTACAATTGCTTTGTGATTCTTGCCCAAAGTCTCTAAATGGGATGCTTGGTGTGGATTCCAAAGCTCTTGCCTACTGATGCTAGTGTGCAAGACCCAACTCACTTTTTTTCCTCTCTTTCCAATGGAAAGAGTTTTAGAAAATAGGCTTCTTTGAACAGTATGTTGAAAATCAAGTTTATTTTCCAACATAGGTAGTGACTTGATCGTTTTTGCTTAAGAAAGCCACAGGGATATATAAAGACCAAGCTTGAGGTACAAAAAACCATTACAGAACAATATTTTTCCTTTCTCTTTTCTCTGTCCCTTTTGGAATTCTCCTAATGATTCTTTTGAAAGAATTTTTACATTTTTTATGATATTGAGCTTTTTAATGTTAGATGGCTTCCCTGGTGGCTCAGACAGTAAAGAATTTGCCTACAATGCAGGAGACCCAGGTTCTATCCCTGGGTTGGGAAGACCCTCTAGAGAAAGGAATGGCAACCCACTCCTGTATTCTTGCCTGGAGCATTCTATGGATAGAGGAGCCTGGTGGGCTACAGTCCAGGAGGCCATATTTTTCAGGAGCAAATACAGCAAGGCACAAGATTTGTTTTTAAAGAACTTGTATTCTAATGCAGGCAGCTTTCAGTAATCACCTAGATCTCAAGACAGAGAAGAAAATTGAGAAAATATGGGTTAGTGTAGTAAATGTTTGGCACAGAATCAGCATCTTGTAAAATTCTTAATCATTAAGTTAATACTTTGTCTCTACTAATTCTTTGGATATGATGATGTTGAATCATAAAGCTCTCATTTATATCAGCTGACAGCTGATATAAAGCTGTCATTTCTATAGGTTAAAACCTGTTAGATACCAGCAATTACATATAGTTCACTCTAATACTAAACCAATTCCAAAGTAATCAGAGAGATGGGGCATCTAATTAGAGAGATGGCACCTCTTTGAATTTCAACTTTAAATTTCAACCTCCTTCTTAACATTAAAAAGCTATAGACAGTTAACCTTTGGAGAGTACTTCTTATGGGTTCAGCGTTATATTAAATGACTTGAATGAAGTCTCATTTCATGCTTAGAACCATTCTGTTAGGTTAGTATTATGATTACCTCCAATTTATAGATTTAAAAAATGAGGCTTATAGAATGTAATTGTCCAAGGGCACCTATCTTGCAAATCGCAAGATTTAAGCTGGGACTTAAAACAGTTCTGACTGACACCCAGCTCCTGCTTCAAACCCTATGCAGGAGCCAACTGGGCCATTTCCAAGGATCTATTCAGAAGGAGGACAAAGAGGTAAGGAAATGAAATAAACTTATGATAGTTCACCTTGGGATGAGTGCTGTGGGGTTGAGAGAAACACTTTGATTGGCTGCATGATTTGGGAGAGAGGTGGTGGTAAAAGGCGACAGCCCCCAGGAGATGTGAGTGCTCACGAGAGAGCAGTCACTCAGGCAGTGTGATGGTACCAGGACAGGATGTGTTTGTCACTGTGGGTACTGGTTCATATGGTCTGAAGTGAGTTATCACTGGGTTATTGTCCTCCATTCTCAAGTTTTCACAAGTTTCTCCAAATGGATTCCTCAGTTCCATGACTCACCAAAGGCTTTTGTTTGAACCAATATTAAACCTTGGGGTGTGACAAACGGCCTTGCCAATCCCTTGGTCAGTGTGTATACAGTTCATTATTTTGTGCTCTTTTTATACTGCACACTCTTCAAATAGTTGGTCGAGTCACATACTTTATGCAAATACTTCAGTGGGAAAAAAAAAAAAAGCACATTTTGGAAGGGGGCACATTTGGTGATCAAATAACTAAAAGCATATTGTGGCAAAAGATCCAAAAGCATTAAAAACATCCCCAAACACTTCTCAGCCAGTTTTATTTTTCCACCACTTGTAAGCCACTAACTCTGCCTCTTGGTTGCGTGAGGATTTAAGTAACTTTCCAACTCAGAAACTACCATGGCTTCCCAAAGCACAAACATCCAGACTTTTAACAGGAAGTTGCAGCAAGAGGCAGGCTTGTCTCCAAAACTGTCCGTTATGAACAAGCCTCAGAACCTTTGATCTTAATTAGCTAAACAAGCTCCTAGGGCTTTATTGGCAGTGCCAGCTCGGTTAATTTGACTTAGTCACATTTTTCCCATTTGGTACACAGTTTGGGTCATAATATTAACTTAAGAAGATGACAAAGATATGCAAAGATATTTTATCAGGAAAAATAATACTAGAGCATATAAACATCATTTCTTGTGACCTAAAATTTGAAATGTCCAGTGTGCCTTACCTGGTAAGCTCCAACTCTTACATCTCATTCGATTCTTATCCCCATGTATTTAACAAATAAAACAACCACACATGAGCACCAACCAATCAGAACAGACTTTGTAATAACTAGCTTCTGCCTACCTCTTTGTGCCATTGGAATATGTGCCTTGATATTTAAGGTTGATTTATTTAAGCAGAAAGGTATAAACCCACAAGCAAGACAGGTTTAGAGTTTTCTTTTCATCTGTTATTAACTCCTAGAGATTTGATGGGTAACTTCAAAACAAAATGGATTGAATGCCCAGACATCTGCACACAGCTCTCCCTTTGGTTTCTTCCTTTGTTCAAATCCTGCATTTGCAAAGAAATCACTGTATAGGGCTGTGTGCATAGAACTCCATAAACTCTGTATTGGTTGATTTAGGGGGTTACAATGGTAACTATTTCCATACTTTGTTTTCACTTTCTGCGTTGATTTTAGAGATTAATCCCCATGATTCCTCTGAAGAGAGGAGCTAATGGATCCTCAAAGGAATTAAAAAGCATTCAGTTTGAACCACAGTGCTGGGCCATAAGCAACTTTTCTTCATAATTAGTCTTTCTTTAGAATGTGATGTTCTGTCTCCGGATATTTATGTGACAGCCATTTAGACTATTTGTTCCTCTTGAATACAGTGAGGGAAATTCTTTTTTAATAGCGACTCCTACTCACCCCAGCTCCCTCTCATTTTGTGATAGTCTTTTACATGGCAGGCAGCAGAGAAAGCTCCTAAGACTTCTCAGTCTGTCTTGGGTAAGGAGGTCGAGTTGCTCTTCCTTTTATCTTTTACCTAAATGTGGATCAAAATAAAGCCAAATGATCTTCAGGGGCAGGACTGGCTAGCAGCTTCCTCATTTTCTTTTTCCTCCTCGTTTATGTACCTGGCTCAATGAAGGTAGGTTGTGAAAATGCTATTCAGTTCAGTTCAGTTCCGTCCCTCAGTCATGTCCGACTCTTTGCGACCCCATGAATTGCAGCACATCAGGCCTCCCTGTCCATCACCAACTCTCAGAGTTCACTCAGACTCACGTCCATTGAGTCCGTGATGCCATCCAGCCATCTCATCCTCTGTCGTCCCCTTCTCCTCCTGCCCCCAATCCCTCCCAGCATCAGGGTGTTTTCCAATGAGTTGACTCTTCTCATGAGGTGGACAAAGTACTGGAGTTTCAGTTTTAGCATCATTCCTTCCAATGAAATCCCAGGGCTTATCTCCTTCAAAATAGACTGGTTGGATCTCCTTGCAGTCCAAGGGACTCTCAAAATTCTTCTCCAACACCACAGTTCAAAAGCATCAAAAATGCTATTAGACTGGTAGAAAGGGTCCCCACCAGCTCCAAGGAGAAAACCATACAGTGATGGACCATGTGCTCTCAGACAGAGAGAATGAACTGGCACCCAGACGTCCAGGAGTGTCACATACTATGTGGGATGCTGCAAACTGGAAAGGTTTGGAATGTTCTAGATTTGATCATTAAAAATGCCATGATCACACAAGTTTCTACTCCAATATACGTTTACCTACAAAAATATTTTCTATTATTTCCATGGAAAAAAGTTGATTTACCATGGAGCATAATGTAGTTTACATAAGAAAGAAATGAATATTGGGAATGAATAAATGGAAAGATAAAACCAAAAAAAAAATCACTTGTAAGGGAAGGGAGGAAATGGGGTGAAGGATGAAGTATAGTCATAGATTTCTTTGAATATAGTTTGTAAATTTGACTTTTGAATTTTTGCATAATTATAAACAAAATTTTGGTCTAAAAATCAAAAGCAATATTAAAACAAACAAAATTAAGCATTTTTCAAGTTAATAGCATAACTGCATGGAAGGAGTTATTTCAATCAACTTCACAACAGAATAAATTGATTGTAAGTTCCTAACAAAATATGTCATAAGACAAAAAGAATTAAGTGAAACAAAATAATAAATCTTAAAATATTTTCAGTAACCACATTGTTGGAGATGGTATTGGTATTTTTGTTCTAAGATTTTTTGCACATGAATTGTGGGATAAATCAAACAAGTAATTACATGGGTTCATTGGGAACCGGGATTTTCTGTGTGGGAGAAAAAAGAAACAGATGGAAGATAAAGCTAAGTGAAAACAGTGTAACCCTGAATTTACATGAAAATTACCAGCAGAAACTTACAAATAGGTTATCTTTGGAAAAGAAGCAACTTTCCCAACCACGCACATTGAATAGGTCTGGAAAGAGCTTATCCCAAATCAATGTGCTCCCATATTGCCCATATTCTCAAAATCTCACTGAAGTAAAACAGGGCTTCAGTATTACAGGCCTACAGCAGGAAAAGTACTGATAAGCCTGGAATATCTTGTCATATAGGACAGCAAAGAAGCACTCAAAGGCTTCAGTGATTGTACTAACAGGTCTCAGGCACAATGATGGGTTAGAACCTGGACATATAGGCTCATTAGAACTGATTGTTAAATATCCAGAATTTTCTGACTCTGTTGTTAAAGTGTTAGTTGTTTGAGATCAGCCATGTAGGGAGAATTTACACCAAGGAAATTGGCAAATGTTACATATTACAACCTTTTTCCCCCCTTTCCTTGAGAGCCTCTTTACCAGCAAAGTACTACATGGAAGTCAATTTGAGGAGGCTATGACTGACAAAGGGAAGACATTTTGAGAAGAATTAGTACAATGGGCTGAAAAGGATCAAATATAATTAAATCTATGTGTTCATAAAGGTATCATCCCCCTCTCCATACACATATAATTTCACTGGTCACATATGAGGTAATCAAAATTCTAATTTAAAAATTGGTAGAGAAGGGGAAAGGATCAAGTATTTATCTCATCTTTTCTATACAAAATGTCAGGGGAAACAGAGTTAATAGGGAAGGCTTCTTTTTCTAAATCTATGCCAGAAGATAAATGATAAAAGAATGACAGATTATCACAATTTACAAATCTAATTAATGCATGAATCTTAGCAAAGAACAATAATATCTGCTAACATGACCAAATGGAAGAGAATCAGATCTTTGCTTATCTGCAAAACACCATCCATGAAATAATCTTGCCGTTCTCACTCCTGACTGCTCCACCCCCAAAATAAACCTCCATAGCTAATTACCATTTAAAAGAAATACAAGGAAAAAAGGAATAAGTTAATGAAAGCTGTGCAATTGGGAAAATTAATACTACTGGAAACTGCAGGACACATCTGCAATTTCTTCAAAAAATTGCAAAGAAATATAAAAAGATAGGAAAGGGGACAGAGAGAAAGAATATATATATATATATATGCAGAGACTTATGAAAAAGCAGTCAATTGCAATGTATGAAATTTACTTCAATCTTGAGTCCAACAAACTATGAGGGAAAAAAATAAAACATCTTCAAGTTGACAATCAAGGAAATTTGAACAATGACTAAACGTTTAAAGTTATTGAGCAACTGTTAAATTTTAAAGTAGAATAAAATTTTAAAGTAGAATAAAGCCTTTCCAGGTGGTGTTAGTGGTAACATCCCTGCCAGTGTAGAAGACATGGAGACAAGAGTTTGATCTCTGACTAGGGAAGATCCCCTGCAGAAAGGCATGGCAACCCACCCCTGTATTCTTGCCTGGAGAGTCCCATGGACAGAGGAGCCTGGAGGGCTACAGTCCATAGGATCGCAAAGAGTCGGATGCAACTGAAGCAACTTAGCACGTAAAATAATGTCATCACGGCTATGTTTTCAAAATGAACTCCTATTTTAGGGATACTTGCTGAAATATTTATGGATGAAATGACATATCTGGAGTTTGTTTCAGTACAAGTCTGCGCCTAATCGCTCAGTCGTGTCCTACTCTTTTTCAACCCTTTGGAATGTAGCCCACCATGCTCTTCTGTCCATGGAATTTTCCAGGCAAGAATACTGGAATGGGCTGCCATTTCCTACTCCAGGGGATCTTTCTGACTCAGGGATCAAACCCAGGTCTTCTGTGTCTCCTGCACTGCAGGTGATTCTTTACTCACTGAGCCATCTGGGAAGCCTCAGATTGAATGAGTGGGTGAGGATAAAGGTAGCTAGGGGTGTAGAACTCAACTATTTCAAGAGTAATTCACGGGCCACTGAATCTATATCTTCTAGGAGTTTATTAGAAATGGAAAATCTCAGACCAAAGCATGAATATTTTAAAAAATACATTTGAATGTGCAGGTTGACTCTTAAGCTCATTGTATTTTGAGAAGCTCAAGTCTCATGAAGAACAGCTAGCTGTTGTTTAAGATGGGTGAGCGCTACCTTAAGATACTATCCCCTATGTATTTGTATGTAATTGAAATGTATATATGTTATAAAATGGATTCTGGGGAAAAAAAGGCAAATGAGAGAGAAGGGTGATGAGTACCAATTACTCAAAAGTAGAACTTCTGTTTCCCTTTCCACCTCACTTTCCCTAACTTAGCTCCCAGGCTGATCCACACCATATTCCCTAACTGGCCTTGAGGTGTCCTCATGGGGCATGCTTCAAACACTCTGAGGTTCAGAGCCATTTCTATTGAGTTCCAGATACTAAACCCCAACATTCAGAGATAGTCCTCACAGGAGGAATGCTTTCTTTGCTTCTAGACCCCAAATTGCTTCTCTGCAGACTGCATTTGAGGCTCTCCAGGGGAGCTGAGTGGGTGGTAATGCCCTCTGCCAGGTATGATTGGTACAACTCATGAGGAGAGTGAAGTTTTCCAACCGGTTCCTTGCCATGGCCCAGTTGCACTTGTTACAAAGATTATATTATTTCTTCAGTGGTTTTCAAAAATATTTTATACCATTATGAAAGCAACAAAGGGGAGTGGAGAAGGAAGAACTCTGGGCACATGAATGGAGTGTTGCATTTTCCGTTGGTCAAATACAAAATAAGAGTGAGATTTGGGGGATCAGCTCAACTAGAGGAGAGCTTAGGAAACGATCATTTTGTCTGTGTTTTCCCTCTTCTACTAGGCAAGGTTCTTTTAACACACAGATGCATTTTCACCATGGTTTAAAAAAACCTATACAACTTAATACGTTTATACATTGACCCAACTCATTTTCAGTCTCCTTTTGTTTTTTTCTAACTTATACAAATAATTGCCAAGTAATTCAGAATGAAAGGTCTCTTGGGAATCACTCTGCCTCAAAATTTTATAACTAAAGCACTTAGACAAATTCTATTCTGTACTTGAAAACAGCAATAGTGTTCTTTTAAATATTTGGAACAAAGTAAATTTTAGTAGTAATCAAGTATGTGCAAAAGAAAATAATAATGCGTCACCTTCACCTCTAGATTGATGAGCACTATGCCAACCAGTCCATCCTAAAGGAGATCAGTCCTGGGTGTTCACTGGAAGGATTGATGCTGAAGCTGAAACTCTAATACTTCACCACCTCATGCAAAGAGTTGACTCATTGGAAAAGACCCTGATGCTGGGAGGGATTGGGGGCAGGAGGAGAAGGGGATGACAGAGAATGAGATGGCTGGATGGCACCACTGACTCGATGCACATGAGTTTGAGTGAACTCCGGGAGTTGGTGATGGACAGGGAGGCCTGGCATGCTGTGATTCACGGGGTCGCAAAGAGTCGGACATGACTGAGCAACTGAACTGGACTGAACACATGGATGAGGAAAAGCCAGCAGACTCCAGTGGTTCTGTTAAGAGAGTAATGGGGGAATCTTACTAGACAAAAATTAGTATTATGGATCAATAGTAGTAATATAAGAATTCATGCTTTCAAATTGTGGTGCTGGGGAAGACTCTTGAGAGTCCCTTGAACTGCAAGGAGATCAAATCAGTCAATCCTAAAGGAAATCAACCCTGAATATTCACTGGAAGGACTGATGCTGAAGCTGAAGCTCCAATACTTTGGCCACCTGATGCAAAGAGCCAACTCATTGGAAAAGAACCTGATACTGGGAAAGAGTGAAGGCAGAAAGAGAAGGGGAAGACAGAGGATGAGATGGTTAGATAGCATCACCAACTCAATGGACATGAATTTGAGCAAATTCCAGGTGATAGTAGAGGACCGAGGAGCCTGGCTTGCTACATTCCATGAGGGTTGTAAAGAGTCAGATCCGACTTAGTGGCTGAACAACAACAATAATCAGTAGCCTTAAAAAAAAAAAAAAAACAGATTTATTGAAGTGTAACTAACATAAAATAAACTGCTCATATTTTAAATATACCATTTCTGGCTCAGCTGCTAAAGAATCTGCCTACAATGCAGGGGACCTGTGTTTGATCCCTGGGTTGGGAAGATCCCCTGGAGAAGAGAAAGGCTACCCACTCCAGTGTTCTGGCCTGGAGAATTCCATGGACTAGTTCATGGGGTCACAAAGAATCAGATATGACTGAACAACTTTCATATATCATATAACATATGTTTATATTGATACCACTGACACCATCATCCTTATCAAAATAATAAGCATATTCAGCATGCCTCAAAGTCCCTTATACCCCTTAGTAACCTCACTTTGATGATCATCCCTGACACTCCCTATGTCCACAAACATGACCTAGTATGTGATTGGAATGAAACCATACAGAATATATTTTGTCTAGCCTCTTTCATTTAGAATAATTACTTTAATATTTACCTATGTTGTAGCACGTGTCCATAGTTCATTCTGTTTGAATGATGACTAACTGCTATGGACTAAACGTTTGTGTCTCCCCTGTCTGCCAATTCACATATTGAAGTCCTAATATGACTGTGATGGTATTTGGAAGTGAGGCATTTGGGAGGTAACTGCACCATGATAGAGGAGCCTTCATGATGGGATTAGCAGCCTTATAAGAAGAGGAAGAAACCCAGCCCTCTCTCTCCACCCAGAGAAGATACAGTGAGAAGATGGTTGTTTGAAAACCAGGGATTGTATCTTTGACAAGATCACAGCTATGTGGGTGTACTAGCAGTCTCCAGATCTGTGTAAAATAAATATTTGTTAAAGCCCCACCCCCGACCCCCCAGTCTATGGTATTCTCATACAGCAGCCCTAACTAAGACATTAGGATTCCACTGTATGGATATGCCACAGTTTATCTGCTGCTGCTGCTGCTAAGTCGCTTCAGTCGTGTCCGACTCTGTGCGACCCCATAGATGGCAGCCCACCAGGCTCCCCCGTCCCTGGGATTCTCCACTCAAGAACACTGGAGTGGGTTGCTATTTCCTTCTCCAATGCATGAAAGTGAAAAGTGAAAGTGCAGTCGCTCAGTCGTGTCTGACTCCTAGCGACCCCATGGACTGCAGCCTACCAGGCTCCTCCATCCATGGGATTTTCCAGGCAAGAGTACTGGATTAGGGTACCATTGCCTTCTATGTGCCCGTAAATAGAAATCTGGGTAGTTTCAGGGATTTGGCTGTTATAAACACAACTCTATGAATGTGCATGTACTAGTCTTTGTGCGAACATATGCTTTTTTTTCCCCCTGGGCAAATACGTAGGCTGGATGATATGACAGGAAGAACATTTTAAGTAACATTGCCAAACTTTTCCATGATAATTGTACTATTTACATTCCCACTATGTATGAGAATTCTAATTCTTCAACACCTTGGTCATAACTTGGTTTTAACAATCTTTTTATTTTTTGCCTTTCTAGTGGGTGTATAGTGGTATCTTGTGGTTTTAGTTTACATTTCTTTAAATATTTGTGATGTTGGGCCTCTTTCCTTTCATTTGCCATCTTTATATCTTTTACTGGTAAATAGACAATTTAAATCTTTTGCCCTCTTTTTAAAAAGTTTTGGACATTTTTAATCATTAAGTTTTTACAGATTTTTATATATTCTTGGTATAAGTCCAAGATTTGGCATCTTGGTATAAGTCCAAATATGATTTGCAAATGTTTTTTCACAATCTGTAGCATGTCTTTCACACCTAATAATATCTTACAAAGAGTAGAAGCTTTTCATTTTTATGAAGTCCATTTAATCAAATTGTTCTTTTATGAATCATTCTTTTCGGTATCTTATCAAAGAAATAAATTTTAAAGTTTTAGGTATACATTTAAGTCTACAGTCTATTTTAAGTGTGTGTGTGTATGTGCGTTTCAAGGTATGGGTCAAGTTCACTTATTATAATAACCATTATACTAGGATAATCTGTGAAAATATTTTTTACCACTGAATTACATTGAGGAAACCAGTTGTTCATATAGCCATGTATGTGTGGATCTATTTGAGTACTCTCTCTTCTGTTTCATCATTTTGATTTCTGTAGCTATGAGTCTTGAAATCAGGTGGTGTTAATACGCCCATTTTGTTCCTCCTCTTCAGAATTGTTTTAGCTCTTCTAGGTACTTTGCATTTCCATACGAGTTTCATATGAATCAGTTTTTCAATATCTATAGAGAGTCAGCAGAAGTTTGAGTGGAATTGCATTGACTCTATATGTAGTCATATGGGGATAATTGGCATCTTATCGATACCGAATCTTCTCCCCATAAACATAGAATAATGCAGCTTGCTGTATGATGAGGAATAAAATTCTTTGTCTCTGAGGAATCTTGTATCTTCTGCCAGCAGCCATGAAACTGTGGAAGTCTAACTTATTAACTTGCAAACACAGTAAAAGCTCAAACCATTCCTAATTCTTGATAACTGTTTCTGAGGCTCTTCCTTCCTTTATGTTGATCCAGATTTTCATCTGGTATCATTTTCCTTCCGCCTGAAGGACTTCCTTTAAGATTTCTTGGAGTGTGGGACTGTATGTGATAGATTCTTCCAGTCTCCTCTGTATGTTTGGGAAATTATTTTTTTCTGCCTTCCTTTCTGAAGCTTATGTTTGCTGAGTATAGATTCTAGGGATGCAGTTTTCTTTCTTTTTTTAAATTTCAGTACTTTAAAAGCATTATTCCACTGTCCTCTTATCTGTAGTGATTCCTATGAGGCATCTGTTACAGTATTTTTTCTATGTGTAATGTGGCTGCTTTTGAGATTTTTCTCTTTATAATTGGTTATGAGCAATTTGATTATGATACATCCTAATGTCCTTTTAATTATGATTTTTGTGCTATGGATTAAGCTTCTTGCATGCATGCACGTGTGCTCAATCACTTCAGTAGTCTTCGACTCTGTGACTCTATGGATTGTAATCTGCTTGTTCATGGGATTCTCCAGGCAAGAATACTGGAGTGAGTTGCCATGCCCTCCTCCAGGGGATCTTCCCAACCCAGAGATCAAAACCACATTTCCTGCATTGGCAGGTGGGTTCTTTACCCACCAAGCCACTGGGAAGCCCAGCTTCTTGCATATACAGGTTTATAATTTCCATCAAATTGGGAATTTTTGAATCATTATTTTTCATTTATTTTTACTTTCCTTCACTCCTCTTTCCTTTTCCTATGTGGACTCTAACTGTGCATTAATAACCTCAGATATGCAGATGACACCACCCTTATGGCAGAACGTGAAGAAGAACTAAAGAGCCTCTTGATGAAAGTGAAAGAGGAGAGTGAAAAAGTTGGCTTAAAGCTCAACATTCAGAAAACGAAGATCATGGCATCCGGTCCCATCAGTTCATGGGAAATAGATGGGGAAACAGTGGAAACAGTGGCAGACTTTATTTTTTTGGGCTCCAAAATCACTGCAGATGGTGACTGCAGCCATGAAATTAAAAGACACTTACTCCTTGGAAGGAAAGTTATGACCAACCTAGATAGCATATTCAAAAGCAGAGACACTGCTTTGCCAACAAAGGTCCATCTAGTCAAGGCTATGGTTTTTCCAGTAGTCATGTATGAATGTGAGAATTGGACTGTGAAGAAAGCTGAGTGCTGAAGAACTGATGCTTTTGAACTGTGGTGTTGGAGAAGAATCCCAAGAGTCCCTTGGACTGCAAGGAGATCCAACCAGTCCATCCTAGAGATCAGTCCTGGGTGTTCATTGGAAAGACTGATGTTGAAGCTGAAATTACATTACTTTGGCCACCTGATGGGAAGAATTGACTCATTTGAAAAGACCCTGATGCTGGGAAAGATTGAAGGCACGAGGAGAAGGGGATGACAGAGGATGAGATGGTTGAATAGCATCACTGACTCAACAGACATGAGTTTGAGTAAACTCTGGCAGCTGGTGATAGACAGGAAGGTCTGGTGTGCTGCAGTTCGTGGGGTCTCAAAGAGTCAGAAACGACTGAGCGACTGAACTGAACTGAACTGAACTGAACTGAAATACGTATATATTAATCCTCTAGAGTTAACCCACAGCTCACAGCTTTTCTTTCCATTTTTCTTTTTCAAATTATTTTATTTTGGCTAATTTCTATTATTATGACTTCAGGGTAACTAATATTTTCTTCTGTGGTGTGTAATCTCTCATTAATTTTATTCAGTATTCAGTGTATTTTTTTCATCTTATACATTGTAGTTTCCATTTGCAGAGCTTTCAGTCTTCTTCATTTTTTTTTAGCATCTTCTAAGTCTTAATTTAATTTTGGACATCTGGAATTAGGACCAGGACTAGGGTGAGACATAAGACATGTCTGGGACACAATTTTAGGAAGGCACTCGCCCTCAGGGATACGCAAGTGCTAAACTCACTCTATTTGGAATACCATCATAATAATTATTTTAATGTCCTTATCTGTGGATTCTCCTATTTGTCTCAGCTCTGTGTCTGTTTTAATTGACTGATTGAATAATTAATCAATTTCCTTTTTGTAGGTCATAAAAAGAAATCTGTAAGGTTGTATAGCAAAAATCTGTTTCTCTCTTTTGAGCAGTCATATTTCTTAATCTCATTTGTTTATACTTTCTACCCTTATTTCATCAGTCACATATTTCTTATGTAGTTATATATCATGCAATATCTGTTAAAATTTAATTTTGAAAAAAGTGTCTTAAAATTATGGAGAAGTCATAAAAATAATACAATATACTCCAAAATAGCCTTCACCTTAATTTCCAATCCTTAAAATTTTTCCACAGAAAGTAAGTTGCAAATGTAATTATGAACTTATTTTAATCATACTGGCATGTATAAAAAGAATAATATATCAAATGCCTATGAACATGGCCTCCAAAGCATGGACTATTGCCCGCATCTATACCACTTATTAATACTGCAAATTCTTGCTACTGACCAAAAAATATCTAAGGTGAAGTGTGGAGTGATGAAAGTAACCTCATCGCCATTATTCAGGGATAAACAGCATTAAACTGTGCTAGGATAAGTTAGAACACACTATTCAAATACAAATGAGAGCATAACTCTTGTAGATAAAAATAGTCCCTGTTTGTTCTTTTGGCAGGGTCTATGCGATCAATCTGTTTGCTTCCATCTGTAACTTCATGTGTTTCCTTTATCATATTGTCAGTTCTTCTTCAAACAACATACGGCCTTGGGAATGTGGGGTTAAGACAGGGAGAAAAGGACCAAAGGGTCCATAAGGACCAAAATATTTAAACTGGATGTTGTCAGGGTATTTCCCCAGTTGGAAATGATTAATGGAGAGAAAACATGTGGGGGCTGGAACTCCTCCCCAGTCCAATTTCAAAAGAACAGCTGAGCAGATTTAGAGTCTTCTGATTTTTTTTCTGGAAGCCTTGAATCCTGAAGCTTTTGTTCAGCATCAGGAAAGGCAGTCTTAGAATGTCACTAGGAGTTGATGCCTGGGGCCTCTGTCACAGCCCCGCAGCCCTACCCTTCTGTTCCCTGCAGCCGCAGTAGACAGTCCTCTCTGCTCAGCGGCTCACCTTAGTGTCAGTCCCCAAGCAGACGTCTTCCTGCATTCTGACCTGTATCCTTCTTGGACAAGGCAGGACATGAAAACAACATGAAACAGGCCATGCCAACATGAAAACATGGAGCAAGAGCCTGGGAGCATTCATGTTTCCAGGGAACAACCCTCCACGGGACTGGGTGGATTAACATTCCCATGTCTCGGCTTTCAAGGAGGCATTGTGCACATCAAGTGAGCCTGACCCACATCAGCAATCTTTCCGGCTCATCTCTGTTCCCTCATTCCTGCTTCCTGGGATAAACTACCAGCATCCTAAGCTGTCTCTCACTCTGCTTTCAGAAACCTAAATTAAAACACCATTCATTCCTTTGGTATAGTTAATGCCTAACTTACTAAAGGCAACTGGATTTAACTCTGCTTGTTTCACCAAATGCCCACAGGAGCAAGGGTGATGTCTATTTCATCTACCATTTTACCCCCAGAACCCAGCATAATCACTTGAGCAAAGAAATCCCTGGCTAAAAAATTAAATTCATTAAAATGAAGCAAAAGAAAATTCATTTTTATTCATAATTTTTAAAGATAACACTAACCCCTCTTAGAATGGCATAAATGTCAGTCAAGAATCTAGCTTCTGCTTTACTGTTGAATATGATCAGGAAACAGAAAAGGAAGGATGAACTCAGAGCAACTCAAGGAAGGTGACCGCAACAGAGAACCCAAAAGACCATGAAAATGTTTGATTTGGAAGAAGCATCTAGGAGGGCGCACGTGAGTTCGGTTGCATCCGACTCTGCCATCCCTGGACTGTAACCTCCAGGCTCCTCTGTCCATATTCTCCAAGAAAGGATATTGGAGCAGGTTGCCATGCCCTCCTCCAGGGGATCTTCCAAACCCAGGGATCAAACCTGAATCTGCTGTATTGGCAGGCACATTCTTTACCACTATGCCGCCTGGAGCAAGAAAAATTAACTCGTTATTTTCAGTGACTTTCTAAATGCAGTAGAAAATTTTTGTTTTCTATTCTTCTTTTGAGAGTCAGCAAACTTGAGGAAATTAATCACTGTGGATGTAAAACAAGTGATAGGTGAGAAGTCAGACTTATATGCTAAATTAAACACAGCAACATTCCATCATTTTTTTTAAGCTACTGTTTCTTTTGACCTAAGTGGCTTAATTTGCACTCAATATCCACTCCTTGCATAAAGCCTTGGTGTAATAGGAGGTCAAAAACATTTGGTATGAAATTAATTAACTACCTTCTAAGCAAGTTCCCCAAAGCATCAGTTTTGCCTTAGGATAGGGTCTGAGAAGGTTTGAAGTGGAAATGTTCCTTACAAGAGAAAAAGAATATTGGAAAAGAAATTAAAACCAAGGGGGGATGGAAAGAGTTTCAGCGCAGATGGCCTGGTTTGTGATGGGAAAAGAGGTCAGGTGTAATATAGCATTTCATTTCATTTCTAAAATGAAAAATGCCTACATATTGGCAAGAAAGTCTGGTGTTCTGATTCAGCCAAGGAGGTCATGTCAAACTTTATCTTTTAAGGAAACAGATCATGTAATTGGTTGCTTGAGAGTAATTGAAAGTTGGCACAATTGGAGAGCCATTTCCCCTGAAGACTTGCTCCTCTTAAATTGAGCAAATGTCAGAAGCAGACATTAAAAGGGTAATGTTTGTCTTCTAATTCTCAAAGACTTTATTGTGTGTGTTTCCTGTGGACTTGTGTACATGAACTTTCCTAGGCTTGTGTAAACGGTTCATACCAGGCTGCCTCTGACCACTGATCCCTTAAATGGAAGCAGCATTTCAGAAATGATTAGTGGACTTGAAATAGAAGGAATGGTTAGAACAGGGACTCGTAACTCTTTCAGACCCAATGCCCTCTTTTCATAACAAGCATGTTTGTTTATTAGTGTTGGATTTTCATTAATTTTTTAAAAGCAGAAACATGAAATAGAACACAAATAAAGAACTTAATTGCTTTAAACCTCCCTTTTTCTTTGTATAAGAAAATTATATCCATCTATAGGTGGCTGAAGTTATCCATCACAGTTCTTTCTTAAAAATAATATTTACATTGATAGAATTTTGAGCTTTCTAGAAAAATATCACTATGACTTAACAATGTTTTGGGGAAGGATAAAAGGATTGTTTGGTGATTTTTGGCTTCTGGATTTTCTTTTTAAAATATTCAATTAGAGACTTCTCTGGTGGTCCTGTGGCTAAGACTCTGCGCTTCCAATGCAGGGGCCTGGTTTGATCCTTGGTCCAGGAACTAGATTCCATTTGCCTTAACAAACAATTGGCATGCTAGCATGAAGACTGGCAATCCTGGGTGTGGAAACTAAGACTTGGCCCAGGTGAGTAAATAAATAGAAACATTTTAAAAAGTTAAAAATCCAATTAAAACATGTGCAGGGTTTTAAACATTCAAGTACTGCTAAAAGGCTTTCCACATAAGCAAAATTCAGTTCAGTTGCTCAGTTGTGTCCGACTCTTTGAAACCTCATGGACTGCAGCACACCAAGCTTCACTGTCCATCACCAGCTTCTGGAGCTTGCTCAAACTCATGTCCATTGAGTGGGTGATGCCATCTAACCATCTCATCCTCTACCATCCCCTTCTCCTGCTTTCATCTTTGCCAGCATCAAGGTCTTTTCCAATGAGCTGGTTCTTCACATCAGGTGGCCAAAGTATTGGAGTTTCAGCTTCAACATCAGTCCTTCCAGTGAATATTCAGGACTGATTTCCTTTAGGATGGACTGGTTGGATCTCCTTGCAGTCCAAGGGATTCTCAAGAGTCTTCTCTAGCACCGCAGTTCAAAAGCATCAATTCTTTGATGCTCAGCTTTCTTTATAGTTCAACTCTCACATCCATACATGACTACCGGAAAAACCATAGCATTGACTAAATGGACCTTTGTTGGCAAACTAATGTCTCAGCTTTTTAATATGCTGTCTAGGTTGGTTACAGCTTTTCTTCCAAGGACCAAGTATCTTTTAGTTTCATGGTTGCAGTCACCATCTGCAGTGATTTTGGAGCCCAAGAAAATAAAGTCTGTCACTGTTTCCATTGTTTCCCCATCTATTTGCCATGAAGTGATAGGACTGGATGCCATGATCTTAGTTTTTTGAATGCTGCATTTTAAGCCAACTTTTTCACTCTCCGCTTTCACTTTCATCAAGAGACTCTTTAGTTCCTCTTTGCTTTCAGCCATAAGGGTGGTGTTATCTGGTGGTAAGCGGCATTGCCATACTGTATCTTCCAGCCCTCAAAAGAAGCCCTGCTTCTTAGACAGAACTCTCTTCAACTCTTAGCCTCTATAGTTTGAAATAACAGGTTTGCACTGCTTTTTCTTTTCTTAAGCTTTATTGAGATATAGTTGATAATAACATTATAATAGATTTAAAGTGTACATCATAATGAATTGATATGCATATATATTGTGAAAGGGTTCCCCCATCTAGTTAATTAACACATCCTTCCCCTCGCTTTGGAGAAGGAAATGGCAACCTATTCCAGTATTCTTCCCTGGAAAATCCTGTGGACAGAGGAGCCTGGTGGGCTACAGTCCATGGGTTCACAAAGAGTTGGCCACAACTGAGTGACAGAGCACACATGCACCCTGCACACGATTACTTTTGTGTGTGTGAGAACATTTAAGTTCTATACTCATAGTGCATTTCTATTGTACAACACTGTATTATAGTTATGTAACTCTAGAAGGCAATGGCAGCCCACTCCAGTACTATTGCCTGGAAAATCCCATGGATGGAGGAGCCTCATAGGCTGCAGTCCATGGGGTCGCTAAGAGTCAGGCATGACTGAGCGACTTCACGTTCACTTTTCACTTTCATGCATTGGAGAAGGAAATGGCAACCCACTCCAGTGTTCTTGCCTGAAGAATCCCGGGGACAGGGGAGCCTGCTGGGCTGCCATCTATGGGGTCACACAGAGTCAGACATGACTGAAATGACTTAGCAGCAGCAGCAGTCATCATATTATATATCAGATTTTCAGAACTTATTCATCTTAAAAGCTTATTTATAAAAAAAAAAACTGTGTGATAATGGATGTACATTAAACTTCTTGTAGTGATTATTTTGTGATACAGGCACATACCAAATTATTTTGCTTTATACCTAAAATGAATACAATGTTACATGTCAACTTCATCCATGTCAATAAAAAAGATGAAGAATATACTATTAATTTTTAAATACTTTAATTCCCATACAATAAAATTATTAATAGCTTCTGTTTTGGTGTACAGTTCTGACTTGTAACACATGTATTCATTCACAGAAACACATCACAATGAAGTTAAACAGAAGTTCCATCACACCAGAGAATTCCCTTGTCCTGACCAGACCTTAGCCCCCACCCTAACCATTGACCTATCTGTAACTTGTCACAACAGTTTTGCTTTTCCAGAATGTCATATGAATGGGATATGGGATCATACAGCATGCAATCTTTATAGACTGGATTCTGTTGAGGCTCAATTCTCTCTTGCTTTTCCATGGGTCTTGTGACAAACTTTATTCCTGACTACCTTTGTGAGACTCTGTTATGATAATTTCAAGTTTGTTTGGTAAGACAGAGACAGGTGGAAGATTTATTTCAGACCACTATTTTAAGGATTAGGTCTCTCTATAAGCAAAAGTTGAGCAGGATTACTTGGAGCCCCCTTTATAAGATTGGGGTTTTCTAAGGTGTCATTCCTCAACTATGACAAAAATCCACTGTTTTTGTTTAAACCTACATTTGTCTTGCATTTTGCCCCTGGGTTAGGGCCTAGAGGAACATTTTCCAACATGAAACTCATGCTAGCTGCTGCACTGTGAGAAATGAAGTCCTTTGTCTCTGATTCCTGTTTTCTGTCTCCAACTATGAAAATGATAGATTGTTAGCTTGCAAATTGAGTAAGACCTCAGACCCTTCATGATTCTTGATGCTCCCTCCATTTAGCAAAATGCATTTTAATTCATTATGTTATTGTGTGTATCAGTAGTGTATTCATTTCTTGGGGCTGCAGCAAAACATACTGATTTAAAACAATAGAAATCTATGGCCTTCCAGTTCTCTAGGCTAGAAGTCTGAAATCAAGGCATCAACAGGGCCTTTCTCCCTCCAAAACTTGTAGGGGAATTTTTCCTCATTCCTTCCTAGTTTCTGGTAGCTTGTCAATCATCTTTAGTGTTTCTGGCTTGCAGCTTTGTTACTGCCATCTCTGCCGTGGTTGTCATGTGGCATTCTCCTTGTGTTTCTCTGTCTTTACATGGCTATCCTGTTATATGGTCACCAATCATATTGGATTAAAGGTCCATCCTATTTCAATTTGACTTCATCTTAATCAATTACATCTGCAACAATTCTATTCCCAAATAGGGTCACATTCTCAGGTATTGAGGATGGAAACGTCAATATATATTTTGAGGGGTACATAATTCTACCCCATAACAAATAGTTTGTTTCCTTTTGCTGTTAAGTAGTATTCCACTGGGGAGAAGGCAACGGCACCGCCCTCCAGTACTCTTGCCTGGATAATCCCATGGACTGAGGAGCCTGGTAGCCTGCAGTCCTTGGGGTCGCTAAGAGTCGGACACGACTGAGCGACTTCACTTTGACTTTTCACTTTCATGCATTGGAGAAGGAAATGGCAACCCACTCCAGTGTTCTTGCCTGGATAATCCCAGGGATAAAGGAGCCTGGTGGGCTGCCGTCTATGGGGTCGCACAGAGTTGGACATGACTGAAGCGACTTAGCAGCAGCAGCAGCAGCAACAGCAGCAGCAGCAGCAGCAGCAGTGTTCCATTGGGGCTTCCATCCTAGTGGCTAAGTCATAGAAGAATCTGCCTGCAATGAAGGAGGCATGGGTTCGATCCCTATATGGGGAAGATGTTCTGGAGAAGAGAATGACTGCCCACTTTAGTATTCTTGCCTGGAAAATGCTTCGGCCAGAGGAGCCTGGTGAACTACAGTACGTGGGATCACAGAGCCGGACATGACTGAGCGACTAACAAACGCTTTTGCTTTCATTTCATTGAACTGGATGTACCGTAGTTTGTTTATCCATTTATCTGTTGAAGGACATTTGGGTTGTATAATTTGGGTGCTTATGTATGATGCTGCTATAAACATCTATGTATAGAGTTTTGTGTGAATATTAATGTTCTTTAAAATAAATACCTAAGAGTGGGATTGTTGGGTCATATGTTAAGTTTATCTGAAACTGTTTAACTTTATAAGAAACTGTTTTCCGAGTGGCTGTATCAGTTTGGATTTCCACCGGCAATGTGCAAGAGTTCCAGTTGCTCTGCATCCTTGCAAGCACTTTATACTGTAATTTTAAAAATTTTGCTCTGTGTATGTGTTTTGCCATTTCACATAGATGTATAGTGCTTTCTCATTGTTATTTTATATTTCTCAGTGACTAATAATATTGAGCATCTTTTCATATGTTTATTTGCCACCAGTATAATTGTTTGCTATGTTTGTTCAAATCTTTTGCTCATCTTTAAATTGGTTAGTATGTTTGTTGTTGCTTTATTAGGGAAAATTTGTATATATTTTTTATATATACATCACTTGATAGAGATGTAATTTGAATACATTTTTCCCAGACTATTTTTTGTCCTTATTTTCTTAGCAATGCCCATTTACAAAGCAAAAACACTTCTAAGTATTATGCAGTTCAATTTATTAATGTTTTTCTTATATAACTTGTGTTTTTGTTATCATACATGTGAAATCTTTGCCTAATCCAAAGTCACAGAAGTATTCTCCTACGCTTTCATCTAAAGATTTTATGCTTTGTGTTTTAAAATTTGAGTCTATGATCCATTTTGAGTTAATTTTTGTATAAGATGTGAGGTTGAATTCACTGTTGTTTTTTTTTTTTCTTTTCATCAATGAAACTTGTTGTTCCAGTATCGCTTGCTGAAAAAGTTATCCTTTCTCTATTGAACTGCTTTTCACATTTCTCAATTGACCATTTGTGTGTGTCTATTTCTGGACTTTATTCTATTCAAAAGCTTGTTAGTTTGTAATCATGGATGCAAACTATTATACGTACAGTGGATAAATAGCAAGGCCCTAGTGTATAGCACAGGGAACTATACGCAATACCTGGTGATAAGCCATAATGGAAAAGAATATGAAAAAATGTATATTATGTATAACTAAATCACTTTGCTGTACAGCAGAAATTAGCAAAACAGTGTAAGTCAGCTATACTTCAACTAAACAAGTTTTTTAAATAGATAAACCATTGGAAAAAAGTTAAAGAGACAAAATAATTTTTATCCTAATTACTTATTGCTATCCCTTCAAAATTCACTTAGTAACTCTTCCTTTCTTGCGTCTACCAGTCTTAAACTATTTTGTTAAATTTTGTCTAATTCTTATCAGGTTCCTCCATGCAAAGATTCACCTCAGCCCACAAAGCTCTCTTACATATTATGCTTTTGTTTGCTCCTTCTAGATTTACTATGACCCTGCCAGGGGAGTATTTACATGACCATGGTAAGAAATAAATTAAGAAATAGTATAAACTTTGCTTTATTTTCAATTTATTTTTGTGGTGAAAGGAAGTAACACTAGGAGCTGCAATAGAATTTTTTTTATAGCTTATCAGTTTACTTTTAATTAATTGAAACTATTTCATGAGAATCAACTTTTTAACATTTTCAGGATTCTAGGTTTATTTTTAACATTCTTAATTGAAGGATAATCACTTTACAATATTGCGTTGATGTCTGCCATCCAATTCATATATGTGATAGTCTTTTGCAACTGTGAAGACAGAAGCCAAGAGAAAGTGTGAGAAGAAGCATGGAAAGAGCCTAGGTCCTTGATAATACTGCGCCACCAAACTAACCCTGGAGCCATGCAGTCCCTTCTGTCCATGTCACAGACTGTAAATGTCTTAACGATTTGAGCACAGTTAATCAGGTATTTGGTCACTTGTAACTGAAAAACCTCCTGATACAAATAACTGACTTGGTTCCCCTTTGATCTATCATTCTCCTTTTGTGACCACCACTCTTATGCTTTAATCATAGAGGTTGTGTGTGTGCTTAGCCACTCAGTCTTGTCAGACTCTTTGAGACCCCATGGATTGTAGCCTGCTGGGCTCCTCTATCCATGGAATTCTCCAGGCAAGAATTCTGGAGTGGATAGCCATTCCCTTCTCCAGGGGGTCTTCCAGACCCAGGAATTGAACTCGGGTCTCCTGTATTGCAGGCAGATTCTTTGCCATCTGAGCCACCAGGGAAACTCTAACCATAGTGGTTGACATAACACTATTTTTCTGGAGCTTCTTATTTGCTCTTACTTTTTCTTCCAGGCTGGAAAGTCTTCTGATCCCCTCCCTGATCATCCCTCACCTACCAACCCACCCTCATAGTAAAAGACCCAACCAAATACCATTTCTTCTAGAAGGGTTTTCTGACTACATGAACCTTCCCAGCTCCCACCACACTCACATATACCTGAAAGTGCACTCATACAGACACACATACACACAATCTTCATCTATAGAATATTTATTTTAAGGACCCATATGACTCAGTATGCTGCTAAATACCACATCCACAGCTAAAGTTTATTGAGTGGTTATTTTGTGCCAGTTACCATGCAAGTACTTTATTTGCACTATGCTTTTTAATCTTCAAAGAAAGTTTATGAATTAATTACTCTTATTGCCTTCATTTTACCAAGAATACAGCGAGGTTTAAAGAAGCTTAGGAAGTTTATCAAGGTCACAGAGATAACTGGTAAGTAGCAGAGCTATAAAAATTCCAACTCAGTTCTAACTCCAGGCTGGCACTCATATAGAGTCATTGCACAGAAGTGAACATGTGTCACGCAAAATACTGATTTCTTTTCACTGCTATTGTATCTTGTGAGAGGAGAGATTGTGACTTGAGGTTCATTGCATGTTCCTCTGCTCACACCTGCCTAGCACAAACAGCTACACAATAAATGGATGGGTTAATCATATCGGAGTCCTTTTCTCTGAGAGCCAGGGTTCCTGCCTGCTTATCCAAGTGACGTGCCAGGCTCCAGTTGCAGCCTGACCCTTTCTATAAAAACACCTATGGAGCCTGACCCTTTCTATAAAAACACCTATCTATATTAGTCTTTGGTCAGTCCTGTCAGAACTGGGGTAAGTTAATTCTCTCTAAGGTGTTAGCAGCTGATAGTGGCTTGTCGTGTTCTTCTCTACTGTGAATCTTTTAATAAAGGACTTTTGGAGAAAGTATTGTTGAAGTCAAAGGAATGACTTTCTCATAGTAAAACTTTAGGTACACTATGAGATTCTTCAAGATAAACCAGCTGGTGGTGATAGTGAGTGTGACTGTTATAGGAGGAGTGATGTGGAGGAAACAGTCATTTCAATATGAAAGCATTTCCTTCACTTTGAGACACATGAGGTTTTTTCATTGATTCTTCACAGAAGAGTATCCGGAGTTACCACCTTGTCTCTGTTTTTTGGTAAGTCTTATAAACTTGAAAAGGCCACCACATCCTCCCCATAACCTGTCTAGAAGTGGGTGTTGAGGTTTACATAAATACTTTAAGTTTCCATATTTTCATCTAAATTAATATTCATTAAACTGTAAGCAAAAGTTAAATTCATTCTGTGCAGTAGCAATGCATGCATGCTAAGTTGCTTCATTTGTGTCCAACTTTTTCCAGCTCTATGGACTGTGCCCTGCCAAGCTCCTCTGTCCATGGGATACTCCAGGTGAGAATACTGGAGTGTGCTGCTGCCATTTCCTTCTCCAGGGGATCTTCCCAGCCCAGGGATCTAACCCACATCTTTTATGTCTCCTGCACTGGCAGGCAGGTTCTTTACCACAAGCACCACGTGGAAGGCTATTGCAATTGTGAACAGTAAAATATTTGTCCATGCCAGATACTCTGTTGAATTAGAGAGGACTGAACTTTAAAGTTTCTGTAGAAATAAAGTAGGACATGGTTTCACAATCTTGTCTGATCTTAAGAATTTTGGTGATGCTCATTAAAATATAGATTCCACTCCAGACCTTCAGGTCCAAGGAGAGACTTATGAGAAAGAGTGGGAAAACTGAGGTAGGGTAAGTTTTTTCACTGTCCTTTATAAGGGTTTGCTACTTGGACTCCGGGATAACCCGTATCTTGAGATCACGCTGAAAACATTTTAATTCTCTTTCCCTCCCTGCTATTCTTCCAAGAAATATTATGCGAGGCACTGTTACATGCTGGGAAAACAAAGATAAGCAACAATTCTTGCTGAAGTGTCAGACAAAGACAATGAACAATTAAACAGTGTATCAAATGCTAAAATAGAGGCAGTACAGGACACTACGCATTTAAGAGAGGAGGAAATGTCTGGTCCGAGTATTTAAGGTAAATTTGACATCCATAATGGAGAGGTCATTCCACATAGGAAGAAGATGTATAAATAAAGACCTAGAGGCTTAAGGAAACCTGGTGTTTTCTGAATACTGTTAAATGTCTGGCATGGCTGAAGCTCAAGTTCCGGTTGGGTCAAGTCGGGGTAGAACAGGAAGAGTCAGATTGTGAACAGCCTCACGTGCTGCCTCGAAGATATTGGACTTAGCGCTGTTGGTAATGTGGAACTGTTTGGGAAGAAACCTACATGTCCCTTGCACTTAATGTAAACTGATTTCAGAATATAACTTGATAAGAACGTCTTAAAACTGGAGTTTAAGTCAACTTTGCTTTGCGCTAACCTTATATAATAGTCTTTGAGCTTTCTAATCTGGTGGAGACTCTTCTCAGCGGACATCTTATACAGAACACAACATACAAAACAGATTAACAGGCTGTTTTGGCTGATGCAGAAAGCTCAGCCCCATAACATTCCTGTAAACACGAGGTTCCAAGGAACTGTCTGCAAACCAAAGTTCTGTGTTCCCCAGAGACTGGATAATTGGATGGAATTGGACTCTTCCTGTTGGAACATAGCTTCAATATTCTCTCTGAAGAGAGCGCCTTCTGCTGTATCTAGCACGGCTCTTTCCATGAAGCATCGTTCAGAAGATACTTGTGGCACTGAGTTGAGTCTACCTAGGTTTTAATCCTTCCAGTGAAGGGGAGGCCTCCACTTTCTTCTAAAGTTTACTCTCTGGTTAAGCTGCCTCATTCACTAGCAACATCTATGGTCAGTAGGCATCATTCTGATTTAAGCAAGGTCTTTTGGAATAATCAACTCAATGTTAAGGCTATTATGTCTCTTTCTCTTACAAGCTTCTTTAATTGTTCGTTAAAATAGCCCCTCTTCCTTGCTGGGTCCCTGTTTTTCCACATGATTCCAATTTGCCAGTATTGCCTCTTGAAAATGCCATCACCAGGAATACGACCATTTCTTTGGCCACTTCTTTTCTCGCATTGGAGAGAGAAATGGCAACCCACTCCAGCATTCTTGCCTGGAGAATTCCTTGGATAGCGAAGCCTGCGCCTAGCTACAGTTCATGCGTCGCAGAGTTGGACATGACTGACTTTCACTTTTGACTTTTGCCTCCCATTACTAGGTATACACTTATAAAAAAATAAATTTATCATGAAAGGACCTCACCAGGGTTTTCTGTGGTTGGCATTACCTCAAAATTTATATAAAAGGAATAAAGATGAAACAGCAAGTAAAAATGGCATTATAAAGCAGCTCAGCCTTAAGCCAGACTGTCTTACTGGTTTAGTCAGACAGAATGCTAACATTTAACATTGTAATGAAAACTGACAGGCTGTCAAGATTGTCGGGTTTCCCTGGTGGCTCAGTGGTACAGAATCCACCTGCCAATGCAGGAGACGTGGGCTCAATTCCTGGGTTGGGAAGATTCCCTGGAAAAGGGAATGGCAACCCACTCCAGTGTTTTTGCTTGGGAAAGTAGTCCATGGGGCTGCAAAAAGTTGGACACGACTTAGTGACTAAATAAAATTGCCAGGCATTTGTGCGCGTGGAAAAAATAGTAGCCTAGAACAATCCGAGGAACATAGCAGAGGCTGTTTTCTGTGGCATGAATAAAGCCAAAGGCTACCTACAATAGGGAGAGGACAAACGTCAGTCTGGGTATCAAAGATTTTCCCAGCTCAAGGGGCTTCCGGTCTTGAAATGAATGTGGGCAGGCAGGACAAGCTTCAAGGTCCCTGCTTCTCAGCGGAGTATGACAACAGGGATCCAGTACATGTGAGATATTGACCTAGTCAAGGACAAGTGTGAGACATTCAAGTCATCCCCATGGTACCGTCCCTCCTGTGGTGCTGGCTTCAAGTTGGGGCCCTAGTTTCTAGGCAGAAAGATGGATGTGTCCTCAGGTTTATAATTTCACATAAATGCGGTAGGGGAGAGAAGGGAAGAAATGTACTGGGGCAAGATCCTTCTGGAGGATTCAGCATAAGCACGACACTCTCTGGGCTGTTAGCACAAGATGCTTCCCCTCTGACATGCTGTCCGTGGGAACCCCACAGTCGACACCCAGAGAGGTTCCTCCCTTTGTGACTGCTCCTCATACAAGTTTAGTGTCTGAAGACTTTTCTTTGTTTTCTTCAAAAAATATTGTAAAAGACTATGAAAGTCAAGTGAAAGAAGAAGTGAAAGTTGCTCAGTCTGACTCTTTGTGACCCCATGGACTATACAGTCCATGGATTTTTCCAGGCCAGAATACTGCAGTGGGTAGCCTTTCCCTTCTCCAGGGGATGTTCCCAACCCGGGGACCAAACCCAGATCTCCCACATCGCAGGCAGAGTCTTTACCAGCTGAGCCACAAGGGAAGCCCAAGAAAACTGGAGTGGGTAGCCCACCCTTCTCCAGCAGATCTTCCCTACCCAGGAATCAACCTGGGGTCTCCTGCCTTACAGGTGGACTCTTTACCAACTGAACTATCAGGGAAGCCTTTTAAAAGACTATAAGTAGAGGATATTTTAGGTAAGAAAACCTGCTGACCTAGGGTCAGTCAAATCTAGCTCTTAATCCTTGAAAAGCTAGATAAAAATTCTGCACTGGCTTTGAACCCCATGAGATGTAAGTCACCTTGGGGGAGGGTGAAGAAGGGCAGAAGACAGAAGGCTGTGTGTGTGTGTTTAGCCAAAGAGTCACTGGACTAAGCAACTTAAGAAACCAACAGTTTCCCCAAAGGCGAAGGAGATAGACCTAATAACTGATGATCAGGCATGTTATCTCTTTTAGAGAAATAACTTAAGCTCTACATTGATTTCTCTGATAGACTGAATTATTATGCAAAAATATACGCTATAACTTTCCTAACTACTGAGCAGAAAGACCAGGCAATACTCACATCAACCACTTATTTTAATGTCAAATGTTTATTTCTATGCCATAGTTGCCTCAGCACAATTTGTAAAAGAAAGGAATCCAAAGAAAAGATTTTTTTTTTGGTTGGGATATTTTCTCTGCAGTTATAAGAAAGAAAATAAACACCTTGGTATCAGAATTACCATTTTTTCATATCATTCTAATAAATATCGCATCTAAATATTTTCCTTGGGTGTAATTTTTTTAAAGGATGGAAAAATACCCACAGGGGGAAAAAGGCTTGAATTCATCAAAATAACTTTGGGATAGTCTTTGTCAGAGAATATATCTAGAACATCTTCGTTTTGGTACACTATATCACTAATTGCCATATTCTTATTATTTAATATAACAGGCATACTTTATTACATAAAACAAAGTGCACTGAAAATAAACAATGTTAGAAACCAACTAATATTTGGTGTATCTTAAATCTTCAGGTGATTAGATATTAGCTGAAGCGCCGGGATACAAATTTCACTATTGATACAAATGCAATTCTCTTCTGCGGTGAAAATGCACTTAGTAGCTGAGTTCTTTTTGATTTAGCAGACAGGGCATCCAATACAACTGAAACAACCTGATAACAATTTTTTTTCAATAAAAAGGAATGCTCTGGTTCTTAACTGGCTCCCATCTTCAAGGGAGCCAGAAGACAGCATCTGCTCTTTCAATAGTTTTCTCGTGTCTGATTTGACACACAGAGCCACCAAGATCCTTACAGTGGAAGTAGGCACCACACCTGAGAGCACGAGGCTCTCAGACAAGCCAGTTAGAGTCATCTGTGATGCCTGTGGTGGGCCCAGCACCTAGAGACAGCATGGTGGTTGTGCATGTCAATCCTTTCAGCAGACTCAGGGAAAGGAGGAGAGTTCTTTAAGTTCATGCACATTTTATTGAGTAGTAATATAAAATGCTTTTTTCTTTTTCATTGTTACAAGTGCATGCTTTGATTGCCAACATCTCAGAAGTCAAATTACAAAGGCAAGGCTTTAGGCTGTAGTGAATTACTTGGGCACTTATACAATTTTTAAAAAATATGAATGGACTTTTTGTGGTGGTGGTTGTTTTCAGAATGAACCAGTTGTAACCCGTAACTGATATACAAAGGGAAAAAAGTGAAAAAAGTACATATTTTGTGGCACATGACAGAACAGAACAAAATAACTAAACCGTTATGACATTAACAGTTACCATGCATTTAGAGTTCCACATGTAACTACAAACTTATTTAAATTTCACAAGGTTTGCTAAACATGCTAACCATCTATATGTGCACTGACAAGCTTATGTTAAAAACTTTTAAGAATACTCTCCCCTTTAGATTTTTTCAAAGCTTTTTTTTGATTACAAAATTTCAAAGGCATGAAGCATTTTAGAGAATATAAAGTACGCCAGTATACATACATTTCCAGTATATGTCAGACCACTAAGCGCATTACAGTCTCATACAGGCCGATACAGCCATTTTGTTTCTTAAAAAACATGCATAGGCAGATTTTTTTTTTTTTACAGAATATAGATGCTTTATCACTGTACTTAATATGGTGTCTTGTTTACTATACTTAAAAATGCACCACTCATAAATATTTAATTCAGCAAGCCACAACCAAGACTTGATTTATCAACAAAAACCCCTAAATATAAACAGCAAAAAAAAAAAAAAGATAGAAGTAATTATTCCAGTTTTTTAAAACTTAAAGAAAAGAAAAGGAAAGATATTCATTGCTAAAGTAATACGTGTTATATGGAAAGAAAGGCATTCAAAGCACACTAAAGAAACCTGAGGTAAGCATAATCTGTACAAAATTAAACTGTCCTTTTTGGCATTTTAACAAATTTGCAACATTCTTTTTTTTTCTTTTTCTGTTTTTTTTTTTTTTTTTAAGACTGCCTAATTCATTTTATAGCCATTGTCTGACAAGAGTAGCAAAACATTATCAATAAATAGTCCTTATTTAGTTTGTACATCATTTTGTTAAAAATGGTTGATGTCATCCATTTTTAGTGCTGCAACTGTAAACGTACAATAGAGTAAGAAATTAGACAAAGTTTTCGTGTCCAGTAACATAATAAAAGACCTCTCGTTAACCTATCTAGAAGTCCCCCAATGCAGTAGGAAAACATGTACATTCCCCTAACATTGCAGTATATACTAGCATTAGCTTTCTTTTTAAATTTTTTTTCCCTATAAGCATTTTTTAAAAGGCATACCCAAAAGAGGTGTTTAATCACCACCCCCACCAAAATATAGTTTATAATTCTCTCTCCCTCTTTTAATGATAGTGTAAACTGAATCCAACTCCTGGCCCCAGAGCAAATAAGCTACCATCAGAGGCAAGAATATCCAACTGCTGATACGCAGCCATCCCCATCATGCCCTGCAGCTCAAAAAAAAAAAAAAAAAAAAAAAAAGGTGAACAGGAAGTGGTCACTGGATATTGCTGCTATTACTGCCATTGCTGTCCGTGCCGTTAGTCTCTGAGGCGAGAGCCTTGTTGATGGAGTTAAGGTTGGCGTCAGAGGGCATGGCATCTCTGCGAGGCGGCATCCTCTCGTTAATTCGGTCTAAGCCCTTGGCCTCCTCGAAGCTAGTGATCTTATGTTGTGGTGAAAATCCTTTGATAGCTAAATGGAAAATCATTAAGAAAAGAAAAATCGGGGTTAGCTAGAGGAACACAAAGGGCACAGCTGTAGCATCAGGTGATGTTAGAAATTTCGCAGTGAGAGAGGGAATCCTTTAGTAGAGAACAAAGTGACGGGACCTGAACACAACACAGCAGACTCCTTACCATACCCGAAGATAACCAAGAGGTTTGGTAACAGCCAATGTCTCTTGCCAACCAAAATGTCCTCTTCAAGTTAGTAAGATGTAAAGGGTTTTCTTGTCTTCATGAATGGTTAGAGCCACGAAGTCGTATGTAAAAAGGAAGGTTGCTACCAGTACTAGGTCTCTAGGCCCAGCATCCACTGGCCACATCCTTAGCACAATTACTGTACCAAATGCCCTAACCTAGAGAGGCAGGACATGGTCCTACTTTTACTATTCCATGGTGCTAGTAATGGCAAATTCAGTAGACTCACTGAAGCAGCTAAATCTAAAAATCTAGTAAAGAGCTTAGAGCAGAAACCAAAAGGAGCTACAAAAGGAATGAACTTCGGGCATTTCCATGCCATCTCAGCATCTCAGAGAGATTTTGTTGGCAAACAATTTAACGGTGGCATGAAAAAGAAAAAAGAAATTCTAAACACCTGCTTCTCCAACTCAGGAAATATGTGGAGTGGATGACAAGGTAAAAGAAATTGAGAAAAATCAAGATCAGATCACTAAGCAGAAAAATTTGGTCTTTCCTTCAGCAGCACACAGGCCAAACTGATGTTCATCTGGTCTACTGCATAAATTAAAGAAAACTTCTTTTCTTAGTAGATCAATGTAGATGTTAAATGATGGTTCACAAATAACAAAGGGAAAACACTTTATGCAACTTCAAGCAAAAATGAATGGGAATGGTTTGGGCCTTATCCAATGAAAACATGGAATTTTCAAAAGGGGAGCACTGATATTTCATTTTTTTTTTTCCAGTTATCCTACTATGCTCCAGAGATAGATAAAGCATTTGCACAAGAGACTTAAGGTTTTCTTCAATAGGTGCACCAACCAGTGAGCTGAAAATAAAGTACATAAATGGGGAACCATACGTAAGTGGGGAACACCAGATTGCTTTACTCCCTGTGAAAACGCAAGCCAGACACTGAAGGGCCAATCACCAGTGTTGAATTGGGCTGCATCTCCATGGCTGATGAAGGACAATTTCATTGTACCTTTATCCTTCCTACCCTATTTGAGAAAAAAAGGAAAGCAGTTTCAAGCCGAAACTTTGCTAGCCACTCCCACACAAATGTACAGTGCTTTTCATTAGTATGGATGAGATTCTTAAAAGATAGACACAGTTGCTTCCAAACTCGTTAAACGATGAGAAACAGTTCGTCCCCCTCTGCATTTTAAAGGTTAGCATCATGGTGATTAGTCAACTATGAGAGGAAGAAGATGGGGAAATGGGGAAAGACCAAGGCCCAAAGCAAAGCTTTTTAATTCTTCTCTAATTCAGTCAGAAATCACAAAAATAACAGAGCTGTCTAATGAGCACCCCCACCCTGAAAATGAACTCAGTGATTTTCAGGGACAAAAGCAGTATCTACTGTTTTGCTAAACTACTGTGAATATCATTTCATCATAATGAATAAAGATAAAAAGTTAGTCATCATAATTGATGATGCGACTTTATGAATTGAAATGGTAAGAGTGCAATCTCTTTTTTAGGTTGTGTAAGGTTTGAAAAGCCAATAGAGTGGGAGCATAGAATTTCAAAATCTAGCGAGAACAAGAGCTATGTCTGGAATAGGGCTCCATTTGTAATCATTCTGTCTACCCTGGTCTGGAAGAATGTGTGCTCTGCTGTAGTTGCTGGTCAGACAATGGGTATTAGCAATTTACATTGGTAGTATACTTAACACAACACAGAGTCACAGAAACCACAGAAAACAGCCAAACTATCAACGAGAATGCACACTGCAGATTAGAATTTGCCAAGAGGAATAGAGAATTCCCACATAAATAGCAGTTTATTCACTGCTATTTAGGAAACAGTTGTATTTTCTCTTACAGTGCTATCATTTCCCCTACTGTATCCAAATCACATACAAATGAGAGAGTCTGAAGTGGCACATTTTACATCATATCAAAGGAACATATCACACAATTTTGGGAACAATGAAACATTATCTTGCAAGAACAAAATACAACTGAAGAATTTTGTTTTAAAGGGGAACTTCAAATTATACTTTTTTAAATTTTCAGGGGATATGGTATGTATCATATTAAAAACTATTGGATAAGCAGTTCTCTCGTAACTTGACATTTAAAGAGCACAGAAGAAACTGCGAGAGGTCCACTCTGTCGTCACTGAGCAGGGCTGGGACAGTCAGTGATGTACGAGTCTCGATTTTCCTGAGGCTCTCAGCACAGTGCATGGTGCAAAGCAGACACACTCAGTGGACAGTAACCAGCTGAGTGATGACAATATTCACTATGATTGTTACCGGTCACTTCCACAGCCACTAGATACTTTTGAACTCTAAAATATCTTGGTGGTGCCAGCTGTCCTACAAATACCAGTAGGTTAAAATTTCATAAGACTAGCAGAACTGTTTATCTTGAATACAGCGTGTCTCTTGTTGGGATACATTTTAGAGACAAAAATTAACGTTAAACTACAACAAAGCACTATTCAAGTGAACTTTTGTTTTTTGCTAGAAATTTCTGAAGACTAGGTTTCATAAAGCTATTTTTATCCTCTCCTTTTCAGTGCTGACTGAAAGTGGTTTGAGGGAGGGACATGGTTCAGCTCAAAGAATATTGTTTTATCCATTGTTTGTCAAAACGGCTGCCATAACCCCCACCCCACTTGTTCAAGATCTGTTATCCTTTGTTTTCTGTGATTATATTAGGATCATTATATACAAAGTCAAACATAGCTTTAAGGGAAAAAAACAAACAAACAAACCAGGAAAGGACATTTTCCCCTTTAAAGCAAGAACATTTTGGTTAATACTGAGCCACAACTGTTAGCCCAACACCCACACACTCTTTACAAGCTACAGCAAAAAAAAAAAAAAAAAAAGAAAAAAAAGGAAAAAAGAAAAAAAAAGAAAGAAAGAAAGAAATGAATACACCCAGCAGAGCCCTTATCTGTTGTAAGTACAACAGAAAGGGGACTGGCCAATTTACCTTCATCAGCCTCAATAGCCTCAACAGTAGCTGAAGAGAAGAAAGGGGGTGCAAAATGAATGAGAAAAATGAGCAGAGGATTTTTAACTCTAAGAACAAATCAGTGACGATCAAGGGAGCTAAGGTGATTAGTGTTCCTGTAAGTGCTGGATTCTGGCACAGACAACAAAACAGAAATGCTAAAAAGAAAGAAAGAAAAAAACACACGAAAATGATAAGTTTTTTTTTAATGAGCTGGATACACATATCTGAGTGAACCGCTTTGGATTTTGCTCACTAAATAAATGACCACATGATTAACCCTTTAGGAAAACACTCAGGAAAGGTTTCTTTGACTTAGATTGAATCTACAAGGGACTAGGGTCAATCGAAAATGTGCATCTGACTCACGTGAAGTATGAAAAAATCCACTGCTATGACTGGTGATTTACAGTTTTAAAATGTCCCCCCAAATAGCAAAACTTGAAGCACTGCCATAATGTCAGTGGAATAATTCACACTAGTTAATATTAAATAGCACAATTTCCTAGTGGAATGGAAAAGCAGGGGGCATGCAAATTAAGAGCTGCCTCCAAGTTGATGACACATTGTGACTCTAAAGACAAACACTGAGCATGTTGCAAGTGTGAGGGAGAAAGGAAAAAGGAAGAGGAAGGGGATGGGATAGTCTGGATGTCTTCTGCCAGGTAACCCAGTTTACAATTAGTTTTCCTCACTGGAATATTATTTTTAGAAACAAAACTCTTGAAATGTCACTATCAAGTGGTAACATGCCAGTAGCAGCAATAATTCTATTAGCATTTTAAAGAAAAGTTAGTCTAAATACTGAAACCTCAGCATATTTCAGAGGCAAAACTTTAAAAGCCCATTGCTTTATCAGCAATTTTTATAATAAGCTTAGGGTCTATATTTTTGCTATACAGGTGCATGAGTTTTTCTATGTTATCAAGGTTAGGGGATATTTCCCTAATTAAGTGCTAAAATGCAAAACTTCTCTGTCATTCCAAAATGTTTAATATTAAAATCCTACCCCTTGACTTTAATTTGCATGTTTTTTCTAATTTAAGGTTTTAAGACTAGAGCAACTGCTAAATGTGCACTATAATTTACTTACAGTGCATTCTAAATTCCTTATGATAAAAATGTATGATGGCTACCACTATGGAGAAAAACCAAACAATAAAACTTTTAGTAGCTTCCCCCTCTTAGACAAATGTAAGTGAATCAGACAATAAATTTTGAAACTGTATTAGTGTACATTGTTTAAAATATACACTGACTTTTCAAATTCTCAGGACTAACAAGGTTGCAAAACCTTATGTCTGCTGTGGGTATGTGCTTGTGTGTGTGTAAATACAACACCAAATGGCAAACAAATGGATCTAAAATAAAACAACAGAACAACTAAAAATTCCAGGTTAAAATGCAGGTGAAAATCTGAAAACAAAACAGAACTGTAAGAACTCAAGTCACTTAAATTTAAAAGTAAAGCAAAAAAATCTGGAGTTGCACCAGCACCAACACATATTAGACATGTGTACTGTCCATTATTAAGTGTATTCTTATAAAGCAACTGTGATCCATAGTTTCTGATAATACACTTGCTGTACTGTAAAACTGTGCTTCTCAGAAACTATGCATTTTAGTTAATTAGGTAGTTGTGCATTTCGTGCATATAAATGATTATGCATATGATAAATAAATATGCCAGTGTTCTTAGAGCATGTTTACTTTGGTGGGAAAATTTTTCATTTTTTCCTTCAAAGTTACTAAAATAATCTTTTTAGCTATAAATTAAATAGGGGATTTATTTATTTATTTACTGTGATATTTTCCTACTCTCATTTAGAAATTTTTTTCTTTTGGTGGAAACTCAAATATATTGATGTTGGAATAAATTCACATGAAAATAAAGAAAATTTTAGTGATGCTGCTAGGAGGTGACCGTTTAGCAGTACCATATCCATGAAGCTGCGCATCACTCTCTATGTAAAAGAGCTGTATCTAAATAACATAACCATAGGAATACCAGGATCTTCCAGACTGAGGGACAGGAATAGAAAAGAAATCACACACACAACAAAAAAAAAGATTCAGGGAAAGATACAGGAAAATAAGCAAGAGGCTGAGACTGTTTTAAAACCTTAGAGCATATTTTTGTTTTCATTTTTTTCTGTTAGGGTCTAATCTAAAAGCAAAATTTCCATATAGTATGCTGAAATGGTACTTTAATTAATGAGAATATTGGTAAAAATAGATAACAAAAGTAACAAAAGTAAAAAAGCATATTGACTGGGCTGTCTAATACAGTAGCCACTAACCACATACGGCTATTTAAATCAAAGTAATGATAGCTAGGTAAAATACAGTTTCTCAGTTGTACAAGTTATATTTCAAACATTCAATAGCCATACGTTGTTGGTGGCTCCTGCACAGAGATATTTCCACCATCACAAAAAGTTCTACTGGATAGCACTTATCCAAAAAACTATAGATTTTAATACAAAAGCTATCTTCAAGGAAATGTTTTCATCCTTTTTAAAAAATGAAATATGATTCTAATCACTCTCAAGTTTTGATGAGTAAGTCAGAGGAAAGACACCTTTGACTTCAACTTCTATTCAAAATGAGATCATCTTTCTATACTCTTCTTCCATTCTCCACTAAATCCTACACTTTACATATGCATTTTTACGTGTGCATGTGTTTATTTCATCACTCCAGTAGATAACCAGCACATTTAATAAACATGTAATTAACAAGTTGTTTTTAGCAACTGCTTGGTTCCAAGTGGTTAAACCTATAGGGCCTGTAGGTGAGCTAAATGAGCTGTCTTACAGTGAGGCCTGAAATTGTGATTAGTGTGCAAATGAGGACATGGGGGTGGGGTAAGGACCACATTCCAGCAAATGAAGGAGCTACCATTTGGGGCATGACTGGTCAAACTGATGGGGGGCGGTTTCAGCCCTTCTTTCAGCTGAGAAGAACTGAAGACCAAGACTGAGCTTAAATGGAGGAGTAGGTCAGGGCTCAAATGACAGAGCAGATCGAGGTGCCAGCACAGGTTGCACCAATGGGCCTGCTTACCGCTTTGCAGGGTTTGCTTCCCTCCAGAAAGCACGCCGCTGGGGAGCATGCCTGTGGGCGTCAGGCCTTTCAGCGTCAGCACACTTTCACTCTCTTCTCTGCAAAGGCACAACGGGGGCGGAGGGGACATTACCTTTTATTTTCTTTCAAGAAAAAGATCAGATTTACAGGGAAAAAATGTATATAAGAACTCACACTGACCTCTTCCTTGGCTCCCTTGCTGTTTTGGGTTTTCCCCCCCTTTTTTTACTTAGAACACACTGTATTTTCACACATTCATATAGAAGTCATGTTATACAAATGACATGACTGTTAAGATAAAGTTGGAAATTATAAAACTGTCAGGGGTTCACATGCTTCTGAATCCTGAAGATATGGAAAACAATTCTGATTTTGTAATCAGGTCTCACAAAACAGTGTTGCTGGGTATCTTCCACGACACCATAAATATGTTTAAAAAAAAATGAGCCAGGGAAAGAGCTGTTTTAAGTTTTAATGCTAAGGCTCAACAAAATAAGTAGGGCTGATTTGACTTGGGAGAGAAAACCAGACAGCAAAAGGGAGATTTAAAAAATCTGACCTATGGATTATCCTCTTAGTTACTGTACTTTAATTTTTTTCTTCAAGATATATAATTGCTGCTTTAAGTTTTATTACATTGTTTTATTTAATTTTTTTCTTCATGATACATAATTGCTGCTTTAAGTTTTATTACATTTGTTTAGAAGGAATGAATGAGTCCTGCAAGTTCAGTTAGGAATGTAAAGCACTAGAGCAAAGGCGGCCTTATTCATCAGGCCGCAGGGAGCAACTATGCTCTATTTTCAGCTTTAACATGACTTTTCAAGATTTGGCTGCTACTGCACAGTTATTACTGACTTTGATCTGGTGTCTTTGGGAAAGGATGATGGTGCTTTTCATCCTGCTCACGGCTCCCTGCTTTAGGTATCAAATCACTAAATTACTCTTTAGTGACTCTACCAGGAGTGAGATAGAAATAGCAAGAAGGAGAAATCAAAAGAGCCACTGTAGTTACTCCATGAAAAAGAGTTGGAAAAAAATCTGGCAAAAATTAGAATATGATATTATACAATGTGGAGATGGACATTTCCCCAAGAAGGTCCTATTTACCCTTGTTAATAATGTAATTGTGAACCGATTTTATACTCCTCACATATAATCAAACTGTAGATTAAAGTAATCTTTTGAAGAGAAATATACTTTGCATTACCCAAGAATAGATAATGGAATTTAAGTAAAGAGTAGTTAATCCTTTTTAAGAAAATATTTGTTTTCTTAAGTCCATGCATAATAATAACATGATGCATGATCCATGTAAAAAATAACTAACATATGGGAAATGAAACTCTAAATAATCTTTTCATTCTCAATGATTTATTAGAATAATATAGATTCTCATAAACAAGCTTTATGGTTCATGTTCATTTCCTAGAAATCTAGTGAAATGCACCTGATAGATTCATCTTTTACTACAGGGAGTAAATGAAAAATAGGATAATAATAGCTGTTCTATTTTATAATATGTTGAATCTATTGTGAAATAAATGTTTTAAAGTGCTGCAGCACACAGAGGGTATAATATGTGAAGCAGTCCACTTAGAGGCTTTCTCTACAGAAATAACAGTAGATTTCAATTTGACTAAAATAGTGAGGAACTAACAATTCCATTTAAAATATAATAAATCTATTTGAGTTCTTGGTAAGCAGAGAGACGATTTTTATGAAGAGCAAAAGAGAATGTTAGATTTATTAATTTATGTATTTACTTTTATTAACAGTTAACTTACATTATAAAAAAAATTTAAAAAATATATATATATAATTAAAGAAAAGAAAATAGTTTCTAGTAACATATTTAAATGACCAGACTAAAGTATTAAGACACTATTCAGCAACATATAATCAAAGGCAAAACAGAGCAGAGGACCATGATCTTACCTGAGAACCGAGAACACTCTGGCCATCTTGCCGATGGCTCGGATCTTATTTCTTATCACCTCCTTCCTGGCCGCAGCCGTTGCTCCTGCATTTTAAAAACACAGTTGAGAAGTCAGGTGACTTTTTATTGAACTCTAACTAGTTGACTAATTTACATATATAACAAACTGATAAGTTGCTTCAGTCGTGTCCAACTCTGTGTGACCCCATAGATGGCAGCCCACCAGGCTCTTCCGTCCCTGGGTTTCTCCAGGCAAGAACACTGGAGTGGGTTGCCATTTCCTTCTCCAACACATGCATGCATGCTAAGTCGCTTCAGTCGTGTCTGACTCTATGCGACCCTATGGACAGCAGCCCACCAGGCTCCTCTGTCCACAGGATTCTCGAGGCAAGAATACTGGAGTGGGTTGCCATTTCCTTCTCCAATACTGCTGTAAGCCAAATCAGGTTTGTTTTTTGTTCCCCTTGGGGTTTCCTGATGGCTCAGTCAGTAAAGAATCTGCCTGCAATGCAGGAGACCCAGGTTGACCCCTGGGTTGGGAAAATGCCCTGGAGAAGGAAACGGCAACCCACTCCAGTATTCTTGCCTGGGCAATCCCATGGACAAAGGAGCCTGGCAGGCTACAGTCCATGGGGTTGCAAGAGTCAGATATGACTCAGCGATTAAACCAAGGATTTATCTGTGAATCAAGTTTAAAAGCTTATGCTTCCAGGTATAAATGCTTGCCTGTGATACTTTAGAGGTTCTCAAAAATGCCAAAGAGCAACTTTTGAGATCTCCAATGAGGCAGGTTCCTGTCCTCTTCTGTTTGGACAAAGATAACGTGCACTGGCACGAAGAGGAAGTGAGTCACCGGGATCTTCTGCTCCTTTCCGGTCTCCATGCTTGGCGACTACTTTAGGAAACTTCTTTTGCAAAAGCTGTCCTTTGAAGTGATCAAACTAGGGAGTCTCTTAACCCCTTATGTTCCCTAGGGGTATCTATAGTATTTACAACATCTATAGTATCAGTGGCCGTAAAACATTTGGTTAGCGCTTGATACTCCTTCAGCTACTGGTTACTGCACAAATTCTAGAAGAAAAAGCAGAAACCTACTGAACTGGATTTAGTGAGAGAGGGTGGCACATATTTTGTATTTTAGCACTTATGTAGAAAAGTTACACCTAAGTCTAAGTTTTACCACTGACTGCATTTTCCAAATTTAAAAAGGTCAATCTACATGAGTTATTGTTATTATAAACATTTTTGCTTTTTAAATATTTTTATTTATATAGTTTTAGAATAATGCTATATGATCTTTAGTGACTCTATTTTCTTTCTTTTTAAATTTTCAAGGTAATGTTTGAAGAAGTGCAAAACAGAAAAAAAAAAGTTCTCTTTTTAAGATTTTTATATGTCAAAGTAAAAGGGATGGCATGCATGCTCAATCACTCAGTCACGTCCGACTGTTTGGGACCCAATAGACTGTAGCCTATCAGGCTCCTCTGTCCCTGGAATCTCCCAGGCAAGAATACTGGAGTAGGTTGCCATTTCCTCCTCCAGGGAATCTTCCCAACCTAGGGATCAAACTTGAATCTCCTGTGTCTTCTGCATTGCAGGCAGGCTCTTTACTCCTGAGCCACTGGGGAAGCCAAAAGGGATAAGATATCCTTTTTAAACATATGGGACTTTGTAGAAAGTGTTAATACAAGCAGATTTACTTTCTAATTCTACTGCCACTAATAGGAATATAACAAAATATTCTTAGCAGATCATATCAGATAATATCAGAAATGTTTGTAATCCAACACTAAGTCACACAGTTTGTTCAGAGACTGGTCTACAGGTGATAATTGGTATACATTTTGGTCTCTTAATTCATGGTAAGTACAAGCTTTATGACCTTTTTTTGGAAGGAAATATTTTTGTTGTTTCTTATGACTTCCAAGAATTGGATTTGAAACCTTTTTCATTGTTTGATAAGGGCTGAACAATTAATCACTGACCTAACACTTTTATAAGAAAGAAAACTCACAGCAACACCTACACAATTTGGAAATGGCTAGAAAAAGGCCTCTGATTTTCTATTCACCCCAAGGAAGTAAAAATATAATGGGTCACTTTTTTCTTCTGGGTGGGTTAATTTGTCAGAGGTGATGCTAATGCATACCCTTCTGAGGATATTCCTTAGCAGCTGTGTACCTGGGAGCTGGTTTCCTCTTTTTTCTGACTTAAAAGCCCTCACCCAGCTCCTATTTTTGTCTATTTCTTTTTCTCTAGTGTCAATGACACCATAGAAGGTATCCCCCAACACATCTAACCGGTTTGCATCTATTTTTCCCCATCACTTCCCCACTCTCAATCTGGGCGTGGCCACATGTCTTGCTTTGGGTAAAGCAACATTAGCAAAAGTGATGCTAGCAGGATCTTGAAATGCACACAGGCCTGTTCTGTCTCTTGCTCCTTGGTATTTTTCCAAGAGAGTTGAAAACTTATGTCCACACAAACTCCTGTACACAGATGTCTATACTAATTTTGTTCATAATTGCCAAAATGGAACCAAGCAAGATATCCTTCAGTAGGTGAATCTACTGTGGTCCATCCAGATAATGGGATTTTTACTTGGTGTTCAAAAATACTGATCTCTCAAACTAGAACTTATGGCTTTCTCCCATATGGATTTAAACTTATTTCACTCATTTGCAGGCAGAATAGCTTGCAATACTAGGCTACAATCCTGTTTTTCTGATAACCAAGTGGAAACATGGATTCTCATTTATAATTGGTTCTGTTAATTAAGTCTGTTAGAAAATGGAGTGTGCCTAAAACTTTATTGGCCCTCCCTAAAACTTTATTCTGAGTTTCTAATAATATTGTTATTATCTATGATGTACAATTGTGATTCTTTATATAAATGTCCTAACGGCCATTTGAAAGTTTAAAGTTTCTGTGCTTGAATTTTAGATGATTTATGATCTACTAAAGGACATTTGTTAAGGGGGAAAAAATGTGGGGTAGCAATTAGTCGCCTTATAGTGGTTTTCCTACATATTTTTTTTAGTTGTTCAGTTAAATCCTGCATCAGTCTGACTAACTGGTGTATTACTACCACTCTAATTCCCCAGTCTGACTGACCCAGTCTGTCAGAAGTCATGATGTGCTAAGTAAGGGGAAAGAGTCTGACCCTCTCCAAAAACAGTATGGCCAGATCATAAAATCAATCCAACAGACACAAGGAATGGAACATGTGGGAGGACTCCAAAACTGGTGACTATATTTAGAAGCACAACAAGAAAAGCAGCAAAGAGTAGTCTAGAAGTGTAATTGGATACATTTAAGAGGAATGGGAGGGGGGAAAAAGTCAAGTCAAGTAAGTGAAAAATACCTAAGAAGGCTAATCTCAGAAAATTTTCATTAAAGGACTTGTAAAAACCATAACCAGAGCAATGAAAGCAAAAAAAATAATAGGAAAGGAAGGGAAGCAAATTATGTAGAGCCGTCCTTTTCAGTTCAGTATGAGCCAGGGAACTCAGAAAAATGCTCAAATAACTGTGGAATTTTAAATGTAAAAGAACATTCTGACAGTCAGAGCCAGTTTAGGATTCCTTATCTTTCAGACCTAGGGACTTCCTGGAGAGTACTGTGAAGAGGACAGAGCAGGCATCTTACTTGATGTATTCATGGCCGTGCTCCTAGCAACTAGTAATTCACAGCATATGGTAATGGTAAATAATTCATCTTAATGAAAGATGCTATCTCTCTTTAGATTTCTCAGTAACCCTGGTAAGTAAGAAGTTTTAGTACATTTTTTATAAAATTCAAATGTATTTACTCAAAAAGTCAGTGAACTTAAGCAAAGAACAGTAAGAAGAGACCTTAAAAGTGAATATCTCAAAGCTTTACCCTGGGCAATTACCTTCACTATTTTCCATATCATCAAAATCAAAACAAATACCCACACCTTTACAATCCATGAAAATGTAAAATATTCAAATAAAATATCTGAATTAATATGTAATCAAACTTAGAGGAGCTGAATAACAGCAGGATAGAACTAAGTTCAGATATAAAGGTTCTTGCATATTTAGTATTGTTATGCATTAAAACTCATTTAAATACTTTGGCTCAATTGCAAACCCTCAACAGTCCATAATTCTATAGAAAGGTCAAGGAAAAATGCATATTTTTCAGACTTTTACTAGCTGTGACATGCAAATACAATGTCACATTTAACATTCTTGGAACTTAACTCTATTTAGGTTGTGGAAATGTATCACAGTAGCTCAGCTTAAAATTCAGAATATTGAATAATCAGGGCACAAAAAATACTTTTATGTTAAACATATGGCATGCCGGATCTTAATTCCCCAGCCAGGGATTGAACCTGTGCTCCCAGCATTGGGAGCGCGGAGTCTCAACCAACGGATCACTGTCTCTTACGCTGCAGGCAGATTCTTTATCAATTTGAGCCAGCACGGAAGCCCAAGAAGTCCATACATTAAACAATTTTTAATAGGCAACTACTGTAAACAAATTTTCAGAGAAGAATATAATCACTTATTTTAACTCGAAAGTCCAAAACTGGGAGGCAATCTTTCATAAGGTTAAAAACAATTAGCACTTTTAAGTAAAATTACATTTTGTATTTCCATTTAAATAATTATCACTTCTTTTTTTGGCCTCTCTCCTGCTTTACCTTTTAAGTTCTAATCTTGTTTTATGCCTGGGGTATTATACTACTATTTTCAAAAGCTAGGCACTCTGGCACACTCCATTTTCCTCAAAGGTTAATGTACAGACCAAGGGAATCTTTAAAGATTTTTACCGCTTTTACCATGTGTCCTTCCTGACCTTAACTCAGTGCCCTGCTGACTCCCATGAAGTTTGGAAGGTACCTACGCCAAATGGCCTGCTGAGTGAATGCTGACAGGCTCTGAAGGGAACTGGAAAATTGCAGCAGCATCGCAGCAACGAGTGGTCAAGTGCCAGGGCAAAGGCAGGTTCTAACACAGGGGCTACCGGCCACACCTTACAGACCCTAGCTCCCTATGGCTCACTGTTCCCATCCATCCATTGAGTGACTACTGTAATTCCTCAGTTTTAACTGAGTCAGCAGTGTCTGCAAGGTACTCTGTAGAATACAATTCAGTACCCAAATCATTTATTCATTAAGTGTTCTTGTGAATCCTTTTTTATTCTATTGCCTGCCGTGAGCTAACAGCTAGCAACAGAAATAGGAGTGAACCATGGTTTCTGCTTTAGGAGATCACTTGATCACCAACAGCACACAGTGACAAGGGTGAGAGAGGAAGAGGCCGTGGAGTGGGGAGCGCTGCTGTCAGCTGGAGAGAGTGCACCGAGCGCATCTCTTCTTAAACTCCCTGTTCAGTAACGAACTTCCTGTCCGTAGCTTGAAATCAGTGGTAGGGAAGAGAATTTATACCAACAAAATCTGCAAGTCCTACAAACGAGGGCCATTTTCTTTCTACAGTGATGGGTTGTTAAACATTTACCACTGGAAGTAGGTGTTAATTGTCTGGAGAAACATGTTCACCCAAATGGTGACAGTTGAAGGATCCTGAAAGATAAGTAGAGTTGAGGAGGAGGGAAAAGTCTCCATAGAAGGAAGAGAATTTTCAAACACGTGGAAGCTGCAAGAATCCATGTCATATTCAGATGACAGATGAGATGTGCCAGACAGCACACATCGAGTTTGGGTACACTGGGGTGTGGGTAGGGTGGGAAGAGAAGCAAGGCATGCCTGGGGCTAAACTGTAAAGGCTTTAGCATAGCGCTAGGAACAAAGAAAACATTTAGATATAAGCCCCGGTGGCTCAGAAGGTAAAGAATCTGCTGCAATGCAGGAGACCTGGGTTCAGTGTCTTGGTCAGGAAGATCCCTTGGAGAAGGGCATGGCAACCCACTCCAGTATTCTTGCCTGAAGAATTCCATGGACTGAGGAGCCTGGTGTTCAAGGTGTTCCAAAGAGTTGGACATGACTAAGGAACAAACACTTTCACTTCACTTTTCATACTCATACAAGTATAGAGAACATACTTTGCACTTACCCACCCCTTTTCCAAAGAAAGAAAGAAAGAAAAAGACAGACTGATGGCTGGGTAGAGAGACAGAGATGTGAGAAAGCAAATACACTCAAATGTTAATTGTAAAAAGTAAGTGATGGGGGCAGGACTATACAGTTCTTTCAACATTCCTTTATATCTGAAACATTTCATAATAAAATGTGGAAAAAAAAATAAAAAACAAACACAACATTTTATCTGGAAGAAGCTTGCTTTTGAGAGAAAAGGGAGATAGCAGTTTTAAGAACAGGGGTCTCTCTATCCTGCCCTTTCTTTTTTGTGTTATATGAAGGATGCATGAGCTCAACAAAGGAGGTCAGGAAGAAAAGGTCTCAGTGCAATGACCTCCAACCCCGCTCTTCTCCAACCAGCTGCAAGGGGAATTTGGACTGCTAAGATTTTGTTGTATAAGCCCAATTCAACAGAATCTAATTGCTTCTGATACCTTTTTGAAAATGTAAGAAGTGAAAATGATGAACTACATAAAAGTTTTACACTTAAATATCTTATAAAATAGGAATATTTTCAAATGATTAGAAGGTAAAAAAGCTGTTTTCAAAAAATTGAGTGCTTAATATTTAATGGAGAAAGTACTGGGACAATTCCACTTCATTTTCACACTGGCTTCAAATTTTTTATTATTTAGGCTTCTTTCTTTAAAGGACTTTTAACAAGTGTATCCACAGCATGTCTTTAAATGAAATACGTTATATTAAAAGGAGTGTATATATATATTAACATCTCACACGTTTTCAGAAGAAAGATATAGTTTAAGAACTATATTCTTGCTGATAGGCTTCAAATATCTTAAATCTTTTAACTCAAAATCAGAAAATAATATAGAAAACTCTTTTTTCAAATTTGTTAAAGGATAATAAAGTCCCTCTCTGTAAGAAACCTATGCCACTGGAAAGTAAAACTTTATTATGATTCATTACTTTTAAGCAGAGTTTAGACATGTTTCCAGGTTTTATTTTTCGACACCTAGGGCAAGTACTGAATTTGAATAAAGGTTATTGATGGAACAAAGCCTAAGGTGTTGAGATAATAAGATCTTTTGTTGTGTACACTTAAGACAAAAGTGCCAAAATCAGCACTTTAGAAATAGGATACCATGCAAAGACAGAGCATGTCTTCAGAAGCCTCTAAAAACTTTGCATAATTGGTCTTTATAGCCCTTGACAAATGATGATGAAATCATAAGCATATAGACCATCTTTTATGGGAGAACATGTTTTCTGAATTGGCCCCCATAAGGCTTGGAGCCAAACCATGTGCCTAAAACTTATTTTCTTGTCTTTTCTTTCTCTGACCTAGTTTAACAATAACAAGTCTTGAGCTTCTATATTCAACAAAGTGATGTTGTACAGAAATTACTTAAACATTTACTCAGTTTTGCCCTTGGCTGTGGTGAGCTTGACAAGCGCTTCACTATATTTTTCCATACCACTAGGCACTTGAGTGGAGAAGGCGATGGCATCCCCACTCCAGTACTCTTGCATGGAAAGTCCCATGGATGGAGGAGCCTGGTGGGCTGCAGTCCACCAGGGTAGCTAAGAGTCAGACACGACTGAGTGACTTCACTTTCACTTTACACTTTCACGCGTTGGAGAAGGAAATGGCAACCCATTCCAGTGTTCTTGCCTGGAGAATCCCAGGGACAGGGGAGCCTGGTAGGCTGCCGTTTATGGGGTCGCACGGAGTCGAACACGATTGAAGCGACTTAGCAGCAGCAGCAGGCACTTGAGTCCCGGGAATTAGGGATGGTATCATAGGCTCTGAGAAACTGTGTCCACTCTGATGCACTGGCTATAATGATGCAGTCTTTACCTTTTTTTACTTATGCATCTACAAAAGACTATCCCCCCAAATAATATTATTCTCACTTCCAAGTTTAAATAATTAAGTGGAATATATAATGTTGTAAACATTGCCATTTTAAAATGAACTGACAACACTACTTTTTAAAAAAAAATCAGTGGTATATAATTAACATAGCAATTTCCTCCTATCATTATCCTTTCAAAGAAAAAATTCTTATGTTGATCCTTTTTTCTTTGAAATTGCATTTCCATTTCAATTTTCCTGATTTTACTTTAGTATATTATATACACTATTTTATCACATTATACTGTTCTTCCAAAAAATATGTTTAAAACTTTAAATTTATTTTTAAAAATTGCCTGAGACGAGACCTTACATCTTACAACTTCTTTTGTAATCAAAATCACGATTATTAGTAGTACATAACTGAACCGAGTAGCACAAGTATATGATAAACGTTCATGAATATTTCAAAAAAACACAGAAATATACTTTGATTGAACCTATCCCTCAATGATAAGGATGAAAGGGCAGTTACACTGCCTTGATTAAGGAGACCCCCTAGGCACTGAGTTTTTCCATTGTCTCTTTGTTTTAGTACTCTGGGCAGTGTTCACGGTGACTATCTAGGGAGGCCCATGCCTTTCTGTTAAAATAAGAGAAAAGCAACTGAGAATGAATGAGGAGGTGGGAAAGGAAAGACTGCAGTGAGCTTGCATCTGATGCAAGCTCAGATCAGGTCCCAGGCTGATTGTCTTTAGAAATGAAGACACATGTAGGCTGAGGATGTAAAAATGGATTCCCTTACTCCTCTTGAAATCCCTTTGGGGAATCCCAGTAGTCCAAATACTCTGGCATGAAGATAACTGCTCTGTCAAGAATTATATCACCCAGTTTCTACAGGCGATAGCTGTTGGAAGATCTCCTTGTCCAGCCATAACTGGAGAATCCTGCATTGTTGATCCATTTAGGGTCAGTGCTGGTTAAACCTAGTTCAATGAGATTGGAGGTGTTGCCCCTCACATAACAGCTGTGTGTATGCTTATGTAGGTTATTCTATTGGAGAAAAACACCTTCACGATAACAAATTTAAAAATCTCTGTAAAAATTGATCTTTTTGAGGACTACAACCTAAAATATTTGGAATACCTTTCTAATCTTGATTCTAACAATACTATTTCACATATCTATAGGTGATAAAATTGGGACATAATGACTACTCGTTCCAAACCACTCCAAATCACATATTCTCAATTTCTTCCATATGCTTTTTAGCTCAACTAAAATCTCAGCATGTAATAGACCCTACAATGATGTGATATTTGGCATAGGGCTAGTCTGTCTTACATATCATTTTGAAAGCACCAGAGGATCTTTGAAAATATATATATATTTTAAATATAAAGACTCTCCTGTGTAGTGGGTTTTTAAAAAGGCTAGCACAGCCTAGACTATTCTAATTTCTCTTGTCATAAAACATAACTGGATTCTTTGGATAGGAAGTCTTAAAAATGTACAGACTACTCCTAAATGTCAAATAACTGTCATTATTTGGTTATCTTAAATACATAGTTAAAAGCTACTTTCATTTCCAAGTGTTAATTTGATTCCACGGACTTTTGTTCTCTGAGACACTGTGTTCCATCTGTTCAATGATTCCTTGGTATAGCTGCAGAAATTGGCTATAAGCATAATTATAACTTGGGTAAAAATTAGACTTTAGAGTAGATTAGGAAGCTTGGTTGATTTTTTGAGATACTCTCACATATTCAGCCTATGCCTTACAGAGGACATTTCAGTTTATCTATATTTGCCAAGGTAGAAACTAGTAGCATGTGAGATGCCATTTTGGATTGAATTCTTTATCATAACAGACATGCATCAATTTTATGAACTGACAATGGAAATAAAGGCAAAATAAGCTGAAATAACAAGTGTCAAGCTAATAATGGAGATGTATTATCTATAGAAGAAACACTCATAACGCCTGGATGTTTAACCTATCAAGGATTGTTCTGAATATAAATGAGGATATAACAGTTGAACAATGTATTTATTAAGGACCTAACTGGGCATACATACCAAATGCTGGAAGAATGCATTTAGACTAGCGCCAGGTACCATGCTACCTGCTGAAGCACTTAGCACAGATCTTTGATACATGGTACTCAAAAATGTCTTTTCTTTATATTAAGAAGCAAATGCTTGTGCAGAGGTGGACAATCCAGTTCTTCTAATAGTTACATTTCTCACTGTAAATTAAAAGGCTGATTGTGTGATCTTCATTAATATCAAATTGCCTAGCTGGGGGCCTCAGTTGTATTTTGTGCCAACCAGGCTAAAGGCTGGACCACAGATGTTGTTAGTTCACTAGGAAAGAATAGAAGCCAGGATGCTAATGCCTTTGTTTTAAGTCAAAAAAGAAAAGAAAAGAAAAGAAAAGAAAAACCATTCCACAAAGATGGGCGACCAAATAAAATCAAGATTTCTCTTTCTTTAAAATTCTGAGAAAAACTGGATGAAATGTCATAGCGTCTCATAAGCTAGAAGTAGAAATGAAGGGGAAAAATTGATTTTTAGGAGAACAAAAATAAGACTACCCTGATAGAAAAATATTTTTAAACTTTAGATTTTCTGAGCATTTATTAAACCTTTTCATATAGCCTTTAAACATGCCACTTGAGATCAAACAATTATAGAGAGACTGTTTGACAAACCTTGGACTTATAACAACTCTGCCATTGTTCAATCAATTAGTAATTATTCTAAGTACAATCTTCAGATTAAGAGGTTGGACCCACAAAATGCTTTAGTACAAAGAAAATGGTACTTCCCTGGTGGCTCAGAGGTTAAAGCATTTGCCTGTGATGTAGGTAGCAGACCCAGGTTCAATCCCTGGGTCAGGAAGATCCCCTGGAGAAGGAAATGGCAACCCACTCCAGTATTCTTGCCTACAGAATCCCATGGACAGAGAAGCCTGGCAAGCTATGGTCTATGGGGCTGCAAAGAGTTGGACATGATTGAGCAACTACCACACTTACTTATTAATAGGGAGAGAGCTGTATATAACATTTAGTTCATTCTGCAAAGTCTGCACTTTTCTCTAATGTGAAAATCATGCCAGCTAATAAACTCATTTGTGCAAAATCATGTAGTACTAAGAAGAGAAAAAAGTACCTTTAATATCTGTGTTATTATACCTTTTAAGTTGGCAACTTAAAAAGATTTTCATGACTGTAATCACATATAAGTCAGACTTGATGATACTGGCTACAATATGATGGCTACCCAGGCGTCTTGTTTGGTAGTCCAGGCCCCCAAATATTAATAGCCCTATATATGGATGGGAATTTATACCCTAGTATCTAGTAAATACCTGTGTACATTTTTAGACATGTTTCAGTTTTAATAATATACTAGATATAAAATTTGTTTCCTTTTTATAGCATAATCATGATGAAAAAAGGCAATTACCTGTACTATGAAGGGAACAAAGTACAAAGGATACATTTATGCGACCAAACTGATTTAGCCTCTAAATTACACACTGAAATATTAATTTTAAAACAGTAACAATAAACTGGAAAGTAATTAACAAAAGTATGACAAGCAACCACAAAGACTTTTACAAAATATTGACTAGTCTTTCTTTTAATAGATGTCTTCCTTTCCTTTCTCCAATTATATAATACAAATTCAGCTATTTTTAAAAAGATATGAGAACTTAAAACTGATAAGCTGATATCCATCTTTGAAATGTAAGTTTTTGGAAAAATTACATGGATTTCTCACATGGTCATACTTCTTAAAACAGTAAAATACACAAAGTGTTTTTCTTTTCTTTGTCAGAAGTAGAAGAGAACAAGAAAGATGCCCTTATGTTTCCTCCAACTATCACATATTTTATTCCAATTTACACTCCTTCCTCCAACCATCTAAATCATCTGTGAAAGCAAACTATTTAAAATTGGTTTCTTATTGTACTATACTCTCAGCTCAATGACAGCAGAGACCATGTGTTTATTTACCACTGAATATACAGAAAATGGTATTCTATGAATATTTTATATAGAAATTTAAAAATACTATTGAAAATAAAATAGAAATATACCATGATATAAAAATTGAGGTGCTTTGAGTATTATTTTAGTATTTGGCGTTTTAGAAAATAATTTCAATTTCCTTTTTTAGCTATTATAAACATTAAACAAATTTTGCTATTTGCCTCTTTCCAATAATCTTTTATCTGACCAAATGATACCCTAATGTTTCATTTTCTGGTTTTCTGGTAAGATTTATATCTCATAGTAATTTTTATGCATTTGATGCAAATATTTTTAAACAGCTGCTGCTTGAACTGCTCCACAATCCTGGTTCTCACTGTCTTTCCCTCATCACTCTTTTCTCTATTTCATTTGTTTATCTTTCTTCAGCTTCATAAACAAGGGATAATTTTCCTGACCAGTGCTCAACTTTCTGATATTTCCTCCCACATCAGTAAATTTGGAGGCACATTTGACTCTTAGTAGGTTCAACTGTGACTTTTAACACAAAGCCTCAGTCACCTGCTCCAATTTCGTTCCCAATTTCCAGGGCTTCATTTCCAAATCCTGTCTGGATGTTTCCAGAGCCATGTCACTTTTACTCAAACTCATGTCTACCACTAAACCAGGGGTTCCCAACTTTCGGGATCTAATGCCTGATACCCTGAGGTGGAGCTGAAATAATAACAATGGAAACAAAGTGCACAATAAACGTAATGCGCTTGAACCATCCTTAAACCAGCCTTTTCCCACCACCCCCACACCCCCCCGACACACATCCCTGGCCCGTGGAAAAACTGTCTTCCATGAAATAGGTTTCTGGTGCCAAAAAGGTTGGGGATTGCTACACTAAACGCATCTTTCTCCTGAAATGGATGAAGTTTTTCCATAACTGTTCTCATCCTCCTAGGTACCAAGGTTTGAACCATCCAAACCTGCTTTAGTTTTCTTTGCCCACTGAGTCCATAGTTTTAAGTCCTTGGCTGCTCTTTGGAATAGCTCCCTCTTCCTTTTATTGTTAAGACTATCATTGTTCCAATCTAGTCACCTCAACCTTGAAATACTTTATTCAGTTTCTAAATTATAACCCAACTCATCCTTTGTTCTTTTTCCAAGCATTTTTCCAAGCTTGAAAAAAGTATTTGCTTTTTCTCAAACATAGCTTTTAAGATGATGGCAGGTTATACTGAGGGTTGATAGAACAAGAATCATATGGCCACTGTGCCCTCAGAGTTCTTTGTTTGGTAGTATGTCTAAACATTTCTTTGAATTTTTTCATATTAAATGTAATACTTTTGCTCCCAAACTGCCAATTATTATAGGACATAACTTTTTTTTTCCCCTTCAGATTGGGAACCTGAAATGTGAGATGCTGAAATGAGCTGCTCCGAAATGACAGTGATTACAGCCATAGGAAGAGCTCTAAGCTAATGGTTCTCAGTACATGTGCTGCCAGATGCACAAAGCAGAAGGGAGTTTTTAAGATGACATTCATCTCAAACACTCATCACGGCAAACAAATACAGCTTCGGTAGAAAATGATTTACCCGAGTCCTTAAAGATGTATTCCTCAAGGACTAGTAAGATGTCACATAAGTCCTACTAATTTCCAACTTCGCACTTTAAAAAGTTCTGCATAATTTTTTAAAGTTAGACAGAAAGCAGTGGGGAGACACTCTGGAACCTGTGATATTAGATTTGAAGAATTATCTAATAATCCAAAGCAGATGATGGAAGATAATTTTCTTGTATACAATTTAGATGGTTTCGTAGAGGCATGCAAAAAACTGCTCTGATTCCATATTCGGTGACTTGCCTGTGGTTAACATTAGGATAAGGCAAAAATGTGGACAAAGGACAAGAGTTCCGCCATGTGGTTTGCTCCTTTAGATGAAAGCAGAGACATAAATTCTAATTTAATCCTAAGTCTTTCCAGGGCAGCTTGAAACTATACTTGGCTTGAAATGTATTAGTTTTTATTATTTTTTCTTTCTTATTCTACAGGATTTCAGTTTTACCTCCACAGTTCTTTCCTCTTAGCCAGACTTATCACATATCACAGTCTCAAACATAACTTGCTTACATATATGTATATATACATATATATAAGATAGTGATCTCAGAGTCTAAGATTTTAGACAAAAAGAAAGTTTCAAATAAATATTTCTAACTCATGAAACTGTCATTAGGCTTTTAATGCTATTCCAGACCTCCTTCTTATAATACTGAACAGTAAAGAAAGCTTTGTGATGGAGATTGCTTGATTTCTGTCAGCTTCTCTGCCTCCCACCCCACACACTTCGGGATCACTTACTAATCCGTGCTCTGAAATTAGTCTTCTTCATTAATGAGAATTAACTACTAAATGAGATACATCTACTTGGATTTCGTTCTTCTCTGACATATACTGGGGAATAACAAACCCAAATTAAAACCAGACTATCCTTTTCTCATCCAAAATCAGAAGTGGAAACAGGAATCAAAGACCCCAATACATATAAACCAGATCCTCAAAAGACATTCAGTTGGCATTGAACTGCCTCAAAACTTTACAAGATAACAGAAGTTTTGTATTTTATTTTCAACAGAAAAGAACCACAGACCAATTTAAAACAGTGATCTTTTTCTAGACAGGCTATCAAATTCCTTTATTTGTAAAGCAGAAGCTGAGGAGCAGAAATTCATGACATGATTTCTACCCAGCAGAAGCCTAGGCAAGCCAGGAGACTTTTTGTCTATTCAGATGCAATAAAATTTTTCTTATTATCAAACACATAACTTCTTGGAGTGAATTAAGGTTAAAGGAGTAAAACAAAACTATTTTATTTGCTCTGACTTTCATGGCCAAATGATTGTGCAAAAAAACTATTTATTTTATGATTATTTCACAGAACAAACTAAAGTATATCATGTTTTGCTAATAGTGTTGTTTTGCAAAAAAAAAAAAACCTCATCATGCTGTTAAAAAAAAAAATCAAGCACTATAACTATAGCTTGTGGAAAGTTCAAGAGTCTGAGAAACAGGCAGACATTGGCACGAATCCAGGCTCCATTAGTTCACTAGCTCTTTGACCTTAGGTTTTAACCTCACAGCCCTGAGCTCTGTATGTAGAAGTGGGATAATCATAGCACCTATATCAAAAAGTTGTCTTGAGGATTAGGGACAATATAAATCACCTAGGAACTTTCCATAAAATAAATCATAGTTAATTATAAGTTTTTGCTGGTCACAAGGGTAAGAGTTAACACAGATAAACCACTTGGAATGATGTCTAACACCTAAGCGTTAGCTATGGCCACCTTCATTGTCAAGTGGTAAAGGAGAGCTGACAGAACCCAGAGGAAAAGAAGCAAAATGAATCCCACACCTAGCACTCCCCAAGGGCATGAGGAGAACTCCCATCTGTGACAGACTTTGTAAACACGCCCCTGATAAGGTACTCTGAGAGGCATGGTCTGTAAAGGCACCATTGTCGTTGTTTAGTCACTAAGTCACGTCTGACTCTGCAACTCCATGGGCTGTAGCCCGCCAGGCTCCCCTGTCCGTGGGGTTTCCCAAGCAAGAATACTGAAGTGGCTTGCCATTTTCTTCTCCAGGGGATCTTCCCGACCCAGAAATCAAACCTGCTCTCTTGCACTGCAACAGGCAGATTCATTAAAACTGAGCCACCAGGGGCAGGCACCATTACTATCCTGGATCTTATAGCTGATGTTGGATACTAAGCAAAATATTGAGAAAGGTTTGATAAAGACTCATCAAGAGATGCTTTCTCTTTAGACTAAGCAGCAAGTTAAGGAAGAGCTTTAATTAAGTCCTTTGATGTCTTCTGATTCCTGCTTTCACCTCTGGATCCAACAAGTGCAGAAGCCTGATAGAACATAGGGCCAGCCCCCAGAGAGAGACAGACACTGCAGGCTGCCCAAAGGAGGAACAGGGTGGGAGAATGGAACCTTGATCCTCAGGTTGAAAATAACATACAAAAAGAGAGGAGAAAAAAAAAAAAACAAACCTACAAGATATGTTCTCAATAAACTATTGTCCCCAAAAGAGTTAAACAGTTCTGGGAAGATTCTCAAGTTGTTCTCTGAGTAGCTCTGAGGAAATCCATAATTTCTGTGTCGTGGTAAGTAAAGCACTAAAGAACATTTCTGATGATTTACTCTGAAATGTATACTACCCTAAGTTAAACACATTTGTAATGAAAACTTTACTTCTATTTTCCTTTTTCTTCCTTAGACAGCAAATTTATGAGATATGAGCATTTAGAAGTTGGAGCTGTTTCTCTGCAGAAATGACCTAAGATTCAAACATGGTAGTTAAACAGTTCACGGGTCTGCTTAGAAAGAAAAGAATTCTTCCAAGTGCCCTGAAAGGACATGCACTGCTATCATTGGCATGAACAGGTTTAAAAGCAACTGCTGATGAGCACAGCACATTGATTAGAACTAATTATTTTAAAGCAGAGAAGTTCCAAAATGCATCCTTTCATTAAATGACTGAGCAAGTGGGTAAAGGAACTCACTAAAGTGCAGTAAACACTGAGGCAGTCTTGGTGATACTCAACTGTGCAGGAAACACCAGCACTGTTGAAATGTGCAGGTACTTTTGGCTTTAGGATCTGGCAGCACATAGTAGGTGCTCAATATATTTTTACTGAATGAGTGAATTAACATATAATTACAATCATATGCAGGGCTACTTATTTTATACCATGTGCTACATATTTAATAATTATTGGTCAATAAACCTCGCTAAAACAGAGATTTGTTAAGAGAGGAACACCTCTGTATGAATGCTACTTAATCTTCATTTTTGAGGAATTACAGAAACATAGTGAAAGGTGTCTATTACAAAACGCTTGCTGACTTTTAAGGTTAGTATTCTTTCTTGAGGGAAAAAGAATATCTTTCTAACCTTCCATTAGGAAGATTTAATATCTCTTAGATGGTATTATAACGATCTAACTATATATAGATAGTTATATATGGTATATAACCATCTAACTATACCTGGAAAAGTTAACAATGGCAAACCGTGGCTTTAACATATGAAACAGCTAGAATCTGGATAAAGCACAGAACATCCACTGGTTTTCTGAATATTTTAAAATGCATCAATATGTTTACTTAAGAAAGTTCTTATAAACTATTTTTTTTAGCTCATTCTAACCTAGTAAAAGTTTAAAAAAATTCTTGTCTTCCCTGTATTGTACATTCCCTTGCAATGTGATATATGACTAAAGAATAGTAACATGGAGACAAGTAATGAAGACAAGAGAAGTTACAGGAAGTAGAAAAACCTTGAGATGGTAGAAATAATTGTACCCTTTAAATTTACCTAAGCATATAGACTGTATGTATGGGAGTGAACGGAAACTTTCATTTTATTTTTGCCTAAAGAGTTAGGTATTCTGCAAAGAGTTAGGTATTATAATACAAATTAGATGTGATTTGTATTAAGCTCAAATAAATATTAAATCATGCTGTTCAGACAGTAACTTTCAGAAAAGGCTACATTCTTGCTTCATTTTACACATGTACAGTTCTAAAAGGTAAAAAATTGTATCAATTTAAACTTGTCACAACATCTCGTTTCCACTGCTACCATCCCCTTTTATTTGATAATGTCTTATTTTATTGATATTTTATGTTTACACATCAGTCTCCCTAATCAGACTGCAACTTCTTCTTAAGTCTTTAATGCATTTTGGAATCCTGAGTGCCCTGTGCAGAGTAGTCACATATTAAACACTTATGGAAGTGAACTTTGCTCTTGCACTTTCCTCTTCCAACTACATTTTTGTATATTAGCATCCCTTTTAGGGCCCTTTTGTAAGAGCCAGAGTAATTTTTCTCTCTATCCACATCAGGAATCTTTGTCTTTTATAGAAAAGTGTACTCTCTGAAGGTAACCGAATACCAAATAGTATTTTAAAAAAACAATAATAAAAAACCCTAATAATGTATTTAATTATTACAGATATGAACAGATATTAAGTTGACATAAATATCAATATGTTAATGTGGAAGTTATCTTTTATCATATACATTAAAATTTGAATAACTGACAGGAACAATTTCACTAAAAGAGCCAAAAAAGTGACTTAGCAACTTGAGATACTGAGAGATGGTTATTAAAGTACTTTACTGCTTCAACTACGTTTGCAAGGTGATGGGAAAATTCTCTCATGGATTTTGTTTCTTATATTTCTTCAAGGCAACTACAAAATATCATAACATTGTTCATTCTCAACAGTACATTATTTACACATAATCTAAATCTTAGAAATTTACTCTTAGGGTTACCTGTAAGATGCCAATAACTACCTAGGAACCTGAATTAGCTCAAAGGTCCAGGCTCTTACCATCAAATCCATCTTCTTCTGACCCCAGTTCATCGTCTGAGCAGATGTTGAGGACATTTACCAGCATCTCAGTCACTGAGGAGACAAAGGGAAGAAAGAAAAAATAGTCTAAAAAATTTACTGCAATATTAATTATTACTCTAGCACTGTGAATGAGCAGGCTTGGCAGTAATATCCTTACCTCTATTGAAGATGGAATTTCCTGCATAATAGTTTTTATAAAATTCAGATCATAAAAGATATCAGGCTTTGTGTTTCTATGTAGACTTTATATTCTTAAAATTATCAGCTCATGCCTATGAAATCTAATGGAAACACTGACCAGGTATCAGTCAATAGACAGTGGACCAAAGAAAAATGTGGATGTGAATATAGTATACATCCATGAAGGAGAAAATGCTTTTTAATTTTTATTTATTTGTACAGCAAGGCTGTTAGATTTAGACAAGGTTACAAACATTAGGTTCACAGGGACCAAGTGAATGCTGGATCTCTTTTTAATTTTTAGTCCCCCAGAGAACTCAGTTTAGTGATAGAAATGTGGCTTATGTTTAAGAAAAACTGATAAATGATGAACTAATATATTTGAGATAGCTTTGGGAATATTGATTTAAAAAATTAATGTGTTGATATATAAATATCATTAAATTTCATTTTCAAAAAGGTTTTACAAATGAAGCTTAGATAAGACTGATTAGAAATTCACTTGAGTAAATAGATTAAAAGAGGGTTGTATAAAAGCATTATACACAGAAATTAGTACTGCAACACTATACTAAGTTACATGTTATTTGCATTGAACATTTTTAAAAGTTAGGTTGGGTTCTATCATGAGTGTGAAAAGAAGCTTGTCCAGTATTTCTTCAAGAGTTCATTTTTAAAATCAATGTTCTTCTAGCATTAAATATATATGTTAAAGGGTGAAACTTCAGTGGGGCCAGCATTAACCCAGAGCTTCAGTTTCATTATCAAAAAGTCAGTTATGTACACATATATATTACTATATTCTTTTGTCACAGATCAAAAAATCTGAATAATTAATGGAAACAACCCACATGAAGGGTGTTCAAGGATAGCTGTCAGGATTCTCAGTGCTTTTCCATCCATCTGTGATCTGATGGGTGCAAGGAAGTGCTGACATGGAGTAGTACCGGGAACTGCTAACTGCTGCTAAGTCACTTCAGTCGTGTCCGACTCTGTGCGATCCCATAGACGGCAGCCCATCAGGCTCCCCCATCCCTGGGATTCTCCAGGCAAGAACACTGGAGTGGGTTGCCATTTCCTGCTCCATTGCATGAAAGCGAAAAGTGAAAGTGAAGTCACTCAGTCATGTACGACCCTCAGCAACCCCATGGACTGCAGCCCACCAGGCTCCTCGGTCCATGGGATTTTCCAGGCAAGAGTAGTGGAATTGGTTGCCATTGCCTTCTCCGAGTACTGGGAACATTTATCTATTAAAATTAAAATGTACTGACTCTTAAAATTTACTTTTGACTTGTTTTGGTGTTGAAGGGGAAGGCTTCTTTGATGACAATTCATAACTTCTTGGGTTTAATCATCAAAGGATAGTTAAAAAAATAAACAAGGATTGTAGGAAAATAAATATTATATATATTAATATTAATATATTACATATATGTATGAACATAAATATACAAATATTTCAGAAAAATGTACAGCTTTTCTCTAAAATTCCCCAATAGGCCATTATTTTTCTAAAACAAGTGCAAGCTCTTATGTTTATTACAATGTCTATTCCCTTTCTCTGTGATGCTGAAGACTGCCTGAGGAATTATCTAGACTATCACCATCATGCCTCCTGAATGGAAAACTCAAGTTCAGTGGGTACAGGCTTTTCCTCAAAATTTTTGTTGCAGTTTAGGTCAAAACATAAAAAACAAATAAAGGGAGACTGAAGGAAAGAAAGAAAGACCAATTGTTCTGAAAAACTGGAGCATGCTAATAAACAACTTTTAAAATATGAATCTCATCTAATGGTCACAATATTTATCATCACTCAGTTGCTCAGTTGTGTCCAACTCTTTGCCACCCATGGTGGCAGGCTCCTCTGTCCATAGGATTTTTCAGGCAAGAATACTGGAGTGGGTCACCATTTCCTCCTCCAGGGGATCTTCCCAACCCAGGGGTCCAACCCATGTCTCCTACATTGCAGGTGGATTCTTTACTGTCAAGCAAGCCATCATTATATATTTTTTTGTTATTGTACATGCTGTGTTTCAAAATATTGTAAACATTAATCACTTTCATACAATGATTATTATTAACATCAGAAATGTGAAGAAAGCATGGTTATCTCAACCTTTTGACTGGTAGTTTGTAAAATAAAATAGAACTTTTGAATTATAATACAAAGGGGTAAGAAGAGAAGGTAGCCATTATAGCTTGAAGCCAGTCAAAATTATGAATGTTACTTTTTTTAGTTGGATTATTCTAATAAGATTATGTAAATTATCCTAATAGTTCTCATTTCTTTTATTTCCCCCTTAATTCCATCCATTACATGTTAATAATATGTACAATGACACACTTTCAAATCACTGCTCCTATGGTGCAGCTTGTGAGTTTTATTGGTTAGACCAAAGGGTTTCCCTTTCTGAATATTTCATGGTAAAAGAGCCACACGTTTTCTCCTTCCTTCTCGTATCATTTTATGTAACATCAACATATATACACTACCAGGTTTACACCTGGATAGCTGGTGAGAAGTTGGTGTGTAGCAGAGACAGCCCCTTCTAGTGCCCTGTGATGACCTGGAGGGATGGGATGAGGGGAGAGGAGGGAGGCTAGGAAGGGAGGGGATGTATGTATAATAATGGCTGATTTGCACTGTTATAACATAAACCAATGCAACATTGTAAAATAATTTGTTTTAAATATATCTAAAGAAAAAGAAAAAAAAAAAGAAAAGAACATCCCAGGATTCCACAACACACCTTTTTCCCCAACAAATGGCAGGGACCAGGTGAAAACATCCATGAAATTTGGAAGCCAGTATGGATGAGGAGAACAGTTGAATTGCCTGATATTCATGACATTGTTCTCATACTTCAATACTGCAGCTGAAAAAAACAAAAAAAAGGAAATTAGACTCACAAGCATGTATTTCTGCTTCTACACATGACTTGAGTTGATCAAGAAAATTCAACTAATTGACTTAAGCTCCAAAATATCAAGGGAAATAGCTTCATCTGTCATGAATGTTTATACTAGTTATGGATTTAATCTTCACTCAGTGTGATATGTAATTGCAAAATATATGAATGCTATATATGAAAATTCATTATAATTTGGCAAATATATATAAAAAATAGTTAATCAAACACTAGGAATTAGATCAAGTTTTTTTGCAGCCAAGAATATTTTAGTCTTATTTAATATTTGATGAGACAAATAAAAGTGGCATAGGTAAGTTAGTACAATATAATTTAATAATCTCAAATATCTGAACAGAATTTATTTCTACTGCTTTTAAACCACACTTTTTTTTTTTCCCAGTAGAACTCACAACAGTTGGACAAACAATTTAAACTAGACTGCAATCTTGACTTAATAAAGTAAAAGGTTTGGATTGAATTCTGCCTTAAATAATATGCTGGTATCTGACTCCACCCTTGACTTCTGAGAAGGATGCACCATCCACAAAGAATAGGAAAATAAATCTACTTGCTTTACTCTGGTTTGTCTGGTGTCTGTAGGCTGGATTGATACTCATATGGAATGTTATGGCTGAAGAGATGCTAAGAGCACAGCTGACCTCCCTTCTAACCAGGTTCAGAATTTCATCTATAGCAATCAGGACACAGCGTGAGCAGGTCTCTGTGAATACTTTCAATGAAGCAAAAGCTTTACTACTTACTGATCTTAGTCCTCCCTTCTGAGAAAATACAGAACAAGTACACTTCTGTTTCTTTAAACATTAAGAACAAAACTCTCATACTGCAGACTTTCTATGATGGCACGATTAGCATGGGTGTGTGCGTGCTAAGTCACTTCAGTTGTGTCCAAACCTTTGCAACGCTATGGACTATAGCCCCCTAGGCTTCTCTGTTCCTGGGATTCTCTAGGCATGAATTCTGGAGTGGGTTGCCATTCCCTCTTCCAGGGGATCTTCCTGACCCAGGATTTGAACCAGCGTCTTCTGCGGCTGCTGCATTGCAGGTGGATTCTTTACCGCAGAGCCACTTAGGAAGCCCATGATTAGCATTATCTTAGTGGAAATTACTGAACAGATCCTAGATGATGTCAAATGAGTTTTTTATGGCTTTGTCTGGGGGTTTAAAATATAGAAAAATTAATTATCTTACTACTTTAAAATTTTTAGGCTGATTTTACATGGGAAAGATTAGTTATAGCATGTGATTCCTATGCATAAACATAGGCCTTAAAAATCTCTTTTTTTTGAAAAATTACTGTAAGTTTGCTAGGTTTGAGCTTTTGCATCAATGTCTGCACTAACATCTTTTCTTCTTACTTGATGATACCTATAACATACATTGTTTTCATAGCTCCACATTTTTATTTCACTTCGAATGTTTTCTCAGAACCTCTGAATTTCCAAATTCTTCCCATACATTGGTGCCCAGCTCAAACACTATCGCCTCTTTGAAATCTTTTCTGATTTCTTCTGATGAGTGTCTTTCTTCTGAATTCCCAAAGCCCTTGACTTATAGCTCTATTTGCATTTATTATTTAATTTAAATACAGGTATTCTATGTATATATGTATATGCCCAATGTCTCCCTATGTCTGTAAGGAAAAGTACCCTTCAGCAGACTTAATAGTGTTTATGTTTGAGTGCTGAAGAATTGATACTTTTGAATTGTGTTACTGGAGAAGACTCTTCAGAGCCCCTTGGACTGCAAGGAGATCAAACCAGTCAATCCTAAATGAAATCAACCCTGAATATTCATTGGAAGGACTGATGCTGAAGCTGAAGCTCTGGTATTTTGGCCACCTGATGCGAAAAGCCTATTCACAGGACAATACCCTGATGCTGGGAAAGATTGAGGGCAACAGGAAAAGGAGGCAACAGAGTATGAGATGATTAGAAAGCATCACCAACTCAATGGACATGAATCTAAAATAAACTCTGGGAGATAGTGGAGGACAGAGGAGCCTGGCGTGCTGCAGTCCTTGGAGTTACAAAGGGTCGGATATGACTCAGTGAATGAACAATGTTTCACACACCATCTTCTTAGCATAGACGCTCAAAAGCTAAGGACATATCTTGATATTTCCCCCATCATCTTTTTCAAGAAAATTCCTCCTAATCCCTTTGACCTCTCCCTCAACCTGCACATCCTATTCTGGATGTTTGTCACACCAGCAATGCGACTGTTCAAGTGCGGCTCAGAACTAATATAATTTTGGTGGGGATAATCAGTGCAGAGTATGAGAAGAATGTATAGTTTTCTGTGCTTTGCATACTACATACATCATACTGCACTTGAACAATAAGTGGATGTTTTCAGCAGCTTACTCCTAACAAAAATCATACTTGATAACAGTGAGGTTTTTTCTTTGAATCATATTTCAGGCTGACTAACCCAATTCCAGAGAACAGAATCACAGATGGTTTGGGGACAAGAATTACAGATGGTATAATCAACACTGAGTTACTGTCTTCCTATAGAATACTGAATCCTCCATACACTTCTGTAAACTCATTCTTTCATTATCCTATCATTGATTTGATATGTCATTTGGCCTAAGGATACATTCACACAGTATTAAAAACGTGCAAAATGAAAAAATCATGGCAAATGACAACATCGCCTTTGCTAGATGAGAAAGGTGAAGTCCTTTCAGCTTAGCTGCCTGGTCTCTGAGCACCAGCTTCATGGAAATGGTATTTACACTATTTTTAAATACTGCATATTCTTAGCAGGAATGGATCTTCCCGTCTTCAAAAGAATCTTTTAAGGTTCTAAGTTGCCTTTTTGAAGACTAATTTCTTCTCTAAGTTTTCCCCCACTTTTTATTAGCTTAGGGTGGTGCAGCAGGAAGAAAGAAGTAAGTGTTATAACCGAGAGTACCCAGGAGAAAAGGGAGGCTTTCGATAATAAGTCATTTAGTCCTCATTACAAATCTGAGAAACAGATGTGACTGCCCTCTTGCTATAGACTAAGGATCTGAGGTTGAGAAGTAAAATAACTGTCTCAGGATCATGCAACAAAGAACTAGAAGATTTCACTCCCAATTCAAACTCAGCTTTTACTGACACCAAATCCATCTTCTTTCTAACATCCCTCTGTCTCTTCTAAGTGATCAATATTTGAATTCCAGTCCGAGCTATTATACTAATTTAACTTTGAATATGATGTTCAAAATTAAAGATGTTTTAGCTTTTTGCCAAAATACACATTTGAGAAAAATGAAATAGGATGCACATTCACTAGTGTGGATAAAGCTTGTCCAGTAGATAAAGCGGAAGTTCTGTTGCTGGTGACACAAAGCATTTATTCATTTGACACTGCTCAACACAATTTATCTGTGTGCCTACCGATAATGCAGATACTGTTTACAGATTTTATTTTTGTTTATTAGCAACAGAAATAATACCATTTAATACACGCTACATTTTCTAAGCATCTGCTCTGTGTATTTCCTGTGCTCAGGCTTGGTCATTTCAGTCGTGTCTGACTCACTGTGACCCCATGGACTGTAGCCCACCAGGCGTCACTGTCCATGGGATTCTCCAGGCAAGAATACTGGAGTGGGTTGCTATGCCCTCCTCCAGGGGATCTTCCTGACCCAGGGATTGAACCCATGTCTCTTACGTCTCCTGCACTGGCTGGTGGGTTCTGCATCACTACTGCCCCCTGGAAAGCCCATCTGCTCTATACCAGGCACTATATTTGGTGTTTAATAATCAAATACCTTCACAATATCTCTCAAAAAAGTGGTTCTTATTTACATTTTCAAAATAAGCAAAGAGGTTATTTGTCCAAGGTCACACATGAGAAGCAGCAAACCTCAGTTTGGTTTTGAATCTGAAGTCCCTCATCTTTTCAGTATTTCACAATTATTTCACCCTAACTGCATAAATCATTCCAGGTCTACCAAGTGTTGGACACAGATTCTCCCTCCATGTTCATTCCTTTTTTTAAAAAGGGAGCATTGGACTGGAAGCCCAGACGCCCAAACTGAAAGATGAATGCTGTCATGAATTACTCACAAGACCCCAAAACACTTAACGTCTCTGTGTCTGTTACCTCACTTTTTACTACGTGGGTTTATCCAGATAATTTACACAACCTCTTTCAGATCTGAATAATGTTAACAGACTTCTGGAACGAAGATCTCAGCATAAATGCAAAGACTGATGAATGTTCTCAGTAATTCTAAAAGCCATTAATAGAACCTTTTCCCTTAATTTTCAATATATTAAAAACAATAGCTTTCATTTAAATATGCAAATGCAGCAATATGTATTCTCTTCTTCAGCCACATAAAATACTCATGCAAATACACTTCTTGAATAATCGTACATTAATAACTGATGAATTTTGATTTTTTTTGTATAATATATTTATCACAAAAATGTATAAAAAAATTTGAACCAGAACAGTCCCAAATATCCAGTCACGAAATTCACAGTTAACATTTCATCTTCCACCTCCCACATCCTCCGCCCCTGCCGCCAGCCTCTGTCACTGGAATTACGAAGCTCAACTGGAGCCCTAACAGGATGCTCTCCTCTGAAGTACTTGAAAGACATTTATCTCCACCGGCCACATAAATAATACAAACGGTTGTATTTCAAGAATCACTTGAGATCACCTCCTGAGATCTTGTCTGAGAAATAGAGGGAGGGAAAAAGAATGAAGTCTATCATCAAGGGCCTCCTTTATTCCACTGGCAATTATACATGACCTCGTGTCCTTTAACAACTGTATTAGAGGCCAGGGGACAGGAGATGACACACATACGGGCCTTAGGTTACCGACCATAATTCAGAACAGACCAGAAAGCACGGCAACAAATGCTCTTCCATTGTACATGCAGGTGTGAAGAACAGTCAGAAGAAATCTGGTATGAGACAAAGAGTATTAATCTGTTTGGATCTGGAGACCTGACTGCCAGTTCTTTTTCTGATACCAAAATTATGGCAGCAAAGCTATCCAATTAACTGGTCTCATCTTGCTTATGCAGAAGATAGATATAAAATCAGCAATAAAGAGACTGCTCCCACTTGGGAATAGGAAGGGGTACTGGACCTCTATCATATCTAGTGATATAACAAGGCCCTCTAATATAGTGAAACCTGAGGAACAGCATCTAGATTTTAATTCAGTCTTTTCTCTGCCATGCACTAACTTGCTAGACCAAATCCAAATCTGTAAAGGAGTCTCTCTTACTTGAAAACTGAAATTTTGATGAGACACAAAATCTAGTATTTCACACAAACTTGGTAACATTTCTCAGCATCTTCTTTACAATTGCCATCACCAGGGAGGCTGATGATAGGGCAGTAAATGACAAAAACATAAGGTCAAAAGAGAGCTTCTAGTTTAAGAGAAGTTATCTAAATATTTGACTGTGGTGATAAGGAAGACTCTTGAGAGTCCCTTGGACTTCAAGATCAAAGTAGTCAATCCTAAAGGAAATCAACCCTGAATATTCATTGGAAGGACTGATGCTGAAGCTGAGGCTACAACACTTTAGCCACTAGAGGTGAAAAGCTGACTCATTGGAAAAGACCCTGATGCTGGGAAAGATTGAAGGCAGGAGGAGAAGGGGGCAACAGAGGATGAGATGGTTGGATGGCGTCACTGACTCAGTGGGCGTGAGTTTGCTCCAGGAGAGTGCTGCAGTCCATGCAGTCTCAAAGAGTGGGACACAAGGGGCAACTGAAGACGAGCAGAATATTGCTGATAAGATGCATCTGACTAACTCACCAAATCATGGGCCCAACGCAGTCCAAGAGGATTTCAAGAGAAACATAGAGCTCCTTTTCTGAAGGCCTTCAGGTTAGTGACTGTAATAGTCGCAACATACCTCAGGCATTCTCAATACTACTAGCAGGGTTGTTCAATAGCAGAGGAGAAGAGCCCACCAGAAGAGGAATGATGAAGTTTATTCTTTTGATCCTTCTGCTAACATTTTTCATCTCTTTAATTTTAATTGACCGTGTACTGCCCTCTTCAAAAGATAGGACGGAAGGACAGAAAGGAAACAAAGATGAGAGGAAAGCAAATGAGGGCACTTCAGAATCACTGTAAGACATCCAGAACCAGAAATAGCAAGAAAAAACCAGGCATAATAGTCCCAGGATGTTTTTTCCTTTCAACTCTCCTACCCGCAGACACCCTAGTAGAAAAACTAGCATCCGTGTGTTCTTTTGGCAAAGTCCTACCATCACAGGAGGAGGCATGATAGCCTGATGGATAAAATTCTTGAGGTAGGACTATGTACTCAAAATGTCCTTTGGTGGTGTTTTAAGATTATGCTGGTATGCTTTTTCAAATATACTTTTTCCCATAAAGATTATTTTTGGGTGGGGGACAATTTTAATTTAAAAATTTGGGAAGACATATATGTACATTTACATAAATGCATAGTTATCATACTACATGTTATAGCATCCATGAACACAATCTCTCTTGATTCTTTCCATTTAGAAATCTGATTTCTAACTCTTGTTCTCCTTTTTTTTTCCCTTCTCCATGTCCTGTACTTGCCTGATGGATTTTGTTTTAAAATGATTCCTTTTTTATTATTAGTAACCCAGGTAAAAGGCATGACTTAGGTCAAAGGAAATTTACTAGTTCATGAGGGTTGTTATATTTGGTGAGCAAGGGCTGTTCTTATAACTCACCCTTACTCTATGGCTCATAAGTTCAGGTAAAAGTAAGTATTCAAGTCATTTATTAAGATGGACTTCAAGTCTTCAATTTGTAGGTAATTTTGTCATAATAATAATCTTTAGTGTGTGTTTTTTGAGAAATTTAATGCTCAAATCACTCAATTCAATACTTAAGATAGCACACCTCACAGGCAATGCTTAGTGACTTCCACATAGTGACTGAATTTCACCAACTTGAAATATTTTAGTATTCCTGGATACAAATAGTAGGTATATGTAATTATCTTGAAGCTAAGAGCTAATGATTTTGTACACATGTGTTTCTGTATATGTAACTCTTTTATGCCTGCGTCTAACCCTTATTCTTCCTCTTAACCCTGTACATGCCTCGTTCACGGCACCTCTAACACCTTCTTTTGCTTTGTCACAGTCTCCTACAGAAAATGCAGATGATATTATCTTACACAAAGGCAGGTGACTGTACTAGCTGTATTTGTGAAATTGTCTGAGCCAATCTTATGATTATGTCTGTGTGTCACTGAATGACTGTATGTGTGTTATGCGTTTTCCTTCTTAACACTGCACTGGTAAATTGTGAATCAAGTATTATTCAAACACAGCGTTTTGAGTAAAGTAAGTGGAAGGTAGATGATAGAAGGGATGAAGAGGGCACAGATCTCTTTTGTTTTCTTTTATTGTGCTTTGTACCATACCTGGCACATGGTTAACGTTCAATAGTGTTGGTTGCAGTAAAAGTTTAAGGGAAGAGAGAGAGAGAAAAAAGACAAGACTGAAAAAAAGAAGAAGGAAAGAAAGAAGGAAGATAGGTGAAGAAAGAAAAAATAGAGAAAAATTTTAAAACACAAAACATGTAACTTGTCAGGATATTAAAAATATAACCAACCACATATGAATTGAAGTCTGAAGGATGCTTGAAAGAATTTTGGGAAAAAGTAATATGCCACTTTCAGAGGCTGAATTCTGTTTCAAAACTGTAAGAGTCTAAACTAGATAAGAGTAGAAATAATACTGTCTCTATCACACAGCAACCATGTGAACGTGAGCAAATATTTCTCATTATTTATTTGAGTTGCACCATGCTGCGTGCTTAGTCGCTGAGTCCTGGCCAACTCTCTGTGACCTCATGGACTCTCGCCCACCAGGCTCCTCTGTCCATGGGGATTCTCCAGGCAAGAATACTGGAGTAGGTTGCCATGTCCTTCTCCAGGGGATCTTCCCAAACCAGGGATCAAACCCAAGTCTCCTGAATTGCAGGCAGATTTTTTTTACCACCTGAGCCACCAGGAAAGCCTATAATTATGAGCTGTTCTGTCATATTTAGAGTATGAAAATCAAATAAAATATTAATAACATATATGTTACTATTCATAATATATACAATCGGATAAAGTCTTTGGCACCTGAAAAATGTAAAGTACCATGACTCAGTTTTAAATTCCTGGAGGAGAGAATGGCTATCTATTTTTAATAATTTTGCCATTTTACAATTCTTACCTCATGTGTTACATCATTATATTAGGGTCCAGAGAATTTGAGCCAAAAATTGATCCTTGGAATTAGCTCAAGTCCAGTCAAACACTGTGAATCATTTCTACCATTACAATTTCATCAAGAGAATTTGAATGGCTACCGTTAAATATTTTTTGCTACGTCAATAAGAAGGAGTCATCAGCAGTTTTGATTTCCCTATCAGTCTGAACTGAAAACATTCCTTTAAGTTCTAATCTATACTACTACAATGCTAAAATATGACTTAATCCACCCTGACTAAATGAGAGAGATTTAGCTGAAGCTTTAAACTGTTGAAGGAGATGGCATGGATATAGGAAACACTGTGTCCACTGTTGTTATTTTTCAGTTGCTCAGTTGTGTCTGACTCCTTGCAACCCCATGGACTGCAGCACACCAGCCTTCCCTGTCCTTCACTATCTCCCGGATTTTGCTCAAACTCATGTCCATTGAATAGATGATGCCATCCAACCATCTCATCCTCTGTCACCCCCTTCTCCTTGCTCTTATTGTTGATACCCACTCCAAATATATAACAAGGGTTTAAGTGTACCTTGGTGGGATGTACTGAAAACTAGTACCTGTATCTTATCTGTATCTGTTTCTGTATCTGCATGCGATTATAGAACACTCTTCCACCCTGTAGCTTGCAATGGTTCTAGGTTGCTTGGCAACTGCTGCTACTGCTAAGTCGCCTCAGTCGTGTCCGACTCTTTGCGACCGCATAGACGGCAGCCCATGAGGCTCCCCTGTCCCTGGGATTCTTCAGCCAAGAACACTGGAGTGGGTTGCCATTTCCTTCTCCAAGCAACTAGTTAATATTAACTCCTTGGAACTGAGTTAACATTAAGCCCATATACTTGATATCTACTGTTTTATTTTTTTGTCATCTACTTTATTCGTGGAAGCAAGTCACTGAGTCTCTTGAAGGTCTAGAATCTCTAGATAATGAAAAGGAAGTGATAATCCATTGACTCATGTCTTTAACTTGTTACATATATATGGCTCCCATTCGTCCTCCTGTTAAACGCCTTATTGACAATTAGACTTCTAGAGAAGTTGGTTTTAGTTCAGGTTAAGAATCTTGGAACCATCTGCGAGAAAATGAATGTAACCCCTGAAGATGCGAGGCTTAATGGGTCCTGCGCAAGCGAGAGCAGAGCACTGACAGTGTGTCTGGACCGAGGACTCAGCTTCGCTGGAGGGCCTGTCTGCATTCCCAGATAAGGGTTCACAGAGCACTGATTCTACGGGCGGAACTTCGTGAGAAGTGAGAATTGTTATTCAGTCACTAAGTCAAGTCCAACTCTTTGTGACCCCCCATGAACTGCAACACAGCAGGCTTCCCTGTCCTTCACGACTTCCTCCCAGAGTTTGCTCAAGTGCATGTCCAGTGAGTCCACTGGTGATGCTATCTAACCATCTTATCCTCTGCCGCCCTCTCCTCCTTTTGCCTTCAATACTTCCCAGCTTTCCAGGGTCTTTTCCAGTGAGTCAGCTCTTCTCGTCAGGTGCCTTACCTCACCCACTGCCACATCATACTTTGTTATGTGTGTGTTAGTTGCTCAGTTGTGTCTGACTCTTTGCGACCCCATGGACTGTAGTCTGTCAGGCTCCTCTGTCCATGGGATTCTCCAGGCAAGAATACTGGAGTGGGTTGCCAGTTCTTTCTCCAAGGGATCTTCCTGACCCAGGGATCGAACCCAGGTCTCCCATACTGCAGGCAGATTTTTTACCAGGGAAGCCTAGACTTATTTTGTTGAAAACTGCTGAAATGAACAATCCTGTAGTGGTGCTGGTTAAGAAATCCAGGTCATTCGTTAGATCAAAGATATATAGATTATATGTAGCTTAATTTAGTTAAAATATATAGTGAGAGTAGTTCCTAAATTTTAAATCTTGATTTTCTATTTCACCACATGGACAGAGGAGCCTGGTGGGCTACAGCCCATGGGGTCGCAAAGAGTCAGACACACTAACACCTTCACTTTCACTTCCCATTAATTAAATGTTTAAATGTAAGCAAGGTGACTACTGGACTAAAACTAATCTATTTAGAAAGTGGCCTCCAGCAATGACACTTTCACTGCAGAGTCAAACAAAAGCAAAAGCATGAGTGCTTTTGTGGGGGGGGGGGGTGGGGGTGGGGGTGGGGAGGATATCTTTTCAAGGGAGAGATTATTTATTTCAGAATAGTATAAAAGATACTCTAACTTTATTCTTTTAATAAAGTATATACTTGGATGTATAACACTCATGCAATTTTAAAGTAGTAACAAATGACTCTTCATTTCAAAAGCTTTTCCTTTCTTATTGAAGAACAGTCAGTCACCTAAACACAATAAGCTGAAAGCTGAATAGAGGATCACGGCAAACACTGCCCGGAAAGCTTTCACATAACAAAGCTGATGCACAAGAGCACAGAAGGAGGTTAACTTGTGGGCCCTAGAGTCAGACTGCTGAATTTCAGTCTCAGTGCTAATCCCCGACCAGCTTGTAAGAACCTTGGCAAAAGTATGTAACTCCTCTGTGTCCCAGTTTCTCATCAATGAACTCAAAATTATAAAGTAGTTCATAGAATCATTGAAAGATTAAATGAATTTATTCATGGAAATGTAGATAACTGTCTGGCAATGGTATATGTTCAATATTATTAGTTATTACTATTGCTATAGGTATAGGAAATCACAACACAGATCAGTTCCACATATTGAAGTCTTGGTTATATAAGGCAGTGTAAAGGGGCCATTCTATTGAAATCTTTCTGTGGTTAGTTTCATCCATTTATCTCAGAGAAGTGATTTCTCTGAAAACCAATCAAAATCTTCCAACTTCAAGTTCTCTTGACCTTTAAATGTCTACCTAAATTTCTTTCTTACCATCTCATACTGATAGTAAAGGAAGCTAATACTAACAGTTGTTTCATGGTTTCTGCTTTGCTCCTTCATAGACTCTTATATTCCATAATATCTCTTGGTGGACTGTGCTAGGTTTAATAACCATTATTAAGAAGTTATCTTCTTGGGGTGTGCAATTCTGCAAATACTCATATGTTTATCAAATAAACAAAGAAATGAATATTTTTGGTGGGAGGGTATCTTACTGTTTTGCTCTAGCATTTGTTAGCAAGTACCAAATAAGAAAATGCTACCATGAATATGTATTTACATTTTCTATATTGAAGTAAGTGAACTGGCCAAACAGCTGCTCAAGGCCAATTAAGAAAACCTTTAGATTTGAGATGAATAAAGGAATAAAGTAAAGGCTGTGAAAACTATTGCCACTGGACAAAGTCTCTAGATTAATTTTATCCAGTTTGTAAGGCAACTAGGGAACATAGTTATGGCTGTGGTTGCAAACTCTTCAAAGTGTTTTCAAATGTTTAGTCAAGGCTAAAGTTCATGCCCATGTTTAAGGAAGGCCTCAGACTCTACAGAAATGGTCCCTTGTTATAAAATGTGTGTGTGTGTGTGGGTCTTTGCAGGGAACTAAGCTTTTAAACACGGTATAGAGAAAGAGCAAAGGTGCTACTCAGGTTGCCTGGACAATGACTCTACTGCCTTCCAAAAATGCCCATGCCCATCTCCCTCTTCCACTCAGGATAAGGATCGAATCTATCTGGTTCTTATTTGACTCCTAAACCAGGAGGGTACCAGCTATCTCTGCTTGTGGAAGTTACTCCTGAATGGTGAAAAAAGTTCCCAGTGTGAAAGGACTGTGGTGCAGGGGGGGAAAGGCTTCTCAGGCCTGGCAAGGCCACCGTGTGATACTGGTGGGTCCCTGAGGCCTGAGAGCCCCTGCTGGGAGAACTGCAAGGCAAATTGGCATCAGATATGCTGCCTTCGCTCCAGAATTCAAATCACGACTGCCAATCAGATGCCTACCTGGGTTCATTACATTAACAATTCAAGCCTCTCGTACAATGATATCTTCCTGCCAAGTATACATTATCTTTTAATTTATAAATGCTTATCTTCCTAAAGCCCCTGTCTACTTTTTGATTGGAAAACATTCAAGGATGTTGAAACTGCAAGCTTTGGTAAGACTACAATACTTTTCATTAAGCAATTCTATCAAGCTGTCAAGTTTCAAACATTATAATACGTTATTTTTCTATCAAAAAGGGTAGACTTTTGCAAAAAAAAAAAAAAAACTCTCAAAATTCTGGTGAACAATGCTTTTCTTGTCCATCCTCTTCCTTCAGCTACTTTAACACTGAATTGACTTTTTTCCTGTTGTCATTTTAATCTTTGATCTTGATACTACATTAGTTATGTAACTATTTAGATTTTCCTCTCAAATCCAAAATACATTTTATTTAATAAATCTTACTTAACTACCTCATTTTGCTGTCAGTAGTTTTTCTTAGAACTGAGCTGTGTGCCCCTGGTCTATATGTCTATAGTATATATCCAGGGCTTCCCTGGTGGCGCCGATGCTAAAGAATCAGCCTGCTATGCATGAGTCCGAGGTTTGATACCTGCGTTAGGAAGATCCCCTGGAGAAGAGAATGGCTACCCATTCCAGTACTCTTGCCTGAAGAATTCCACGGACAGAGGAGCCTGGTGGGCTACAGTCCATGGGGTCACAAAAAGCCAGACCGGACCGAGAGGCTAACACTTTCATGGCATATATCCGCCCATAGAGCCACTTACTCACCCATATGAAAGCTCATCTGAACTATAGGGAACTGGCACTACATGGGAACCTACTACAATTTTGATATTTTTGAAGCACAGGTATAATCACCAGAGACATAAAGGTTTAAAAAACACTTTTTAAAAGAGGTTTATTATAGTTTTCAGCTACTGAATTGTTTAAAGCAGAATTCACATCTGCCATTGTACTTTTTAACACTAAGAGATTTCACTCTAGGATTGCTAACGTGTCACTTTCTTAGTTAAGCTTTTTTTGGTTTCCACCAGCTAATTTCCACTCTCCTTGCATACCACTCTTTTCTTCGTAGGATTTTGTAAATATACTTACATAATTATTGGTGAAATTCTTTATTGAACATCTATCACACTACTAGATTATAAACTTCACTAGAGAAAGGACCATGCCTGTGTTGTTTATTTTATATTCCTAGTACCAGGCATGGTAGTTGGTATACAGTTAATTCTCAATAAAGGTTTGTTGCATGTGGATGAGTTTGAAGCCATTTTCATGTGGTGGAAAATTAGTTTGAAAAAGAAGAGAATGAGGAGGAGAAAGAGGGGGAGGAGAAGTAGCTACATGCCATTACTGCATTTTTCTTCTGTTGAGTGTACCTGGATAATTGTGAAATCGCTTTTCCCTTAGAGCAACATCTTCACAGAAGAAAAACAATCCAAAGGTGCTAAGGGCTCTGCGCATGTTTAACTCCAACTGAGAAAGGATATCAGCACTGGTTACAGCAGTAATTTAAAGAGAGATAAAGCTCCGAGGGTCAATACTGATAGGATACTTCTGGGCACTATCTTGCTATTAGTTTCCAGAAAGAAAATGTTTTGATCAATGCGCATACTGGCTGTGTTACCGTGCATAAGGCATGCTATTTGACTTTATAATGTGTATCAGAAAGCCACTGATTCAAACTATTTATAATATGATTGGGAATTTATAGGAATGCATGGAAAAGCTAACAAGAAACAAAAGTAAACACTAAATACAAGGACAAATGATTGTTACTGCAGGTGTTAAGAGAAAGAGTGGAGGGGGTCTAGTCCATTTCAATGGGAAGAGAAGGGCAAGACAAGTATTTTAGATAGATATGGAAAGAAGTGGGTAGGAAAAAAATGTGAACAGGAAAGCTGAAAGTTATTCAAGACAATGAGCAGAATAATTTGGCTAAAGTAAAGGGTTCACACAGAGGGAAGCAGAGAGATAGGTCTCCAAGGTAGATTGACTCATAAAGTAAAATCATAACTATGAAGCTGAAGAGGAGTATGCTGCCAGCCACGGGGAAATCCCACACAGACACGTGGCATTGTTACAGCAACATAAAATATTCAGTGATGATAATATCTTAATAGTGCACAACATTCTGTTTCAAAGTAATTTCATCTATTATTCACAAAAAGAAATTTTTTTCTCCTTTTACAGAGATGTGACCATTTGTCAATAAATTTAGATGAGTTAGTTGTTTGATGGCAAAGCTGTGGTTCAGAGCTACATCTTTGGCCCTGGTATCTTGCAGGAGTAAGCAGGGCTTGTCAGAATGAGGAAAACGAAGCAGGAAGACGGGCGAGCTGTTCGCCTGTGTTAGCGCAGACTGGAAAAGATAAGAGTGGAGTGGGTTGAAGTGGGCCATGGAATGGAGGAGGGGAGGGGACATGTACAGTCCTCACTGAGCTCTGAAAGCTGGTTTTAATTGCAGGCAAGTGTGAACTACTAATCAGAACTATTGGACATTTAAACATAAGGCTGATCATAGGATTATTATCAGTTTTTAGACAGAACAGACTCACAGAGATGGAAAACAAACATGGTTACCAAAGAGGGCAGGAGGGGAGGGATAAATTAGGAGAATGGGATTAACAGATACACACTACCATATATAGGATAACCAACAAGGACCTACTGTATAGCACAGGGAACACTATTCAGTATATTATAATAACCTATAAGGGCAAAGAGTCTGAAAAAGGAAAAAATACACACGTATAACGGAATCATTTTGCTGTATACTTTAACATGACACTGTAAATCAACTATACTTCAATCAAAAAAAGAGACAGCAGAATAAACTTATTTTTTCTTATTCTTTCATTTTTCCAGAGAGCTATTACTGCTGCCTAAATTCGCGAGAGTTTTAAAAATCAAATCAAAACTACGAGGTAATAATTCCAGAGGCCTTTATGATCACCTGTTTCTAAGAATCAAACGGTTAACTCAGAAATTCTTCACCATTATTTCTTTCCACTGATTGTGTTCTGAAGGTGCTTGCAGCCCAGTTTTACTGCACTGCCTTTTAAAATTCTCGTTAACATTTATTTTATTCAAATCCTCCCTTCAACAGTGAATAGCTAACTCCCACTCCCACATACTGTACACAGTGTTAGCATAATAGCTTGAAAGTACTTTAGAGATTTTACACAAAGGTCTTTTGAAACTGTGCTCAAACTGAAGAATATATCTTTCTTCTTCCTATCAGTTTATCTTTTTCTCTCAGGAGACTTGTTTCTTTTATGAAAAGGTTCCCAAAATGAAATGCTTCTATCCCCTCCCTGAGAGATTGTGGTCTGCCCTAAAGGCAAAAGCGAAAGAACCACAGAACCTCAAAGACAGCAATGCCCTGATGTCTATGGTTTTTTAAGTTTCTACCTTGTTAAATCAGAACCATAGACAAAGAAGCAATGCATATCTTATTCGAGAAATCGCTATTGGTCTCAAGCAAAACTGCACTGCTTAGCATTCTGATGAATGGATAAAGGCTAGGTCTGTTTCCATGGAGTAAAATCCCAGTTCTCTCTCTCTCTCCCTCTCCTTCCCACCCTTGCCCTGTTTTGAGGTTTTTTTTTTAAATTTAATTTTTATAAAGCTTGTGAATATAGTACATGCTACTTAGTAATCAAACTCTGTCAAGAAATTAACTCATGTGGGCACTGTTTTCACTAGATATAACAGAAAAAAAAATGCTTAATGCTATAAAACAATACAAACCTAAGTGTTCATATTTTATATACTTTTGGTAAATAACACGATCACAGTGGGTCATGAAGACAACCTAATGAGTTCTTGCATTTCTTCTATGTACCACAAGGGAATTTTTGGTAGAAGATGAAGACGACTTTTCCAATCGAAGGGAACTACTTCTTACTGATTTTACATAAGAGGCTTCAAGACTGAGATTTTGTCTGGAAAACAAAGTGTTTGCTGCTGGAAAAGAAACAAGTTGCAAAAGCAGTGGCTTTGACTTTATTTTTTCCTCTTTCTAATCAAATGCTAACCATTCTTCCACGTTCAGATTGTATTTTATCTTAAACAAGGCCCTCCCTGACCATTCTAGAAAAATCATTCCTTGTTGAATGGACTTAAGTGTTTGACTCTCTGCTGTTGTTCAGCCGTTCAGTCCTGTCTGACTCTTGCAACTCCATGGACTGTAGCCCTCCAGGCTTCTCTGTCATCCTGTTCGGGTCCATCACTACCTGACTGAGTGATCTTGGGCAAGGCAATTACCATAGAGACTTACTCTGCGGGGGAAATGATATTTAAAGTTTAATTCAATTTTTAAAAAGAAATGACATTTAAATAAGTATTTAAAAGTAATATACTTACCTAGCACAAGATCTGATTAGTGGTAGGGTCTCAATAGATGAAATTTGAATTTGGATTTCAAGCTATAGTTTCTTTTTGCTTATTTTTCTCAATCCTTTACGTGCCGTATTCCCACCATTATTATTTAAATGCCTATCATGATTTTGGATTACTTTTCAGTTGTTCTTTCTTTGAAAGCCTATACCTATCAGAGCAGTAGCTGTCAACCCTTCTATACCTTTACAGTCTCCTAGAGAACAATTAAAACGTAACAGTGCCTGGGCCTCACTTCTGACCAACTGAACCTGGAACTCTGAAGATAATCACAACATTTGTATCAGACAATAAATGAAAAAGTAAGGAGAAAAAGAATGACTAAAAATGCTTAATTAAAACTCAACCATAAGATAACTTAAGAATTACAGCACAGACTATACAGAGGGATTTGAAAACACTCACCTTTGTTATTGTATACATCTAAGTAATTTGGTGCTGAAAAAATTGTAATGAGAGAAGGGAAGCCTGTTGTTTGGCTTTTCCTGTACATGCGGTACCTAAAAACAATTAAATGCAAGTCAAAACAAGGCTAAGTACGAAAAATATATCACAGTATAGATTTAGAAATACAAAATTAAATTTTTAGCATTCAAAGAGAATTCAATTATGTAACATTAAACAAAATTTTCTCACTAAATTCTGTTGTTACATAGAGATTTCAATTCATTTCAGGGTGACAATAAAAACACAGAGTCATACGTACAATTTCCAAATAGGTCTTTCCTAAGGTTAGGAGACCCAGGGAGGGTGGAATTTAGCGAAAAATCATAATTCATTTCTATATGTTCAATAGAGAGGCTAGAGGCCACACTTTTTGCACATAGATATCTGACCTACCATGCTTCCATGCCAATATTTTTAACATAAAAAGACTAAACAAGCAGAGTAATATACAGACTTTACCACTAATTACCAAGCTGATTATTCTATTTATCTATAATATTCTATTATGGCTATATAAATCCATTATGCCTAGGCTGATCTGCTTTCTAAAGAACATCTGGTTAAATATATGGGTTTTACAAGCAGAAACTGCTTCTGTTTTAGAATTTTATTTATTGCCAGTCTCTTCTGGTATCTGTAGGTCAAAGATTATAATCTCAGCATATAAACATTTAATCAATCAGTAATGAAACATCTTCAAGATCTTTGGAAATAAATCAACAATCCAGTTGTTTTTCTCCTACTGAGACAAAAATAAGACTCTAGTCCTCAAATAATCAAAAAATACAGGAGATTTGGTTCTTTTCCATCAAGGTTAAAAGGTATCTCATGACTTCTATGTGACAGATTCCAGGAATATCAATTTAGAAAAATTCCTAAAGTGCAAAACAAAATTTTATCATTCTTTGGTTATTTTGTGTCAGTAATTTCTGGCAGCCTAATCATGCCTAATTTAGCTGAGTTCTAAATGGGCCTCAAACAGTACCTTTGGATAGATAAATAATCACCTTAAAATTTCTAATTTTACAAATATTTTGATACTATTTTTCCCAGGAGACAATATCCTCTTAAAAATCTTTCGGAATGGCCTCAAAGTATTTATTCTGCTTATGGAACTGAGCTTTGTTGGCAGAAAATCAGAACGTAAAAGATGGTGGCACTCTCAATCCTAGTGTTCTGACTTTATAAATTGTGGCTGACTGTGCTTACTTAACAACAAATAAAAACAAAGAATCTGGATGAAGTAACCTCAATTTTTCCTAATGAATCAATCAACTGCTCATTTTAAACAAATATATTTGTTGATTTTAACTGATGCACTTAACCTATTTTCAAATAAGCAGATGGATTTCAGGTCTATTGTGGGATTAAGAAAAACATGCTATGAACATGTTCAGTTGGGACAGTCAGCCAAAAAACAATGGTGACCCCATTGCCCCCAAAGTGAAAAAGATTATTTGAGGACTTGATTGGCTGGGTATATCAATAGATTACTGCAATATCAGCTACAAGAGCACTGAGTGTACAGTATCGGATCATTTCATACTTGTTGATTGATGCTTGAGAAAAGCTAATTTTGAAAAAAATTTAGGATCTGCCTTGATTCAGAACCTTCACAGGTTTGGGTTTACTTCAGAATGCTGGCATCTACATTTCTGATTTCAGTACACAGGTTATAAAAATAAATGTTCCTCCTTTTCAGAAAATTTAGAATATGAAGGAATGAGTTTAAGCATTTAAGGCAAAACCGTGCTTTTCAGTGGAGCTTATTGGGAAGGGTACTGGACTTCAAATCCTAAAGTTAATTATGCTTATTTCCCCCATGCCTGTATCCCAAATGTAGATTTAATGTACCATCAGAGTGCATATCTCATATTTTTTAAATTTCTATGTCCTTACAATCTGTTTGCGTTTTAAAAATTTACCAGTCATTACAAAATCATGTTATGTATTTGTGAGTTAGAATATAGGAGTTTTCCCATCATTTGAAGTCTCTGTTTTTGCCCTTTAAAACTTTACAGGGATCACGGATGATATTCTTTAAACAAGAGCACAACAATGCAATCTCTGTTAAATACTAATGTGTAATTCAGACCAACGTGGCTGATGGAGACTGGAAAGGAGCTGGTAATTTACTCACTTACAGGACAAAGGTAAGGGCGGGAACTAAAAGAAATAGGAGGAGGTGGCCTCACTGTGCTTAAAACATCCAGTTGAAAATTCTACCTGTTCATAAAGTGAAAGTGAAGGATCTCAGTCGTGTTGCGACTCCCATGTCCATGGGATTCTCCAGGCAAGAATACTGGAGTGGGTTGCCATTTCCTTCTCTAGAGGACCTTCCCAACACAGGGATCAAACCCAGGTCTCCCACACTGCAGGCAGACTCTTTTCTTTCTGAGCCACCAGGGGCTCCTAAACAGCTAGCAGAGCACTTAAAAGCAGACTTCACAGTACACCCACAACCACGTATTCCTCTGGATCCCGCCATATCTATGACACCAGAAGGCAATTTTTAGATCTAATCCTTCAGCGGGAGAGTTTGGCAAAGGGAACCTCCACAGCCAAACACATGAAGGAATGACAAAGTAATGCATGGTGTTCATAAACCCACAAGACTGCTCACCCTGCATCTTGGGCTTCGTGAGCTCGGAGGATAGATAACAAGTTATTGTGCTGCAAGAATTCACATACAGCCGGGTAACTGCCAGAGAGAGAAAGAAAAGAGAAGCATCTGTTATAAAATCATCAAGAGCATACTTCCTATAACATCCAGATCCATGTGATCTGATCAAGTGTAATCAAACATGCAACATTTATGAGACAAACTTCTTGGATCTAAGGACAGGTGTTCCCCTGTGGCAGAAAAAATACCTATAGCCAAACTTTCATTTTTTTTCCTAAACTGAAGTACAGTTGATGTGTTAATTTCTGTTGTACAGCTAAGTGATTTAATTATATATATATATACTTTTTAATTTTCTTTTCCATTATGGTTTATAACAGTATATTAAATATAGTATCCTAAGCCATACACTGAGACCTGCTGCTTATCCATTCTATATAGTAAACTATATGCTGCTGCTACTGCTAAGTCACTTCAGTCGTTTCCGACTCTGTGCGACCCCATAGACGGCAGCCCATCAGGCTCCCCCGTCCCTGGGATTCTCCAGGCAAGAACACTGGAGTGGGCTACCATTTCCTTCTCCAATGCATGAAAGTGAAAAGTGAAAGTGAAGTCGCTCAGTCATGTCCGACCCTCAGCGACCCCATGGACTGCAGCCTTCCAGGCTCCTCCATCCATGGGATTTTCCCGGCAAGAGTACTGGAGTGGGGTGCCATTGCCTTCTCCAGTAAACTGTATAGTAGTTTACATCTGCCTATAGCTGTATTTCTATTAATTAATTTGTTTATTTAGGCTGTGCCAGGAGGCTTGTAGGATCTTAGTTCCCAGACCAACGATCGAACCTGGGCCCCCAGCAGTTGAAGTATGGAGTCCTAACCACTTGGACCGCCAGGGGAGTCCATACAGCTATACTTCTGAAGAGCTGGAGGTGTATAAATTAGAAAAAGTATCCACTCATAGACAAAGTCAATATTATCAAGTCTATATCTAACCATAGAGTGAACAGAAGTATAAATATAACCTGAGAGTGGAATTTAAAATATAAACCCCCATTTTCTCAAATACTGCCCTATATGTATTTGGGTGCCTACTTGGGAGCTGGACAGAAATGACTGAGCTAAGGAATGGCAGAGAGTAAGCCTTCTGAGAAGTCAAATTGTCAACATCTTTATGGGTAAGTCAACTGAATATGTCATTCAAAATCTAAACAAAATTATGAAATTCACAAGATTTAAAAATGTGTACTTTAAATATGACCAACAGAATTTTATCTTTCCTTGGCTGCTCTTTTTTATCTATTTTTTTCCTTTTGGAAGAACTTACCTAGTCTTATGAAAATATAATTTTAATATATTTTCCTCATGCTAAACCTTACATGTTTAATCTGAGTTTCCTCCCATGGAAATATATGTCATTTTTAATGAAAATCTGAAGAAGATAAAATTAACATAGCAGTAATTCGCTAGGTTAATAGCTTTAAGTGAGGAACACTTGCATTATTACTTGGAACAAACTCATTTCGAAGAAGATATTTCAAAATGTAAAAGCATGTACAATCTCATACTTGAACTTCCTAAGAATTACAAACATTTTTCTAAATAATTTCTTTAATTAGAGATAAAAACCTTCTACCATATTTTTATGGAAATATAAATGAGAATAAACCACAAAGTGTTTAGCTGAAAAGCATTTAAAAACATACATGTAGAGTGGTAGGAAAAGCACAGTTCAGAACACATTAACAACACAGAGACAGCTGGAAAATCATTAATTCATGAATAATTTCAAAGACTTATTGGTGATTTTTTTTCCCATCTGTTATGAGACACAAGGAGGGTGGCATGGTAAGTGCAAGGAATGGTTTCTGTTCTGAAGATAAAATGTACTAGGTAGGAAAAGAAAAACACATAATTTAAATTAAAAAGCTACATAAAAGATAAAACAGTAAAGTTTCATAGAGACATTATACAGCAAGAAACAAAGCATGCGGGTCTGAGGAAATCTTTTTTAAAAAATCTTTCTCTTGTACTGGATCTTTTTTCTTGTCTTTCTTTCTCTTTTCATTACTAAGGTGATGCTTCTGAGCTCACCAAGAAGAAAGAGTCTCTTCCTCCAGGCTGATCAATCCAAAAAGGGGCCATGGCTGAGCCTTCTGAGCAGAAGGTGGGCTGGATCTCAGCCCCCCGCCATGCACCTCCACAGGGGCACATTTTCAGGAACAACCTATCTGCAAGAGTGATTTTGCTGGAAAGGTTTCATCTAATCCTGTGTCCTGAGCAGGTCTTATAACAACACTTGCTTCAAGGGTTGGTGAAGGTCAGGGATGCTTTCAGCTATGTGATATTCATTTACCACAATGTGTAGCTGTATTTGGGGGAAAAAGTTATTGTATTCTTTCATGCTTCTTTTTTTCTCTATTGGAATATGAGTATTCCTTAAGCACTAGAAATTGTGTCTTCTCAGAGCAGAAAACAAGGTGGAAATTTCCATGGAATAGTGAGACTATTAACATAGTATTGTAGACAAAATTCATATTATCAAGACTATATCTAACCATAAAGTAAACAGAAGTATAAATATAACATGAGAGTGGAATTTAAAATATAAACCCCCATTTTCTCAAATACTGCCCTATATGTATTTGGGTGCCTGCTTGGGAGCTTGACAGAAAGGACTGAGCTAGGGAACGGCAGAAAGTGTTATTTATTTCATAGAACTGAGATGAAGAGCAAATGAGGTAGCAATATATGTAGATGTTCTGGCCCGAAGCAGCAGACATTCAGCAATGTCTCCTATTTGTCTCCCCACCACCATGGTGTGGAGGGAAGAATACACCACAGAATGAATGGTGAGTCAGCAACTCCAGATTCCAGCAGTAGCTGTTCCATTTAGCAGTTGTGACTTGTGTTAGATCTCAGAGGCAATGACTTACGGGGATTAGTAGACAGGTAAGGTGCTAGAATTACACACACACACACACACACACACACACACACACGGAGGAATAGGAAGGAGACTGAGCGTGAGCAAAGGTGAGGTAAAAAAGACAAAATCTTGAGAAATGATAGAAAAACCTGTTTTGGCATCAGAGCAAACAGCTCTTACTAGACTAGACTCATTCTGCTGATGCTCTTATTTTTGTTTCTGGTTATGTTAAAATATATTTTAGACCCTGAAATAAATCTTGTAGATTTCAGATGCTTTAACCATGCTAACACCCAGCAAGCATTATTAAAATGGCTATTTTATGCTTCTATGCCTTTGCATATCCTTTCCCCTATGCTTGTTTGTTTGTTTCTTCATGAAGGACCACTTTTCCGCCAAGCCTGGGCTAAATTATCACTTGGGAAACCTCCCCTTCAAACCTACCTCACCCTGAGGTGTACAAAATTGCCGCATCCACCATGTTCCCATAACATATGAATCTAATATATCACTTGTCATGCCGTAGTGTAATTTATGTTTCTACATCTGCTCTCCAGTAACAGTGAATGAATGCCTTAAGAGACAGGCACTTTTATTTGTCTTCATATCCTAAACGCTCAGCAGCAATTTTTCAGCTTACTGATGCTCATATGCAATTGTTGTAGTAGCCTCAACATGGGCGGTTACATAAGTGAGAGATGCAAAGGGTTTCTCTCCCTCACTGGCTTCAGCAGAGCAGAGGCAGCCAGCCTGCAACCCCTTGCCAGTGGACCAAGAGAAAGCCTCCACTCACCTCTCTGGTGCCCCTGTAGCTCTCAGCCTGGTAGGAGGGAGGGCTCACTCCCCTGCCCAGCTCCCTCTCTGCTCCTTGGGACCTGTCAATGGATTACTGGATGTCCTGGTGCTGCCTGGATGATGCCAAGACTATTGTTTCCTAGGACGTGCTGTGTTTTCTCTCTGCCCAAGGGTGCTCTAACTAATTTCATTTTACCCACTAAGGATCATGTCTGGTAGGGTTCCAACTCTTCCTGCCAGAACTTCACCAGAGCTTAAGCCCTTACTTGCTCCTGGCTGCCAGGTGCCTCGGGAGCAGTGAGCGAATTTTATTTAAGGCAAACTTTTATTGAAGTCCAACATTTTAACAGAAAACTGCACACATGAGAAGATGACAAATTGATACACAAGACTGCACAAATCAGACAATTACAACTGGACACCCTTGTAACTAGCATTCGTATCGAGACAAAGAACATTACCTGAATCCCAGCAACTTTTCACATCTTCTTTGAGGCACCATTACCTCCTCACTAAGGGTAACTACCATCCTGGTTTTTAATGTTATAGATCTGCTTGCTCTAATGCTGAATTCCTATTTCAATGAAATCACCAAGTATATCCCCTTTAGTATCTGGTTTCTTCAGCTCATCATTATACTTGCGACATGCATCCATGTTGTTCTGTGCAGTTTTGGTTAACTCATTCTCATATGCTGTATTTAGCTGTATAAATATTCTACAATTTATTATTCATTCTACTAAATAGACATTTGGGCTGTTTCTATTACTTGGCTATTGAATACTGCTGCTATGAACAATCTTGTATATGTCTTTTGGCACACATGTGCAAGTGTTCCTAGTTGATATAAAAACAGGAGTCAAATAGCTTAGTTATGAAGCCCAGCTTTAGTGTATACCAAAGCAGCTACCTATAATTTGGGACTGGAGGTCCAGTGAGACCATTTGGGTAGTCATCTTTCTAGAATTCCCAGAGCATTATTTTCCTCATATTTTTTACCACTTTCCCTGCCTGCAAGAGCCTTCACCACTGATTCTGGTTGGATATATCCTACTCATCCTTTTAAACCTCAGTTTAACAGTATTTCCACCATGAGGAGTCTCTTAAACACCATCCATCCTTGTTTGGGTCTGTGTGTGTGTGTGTGTGTGTGTGTGTGTGTGTGTGAAAGAGAGAGATAACTTCCAAACATCGCAAAACTACTCACCTTGAAATTTATTTGTCAGTTTATTTTTCAGCCTCTGACACTAGACTGTCATTCCCTCAAAGGCAGGGACTCCAAGCATCTATAAAACCTCACAGAAGGCATATATAGTACATGTTCGGCTAATATTTGTTAAATAATTGAACGAGTGAATGAATTCTCCAAAGAATACCCGTGAATCTGGAAGAGCTGAATTGAGGTGAGGGGAGGGGAAGGATGCTGTGAAAGCAGGTATGATTTCAACAGACTAAAAATGGTCTTGAACTCAGAGTGGGAAGGAGGGAAGGCAGGATGGTCTAGATGCTGGTTATATTTTAAAGAGAGGGCCATTAATATATGATGACTGGTTAGTGGTGATTTCAATGCAAGAAGAAAAAGAAAAAATATTTGCTACTCTGTATAACTGGGAAAATAAACTGTTAATAGAAACAGAAAAACCAGGAGAAATCCCCAGTGGAAAGGTAAATAATAAACCTCTTCAAGCAAGGTGAGTTCAAGAGAAGGTAACAAAGGAACATCTAAGATGAAAAATTCCAGCAGAAAACTAGAAATAGAGAATGCAAGCTCAGGAAAGATAAAGAGATAAATGGACCAGGCACAGATCTGGTGATCTAACCAGAGTTCATAGTTGACGGTGAGGCTAAGGACACAGATGAGGTTCTTGGGTAGAGTGTGAAGGAAAAACTGTCAAGAACAGGAGGAAGACAAAGAGACACAGTGGAACAGACAGGGATCTGCCTGATAAGTTGGAGGGCAAGCAGGATCTGTGGAGAAGGAGGAGCCACAGGACGTCTAGGTGGAAAGGGCTGTCAGGAGTGCCAATTGCAAAAGAGCAGTGTTGCAGCCTGGGGACAGAGGAAAGGCTGCCGACCCGCGATTAAGAAACCAACGGTGAAGTGAGCTGCCATTTGCAGCTTCAAAAACACATTTTAAGTGCCCCTCAAGATGTTTTTCAAATCTCAGTGCTTAGAGGAATGTGAGACTGGTTAGTTAAACTTACTCCTGGAGCAAGCTAAATCTAGAACACAAAGCTCACAGGACACACCCAAGGCCAACAACCCAAAGCACCAAGTCTGGCCAACAGTTTCATTTGGTCTAATACCTCTGATTTGCCACGATCTTCACGAATCTTTACAATCTAACTCACGGCTAGTTCAAGCATCTCAGTTACTTCAACATTACAGTCACTGAGCGTGCAAACTCTGGTCTAAGGTTCTAAAGGTAACGGTAGCACTGGAGCAAAAGGAGATGCCTTCCTCTGTCACATGCACTATCTTCTATAACTCATGAGCAGCATCAGCAAATCCTTCTAGATGCATTTGTCCGTGGAACTTCATTTTATTTAAACCATTGCCCAGACAATACATTAAATCACGGACAGAGTGGCAGAGAAAATTAAATACACAAACTAGAGATACATGTGAAATAAAACTGGGAGTTGTGGATGAAAGTAACTGCCAATAACTCAAACAGGTAATAACTGCCAGTAACTACCTGTTTTTATTGTTCTTCTACCAATTTTCTTGTCCCTCTGCACCTGTTCTAGACCAGCTTTATAAACCTTGGCCGTAGAAGATGACTTGACACCTTCAAGATGGCACGAAAGAAAAAAATAATCCAAAAGTTCTAGAGGGATGCATGAGCCATTTTTCTCTTCTTCAGATAAGACATAATCCACACGGCTTTACCATTACTCAGAGGACACAGGCTGTGGATTTTGACAGTCAGCATTTGTCATGGCTAAAGATCACTATCTCTTAAGAACCTCTAATGAGATGAGTTTAACAATCATTTTGTTGAGAACAAAGGTGTGAAAGCACACATAATCCTCTAATTATCTAGTTGATGGACTTTATCTCTGATGTAAACACATCTAAGTCTACAGTCACAAAACAAAATATCATAACTTTATACAAGTTCAGCACAGGACTTTATTTAGAAGATGACATATTTGAACAGCTAACTCAGCTAACAGAAGAATATTACACTATGAATTAAAGAATGATTAATACTATATGTGTTAATATCAAAATCAAGAGGTTTATATTTTGTTTGATATTGTATTATTGAAGCGCAACTCAGTGGTATCAAGTAGGTAATTTAAACACTCTTGGTATAATTAAGGATTTAACACTAGATCTGAAAAATTGAACACTTGGCAAATACAGTTGTATTTCAACAAAACAACTTTTCCCTAAAAGTTAGAAGTCTTGAATGAAAGATTACTCCCCAATTAAATAATTAGTGAAAAGAAATCTTCAGGCTTTTTGGAAATACTATACCACGCCTTTATTTTAGCCACAGTTTCTAAAACTTGGAAATGAACTGTAAATTTTCTGATAAAGAGGCTTAGAACAGACCTCTTAATATTTAAAACAAAGACTATTCTTTGAATGATGGTTTACAGTGAACAAGACTTTCTGTTCACAAACTTCAATTCCTCAATCACATCAACAGATAAGCAAAAGGAAACGTTTTTGCCCCATCAGGAAAACAATGTATGGAACAAAATATTCCAGAATAACTCTGATCAGTGTTATGCAGGAGGATGATATCTGCTTACTCAAGAGATGAAAGACATGTAGTTGGATGCAGTTCACAGAGTTCGTCCAGTCTGAGCATTAGCTTAGCTGCCAGGGCAGGAATTGAGTGTAAACTTCAATGGCTACTGGGTATGATTTTTCAGTTAAGAGAAAAAAAAACAAAACCAAAAACCCACACTGTATTCTAGAACTTAAATTCTCAACTTCTCCATAATCTCTTTTTCATTTTCATTCTGGCCACTTTCACATCAATCTGTACATCTGATAAGGGAACCTAGTGAAACTGTGGGTAATAAATGCAGTAGGCCAAAACTGAGGTAAAATAAGATGCCAGGAAGATCATGAGGACATGTAAAAATCCCAATTGAGTTGCTGACTTCTTTCTGAAGTGCTCTGAAATGCTACGGGTATGGGGAAATCTCCATACATTTGCAAACAGAAACATTACTATAAAAATTTTGTCAATATGGCTTGTCAAGTGTTAAAAATAAATTTACGGTGGTACTTATATACTGGGTTGCTACTAATTTTAATTAATTATTCAGGAAGTCTGATGAACTTAGGAAAATTTAAGAATAACTTGAAAATAATTTAGCTAACCAATTTAAAATTGTTTTTCTGATTTAAGATATGAACACTGGTAAAAGCATTTTTAAGTGATTACATAATTGAATGAAAAAAAAATCAAGGCTGGATTTTTTTCCCTATGGTTCTTGAAACAGACCCAACTTTCTGCTAAACCCTACTATCTTCTTCAGCTGCTTGGACATCATGAAACTACTTGCCTCTTTTATGCCTTTTCTATTCTTCACGGATAGCGTATCTATACATCTATATCAGCACATCCATTTATTTATCTATACATTTATTTGTTTATATTTTTATTTTCCAGGGGCTAAGAATCTATTTGAACCAGGCTTCAAAAGCGAAACTTCATTTGTATTTGTTTCCTAGAAAAGTTACACACATAACAAATGAATCAAATGCATGGACTGATCAATGACAACAGTTACAAACGAGACATGCTCCAGGAGGCGGAGCTCTCCGACCTCACCTGTAGAAGTATGAACACCCCCTGACTGTGTTGTGAGTGAAATGTTCCTGAGTCTTCTCATTTCCAAAATCTTCCAGCGGGTCTGACCACAGGATATCACACATAGGTCCATAAGCAGGTGGTTCTTTGAATCGGTCTAACTAAGAAAAATAGAAGACAGAGAGCAAAATACTAATCTTCGGAAAGTTGGAACTTAGAAAATAGAAGAAACCAGCATTTCACAAAACCCATCTTTGCTTCCCAGTCACTGTGCAGAGTGAACTCCCCAACCTTTCTCCTGTTCTGAGGTCTTTCCTCCCCTTTCTTCTACTCCTCACCTCTTCCGTTTTCCTTCCTTCTTCCTCCTGATGCTCAATTATCATCTGCCTCCATTTCACCGTATACCTCCCTCTCGCCTCTTTAATTCCCACTCTGTTTTTCCTTCCTCCTGATTTCCTCTTTGTCTTTCTCTCCTCCTTTTTTTTTTTTAAATCTAGCCAAGTGTTTTAGTTATTACCAACTGATGTTCTACCTGTGTTTCATTTCTTGGGAAGCTTTTATTTTACTTGATTTTGGGGAAAATTTTTGTTACTGCCTCCCATTGAAATGTGATTTAGAAATCAGGAGAGGGAACAACTTATGGTGTTCGTATTTAACAATATAATTTTGAGAACAGACAGATTTCATTTTGAGAGTAAGTACATGCTGTATGACATTTTGGGTATTCACTCATTAGGGGTTAGGTTTCTAATTAAAACCAAGCTGATTAGAGTTACCTTACATACCAATCCTAACAATAAGCAGTAAAATAAACCCCAATTTAGCAGGTCATTTTTCAGTTCACAGTCCTAATTTTCCTAGCTTTACCTGAAGTCCTCATATGAAATCAATTTTCAAATTTTCTAGCTATACACGTTAAGCAAAGCCATATTTCAATTTAAAATCGTACATTTAGAAGCTGTGAGCACTATAATAACTGAAAATGATATTTCACCAACAATTTTATAACATTGTCACTTTCCCATAGTTTATCCTGATTTAACTGCAATGAAAGGATTTGGGGTGAAGTTAGCAGATACTAGGGAGTCTCTCGAAGAAAAGCATAACACAGCTATGAAAACTCATTAAGAACTGAAATTCTGCATATTTGATACTACAATATTAAAAAAAATAACCCACGGGACAGGTGAATATGTAAGTCTGACAGCCCACGAAATTCTTTTTCTGAGACATACAAGGTAATGTAAATAATGGTCTTGCTACATAGTGTTTTTTTTTTTACTAATATCTAAAAAGTACGAAGCATATATTTCACATTTTCAACACCCAATGAAAACCTTCAATAAGACAAGACCCTCTATATTTGAACCATTTTGTGATCCATAAAATATTCATTGCGAACTTAGACTTGCTTAACAGACTTAAATAATTTACGCTTTGGAATAATTCATACAAGAAAAATAATGCTTGTCCATAAAAATACAGAATTTCTTTCTAAGAAACAAGAACTTAGTATCAGGGCTAGAGCCATAAAGGAGACACTTTCCGACAAAAGTGGCTTCCCAGCTAGGGCTTTGGTAAAAACAACCAGAGTACAGAACTTATGCTGGAAAAGTTATGGAATGCATTCTAAAATTCATATCATCTACAGCTAAACAACTATGAAACTGATTAAATAAAATAAGTGTGGCAGAAACGCTGACATATGGAAAATGCAAACCAAAAATCACTCTACCTCAAAGTCTAAAGCATAATGATAATGAGAGAATTGAACACGCTATCTGAAACATGCTAGAAACAAAGTCCTAGGGTTAGCAAAGGATATTTTAAAAATCTACATAATTTGTGATAAGAAATGTAGTTACTGATTTCAGGAGTCCATCAGATTGCAGAATAAACTGGTTTCATTCATGCAGACTCATGTACTTGAACTCAATGACTACATTTCAGTGTTCCGTCTCCACAGAACTTTAAATGTAAAGCAAATACCAATCCTTTGTGTGTTACAGAACACCAAAAGCAGATGCGTAATGGCATCTTATTAAAAAGGACACAAGCACACAGAGCAGGCTTATTTAATGTACTTTCGTTTCAATTTAAAAATAAAACCCATGCATTTCCTTTCTAACAGGAAAGTAAATACAATCTTATTTTTTACATTTGAAGACCTGAACTTTAATGATAGAGCATTCAGGTAGAATTCAAATGTTTTACTTACCTAAATATCATTTTCCTTTAAAAAGCAATGACATTTTAAAAGGATACTGAGCATAATCAAAGAAATAAACGATGTCTCTTCCACTAAATAAAAATATCCTATGCTACATTTTCTCATGAAAGAGGTATTTCTACACTCAACCTAACTCATCTTTTCTGCTGGCTAAAACAATGCTAATAGATAGTGTTAAATTAAGTAGAAAAATATCTCTTGTAAAAAATGAACTGCTTGTCACCTCACCACTCAATACAATCAATAGAATAGCATCATCGCCTTTGTTAGATAGTTACGTTAAAAGTTTAAGCTGCAAAAGCAGATTTTTTAAAGAATAATAATATGGACACATTTTAAAAGTCCTGTTGTGATATTTCCCCAAGACAAAAATGATGTCTTTTAACTGTAACATATCATGAATATACAATGGGTTGTTTGAAACAAGTCAAAAGGAAATGAAAAGGCATATATGTATATCTTTTTTGTGATCAAATATTTTACATTTCTAATGTCATTTCACATGGCAAAATGAACCTTGAAGTTTTAAAGTATAAATATATCCTTCTTTCTAGATAAAAAATGAATACAAAGAAGATATTCACGACTAGTTTGCTGCTACTGCTAAGTCACTTCAGTTGTGTCCGACTCTGGTCGACCCCATAGATGGCAGCCCACCAGGCTCCCCAGTCCCTGGGATTCTCCAGGCAAGAACACTGGAGTGGGTTGCCATTTCCTTCTCCAATGCATGAAAGTGAAGTTGCTCAGTCGTGTCCGACTCTTAGCGACCCCATGGACTGCAGCCTACCAGGCTCCTCCGTCCATGGGATTTTCCAGGCAAGAGTCCTGGAGTGGGGTGCCATTGCCTTCTCCCACGACTACTTTAGATCATTTTAATTCAAAACGTTATCGTTAAAGGCAGGGAAATTAATGTTATGCATTTATTACTGAAGGACTAAAAATGGCTAGACCTGGAAAACAACAGAACTTACTTTTCTGATATCATCTAAAGTGTTTATCTCTGGAGACAAACCGCCGTGTACACACAGGAACTGCTGGTTCATCAGGGCAGCCAGGGGCAGGCAGTCAAAGGCATCCATGCAGGCATCATATACACGTTCTGAATACTTTATTTTACCTTTAAAACATTATCAAAAACCAATTACTTACTCTTATGATTTCAGAAGTAGGATTGGTTCATAAAAATTAATTTTTTTGTTTTCTTGCTGGAATCATATTAGCATATAACTACACATGCAAAGTTCTAAATATGATTAAAGACTTTTAAAAGTTATATATTAACGTTTACATCTACTGTTTTTTACTTTTGTGGTTCATCCATACTTGACCATCTTTAATAATTTTTTCTATAATGGAGGAGAGAACTTTTGCATACATACATTTCTGCTATTTATTTACAGTGTTAGTTGCTCAGTCATGTCCACTCCATGTGACCCCATGGACTGTAGCCTGCCAGGCTCCCTTATCCATGGAATTCTCCAGGCAAGAATACTGGAGTGGGTAGTCATTCCCTTCTCCAGGGGATCTTCGTGACCCAGGAACTGAACATGGATCGCCTGCATTGCAGGGAGATTCTTTACCATGTGAGCCCCCAGAGAAGTCCTATTTATCTACAAATGTATATTAAATACAGAACAGAACACAAAAACTAGGAGATCAATGGAAGAAGATACAAAACTGGATCATTCTCCCGAACTTTCTTATAGAAAAGCAGATAGCAAGAAAGTTTCCAATGTTCCTTCTAAATCACTGCACATTGCTTTTCCTTTATTAACTTACAACTAATGTTTTTAGAGAAGTTTTGTGTTCCATTGAAATAGGGCTAAATGAATGACAGAAAGAAATTTAAGTTTCCAAAGACAATGAGGGAAATTAAGACAGAGGAAAATGACATTTATATGAGGTACTCCTCACCCCTAGTTTATTTCTGTAAGAAGTTGTCTTTAATTCTGTAAAATCTACTTGAGGCTGGTAAATCCTTTGCGTCCAGAAAGAGAAGCACAAGGTTCAATCTGTCCTCCATTTGATTTTATTGAGTGATTTGAGATTAAAAAGTAGGATTATCCTGAACGGCAATATTCTGACTACTTTAAAATATAATTTACTCGCTTGTTGCTTAGGCTTGTTGTTGTTGTTAAGTTGGTAAGTCATTTCCAACTCTTTGCAACCTCATGGACTGCAGCATGCCAGGATTCCCTGTCCTTCATTATCTCCTGGAGTTTGCTCAAACTCATGTCCATTGAGTCAGTGATGCCATCCAACCATCTCATCTCTGTCACCCCCTTCTCCTCCTGCTTCAATTTTTCCCAGCATTAGAGTCTTTTCCAATGAGTTGGCTCTTTGCATCAGGTGGCCAAAGTACTGGAGTTTCAGCTTCAGTATCAGTCCTTTCAATGAATATTCAGGATTGATTTCCTTTAGGATTGACTGGTTGGATCTCCTTGCTGTCCAAGGGATTCTCAAGGGTCTTCTCCAACACCACAGTTCAAAAGCATTAATTCTTTAGCACTCAGCTTTCTTTATGGTCCAACTCATATCTATACATGACTACTAGAAAAACATAGCTTTTACCATGTGGACCTTTGTCATCCAAGTGATGTCTCTGCTTTTTAATATGCAGTCTAGGTTTTTCAGTTTTTCTTCCTAGGAACAAGCATCTTTTAATCTGCTGTCTAGGTTTGTCACAACTTTTCTTTCTAGCAGCAAGCATCTTTCAGTTTCATACCTGCAGTCACCATCTGCAGTGATTTTAGAGACCAAGAAAATAAAATCTGTAACAGCTTCTACTTTTTCCACTTCTATTTGCCATTAAGTGCTGGGACTAGATGCCATTATCTTCATTTTTTGAGGGGTGAGTTTTAAGCCAGCTCTTTGGCTTTCCTCTTTCACCCTTATCAAGAGGCTCTTTAGCGCCTCTTCACTTTCTGCCATATGGGTGGTGTCATCTTCATATCTGAGATTGTTGATATTTCTCCTGGAAATCTTGATTCCAGCTTGTGATTCATGCAGCCCAGCATTTCACATGATATACTTTGCATATAAGTTAAATAAGCAGGGTGACAACATACAGTCTTGATGTATTCCTTTATCAATTTGGAACCAGTCAGTTGTTCCATGTCCAGGTCTAACTGTTGCTTCCTGACCTGCATACAGATTTCTCAGGAAGCAGGTAGGGTGAACTGGTATTCCCATCTGTTTAAGAATTTTCCACAGTCTGATGTATCCACACAGCCAAAAGCTTTGGCTTAGATGATTTTCTGGAAACCCCTTGCTTTTTCTATGATCCAATGAATGCTGACAATTTGATCTCTGGTTCCTGTGCCTTTTCTAAACCTTAGGCTAAATCACATCAAATATTAATTCAAATTTTATATCATTTATAAAGAACTTATACTTTGAAAAGAAATTCTTAATTCTCTTAACTCGCCATGCTCAGAAAGTAGTATGAAATGATATGGTCTCATTTTTTGAGCTTTTTACTTTTAAGCAATGGATCATAATGTAAAACTCTGTATGGATTAAAATGACTATTTAGCATACACGATGTTAAAAAAGAAACCAGAAGTATACTTACATTCTTGTTTAAATGTGAAATACTCTGTTAGATGTCTACATTCATGATTTCCACGAAGTAAAAACAGTGTTTTGGGGTAAAGAATTTTCAAAGCCCACAAATACAGCACACACTGAGAAAAAAAAGAATAATATAAAAATAAATATTTTCCATTATAGTTACACATACTTTGGCTCACATACCAGGAAGATATTAACAAAATGTGCTAGTATGGCCAAAAGTCTCCAAAAGACTATGTCTTTTTTAAGGAAGATATTGAAAATCAAACAGAAAATATTATTTCGGTACCAAGCCAGATTCATCTATGTGTGCTCAGCTGCTCAACTGTGTCCAAATCTTTCGCACACCCATGGACTATAGCCTGCCAGACTCCTCTGTCCATGGGATTCTCCAGGAAGGAATACTGGAGTGGGTTGCCATTTCCTTCTCCAAATGTTCATCTATACTAAAATATAAACATTGCATTGGGGATCTAGACAACACACGCAAACAAACAATGGACTACATACAGTCTGTTGGATAAAACCAAAATGAAAATATATTAAAAATGAAAATATACTTGTGTAAAAGTATGAGAAGAAATGTGATGAACAGCTAATAAATAAAATAAACGCACTTCTCTTTGTAAAGCGAATTATTTTGAATAGAAATGGAAGAATTAGCAAGGAAAGGCCTGACAAAATTTGGAAGCAGACACTGATAAGCTCAGGCTAACCTGGATTGTGTCTCTATTTCCTGTTATGCTCTTTTCTCCTTCACTAGTCTTCTCTCCCATTATCTTGTCTCTTATTTCAGTGCTTTTGGTATTTAAAGCCTTGACCTTTTCATTTCATATATAATTGTAATCAAAATGAAGGCCAAGGAATCTCACTACACATGCTGTTGACAGCTAGGGGAAACTTTTCATATATCTTAAAACTCACAAAATGATTAGTTGTATATTGCAGTTTGTATAAAAATGAGGCTTGGAATCAACCTCCCTTGACACAGTCTTCCAGAAGCATGAATTAAGATAACTGGGATACTCAAGTATTAACATCAATTTCATTATCCTCAAATAGCATTCATTAAAAATCCACAGGGAAGAAAAAATCACACTGAAAACAAGTGTGCTTTTTAATTCTCATGAACTTTATTCCGAAAGTGAAGCTAAAGAACCAGAAGAATATTGAGACAAGTCTGATTCTAGTTACTAAAATCTAAAACCCCAAATAATGCAATATTTACATTTTAATAATGAGCTTTCTAACATATGGTAGGAATGAGGGACAAGCTACTGGCAATTCATCTGTAGTGCTGCCTATGAACAATCATCATTTCTGTCAGCCCATATGATTATTTATTAAGTCAATGGAAGTAACTGTTTGAATACATAGCCCTGGTTTTAAAGAAAGAAAAAATATGCATTATTGAGTTGTTCAAGCCAGATACTGTCCCCAACTATGCAATTATAACTGAATAAACAAAAATGATGAGCTGACATCAAATTTTAAATATATATATTACATTAAATAATTTTACAATGACTAGTTTGTGCTTATAATTATTGCCTAAAGTTGATGCAAAAGATGATATTACTATTTCTGAGAAGTTGACCAATGGCCAAATGGAAGGATTATGATCTTTTGATAAGTGTAAAAATCCCCTATTATCTCAGTGGGTAGTAGGTGTTTCAATGAGTCTCTCTTATGTATCAGGTTTAGAGGTGCACTTATAGTGTTCTAGCAAAAGGAATGTATATTATCAAGCTTGTCTCACATTTCAGAGAAGATATACACAGTTATTAACATCAATGTGAGAGCCATTCTTATTTTAAATTTATATGACTGTTATCATATGTATATTTTGGTTATATATTATGTATAAATAGTGTAATTTAAAATTATAAATTGAAAATATAAATTAAATTATAAATTATATATGCATATATCTTTCCCAAATAGATTGCTAACATTGGATGTTGATTTGGAATAGGAATGGGTATGTGAAATTTTTAAAAATTACATTCACTTGTTGAAATTGTATTTAAGGCATATACTGGGGGAGAGACTATGTGCTTTGACTATATTGTAGTTACTTTTTAAAAAGATTTTGTTTTTTGTTTTCACTAAAGCATAATTTATATGCAGTGAAATGTATATATCTTAAATGTACTGGTCAGTGAATTTTTCCATATGTATATTCCCATGAAACCACCACCCAGATTCAGTTACATTTCAGCATCCAGATGGCTTCCTTGTGTCCCTCCCCCAGTCAATATCCTTTGGAAAATGTTACCACAGTTCCGAACTCTTTAGATTAGTTTTACCTATAACAATGCATTTTAAAGCAAAGCTATAATCTCTCCAACAAAAATCTAAACTGCAACTTAACCCCACTCAGATACTACCAAAGGAATCACATTCTAGAGCCCACATACTCTTTTTCTGCCATCTGTTAAAGATCATGTTTTGACATCAGCACATGGTTTTATCACCTCTAGTCTTAATTACTGTAGCTCTTTCATAACTGAAAACTCAAAGGTTCTATGGATTCCTTATTCTATCTATTTACCTTTTCAACGATTCAATACACATTTCATATCCCTTATTATGTAATGGACGTAAAGCTCCCTGCATGGAGCAGAAATTTAGGAAACAGTGACTCCTTTCCTATAAATGAGAAGGAACACAACCAGAAAGGAGAGGGAGTAGAGAGAGAATGGGGGAGAAAAAAGAGAGATGACAGAGAAAAAGGAAGGGAGGGAGGAGGAGGGAAGGAGGAAAGAAAACACTAAAGAAAACTCAGTTTCCAAATTCTTGGCTCAGAGGACCCTAAAAATAAGAGTCTTCTTTTCACATTTTATTTCCCTCTCCCCCGTGGCAAGAATAAAATATCTTCCCAAACACTGAACAAAACCACAAACGCAGCCAATATGGAATAAGTGGCACGGTAAATGACAGGGCAAGGGGTGGACTGGAGAGCGGAGCCCCGCCAGCCTTCGCCCTCAACATCTGGTGGGAGAGGGCTGCCAAGCACAACTCTGTCTTGCTTGCAACTATTTTGTCATCTAAAGTTCTAACATTCTGGAGATCTGAAGAGCTTAAAATTACAACTTGATATTCTTTAAAAGAAAAAAAAAAACAAAGAAAAAAACCCCATGTAAAACATTATCACAATTAATAAACAATGAAATAAAAATTAGTTAAATAGCTGTTTTTTTGGTCCATGTGGTATCAGATGGCTAATATGAATAAAATTTTCATTGGATTTACTGAGTAAGGCAGAAACAGAGGCAAGTTCAATTGGCTTTTTTTTGCATGGTGATATTTAAATCAGTTGCACTAACCACTTTCAACAACACTTTGACTATTTTTTCCCGTCTAAGTAATTAAACAGTTATTTACAGTTTAACGTGGACTTCCCTGGTGGCTGAGATGGTAAAGTGTCTGCCTACAATGCGGGAGACCAGGGTTTGATCCCTGGGCCGGGAAGATCCCCTGGAGAAGGAAATGGCAGCCCACTCCAGTACTCTTGCCTGGAAAATCCCAAGGACAGAGGAGCCTGGTAGGCTACAGTCCACAGGGTTGCAAAGAGTCAGACACGACTGAGAGCCTTCACTTTCCCTTTATAATTTAAAATTAGCTTGGTTTTGTAAATACAAAAGATTTGCGCATCCTCTAATCTTTTTATTAATTATTATCACAGGCGTAGTTTTCTCTTATGTATCTATCTTCCTCAGAGAAGCAGCACTAAGGATATAATTTTCTTCATTAGTTTAATTGGCTTGACTACAGCAGTGCAATGATTTACTTTGTGATTTATTCTTAAAAACTTGTATGGGGAGTCAAGAAGGATGTAAAAGAAGAAGCAAGAAAGGAAACATATATATGAGTGTGTGTATATATATATTCAGCCTCGGATATATATCAAGCAGCTCCCTAAAATAGCTATACATGCTATGAAACATTCCAATCAAAAATGCTGTCTCTCAGTCACAGGACGATCAAGTGAGGGATGTGTATCGGCTGGGAAAAGATCCAGATTTGTGAAATGTCGAATGCTGCTCCTCCAAGCCATCATTTGCCTGGTCTGACAAGCACCCGGAGAAGCAGCGCTGGGGACTCGCAATGCACTATAAAGAGCATCAGATTCGAGGAAACAGCCAAACAGTCTCTTCCCCGTGTCTGTGGCTTCACTCTGTCACCTAACATCACCCGCTGCACTGCTTGCTTGTTATTCTCAGGCAGAAGCACGAACACTGCCTGACATACCGTGGTTCATGCTAGTCTATGGGTTCACAGCTAGTAAATACAATTCTTCCTACTTAAAGGAGTCTGAGGCCTGGGCTGAGATCTAGTTATTAGTGCTGTGGGAGGGGCTCAAGGCAATGTCTTGCAGTGCAGAACGGCTAGAAAGGGAACCCGATGAAGCGAATAGAAGGAAGCAGCTGTGTGTGCCTCTTCTTCCAAATCTGAGTTTTCCGTGCATTCTCATAGAAATACATTCAGCCATGAACCTATATATGTAAGCTTATATGTGTGTACACACATACACACACACACACAGACACAAAGAGATTAGACAGCATAATGCCAGCATCAGAAAGAGGATGGTATTTGATGTGAGACAAATTATGACCCCCAGGCAAAATCACCTCTCTTATCACTACTTAAAAGCTTGCTTGTTTTATTTGGGCTAACTTTATGGGGGACAATTTCTAATTCTGGCAGAAGAAGAGTGGAAGAGAGGCGAGGAGAGAGTTCATAAAATGATCTTCACGTACTGCCCAGAACACATTACCCAGCGCCTGTAAATACTGCCCAGATGAGACTGTATGAAATCTGACCCTACTCTTCAAAGCTAATTTGGTAAAAATTAAACTTAAGTGCTCTTCTTTGCCCAGAGAACAGCCGAAGGAGAAGACTTGCAGTGGAACTCTGAATTATTAAGATGAATCAGGATGTCTGTTAGGAGATAGTACACTCTGGAAAACTGAGCTCTCATTTTAGGATTTGTCTTAAAGCAACAGGTTTGCCCTTTAGATTACATTGGTGAGGGAGTGGACTGTGTGCATGTTTGCACACCTGTAAATTAATAAAACAGTATGTAAAAGTGTCTGCATCACCTACGTGTACATTTTTTTATGGCTTGTTTAGTGAATATATGGCCAAGGCATGCGATTGGAAAGAGCACAGACTTTGAATCTTGGCACTGCCATTTACTGTGTGTGCGAGTCTCTCTGAGCCTTGGTTTTGCAGGCTGGAAAGGAAGACATTCACAAGCTCCTTGCAGAGCTATGAGGAATAAATGAGATCATTTATACTAGGCAAACAATACCATTTCTAATTTGCAAACAATGTCAGTTTCCTTAACCCACAATTAAAAACCTCACAGTATCTTCAGTAAGTGTATTTTACATAAATGACTGTTCTGTTTTAAATAGGATCACATCACTGAGCCATCCTCAAACTCCTCAAAGATCACAATCTAATCAAAACGGATCATTTTTACTTATGAGGCCATCACATTTTTGTCATTTTGTGTGCATGTGGCCAAGTCCCTGGGGCTGTACTCTCAGACTTCTAAAGTTTAATTAAAGAGCTGTTTTTAAAGATGGGAACTATGGTACATGCATCTCAAAAGTTTTAAAGTTTATCAGTGTCCTCTGATAGCCACATTTGGTATTTCCCCAACGTTTGTTTTCAGATTTTTATTCTTTGCTTAAATTACAGAAGATACTAATATATATTACATAAACTATCATAGTTCAAGTATCTAGATTAATTGTAGACTAAAATTAAAATCTACTGAGGAACCAGTTAGTGATTACTGCTTCTCAACTTCTTTACTTTAAAGAAACAGTTCTAAAAAAGCTCTAATTAGAGTTTATGAAGTTTCAAGAGGTAAATAGACTGGTAACGTTAAGAAAAAAAGTTCTAACACAACACTCCATCATTTGGCTGATAAAAATAATCAGTCCCTACAGGAGAGTCTTCACCATTCTTTGCTTAGAAGATGAGATTCAAAGGAAGTATACAGTACACCGATTGCAGTCATTCTCTGAACCTTTCATAGGAACATAGAAATGTCAAATGAATAATGTCAATTTGAGTCACTAAAATAATTTTTAAAAATATTTACTTAGATTCCACATAACCTTAATTTAAGGGAAGAACAGAAACTCTTTACCTCCCATTGCAGTTTCCTGTCTACTACAGTCTTGCTCAAATCTGTCTACACACGGAAATCACATTTAGCCAAGTCAACAAACTCTGGCCCACAGGAAATAACTATGCCCCTTCTGGAAAACGCCTTCAAATGAGAAGGCATACTCTTTCTCTCTTCTTTTCCTTCAAGCTGCACGCCGAAGCTGGTGTGGCCCAACCTCTTGGGTCATGAGGTTGACTTTGGAAGGAGGTCACACTCATCAGATCAATAAGGCAGACAGCCTGGGCCCCTGGGGCCAGGCTGAGTCACACCAGTCATGGTCCACCCATCTATGGGTTTTTACTTGAGAGAGAAATAAACTTCTGTTCAAAACCACCATTATTTTTTTCTTTACTCTTGGCAGATACTAGCCCTAAAGTGATACAAAGGTCTTACAAAATTTGTACTCCTTCTCACTTCTCTGCCATGTTGGTGAAGTCAGCCCATGAATGAGGTTTTACAAGGTTTCTTAATTTCTTCTTCTGTGCCTTTCTCACTTCAGTTTTCCTCTGAGCTAAATCTTACTTGTTCTTTGTTTCTTACCCCAGCCATATATGCTCTCAAAATTCTCCCAAATTTCTATATTCCAGTGGTAATTATCTTCTGTACCCCTTTTATCCCAAGATTTTAATAACCAGTTCAAATAACAATTGAATCCTGGATGACTATCTGTTTTAGACTTCTGATTCTATAGAGCTTTTTATAGTTATAGTTTCCTGTATTGATTTAGGCTTCTGGAGAGCAAGGATGTATACTTCTTTAAATTCTCCCAATTACTGTGCATATACATTTTATGTGCTTGATAAAACTTGCTTACTAAATGGTAGAAATACCTAAATGTATTTCCTTTTTTTGAACTTCTACAACCCTCCCTCCCTTACCAGGATGAATAATTAAGAAACGTGTGATCTTTAAATGTGATTAATATATTGATGGCTATACACAATGTGTATATATATATATATATGTATATGTGTATATATATATAATGTAGTATATATATATATTATATACTACAGACACACATACATATGATCAATGACTGGAGGTGAACTGAATTGGAATACCACCCCCTTCAAAAGTTAGTATAACAGTTTAAAAGTAAAAGCCGTCTAAGAGTGATGTTTTTAAACATTAAATATTCCTATAATAAAATATTATGATAAAATTTTAAAACCTAGAATTTCTTTTATAAATGATTACTATGAATGTATTACATTGGTGTGGGTCTTCAGTAAATTTGATTTCTCTCTTTACTTAAGAATAATTGTTTTCCTTTTTAAAGTATTATTTCCAAGAGTACATATAATGTCATCCGCTATAGCATGAGCCCTTTAAAACTTATTCTTATTTATAATTATTTCTTTTAATAAGTATTTATAAGTTATTTCTATGTATGAAACACCACATTAAGCACCAGGAAGAAGAGCAAAGGTGTGAATAAAACAAGACCCTTGACTTTATTTTGAACGTAACTTCTACTTACCTGAAACAGAAGCAGTTGGGAGGCTGAGGATGAACATCTACTCAAAGGTTATCTGTTTTGTTTTAATAAATGATTTTGACAAATAACCCTAGTTAGATGACAGGTGCCATATAAGACAAAACAGCAGCTGTAAGTGTACTCACACACACTCACACACCAGTGCAGACAGACAGACATGCACTTGATTATCCATTTACAAAAATAACTTAGTGCCTCCTAAGATATAACTGCACAAATCTGTTTATTTAATTGACTTTTATTAGTTCTCTCAAGAGGAGACAGAATTAGCTAATGTAAAATATGATGCAATTTTTGCAAAGTTGCAAATTTGTAAAAAGTACAAAAGGCCAAATCTTACTATTAGCCAATTCCTTGACATTTCTATGCAATAAGAAGCACATAGGAATCAATGAAAAATAGGAATATATAGCATCTCCCAAAGTATATGTATTAGAGTTTATTGTTAAAGACTAGGGATTTATTTAACACAATAATATTCACCACTTTTGTCTTGCTAAAATAGTGTTAATCCATTACTGAACAGCTAAAAGGAATCATGCAGACTTACTTCGATACTGAAGTACCCTCTGTCAACATAGTCCCCTAAGAAGAGGTAGCGAGTGTTGGCAGGAGATCCCCCCACTTCAAAGAGTTTCATCAAGTCAAAGAATTGTCCATGGATGTCCCCACAAACTGAAAGAAACAAAGAAAATTCATTTTATGGTTATATTATGTTCCAATTCTGAATTAGATAATAAAATTATAAAATTTTAGAGCCAGAAGGAATTCAGAGGCCATCTTAGCCACAACATTCTTTTGCAAAACAGGAAAGTAAGACAGAGTTTCCAAAGTTAATCTGTGGCAAACCTCGCTTTGCATCCAGGTCTCTATCACTTCACAGATTAAATGGAAAAATAACAACAACAATAATAATAGCTATTACTGTTGTGCGTTTAACAAGTCTGCACCAGAATTGTTTAACAAAACTGCACTATACTGACAGTTTTATACACAGTTTGTAATTTAACACTAACAATATCATGGAATAGGTTTTCCTTTTGCAGATGTGTCAAAGACAAAGAATTTGGCATAACCTATATACTGATATCTAAACATATATCTATTACATGTTATTGCCTCCTGAAGAAAAGTTGATACATATTATAAAAATTGTATTTAATTGACTCTAAAATGTCATCAATTATAAAACACATCATTATTTTAGGTACCATTAAGAAAGAAAAAAACCAATTAAATTTAAATTGATATCATAAATGAGCATTTTTATAAGATGAACCCTAGTATCAGATGTCAAACTTTTTCCAAATTTTGAAATGAAATCCTATAAACGGTAAAAAAAAAAAAAAAAATCACTGGGAATTGCAATTTCTTAACTTTCTCACCTTCTCTTTAAAACAAAAATTCTTAAAAGCCATGTAGTCTCTCAGTTTAAAAACCAATTATTCAGTACTGTTTCATCTGTTACTTTCAAATCTCTAAAAAATAAATATTATCTCCATTATGGTTATGTGGCTGGACAAGATCACTGTTAAAAATGAATGATAGAGTTTCAATTCAGATTTGTCTAATTCAAAGCTTTTGCTGTCAACTATCATGTTATAATATCTTTGACATTTTATAGGGTTTACATATGTGTATATATTTAATATTTTAAGACAATTTTATGCTTGAATGATGAATGATTTGGCTATTTCTTTCATGCTAAGAGGTTCACAGAATGAATGTATCAGTGAATAGGAAATCAAGAGGTCAAAGGATGCTTGCTATCTTAACACATTCTATGCTGTAGTCAAAAGCAAGCTGAAATATCTTCAACTTCATCCCTTTATGTGATGAAAGCTGACAGAAGGAAATATGAATCAAAGGGATTCACTGATTTAAAAAAATACTGTAAAACAATGGGTGAATAAAAATGCCATATAAATTCTCATTTTTGCCATGCAAAAGACCCTCAGGCTTCAATCCTGAGAGATTCTGGGTGTGTTACTCAACTTCTCTGAGCCTCAGTGTATTCATGTATAAAATGGGATGATATTGGTACTTTAACTTACTTGGCTATTGTGAGAATTAAAGGTATCAATAATGTAATGGAATTAGAAGAGTTCCTGAAACCTGGTATGAACTTGAAAACTGTGAGATCAAAGTGGCATTTCAAAATAGTTGTATCAAAAATATCAAGGTACCAGAAAGAATGGGATTTTGGTGCTCAGGGTAAAGGAGGAAGGAGGAATGAAAAACATTCTGGAGCATCTTCTTCACTTTTCCCTCCCCTCCTATCCTCTCTTGCCCTTTCCATTCCTCCATTTCAATTCCTGGCCACGGCTGGAAATTCATGGATCATTATTTTTTATATTGTCATGTCAATGACAAATACCAAGACACTAATTCAGGTTGTGGATCATAAACTTGGAATTACTGACATACAATTGCAGCATAATCCGGCAACTAGAATCACACAGTTTTATAAATACATGGGCTCTAGATGATGTAGACATGAAGGACAACTTTTCTTTCATTGGAGTATAGAATTACATTATTGTGAATGCAATTTTATAAAAACTGGAAAGTAAGCTCTTCTTTTTGGCTTACAGTCACTTTGTGCTAAGAGAGAATCTCAATGATATATCAATACAAGATCAGCACAATTACTGGATCTTGGCTTGATGATATAAAAGATCAGGGAGCAACTGCCGTAAAGCTGGCATGGGAAACAAGATACTCTGAAATTCAGTTACTAGTAGAATGGCCACATTACCACTGACTTTACCTTACACCAGCCACGCAATTCAAACCATGCTTTTATAGTAAGGACCACTTATGATAATCTTCAGCAAAGAAAAGCAACTTGCATATACAATCATAAAAAATACTCAAAGCCCAACGAAAGGAAACAGTAGCTCCAATAGAATATACCTGAATAATTGAGATATTTTGACTAAGGTTGAAGGATTTCCCAGATCAGTTTAAGTGAAAACCATGTATCTTTTTTTTTTCCAAAATCATTTTTATATCTATTAGTCACCATCCTATTGCTTTTCTTATTCAGTAGATGCCAGTCTTCTCTGTCTCAAATAGGCCACGTTTCTTTCTTGTACACCCACAGGCTGACCCTTTTTCTTCCAGTAAGTCTGAGTTATTTGTCAGTATACTTCTTTCCAAAAGCATTCTTCTTTCCATTAACTTGTTTCTTCATAGTACTTATTACTCTCAGGAATAATCTAGCTGATTAATTTGCATGTCTGTTTCTTCCCTGATTCTTCCCACTGGACTGTAAGCTGTTTAAGAACTATAACCTGTGAGAAGCTGTCAGCTCTTGTCCACAGTAACCCGGACACGGAGAACGGTGCCTACCATCCAGGGGTAGAGAAATGTGCTACCCTAGAATTCTTCACTGGGCCTGTGCTGTGCTGAATTTGGAAACCCATTCAGTACAGAAGTCAAGCTTTTGAGGGGCCCCTCAGACCAACAGAGATGGACCACAGTGGGAGTTTGCTCTGGGGGAAGCTGAAGGTCCTCAACTTGTCTGAGATGGTATTTGTTTTAAGCCTTTCAAGTCACAGCTTTCAAAACAGTATTGTGGCAAGACTGGGGGAGAATGAGGGACCTCCATGCAGGTTATGGTGATTTCTTTACCTGGTTCTACACCAGAAACACTTGTAGAGCTTTTGAAACTACAGATTCCTGGGTCCTGAATCAGAATCTCAAGAGATGCAGACTGATAACAAGCTCTTCAGAGGAAGTTATGTAGCCAGTAAGATGAGAGACCAGTGCTTTCCACCCTCTGTCTTAGCAGACTGAGCCCTCATTCTGCATGCTTGTGTGGTTCCCCTCACAGTATGCACAGGTGGGAGAGACACACATTGGAAAGGCAATTTTGTTCAATGCTAATCCCAGGTTGGTGTGAGATCAGAAATTCTTACTACCTGAAAGGATGCTATTGAAGTGATTGCTTGACGGAGTCTAGGACAGAGGGATGAATCTAAACAAAGAGCACACTTATTCATGCATTTGAATGTGGCTATTGCTCAGGTCTTGTGCATTTCAGCTTTCAGATGAAGAATTCATCCCAAAGTCCTAATAGTTGGGAACATTCACTATTTTGACTTCAAAAATCAAGAAGAGAGTGACCACCATACCGAGGTATTCATGCTTCAGTACCCAAAGGATGGAGGGTGGGGTCAGGACATCACACAGAGGGAAGGGTACCATGTCATGTTAAGTGAAAAGTACAGCCCAGTAACCTTCCGTCTATGCAATGCCATAGACCCCACCTTCCACCCTCTTGGGTACCTAAAACATTGAGAGAAATAAAGTCCAGCAAATTTTAGCTAATGAGGCAAACCATGTGCTTGGTTGTTCGCAGCCTGTAAAGCCCTATGAGGCCAGGTCCTTTCATTTTGAATGTCGTTAGCTTTAACAGCACTTCTAGAACAAACAGGGGGCTTCCTTGGTGGCTCAGACGGTAAAGCGCCTGTCTGCAATGTGGGAGACCCGGGTTCGATCCCTGGGTCAGAAGGATCCCCTGGAGAAGGCAATGGCAATCCACTCCAGCACTCTTGCCTGGAAAATCCCATGGACGGAGGAGCCTGATAGGCTACAGTCCATGGGGTCGCAAAGAGTCAGACATGACTGAGCGACTTCACTTTCACTAGAACAAACAGGCTTTTGACAAGTTCTATTATACCTTAAGGCAAGCTCATTCTTCACCAAATACTCCTGCTTCCCATATTCCCCCAGCTTCCCATTATTTGCTTCTCATTTCTAATGGAACACTGCTGGCAGGCAGGAACTTGACTAGGGGCCAGCTTTGAAAGCCCTACTATACTGAAAACGCACCAAAAATATAGGAATACAGGACATGTAATGAAAGCACTGCTCATCTCTATGAAATTAACCATCCATCTGAATCAACGTTCAAAAATACATATTATGTCTTCAATAGATTATGACCAGACTTAAACATATTTCTATAAGAAATGTATAGCTATGATAGTTAATTAACACATAATGAAAAGAAACATGAGCTTTTTTTCTGGACCACTAGTACCCTAATCCATTCCTGATGTGCTACAGCATGATGGTTCTTTTTCCTGTGAGATGCAACAAGTCCTCCACTTGTTTTTACACTGGACAAGTAAGAACTACCAGGAACACTGAGCAGTAGAATCGAGTTATTGAGAAAGTTGTCATTACGTTCTTCTTGGTTCTTTTTCTAAGTCAGGTGATGAAGTGGTTTTGAATGTGGCTGTTCTAACATCCTCAGTACAACCAAACGGTGCAAAAGGGACTAACATCTTATGATGCTCACATGTTTGTTTTTTTTTTCTTACTTTTCTTTCAACTACTATTAGAAAATACAGAAATTATGCCTAAATAACCAACTAATAAGTAATACCAAAGCAAACAATCACTTTTGAGTAATTGCCTTTTAATACTATTTCCATCCCCTGGTGACTCTTCAGTTCAGTTCAGTTCAATTCAGTCGCTCAGTCATGTTCAACTCTTTGCGACCCCATGAATCGCAGCACGCCAGGCCTCCCTGTCCATCACCAACTCCCAGAGTTCACTCAGACTCACGTCCATCAAGTCAGTGATGCCATCCAGCCATCTCATCCTCTGTTGTCCCCTTCTCCTCCTGCCCCCAATCCCTCCCAGCATCAGACTCTTTTCCAATGAGTCAACTCTTCGCATGAGGTGGCCAAAGTACTGGAGCTTCAGCTTTAGCATCATTCCTTCCAAAGAAATCCCAGGGTTGATCTCCTTCAGAATGGACTGGTTGGATCTCCCTGCAGTCCAAGGGACTCTCAAGAGTCTTCTCCAACACAGTTCAAAGGCATCAATTCTTCGGCGCTCAGCCTTCTTCACAGTCCAACTCTCACATATACATGACCACTGGAAAAACCATAGCCTTGACTAGACGGACCTTAGTCGGCAAAGTAATGTCTCTGCTTTTAGCCCACAGTAAATGAAAGTTTATTGAAAATGACCCTCACATGAGTGGTCTCATAATTTTTGACCTAAGTCTTCTGAAGAAGAGCATGGAATTTTGAAGGGGGAAACAAAATAATGTACAGAAAAAATCTGTCTGTGTTTCTTAGGAAAGGAAATAGCTTTTATTTCTCATATCATTGCTAGAGAGCTAGTTATTAAACTTTGAAATCACAAACTTAGGAGGTTGATGTACATGTAAACATAAATATAAATGTGTGTGTATATAAAGCCACCCACCACAAAGGAGGAATTATTTGGAGATTAGTGGTCAGTGCACCAGTTAGGAAGTCATTAAACAAGTTCAAGACATTTCTCAGTGTAGATTACAGCAAAGTAGCGCTAAAGAGAAACGGCAATAAACAGCTGGGGCAGGAACAAGAGGCTCTTTGTAGTTAGCTGAGAAAGCTCTTGGGATCTACAAACTGGACAATGAATCAGTCACAGGGCAAGTCTAAGAGTCCCTAGAACTGGCACACTGCTAAGGAGAGAAGATAACGGCCAGCATATTGACGGCAAATGGCCTCTTGAGAAAATAAGCTCAGAGTATGGAGGACAAGTTGGAAAGATAACCAAAATGAGGATCAAGCCTATGCTTTGCATCTCCTGACTAAGAGAAATGCCGCTCTCTGTCGAAAAGCGATAGTTGCTCAAAACAACTACGCATATGTGATATGTGTAATGAAGAATGCATGCGTAAATTAATGATTCTGCAAGAAAGTATACCCATATTTTAATTTAACTATTTTTCAAAGAATTCTATTGTTTTTAAATTCACATTGGCAACTAAATTGCTATCTTGGAAAAATGTAAAAAGTAGACCATACTGAACATATGAGGATGAAGTCCCAGTATACTTGCTATACAAGTGAGAGTTTGTAAAGACTCTGCTACAGATTCCATCCTGAGTGGGAGACACAATAATAAGTGTAAGATAAAATAAAATACATACTTTGTCATAAAACTACTTTCAAAAGCCTTGAATTCATGCTCTGATCCACACATTTGGCCCTGTATATGACTGGTTCCAAATAGGAAAAGGAGTACGTCAAGGCTGTATATTGTCACCCTGCTTATTTAACTTATACGTAGAGTACATCATGAGAAACGCTGGACTGGAAGAAGCACAAGCTGGAATCAAGATTGCTGCGAGAAATATCAATAACCTCAGATATGCAGATGACACCACGCTTATGGCAGAAAGTGAAGAGGAACTAAAAAGCCTCTTGATGAAAATGAAAGAGGAGAGTGAAAATATTGGCTTAAAGCTCAACATTCAGAAAACAAAGATCATGGCATCTGGTCCCATCACTTCATGGCAAATAGATGGAGAAACAGTGGAAACAGTGTCAGACATTTTTTGGGGGGCTCCAAAATCACTGCAGATGGTGATTGCAGCCATGAAATCAAAAGACACTTACTCCTTGGACGGAAAGTTATGACCAACCTAGATAGCATATTCAAAAGTAGAGACATTACTTTGCCAACAAAGGTTTGTCTAGTCAAGGCTATGGTTTTTCCAGTGGTCATGTATGGATGTGAGAGTTGGACTGTGAAGAAGGCTGAGCACCGAAGAATTGATGCCTTTGAACTGTGGTGTTGGAGAAGACTCTTGAGAGTCCCTTGGATGCAAGGAGATCCAACCAGTCCATTCTGAAGATCAGCCTGGGTGTTCTTTGGAAGGAAGGATGCTAAAGCTGAAACTCCAGTACTTTGGCCACCTCATGCGAAGAGTTGACTCATTGGAAAAGAGTCTGATGCTGGGAGGGATTGGGGGCAGGAGGAGAAGGGGACAGCAGAGGATGAGATGGCTGGATGGCATCACTGACTCGATGGACATGAGTTTGAGTGAACTCCGGGACTTGGTGATGGACAGGGAGGCCTGGCGTGCTGCGATTCATGGGGTCAAAAAGAGTCGGACACGACTGAGTGACTGAACTGGACTTAACTTGTCTATATCCACATTTGGCCCTGTTTACTTGTCTATATCTAAGGAAATTCTTCAAGGAACATCAATAGTTCAACTTTTTACTGATGCTAAGCAAAAATTTTATAATGTCATAGAATTCTATGTTAAAGAATGCCTATAGAAATTAGGATGTCTAGAGACAGAGGATTTTTAAAAAACAAACCACAAAAACAGTCAAATAATACAGTACAGGTGAAAATAGATTTTTCATGGACTGGTATTTCAAAATGGCATCAATATTATGACTTAGAAGTCAAGTGTTTTTAATTCTTGATTCACTATTTATTTTTCTATAAAGATCTTTTAGTTCCTCCAAAATACTGGCTTTTATCATCTTGGAAGATTATATAAAGTAGAATAACTTCTTCTAAAAGTTTTTCCAGTTCTCACAAAACTTAACAGATTGTAATTTTTCTTTTAGAGAAGACATTACTGAGTTGCTGAACAATTTTCACCATTAGAAGTCCACTCTACTTTCAGCTTCATTTAATCCAACCCAATATTTTTTCCATAATAGCCACATTTTTCCAAGACGATATCCTTTCTAATGTTAAGGAACTAACATTATGTATAATTCTCAGCATGAGGAGATTATCCTATTGAATTTACTGGTTTGGTTTTTGAATCCTCTATCTGCTACAACTTTTTCTGTTCCAAAATTGCAGTTTCGGAGAGAATGATCTTACATTTAGAGGTTTTGTTAGATGCTAAACACAGCGGGTACCTCAAGCACATATCTGTTTCCCCCTGTTGACAATCCAGGCTTATGTAACTTTAGTGGATGGTAAATTCAGGCAGCCAGCCTGAATATGTGTGGTTCATTAGCAGAATGTGTAAACTTCTGAAATTAAGCAATTACTGAGATAAAAGTGAGTTTCACTAGGGCATTCACTATACATCTAGAAATCTTCACTAACTATAAAATAAACTGAATAAGAAAAACTAACATGGTGTTAATTCATCAAAGAGGTATATTTCAAAATAATATTTTTACCATAATGAATACTATTTTTCAAATGTTACACATTTATCAGGTACTTTATAAAACACAAAATATGAATTCTTAATCAGGGCTTGATAGTATAAAACAATAATGAAAAGCCTCTAAATCAAATTAAAATTCACAAAGTAGTGACATTTCAAGGATTTAAAAGAAAAAAATAAAATTATGAAGCTAAATACAAAACTATAATAGCCCTAGTGTAAATTAGCAGCAATAATTTCTTTATATTTTTGACACTGTTTTACAAAGATATACTGTTAGCCAGTGTTAATGAGAAATGAAACAGGACAACTGAAAAAACAAGAGTGGGATATCCTGTAGATTACAGTAGATAATAAAATAAAAATACAGTACTAAATATGAATACTTCATGAATTCTCTCAACCTCAGGTTACAATGATAATTAGATGGAAAAAAATTAGAAGAGTCTATATTTTTAAACTGTTTTACAGAAGAACTAAGCATACACAGCACCATGGTGTATTCACCATGTATTCTAATCAGCAGAAAAGTTGACTACTGAAATGTATGTGGTTTTTTTTACCTTAAAGATGAGTCTTCTCACTACTGTGATTTTTTCAAATTTTATTTACTGGAATAACCTAATCTACTGAATAAGAATGACTTTGTTCCATCTGTTATCACTATCTTTCTATTTCAGCATAATTCATATTTTACCAACATGCCTGTTACAGATCAATAATAACATTATTGAATTATTTTAAGTCACCGTCATGGCTGTGATACTAGCAAATAGAAACAATAAGTAATATATACAATACTTACAGTGTTATTTAATTAAATTTGATCATGACTCTGTTCATGTGTCCAAGTTTGATCAGTCCTGAAAACTATAGCTTATTTGATATGTGGATTTATCCACATTATGTAATTCAGTAAACCCTCGATTGTTATCACCAGATAATCAAGGGTACCGGGTCATCTGTGAGATGATGTAATTTCATCCAAAAGTAATTAAACTTGATAACATATATTTATATATGCATTAATAAATAAAAGATTGTTCTCTTCACTCTCTGAAATACTGATACCAGGTTTCAGATTCTATGAACTCCCTCCAGAATCCTGAAATATGGGCTCCCATCATAGTAACCAGACCTAGGGGTAGAGGTCTACGCCTTAGCATTCCCATCCTGGTTCTTCCAAAGTGGTATATCTGGAAGGTTTTTTGCTTTTTTAAATTGTCTGGGAGCTGTGGCCACATTATACTTTGAATTCTGGCTTTTTCTTGGACATGTTATTTTTTCCTGGGTGAGAAGCAGTAGCGTGTAATGGTTGAAAACACAGTCTGTGAGGCTCAGTTTCATAATTGCTGTTCATGAGTTTCGGTTTTGGTGTATATTCCTTCTGATTAACCTTAATAAGCTGTAACGTTTTCATTAATCACTTTCTTATTAACTCTCTCTGAATCAGCTTTATCATCTCAAGAAAGCATGGGCTTTTCCAAATCTTTTGCAGTTGCACTCTATTCTTTTTTACCACAATTCTTTAAGCTTTTGACTATTTTCCCCTGTAAACTGCTACTGGTGTAACTATTTGTAGGAGGCCTCAGATGCCTCATCCATGCTGTTATTGGTGTTTAGTTGCCAAGTCGTGTCCAACTCTTTTGTGATCCCATGGACTGTGGCTCTCTCCATTGTCTCTACTGTCCATGGGATATCCCAGGGAAGAATATTGGAGTGAGTTGCCATTTCCTTTTCCAATGCCACACCTGTAAGAGGATTCATAATAGACCTTTTTTTTTTTTTTGTAAGTTTTTTTTCAATTAAATGAACCAATATAAATGAATAAAAAAGCTCAGCAAGTCGTAGCACATGCAACACACTGGTGCACGGTGAATGGTAGATGTGGCTACTATTACAAGGGTTGTCTACTAAGAAACATCTCTGCCAGATTTAGACTGATGGAGAGCAACTGTAGTCAATGTGACCATAAATAAAACATACACAAAACTGTTCTATTTTCTTTCACTTTTTATCCAAATGTATGCTGTCATATGTTGAAAGATGTTAAGGCTGAAATCAAATAGACTAGGTCTCATGTTCCACAATTTCCATTTTCTAAGAGTGGGAGGATTTCCAAATGGCTTTAGTGATATTACCCATCTTTCAGCCAGCAACAGCACCATGTTTCCAGTTAGTCCCATGTTCTTTTGTTAGCAGAGCTCATTTACAAGACCACTCTGTTCCTTGGCTGTGTAATGGCAGTCATGTTTTAAAAGCTGAAAGTGACACAGTAAACAGAAAAAATGTAAGGTATTTCACCAAATGGAATTTTTTTAAAACTACTTTTCTTTGGTTTCTGGAAAACTTGGTTAAGAAAAATCTTCTGAGTTATGATATCTGTCAAATTTTGACAATGTAAAAAATTACCTTGTTTTTAATATTTTTAAAACTCGGGGAAAGCAAACTAATGATATTTAATTCTAAAGTTCATATTTTCATCACTCATTTGGCAATTTAAGCAGTGGGGATATTCATATAAGGGTTTTTACCTATCGCAGATTTTGAAGTAGTCAGCTCTATTTATGTCTATTTGGAGAAGGCAATGGCACCCTACTCTAATACTCTTTCCTGGAAAATCCCAAGGGTGGAGGAGCCTGGTAGGCTGCAGTCCATGGGGTCGCTAAGAGTTGGACACGACTGAAGCGACTTAGCAGCAGCAGTAGCGGTAAGTAAACAAAGCTAGTAAGTGCTCTTTCTAACAGATCATACTTAATGACCTGATGGAAAGAAGGATTGATTATATTATATTGATTATACCATTTTGTCAGTAAAAACATGTTTATTTGTTATCTGAGTCATGTTTGGAAATGGAACTTTGAATTCTTAATTCAGCAATTATTAAAAATATATGAACCACACAGACATGTTAGAACACATTCATTTGAAAATTAGTGAAGAAAAAACATTTCTGGGAAAGTAATTCTAACAAAGACAATAAGCCTATCTTAATTCTACCTGCTGCTAAGTCACTTCAGTTGTGTCCGACTCTGTGTGACCCCATAGGCGGAAGCCCACCAGGCTCCCCATCCCTGGGATTCTCCAGGCAAGAACACTGGAGTGGGTTGCCATTTTCTTCTCCAATGCATGAAAGTGAAAAGTGAAAGTGAAGTCGCTCAGTCGTGTCCGACTCTTAGCGACCCCATGGACTGCAGCCCACCAGGCTCCTCCATCCATGGGATTTTCCAGGCAAGAGTACTGGAGTGGAGTGCCATTGCCTTCTCCGTTAATTCTACCTAGTTTTCCTTAATCTATTTATCATTTCCTTGTTTATCTTTCATTAAGCAAATATTCTAGATTATCTAGGGGAAAATGAATAAAACATTAAAACATGAAACATTTCCTTAAAGTGCTGTATTAAAATGCTAAATAAGCAACATTAAAGGCTGAGTACTTTTTATTTGTGCTGATTATACTGGAACAATGAAGAAACGGAAGGCGTGCAAGGAATGGTCTCAAGAAATTTAGAGTACACACGAGGAGGCACACATATACAAATGGTATGAAAAAGCATTGTCTTCCTGACATCAGAGTATTTCTGTCTCCATCCTGAAACTTCTGAGCTCATGATCAAGAAATACGGGTTTAACACTTAGGTCTCCCATATGGGCAAATCATTTCATTACCTGTTTATCATGTCAAATTTCTTAACAGAGGGAGGAACACATACAGTTTTTCTAAAAATAAAGAGCCAATTACAAATACTTTCCATTTACTTTTAGTAATGATTTTATTTTGAAATTTCAAATTCATTAAGAAAGGGGATGAGATTGCTTTATTTATTTTCAAAAAGGGCATCAATTGAAATTTTTGAAAACTTGTACTAGGTTATTTCACATTTCTGTCAGACCTAATCTTCCCTCATACTGAAGACTCCTTTTATAGGGTTGATTATATTCCAAAGATAAAAGCTGTCAATTTTTTTAATCTTTATGAATATAAAGAGAGGTCACAATTTCCTAAATTGATGGAAATCACAGAATCCATAGAGCCTTTGCATTGCTTTGTATCTTTAAACATGTGACTGTCTCCAATCTGAGCATGAATTATGCCTCACATTTCTCGTTCGTTCAGCATATAACACATATCTAATTAAATTATGCAAAAATCATGTTTCCTAACATGTTATATATGGCATATAAGCTGAGCAATTACCACAAACTAATGCAGGTATTTGGAACAAAAAATAGCTGCTGATAACTCATCATAACTTGTGGTTTATTAGTAGTCATACTTTAAAATTTAGTTTAATTTTCATCAATTAGAAATGATGAATGTTTGTTATATATTTGAATGGCTAAAAGACCAGTCAGAATTATCAATCAACTCTTTTTCTTCCCTTTGACAAAACACATATATTAAAAAAATGAAGAACATGTTCATAATGTGTTTGGTGAGTTACTTTTAACTAGGGAAAAGTTTGCTTCATAAAATCACATAATTTCAGGTTGCATTTCCTTATAGATCTATCTCATTAAATTTCCAGAACTCCTTCCATCTTTTATATACCTGTTTAACAGATTTTAAACAAAATCTTTAAGGTTCTTAATAGTTAAGGCTATCTTTTAAAATATGAAATGTCTGTTATTAGACACATCACAAATTCAACTACATTTTACAAAAGAACACTTGATTTCACCTAGGGTGTTTTGATACTTTATACTGAGAGTTCACATGTCAGATAGGGCAAAGTGTTTATAATCCTAAACAACAGCTAACTTCAGAAATGAGGATATTTAATTCAGGACTAAATAGCAGGGAGTTAGTAAGTACCTTCTTTGTGATAGGTTGTTAATTGTGAATTAAAAAACAATCATTATTTTACACTGGTAGGAAGACAAGTTTATATAAATATAAAATATAACCTTATACTAAAGGAACATAAATACAATGAATTCCCTTAAGAAATATAAAATATACTTAGGATATAAGACTTACACACATGAGTAGGGACCAGATGGGGCTAAAAATCATACGGTACTCTCTGTGTTCTACAGATGTTTCCTGGGAAGTGGTCAGAAGCCAAAAACACTGGACTTGAAACGTGCTGAGGCAGGTATAGCATGTATGATCCTTTACTTCTGTTTCGGGAGTAAGTGATTTCCTTCTCAGCTGTGCTGTCATCCTGACCACCTTCAACCTTTCCCTTGCTAAGAGTAAGACTGCACAAAGACCAGGGTGGCTGAGGTCACATACCGGCTTCAAATGTGTTCTGCAGAGCTGAAGGGGACATGAGGAATTTTAGGGGTCACTATCACAATCAGCTCTACTTTTATTGTTTTTATCTCTTGGAGTTTCCGGCAATGTTTCTTTCCTTCTCACTCTCTTTCTCCCACTCTCTCCCTCCGTGTGTGTGTGTGTGGTGTGTGTGTGTGTGTGTGTGTGTGTGTGTGTGTGTGTGTGTGTGTGTGTGTGTGTGTGTGTGTGTGTGTGTGTGTGTGTGTGTGTGCTGAAGCAGGAGATGGGATAGATTCTGCTGCTTGAAACTTGTTTATGAATACTACTGACATAGACAGAAGTCTTACAAAAAGTCAGAGATTATGGAAATGAAGATTGGCTGAACTGAAGGGAAGTGAAGGAAGTGCTATAACATTTGTAATAAGTTGAGAATGAGAGAATAAGAGAAAGAGATCTTCAGGTAGGAAAGTGAAAATCAACCAGACTAAGTGGATTGCAAAAAAATTTGGATTGATTAAAAGGTATATGTGAAACAGCAGAAGTTAAAGTCAAGTAGAAAGGCATCATGAGATTATGAAGGGACTTGGATTTTTAGCATGTTGTTTGAAGAAGGAGAACAATTCCAGTAATATAAGAAGATAAATCTGGCAGATGTGTGGAAAATTCAATGGTGCAGAAAAACTGAAAGAAGGTTGATTCCAATTAGAGGTTCACTGCAATAATACAGTCACAAGACAATGAGGTCTGCTATGATAATGGTGACAGTGTGAAAAGATGAAAGAGGGCAAACAGAACATTCTTGTACTTCTATTAGAACCATTATAAATGACATAATAAGTAAAGTCATTCACCTGTGCCCTGATTTGATAAATATTCAAGCCGGCAACATTTCAACAATATTCCATTGTGTTAGACCCTAAGAATGCAACAAAACAACTTAGATATAATCAAAGCTCTCATGCAGCTCATGAAGGATACCGAACTAAATAGGTTATTAATAACACGAGAATAAAAGCCATAAAGGAAGAGATCTTTTCCTTCTTTGTTCCCTGTTATATCCCTAGTGCCCAGGACAGAGCCTGGTACAAAGGGGATCCTCAAGAAATATCTGCTGAGTGAATTTATGAACAACACACAGTGGGCACAGTAGACTTGGGGAAGTTTCTTGGAGGATGTGCTATGTTAGCTGAAATCTTAAGAAGGAGGAGGACTTAGACACAGAATTGTAAGAACAGGAAGAGGGAATAGGACTCACAGAAGAAGAAACAACTTGCGGCAGATTTTAGAAAGTAAAAGGTGGCCTGTAAACCTGGAGTCTAGGTAAGGAATGAAAAGAGATGAAGCTTTCAAGATGAAGGTTCAGAGAATAAGGTTTTGTCATCGAAGTCAAGAAGTTTGAACGTCATCCTAAGAGGAGTCACCGAAGGAATCTGGGCAAGAGATATTCTACCTTACCTGTGGCAAGTCACGCTACCTCTCTAAGCCTCAGGTTCCTAATGTGCAGAATAAGGACAATAGCAGCTACCTTGCACTGTGGTTGGGAAGATGAGATCTGATAATGTAGCAATTGATACAGATTAGTAACTCAAAGAAAGGCAAGTTCTTTTTCTCTATGATAGCTATTTTTAGCTCCGTTTGATTGAAGCTGCCTCCATCCCTCTACACCCCAGTAAATGACTACAATGATATTTCAAAGGTAAGGTATCACTATCATCAGTCTGGATAAAGAGTTCTGGATATCATATATTAAAATTTACCTTTTACTTAAGGGTAGCTAATGAGTAGCTGGACTTCCCAGGTGACACTAGTGGTAAAGAACCCACCTGCCAGTGCAGCAGACGTAAGAGACTCGGGTTCAATCCCTGGGTTGGGAAGATCCCCTGGAAGAGGGCATGCAACCCACTCCAGTATTCTTGCCTGGAGAATCCCATGGACAGAGGAGCCTGGCGGGCTACAGCCTATGGAGTTGCAAAGAGTCAGACACAACTGAAGCGACTTTGCACACACACTCAATGAGTAGCTGATGGTCCCAACTTTATATATATAGATGCAAACAGCAAGAAGGGGAGTTTGGGGTAGAATGGATACGTGTATATGTATGGCTGATTCCCTTTGATGTTCACCTGAAACTATCCCAATACAAAATAAAAAATTTTTTAAAAGTGCAAGCAAGGGGAACATTGCTTTCTTATTCATCTTTTTTTTCCCCCCACAACATGACTGAATCAGAAAAAAATAACTGCAGAAATATTTAAAACAGGAATTACATATATATAAGTTATACAGAAATGACTACATTGGTGTTGAGTAGCATGTTTTTATTTCCATGCTTTTGAGTTTCCATCATTTATAAAGTCCATTAACTGGCATTCATTATTCAAGCAAGTAAACATTCACAGGTTTCTGAATTATTAATTGATGCACACAGTGTTTTCCACAGTTTGTAAATACAATGTATTTGAAACAAAGAGTTTCTACATTTCTTAAAAACACAGAAAATTAGACTACATCAAAGCTTCGAAGATAACAATGAAGTCTCAAAGCTTGTCAGCACACAGGTGGGAGGGCACAGGAACCACAGAACCTTTAAGCCACATGAAAGATCTGCTCCCAAGTTTTTGGAAAATTCTGCAATTCACAAATATTACTAAGCATATTACTCTCCCATAAAATACAATAAAATATAATCACTGACTTTATGCACAAATGAATCTGGGCTTAAACAAAGCTGTCCTTTCACTCTCATGTCAGTCTCCCGCTAAACATTAATTTCTGTTACTGAAGTTAGGATTCCTTCAAAGTATCTTCCAAATCGGGTCTAGCCAGCATGCTGACTTAAGAGGCGGAGCCACCATTTCCAGCAAAACTGAGCCCTGGATTAACTGGCGCTACACGCTGCGGAATGAAGTGCTGTGTGCAGGGAACTCTGACTGGCCATTCTTGGCTCACGTGACCCTTCCCACTTATTGATGGGACCGGGCAAAGTCTATCATCAAAAGGAATGACAATGGGGTAAATATTCCAGGCAACTACAAACAAGGGTTTGTGCGCTAAAAAGAAAGAAAGAACGAAAAAAAAGATTGAATTTCTTCTACTTTTGTTTAACTCCAAGATCATTTCTGTAGGCATTCTACTGCTATTGCTAGAGTTTTAAGTTCTCATTTAAGCATTTGTTGGCAAGATCTGGAAAATTCATTGAAATGATTTAATGTTCACTTTAACTAGTATCTGTAAAGAACTTTTGATGGATTCATTTATAGTATAGATAGAAATCCCTAAAAAAACATGGCAGTTTACCTAAAGCTCTTCTTTCTGGCTATAAGTCATCACCTCATCACTTCTTACTTCCAAAGGGATTGGCTATCTTTTTATAGAGATTATTTTTCATAGAAAATATACAGACATACTAGACACACATACACAGATACACAGGTAAACACAGAGAGGATACTTAATGAAAGGAAAATGCCGAAATGAAATCAGATACTGAGAGGTCTGTCAGCCTAGTGCATAAGCTAAATTAAAACATGTAACGAACCGCTGCAAAAGGTCAGGCCTTAGAATGTAAAAACTGTGCACGCCAGGACTCTCCTCTTCTCCTACTGTATCTTGTGATGTCTAAAATATGGTGAAAACATCTTAAGTACCATGACTCATGTCTCTGAAGATGGCAGCAGGCTTCATACAAAGATCAAGTGTGAGAAAGGCATGGAAAACTGGAAACGAAACAACTATATAAAATTCCACTTAGGGGATGATCTAATCTTCGTTGATTCAAATTCCTGTAAGGATTAGAAAATTCTATGTTAAGTAGACTTTCCATGTTTCTCTTTCCACAGTTGTCTTTAATATGATATTTACAAAAGATTTTTTGACGAAGACACAAAAAGAGATGAGTTTCTTAATATTTCGGCCATACTGCTTCTTACTTGCAAACATAATCTTCTATTTGGAAAATCAAGACTGGTTATTCTGGAAATAATGATGGTACAGACACAGACAATCATAATAAGCCTCTATATATGATGCACGTTTTATTCACAGTATCATTAAACATTTTACGGATCTAACAAACTCATATTTATCCACCAGTAAAGCTCTCAAGAGCAGACAATATCTAATGGCTATATAGAGTAAATTCTTAGTGAAGTGTCTCAATCAGAAAACAAACACATTCTCCTTCCAGGAGACTTCGAAAGCATCTTAAATAAACAAAATCTAACTGTGTAGGTTGGAATTTGGCCAGGCAATCAAAATCTACAATGTTGCTTTTATGACGGCTATTAAAACTATATTAACACCACCAAGTTGTCAAGAAGTTATTTATTCCACATTTGCGGAAAGGCACTTCCATGAGTGACCTGGATCCTCAGCGCTAGCTTTGGGTTTACAGCTAATCTCTTGGCAACCAGTTCAGTACTGCAGGCCCTCTAGGATGTGGGTCCAAATTTGCCCCCAGGAGGACCTGAAATCTTATTTTCCCTTATCTTAGCCCAGAGGTTTAATTTGGACTGCATTATTTATTTATTGAAACCTCTAGTACCTATTCACTGCTTAAATCTCAAAACATCACCTGTTCTTAGATCACCCATCACACTCCTCTCCCTATTGCTATCTTCTACTTGCTTCTGGGACACCCAGGTTTTCTGTTTTGAACTTCTCTGCTACTAGATACAATGAGGTGAACTGTGTCCCCCAAAAGTATCTTGGTGTTCTCACACTTGGTACCTAGGAATGCAACTTTCTTTGGAAATAGGGTTTTTGCAGATGTCAGCTTAATGTGATGCCATACTCCATTAGGGTGAGCACTAATCCATTATGACTGGTGTCCTTATAAGAAGGGAAAATCTGGTTGTTGTTGTTCCGTTGCTAAGTCGTGTCCGACTCTTTGTGACCCCATGAACTCAGCCCTCCAAGCTCCTCTGGCCATGGAATTCTCCAGACAAGAATACTGGAGTTGACTGCCATTTCCTATTCCAGGGGGTCTTCCTGACCCAGGGATCAAATCCTGCACTGGCAGGCAGATTCCTTACCACTGAGCCACCTGAAAAGTCCTTAAAATATGTCAAAAGTATCTTATATGCTTAAGTTCAATTAATCTTCAAATTATCACAGGAGGTAGGTTCAATTATTAATCACCATTTTCCAGACAGGGATTGGAGAAAGGTTAAGCAATCTGCCCAAGCTAATATGCGGCAGAGCTGAAATTTACACCCAGGCAGTCTCACTGTGGGACCTGAGTTACTGAGGACAGCTCTTCACGCCTGCCGCCACCTCTCTGCTGTGTCGACAGGACTTCCACCACCACAAGCATCTGAATCTTCATGGTGAACCACCTTCCCCACACAGATGTCACAAACTTTTCCTAGTAAGAGATGGGCTATGCGCCCTCAGAGATGACATGAAAATCCTTCTTAAAGAAACTCAGGAAAAGGGGAGCCTTGGTTTATATCCATTATCTTGAAAAGGTCCTGGAAGTGTTAGCTGATTGCAGACTCAATGTGTGTCGTGTCTGTGTTGAAACTCCTCATGAAACAGGTCACTCTGAACTCTTGTATGTTAAAAAACACAGAAACAAAATAGAATATCCAAAGGGAATAGATAAACATTTATTTTGGGCCTTGAAAACATGTTTTATAAGAAACAGGGGTAATTTGGTCCAGGAAGCAAAACAGATAGCAACATGATGAGTATTTTTATGAATGAGACACCTGGTTTATTTTTTCTCTTTTTTGGAGGGCAAAATAAAGGTGGTTGAGTAAAAGTTAAAAGGAAATCCATTTGTCCAATTAAAAAAAAAAAAGATTCACTTCTAATAAGAAAACCATTCAGAATGGAGTTGCTGGTATTGTGGTATAATGTGCTCATCCACTCTAGAATTATTTAAACCATGAGTGGAGCAACAAGTGGTTATTTTTAAAAATACTCTATTTATTATTATTATTTCCTAACAAACCTCTGAGATCTGACTTTGAACACTAGATTTTATTTAATTTTCAATTAATTAATTTTGGCTATGTGGGTCTTAGTTGTGGCATGCAGGATCTTTAGCTAAGGCATGTGAACTCTTAGTTGTAGCAAGTGGGATCTGGTACCCTGACCAGGGATTAAACCTGGGCCCCCTGCAATGGAAGCGCACAGTCTTAGCCACTGGACCACCAGGGAAGTCCCCAAGTTGCTATTGCTAATTCTTCACATCCCTGTGTCCCGCCTTTATTCTCTTCTTTTTGGCCACTCTGTGCCACATGTAAGACCTTAGTTCCTCAACAAAAGACCAAACCCATGTCCCCTGCACTGAAAGTGAGGAGTCTCAACCACTGGGCCACAAGGAAAGTCCTTAATTTTCTTCATTTTGATTAATGATTCTCTTCATTTAAGGTAACTTACTTTGGGTAAAGAGCTTAAACCCTGGCTCAAGTGGCAGCTACCATTAACCAACTATTAGTTTTTCAAATCCTCCTCAACTTCTGCCCAGGTTCCATCCTGATAAACCCATCACAAGCTGAAAATAATGTCAGCTGAAAATGCATTTAATACACCTAATCTGCCAAACATCAGAGCTTAGTCTTACCTACCTTTAATGTGCTCAGAACACTAACAATAGCCTACAGTTGGGGAAATCATCTAACACAAAGTCTGTTGTGCAATAAAGTGCTAAGTATCTCATGTAATTTACTGACTACTGTATGAAAGCGAAAAAAAAGAATGGCTATATTGCTGCAGAATGGTTGTTATTGGATCAACTGTCCACTCATGTGATCAGGTGGCTGATTGGGAACTGTGGTTCACTGCCCAGCATCAGGGGAAGAGTATCGTAAACATCAATAACTCAGGAAAAGACCAAATTTCAAAGTCAGAAGTATGGTTTCTACCAAACATGTATCACTTTCATTGTAAACAAAAAATCATCATTGTGAGTTGAGAATCGTCTGTATTAATTTTCTAAGATGCTGAGCTAGTCACCTCAATACTCTCATCTCTAAAATGGAAAGAATAAAATCTCACCTCGCAGGGCTGTCCAAACATTAAAAAGCATATTGCACTCTGATCGTCAGATACTATGACATTTCAATGACCTTAAGATACCACTGATTCTAAGAAATACCAGCATTTTGTGTATTACTAAATGAAACAATTAAAAAATAAACTGTTTCCTTGTCACTTAAACTCTTTGTTCCATACTTCATATGAGAAATAATGATTAATATATTTCTGAATCTTCCTCCCATTTAGACCGACTCATCAGAAACCTTTTTCACATCAGAGTCATTGATGTTTTTTCACCAAATATCATCATCTATGTTTATAAAAAGTGTTCATAATATCGTGTCTCTAATGAAGTGCTCCAGTATTAAAACCAGGATTTTGTTTCTGGAATGTCTTGCTGGGTGTGTGATGGGCAATCCTCGTCTCCAGTGTTGGTAAGAAAACTGGGCTTCAGCATGTTATGGTAAGCTTTATTTCTCAGGTCTTATAAATCATGTGATTTGGCTTTGTGTGAAAATAGGAAAGTGCAGACAGTCCTCTAATAGCGAATATTTTCTTCTCTACTTGTTGTTGCTGTTCAGTTGCTAAGTTGTGTCCGACTCTTTGTGACCCCGTGGATTGCAGCATACCAGGCCTCCCTGTCCATCACCATCTCCCAGAGTTCACTGAAGCTTCATGTCCATTCAATCGGTGATGCCATCCAATTAATGGACCTCAATGTCCTATTTCTGTGCCTTTCTACATGATAGCATTTAGTTTCAAAGTCTAATATTTTTGAAGACAGTGTAAACAGCAATTCGGCTCAACAGATGCGTTCCAACAATGTACACAGTAACTCAGAGAAAACAATAAGAACAGTTCTGACCAAGTCCATACCTGAACAGGTAATGACAACTCTATCATGAGTATTGTTTGCCTAGTGATTGAGAGATGGGAGGTAAATTTCAGAGAAGTAAGAATATGAAAAGACTGCATTTTAGAATTGGTGAAATACAGTACTGTTTGGTTACTGTATTGTAGTCTTTCTCAATGGTCAGGGAGTGTATGTCTTAACACGTACCCCTGTGTCTACATAAAAGAAGGACTCAATAAAAGTTTAATGGAATAGAGGCTGGCAGGCACATTACAGAAGGGATTTTCTAGTATTATCTAGGGCAGACTACTGCTAAATTACTTTTTGAACTTCCCATAGCAATTAAAAAGGCAAGATGGGAGAAGGGGTGCAGATGTGACTATCATGCCTTGAAATGCAACCAGAAGAACACCTTAAATAAGGAATCACAAAGCAGAGTGGCCCTGATCTGAGGAATGGTTCGCAGTTCCAAGGCATCATGGCCGGATGAGGTGAGACACACAGACGTGTCTGCGATCTCCCGGGTGTGTCATCTCCACAGCTCTTTGTGGACTGACCACCTCAATGCCAGCCTCCCTTCCCCACTGAACCAAAGCAGAGACTAGGGCTCCCCAGAGCTGGGTAGGCAGAAGCCCAGGGGAAGAGCTGAGTCACACCATCTCTGGTTGAGATGCCTGCCTGGGTGCTATTTTTTCTTTTCATCATTGCTGATCTTCTTTTTGGAGGCTCATCATCCCACATTAGTTTTAATTAGTTGATGTAGCTCCACACCCCTCTCCCTACTGCTTCTCCTGATCTAAATGTGTCATGAGAATGAGAGCAATTTACTACTCTCCATGGGCTGAGAGGAGGCATGGATAAATTTGGGAAGCTCATTATAACTCACAGCTGTCAGTCCTCAAAGAAAAAAAATAAAATAAAAAACTCAAACCAGCAAGGACTTTGGCTTCATTATTCTGTGCTATGTAAAACAGATCATTAATAAATGAGCAATTATATTTCCACTTCTGTCAAGTTGAGATCTTAACAGCATTGCTTTCACCGTGTCACTTCTCTGGGCAGATATAATCAATGGTTGCCTTTTGTCTAAATGACAAAATCCAAATTCCCTATCATGGCACCACCATATCCTCGCTTCTCAATACAATCTGGTTCTATCTCTCCTCTCCAGCCTCGCCTCCAGTCAACTGCATTGAGAAGAAGTTGGCATTATAGTCAAGCATGTGAGCTTTAGCACTGATTACACGATTGGAATCTTGTCTCTACTGCCATTACATTCGTAACTTTCGGACAAGTAACCAAACCCCATTGGATTTCAGAGTTCTCATCTCTAAAATGGGGATATGAGATATCTACTCATTAGTTTGTTGGATAATACTATATTTAATCACCCTGACCCTATCTGACATACAGTTAATGTATATAAATGGTAACTATTATTATAACAAAAGCATTCTACCCTGCATTTTCATTTGTCTTGAGCCTTATCAGGCTTGTTCTTCCTACTACTCAGTCTGTATTTGTAATAAATACATATGTGTTTATATATAGCTACACAGAAGGTTATATACATATATACATATATAACTTTATACATAGTTATAAGGCTGTATATCTAATAAGGTTACATATGTAACTTTATTTGGTTAATAATTTCATATTATGACATAAAAGTAAAATTAAAAGAAATGATAATATGAATGATAGGAAAATAATATGAAAATCTGACATATGAAAGACATTTTCAAAGAACAGTAAATATAAGTATTTTATAAAAGTGGAAAGTAACTCTTTGGTTTAAATGACTAGCTAAAGGTGACCTGGCTGGTTAATGACAGAGTCAGGTCTAGGACTCTAAACTCCTAGTACAGTAATGGTCATATATTCCAAATTTGATGAGGCAATTAGAGGACAAAGACAGCCTGTCTGAGTTCTCTACAGAATCCAATATTATGTCTGGTATTTGCCCACTGTGGGCGCTCAATAATATTTTGCTTGAACCCTACAAAGAACATGGCAAATGTATAACTGCTTTAGGTATAAACCAAAAAGAAGTGAACCTGAATAGAGTCCTGATGCAAAGTGAAATGGATTCTTACCCAAAGCAGAGCTTTGGAGTTTTGCTTGTATTTGTCTTATAAATACTGAACAAATAAAATAAGGGGCTTTGAGAAATTGCTGTTTTCTACTGGCTTTGAATTAAACTTTGTTTCAACTCCCACTACTTGAAAAGATATACTAACATAAATAGGACAACACAATGAATTCTGTAGTCTTTAAATTTCCATTTTCTCTTTTGGTATTTTTAAGCCTTCTGGCAAAAATGACACTACTACATAATCCTAGGCTTCTGTTATAAATTAATGTCTTCTGCATTGCTTTTCCAATGAATTTTGTATAGTACTTTCATATTTTACTAACAGCCTTCTGACTAGAAGTGAAAGATGAAAGTAAGAATTCACCATTTCAAGCTGTTCATTTATTTATCTACATAACAGTTTTAAAAAAGGTAATAATTATTCAATACATTCTATCTCAGTTTGCTGAAGGAGATTACTTATAAAAATGTTCATTTATCTTCAGTGATGTGGAACTCAGTGCTATATTTCTTCTTTGCAATTCAGCTTTCAAACTTTGATTGTAGTGTATAGCTATGCTGAGTGCTAAGTGCAGAATTCAGTACTAACGACTTGATAATATTCTCATTTGCAAAATACTATACTTTCAAGACATAGATCTGAGCAGACAAATACCATGCTCCACGCAGATACCCAGTCACGTTAATGATAGGTACATGTTGGCAGCTGGGACAAGTCTCCTTGCTGGTTCTTAGGACATTAATCATGTACTATTAGACACTGGGAACATCTTTCTTTTCCCTCTTCTTCCCCTTTTCAGCACAATCTTCTCTGGATAAGATGCATTAACTATGTGGTTCAGAATAACATGGAAAAATGGACTCTAATTTGTGCTTTTATTTGGGAAGAAAAAAATTCAAGTGACTTTTTTTTAAAGTTACTTTGGGTAAAAGATGTACCTGTGACCAGCACATAAACACTTTATTAGGGACAAAAAAAGACATGATGCCAGAATTATTATGTAGATGGTCTGCAATTCCCAGGGTGTCCCAGTTAAGAGTCAAGAGCACTGGAGTTATGGGTCTGGCTCTCTATTAACAGACATATTTCCTAAAACATGTGATTAAATTTAACAGAAATAATATCATCCGTTTCTAGCATTCTACTCGCATGAAATGAACAGAAGTGGGTAGACAGGGATTTGACCTTAACCTATCTATGTTTGGCATACCATTTCCTAGTACCACAGTTTCATAGAACAGTGAGCAATTTTGATTAGGTGTTCATGATTCAGAAAAGAGGCTAAAACATGGTGGGGACAGAGACTCTCAAGATGTCTTACGACCAATATTTTACTTCTCTGCTGAAAACCCTGTGGCGTCCTATCTGAATTGAACAAAAGCCAAGGCCCTGAATGTTCTGGGCTCCCAGCTCCTCTAACCTCAGCTTCCCTTTCTCCTGAATACCAAGCTGCTTCAGCTATCCCAGCCTTGCTTTCCTAAGCACAGCAAGCCAACTCCCACCACAGGACCCCTGCACTTGCTGTTCATCTACCTGGAGAATTCTTTCCTAAACAGATGCTCCGCTCTTCTCTTTCTTTATATCCTGCTGATGGGTCACCTTTCCACAGAAACCTTTCCCTCGCATTCCCTACTGGACACATTCCTTCTTTAGCTTCCTGCATAGCACTTGTCACAGCCTTATATGTTCTATATTCTTTAAACTGGTTTGACTAGAAAACAGTTCCCAGGGAACAGACACTTGGTTCTGTTTACCGCTATATTTCAATATGTTGCTCAAAATGTTCTTGAATGAACAAAGGAATGTAGGAGATGAGCGATACAAAGGCTGGATTTGCAGTTATAATACAAAGCAGCAAATATCATCTCACAGATTTCATAAACTGTGGTACAATGATACTTAATGTTAGCCTGCCAATGGAAGATGATATGAAAGAGCAAGCAATACATGTTAATCATTTTAGATGGTGGGGGTGGGTAGGGGTAGGGGTGGGAGAACCAAAAACTTCAAAAAATAGAAATTACTGGAGTTAGCTATAAATTATCTGGGAAGGTAAATAAAATGGATATTACATTCAAGACACACATCACAAAATCAACAGAGAAGCAAAATATACCAGAAATGGGAGGCGTCATCTACCTGATGAAGTACGGGCCTAATTTTGACTTGCTATAAATTTCACTGCAGAGAGTTTGAGCAAATAGTTAGAATAACTATTACTCTCTAGCTGATTTTCACTTACAGTATGGAGGTGGTCAGTGAATTAGAAATGATGGGGAAGAGTGATGTCATCTGAACATTTGAGACAATGAGAAAGGAGAAAACTAAGAATAGTTCAAACACATACAACAATAGCAATAATGGTAATTATACCTGTCACGCATGGAGTGTCCATCACAGAGCCAGCACTGTACAGAGCGATGTACAGTCATTACTTCCTTTAAGCTTCCCAATCCCTCCTTTTAGCCCCTTTTAAAAAACTAAGTAAAATACCTTTAAAGAATTGAAGTACAGTTGATTTACAATGTTTCAAGTAGACAGAAAGTTGATTCAGTTAAATAGATATATATTTCAGATTGTTTCCATTATAGGTTGTTACAAGATATTGAATATAGCTCCCTGCGCTATACAGTAATCCTTGTTATTTATCTATTTTATATACAGTAGAGTGTACCTGCTAACCCCAAACTCCTCATTTACACCTCCCCACTCCTTTCCTCTTTGGTAGACATAGATTTGTGTGCTATGTCTGTGAGTCCATTTATCTTTTGTAGATAAGTTCATTTGTATCATTTTTTAGATTCCACAGATAAGTGATATCATATGGTACTTGTCCTTGTCTGACTTACTTCACTCAGTATGATAATCTCTAGGTCCAACAATGTTGCTGCAAATGGCATTATTTTATTCCTTTTTATGAATGGGTAATAGTTCATCGTATCAATACATATATACTACATATTCTTTATAAATTCATCTGTTAATGGACACTTCCATGCCTAGGCTATTGTAAACAGTGCTGCTATGAACACTGGGATGTATGTATCTTTGCAAATTAGTGTTTTCATTTTTTCTGGATATAAGCCCAGGAGTAGAATTGCTGGATCATATAGCAACTCTATTTTTAACTTTTTAAGGAACCTCCACACTGCTCTCCATAGTGGCTGTGCCAATTTATATTTCCACCAACAGTGTAGGAGGGTCCCCTTTTCTCCACACCCTCTTAGTGTTTACTTTTTGTGGATTTTTGATGAAAAAACAACAAAAAAAGGCAAACACCTTTAAGAAGAACTTTTATAACACAGTCAGATAAGGGAATTTACACTAGAAAAAGTTTCAGGCAGGGTGGCCATGATACATGATGGAGGAGGCACGGAAACCCCTGGAACTGGGCTGTGCAAGATCCCTTTGGCTGCATATCTTGACCCCAACGCTGATCTTGCCGTCCTTTCTACGTTGCCTCTGGTCACTTGTCTTTCACAGCTACTCCTTCAGGAGGCTTCTCAAGGATCATGCTCTATCATCAGTTATTTACTCTGTCTCATATCAGTGGAAAAGAATCTGCCTGCCAACACCGGAGATATGGGTTTGATCCCTGGGTTGAAAAGAACCCCTGGAGAAGGAAACGGCAACCCACTTCAATATTCTTGCCTGGGAAATCCCATGGACAGAGGAGCCTGATGGGCTACAGTCCATGGGGTCACAAAAGAGTAGGACATGACTTAGCGACTACAACAACAAGGACATATATTTCTGACTTTTCTACTGGCTTCTTCCCCTTTACTTAGAAACAGCTGAGTATCTTCCATGGTGAAAAACTCTTTGCTTGACTGTAATCTCATGCTACTCACATGCTTTTCTTCTCAGTCAAGCTACCTGCATGAGTGATCGACCCTGGGTGCCTTCTCTTCCTCCGCCCTCTATTCAATCTCCACTCACATGATCAGGAATGTCTTTGTCCCGGCCACTCTGCTCCCAGTTACTTCCTAACTCTCAAGCCCTGCAGGCAGTCTCCAGTTCCCTTTTCCTCAGCTCCCACTAACACTATCCCCTCTTTGCGGTTTCCGTCTTAGTTCACATGGGATGCTACAACAGAATACCAAAGTCAGACTAACTTATCCAACAGCACTTTATTTCTCACAGTTCTGGAGGCTGGCAAGTCCAGCGTCAAGGCACTGGAAGACTCAAGTCACTGGCAGATTTGGTGTCTTGTGAGGGATACATCCGATAGGCTCCTTGCATCTTCCTGCTGTTTCCTCACACAACAGTAGCAGCAAGTGGACTCTCTGACATCTCTTTCATAAAGACACTAATTCCATTCATGAGGCCCGCACCTCCCAACAGCTCCACCTCCAAATACCATCACATTGAGGATTAGGTTTCAACTCATGAAATTTGGGCCAGGAGTGAGGGACCCAAACATTCAGACGGTAGTCATTCTCCGCTTAATCTTCTGGCTATAGCTTCTCAGGCTTCCCTGTGGTCCTTTCTCCTTTCATTGTTCCTTAAGTGGATGCATTTTCCCCAGCCTTGTCAATGCCTCTCTGCCAGCATTCATTTTCATTTTACCAATGCCAGGGCTTCCCAGGCGACTCAGTGGTAAAGATCCACCTGCCAGCGCAGGAGACACAGGTTCCATTCCTGGATGGGGAAGATCCTCTGGAGATGGACATGGCAACCCACTCCAGTATTCTTGCCTGGCAAATTCCATGGACAGAGAAGGCTAGTGTGCTGCAGTCTGCTGGATCACAAAAGAGTTGGACGTGACTTAAGACTTCCCTGGTGGCTCAGACGGTAAAGCGTCTGTCTACAATGCGGGAGACCCAGGTTCGAGCCCTGGGTTGGGAAGATCCGCTGGAGAAGGAAGTGGTGATCCACTCCAGTACTATTGCCTGGAAAATCCCATGGACAGAGGAGCCTGATAGGCTACAGTCTATGGGGTCACAAAGAGTCGGACAGGACTGAGCGACTTCGCTTTCACTTTCACGACTAAACAACAACAACCTAATGATAAGTCCAGAGTAGCAACTCTAATCAGGGCATCTCCGCTGAACTCTTGAGAAATGCATACAGAGCAGCTTACTGGGTGAGTCTGCTTAGGTCTTTCAGAAGATACTCACATTCAACCTGTCTACAATGAATCCACTGTCTTCTCACTGAAACCTGTTCTACAGAGATATTCAGTCTTGGATGGTGGCATCACCATCTATCCAGTCACATAAACCAGAAGCTGAAAATCATCCTAGATTTCTCTTTCTACCCATAACTTCCTACTTTAAAAAAAATATTTTATTCTTCATTTATTTTTGGCTGCATTGGGTCTTAGCTGTGGCATAAGTGATCTTTCCTGGCCATGTGTGGGCTTCTCTCTAGCTGTGATGCATGGGCTTAGCTGCCCTGAAGCATGTGGGATGTTAGTTCCTTGATCAGGGATCAAACCCTTGTCCCCTGCCTTGGAAGGCAGATTCTTAACCACTGTGCCACCAGGAAGGTCCCCTCAATCACTTCCTTCTTGATATCGAGTCTTAAATATTTAATTAAATCTCATCCTTTTTACTGCTGCTATTACTTCCTCTGTCTTGACTTAGCTTCGTGTCTGGACCACGTTCATGACATTTTAGTCGGTCTTTCTGCCTTCAACATTTCTCCCTCCAGTGCTAGCTTCAGAGTGATGTCCAGATAAATAAAACATAATAGTAACACCACATAGGAGCAAACATTTTCCTTACAAAACATGCTTTGGAGTGTCTGTACACAGTGAAGTTTGAGCTACTTATTTGTAGTGTATGAGATGTCTCCCTTCCAAACTCTTTAGTCTCTCTTGATATCTGCCTTCAGCTCTAGCAGTTTTCCAAACATTCCAAGGTGAAACATGTCTCTGCTCCTTGGACCACATTATTCCTAGGTACAGAATGCCCTCTCTAAACCTATGTGCCAGATAAGCTATTTGTCTTTTAACACATACATCAGAATCAATGTCTCTTGAACTATACCCAGAGTTACTCACTTGGCAGCCTCTAACCTTTGCAAATAGTTTTTATTTTACACTACCATATGTTTCATAATAGATTTACTTCGGTATCTAGAACATCTAGTAAATTCTGATACCATTTGGGGCAGAGGCTATATATTTATCAATTCTGTGACTGTGGATCCTAGAAATTTAAATGTTCCATAAATAGTTCCCAACTGAATAGGAGAATGCATATTCTATTTAGTCCACTTTACTCTACTTCTCTGAGGTTTACTATCATGCTTAAGGAAACCTCTTTCATGGTATTGCCTATGATATATTTCTCTGAACAATGCAAACTCTGTACAAGGTTTTGTGCTGTAGGAAGTGTTTTCAAAAATTATTTGATCACAAGCCAAAGTTGGAAAATTTACATCATGAGGCATTATAAATATACATATACACAAATAAATAACAATTTTATAGATACTTCTTATTTAGCATGACAAACTCTGATATGCTCTTTCTTATTCTAGGTTTTTGCATTACACTTTAAAAATACTGTATTGATAACAATAAACTGCTTTCATGTCTTATGGCTTGTGATACATATTTTGAAAAACACTGCTGTATATGTAGTATCTTAGAAAAAAATCTTATTTAAGGAATTCAAATTTCTGAATTAGTTAACTATTTCTCTTACCTTAACTGTAAACTTAACAATAAATGTTATCAGAAAACATGTATCATTTATACATACTTTAGAAATGTCAATGTAGCTAAGTGGAAAAATCATAGAATATTTAAAAAGAAATATCATGCTACTTCTCTGGAATTCACACATTGCTGTAAACTATAAAAAAATCTGTGAAGGTCCTGGCTTTAATGACTATACAAAAACACTTTGCTTGCAAGCTATGGTGTTAAATATGTCAATCATCTCCTTTTGAACTATCTCACATTTTATTTAGTTGGATAAACACTTCATTCACAGACGTTTTCAAGGTAAATTGCAGCATAGTCCAGATCTAAGTGTCAAGGACCTAAATTTAGAAGCATTCAAATTCATTAAGTTTTTCTTCATTCATGTTTAAGGCTGGGATGTTCTCAACTACCTGTATCTATTTCCTGTGTTTTTAGGCACTTGTTTATTTTTCTTCATTCATGTTTAAGGCTGCGATGTTCTCAACTACCTATATCTATTTCCTGTGTTTTTAGGCACTTGTTGTTTAGTCACTAAGTCACGTCTTCTGGGACCCCATGGACTGTAGCCCGCCAGGTTTCTCTGTCCATGGGACTCTTCAGGCAAGAATACTGGAGTCGGTTGCAATTTTCATCTCCAAAGGATCTTCCTGACTCAAGGATCGAATCCACATCTCTTGCATTGCAAGCAGATTTTTTGCCACGAAGCCACCTGGGAAGTCCTTTTAGGCCCTACCACTCTACAAACTTCCTAAGGGCATAAAATCTGTTTTCTGTGATGTATCCAAAATCACTGCAAAGAGTAACTGAAATTGGGTAGGAACTCTGCAGTAGAGCTGCCTGTGGGCATGTGTTTCTGCATGTCAGGCAATCTGCTAGGTGATTTTCATATCATTCATAATTCTCACAGCAATCCTAAAGGTCAGTGTTACCCTCGGTTTACAAAGGATGACCTCAGTAGCATGATTCCAAACATATAGTTAGGAAGTTTAGGAATCAAAATCAGAGGAAAGCCCACAGTTTACAATGTATTTACTATCTGCAAAGCACTGTTGCTTTTCATTGAGTATTTTATTTAATTTGGACAACATTCTTCTAAGAAAAAGGTACTATTTTTATGCCCACCATTCAGGTTAGGAGGCTAAAGCAGAGAAAGGTTAAGTAATTGGTGCAGGTCAGAGTTCCTAAGTAGCAGAGCTGTGATTGAACCCAGATTTCTCCCAAAGTTGAGGCTATCCCCATGGGATTCTCTTCCTTTAAATAAATGCAGTGAATAGTCAAAAATTGATATGCTGCTGAATCTAGAATTTAGGGTTTTTCTGGCCAATAATTTCCCATTTCCTTAATTCTTCATCAGAGCATGCAATTAAATTCTGGCTTAATTTATAGTCTATAAAAATGTCACAGTATTATTATAATTTAAAATGAATTGGAAGAATACAAGTACTTTTCAAAGATAACCATGAGTGAGAGTTTGCTGGCGTGCTGCAGTGTATGATCAAAGAATTCAGAAGGATGCCTTTTATCTGAGAATATCAAAGGCCACTAACTAAAAAAAGACACAGAGTTCCTATTACACTGAGAAGAAAAAGCTGAGTCCATTGAAATACAATACAAGAATGTTGGCATACAGGTAATTCACAGATATTATTACCTTTGCTACTTGAAATTGGACCAATCTGGATTCTTTCCAAGAGCTATTCTTTTAAAAGTGTAATACACTCAATTCATTTGTTACAATTGCCACATTTTTCCCCAGTACTCTCCCACATTTCACGCATACCCTATATAAACACACATATACACACACAAAGCAATTTATGGGTTCAGATCGCATACCATATATTATGTTGTTTTTTCCACAGTGGTTAATCAAAGTCAATGCCATTAAAGAGCTAGTATTTATCCATTTAAAAACTGTAAGATTGAAACTTAATGAACTATCTGCTCAAGCTGTGACACGTCTCTAGTCATCACTGTGAGGGCAGAGGGATATTTTCAAAATCTAGTCAAGTAAACAACTTGGTGTCTTCTCCTATTTTACTAAGGTCTATGTTTCTGCCTGAAATAAACACAAGCAAGTAATTTCTCTGCTTTGGGGCCTATTGCAGACAACAACTATCTCTTCTTAAAATGTTATCTGAACTCCCTCATCCAAAATATAAGTGAAAGAGCAACTTTTTTTCCCTAGGACCCATCATAGGCAGTATTATTACTGAGTTAAATCTCATCATGATATTAAAAAAGAAAGCAGGTCTTAAAGAGTTTTTAAGATTTAACTGGAAAAAAATATTCCCTTTGAGCTATATATGACAAAAATAAAGGCTAGGAAGAAAGAATATGTTTTCTGAATTATCTAACTCCACAAATTAAATGCATAGTTTTTAAACAGCTATATCAAAGTAAGTATGCTGCTAAGTCGCTTCAGTCGTGTCTGACTCTGTGCGACCCCATAGACAGAAGCCCACCAGGCTCCCTCGTCCCTGGGATTCTCCAGGCAAGAACACTGGAGTGGGTTGCCATTTCCTTCTCCAATGCATGAAAGTGAAAAGTGAAAGTGAAGTCGCTCAGTCTTGTCTGACTCTTAGCAACTCCATGGACTGCAGCCTATCAGGCTCCACCATCCATGGGATTTTCCAGGCAAGAGTACTGGAGTGGGCTGCCATTGCCTTCTCCGAAAGGTTCACTGTAACTATTTAAACTTTGTATATTTCACTGTTAAAAGGTGTAATAAAGCTGGTGACTCTCTCAGGATATCAAATTCCAAATTAAAAAACAATTTTTTTTAAGCACAATAGCATTAGACTTTTAAAAAGAAAAAAAATCTATCAAAGTAATGATTCTAATTTTGTTTTGCTAATACAATGCATTACAGATAAAGATACATTTTCAAAACGTCTCTTGTTGAGGTTTCCTATTATATTTTTAAAAGGAATGGAAAAGTGGATTTTCAGATATTGGCAGTTTAAAAATATTTCTACTGAGAAAGCTGTAATTTTATATCTTTGAAACCATGAGCACATATTAGAGAAATTGTTAAATTCTAAATAAGCTATTTAAGCAAAAAATAGAGGAACTTGAATGAGGAATAGGAGGGCATGGCAACCCACTCCAGTATTCTTGCCTGGAGATTCCCCACGGACAAAGGAACCTGGGGGGCTACAGTCCGTGGGGTTGCAAAGAGTCAGACACTACTGAGCGACTAAGCAGACATATGGAACAGGACTAAATAGATATAAAAATGCAAGTAAATACTTGGAAAATACAAATAGTATATATATAAGATGTATTAGTGGAGGTCTTTATGGGAAATAGATAACAATTGAGAATTATCAGCACAATTGTTTAGAAGTAAATAACATTTATACTGCTCTTAGTAGCATGAAAAATATCATGAGTTATCATTAAAAATTGCTAATTCAGACTGTCTAACACCATATTCTTATGTAGTAGGTGCTTGGATGAAGATATTTTATAATATCACAAAATGTTATAAGGCTATCTATTTATCATTTAAAGTTAGAAAGTCGTAACTGTTAACACAGATTATGTAGCAGAAAATAAAATGCATTGATTTTATTTGAAAAACAGGTTTCTCTAGCACATAGTAAGTATCTGTGTACTTTTTTCTCTTAATCAATTAACAGATATTTAAGGTAAGTGACCATGGGGCAAGCACAGTGTTACACATTGTGAAGAGAGACCAAGAGAAATTAATACAGTCTTTTCCTTGCAAGAAATAAACAAAGTTTAGAAGGGAACACAGACAACAGGCCACGGAAAGTTTGATGCAAAGTAAATTTAAGTGCACTGTTCTCAACAGTAAGGAAGAGTGTCAAGTCAGAAGACTGCGTGTTTCTGAGGATAAGAGAAGATGTCCCACAGGAATGACATTTAAGATGAGACTTAAAGGGAAAATAAGACTTGTAGAGGTTAAAGGCGGAGAAGGCAATGGCACCCCACTCGAGTACTCTTGCCTGGAAAATCCCATGGACGGAGGAGCCTGGTAGGCTGTAGTCCATGGGGTCACTAAGAGTGGGACATGACTGAGCGCTTCACTTTCACTTTTCACTTTCATGCATTGGAGAAGGAACTGCTACTGCTAAGTTGCTTCAGTAGTGTCCGACTCTGTGTGACCCCGTAGACGGCAGCCCACCAGGCTCCTGCATCCCTGGGACTCTCCAGGCAAGAACACTGGAGTGGGTAGCCATTTCCTTCTCCAATGCATGAAAGTGAAAAGTGAAAGGGAAGTCGCTCAGTCATGTCCGACTCTTTGTGACCCCATGGCCTGTAGCCTACCAGGCTCCTCTGTCCATGGGATTTTCCAGGCAAGAGTACTGGAGTGGAGAAGGAAATGGCAACCCAATCCAGTGTTCTTGCCTGGAGAATCCCAGGGATGGGGGAGCGTGGTGGGCTGCCGTCTATGGGGTTGCACAGAGTCGGACATGACTGAAGTGACTTAGCAGTAGCAGCAGCAGAGGTTAAAGGGGGTGTTTAACAAACTCCATGAAATATCAAGTATCCAGTAAAAGCTAGGGCATAGAGAGTAAAGTGAAAAGGGCTCAGAGGAGCCGGAGAAGAAAGAAGTCCTGTGGGGCTGTAAGAAATCTGGATTCTCTCCAAAGGGTGAAGGGAAGCTATTGAAGGATTTGTGTAGGAGCAGGGACTGACGTGTGTGTGCAGAACTCTGTGCGTGGGTCTGAATGAGGCAGGCGTGACAGGAAAGGGAGAACTCAGGCTTCTTCTCAACATGCAATCTAAACAAAGTGTGATATTGTACCAAATAAAGGAGCATCCCCTCATAAGTTCAACTATGAACAAGAAATAAAATAAAGATTATATTTCTTTCTTCTTAATAACTTTCATGTCAACAGCACACATAAAGCAAAAGATTTCTGAAGATATCATACATTAGTGGCAGAAGGGAATTGTACCTTGGGCACACGAAATATAAAATTCTAGTCATTACCGCACATTTGTTTGTTTAGCTGCTAAAAGATCTCTTGAACAAACAGGCAGGTCAACAGAGAAGATGTCAAAACATCAACAGAAAGAGATCTTGTCGGAGCTTAATTAGGGCTTCCAATTAGAAAACCAAACTAAGGATCCTATTAGCACTCAACTAGGCATTCTCCTTGATTTGGAAGAGCCAAGCATCACCCACATGTAACTGAGCTAACAAAAAGGATTTTTTACCTTTACAATGACCTCCTGATGGGCTTAAGTCCACAAAGACAAGCAGCGCGAGAGTCTCAGAAGCACAGGGCACACTTTCTGCAGTTCTCCAAGTTACCACTACAACTCACTTTTTAAAAAATACTGGAACAGTTTGGACAATACATGGCCTTGTCTGCTGCTCTTTGATACAAATTATTACATAAAGACCATGGCTACTACTTTTAAGACAAAAAATTGCGTTGCCTGCCTCCCAGTTTTGGAAGAAACAGTTCTTTTCACCATTCCAAATTATTTTGAGGCCGGAGTGCTTTAGAAAGTGTGAACAGTTAGTTCTTTCCTACTAGTTAGTAAGGAAAAGTTCACATTACTGAAACACTGTTTGCAGTCCTGTATGAACTTCAGCAACCCTAGCAATAAGTCTGACCAGAAAATTTACACACAGGATCAAAACTTAAATGAGTGCCAACAATCAAGCAACATATGTGGCTTATAATGCACAGGAATTTGGAGACAGTTCTGTTCCCAGGCTGGTGAAATGCTGGGAAAGATACTCTAAAGCTATACTATGGGACAATAAAAATATTTCCTACACATCTAAAAATCATATGGCCTAGTAGTAATTTTGAAACTCCAACATCTTATCACAGAAATATAGGGTGACTGTATCTTAGAAATCACTGGTTAGATTTCTGGGAATTGATGTCCCAGAGTTACCTGGTCATCATGGGTCCAACTCTGGTTTTCTTCAAGAGATCTCAACAAGAATCTCAAGAGATTTCAACAAGAGATTCTCCAATTGCTTGAATGCTCCGATTTTATGATTTTTAAACACATATTACATTTGTTCCTCTTGGCATTGAGTTTAGCAAACATAAATCTGTTTCAAAGGTTTTCATTCCCAGGAGAAATGTTTTAATATTAAAATTGACTTGCTATATTAAAATGCGCACAAACAACAACAAAAAAACACATCTCCCTAAGTTCAAGGCAGAAAACTAACTCTTATTCTCTCCCACTGAATGTCTAATATCAAATAGCTGATGAATGGAAAAGATAATAAAAGAGCGGATGAATGAATGAGCAGATTCACACACTCAGAGCACCCTCCCTGGGCCCTTTACTTGAAGAGCTCAGATAGGCCTTTCTTCCTGTGTCTTAGGCCTCACACTGGCTTTGTGTGTGTGTGTGCTAAGTCGCTTCAGTCGTGCCTGAGTCTTTGAGACCCCATGGACTGTAACCCGCCAGGCTCCTCTGTCCATGGGATTCTCCAGGTAAGAGTACTGGAGTAGGTTGCCATGTCCTCCTCCAGGGGAGCTTCCTGACTCAAGGATTGCACCTGAATCTCCTGTGTTTCCTGCATTGGAAGGGAATTCTTTACTGCTCAGCCAGCAGGGAAGCTCCAGACTGGCTTTAAGAAGGATAAAAAGGTCCTTCCTGCTCTTGCTGCCTCATCCACTCTCCTTTTTCAAGGGAGAGAAAGGCATTCTGAGATCAGGAAGGTAGCAATGGATCAGAGAGCAGATAGCCTTTATACTCCAATCTTTGTTCAGCCAGGAGAGAGAGTTTCTTTCTCTTGGGAACAAACCCATTTGGCCCCAGGCTTCCAAGAGAAGGGATAATTACATGACTAATATAAGGAATTGTTAAGCTTAAATGACTCCTTTGTTGTAAGTTCCCACTTTGGGAAACACAGAATCACTTCTCTGTGCTAAATGCCTCATTATTACTTTAAGGTATATTAGGTGAATTTTTATCCTAACTGGAAATAGACTTTGTTCTCAAACAGGAAATATCTTTTCACTCAAAATTAAATGCGGCGAAGTAAATGCTGAAAGAAAAAATACCAAATTCATCAGATAATAGCTATAATAATATTCATACTGTTATTAATACTGATGGTAATAGCTAATATTTACCAAGCTCTTATGTGCTTGGCACTGTTCTTACCCTCACAACTACACTACAAGGTAGATAGGTACCACAATTATGCTCATATAGAGACATGGAGACTAGCCCCCATATCAATCAGAAGGAGTCAGAAGGAGGTTTTGTACTTAGACAATCTGCTTCCAGTACCTGCTCTAAGCTTCAACTAGCTTTTCTTATGAATGTATGACGCCTACTTTACTAAAGCAAGTAGAACTATCAAAATAAGCAGTTATGGAATGGTCCCAACTACGGCATATTGAATGGTTCTTTTCAGTGTGTGGTCAACCCTCAGTCGTAATTCAATTAACTTTTTGCATCGATAAACATTAATAATTGATGTAATGACACTTACTTATGTCACAGACTTCTTCTACATTTCAACTAGTGTGGCCTTTTCCACCACACAGGTCCTAAGATGGCCTGAACACAGACAGAGCAGACATTAAAGAGAGGGAATCAGACTGGAAAGCTATTTTTAAAGAAAATTCATAATTCATAAAAAGGGAGAGATAGTCAAATGTATACTCCAGAGCCAAAAAAAAAAAAAAACAAAACAGAAACAACCCAATTTGGGTAGATTTGCAGGTTTATGAAGGAGAAATAGGAGACATAGTAGGTATGGGCCAAACAGTAGGAGGCCTGGAACAGGCATCTCTACAAAGGCCTTTGAGTTGATTTCTAAAACTAATATTAGGTGAGTCACTTCAGGTTTTTAAACAGGAGATGAAGAATGCAAAATGGTATTTCAGAAAAATTAATCTAGCAAATTAAAAAAAAAAAGAATTGGAAGAGAGAGACGAACTGCAGGCAAAATACGCAGGAAATACCACAGCCCCTTAGCAATCAGAGATTGAACATTCATAATTTCAACTTGTCCCAAGTGATCTCCAAATGTTCTCATTTCTAATTTTTCTAGGGCACAGAGTTATGAGGCCAAATTTTGAAAGCAAGAGTTAGCTAGCAAGCACTAGCTAACAAGAAATTTCTGCTTCCCAGTGGGGATTTATCTCCCCACTACGCTGCAGCAGGGTCCCATACTCAGTCTGTTTCATTAAGTGGAGACGGATGTTCCTTTATGCAAAATGCTTCCAGGTAAACTTCAGCTACAGCAGCTTCCTTGATGGCTCAGATGGTAAGGAGTCTGCCTGCAATGCAGGAGACGTAAGAGACACAGGTGTGATCCCTGGGTCAGGAAGATCCCCTGGAGGAGGGCATGGCAACCCACTCTGGAATTCTTGCCTGGACAATGCCATGGACAGAAGAGCCTGGTGGGCTAAGGTCCATAGGGTGGCAAAGCGTAGGACACAACTGAAGTGACTTAGCATGCACGCAAGTGCACCATGATACAGCAATGGGGCTGGTGACGGAATTATAAAAGTCCGACACATTCATTCCTTGGGAATGTCCAGGCATTTTGTACTGGCCACATTCCAGATGTCCTGTAAGGAGGAAGGCAACAGAAATTAAGGAGAGAAGGGAAACAAGAAGACATCAGAAAGGAATGGCAGGACACACTGGCTGACTAGCGACGGCAGATGAAAGCAAAGAAATCCAGATGGGCTGTCAAGTTTTCAGGCCTAGGAGGCAGGGAGCATGTTAGCGCCTAGAATAGAAATAAAACCTGGAGGGTGCACAGCACCTAAGCAAACGCGACAGGTGTCTGCACACTAAATAAAGATCTCAAAGGCTGATTTAAGCGAACTTTTGTCTGGAGGAAGGGAATCAAATCGGGTAACTTTAGGGTTCTCTGAAATACATCCTACAGTATGTGGAGTTTATCTACTACTTTTTTCTTCTGCTCTTTGAACAATGCAGATCGGGGGCACTCTCATTTCTTGATTTTCCACATCAAAATTGTACAGTTTTGTCCCTTCTTTTAGAATGAAAGCGTTAGTCGCACAGTCGTGTCTGACTCTTTGCAGCCCCATGGACTACAGCCCACCAGACTCCTCTGTCCATGAGATTTTCCAGGCAAGGATACTGGAGTGGGTTGCCATTTCCTTCTCCAGGGGATCTTCCCAGCCCAGGGATCGAACCCGGGTCTTCTGCACTGCAGGCAGATTCTTTACTGACTGAGCTACAAGGGAAGCATACACAGTCTAAATTTTGAACTGTGCCTGATGGGGACCAAACTCCCAGTTTTCTTGACTAGTTTCCAGAGAGCTCCATTATCAGTCAGTATCTGAGAGGGACAAGTGATTAACTTTTGTGCATCTAAATAATGATACTGATATCCATCATAATGGAGAGAGAAAAGCCAGGGGTGAAATACCTTTCCTGTGTTAATTTTTCACCTTTGTTTTCCAGAAAAAGCTTCAGGGTGACAAACATCCTATGGAATAATTAAAGTTAGATATAAACCAAGAAGGTAAAAAACAAAAACCAAAACTATAATTGCTGAGAATTCAAACTGAGAGAATTAGTCACAATGACAAAGAATCTTTATCCCTCTGTCCCCTGGCCAGCTCCTGGTGGAACACTGCCTCATCTGTATTCCCTAGGGGAAGTAGCAGCAGCTCCAGGGAAGATCAGCAGTGAACAGAGAGTGTGTTATTATGTGCAAATAGTTATTTCAGATGGATCACAAATAGAAGCCCAGTAGGAGAGAAAGGGGGGAACATTCTGCAGCAGGTTTACAAAGCAAAACTTAAGACGACAGGGATTTTTTTCAGTTTTAAGATAATGCTGGAGGTTCAGACACAGAATGGATACTGAGATCAACTGTGCTTTAAAGGGGGGGCTCTACTCTTCATATCAATATTTGGGGCTTTGGAGTCGCTGCACAATAGGATCATTAAGCAAGATGCCTGAGGACAAACTGTGAGAGTAGTTATGATTTCCCAGAGTAAGTGCTCAATAAATTATGCTGAAGTGAACCAGGCACATGAAATGCTCAATAACTAAACACCCAAATCTGCCTGCCCCATGAATACAATGCAGTTTGCTAAACACAGTAAAGCTTTGTTATGCTAGTGTTTGATGCACCTGAGAATATGTTAGTTAAAGCCTTTTAATCAAAGTTAATTCACAGCTCAGTAATACTTGCCAAATCATTTTTACCAGTATTGTCCATTTCTTTTCATCTTCACATTGCCCATGATACTTCATTTTATGAATGGAGAAAAATAAAGTACAAAAATGGCTAAGAAATTTAAACCAGGACAGTCTTCTCTGGTTTAGTTTACTCTAAGGATTTGTTAATCCTCACAAATGCTTAAGGTTGGTACTATTACTATCTCCCTATGCTGATAAGGAAACTAAGGCTCAGACTTTCAGGTAACTGCTTCACATTCATAAGGCCAACAGGCCCAACAGTCACCAAAATGTGGCCCAGTCCTAGCTATCTGGCTCACGGTCCACAGAGAGTTCACGAGGAGGGGAATGCCAGAACTGGGAAACAGGCATCCAGATGTGGAAGTCTTTATGACTCAAATGGTAAGAATCTGCCTGCAATGACAGGTGCAATTCCTGGGTTTGGAATATCCCCAGAGAAGGGAACGGCTACCACCCCAGTACGCTTGCCTGGAGAATTCCATAGACAGAGGAGCCTGGCAGGCTACAGCCCATGGGGCCGCAGAGTCGGACATGCCTGAGTGACGAGCACTTCACATTTTCCTTTTCTTGCAGACACCAAGCTGACCTAAGCAGGTACTCCAAGTTTTCCTCCCTCTCTTGCCCACTGACCTGCCTCTCCTGATCTAGGGTAAGAACAACGGCCGCCGCAGATTTCATCTGGATTCACGTGATCTCAGAGGAAGAGATCAGGGACTTGACAGTAATCCAACCCTTCTACTCCCAAACAGATCCAGTCTTCTGATAGGATTTTAGCCAGAAGTTTTGTTTGTTTGCTTGTTTTCCATGCAGAGGACTGGCTTTCTTTCTAAAGTCAATAAAAAGACAGTTTTGTTTAGTAATGGTCAATAATGGTCTAAATGGACACCTGTATTTTTATTGTGTAAAAGAGATTTAGGAAACCCCACAATGCCTCCAGACTTAAAATGATCTCTACACTATGTGATGCTGTCACTATTGTAAAAAGTCACAGAACAAAATTTCGTCTTACTGCAGGACTGCATAATTCCAGAAATAAATCTTTCAAAAATATACTTTTTGGGATGTAGGACTAATTCTAAAATAGGTATCAACCAGGACTGCCTCTTTTCTGCATTGCTCCAGATACCTGAAATATATACATCAAAACCATCTGTACACAGAAATGGGGCCACTGCTAGAGGCAGTAATCTTCTCAGAGTTACAAAAATTGTAGCTGTCTATCAAACAGTCTTTCTGGTTCTTATTGAAGACAGCCCAATAGAAAAAGAAAAAATGCATGCATGCATCTTTATAAAATAATCAAGATAGGCTAAGGTAACAGCTACCTTTGGAAAGTAGCAAAGGAAAAAGTAATTCAGAAAGTAGAATAGGAAAGTATGACAACATCAGAAAGCAACTATATGCCAATAAAAAGTAATTTAAAAAAAAGAGCAAAGTATGATTGGTGTATGCCTGCCACATTCTTCACTCTATTTGAACTGCTATGTGCCATTTAATTTAACAGTATGGTAACCATAAACCTGCATAGCAACTGCAGTGATTAAGTAGCTTACCAAATTCTGAAGTACCTGCACTTCTGCATGGAAAGCCCACTGGCAAAGATAAATATTTCTAATTTTTAAAATAAGGTTTGGCTCCCTTTAAAATAAGTTAGGCAGATAACTTACTCCTTCTGCCCCAAGCTTTCTGACTTTTGAGGTTTTTTCCCCCCAGTTTTATTGAGGTATAGTTGCCAAATAAAAATTGTCCAGCTTAAGATGTACAAGATGATGTTACCCCAAGTCTTACATCTTAAGAAGCAGGGGGATGGATAACATGATATATTTATTCTCTTCAAACTGTAATATTCATTAACTAGGTCAAAAATAGTATCTCCAAATTTCTGTGTAAATAAAATATGGGGAAGTCTAGTCATGTTAAAGAGAAAAACGAAAAGCTCACTATAATTTAATAATGGTAAATTATTAGGAAGCAAAGTATATCTTGCAAGATGATTACTGATCCTCCTTGTTAGTTTCTATGAAAACAGATTTTTATTGGTTTGCTTAAAATTGGCACATCAACCCTCTCAAGTGGCACAGACCTTTCCATGGTGCTGCTTCAGAGAGAGATGGTGGTACACTTTTGATTTTCATAAATCAACAGACATTTCTGTTTTTATATATCCAGAATGTATTTGTTCTTTAAAAGCTTCTTTTAAATTAGAGAAATGAAGGTGTTCTTTAGAATGTATGTCTGTGAAAGTTTCTAAATAGATAATAAAGGAACAGGTTTTAGGAATATAGAGAAAATAAATTCTGGAAATTTAGATCTGCTACCATCAAGAGTAAATCTAAATCTTTGTCAAAGTTCAAAATAACAACTCCAATTCCAAGGGTTTGTTTTTCTCCCTTACAAAAAGAAATTGTAATATTTTTCTTGATTTTTTGAACAAACTGCCCAACAGCACCACCACAATGAATTCAATCACCCATGAGTGCTTTCACTAGGTGCTATGATATGGCATAATATTACATACTTTCTCAGGGTATACTTTTGGTAGTTAATGAAACTAAAACAGATTGCTTTAGTGTTGCTATGGGAACAATTATCAGATGGGAAGGGGATGGTAGCTATCTGCTGCCATATGGGAAAGGATTCATTAGCTCTAGAAGACCTGCATTCTGAAGAATTATTTAAATATAGACATTAGGGAAAAATGCTCAATGGACAATTGGGTTACCCAGTTCTAAAATCTCTTTTAACATATAAAGGTGAGAGATATGGGGATCCTGCGATACTTCGTAAAGAAATCTGAACAGATTCAACTACACTGGCAAATTTCTGAAGAAACTAGGGAAAGGAACAGATGGAGTTAAGATGCGAGAGAAAACTCATTTGCTCCCAAAAGAACAGGGAAGCTGGTGTCTCACCAGTACACCATAATAGGAGATGCTCTGAAGCAGGCAAGCTGGTTTCTTTCTCACAGGCACAAGTCTGTACCCGACTTGGCTGTACATGCATTCTGCAGGAAGATTCTACCTTTACAGTCCAAATTTCTTTAAAAAGAAAAAGTGAAATATATCAGTGAGCTCAACAATGAAAGTCTATTCGTTTAACACTGAAGAAAATACATAAATGGCAAGTCTAAGAATCTGGTATTTGCAAAGCAGACACAATGGCATATGAGAATGGCTGTCACCGAAGGGAACATGGGAAAACAGTCTGAGAAAAATATATCAAAGGAGTTTCAGAAGTTTCCCTATTAGGCAGAGTGAGTTCTTTCCCATAGCTCTACTCCATGAAATAAGGAAAACTTAGAAGTCCACAGATACTGACAAGCATTTCCAAAATTAATTTTAATTACAAATGTCAGTTAGGGATTACCATGTTTTTACATGCAAAGTGTGAAATAATGCTGGAAGAAGTGATACAGAACTGACAATGAGAAATGGACTCCAAATTAACTAGCTACCAGGGAAAAAACAACATAAAACAAAAAAACTGGAAGTTAGATGCTTTCTCTGCTTTCCATATACTGAAACTAGAGGAAGCAGATAAACTTATGAACTTCTCAGGGCCTGACCATTAAGGTCCTACTGTTTGCTCAGTCATCAGCCATGTGGCCTTGAGCAAACCATTTAGCCTCAATTTTCTTGCTGACAAAGTAAAGAGACTGAATTTCAGTACTTCTGAGACTGTATGCAACCTGTGAAAGCAGCACTGGGTGCAGGTCTGTGTGGGTTCTGATATCCCAGGGATTTCAGGTCCACACGCAAGGTGCCCAAGGATTCTGTACTCTACTGGACTCTGGGTAGTTCTGAAGCAAGTGATCCTTGAAATCCACTTTTATTCATTCAACAAAAATTATCTGAATGCAAACTACAGGCCAGGCATGGTGGAAAACACTAGGGCTACAACAAGTGAGTAAAATCAACAAGATCCTTGTCTTTGTCAAACATCCAGTGTTAGGGATCTAGCTCCCCAACATAATGGTTTCATACATAAACAGGTTGCTTCAAGCTAAGAAAGAAAGAAAGATAAATGGGACTTCCCCCCATAACCCTCGAAAATTAATTTCTTAGTTGATCCACTCAATGAGTAGCATTCCAAAGCATAGATGCATGCTCACAATTATATACATACAGTTCACAATATCTTGTTCCTGGGATTAAAATTTCTCGGTAGCAAATCTGATTCATCTCTTCCCTTTAAGAATTTCCACTTAGCTTTCACTTCTTCCTTTAAAATGAACATGCTCTTGACAAAATTTTAATGTCAGCACTCATTACTAATCTTTTTTGTGTATGCTAAGTCACTTCAGTCATGTCCAGTGCTTTGTGACCCCATGAATTATAGCCCATGAGGCTCCTCTGTCCATGGGATTCTCCAGGCGAGAATACTGGAGTGGGTTGCCATTCCTTTCTCCAGAGGATCTTCCTGACCTAGGGATCAAACCCAGGTCTCCTGCATTTGCAGGCATATTTTTACCATCGGAGCCACCAGGGAAGACAATCCCTTCTGTACTCTCCCATGCATGAGAGAGCTAGAAACTTAAGAACTACATTTCCCAGATTTCCATGATGCTGGGGTTCTGGATAACTTAGGTTTTGCCAATGAGATGTACTCATGTGATAGTCAAAAATGAAGGAATGTAGAAGTCAACCTTACCCCAGCATCTGACAGGGCTGCTGCCTGTGGGTTTTGGTTAACAGCTTTTAGTGACTGGCAACTCCACATTCACAAGGTTAGGAGCAACTATAGCTTTGTCAGGACTCTCCTTCATTTGTGGATGGCAGCAGTAGTTTCGTGGACACTTGCTCATCGTTTGCAGTGCAACAAACAATGACAATTAAAAACAGAAAAACCAACCAAAGAACTCTGATACTCTTTTTCCAACCATTTTTGTAGGTACTTAATTCACTGTTTTTAAATTTGTTTCTACCTGGTAGGTATTTGAAATACCTAGTATTTCCATTTTCTATCTTGAACCCTTTCTCCCAAGAAAGACCAGTGATTTAGATCTGTCAAATTTCAAGATGTTTATTTGTTCATGAGTCAAGTCAGGAATTTTCAAAGAGATTTCACAAAAAGATGTAGTGTAAGTTTAGGTGGTCTCAAAATTATCTGGTGGAGGCTTTAAAGAGGGCAGGTCTCTTGCCCTTTCTTATCCCACCCTTTCCCCAAGGCTCACAGGGCCTTCTGAATGGGGCAGGTTCACTCTCACTCATATTCGCCTTCCTTCTCTCTTGTCACTCCTCACCCTTGTGACAGGGCTGGGTTGAGTTATAGAAGCACAGCTCTAGGGGTGGGAATACACATTGTCTTCCCCATTCTCTTCCATTTTTGTCTCTGAATGGGTTTGTCACAGTGTAGAGGTTCTGGTTGAATTTGGGGGTGGAAACAGGTCAAGAAGCTCTTACATTGTTTTTGGTCCACTTCAAGGGACCAGAAAAGAGTTCCATGTGGCTCAGCCTAGCTCTTCAAGCACTACCCTGAATTCAGGGCCAAAGGCTCAGCCAGCAGCTACTGATCATAAATGGACAGACTTCTCTCATGACCTCAGGAGAGAGCTGGTAGATGACAGAAGATTGGTATTTACCATTCCACATCCAGGACAGTATTCTCTCTACCACTGAAACTCACTTTCAGAAAATACTGATAAAAATGCTGTTTGTTTATATGTAGAACATTAAATAATTTAAACCAGGGTTAATGCATACTCAAGTTTCCATTTTACCAAAACAAATCAAACAAAAGCAAAGTAACTCAGGATTTCTTTAGGGTGGCAAATTCCTAAGGACAGTACTAGGAGAATCAGTGCTCAGATACTCTAGCCTCCAGTTCACTCACTCTGTGGAAGCCACGCTTGCCTCCATGCTGCTCCGTGGGCACTCAGGCTCGGTCCTGTCTTAGAGCCGTGCTCTAGCTGTTCACTGGAGAAGAGTCCCTTTTCCATGGATCGCCTGGATGACCTCCTCTCTGATTTCAAGTCTGCTCAAAACCCAACTTCTCCCACTAAACTAAGATCATGGCATCTGGTCCCATCACTTCATGGCAAATAGATGGGGAAACAGTGGAAACAGTATCAGACTTTATTTTTCTGGGCTCCAAAATCACTGCAGATAGTGACTGCAGCCATGAAATTAAAAGACGCTTACTCCTTGGAAGAAAAGTTATGACCAAACTGGATAGCATATTCAAAAGCAGAGATATTACTTTACCAACAAAGGTCCATCTAGTCAAGGTTGTGGTTTTTCCAGTGGTCATGTATGGATGTGAGAGTTGGACTGTGAAGAAAGCTGAGTGCCGAAGAATTGATGCTTTTGAACTGTGCTGTTGGAGAAGACTCTTGAGAGTCCCTTGGACTGCAAGGAGATCCAACCAGTCCATCCTAAAAGAGATCAGCCCTGGGTGTTCATTGGAAGGACTGATGCTAAAGCTGAAACTCCAATACTTTGGCCACCTGATGCAAAAAGTTGACTCACTGGAAAAGAGTGATGCTGGGAGGGATTGGGGACAGGAGGAGAAGGGGAAGACAGAGGATGAGATGGCTGGATGGCATCACTGACTCAATGGACGTAAGTTTGAGTGAACTCCAGGAGTTGGTGATGGACAGGGAGGCCTGGCGTGCTGCGATTCATGGGGTCACAAAGAGTCGGACACGACTGAGCGACTGAACTGGACTGAAGAAGACAGGAACTTCATATGGTGTACTGTCACAGCCCCTTTTCTCATTCCATATTCCTCTCTGCATCAGGGTGAAGTGCTTCTCCCAAACATTTCAGGTTTTGGATCCAACCACATGAAATAATGTCAATACAGAACAAATAATTGACCCTATAAAAACAGTAACATATCTGTTGTGTCACCCTTTGCCATATCATCTTTCAGACGGCAGCAGAGACATGAACCCAGTATCAGCCCTGGAATGTCTTCCATGCAGTGCCTGACCGTTCTACCCAGTCAGGTTTAATTCTTAACTTTATAAAATTTGATATTAAACCCTTTTCTCCTATTGCTTTATCCCCAAATAAGAGGAAAAATCCTTAAACACCTGAAATTGCTTTCCCAACACGACCCAGCACATTTTCATCAGTCTCAATGAGAAATTCAGTTGCCATACAGACATTCCATGTTTATTTCAGCCAATTTCTTTTGCTCCCTAAGGATATTTTTTTCCTGACTCTATTCTTTCTCCAGGAAAGAGCAAAAAAAAAAAAAAGAAAAGAAAACGAAAAAACGAAAAAGAAAGAGATTTTCCAAATTCAGCTTCTCATTGCCTAAGTCATATTTGCAAGTGCTACATTTTATATTTCCTTAGGCTTCATTAATACCTTTGAGTGACTGCTACACTGTCTGGAAGCCAGATCGCTCACTTGACTTATTTACCCTGTACTATTGACGTTAATAAGAGCTAGATTATTAGAGAACAATAAGACAATTTTAAAAACTGAAATAATAACCCATGGACAGTCTCACTTTTTCCTGCCTCTCCTTGTTAACTATGCCTGCAACTGAACATTTTAACCTGAATTCAGGAGAAAATTAAGTGAAAAATTATTTGCCTGAAGTCAAACTCGAGACTTCCATGCTTTCAACTCAATATGTTATTTAGAGTATCATTAACTGAAGGAAGTGGGACAAAACTAAAGCACATTTATGTAGGAGAGATCATTTGTTAGACTCTGTGGATGGTTATTATTTTAATAGCCTGAGGAGCCACAGTCTCTACTGGGTAACAGAGATGATGATTCTTGCCAGCACAGCAGGGCCTCTTGGTTAAGATAACTTAAGAGCAAACTGCTTTAAGATTCTCAGGGACAAGGAAGTCACTGGGGGTAAATCCCAGTCATATGGTTACCAGTCAATTTTGTTCAGCTGGACAACTCTAGTATAAAGCATCAAAAAGGAGGTGAGTAAATATGCAAATCATCACTGACTAAACAAGTATTTACAAAGTACCACATATAGTCCAGATACTATTCTAGACACTGGGAAGAGAGTCATGGAAAAAAAAATAAATATTCTTACTTTCCTTCATACATTTCAGGGAGAAAGAAACATAATAAACAAAATAAAACAGCCAAAGAGTACGGGGCTTCCCTGGTGGCTCAGCAGGTAAAGAATCTGTCTGTAATGCAGGAGACATAGGAGAGGCAGGTTCAATTCCCTGGATCTGGAAGATCCCCTGGAGGAGGAAACAGCAATCCACTCCAATATTCTTGCCTGGAGATTCCCATGGACAGAGGAGCCTGGCAGGCTACAGTCCAAAGGGTCACAAAGCATTGGACACGACTGAGCGACTAAGCGCACGTGCACAGAGTATCACGGTAAATGCAACGGAGGAAAATAAGATTGAAGTGCAGGACGGCAACCACCTGAGAGGCGGTGAGTGGGTGTGGGGGAGAGGAGGTGCCACGTTCTACAGAATGGTCAGGGAAGGCCTCACTGAGGAGGTGGCTTCTGAGCAGAGACATGAAGAAGGTGAGGACTGTATGGATGCATGGACTAAGTGTTCTCTAGCAAAGACAGAGCTCATACGAGGCCAGCATGGCTGAGGTGAATGAATGAGGGGGAGGGGAGCCGAAGATGTAATTAAAGAGAAATACGAGCAGCAAGGGCTTCCCAGGTGGTGCCAGAGGTAAAGAATCCACCTGTTGAGGTAGGACACACAAGAAACAGGTTTGGACCCTGGGTCAGGAAGATCCCCTGAAGTAGGAAATGGCAACCTGCTCCAGTGTTCCTGTCCGGAAAATTCCATGGACAGAGGAGCCTGGTGGCCTGTAGTTCAAGAGATCACAAACAATCAGACACAACTGAGCATGCATCCATACACTGGGCAGAAGGGAAGAGAGGTCAGAATCCATAAAGCCTGAAAGATGAGGGCAAGCACCCAGGCTCTTAATTTCCACAATGGAGAGGGACTGAGCAGGGGAGAAGTTGAATCCCACTAATATTCCATCAGGAAAACATGGGCAGATGGGTTGAGAAGCTAGGGAGAAGCTGGGAACCATTAGACATTGGCCACTTCAACAATACAGCCCAGGCCAGTGCAGAGCAGGAGGGGACCGGTCATGATCAAATTCTGGGTGTGTTTTAAAGACAGAGCCATAAGAATCTTCAGATTCTACACCGGATGTGAAAAGAGATGTTAAGAACACAGCTGTTGCATACTAACTAAAAGGACAGTTGCAAGAGCAAGCTTATAAAGGAAGCAGGCTTATCAAGGGGTGCGGTTTGGGACATTTGAGATGCCTCTTACATAGGTAAATAGAGGTAAACAAGCAGTCGAAGCATGAGGCTGGACTTAGAGAAAAACCCTGGCTTGGAAACACAGATATTTAGGAAGCAACAGACTGAGGATGGTTTGGAAAGCAAGAAAACTGACAGGCCGACCAAAGGAAAGACATGCAGACAGAGCAGAGAAGCAATCTAAGGGCTAAACTTTGGGATACTCTAAGAGGGGACAGAACCATGAAGGAGATTAAGAAACTCTAGTGGCAAATGAAGGGACAATCGGGAGCGCTTTTCCCTTAATTTCTTGAAAAACAAGTGAAGAATGTATTGGAAGAAAGAGGGAGTGTCAACTTGCCAAGCAGTCCAGTACAGGAAGGACTAAAAATTGGCCCATGGCAAAAAAAAAAAAAGAGTTAAAATACTATAAAACAGAATCTTACCTACTAAAAACACAGATACCATTCTTTGGAAACTTTTTTAGGAGCTGTATCATCCTATGCAGACAGTAAAATCTCAAAATATTCTATTTGACATTTAAACGTCCAGGAGTTTTGTATTCATTACGTCTGCTTATACAGATACCATGATCCATCTGCCAAAGCCACCATCTCAGCCTGATAAAGCAGTGGTCAACTCTAGGGGCTAATTCTTGATAATTCTATCTTCTCGTTTACACTTATTTGCTGGGTGATCAATAATACATATTAAATGAAACAAATGATAAAGCTATTTCATAGACTTTAATAACTACTGCAAACAGGAAATTGAGATACTCACTTTTCCACAAGGGCAATTCATCACAATAAGGCACTACAGCTAAGCAGCTAAGCAATTACATCTAGAGACAAGAGTCAACCACCAGGCTTGCCTGGCTCATTGAAGATCAAACTGAGTGTCCAGTGTGATCATAGTGTGTAAGCAACTTAGGAAACAGAATATTCAACCTAAATCCTAATGAAGCTGCTGCTGCTGCTGGGGGCAATTCATCACTTGGACCTTCTACATGTATTTGGCACAGTGCCAAGGAAAGATGGTCAGTAAGTAGTGGAGACAAGAAAGAATGGTGAGCACACTCGGGGTAGCTGCAAAGGACCATGAGGGTTGTACTCTGTACAGTGCAGAGGATGCTGGTCACCTAGATTGCCAGGTCATGACACCGGTAGTGGAAAGCTGCCAGCCATAGTTGGCAGCACGGGGGAGCATCTACCAGCCTCTGACTTTTACCCTAAAGTTAAAAAGCAATCGCAGTAATGGCACCTATATGCTTAATATCTGTAGAGAAGGCTATAAACTGAAAACAGGCCTACAAAGATGTATCATGCAAGAGAAGACAGTTACTAAATGCTTACGGATGGGTTTGACAAATTTTACCTTACTATATGTGAACATAATATGTTTGCAGCTTTGGATGATAAACTGCTAGAAGGCAGGGATTGCTCAAGCAAATGCTAATGACCAGAAGCAGTAAACACCTTCTTAATGTTGCCTCTAGTATGTGACGGATGACTTTGCAACCTTAAAGCGATCCATGACAAGCACCTTTAAGCAATGCTGATTCAAAAATCATTCAAAAGCTCTCTTTTCAAGACATGTTGGTGACTTTTTTATCCTCTTAAGTTTGGGAAATCAGTGTTGACTCTGGAAAGACTGCTCAGTTTACAGTGAGTGCCACACAGCAGCATATTTTGAGTAGAGGTACTGAACTACACCAAAGCCTTTGACTGTGTTGATCACAATAAATTGTGGAAATTCTGAAAGAGATGGGAATACCAGACCACCTGACCTGCCTCCTAAGAAATCTGTATGCAGGTCAAGAAGCAACAGTTGGAACTGGACATGGAACTACAGACTGATTCCAAATTGGGAAAGGAGTACCTCAAGGCTGTATATTGTCACCCTGCTTATTTAACTTATATGCAGAGTACATCGTGGGAAATGCGGGGCTGGATGAAGCACAAGCTGGAATCAAGATTGCCGGAAGAAATATCAATAACCTCAGATATGCAGATGACACCTCCCTTGTGGTAGAAAGCAAAGAAGAACTAAACAGCCTTTTGATGAAAGTGAAAGCAGAGAGTAAAAACGTTGGCTTAAAACTCAACATCCAGAAAACTAAGATAATGGCATCTAGTCCCATCACTTGATGGCAAATAGATGGGGAAACAGTGGAAATAGTGGCTGACTTTATTTTTCTGGGCTCCAAAATCACTGCAGATGGTGACTGCAGCCATGAAATTAAAAGACACTTGCTCCTTGGAGGAAATACTATGACCAACCTAGACAGTATATTTAAAAGCAGACACATTACTTGACCAACAAAGGTCCGTCTTAGTCAAAGCTATGGTTTTTCTGGTGGTTATATATGGATGTGAGAGTTAAACTACAAAGAAAGCTGAGTGCCGAAGAATTGATGCTTTTGAACTGTGGTGTTGGAGAAGACTCTTGAGAATCCCTTGGACTGCAAAATCCAACCAGTCCATCCTAAAGGAAATCAATCCTGAATATTCATTGGAAGAACTGATGCTGAAGCTGAAACGCCAATACTTTGGCCACCTGATGTGAAGAACTGACTCATTGTAAAAGACCCTGATGCTGGGAAAGATTGAAGATGAGAGGAGAAGGAGACGACAGAGGATGAGATGGCTGGATGGCATCACTGATGTGATGGACATGAGTTTGAGTAGGCTCCGAGAGTTGGTGATGGACAGGGAAGCCTGACATGCTACAGTCCACGGGCTCCCAAAGAGTTGGAACACTACGAAGCAACTGAACTGAGCTGAAGTGAACTATCAGGCAAGTCCAAGCTGTTTGGCTCATTGCCCCTATTTCAATAATTTTCCAAGGAAAATCCCCTATTTATTTTCTAGCATTTTCTGCTCTGTATTATCCTCATCACAATTAGGAACCATAATACATGATACAATAGTGACTTTGTCCCACAGACAGTAATTTAAATTTTCAGGAATATCTACTGAAATCACAAAAGAATAGTGGCATTAAAAAATATATATCACTCACAGTTTCAGTCATTTAAAGTCTCAAGACATCATTTTCCCCACAATTACATAATTATCCTGTCTCTTACTGAAAATCACAGGAATCAAAAGCCAGAAGACGCTGCAAAGCACCTGGGCTGTTTGACTTGAATCCCTCTGATTCTCAAGAAGGTAATGCCTCATAATAATTCTCAAGTCACAGTTAACCACATAACAAACACAAACATCAGTCAGATTTAAAATACAAAAGCAATAAACATTTTATATGTTAGCTCAAGTGATTAAATATTAATAAAACTTAACTAGCTGACAAGGAGCAAAGAGCTGGGAAAAAAGGACAAGGGCGTGAGGGGAAAGGTGGTGAAAAGATGAGACTTTCACATTTGCACTGTCCACCCAGCTCCAATCAACTTCACACTTAGTACATATACTCCATGTCTCTGTATCTTTCCTAGATAGACCTACATCGGGATTTTACTCAGACACCTAATAGAATAATCAATATACTTCATCTACCATCCCTGGAAAATTCCTGCAGGTTATAATTCATCCATCTTTTCACTTCCAAAAGATCTGAAGGCTTTCAAAATTCACTCGATTCACTTCAATTCATGTTTACTGAGCACCTAATATATACCAAGCCCTGTTCTTTAAGCGCTCATGTCCTAGGCTAGTAAACTCATTTGGTCAATTAATAAATCATTTTGGAATTCTGAAAGAATTATCTAAACTCTACAGAAATTCTTAGATATGCATTTGTTTGCTTACTGATTGCATTTTTCCAAGTACCTGTTAATAGTCACTCAGGGGCAGATTACACAAAGCAAGGTCCTGGGATAATTGTCAATGGTTGACATTCCTGCTCTGCCACATGTGTAACCTCTCTGTGTGTCATTGTTAAAGTCATCAGTTTTTACCTTGGGGTATAAATTAGGGTTATTGATGATTCCCTAACTTACTGAACCCACACTTACTGAAAAAGAATCTTCTACAATGGAGCCTGGAAACATGTACTCTTTAAAGCCCTATAGTCGGTCCTGAGGCATACTCCAGTTTAAGAAAACTCCTTTTAATAAACCCTTAGAAGAAGGTAAATAGCATAGGTGAAGGCTATGGATAAAAGAAAATTTCCTAAAACATTATATTACATAATAGTAGCATGAAAGTTAAAGTGTTAGTTGCTCAGTCACATCTGACTCTTTGCAATCCCATGACCCCATACCTCCAGGCTCCTCTGCCCATGGAATTTGCCCAGAAAGAATACCAGAGTGGGTAGCCATTCCCTTCTTCAGAGAATCTTCCCAACCCAGGGATCAAACCTAGATCTCCCATAATGCAGGCTGATTCTTTACCATCCGAGCCACCATGGAAGCCTGTGATAGTAGTATCATAACTGTTAAATCTTCTCCTGTACTCATGATATTTCTTGCAGTGTTATAAACTGTTTTCTGATATTCTTTCACTCCACGATTACAATAACCAGTATTCTTGTTTTGCAAAACTACATGGGAGGCTGAGAACCTTGCATCGAGTCCCAAAGCTCAGTAAGCGGCAGAGCTCAGTTCCAACCCCTGACATGATGATGCTGAAATCCCTGTGCTCTGTTGCCACAGAGGAATTTATCCTAATCATTCATTAATTTTCTAATTTACTTGGAAAACAGGTACAGATATAAGGGAGACAGGTGTGTGTCTATTCTGTAATATGCATTATAAATATAAACAATGTATAATTTATTTAATACCCATCTCTGCTAGGAGGTAAGAATCACGTGAAAATAAACAGATCTCTAGTATACGCTGGCACCCCTATATTTAGCCTGACGCATGGAAGCATTCAATAAATATTTGTTGGTTGACTGAAGGAACAAATGACAAGTCTGCAGATTGCAGACATGCATTTTCTACCAGAGGAGTCATACTTGTAAACAGACTTAGCCCATATGGTTAATGCTCTATCAAAGTGCTCATAGAGATCAGTGGGAGACACAAGAAAGAAACTAAAACCTATCAAATCCAAAACATTTCTTGATTCTCACAAGGCACCAATGGCATAGGGAGCAGAGGTATCATTAACCATATTTTGTAGGCAATTCAATATGAGTGTGCCTAGCAATTCATGCCACAGACCCAAAACCTTGACTGTGGAATCAGAGACCTGTTTTCAAGTCTCTTTTCTGACATTTCTGTCTTGGGCTTTAAGCAAGCTGCTTACGATCTTTGAGTTTCAACCATCTCATCTATAAAGAGAGGTATATACTGATCTTGCTTTTTATTTATGGATATATCCCAAGCACTTAGAATAGTGCTTGGCATCCCATTGGCACTAAATTTACTACTGAACTGCAGTGCTGTTAAAGGCTTTAAATATGAAAACATGTATACAAGCACCTAGCATTGTGACTGAGACAGACTGTTAGTCAGTGTTCCCTTGTGACTAAATGTCTCTAAAATGTTATTCCCACTTCCCCTTCCCTTGAAAATCTTGAATGGGACTCTCTGACCCCTTCCCTATTTCAGATTCCCTCTGAGCCATGTAGCTCCTTCTACAGTGAGTCTTAGTAGGTATAGACGTGTGTGTTCCCATGAAATTACCTGGTTCACTAATGCAAAGGGGGGCAGATTTAATTTTTAAATCAGGACATGTTAAACATAAATCTCTAAATTTTCCTTCTTTCTAAAAACCATGGCATCACTTTAACACATTCTACGATGATCCTATTTTTTTAAAAGTTTACAAAATTGCAGCACTGCTTTCTTACCACTATTCAGACTAATAAATATCAACTCGCTACATAGCTACACATGAGACTTCCTTGCACTGAGATTGCTACCTGGATATTTAAATTCGGCATCCCCAGATCTGGGATAACCCACATATACACTGAGCCTCATATGCCTGCGTCCTCCTCAGACTCCTCTATGCCACCATCTTTACCTCTTAGTGTAGGAGCAGAGCCACAGGACCAGGGCAACAACATGGCTAAGAGGTTGAAGACAGATTCTGGGCACTGACAATTGCTTTCAAGAATTAACAGAACAAAGCTTCTGTCTGGCTAGTTGTTTTGTGGATGTGTATGTATGTGGCTTTTTTTTTTTTTTTTTGGGCGGGGGGAACTAAGGAGTTACATGAAAATGTCCTTTAAGCCTAACGACATTGCTATGAGTAGTAATATTTAGATTCGTGGTGGGCAGAGTGTTTATTTAGCCTGTGGTAGGAGGGAGAAGCTAGTGCTTGGATGTACTACAAGATTTTGCAAACCTGGTATGCAGAGGGGAAAAAATCCAAACTTTAGTGGGCCTATTTTTTGCAACAGTAAAATAAAACTCTAGGTGATTTCCACACTCATATCCAGCTTTAGTGATCTGCATTTTTATTAACAGCTCAATATCAATGTTGTTATATTTAATCCACAGGCTTATTCTTCTGCACCAGGAAAGGCAGTAATGTCAGGATTTATATAGATAGAGACACAGATATAAATAAAGGATGAAAATCTTCTGTGAGCATAAGTTTTAAATAACAGTTTGGCAGGGAGATTTTTTTCATCCAATTTAAAGTTAATTTTAATTTTTTAATCAAAATAATTTCTGATTTAACAGAACTAGCTAACTGGATATAATAATATCAACAATGACCATATCAATGCTAATAATAGATAGCACTTATTGATGTAATAGCATTACTAAAACCCACTGAGGTACATGCCATTATTACTATCATACCTGCTTCACAGAAAGGAAAATCTTAACCATAAGATAAGAAGCAGTGCAGTTAAGCAACAAAATAGGGAGACCCAGAATTCGAATCTAGATCAATCTAACCATATAATTCCAGCTGTGAAACACATGATTTTCCAAATGATTACAGATATCGGTAGGAATAATTTCCTGGGACAAAAGTGGAATGGACTATGGAAATCATGCTCACAGAGGAGTTAACACAGCTGATATCTTCTTCTCCCAGCTCAGCCATTAACTAGCTGAATATCCTTGTAATGAAACTAACCTCTATTGTGTCTCAGTTTCTTCAGAGGCAGAGGGGAAATTTAGCCAGATGTTTCCCACTCTCTCTGTATGGTCTTTGATCACAAGGAAGGAAAGCATCACAAATATGAAACACAGACACAACCAGTCTCTGTTTTATGTTTGGAGTTAGGCATAATAACGAAGTTTTACATAACATTACATTAAAAGACCTTGGTTGTGAACAAACAGTTTGGAAATCACTGAATTCAATGAGCTCTAGGGTTTTAAACTCTTTTGATATTCTACGGCTCTACTAAATACTTTAGATTGTCTCCTTTAGTATGAGTTGTTGAATATTACTTCTTTTAAAATATGGACCCAAAAGATTTCTTTTCAAGGAAGCAAAACCACCAAACTACTTGGTGGGTAACTTTTTCCATTAAGATATCACAAAATTGGAGTTGGGGAAAAAATCATGAAATGGTCAAGTCTTTGGATGTGATTTATTTTGTTAAAAGATACTTAGTAAATCCTTTGCATTTCTGTATTCTTGTGGTCTGGTTTAAATCTTTTCTAAAACATTTTCTTAAAGTATGACATTTCTTCTCAACAACATGTGAAGGCCCTAAGTATTGTGAGAATGAGTTCTAGGACTAGAAAAATATAAAATGTTTGTGTTCAGCCCTAAATACGAGATTATGCATAATTTGAAGTATTTAAGGGAAATCGGTAGGCATCAGTTTCTATGTACTTCCTGATCCAAAATAACATAAAAGGATATGCAACCTAAGTCAGAGGAAGATGAGACCCTCATTTGGCCAAGAATAACAGTGAGGGGGGTAGGGGAGGGATGCTGGTAGTAATATTAGAACAGCCAGCAATCACATATTATGTACCATGTGCCAGATGGTGCTTTAAGAGCTTACAGATACCAATTCACTTAATCCCCACAACAATTCTGTGAGAGAGACATTGAATCACAGAGAGTATAAGTAACTTGAAGAGTCACAGAGCTGGAGGGTGACAGAGCTGGGATTTGAATCAGCCACCATGTCACTGGGAAGGGGAGTGCTTTGTGAAACAGGGGTGGTAGGGGAAAATCAGAGGATCAGGGTAAGATTTAAAGTCCTGAAAAATCCTGGGAGACATGAAAAGGATCTAGGAAATCCATAATGATGGAAGAAAAGGAGATGAGAATCCCTTGGAAGCAAATACTAAAACAGAGATTCTCCAGGCAAGAATACTGGAGTGGTTTACCATTTCCTCCTCCAGGGGATCTTCCCAACCCAGGGATGGAAGCCGGGTCTCCCGCATGGGAGGCAGACGCTTTAACCTCTGAGCCACCAGGGAGGCCCAAAACAGAGACTAAAAGCAAGAAAATAAAGAATTGTTAGAACAAGCTAGAAAGACACTACCCTTGTTTTTGAAGCCACAGAAACCAACAGAGGGTGGCGGAACAAAGACACTTCTGGGAAATGAAAGGGAACGTTCAAGATCATATCTGAAATCGGGACTCAGGAGAGGGGCCCTGGCAGACTCCTGGGCAAAGCAAGCACCAGGACTAAGTGAATGAAACAAAAGAAATGTGGGGAGCGAGTCATTCTGGTATCAATGCTGTCTGGCTCCTTTTATCGATGAGAAAACAGGCCTGGTCAGTTGAAGTGATTTGCTCTGAGTTTATTCGAGCTGATTAGTGACAGTCCTCACTCCCTTCACTCAGCTGCTTGAGCTGTTTTCCTCCTTAATGTTTCTTCCAGATGTAGTACTTTTCTTACGGTTCCATTTGAGTGTTTGCTAAAGAAGTATCTCAGGAGGCCAAAGGAAGTTAAAACTATGATACATACGTATCAAATTTTTTGATAATTTTACATATGAACACACTATCAAAAGATCTGTAGAACTAGATCTGTTCTAGATGAGAAAAAAGAAACTGGTAACTCATGGTCTTTGATGTATGAAAAACCTTCTGTTTCTTTTTTTTTCTTCACAAGATCTTTTTGATGTGGACCATTTTTAAAGTCTTCATTGAACCTGTTACAACATTGCCTCTGTTTTCTTTTTTTTTAATTTGCCAAGAGGCATGTGTGATCTCAGCTCCGCAACCAGGCATCAAACCCACATCCCCGACACTTGAAGGCAAAGTCCCAGCCACTGGACCGTCAGGGAAGTCCCCACATCTTGTTTTCAAATGGAGAAATGTGATGGCCAGGAAGAAACCTCAGCAAGGAGTGGAGCAGAATGTTGTTTGCTCTTTACGCATAAGTATCATGAATAGGGTTGACTGGTATACTTGAGAAACTCAAAACATTCTATTTTATTCCATTTTCCACAGGAAACAGAAAATGGAGCTCTGCGGTAGACTCCCATTAGAATTCTGTGGTCTCCATAAAACCCTACTTTCTCAAGTCTGAAGATATTTAAAGGTAATTACGGGGGAAAATGAAGGAAACTTTCCCGGCAGTTAAATAGGGAGGGTCATGAAATGGACAAACATCACGCCTGGCAGGTCATTACCTCTGCCCTTCTGCCAGATACGATGTAAGAAGCAGAAGAAAGCGCCAGATCAAGGGCAAAATGAGAAGGACATTGAGGGCTTACTCTATTTAAAGGTTAGTGGGGAAAAGCGAGCTTATGTCAACTACAGGCTAGGGAAGAGTAGAAACACTCAAATCTCTTGCTAAGGGAATAACTTGTAGTGCACCAAAAAAGTACATAAATATACATTAAAATCCAAGACGGGCAACAGAAATTAAGTTGTGAAAATTAACACTGACTTGGTGCAGAAGTGAAAGCATCCACATTCTCTGTTATTGTTGAGAAGAAAATAGAGGACAGAACTCAGAAGGGCAGTGGGCCATGGCGGTGGGGACCGGCGTTCTGGGTCTAACTCAGCATGAGCCAGCTGTGGGTGCCACTGCCATGCCCAAGCCCTGCCCCAAAGCAGTGTTCTCATTGTGAGGCTGATAGCTGGAAGCGGTCTCTAGTCTGTTTCAGGTGACTGTTGTAGCAGGACACAATAATCACAGGGAAAAAAATTCAAATATTTTTTAAAAGTCGGGAATTTGATAACACGGAATGATATGACCAGTGATCAGCTATATTAGAAATCATGAACCCTTAGAGGAATAATCAAAGTGTTCATTAAATCACAACTAGTACCCCACTCCAGTACTCTTGCCTGGAAAATCCCATGGACGGAGGAGCCAGGTAGGCTGCAGTCCATGGGGTCACGAAGAGTCGGACACAACTGAACGACTTCACTTTTTCACTTTTCACTTTCATGCACGGGAGAAGGAAATGGCAACCCACTCCAGTGTTCTTGCCTGGAGAATCCCAGGGATGGGAGACCCTGGTGGGCTGCCATCTATGGGGACGCACAGAGTTGGACACGACTGAAGCAACTTAGCAGCAGCAGTACCAAGATACAACTATTATCAAAATCTCCCCCTGCCTGGTGAGTGCATGCTAAATCGCTTCAGTTGTGTCTGACTCCTTGCAACCCTATGGACTGTAGCTTGTCAAGCTCCTCTATGGGATTTTCAAGGCAAGAGTACTGGAGTGGGTTGCCATGGCCTCCTCCAGGGGATCTTCCCAACCCAGGGATTGAACCTGCATTTCTTATGTCTCCTATATTGGCAGGTGGGTTCTTACCATACCAAAAAAAAAAAATCCAAAGATTCACTAACATCAGTATCTGCATGATAAAAGGAAAATTGCTTCTCTATTCATAACACTTCTGATGCCCCATGTGTGGGTTTTTTTCCCCCTACCAACCAGTGTTTCAACTCTTCAGACATCAACAGAAAGTACTGTTCAGTTCAGTTCAGTCGCTCAGTCGTGTCTGACTCTTTGCGACCCCATGAATCGCAGCACGCCAGGCCTCCCTGTCCATCACCAACTCCCAGAGTTCACTCAGACTCATGTCCATTGAGTCAGTGATGCCATCCAGCCATCTCATCCTCTGTCGTCCCCTTCTCCTCCTGCCCCCAATCCCTCCCAGCATCAGACTCTTTTCCAATGAGTCAACTCGTTGCGTGAGGTGGCCAAAATTTCAGCTTTAGCAACATTCCTTCCAAAGAAATCCCAGGGCTGATCTCCTTCAGAATGGACTGGTTGGATCTCCTTGCAGTCCAAGGGACTCTCAAGAGTCTTCTCCAACACCACAGTTCAAAACCATCAATTCTGCGGTGCTCAGCTTTCTTCACAGTCCAACTCTCACATCCATACATGACCACTGGAAAAACCATAGCTTTGACTAGAGGGATCTTTGTTGGCACAGTAATGTCTCTGCTTTTGAATATGCTATCTAGGTTGGTCATAACTTTCCTTCTAAGGAGTAAGCGTCTTTTAATTTCATGGCTGCAATCACCATCTGCAGTGATTTTGGAGCCCAAAAAAATAAAGTCTGACGCTGTTTCCACTGTTTCCCCATCTATTTGCCATGAAGTGATGGGACCAGATGCCATGATCTTCGTTTTCTGAATGTTGAGCTTTCAGCCAACTTTTTCACTCTCCTCTTTCACTTTCATCAAGAGGCTTTTTAGTTCCTCTTCACTTTCTGCCATAAGGGTGGTGTCATCTGCATATCTGAAGTTATTGATATTTCTTCCGGCAATCTTGATTCCAGCTTGTGCTTCTTCCAGCCCAGTAATTTAATTCAATTCTGACAGTAACTTCCCGGAGTCGGTGGAGCCATTCAGGTACTAAATAACCTGCAAATAACAGGTCCCCAGGGTACTGACTCTTTTATCAGCCTTGGTTACATAGTCAAGGGTTCCCACAACTGCCTACCCCTGTTCCTGGTTCAAAAATTTGCTGGAATGACTCACAAAACTCAGGGAAACATTTATGTTTATTTACTGGTTTTTTATAATGGATATTCTAAAGGGTACAGACGAACAGCCAGATGAAGAACTACATCTGGCTAAGTCAGGAAGGATTCCAAGCACACAAGCTTCTTTCCCTGTGGAGCTGGCGCACATCGGCCTCCCAGCATGGAGACATGTTCACTAATCTAGACGCTCTCCCAACTCTGTAGTTAAGGAATTTTTATGGAGGCTTCATCACACAGACGTGATAGATTATTAACTCAGTCTTCGGCCCCTCTCCCCCAACCAGAAGATGAGGGATAAGGCTGAAAGTTCCAAACTTCTATTCATGGCTTGGTCTTTCTAGTGAACAACTCACATCCTGGAACTCTCCAGGAATCCACCAAGAGTCACCTCATTAGAACAAAGGACACTCCTATCACCCAGGAAATTCCAAGGGGTTTGGGAGTGCTATGTAAGATGCTTCTATCTGCCCCACCATTCAGGAAGTTATGAGTTTTAGGAACTTGGGGCAGGGACCAAAAATACATTTCTTCTTATATTATAGTGATGTATCAGGATATTTTACTTAAAATTCACAAGTCCATCCCCTTTTCATGATGCATCTTTTTCTATAGTCACAATAAAATTATTCAAAATAAAAAGCAGTCAATTCACTTATGTTAGAAGACTAAAAAGAGTATACACTTAAAGAAAAAATGTTTAGGGAAAACTGCCCTTCTCTGGAGAAGGCAATGACACCCTACTCCAGTACTCCTGCCTGGAAAATCCCATGGATGGAGGAGCCTGGTAGGCTGCAGTCCATGGGGTCGCTGAGGGTTGGACATGACTGAGCAACTTCACTTTCACTTTTCACTTTCATGCATTGGAGAAGGAAATGGCAACCCACTCCAGTGTTCTTGCCTGCAGAATGCCAGGGATGGCAGAGCCTGGTGGGCTGCCATCTATGGGGTCACAGAGAGTTGGACACAACTGAAGTGACTTAGCAGCAGCAGCAGCCCTTCTCTATTAAGAAAAAAAAAAAGAAAAAAGAAGGAAACACGTGTGGGGAAGGGTGGGGAAGCTCCAGTTATAACAAAAAGGGTTATGCTGTTAATGACAGAGGTCATTCTAGTTATCGAAGAATGCAAGGAAATATTTTAGTTCAGAACCGGTGGTTCTGCAAGGTTCAGGAAACCATCCTATGGGAGAAATGAACTCACACAATAAGAAAAATTGGGGTTATCAGTTACTTTGACACAGAGGTGTTTTTAAAGGGTGGCAGAGAAAATACTGATAAGGATAATGAAGTATCTCATCAAAGTATTCATTCTAAAGTCAGGTAATGGGTACTTTGAGTAGGAAACACATTTATGGAATCAGAACTGAAAAGAGCATTGAGATCTTCTAGAATAATCTTCCCATGAATGGAAGATATTGTCAGAACTGGCACTACTTCTCTGGATTCCTGATCCATACTCCTTTACTCTTTCTCTCTGCTGCTAGACAGTTGTTTTCACCAAGATCATTATTTTCATCGTCCCTTTTTTGTTGGGTTCGGAGAAAGATAATCTTTTAGAATAATAATAACAAGAAGACCCTCCTTAAAACAACCATACTTCCACTTGGAATGAAAACAAATATCAAGTAACTCATACATGAGTCAGAAGACAGGTAGAATTCAGATGACAAGACAGTAAACCAAGCAAGACAAGAAGAGAGTCTGTATAAATTCTATAAGTTGTATTTTTGAATCTGTGATCATAAATTACTTTAATGATTTTCAACTTGCACCAAAAGGGCAAGTATGAAGTAACTGTTGAATAAATCAGCAAGTGTTTGATATTTCTTACCAAGAAACGATTGTTAAATTTAACAGACAAAATAACAAAATCCCTAAGCCCATGACTAATCATCATTTTGTGTAAGCCACTACAGAGAGAGATTTACAATTTTTCTTTTCTTACGAAATAGTTACATCGTTTTCCATCCCTGTACTTCAGAAGGCTCAGTGGTATGAGTGCATAAGCACCAATATCAGTGGGAATAAAGAATCGTTTTTATTCACTTAGTTCTTACTACGTCTCAGGAATTGTGTGAAGAGTTTCTGAACATTGCCTCCTGTCTCACAGCAGTGTAAGGTAGAAATTATTTCAATCCTCTCTACAGATGAGTAAATGGAGAGGGATGTGTGAAGTAACCTGTCAGCAGCAGGATTAAAACTTACATCTGTTTGATTCTAGAGCCAATGTTCTCTTCACCAGGAGACAGCACCTTACCTGACAACACTCTCATGACTGTGGAGATGCTGCTTGTAAAAGTCTAGAACACAACTGAACACATCCACGCTCCATTTCAGTCTCACCTTCTCCATAGATACTCATTTTATTATTTGCCAAGAACACAGTGAATACCTCATGGCTTTAGAATTAAGCCTTACTTCAACAGAAAATCGAAATCTGTTCCAAAAGAAACACCGTCTTTACTTTTAAAAGATTTAATTAAAATCATGACCATCACTGACCCTTAAATAATGTAATCTGATAAATATAGTCACACTCCCATTGGCCCCTGGTCAACAGGCTTTTGGTACTTTGCTCCTTTCCTAAGGGTTCATCTGACAGTTCCCAGACTCTTTGATCAATCATAACACTTATTTTGCTATAATCCCTTTTTTCTTTTCCTCCACCACTCTAAGCTGGACAAACCATCATGAGTCAAACCCCAAATTTATTCCAGTCTATCCTCAAAAGAGTCATGTTTGTTACTGTTGTAATGAGCATCTGTCTACCTAGCCATCACTAAACTCAACATAAAACTCCCTAGCTACTTCAGGTTGCCTAGACATCCATCATATGAATGGAAATGTCCCCATTAGTTCTCCCAACCTAATTCCTCAGACTCAACCCAATCAATGACAATTTTAAAAATATTTGAATCATCTTAGTATGTCAATGCATCTTATGTATCTTATACACAGGACACATCACTGATTTTTTAGCACTACGGTGGCCAGTCAGGGGATGGAAGGAATCACTGGAAATTCCTGTCACATATTTCTGATTTAAATGTCACTGAGTAATCTATAGTAGGACATTATTTGGGAATGTAAAAATCCAGATGATGGACATTTTGTTGGAAGTTCCATAAACTGTTACTTAAAAAGCCAATCACCCATGACCACCATCAAAAAGTCTACAAAAAATAAATGCTGGAGAGAGTGCAGAGAAAAAGGAATCCTCCCACACTGTTGGTGGGAATGTAAATTGGTGCAATCACAGTGGGGAAACAGTATGGAATTTCCTTTAAAAACTAAAAATAGAGCTACCACAGGATTCAGCAATCTCAAAACTGGACACATATCTGGAAAAAAAGAAAACGAATTTGACAAGATACACACAATCAAATGTTCAAAGAAGCATTATTTATAATAGTCAAGATATGAAAGCAATCTGTGTCCATCAACAGATGAAGGAATAAAGAAGAAACTATATATATATATAGATACACATATATGTAGTTATAATGAAATATATACATACACACACATATGTATATATGCAATGGATTACTACTTAGTCATATAAAAGAATGGAAAAATGCCATTTTGCAGCAACATAGATGAGCCTAGGGGTTATCACAGTGAGTGAAGGAAGTCAGACAAAGACAAATACTATATAATATCACTTCTATGTGGAATTTAAAAAAATAATACAAATGAACATATTTACAAAACAGAAGCAGACTCACAGACATAGAGGGAAAAACACTTATGGTTACCAAAGGGGAAAAGTGGGGGGAGGATAAATTAGGAATATGGGATTAACAGATACACACCACTATATATAAAATACATAAACAACCAGATTTGTTGTATAGCACAGGTACCTATATTTTAAAAAGCTCAATCATCCAAATTTGAAATGAAAATGTATTTGCATCTGAATGATTCTAAGCTATCAAATTCATAGTAGTATTACTAACCTGAAGTGACTCTTGAGCAAGGGCCATCCTCCCATTTTTGGTTAATTACTTCTAATTTTTAAAGACATCCTAGCCCATATTACAAAGGTTTTAAAACATTTTTTCATTGTCTATTTCTAATTGATATACTGACAGCATGACCACGAAAACAAAATGTATTTCTCTTTAATTAAAATTAAAACTCACTTGCAATTTACAAAGGATTAGTGGAGAGTTATAGGCATAAGGACCTATGTGTTTCATCTTTCGTTTCACAGCCCTCTCAGTAATCACTTACATCCACAAAGGTAATATACAGAGTCAAAGGTAATATACATCAAAGGTAATATACAGAGCCTGCTATAACATCCACACTGATATAGTTAACGGCTCTCTGTGCTCCTAGTCACTGAACAATAGAACAGAACTGATAGTTGCAATATTAGCTGCATAACAACAATAATAGCTGTGACAAAAATGGTTATAGCCATGATAACAAAGCAGCTACTATTTGCTGGGCACTTACTCTAGCTAAGTGCTGCACTTGGTAAGCATTCACTTTATCTGAGTGACAGGCATGAACTCACTTCATCTCTTCAAAGATGAGAAAGTTGAGGTTTATGGAGGTGAAATATCTTGTCCAGCAGTAAACAGCTAGGAACTTGAAGATCCTGAATGCTAATCTAGTGGTCCATGATTTTTAACCTGGATACCACACTGCATAGGATGAAAATAAAGTTGCCGTTGCACTGTCATTAGGAGACATACCTCAGCAGGTGATCTGGACAGCAGAGATGAAATCACTCTTCTTTTCACCTCTTTTCACACCATTTCTCTTTTTTTTCCCCTTCAGATTAAAATGGCTAGACCAGAATTTTGGGTATAATCAGAGAATGTTGAACAGACCACAGAAACTATAAATTGGCCCACAGTCTCTATACCTTACTATACTTAATTTAACCAGACACAAATAATTTTGAAAGGACCTTAAAAAAAAAACTCATGTACTTTTTAACACTTCCTTTATTCACATTAAGTGGAATGGATATTTAATATCAATAATGCAGATAATTTACTTTCTAATTTCTACCTAGCTTTGATATATATTTAATAAGTATTACCAGCTTATCTCTTGACGAAGGTGATAAAAGCAGTACTTAAGATTAAGCTAAGGTCCACCTTTGAAGGAGTTGGTCTTTAATGTTTAAAACATGAGGAAGAGAATTTTCAATGGACAATTTCTGTTTCCTGTTGATGATTATCTGATAATCTCCTATTCATCACATGGTATTCAAATAGCCAATCAAATTTTACCATTTAAAAATGAAATTAAAAACATACATAATTAGCATTTTAAGGGCAATGCTATATATCTACTTATTTCTCTGAACTAAATTGAGTTTCTTAAAGTGGGAACTTGATTTTCAAAGTCAATGCTGTCTTAAGAAAGACTCAGATTATGTTACTAAAGACCAAAGCAAACATGCATTTTACTTTGAGAAAATAGAAAAGCAAGGTAAAAAGGATCCTTCGTTTGAAGTGGAAATAAAAGTCTTTGCAAGTCTTTTCAAAAATATTCTCCTTCATGAGCAATAAAGGATATGAGACTGATGGTGCGGTTCAAATTACCACTAGATGTATCAAATGCATACCACCAGATGGCATCTAAAATCAGACAGCATATTCAGAGATGAGGAGTTAATAACATTTGTGACATGGAATCAAATTCATGAATTCCAAATAGATTTTTAATATTAAAATATCCGACACTAATCGTAAAATCCAAACAACCCAAAAATGTAGTCTGGAATACAAGCAAAACATATAAATCTGAAAAGAAAGTCACTGTAGATAAAATGGTGACCTCGATATATCTTTTTAAATAAATCATTATAAATGGTGCTGTAGGAGAAAAAGAAAATTTTGGTTAGTAAGTTTATGCTTCCTTCATTATTACCTACAAACTTTCTTTCCACGAATCCTAATTTTACTCTATCAGAAGACTTTGTTTATTGCAAAGATAAGAAAGACAGTTCAGAGCAGAGAGCATTAAGAGAAATATTAAGAAAATCTTATTAAAAAATGTTTTCCTTTCACCTTCATATATGACTCTCATGAACCTGACACTTAAAGACCTGGTTTCCAAACCTTAAATACCTTCAGGAACAGAATGAAACAATGCTGCTATGTCTGAAACTGCCTGGTACCTGGACCACAATGTCAAATATGAACAGAAATTAATGACAGGCGAGCATATCATACACCGAACTGGAATCAAAAACTAACCATGTGATAACAGGAGCTGAAATCTTATTCAGAATACTAAAATAAAATATTGTTTCATAGAAACCTCTGAAATAGACTTGATTATCCCCTGGATGTGGGGTGTGTTGCTTGCTTTTTTCTATCATCACAACAACAGTAAAATCCTACTTTAAAAAATACCTTTAACTAGAAATGTCATTTTCATATGGTAAAAGCAACATAAAGTTGTTAACTGCTGTTAACAGTTGGCGATTTATTCTTGGACTGGATTTTTGTATTGATATATATATGTCAATGTGTGTACGTGTGTGTGTATCAGTTTCCTTGGAGGCTCAGTGGTGAAGAACCTACCTGCCAATGCAGGAGATGTGAGTTTGATCCCTGGGTCAGGAAGGTCCCCTGGAGAAGGAAATGGCAACCCACTCTAGTATTCTTGTCTGGGAAATTCCATGGACAGAGGAGCCCAGTGGGCTACAGTCCATGGGGTGGCAAAGAGCTGGACACTACTTAGCTGCTTAACAACAACAACAACGGATTCTATATACACCATCTAGGCTTTAATATGAGGAATGAACACTGGACTTTTTGAGTTTTCCTTTTTTTCCTTACTCAACAGCTGAATTAGTTCTCAAAACTGTCTGTGGATTCTGCACCTCTGACTTCAGGAGGTGATGCTCACTCCAGGATGCTGGTGGAGAGCCTGACATAGTAGAAGGAAAAGCTACGTGACACCCAAGACAAAACCAACGCCCGCACTTAACTACCTAACGGGCTTCTCTCAGGGAATCTGTTTTAACATTAGCAAGATGTGTACATGAAAATATTTAATTTATATTTTAAGGAACACATTTTATATAAGAAGATAGTCATTTTAAATAATGGTAAAGCAGTTGTCTCAAAACTGAATATTTTTCTCATATTAATCCACTAATTAAACCACAGATTCTTCTATAAAAAGCTACTTATGACCAGTTCATGTATTTATCCGGTATCTCATTTAGCAAAAATCTTCCACTTCAGCCAGGAGAAAAGAACAGAGTAAAAAGAAAACTGCTATTTAAATTATGTTACTGACAACACAGAAACATATGCATAAATACACATATGCATAAATACACATATACTCTGCTTAAAAGGTTCCTGTGCATTTCCATTATACATACACAATTTACTATGTGCAAATCAGCACTGTATTTACATTAAAATCAGTGTGAAACAGAGGAATATTCACAGAACCGTAACATAAAACCAATTGTCTCAGATGTTAATATTTAATAGGATAATAGCCTGAAACAACAACAAAAAATTCAGTACAACCTACTGTTGACCCTTGAACAACACAGGTTTGAACCTTGAGGATTCTTTCTTTTTCAATAGGAAATAGTACAGTACTGGAGGTTCACTGACTTTGTGGGTGCAAAACCTCATGTACATGGGGGGCCAACTGTAAGTTATATGCGCACTTTCAACTCTATAAAGGATCAGCACCCTTCAACCCCTAGTTAAACAAGGGTCAGCTCTAGTTAAATGCCACACTATATGGTTACTCCCAAGTTTAATCATTTCATGAACCCGTAAAATTAATTTCTAACTCCAAATAAAATAGGAATAGACACTATTGAACTGCCTGGGCTTTAATACCAGTTCTAGGACTTTCTAGATCAATAACCTTAGATACAATACTCAACTTCACTGAGATCCAGTTTCCTCATTGTAAATTGAACTGATCACAGCACTTCCTTCGTAGGATTGTGTGAAAACTCAGAGTTAAAAAGTACAGTGCTTATAATAGGGAGTGGCAAAAAAAAAGAACCTAACAAATATCAGCCTCATAGTAAAAAATAACTCATTAACTTCCTACCCCAATGGAATATATAAAAAACAATTACTACCTATCATCACCATAGTTTCAGGTACATAAAAAAAGCATTCTCACTAAAATGAAAAAAGACAATTTCATTCTGGACCAGAGAAAACTTTGTTACAGCCCAGTACAAGTCTGTGGCCAGTATGTGGGAATGTCCAGTAAAAGCCTGTAAACATTACTGGATCACAAGAAAATAAAATCATTGGAATCTAAAATTAACAGGGATACTTCAGTGAGAAAATGGAATGTCAGATAAGCTGGAAACACGAATATAATCTGCATTTCCTGTAGACACAGGGAAGTATGTCTAGTTTTCTTTCAAGGTATCCAAATGGCTCTTTCCTTCCCTGGAAGTCTTTCAGTGTTGTTTGAAACATTACTTCTCACAGATTCACAGAATTAAGAAAACAAACTTATGGATACCAAAGGGGAAAGGAGGGGAAGAGGGACAGTTAGAGAGTTTGGTGTTGACATGCACACACTGTTACATTTAAAATGAATAACCAACAAGGACCTATTGTATAGCTCAGGGATTTCTGCTCAGTATTATGCAACAACCTAAATGGGAAAAGAAATTGAAAAAGAATAGATGCATGTATATATATATATATCACTGAATCACTTTGCTGTACACCTGAAAGAAACACAACATTGTTAATCAAATATACTCCCATATAAAATTAAAAGTTAAAAAATTTAAAAATATTAAAAAAACTCATTACTTCTCTTAAAGTCACAGTAGTATTGATAATAATATATTTCAACCTTCTCCAAAACCATCAGAGTATTATCATTGCAAGTGATCACTGTCAGACTTTAAGCCCAATAGCTTGGGGATTTTTACCTTCCTATGGAAACAACTACAGGCACTGCCTTAACAAACAGTACTTACACAGGTTACTATTTGTGAAATGTACTGACTCATGGCAAACTGAAAACGAACAGGGTGCAGTGTGTCTTAAAGAAAAGTATCTGTACGTTTAATCATGCTGCAATTGTAATAACTACCAAATTCTTCTTCTGGATGGTGTTATATGTCTACTGATGTTAACAGATTATTACTGACTTGTATACTGCACACAAATGCTGAATTCCTAAGGCTCAACTATTCTTAATATAATACTCTGGTGGCTCAGATGGTAAATAATACTATATTCATTACCACACAATTCATTTATAGATGCTTTTGATTCCAGTTTTCCTTCATTTTCATTTAAAAACAGACCCAGCAGTAACTTTCTACAGTCAACTCTCAAAGAGCTTGTAAAGATAAGCACTACAAAATTTTTTCACTGGGAAAAACTATATATACACTGTGCCCCAACCATACTAAGCACTATTGTTTGGTCTTGACCCTTATGTTATTTTAATTTTTAATTTGAAATATAATAAATTATAATTGAGTCAAAATAATGTATTCTTCCTATTTCTTGAGAACCTTGAACAGCAAGCTTAGAATTAATATGTTTTCTGCAGTCATGAGCAAGGACAAATTCCAGTCAAATGAACTGAACTGCTTCATTTTTTTCAACTTAATATAGAGGCAGAATATAGTGTAATAGCTTGGCATGAGTCATGTTGGGAGATGCTTGTGCATAACAAGGTCTTCAGCTTACTATGAGACTTCAAGTCAATACTTAAATCAGTGGTTCCCACAGAGGGGTCCCAGATCAAGGAGGTTATCATGATCTGGGAACCTGTTAGATATTCAAACTATCAGGCCCTAATCCAGAACTGGCCCTCCCAGGAGGCTCAGTGGTAGAGAATCTGCCTGCCAATGCAAGAGATGCAAGTTCAGTCCCTGGGTTGGGAAGATCCCCTGGAGGAGGGAATGGCAACCCACTCCAGTTTTCTTGCCTGGAGAATCCCATGGACAGAGGAGCCTGGAGGCTTACAGCTCATGGGGGTCTCAAAAGTATGACACAACTTAGTGACTAAACAACAACTCCAGATACTAAATCACAAAGTCTGGAGGTGAGACTCAGCAATCTGTGTTCTATGAAGCCATCCAGGAGATTCTGGTCCATGTTCAAGTTTAAGAAACTCAGATGTAAACTGAGACTCCTTCTCTCATTTCTAAGACGGGTTTCCTAAGACCAACCTTGCAAAACAAAGGAGGAAAACAAACCAGGGAAAAGGACACGCTCATGCAGTGACCGTTTACCCCTTTACCATCATTTAAAAAAAAATTTTTTTTTAACTCAAGGGCCCAAATTAAGGGGAACACAAACATCAAAAAACGGAGGTGCTGCTGCCGCAGGCTGAGCCTGAAATGTGCTGACCTGCCAGCAGTGGGCTGGGTACCAAAATAGGCCTCTGGCTGCAGGGCAGGCCCTAAAGATTTGGCCACTGAAATCACAAGTGGGCAAAATGCCCCAGAAGTAATATTTTATCCTCATATAAACTAAGGCCACGTTGCGTTGACAGTGACAAATGATAGTATAAAGAGAATAAACACTGATCTTTTAGTTCTCAAAAGACACTGGATTCCTACCCCCTACTTCACTCTCCCCAGAGGAAAGGCACAGGGAATTCTCCTAATTGACGTCAGCTGCTGTAAGGGAAGGAATGCCATGACCTTAAACTTGGCCACTGGTTCATTCTCACATCCAGGAACAAAGCCAGAGGGTTCTCCTGGCAACTGCCTGACATGCTAAATGGCAGGCACAGCCACGGAGGGAATCCTTTGCTGCCCTAGGGACAAATCCCCCCCTGCAGGAAACAGACAGACCAGAGAGATTAGCAGTTTGCCCAGCTGATGCTGGCCGGTCCCCTCGGCCCAGAGAGCAGAAAATGAGTTCTAAATCATTTTCTTTCAAAGACCCAAGCTCCTGGTCTGCGTCTGCTTTATAAATGAGGGAAATGTTCTCTGCTAAGTCGAAGAGAAAAACAGGAAAATATGAGAACTTGAAGGCAAAATGTAATAAATTGGATTCCTGCGTAAATCACCGTACCATATTCAAGATGTCTTTAATGGATACTGATTAGGTACAAGTTAATCAAACATTTTAAGATCAATGTGAACTATCATTTTTGAAAGGCCCTGTAATCAAAATCAGATCCAATTCTCCTAGCCTGCCAAAGTCATTGCTGGGACACCCTGATCAAGGATGAAAGGTTCTTGATCAACAACTGTCCCAAGAGTTCCTCCCCACTCACTCTTCTCATCTCATTCAGGACTCTAGCCACAGACTTGACTGTGTAACTCCCCTACTCCAAGACCCTCTCCACTCCCCAGTGCCTGAAGAATAGTACCAGATGTTTGAGTGCTGCTCACAAGAGATTAATATCTGACCCTGACCATCCCATTTCAGCTTCATCCCCCAGCCTTACTCTCACACCCTTCTGAGACCTTGTCTATCCACAGCAAACCTCCACGATCATGCCTTCCCACTTTATGAAAAATATCAGTGTCTTTAATATGCTGTTTGTTGTGTCTGCTCAGAACAGACTTTGCTAGTTTTTTCACATAGTAAAATTGCACTTCTCACACATGCTCCAGTTCAAACATCATGTCATCTGTCAAGACTTTCGGCTTCCCTGCAGTCCTTGTTCTGAGTTCCCATACTACTTTATAGGCTCCTTAATTATAATCCTTAACAGGTTTTATAGTAATTATCTATTTATGTACCTAACTCCTATGTACGCTTCATGTGTTTCATCATTCACAGTTCCTAACCTTCTGAAAGAGTTCTCAGTCTATATTCAGGACAAATAGGGTCCAAGCTATTTAACAGTTTCAATAAGTCAAAGACATAATAATCAATGGACTCTATCAGAGAAACCTTAGCCATTTTGAAGACAGGAAAACTTTTTGGTTTCAAGTTAGCTCTATCCAGTTGCACATTTCTAAATTTGCTTAAAAAAATCTTGGTCATATTCTTTCATTTAATCAATAATTTGATGTACATATATTTCAGCAAATACCTGCTTCAGTTTTCTTATATTCTGACCACTGGGAGAGCAGAGACCAGGTCTTACTCACCTGTGTATAACACACACAACCTGTACCAGGTAAATGTTTGGTAAACTGAATTCCCAAATGGGTTGTATCTTAGTTTGGCTACTATTACAAAATATCTTTGACTGGGTGGCTGAAACAACAAACACTGATTTCTCACAGTTCTGGACAGCTGGACAGTCCAAGATCAAGGTGCTAGCATATTCAGGGTTTAGAAAGGGCTCTATTCCTGGTTATGGCAACCCACTCCAGTATTCTTGCCTGGAGAATCCCATGGATGAAGGAGCTTGGTGGGCTACAGTCCACGGGGTCGCAAAGAGTCGGACACGACTGAGCAACTTAACTAACTATTCCTGGTTTGCAGATGGCCACCTTCCTACTGCATCCCCACATGGAGGAAAGAGAGAGGGCTCTCATCTCATGCGTGTCTCATCAGGGCACTAACACCATCATATGGGACCACCCCCAGAACTCATCTAAACACAATCACTTCCCAAAGATGCCACCTTCAAAAATATCACGAAGAGGATTAGGGCTTCAACATATGATTATTGTGGGGACAGAAACATTCAGCTCATAACAAATTGCCACACAGATATTTGGCCAGTTTTTAATGATCCATTTGTATGTTTGCAAGGAAACACAGAAAACTTCAACTCAATTAAAAGAAAAAAAAGAAAGATTCGAAAAGAAGGCAAATACTTTCCTTCACAAAATTGCCTCCAATGTAGAAACACATACTTCAAATTAAATCTCTGAAACAGCCATCATTCCAATCAAGCAAGTTAGTTTAGAGAAAAGAGCAAAGTGTGACTCCTGCCTCCCTTGCTTTGACTGGGGACCCATAACTAACCCTCATCTCTACTCCCATGGCCCTGGTTCCGGCTTATCTAAATCTATGCTTCAGGAGGGTAAGGTACACAGAGCTTTATCTCCTTCCCCAGGGGACACATGGGAGGAGCCAGGTTGGGACTAGGCAGTTTCCTGGTCTTCCTCCAAAATCAAAAGTACAGAATTTTACAGGAAAAAAATCCTAGATGAATATAAACTTTTTACCACTTTAAAAACAATTGAAGGGGAGGGAATAAGGGAAGTTGGACAGCTTTGTAAATTTAAACATGAAAAAAAAAATGCTAAAGGAATGAAATAGTGTCCAGATTTCAAATTAACAGGACACTAATATCTGGATTTTTCTTTAAGTGGGAGCAAACCATGCATGGATGTTAGCACAACTCCTCTTTAAACATCTAAGAGTGAAATGTTTTTATTAATAAAAGGTAAGAGGAAAGAAAAGAAGAGGGGAAGCTGGGGAGTGGATTTTGTGCATAATTATAAAATATTTGCCATTTGTTTGGTTTTGTGATGTTACATACCTGGTCCAGTTCAAGTTGAATTCCAAACAAGAAAGTTACTGGTCAGTTCCTACCCACACCACTCACCTTACATTTTAGGAATCTGACATACATGAGAGACTATTTCTAATACCACTTGAAAACCACCACATGGTCAGGCTTCAGGCTTTTTCTCCCTACATTAGAAGTCCTTGCTTCTCTGCTAAGTCCTTGATTCTTTCCCTTTAATCTTTTTTCACAGATTCTCATTTATAAACTCTAGTATTTTCTTTTCTCTCCCTCTCCTCTTCTACTTTCTCCTCTGAATTGTTTTTTAAGGTCTCCGTTTTACTTAAGTGTGGAATTCTGAACTATATAAAGAATTCACTACCCTGAAGATTTGGAAAGATAAACTATGCCTTTTGCTGCATAACCTAGTGTCAGTAAAGTATAACTTTATTGATTCAGTTATTCAAATAATAAACATTCTAAAAATAAAAATTTAGCTGCATGTTCAGCTGTCCAGATGAAATAAGATCTCAGAATAAAATCATATATCATAAAATGTTACAAATAAATTCTAAGAAGTATCTTGAAATACAAAGGCACAGTAAGTTTCTCCAATCAGTATACCCTGATTTTATTTTGCAGTCCTCTGTGTTTCAGCTTGCAAGCTCATGGGTGGGAATGCAAAGCTATGAATTTAGCTTTCTGGTAAATTATATGCAAAAGAAGGTCCCTCCCCCTTTTAACAGAAATATTAAAATAAATTACCCGTACTACTTTTATTCCATATCTTTATAGAAAAGGGGGAAAGATATCACAGCAATGGAATCTTCTACCTTAGAATCATGCCTTCATCAAGAAATAAAACACTTCTCCAGTGAAAGGGGTTTTCCTGCTTGGGTTATATTTCACTAGTGATACATATTTTGTGAGGTCTCCATAGCTACTTCTGTCACTATTTAAAAGACTTTGTATTTTTTCTCCCCCAGGTAAAGTTATACATCATCGAGTCCTGATTTCTAAAGTCTCTTCATATGTATGTTCTGAAATTTGCCAAAGTGACAGCTGCTATTTCTCTAGAAAGAATGACGCCCAACCTCTACTGAGCATGAGGGCAGTTAGTCAACAGACCCCGAAAAGGTTCAGGGACAAAACATCACGAATTTAACCTTTACAGAATGCTATGTGTTCTCTTAAGACAGAGCCTCATCAAATAGATGAGGTGAGTGCATCCAAGAAAATACATTCCCTTAAATGCTTATTTCATATGTTTTCTTTTAGTTACAATTATCACCTTCCACTCCAGTACTCTTGCCTGGAAAATCCCATGGACAGAGGAGCCTGATAGGTTACAGTCCATGGGGTCGCAAAGAGTCGGACATGACTGAGCGATTTCACTTAAATGCTTATTTCACATATTTTCTTTTAGTTACAATTATCACCTTCATTAACACCTACTGGCTCATTAGTGAGTCTAACATGAATTCTTCATTGGAAATCACACATTATCATGTGAAATGGAGAAAAAATAATGATATTATAACATATACTATTTATCATATTATATTATAGCATAGTAAAATATTAAGCCATTCATTCTTACCAAAACCAAATAATCCAAATGATACAGAGATCATTTAAAGCTACTATTCAGCCATCTATTTATTGGTGGAATATACAGTCAGTTTTTTAAGGTAGCTTCTTTGCTGATGGATTCCATGCTACTTATTTAGATGTTAAAATTTTCTCATATTTTAGTATCTAAGAAAGTAAAGCATACTCATATTTGTTTTGTTCTTATACGTCCACAGTGTCTGTAAGTCAAAGATAATAAGGCATGACTGCATTTTAACACTTGGAAAATGGGGATCATTGTCATGCACACAAGGTAAGTATATAGCTTGATTTATTCACCACTGGCCCAACACTGACTTACCACTGAAGTCAGTTTCTCCTGCTACCTGGCCCCAAACACATTCATTATTTTTTTTGAATTACAAATAAGAGAAATATTATGGCTAACCCAAAACAAAATGTATATGTCAATTTCTTTGGAATAGGAATATTCAGAGGTATTATGATCAAAGGTCTAGTCTGATATTCAAGAGAGCTTATCTTGCTCCAACCAGTCACCTTCAAAAATATATTTCAAAGCCAATAATATTAAAAGTATATGAAGGTTTGGAAGAAGGAAGCAATCAGTAGTTTATATGAAGCATTTCAAAAATCCTTTTATTTATACAAGGATAAAATCCTATGTTTAAATTTTTCCCTTTGCCAGAATGATAATAATTAAGGAGAAAATACTCACTTTTAAGCTTCTCTAAAAACAAATACCTGAAAATTTAGCAAACTTCACCAAGTATAGCTGAAAAGTCTCTACTCACCGACCCTCCATAGCATACTAAACTTTTTGACAAGAGTTAATTTTTATTGTCTAAGAGAAGTTCCACTTATGCAAAGCATGAATCTGCTCTTAGGGAGTAAAAGAACAAAAACATTCAAAAAATAGACGTATTTTTGAGGCACAGAATGCTGTAGGAAGGAGAGAAATTTGGTCTTCTTCCTGAAGTTCAGTGGTTCTCAAACTTTAATGTGCGTCAGGGTCACCTACATGACTTGATGAAACGGGTTGTTAGGTTTCACCCTAAAAATCTAGAGCAGTATGGTTCTGGGGTGGGGGCTGAGATGGTATGTTTAATAAGTTTTCAGGTGATGATGACAGTGACGCTAGTCTAAGATGAGCTACTGCTCTAACTTAGTCACGTAACCACTGTGGAAATATTCCTATACTTTGTCTGATCTTTCCCAATGAATACCTTGGATTCTTCATGACAGTTAGTGTTCTACTGACAAAATATCACTTAGTTAAGGTTTAACTTCAGAACACCTCCATCACCTCTAAGCTGAACACTATGCTATAGAGCATCACATCATATGGTTATTTAATACATGAAAATAAAAACATTTTACATATGTATAAAATCTTTAGTTCCTAAGGTACAGATTTGGCGGTAAACGAGCAAGATGATGAAGGTCTTTGAAGACTCAGTGGTATCTAGGACTTTTGATTTGAAGTTATAAACAGCAAGGATGGGTTCCAAGTGGACTGTCCTCAGGCCTTACCTGTGACTGGAGCATCAATATCCAGCAAGTTTTTTTCCTGTCGAAGAATTGAAGCCCCCTCTGTTATTATTCTCAATGCGACAGTCTCTTCGAGCCTGCCCTCCTTCATGAGATGTGCCTTTAAGATATCCACACGAGGTTTCCCATCGTTATCAAACACTTCTTTTGCCGTAAGCCGGTGACTTGGAGGAAATGGGACAGCTGAAAGAGAAGAAATCAAAGGATCACATTAATTGAAACTCAACAACAGAAGATGCAATAATAACTGCCAAGTATCTATCCCTATCACTCACCACCTATTGGAGCATTTTTAAAGTTCATATCAAAATATGATCCAGGGCTATCAAGAACTAAAGACTGTCTTCCTCAACTCAAGATGTAATATGACTGCTGAAGGGAAATGTATAGTTCTTATTCATCCAGTACCTATCTCATTCATCTAAAAGCTACTGATTGAGTGAATAACAAAAACAAGAGTTATCTGTTTGTTAGGCGAAACAGCAGAAGAAAAGCAAAAGCAAAGACTTACTATCCATCCATCCGTTCAATTTTGACTCAGGTAAAGATGTTTCTCCACTAAAAAGCAGGCTCCTCCACTGGGATAAGAGGAATGAGGAACAGCCTGCCAGACCAGATTTCCAACCAGTGGGAGTCACATCCCTGAGTAAACTGACTGACTCACTGTTTAAGGAGAGAGCAAGAATCTGAGACTAAAAATGCAAAAACGCACCGAATACCAAACAGAAAATCGGGACTTGTATATGCATGTATGAAAGAAAACTCTTGAACAGCAGGACAGTATGACATTGAAAAGAGACATTGGCATTTAGGAGCAGAGGTTGAACCCAGGTCTTCTGCATTGTAGGCAGATTCTTTACCATCTGAGCCTCCAGAGAAGCCCTAAGAAAGTGTTAGAGGCATAGTTCTCCAGGCTTTTCTGTCCATAGAATTCTCCAGGCAAGAATACTGGAGTGGGTTGCCATTCCCTTCTCCAGGCATCAAACCTGGGTCTTCCACGTTGACAGCAGATTCTTTACCGTCTAAGCCACCAGAGAAGCCACATGATGTAATGTCAGATCCCCCTTATTGCTCAGACTTAGAGCCAAACATACTCTCTTCCAACCATGCACCTGACTTTTTAACAGTAAGACAGTCTCTTGCAGCTACTGTCATTCTTCACATCTCTGAATACATTCATTCACTCACTCAGCCAGAGGATAGTCACTGAATTCCTACAATGTGCCAGGACATCCAAAGGTCCATGATCAGAGATCGTATTATAAAGGTTAATAAATGGCAAATAAGTCCTTCAGTGGGGAAAACTCATTATTTCTTTATTTTACACAAGGGTTCATTTACAGGGTAACTCAGACCTATCAGAAACATCTGGAAGAAGCACCAACACTGCTTCATATTAACTTTCACCTGCCATGCGCATTATGCCATATACGTAAGAACTCCATATGGAGCTCCTCTCTTAATGTTATGGATTAAACGTAGGCCACTTACCTCCTAAGAGTGTCTCTCAAAGAAGCAAGATTTAGAGTAGACCTATGCCAAGACATTGTGTGCAATCTAACAGCACAGATTTGTTATCCAAGAGAAATTACAGCTACTTAAGAGAGAAGACACATCAGGAAATGAACATGTGCTAATGGACGCACGCTTGGTTTTCCTAACAATCCAAGCATATCTACTGAACTATGCCACCAAGATGAAGTGGCAGCAGCATGTGTAGGGCTTTCTTGGTCAGATGAACCCGGGTGCAAACCTTGGCACAGAGCCCTCACCAGCTACACGACCCTGGGAAGCTAAATAACCTCCTTTGGCTTCAGTTAAGTCATACCGACTCAGTGGACATGAATTTAAGCAAGCTCCAGGAGTTACTGAAGGACAGGGAAAGCCTGGTGTGCTGCAGTCCATGGGGTCACAAAAAGCTGGACACAACTTAGCAACTGAACAACAACAACCTCACCTGTAAACTGGGGATTAGATCTATCTGAGGACTTTTATAATAACTAAAGTAAATAGTAACAGCAGTAGCTAACATTTATAGGGTGTTTTATTTTATGCCAGGCATTGTTTGGGTAATAAAGTCAGACACAACAATAAAGCTGTAAGATGAGTAAGGCATAAGTACAAGTGTTTATATATAACCTTATTTGGTCCCTATAACATTACTCTGGGGGAGACACTTGAGACAAAAATCTTAAGTATCTTGCCCAAGATAATCACCTAGTGATTTATATGTAGACCCACTGAGTGTAAACTCTGGCAGTCTGATGCCAGAATACTTGTGTTAACAGCTTCGCCACACTGCTTCCCAGAAAGTACTTAAGACAGTGCTTCATAATTAAAAAGTGATGAGTAAACCTCTTTCTAGAACAGAAATTCCAATGAATCCTGAGAGATATAAAGACCACTTTTATTTTCAAAAATTATTTGGAATAGCTTATAGCAGAACAGGTATACAATACAAAAGCAAAAGGTGAAATAAAAGACAAAATGCACACAGAAAAGGAATCATAAATCTAGTACGCTATTTGGCTGTGCCGTGAACAATGTCTACATAGTTATGTGTGCTGTGCTTAGTTGCTCAGTCATGTCCGACTCTTTGCAGCCCCATGGACTGTAGCCCTCCAGGCTCCTCTGTCCATGTGGATTCCCCAGGCAAGAATAGTGGAGTGGTTTGCCATGCCCTCCTCCAGGGGATCTTCTAGTCATAGAGCTGTAAAAACCAATATTGATAACCTTAAATACACCCATTACTAAAATGTCTGTATTATTTTGGTCAGTTGTGGTAAGTCCTGTTGGGTACAAACTATAATCAAAAGAGCAGAGGGCTTTCCCACTATATCTCTTAAGTTGTATGATTTTTTTCTCCAGTGTTTTGTTTTATACAGGTTTTGAATTTAACTTTTATTGTGTGTACTGAATACTGCATATGTACTATTCTAACTGCTTCTCTACCACAAATAAAAGACCTGTTAATCACATACCATAAAAAAAGAGTAAAAAAAAAAAAAAGCATAACATCAAGCATAGTATAAAAGAAAGTTCAAGAATTAAATGAAGAGGAGAAAAAAGAAAAAGTGAAGTCATTAGACTTCTGGCACTTGGGGAGTATTTTGTTCAGTTTGTTTCTTTGCCCTCCTTTCTTTTCTTGCCTAACAAAATGTGCAAACATTTCAGTGGCCACATTTCTTTACCTGGGTCTTTATATTAGGTTTGAAATTAGAAAACATCTTACCTGGTAGCTACTCAAAATTCCCCAGAGGTATCATAGGGGTAGAAATGAGGGAACTTCAAAAGGACACTTGGGGTAAGACCATGAGTTTATTTATTTTTTTTTTTCCCCTCTAGAGAGTTTCTAAGGACAACTGTCAAGGTTTAAGTGACTGCAAAACTGTCAGGTAAGAACCATAGGAACATAGAAGGGAAGGAGGCTGGTTTATTGGTAGGCACTGGGTCTCTGTCACACATGCACTGTGCTTTGTATTCAGCTGCTCAGTCGTGTCTGACTCTTTGCAGCCCTGTGGACTCTGGGCCCCCAGGCTCCTCTGTCGATGGCATTCTCCAGGCAGGAATACTGGAGTGATTTGCCATTTCCTACTCCAGGGGTCTTCCCAACCCAGGGATCAACCCCATTATCTCTTGCGTCTTCTGCTTTGCAGGCAGATTCTTTACCATTAGCACCACCACATACTAGTGGCCTTATTAAATTTTAAAGGGACCAAAGGTTAAAAAGAGCTGAAGCATTTAAGAAGGTGAGAGGCAAAAGGAGAGCACCCCAGGTAGGGCATGACCTTCATGAATTAGACTTTCTCCAAGTTGCTAGACTCTCCCAAGGCCAAGATCACTGCAATAACAGATGCTCCCACCTTTCACTGCATCTCTTACCTGCCAGTAACTGCTATTCCTAAGGTAACTAGCGAAGGTAAAGCCACCTGCATTGAGATACTGGAAATGGTTCCAAATAAACGGCAGTGAGAAAAAAGAGGGAAAAGGCCAATCAGAGGTCTCTATTTCCAACCAAATGAAAGAGACACTGATAGGATGGGCTCCTTAACCAGTTAAACAGATGGCAAGGTCTGCAGGGAACCAAGATGCGGTCAGCCAGAGAGAAGTTTTCTAGGACAAAACTAAGAGTGGGCTAATATTTGTGTATTTGTGCACCTTTTGGCTTCATAAAGAAAATATCAGCCATACAAAGGTCACATTTATTTGCTTTCTCTTCTCACCGAGCGTCCTACAAACAGACCTGTGCCAAATACTGAACAAAAACTTCAAGGACCAATCAGTCCAATGTGCTTAGAAAATATTTCTTCCATTAACTCACTGTATTTCCTTTGGGCTCCAAAATCACTGCAGACAGTGACTGCAGCCATGAAATTAAAAGACACTTGCTCCTTGGAAGGAAAGCTACGACAAATCTAGACAGCATATTAAAAAGCAGAGATATCACTTTGCTGACAAAGGTCCTTATAGTCAAAGCTATGGTGTTTCCAGTAGGCATGTATGGATGTGAGAGATGGACCATAAAGAAGGCTGAATGCCAAAGAATTGATGCTTTTGAATTGTCGTGCTGAAGAAAATTCTTGAGAGCCCCTTGGGCAGCAAGGAGATCAAACCAGTGAATCCTAAATGAAATCAACCCTGAATATTCATTGGAAGGACTGATGCTGAAGTTGAAGCTCCAATACTTTGGCCATCTGATGTGGAGAGCCTACTCATTGGAAAATACTCTGATGCTGGGAAAGACCAAGGGCTGGAGGAGAAGGGGATGACAGAGAATAAGATGGTTGGATGGCATCATTCAACCATGACTCAATGGACATGAGATTGAGCAAGATCTGGTAGATGATGAAGGACAGGGAAGCCTTTGCAGTCCACGGGGTTGCAAGGAATCAGACATGACTGAGAGACTGAACAACACTTGATACAACAAAATGGATTATCCCCTCCCTCCTTCCCTTTGAGTATGACCACAAGCTGCTTTCAATGGTACATGAGCAGGCCAAGACTGGAAGACTTAAGTCTGCGCATGCTAATAAAAATTCTGAAATAACTGTTGATGTTTGGGTTGACTCCAAAACAATTTTCTTAAAATTGCCCGTTAAGAATATGGTGTCACCAAAGACTTCTTAGTAGCATCCTAAAAATAACCAGAAACCTTCTCAGCTTTCCCTACTTCATAATTCCCACTCAGTGTCTTTTTTGTTATTGTTGTCAAATAAAAGCAAAGTAGCTAAAATATGGGACATTTAAGTCCTCGCTTGATTCCTGCCACAAATTACAAAGTCTTTAAATGCAGACAACGTGCTGGACTAGGATTGTGTTCCCATGTCACTGACTGTGGAAACCTGTCAAAGACTCATTTCCAGTGGATAGCATACAATATTGTCTCTTTCCTATTAGTTGATGCCTCCAGAGTGTTCATCTACCTGAAGGAGTACGTGTGTTCGTGTGTGCTCTCAGCCATGCTCAAGTCTTTGCAACCCCATGGACTGTAGCCTGCCAGCATCCTCTGTCAAAGGTAAGAACACTGGAGTGGGTTGCCACTTCCCAACCCAGGTATCAAACCTGCATTTCCTGCACTGGGAAGCCTTGCTATCTGATAGGGAGGAAGGTTAACAGTCTAGGAACCAAAGTCACATGCATCCAATATTGGCATCTATATAACAATTATTGAAAGCGAAAGTGAAAGTGAAGTCGCTCAGTCATGTCCGACTCTTTGCAACCCCATGGACTGTAGCCCACCAGGCTCCTCCGTCCATGGGATTCTCCAGGCAAGAATACTGGAGTGGGTTGCCATTTCCTTCTCCAGGGCATCTTCCCGACCCAGGGATGAAACCCAGGTCTCCTGCATTACAGGCAGACGTTTTAACCTTGAAGGTCTTGTCAATTAGGCATTCACCAGTAGAGAAACTCATCCTAAGTCAAAAAAGCCTGCAGCCAGAGTATTCTTAGCCCTGGGTTCTGGCTGACTATGTGGACCACACCTCCAGGGTCAGGGTCCCCTGAGAGTTGGGCTGGAGGTCAGTTTTACACAACTATGAGGTTGCCTCAGTAGCCACAGGTGATCCGTATCACTCTGTGGTAGACCCAGGTACCTGACTTTCTGTTTCTCAACTCTGAGCCACTGTGACCACTACTGAAGGAATTCCTACAATTTGACAAGAAGTATTCATGAGTCACTGTTATGATGACACCTCCCTTCACTGGAAGGAAAAGGAGGATACCTGCTGCCTGACCTCTTCCTGGACTAGTCTTACAAATGCTGACAAGAGAGAACCACAGGCATAAGAAAACATTGAACCAAGTGATTTTTCAAATCTTGGTTTGGCTTTAAAGTTTTTGTTTGTTTCCTCAAACAAAATGACACCCAGAAATGTAAGGATATCCAAAGGAAACAAGAGCCTAAAGCAGATTGTTTATTTCCCTTCTTCCTTATGATGGCTGTTAAAGAGTGCTCACAAAATCGTGGGGCTCTTTGGAGTAAAATAAGAAAATTTCCAATTTAAACCAACTGCTGATCCCCCACAGTAAATATGAAGGACATGAAGTCCAACAGAGAGGAACAGTGAAGTGTCCAAGGTCACAGGATTAGTCAGTGGCAAAACCAACACTACATTTAGGTCTCCTGGTCCAACACTTTACCCTCCAGATCTGTTCTGTCCAGTATAGAATTTACTGGCCACATGATGGCCGAACACTTGGAGAGTAGTCAGTTCAAACCAAGCAGTGCTATGAAGCAATAAGACACCCTGAATTTAGAACACTTGATACAAGGGGGAAAAGACTGTAAAATATCCCTTTTAACATTCCTATTCTAATTACATGTTTTAATAATAAGATCTATTGGGCTACATAATAGGTCCTATTAAAATTATTTCAAACTCTTCCTCTTTTTAATTTCACCACTGCTGCTGGTGCTAAGTCACTTCAGTTGTGTCTGACTCTATGCGACCCCGTGGACGGAAGCCCACCAGTTCCTCTGTCCCTAGGATTCTCCAGGCAGGAATACTGGAGTGGGTTGCCATTTTCTTCTCCAATGCATGCATGCATGCTAAGTCACTTCAGTGGTGTCCGACTCTATGCGACCCCGTGGACGGAAGCCCACCAGTTCCTCTGTCCCCAGGATTCTCCAGGCAGGAATACTGGAGTGGGTTGCAATTTTCTTCTCCAATGCATGCATGCATGCTAAGTTGCTTCAGTCGTGTTCCACTCTGTGCGACCCCGTGGACTGCAGCCCACCAGGTTCCTCTGTCCACAGGATTCTCTAGGCAAGAATACTGGAGTGGGTTGCCATTTCCTTCTCCAATTTCACTACTAGAATATTTAAATTGTATAAATGGTTTATATTCCATTATTATTGAACAGTGATGCAGCCTTCTGAACAAGTAAATGAGAACAGGGTGAGTGGTGGAAAGTATATTCTTCACTGTTTCTCCTCTTTCCACTTCAGTTCCTGCAAAACTTCAAACTATCTCAAAAACGACTGCACGTTGGAATTGCTTTTAAAAATAAATGACGCCAGGCTTAGCCTCTAGAGTTTCTGATTTAATTTGTCTCGGGTAGGGTCAGGACAGTGGCAGGTTTTTAACAGAAGCCCAAGAATATTAATGTGAAGTCCAGGTGGAGATTCACTGACCTATCTATATCCTAAGTAAAGACAAACAAAATGCCAGGCAGTTTAATTCCCCCACCTAAACATATGCTCCACCATGTCAATCAGCAGCAGCAGATACAATGTCTCTCTGCAAGTGCAGACCTCTATTTTGTCTCTCTCTGTAATAAGAACGTGTCCAGGAGCAACTCTGTCCCATATTTCACATGGCTACTGTCTGCACAAGGCCTGTCTGAGATACTTATGTCAGCACACGCTAAGAGAACAGCTTAAGAAGATCACACGTCACACATAACTTAAAACACACTCTCGCCTGGCCTCCACAGACGGGTACTCCATTTATTCCCTCCTGGACACTGGTATATGTCACAAGCTATTATTCTAATCTAACCATATCAATCAATCAATCGATTGGCCATCAAGTCTTTTAAGCACCTACTATGCACTGTATTGGGCTTCCCAGGTGCAATGGTAGCTAGTGGTACCACTAGGATGCTAGTGGTAAAGAATCTAGGATGCTAGGACGTTAGTGGTAAAGAACCTACTTGCCAATGCAGGAGACAGAGGTTCGATCCCTGGGTCAGGAAGATCCCCTGGAGGAGGAAATGGAAACCCACTCCAGTATTCTTACCTGGAAAACCCCATGGACAGAGAAGCCTGGCAGGCTAGTCCATAGGGTCCCAAAGAATCAGACACAGCTGAAGCGACCTACCACGCGCACGTACTGTATTCCATGCTAAGCAGTGACAAGGGTCGGGGAGAAGTAAGCGAAGGAAAACGAACACAAGCAGAGCCAGACTCTAATGAGCTTGCTATGCAGTATAGTCACTAGCTTTTGCTTTAGATAGATGGCAAAGTGTTAAACTGCAAAACCTAAGAGCAAAATTTAAAGAAAATGAGAGACGATATAAGCAGTGAGGAGAAGTCTTTATGTACCTTAAATTTATGCTTGTGTTCCTAGAAACCTTATCTATAGTCACACATTTCTTTTATCTAAAGTAGTGAATAAATATCTAATTCTTTAGATGACTCTGTCTTGAAACTAAGTAATAAAAAACAGAATATGCTAATTGTAAGATACAGTATTCCAGCTGCAGTATACAAAAGTAGCTCCATCATCAGTAATTTAATACATGGAGTCTGATCCTATTTCTAAACAGAGTGACTGAAGTGAAAGTCACTCAGTCGTGTCTGACACTTTGAGACACCATAGACTATATAGTCCACGGAATTCTCCAGGCCAGAATACTGGAGTGGGTAGCCTTTCCTTTCTCCAAGGGATCTTCTCAACCCAGGGATCGAACCCAAGTCTCCCGCATTGCAGCCAGATTCTTTACCAGCTGAGCCACAAGGGAAGCCCAATCAAAGTGATGGGGTACATAAAAGGAAATACTAGTGACTTTTTACTAAATTTTCTCTGGGTTCTAACACTGAGCAATTAGGTTTGTTCTACATTCTTCTAGGTTTAAAAATATTCTATCAGTATGGGGATTACATATTTATTATCCATGCACAGAATGTCTATATGCAAAAAACATGTTGTGTGGGAAAGAGAGCTTAAAAATTAACCACAGTTGGCCTTTAAGAAAAACTGTAGAAAGGTATTTACTAGGTTCCTACTTATGCTACTCCTGTGGGTATTCATCACTTGTTTTTTGAAAGCCTATGGCTTTCATTATAGATATTGGTGATGATGGTTGTTTGGTTGCTAAATTGTGTCCGACTCTTTGAGACCCAATGGACTGCAGTCTGTCAGGCTCCTCTGTCCATATGGGATTTCCCAGGCAAGACTACTGGAGCTGGTTGCCATTTCTTTCTCCAGGGGATCTTTCAGATCCAGGGATCAAACTCGCTTCTCCTGCTTGGAAGGAAGATTCTTCACCAATGAAGCCCATTATAGATATCAATGGTTGTCAAATTAAAATATGCTTGTCCATCTCAAGTACGGTTGACCATTAATCTTGTAAAGAGAGACATGCAGCCCCACTTAAGCTAAAAAATTCTTCACTTAGGTTTATAAATAAAACTTCAATTTATTAAATTATTGTTGGTTTGTTTTTTTTTTTCCTCGTTTATCCTTAGCAGATACCTCTTCACCCATCCTCTCTGAATACTAGCACAGATCCTGAGCTTTAAAATGTATTCAGTGTACATGTACTGATCATTTCACTAGCAAACTGAACACCTCACTTGGTTCTCTTGAATGTTTACATGCATATAATGTACAACACAATGGTATTTTATGTAACATCCCCAAAATGTTAATAAAAGGGCACTCTGGTACTGGAGATATTTATTAAAACAAGCAATTTATTTCTCTGACTTACAAAACATATTATTATACACAGTACTTTCTGAACCTAAATCTAAAATGTACTAAATGCAATTCTTTAATAAAGATCAGATATGAATTAATGCAAATAATTATTTTTCCAACAAGGGATTAGTAATTAATGAAAATGTGTACCTTAATGATCAGAAGCTCTTTCAACTGTCTGAATTTCAAAATAATTTTCCTTTAAAAATACCCATTAATATACAGCCACTCCCAATCCTTTCCACATACAGCTTTTCTTATTTTTCTGGCCACTACACATTTTTGAATAGGAGGACTCAAAGACATGGTCCAGAGCTCGCTCCACATGAGGTCCTGGGCTGTTCTATCACAAAACTCCTTTGAAGTTGTGATATTTTGTTTAGCTCATTTAATTACTAGAAAAATTGCAAGTGGCTTACATAATGAATTATGCAATAATGATTCAACATGAAAGATTACTTAACAGTCTTATTTTAACTTTCAAAATATCTCAGCATTATGTTAAAACTAAAATGAAATATGGTTTTTTAGTTAAAATTTGAAAGTATGTGCACAAGTTCTGTGATTAACCTGTGGGTAAGGCCAATAATAAATTATATATGTACAAGATAAAAACAAAATTATATTTAGTGGTACTGATACATGATATTGAATATTTAAACTAAGAATTTAAATTAAATATTAGATGTTTTAGTTTAGATATTTAAATTAAATTATTTATTTTAAATGTCTTAATATATAATTGAAGATGCATTGTTTTAAAAGATGTGATCTTTTTTGATTAATTTTGTTTGGTCTTGATTTTAAATAAAGACAGCCATATCATTTATACCAGTAGGTACCCCAGCTATACTGAATTTCAGAACTAGATGAAATGGCTACAGCAATATTTTCACCAAAGGGTATTTATAGTAATCTCTGGACTAGTAAATTTACAGCAATGCATTAAATTCCATTCACTTGGATCCACTTACATAGAGGGCTTTTTACTTATTTTTTGCCTTGAACATTTTCTTTTTCTCTGCAGATATATGTTACAGGAGGAGATAAAAATCAAGACACAAACAAGACACTTTAAGACAAGATGAATTTATCTCCCAACTGAGCATATCCCTATGAACACAATAATTATCCCTTAGGAATGAAGAGTATCCAGGGATTCTAAAACTTTATTTAACCCAAGACATACTTTATCATTCAGAAATTCTCAACTCCATGGCCTAAGACATGAAATATAAGGAAGGATTTAACTTGAACTGGAGCTGAACTACTTGATTAGACATTTGTTAATAAATGTAAACTTTGGAAATCTGCGCATTTAAAATAGCAAACCTGAAAAACATAATGTGTGCCTCTTAATCATCAATCCTAAATTTGTAAGTTAATATAAAAAAAAATCAATCTATGCCCACACACAGTTCTTTCAAGTTCATTACTCAGCTGTCAATGCGCACACATTTTCTATGCCCATGTGCCAACCCATGGTTCCCATCCCCGGTGGTTATTAAGTGCCTACAGATATCAGAATACTTCTTCTTTCTTTTTTTTAAATGAATAGACTCTCTCTTCTTTGAAAGATCTTGATGAAATGGCAAACGTATGACCTAATGATATCAAATGACGTAAATTCTAAGTGGCAATTTGAGGATGTTACCATGTTACCACTTTTGCATAACTGTTTAAAAAATAATGAATTTGGCACGTAGCCTTATATCTGTGTGCCACAATGAAGCAAAGATTGAAATACTTTACCTCAGAGTCACCCTCCAGAGAGCCAAGGGCAGAAGCTAAATTCCCAGGTTTGCCCTTAATTGCCCAGCTTTCTTGCTCTGCGCCCCTGACTCCCCACGGGCTCAGTCGTGAAACATCGGGCCCTCTGGGCCGCCCAGTGTTCTAGTAATGCTTACACTGGTTGCTTCACTGTGAGGACCAGACCTGCTTTCATCCACACTCTCTGGTCTGCCTTTTCTAAGAACCACCCACTCACATGAATAATACAGAAGCATACAGGAGGTCCCAATGCTCTGTACCTCAAATATGTACTCCCCAAATCATGATCTTCACACATCTAATTAAAACCTGGAATGCTCTAGTGAATACCACCCACAACTGTACCCTCTCAAACTTCATTTTCATGTATTTCATTTATCCTTAAAATGTACTTGTCAGTTTTTATTTTAAATCAAACATTCATTTCTTAATCTATCCGATGGAGAATGTCTGATTTCATAATAAAGCTGCAACAGACTGCATTCCCTTCCTCAATAAAGAAGTACTCTTAAGAAAGATTTTCCACTCTTAAGCAGCACATATTTGGTGCATAACATACTGATGTGTTTAGTGGGTAAAGGATAGTTATATCTGTAAGTTACTCAGTACTCTGTAAACTGAGTCCAGAGATTTATACTTATTACATTATATAACATTTGTATACATTTAGTAGATGCACATGTATAAAAGGAAGCAAAAGAGAAAACAAAGCACATGTATTAAATGTTAACATTTGAGGAATTTGATTAAAAAGAGTACATTAATTGTAAAAAAAAAAAAAAAAGAAAATTCTCAAATAACTAAAGAAATAGATTACAGGGATTATAATGCCAATTGCAAAGTTACAGGTAACACTTAAATTTCACCCTTTAATGAATCAACCATGACTATTCCAAAAAAAAATCAGAATAAGTAGAAAGATAACAATCAAGTCCCACTGAAGGTGTAAGTCCAGTGTCCTGGCATTTGATAGATATTCAATCAATATGTTTTTGAATGAATGCAAAAATGACTTTTTTTCCTCCTTATTCACTCAGAATTTGGATAAAACTTCTGTGGCACTAGTACTACAGATAGTCCCCAATTTACAGCAGTTCAGCATATGATTTGAATTTTTCAACTTTAGCACAATACCAAAGATATGCATTTGGTAGAAACTGTACTTCTAATTTTGAATTTTGATCTTTCCCCAGGTAGTGATATGCAGTGTAACACTCTCTTTTACCCAGGCTCCCAATCAGCCAAGCATTAATGATACTCTAACAATCACTCTGTTTTTCTCTTTCAGTACAGTATTCAATAAATTATGTGAGATATTCAATGTTTTATTATAAAAATAGGCTTTATGTTAGACAATTTTGCCCAATGTAGGCTAAAGTAAGTGTTCTGACCATGTTTAAGGTAGGCTAGACTAGGCTAGGAGAAGGAAATGGCAACCCACTCCAGTATTCTTGCCTGTAGAATCCTGTGGACGGAGGAGCCTGGTGGGCTGCTGTCCATAGGGTCACACAGAGTCGGACATGACTGAAGCAACTTAGCATGCATGTGTGCATTGGAGAAGGAAATGGCAACCCACTCCAGTATTCCTGCCTGGAGAATCCCAAGGACAGAGGAGCCTGGTGGGCTGCCGTCTATGGGGTTGCACAGGGTCGGACACAACTGAAGTGACCTAGCAGCAGCAGCAGACTAGGCTATGATATTTGGTAGATTAGATGTATGTACGAAATAAATTTTCAACTTACCGTATTTTTGACTTAGTATTGATTTATTGGATTTATTAAATAAATGATGGATTTATTCTACCATAAGTCGAAGAAGATCTGTAGTTTAAGAAGAAGAAATAGGAAAAAATGGCTTTGTTTATATCTAAAAGTATGTACATAATTATAAAAAGGATAATCAATGGCCAAAATAACTCAAACTGAAAACTTTATAAAATGTGTCTTTAAAAGTCATTACAAGATTTCTTGTCATTACAAGAAAATGACCAAGAATGTCAGATGGTGGGATGAGAGTTAGAGGACAATTCCCAAGATAAAACACACAGACACGGTCAAAAGGGAGCAACAAAGAAAACTGGAAAGGAAAACAATCACTACAAAAAGTTTGAAGTACTCAATTTTTTTAAAGTCATTTCACTTTGAAACTTTTTGGCCACATTGCACAGCTCACAGGATTCCCCAATGAGGGACTGAACCCCCATCTTCAGCAGTGGCAGTTAAAAGTGCAGAGTCCTGACCACAGGACTGCCAGGGAAGTCCCCAAGACTGAATGTTTTAATACCACATGTGGGGATCGTATACGAAATCTGTTGCTCTGGAATTTCAGGAAGCCTTTCAAACATTTCCTTTAAAAAGAACATTTTCTAGTTTATAAGAATGCCATTAAAATCATATATATATATATATATATATATATATATATTTACTGAAGTATGTGTCAGTAAAAAAGGCTGTTTTCATTGTTAAACTTGAGATATCTGAGACTTAATAGGCTAATAGTTCCTCAGCATTTCGAAGTGTCAGAAGTGGTTCAGGACTTCTGTTCCTCTCTTTTTAGTATCTGTTTGACAAGCTATCACTACCAGTCAGAATGAATTCAAATCTTACTTGTAGACACAAATGAAAAATTTATAGTGAAATGCAGCTGTCAAGAATAGCTAAAAACTAGGTTATCTAACTATTCTAAGCACATATACAATGACAAACTGGGCAACGCAATTCTCATGATATATGACTTTGGGTCATGGTTCCCTAAAACATCTCAAAAGCTTCAGTTTCATACATTTGCTCACTATCCAAGTTACAGATACTCATTTGAGCATGATGGTGAATCATTTAAGTAGCACTGTTAATGCTTTTCTTAAAGTCACATGTGCAGAATTCACAATTGGAAGATTTATTTGGAAGCATAGTATTTTTTTTTTTATTACCACATCATTAACATCATGGCTTGCCTTATATCCCTGCTCAAGAAATAATCATGATTAAAAGTATAACTACTCACAGGTTAATACAAGTGTAAGATACAGGCTACATCCAATGAAAAGTAATCATACACACACATACACATCAAATGGTACACCAGTGTATGTTACTCTAACAACTGAGTTGTGTGTGTATTTTTTAAATCCCATGAAACATGATAACACTCCACTTTCCATTGCTCTGGTTCCCATCGTCTTCACCAACCACAGTGCAATTACACACTCAGAAGTTGAGTAATCAAAACTTGAGCTAGGCTGAGAAGGCCACAACATCTGTGCCCATTACTCCATAGGAAGGGAATGGAGGCATTCTCAGAATACTAACTAGAAAAGGATGGTGCCAGGCATGACTAAGCATTCGTATGCAGAGTTCTATGTTTCACAACAGCTGTAGAGGTTAGCAGGACACATCCATGGTATTCATAATGATATACATTCCACTCTTCATAAATATCTTATTCTACATTACCAGACAATAAACTATTACGAAGAGAAAAGGTATAATACAATTTTGATACACTTTCATTAAATAGAATTTTAAATAATTTAAGTGTTTAAAAGAGATATGTCCCAGTTCAGTTCAGTTCAGTTGCTCAGTCGTGTCCAACTCTTTGCAACCCCATGGACTGCAGCACACCAGGCCTCCCTGTCCATCACCAACTCCCAGAGTCCACCCAAACGCATGTCCATTGGAGTCATTGATGCCATCCAGCTATCTCATCCTGTCGTCCCCTTCTCCTCCTGCCTTCAATCTTTCTCAGCATCAGGGTCCTTTCCATGTCTCAGTTATGTGATAATTTCACTTTCAGTAAAATATCTCCTTCCTTAATCAAAGCACATGCATGAAGGTTTACCCCTGTTGCTAAGTCTTGTACAGCTTTGTGACCCCAGGGACTGTAGCCCACCAGGCTCCTCTGTCCACGCACAGGATCTTCCAGGCGGTAATACTGGAGTGGGTTGCCATTTCCTTCTCCAGGAGTTCTTCCCAACCCAGTGATCGAACCCCTGTCTCCTGTGTCTCTTGCATTGTAGGCAGATTCTTTACCCACTGAGCCATCAGGGAAGTCCCACATGCAGGGATATATGTATTGTCAATTATTTTTAAGAATATAAAAGGTCCTCATTCCCCAAAATCTGCATTTAGTCATTCATGCTGCTGAGTCACTTCAGTTGTGTCCAACTCTGTGCGACCCCATAGATGGCAGCCCACCAGGATGCCCCGTCCCTGGGATTCTCCAGCCAAGAACACTGGAGTGGGTTGCCATTTCCTTCTCCAATGCATGAAAGTGAAAAGTGAAAGTGAAGTCGCTCAGTCATGTCCGACCCTCAACGACCCCATGGACTGCAGCCTTCCAGGCTCCTCCATCCATGGGGTTTTCCAGGCAAGAGTACTGGAGTGGGGTGCCACTGCCTTCTCCGTTAGTCATTCATAAGGAAAGTCAAAATAGTCTTTGATTTGCTAATACTCTATAGAATAGATATATTTTTTAAATGATATATAGAGTACACACAAGTACTGAATAAAGAAAAATGTCATAAAGATTTTATCCATCACATAAATGCAAACTGACTAAAAACAACTCATTTATAAGCCTGAAGTCTGAGAAAATACAGAAATCTCTAACGTTGGTTTTCTAACTTTCTTCTTCAAAACTAACTGGTTAAAATCATGATTTTTGTACATTTACACAAAGAAATGATTTCTCCTTTTGTACTGGAGACTTTAACAGTGCTAAGTGGAGTACAAGTTTAGGGGGAAATTAAAGGAAAAGGAGAAAGAAAGAAAAGAACTAATTTTCCTCACCTCAGGATGAAAGTGAAATTTGAGTTCAGCTCACGAAACTGCCAGGTGAGACTGTATTTTTTAAAAACATTAAAATCCTAAACAGCATGTGAATTTTACTAGAGCAATTTCCCGTAGGTATTGGCAATGCTCACTCCCCACATAGCCAAGGGGGACCCAATTATTACTCTCACACCAAATGATAAACAAAACAAATGATAATCAGTCACCCAACCTCTTCTGAACTCCCTTACCTCTCTTCTCTTAATTACCCTAAGGGTTTCCATGCTCAAGAGGCTGAAATGTGTTCTAAAAGCAAAGACAGAATCTTGGCTCTGGTTCTACACAAGAGGTTATTTCAGTTGCATTTTGCAAATAGGATTGATTTTTTTTTTTAAAGCAAATAATGCTCCCACTCTAAATACAGCTATTCAAATAACAAATTATTTGTGAATTAACACAGAATGTTGTGGATCAGCAGAAACTATCTACTGGCCACAAGGTCTACTAACACTTTTGTATTCAAGCAACAAAGCAAGAAAATTACAGGAATTTCATTGCAATTCTTTATTTATATTTATTCATACAGCAAGGACACAAAGGTGATAAAAGTTGGTCAAGAACATGCCAAAATTATAATTTTGTAAAAATTAGTATGCAAAGAGCAGGTATCTAAAGAAAGTGAAATATTAAAAATATGATTACTGAAAGAGAACACAAAAACACAAAACAAATGTAAAGATACACTGTAGATGTCTACGAAAATATTCAATTATTATAAGGGAGGAAAACCAAGCTGTGTAAAGCAACAAATAAATTAAAGCGTTTGTGAAACCTGAAATTTTATGGCAATGTTGAATGTTGCACACATTTCTGGAAGGAAAATCCAGTGTTTAATAGATTCTCAAAAGGACCCTGACCCAAAGAGGCTAAGATCTCCTCCAACATAATAGCTTCCTCAACATTACTATGGTAACCATTCTAATCAAATTCCAAAGACGTTCTTACCTAGATTATTAAGATAATGATCAGCCTATTTGTTTAACTCACCAGTTATCTCCCCTTAATACATCTTATCCTCAAACCCTATGATCTGGCCATGTTTAATTATACAAAATATGTTCTAAGTATTCCATGTAATCTCATACTTTCCTTGAAGCCTTTCAGAGACTGAGGCAAAGGAGCTAAAAGCACACACTCAGACTTCCCTGGGAGTCCAGCGGTTAAGACCTGTGTTTCCAAGGCAGGGGACACAAGTTTGACTGCTAGTCAGGGAACTAAGATCTCACATGGCACAAAGCACAGTCAAAAAACATAATAAAAGCACACACTCAGAAGCCAAAGAGCTCAGTTTATACACAGTTCCAACCACTGTATGATCTTGGGTGAGTTGTTTAGCTTCTTGAGGATTAAATAGACTAACATTTATAAAGTGCTTAGAACATTACTGGCATAGCAAATACTACCTAAGTATTCCTGATGCTTAACAAATGCCTTGCTCACCTTCTTAAGCATTCAACTTCCTAACCACTCCTATTCAAATGTCATAATTTTGAAAAGATGCAAAGCCTACTATCTACCAAAACCTCCGTATCCTTGAGAAATGAACGCTTAATAAGATGTTCTTCAATTGCCAATCACAGGATTTTCTGTTTTTTTTAACTTTGTGTTTGCTTTGTGTTTATTTTTGCCCTAAAAACAGAAAGCACTTGCAGCTTATATTAATTTTCATACTTTTATAATTCTAAAGTACCTCACAAAATCATTAGAAGAGCTTTATGCTAAATTCAGTAAATGTGTACAAATCTGAAAGTATGATCTTAAGTATATGAATTTCACCCCCTAATTTTCTGGTTGAAAAAACTGAGGCTTAAAGAGAATAAGAGTAGTAGTGAGAATAACAAATAAAACAATAATAAAATAATCACTAATGCATGGCACTTCCTATATCCTAGACACCATTCTAAACACTTTACACTACATGTCATTAAGTTCATAAAAATCCTATGATGTGGATACTATTAATCTAGTTTTCATATGCAAGAACTCAAGGCACAAAGAAATTAAATGACTTTACCAAGTTCACAAAGTTAATAGACTAGAGACACTAGAGCTCACACCAGGACCCCTAACTCTAGAGCTGTGCTTTTAACCCTTGCTACAGTGCACAGTAGGTAAGACGGGAGTCATCCAATGATCCAGAGCTTTCCAGATGGTGCTAGTGGTAAAGAGTTCACTTGCCAATGGAGGAGATGCAAGAGAAGCGGGTTCCACCACTGGGTCGGGAAGATCCCTAGAGTTGGAAATGATAACCCATTCCAGTATTCTTGCCTGGAAAATTCCATAGACAGAAGAGCCTGTCAGGCAACAGCCCATGGGGCCGCAATGAGTCAGACATGACTATAATCGAAAGATAATTAAAGGCAAAGCCTGAAGTCATTGCTAGTTCTCTAGATTCCCCAAAACATGCTCTCTCATTTTGAGTTCATTATTCCCTATCCAAAACGTATATGCAATCAAAAAAAAAAACTGTCCAATGATATGCTGATATACAATTCACATCTCATAACATAATTCTCTAAATCCCAATAACATTCATCCTGAATGTGCAGTAATCTCCTTGAACATCTTAATATCATGACAAAGATAATCATGATGGTGTGATCACTCACCTAGAGCTAGACATCCTGGAATGTGAAGTCAAGTGGGCGTTAGAAAGCATCACTACAAACAAAGCTAGTAGAGGTGATGGAATTCCAGTGGAGCTATTTCAAATCCTGAAAGATGATGCTGTGAAAGTGCTGCACTCAATATGCCAGCAAATTTGGAAAACTCAGCAGTGGCCACAGGACTGGAAAAGGTCAGTTTCATTCCAATCCCAAAGAAAGGCAATGCCAAAGAATGCTCAAACTACCTCACCCAATTGCACTCATTTCACATGCTAGTAAAGTAATGCTCAAAATTCTCCAAGCCAGGCTTCAGCAATACGTGAACCGTGAACTCCCTGATGTTCAAGCTTAGAAAAGGCAGAGGAACCAGAGATCAAATTGCCAACATTCCGCTGGATCATGGAAAAAGCAAGAGAGTTCCAGAAAGACATCTATTTCTGCTTTACTGACTATGCCAAAGCCTTTGACTGTGTGGATCACAATAAACTGTGGAAAATTCTTCAGGACTTGCCTCTTGATAAGCCTGTATGCAGGTCAGGAAGCAGCAGTTAGAACTGGACATGCAACAACAGACTGGTTCCAAATAGGAAAAGGAGTATGTCAAGGCTGTATATTGTTACCCTGCTTATTTAACTCATATGCAGAGTACATCATGAGAAACGCTGGACTGGAAGAAGCACAAGCTGGAATGAAGATTGCTGGGAGAAATGTCAATAACCTCATAGATGCAGATGACACCACCCTTATGGCAGAAAGTGAAGAGGAACTAAAAAGCCTCTTGATGAAAGTGAAAGAGGATAGTGAAAAAGTTGGCTTAAAGCTCAGCATTCAGAAAATGAAGATCATGGCATCTGGTCCCATCATTTCATGGGAAATAATAGATGGGGAAACAGTGGAAACAGTGTCAGACTTTATCTTTTGGGGCTCCAAAATCATTGCAGATGGTGACTTGCAGCCATGAAATTAAAAGACACTCCTTGGAAGGAAAGTTATAACCAACCTAGATAGCATATTGAAAAGCAGAGACATTACTTTGCCAACAAAGGTCCGTCTAGTCAAGGCTATGGTTTTTCCAGTGGTAATGTATGGATGTGAGAGTTGGACTGTGAAGAAAGCTGAGCGCCAAAGAATTGATGGTTTTGAACTATGGTGTTGGAGAAGGCTCTTGAGAGTCTCTTGGACTGCAAGGAGATCCAACCAGTCCATTCTAAAGGAGGTCAGCCCTGGGTGTTCTTTGGAAGGAAGGATGCTAAAGCTGAAGCTCCAGTACTTTGGCCACCTCATGCAAAGTGTTGACTCACTGGAAAAGACTGATGCTGGGAGGGGTTGGGGGGCAGGAGGTAAAGGGGACGATAGACGATGAGAGGGCTGGATGGTATCACCGACTTGATGGACGTGAGTTTGAGTGAACTCCGGGAGATGGTGATGGACAGGGAGGCCTGGCGTGCTGCCATTCATGGGGTCACAAAGAGTTGGATACAACTGAGCGACTGAACTGAACTGAACTGGCCCTCTTATCTATTTGTTCCCAACTTGAAAGAGATCCAAATACTGCAAGGAACAATTGCTTAAGTATTTAGATTGTGAAAGGTACAAGGTCTCAGCCGTAATTTGGTTCTTGATGGGTTGTTCAAGAGGCAAGAGGTGCCTCCCGTATTTCCACATAGCACTGAACTTGGGTTCTATCCAAAAGTTTTCCATGAATGACTGTTGGCTGCCTCTCAGTCCAGCCTCTGATTTCGCTAAAGGTGTGCCTCCCCAACCTTTACTCCTTAAAGAGACTAGTTAGTACAGTGGGCGTTGACAATTTTCATTCATATGGAGTAGAATTCAAGCTCTAAATGCCGTAAAGTGTAGTAGTGATGAGTTCTGACGTTCCTAATTACCTATCTTCACATTCTGGCTTTAACGGCTATGCATCCTTAAGACATCCTCGTCAAACCAGTTTCCTTACATATAACATGGAGATATTTATATAACTCAGGAGCCTGTTGAAAGGATTAAATGAGACCATACTTGAAAAAGTGCTTTGTACCACACTTAGTGTGAAGTATAAACTCAAATTTAAATATTTTTTAAAAATTATGTGCTTCAGTGAATTCCCACAGAATTTTCTTTACTTCATACATCAGCATTTGGTTGTGTCACCTGGAAACTCTAATGTACACTTGGCTTATTTATTTATAACTCAAAAAAAAATAATGTGTTTCAATCATGCTGCTGCTGCTGCTACTACTAAGTCACTTCAGTCCTGAAGTAGCTCACCAGGCTCCCCCATCCCTGAGATTCTCCAAGCAAAAATACTGGAGTGGGTTGCCATTTCCTTCTCAATGCATGAAAGTAAAAAACGAAAGTGAAGTCGCTCAGTCGTGCCCGACTCTTTGCAACCCCATGGACTGCAGCCTACCAGGCTCCTCCGCCCATGGGATTCTCCAGGCAAGAGCACTGGAGTGGGTTGCCATTGCCTTCTCCGGTTTCTATCATATAGGTGGTCTAATAGGAAGAAACTTATCTTGGCAAGTTTGGTCCCAAGAGGGTGTCTAATCAAGAACTGAAGTCATCATTGGGCATATATGAAATTCTTACTGTGAGTTAATGAGACCTTAGTGGAAGGTTCAGAGGAGCAATTCACATAAGAATCCCTTATTGAAATGGGTTTCAAGAACTATTGGGCCTTCCAAGAACATCAGATTTTATGTAAACAGCATCATTTCCCAAAGACAGTTCTTGGATAATAGCTGTTTTGTAAAAGAAAGGATTTTTGGAGAAGAAAAACACTCTGGAATATCTGTTTAACATGGTTAAAAGGGTTTATTCAGGACAGGTTTCCTTACAGATCTGGACACACTATTGTGTCTGGCAACTATCTAGCAGGGAGATCAGAAATGCTTCAACTCTATAAAAGTGTCTTCTTGATACATATGCTTTGTTAAAACCTACTATAACCAAATAACCAATTTAACCATTTTGACAAAGTGAGTAGGTTCACACAGACATGAATATTCAGTAATAGAGAATATCAGTAAAACTGGCCAGAAATTTTAATCATAATCATAAACATGTTAGCTTAAGCTTTAGGATATACTGTATTTATCTAACAATTTCAAAAAAAAGAAGTATAAAATCTGCTTATTTCTGATGTCTACTTACTGATATATGCACAATACTGAACAGTATGACCATGAAATAAAAGTTAGTATCTTTTACCTTACAATGCAAAGTGTTTACTTAACCGTAATGATGACCGTCATATAGTAATGATTTAAGTCCAGTATGAGATGAAGATACTAAATGTTATAAGGTATCTTAAATCAAGAATAAACAAATCCCTAATACTTTCAGTTCAAAACCAATCTTTTTATAATTTTATTCATTTATGTATTTGTGGCTGTGCTGGGTCTTTGCTGCTGCTCGGGCTGTCTCTAGCTACACTGTGTGAGAATCTCTTGTTGCAGAGCACCAGCTGTAGCCCACAAGAGCTTCACCCAGCTCTAGCTAGAGCACAGACTCAAAAGCTGTGGTGCTCTGGCTTAGCTGCTCTGCAGCACGTGGGGTCTTCCAGGATCAGGGATCTAACTGGTATCTCCTGCACTGGCAGGTAGACTCTACCATTGAACCAGCCAGGAAGCCCTAGCTGTCTTAATTAGACTGTTCTTAATGTGATCATTTGCAACAAAGAACTATTTATGATTTTCAACTTTAGAAAAGTATCAAACATTGAAACAACAGATAATGCCACTCAGAAAAGATACTGATGTAACTGTACTTTTCAGGTGGCACTAGTGGTAAAGAACCCGTTTGCCAATGAAGGAGATAAAAGAAACTGTGGGTTCGATCCCTGGGTCAGGAAGATTCCCTGGAGGAGGGCATGGCGACCCATTCCAGTTCTCTTGCCTGGAGAATCCCATGGACAGAGGAGCCTGGTGGGCTACAATCCACGGGGTCATAAAGAGTCGGACATGACTGAAGCGACTTAGCACACATGCTCATGCTTTAGAGAAGAGAGACTGATGCAACTAGGCAGCAAGATCACCTGAGAAAACTCACTGAAATAACCAGGGATCAAATGCAAAGAGACAAGCTGTGCTGTGTAAGTTTCATTTTGATAAACCCTGACTACATAGAAATCCAATTCATTGGCACATGATTAAGTGCATACCTATAATCAGCCAGAGCAAATTTCCTCCTAGATGTTTCCTTCATTTTTGTTCACATTAATATAATTCCTTAGCTAAAATGCAAGAGAAGAATGTTAGCAGATGAACACAATCTATACCCTAATAGCAATAACCGAGTGTTTCCATCCCTCTGGTGTAATAGAATAACTATGTACCTTTTTACTCTCATGTCCTTTCATGAGCTTTTTTTCTTGGAAACACTCAAGAAATTGAGTGTTGCATTGAATAAATGTCATTTGGCCCAAAGAAAAACTTACATCTGTAATCTTTACAATAATAATATTTATAATTTACAAAAAAATAATATGTACAAATATTGCATTTACGTGCAATATGTGCCTTTAAGCTAAAAAGAGAAAATTATTTTGAAAATTTAAAAATAAATGTACATTACTATGAAGTTAAAGGAAAAAAATGTTCAGCTATTCAGAGATAATAAGCAAAATATGAGACTAAAAATAGACTTCTTTTTCTAAGGAATACTTGTATGTAAGTGAACAAAGGTATTACCAAAATACAAAATGCTTTAATTAATACACATTGTATTAATTTCTTTTGAATTCCTCATTTCTAATATTAGAAAAGGAATCAAAAGTTTTCTATAGATATTTTTCCCTATATTTAATTACCTATTAACCATTCAGTTACTTTTAAGCAAAATATAATTTCTTACTTTGTTATAGCACAAGCATTTTCATCCCTTTGGTAAAATAAAAAACAAAAGTAAAAGGGAAAGAAAGTTCATTTATGTGTTTCAGAAACAAGGACTTGTTCACCATGCTAACTCTAATGTCCCTTTTAACTAAATAAAACTAACCTCAGTTGTTTTCATTTAAGCATGTTTACAAGTCTTAATTTAATATTGCTAATACAATTCACTCCAGAAAAAATCCTCACAGTGCCAATATACTGGATTCACTCTAAAGCACTGTTAATCTATTTATTTACAAAAATAACATGATCAGTTTAAGATATGTTTTCTAACCAAAGCTCAATAAGAGCAGCACCTAAATAGTGAAGTATGACATATTCAGTAGATGACAGCCTACAGCATCACCAAATGTAGAGGCTCTTTTATTAAACAACTATCTGGCTTAATGAAAAGAGAAAATTCCCTATGTCTTGAACCTTTGTGCCAACAATGAATATACTGAAAAATCTAAGAATGGAGATGATCTTTGAGGTGAGTTTTTGGCTGACCTACATAGGAATGCAAAGGAAAGATATTCACCATCAATAAAATACCTAACATTATATATGATTTCTCAGTTGGGAAAATTATTTAGCCATTGTACCATGTAAGGAAAAACTACAGTAATACAGTCCTCAAATACACTTCAATTTTATGAACTATTTTCCTCCCATCTGCAGAGTAAATGGCACTGTCCAATATTAAGGAACAATTGGTGACAACAAATGAGAGAAATTATACTTTCTTGAATCCTGAATTTTCTTAACTGTTTCCAGTCACAATGTTGTATATTGTACTTCACCAGCTGATCTCCAGATTGGAGGCCCTGCATTCCAAAAACCAGTGAGTCCTTCAGAACTTTCTAGAATTATTCACTTGCTACAAAGAGTCCAGTTTATTATAAGAGCCTACCTCATAGAATTAAATAAAATCGACACATACATCTATGATAAACTACATCACAAAACATTTTGAAAGTGAAACTACTGAAAAACCACTTCCCTGAAGTGTTGTCCAAACATAAATAAGATACCTTCAACAATCAGTGAAAAGAAAATGTTCCAAAATTATGTAAGTAAAGGATGCTATCTGGAGTACAAATCAATTAAATAGTGCTAGCTCTGAGAAATGCTGCTAAAATCTGTTAAAGAAATGAGCTACACTAGTGGGTAAATTGAGGCCAGACATTCTACATGGATTTCATTTCCCCTGGGGCACTTTATTCTCGTGTCAGGAGCTTTGAATCCTTGGATTTGAGACCTGGTTTCACCATTACCACATAATATGAGTGTTTATTGCCCCCATTTGACAGATTAAGAAAAAGAGGTTAAATACATGGTCCAAGTTCATTCTAATATTAAGTGGTAGAGTTTGGATGCACACCCAGGTACATCTGGTAACGATTCTCTATACTAGATCATGCTAAACTACCTAATTTATAAAATAAAATAGGTTTTCCAAGTAACTTTCAGAAACATACTCCATTTTTAGACTATCAAATCTAATTCTGTCTATATGCTGAGTGAGGGAAAAAGCAGGGTATAATGGTAACTGAGAAGCAAGGGTCTCTGGATTTGCAGACCGATTCAGGCAGGTCTCTGCCACTAAACGGCTACATAACTTCACTTTTCAATCACTCAACTGCCTTGTTTATTAAATGAGGTAACAATACCAGTAGGCTTACATTTTGAAAAAAAAAAGCCACACAGGGGTTTCAAGTATTCACCTATAATGTAAAATCATAAATCCCAGGGGCATTCCCCAGGGCTACATTTTTCGAAGGAACACATTTAAAAACAGAAATCAGCATAAGGCGGGGCTGCTGCATTCCATTGCAGTGTGTGTATTGCACAAAAGGGTTCAGAGGAATCAGAAACTGAGGACCGAAATCCTGTTCCAACCCAAAGCGGCAAAACCCTCTGCTTTTCCTAATCCCGGCAGTGGGTCAGAGGCCATGAATGATGCCGAAAGGGTCTATCTCCAGAAAGGATTTGTTTGTTGAGGTGGGACAAGAAAAGGCACCATTTTACTACTTCTTGTCTCCTTCTGGAGTCTGAAGATGAACTATGTGTCTTGAAGAAGAGCCCAGCAAGAAATAAACTCTTAATAAACACTAATGGAAGGAAAAGGGGAAAAAAGAGGAGAAAGTGACAGGTGTTACATAAAAGAGGAAAGGGGGGGGGGGGAAAGGGAGGAGGAAAAGGAAAATTTATTAAATGGAGTTACGTAGAATGTACCCAAGTTTTCCTTCTCAGTGTTCATGGGAGAATGAAGCCTTCCACAAAAGAAAAAGATTTCACCCTCAGCATATCCTGAGTTGAATCAAAGTTGTTTGATCTTTGCCATCAAATATTATTCAGATAATGGAAGTACTCTAAGGAAAATCCCTTAAAAACTGCATTTTTTTTTTGAGTGACCTTTTTTTTTGGAGGTAAAATGTGGAAAACTGAAGCATACTCTCCTGCCTTCACTGCTGAATTGTTTTCCCCTTTACTTTTGAAAAAATATTTGCTACACCCAAGTTTTCCCATAGCCCTTCACTGTATGAGGTCAACTTTTGTTTTCACAAACACTAGGAAGATTAAATAATAATTACCCTAGTTTAAATTCCTTTCTAGAAACAATTCATTTAGAGAAAACAAAGGAAAAAATCACACATAACAATGGAAAACACAGTTCTTCCATCAGCCAGATAAGGACACAAATAAGAATATTTCAGCAGTGGGGATAAACTGCAAAACCAACTACTCCCTAGATGAAACAGAGAACTAATGAATTAACCAGATGTGGAAAAGTAACCAGTTTTGAGGGCTGAAATGAACAGAAACATACTTTTTAAAAAAGTCTCAGATGAGGCATAAGCAATCAACACCAAATGAAGAATGTTCTCTACCACTATTTATCTTCCACTGTTTTTACTGGATATCCAGACACTTATTCATGTCACAAATAAACATATGGTCCCTTTGAGAAACTCTGTTGAAGATCTGAGTTTCTTCATTCATTTGAAAAGCTTTTGTTCATGTCTATTATGTATCAGACACTGAGCTAGGTGTTACCAAGTCAATTGTTAAATTCTTACTGTAGGGATTAAGAATAGGGGAAAGATGGAAAGGTGAGATTGGGGTTCTCAGATTCACTGCTAAAGCCTGAGATGCTATGTTTTATCATCTGCTCATATTTTTCATATTTTGAAATATTTCATCACTGCATCTGGAAAGTATAACATTTAAGCAATAATTTCAAGATCCATTAATAGTGTGGAGTCATGGAATGTAAAAGAGAAAATAAATTGAGAAAAATGCCACAGTAAGAAATATTTCAAATGTATATGAGTTAATGACAAGTATTTGTGTACACAGCCCAGCTTTAATATTTAGAAAGGCACAGAAATGCCTAAAACCATAATAAGATACTTAAAGAAAATCTAAAGGTAAAATTAGTGGTTAAAATACACAGGATTTTGTTGACATTAATTCCTTTTAAAAAAAACCTAATATTTTATCTCAGTGATGATCATTAGTTATACCTGTGACATCTCCAACTCATATGTTCTAATGAAATCAATACTTTATATCCATATTTTTCTACTTATAGAAGAAACTGTCCAGCAATGAACAATATATGCATGAAATGTTAATAAAATATTTTCATTCCTTAAAAAGTAGTCTATAACAAAATGAACATTGCAGATAAGTGGAAATATAATTAAAAGTAAAGCTATAATATTTATATTTAGCTTCTGAATAAACCTTAAGAATAAAATTTAAAACTAACATAAAGGTAAAAACAGACAAGAGAATTTTTATCTCTTCTTAAAAAAATAATTGTAATAATAAAATCTCATCATTAAGTTAAACACATATTACTCTTTCATCTAGTGAAATTTCAGTACAAGAGTCTATAAGGAAATGTCATTTATAAGTTACTTCAAATGAGAAAGTAAATGATGTTATTCTGAATCATCCATGGCATAGAATAAAACTTTTATTTTTAGAAGGTTTATTTTCTTTAAACAAATTAGTACTTAAAAGTATTCAACACCTGGAATAAAATGAATAACAATACACATTACAATCTTGGAAGAAGCCAGTTAACAAATTATATTTCATATAACAATGCATAATGATTTTCTAAAAGTAATTTCTAAGCTGCAAAATGAAATGAGAGATTCAAACTCGAAATCAGAAGATTTACAAATTCCCTTCATTAGCGAGATACACAAATGCATAACTTTATAGTATTAAGGATGGAACTAACTTTACATAAAACGTGGCCAAATGATTGTTATTGAACATCTGTAATGATCATTTTCCATGAACTTAAATACTTAGAATCATGAGGTTTGATTAACATGCTCTGGTTTCTTGCATGCCATGTTATCATTATAATCAGAAAACTGAAAGAAATTTTCTCCCAATTAAATATAAAACGGATGAACATACTTAGGGAGATAACATGTATTACTGCCACTTGTACACTAAGATTGCAAATACGCATGCATATTTTCATCATAAAGGAACTCAGATCATTTAGTATCTTAATTTTTATAACAGCCTAATACACTTGAATAATACTGTGTATACCCAATGCTTTGTTTTTCACAATTACTTGACAGCAAGTTTGGTTTTTATTTTCCTTTTTTTCTCTTTCTTTTGTTGCTAAAATAATAGTCCAACGAGAGAGAGAAAATTAACGTATCGCTTTTTCACCAGAAACATTTACACTTCTATTTTAGTCTCCTTTTTTATAATTAGTCTAAAATATAATCTTTAAGTAGACAATACTGACAGTAAATTTCATTTACCAGAATTACTAATTCTTTTTCAGCTGGAGATGAACAGCTTTGAATAAAAAGATCTAGCTTTTCTGATACTCAAGGAAAAATATACTTGTTTGCAATCGGCACTATGGAAGCAGTTTTCTTCCCTTACAACATGCAAATGAAATTAAACACTGGTAATTTTCCCTCTTCAGTTTCCCAATTCACATGAGAATGATGTCTGTTATCTAATGGCCTCTTACGCATTATCTGTCAATAACTCACATATACACTCACTCATTCAAAGGTTAAACTAGCCATTCATATTATTAAATAATGGCCTGTATGCTAGTCACTTCAATAAGCTTGATATACTTAGTGTTTTACCTTAAGGACTGCACTGCAAAATGTTAGCTAAACCCAAAGGACATCTTTGTCTTAAATTCCTCCTGTAGTTTTATTCAGATTGTCTTGTTTAAAATACACCATAAGAAAGTCCAAGTATTTTATTCCAAATCACTCCAAACAACTCTTGTACCAGAAATTCCAGCGAAGAGGGAAATTTTATTATAAAAAATGATGTCAAGTAGAATTCAACAATTCTAAGCTAAAATCATCCATATTACAATTTGATAAGAGAAAAACCTTCCAAATCCTCCTACAAAATGACTTTCTTGTATAGATTCACGGTTTCATATATATTTTTCATTAGTTGCTAAGTGGTAGAAAGCACTGATTCCAACTGTACATTGTAAAAAATGTGAAGTGCTATACTGGATTATCCAAAAGTCATTTAAAAAAATCACACTATAGTGTCTTTTATAAAGGACTCACATGGAATTATATGAAATACACAGCTTCCTCTGTAGTTGCTATGTATAACAGAACTAAATGTTTGTTCATAGAAACAGGTTTAGTAAAACTTTTTACATCAATGTGAAAGATTTCTCATTTTATCAGATCTGATATATTCCAGATCATACCACTTAAAAGTTCATTTCAAGGAAAAATCGTATTTTGAGAATTAAAACAGACTCTAGTCCGCATCCCTTCATAGGTATCAAAACAAAACAAAACAAAAAACCCCACAACAATTGCAAGCTGAAATTCTAAGTTCTATGCTTTTTTTTCTTTTGCTAAAAAGCATGAATGTTTAAAAAGTTATTGAAAGCAGGCTACTTTTTTAAAAACCACACACAAAAATCAAATCCAACATCCTCAACAGGCACATGGAGAGATGTAAGGCTGAAGTTGCTATTTAACACAGGGAGCTCAGCCTGGTGCTCTGTGATGACTAAAAGGGGTGGGATGGGATGAGGGGATGGAGGCTCCAGAGGGAGGTGATGTACATATAATTATGGCTGATTTGCACTGTTGTACGGCAGAAACCAACACAACACTGTAAAGCAAACTTCCCCCAATTAAAAATACATTTAAAAAATAGAATGAGTTTATAGAAAGAAAAAAAGGAAAAAGAAAAAATGTAAGGCATACTCAGGATTCCCAAGTATCAACCTTTAGGGATGACTACATTCCATAAGAATAGACACATTGTGGTGTACAGTAACATTTACAACTCCAAACATACTTATTGTATAAAAATAATATATAACATTATCAGCTAGTAACTTTCAAAATGCTTTAAGGAACAAAGCACACTTCATTCTGAAAGCAAATACATGTACTAATCACTACCCAATAGCCAAGATGATATAAAGTTCACACAGGCGCTCTCTTTTAGACTGTGTTCTTAACACTATCAAAACTCATTTAAAAATAGAAGATATCCCACCAGGTGGAGGTATCCTATGAATCCTTAATTCCTTCTTGTTTTCTTTAGAGAAATTTTCTTAATTTCTTCTTTTCTTTCTTTACCCTACTGAATTTTTTTCATTCTCCCTCGTAGACATAAAATAACCTGTATTTAAATTATGGAGCCCATATTACATGGGAATTCTGAAAATAACAAGTTTGATAAATGTTTAGACTATTTGGTAATCATTGTCCTGTTAATACATATAACATCAGAAGTCATTTGAAGTAACACTGGTCCTTAGAGCAAGCACACAGTTACATAACCCTAGGAATTCTACTAGGTATTTTCATTAACAAAAATGAAAGGCACATCTGATACTACGGGGCTCACCAGTTAGGAACAATGCTGGTACTTCAACTATACATTATCCGGCTACATTCTCATGACCGTTTTAATTCTCAGCACAGGTACCTGAAATCCATCTCTACATCTAACAGAGGTCTAGGTTTAGAGGAGCATTTTCTGGATAACACTGGGTAAAAAAAGAAACATCCTTGGAATACTTTCTGTAAAAATGAACATGAGTTGAGAGAATAACACTGCAAATTATTAAAAGTTCTATATTTTAAAATATGTAAAATATCTAACATTTTTTACTGCAGTTTCCTCAGTTCAGTATACTTTTCAGTCAGTGCTTTCATGCAATCACTTATGTGACGCCGTGTCTGCTTGGTTCAATGATATATTAAGGATGAATTGTTAAGAATTAAAGAATCTTAACCTATTGAAATGTTCACTATTAAAACCTATATTTATTTATTCCGATACTTCATATTTAAAGGTAAAGGTAAACCCATGTTCCTCACAATCATCACTATCACCACCACCAGAACCAGTAAAACAAAAAACAAACCTAGAACAAGCTATTAATAAGTCAAGAACCAATCCTAGGGCTTATTCAGAAGCTTCTGTTCACTTGTTTTCCTTCTATTCTCTTTTCTCCTTCTTTCTTTTCTTTCATTTTCTTCTTTTACTGTAGGAGAAAGAGCCATTTAACTTTTAAAAATATATATGAGAATTTGAGCAAACTCCAGGTGATAGAGGAGAGCGAAGGAGCCTGGCGTGCTATAGTCCATGGGGTCACAAAGAGTTAGACACGACTTAGCAATTGAACAACAATGAGAAAAACATTACAATGTAAATGGCCAGAACTCATTTCTACACTAAATCAGATATCCCAGCTTCTAAACCTTTCCACCCCAATCCCACCCCAAACACACATTAAAAGTACTTTCAATAACAATGGTACACCATAACTGCTCTCATTAGTCATTGTTTTTCCAGTCCTTAAAAATAATATCAGACAAAAGGTTAACTTCATTTTTCCTTCATTTCTGTGTGTTTGAATAAGTGTGTGCTAGGGAAAGGGCACACCTTATACTCTTTACATTGCCTGGCATCACATATGGAAATCTGATTATTTTTCCCAATTGTTATTTTATCCCAAGGTCACGACTGATCTATTGGCAGATATCCAGAAACGGATGATTCATTGCACTAATGAAAATGTAGTTCATAAAAATACCATTTATGTCAAAGACAGACCAACTATAGGAGGACAGAATGTGGACGTACTCAATCAAACAATAAAACTGTGAATGAACATTATTAAAAAGGAATATGCTTAAGCCTATTTAAACATAGTCATTCTCGCTCCAGTATCTCCGGTGAAAGCTATGTCCTACACTGAAACACAGATATTAAGCTGGATCAGTTGCAAACAGAGAGTTAAAATTTAATTATCTATGCCAATCGTGCAGGTCATTGGTGCACATAATCCATAAAGTATTTGTATGTGAAAGACAGACATTTGGGTATCTCTGACAGTCTATTAATACACATTATTTTCAATAAAATAATGAAGTCGTTATGAAAAGTCTGTTTGCCTAAACTCCCAAGTCTGTCAAACTGTTCACATTAGCTCCAGAATTCCCGCTATGCAATGGATGAACTAAGTAGCTCCTAGACTAATGGAAAGATTGGCTTAAATTTGACCTTGGCTCTCTCTTTATAATTAGCTGATTCATTCCCTAGGGGAAAGAGGTAATTAACTTACTGGTTCAGAACTTCCTTAGGAAAGAAATTTAACCATCTCACTTAAAAGAGTTTTCTTTTTTTCTACAGATCTAATGCAATCTCAGATTCAGATAGAAATGATAATTTATAAAATTCTTTCAAATATATTAGGTCCATGGCTCCACACAATAGCCTATGACTTGGTTTAGGCCAGAGAGACAGCCTTAAGCACAGACTGGATAGATGATACTGGCGAAGTCAGAAAGCCACTTACTAGATAAAACAAAATTAGAATTCAAGTTTCCAGACTCTCCATTAAGTTTTCTTGCTCTGATACTACAATGCCATGTCTATAAGAACGTTACAAGAATATTTACAGTGTGGTGATGTTTCCAATTGAGATACTATATTAGCAAAGTGAATGTGGGCACAGATATAAAAGCATTCATTCCAGAAAATTCCATTGAAAATGAAACCTTTATTTTTATCTTAAGACTCCTTCCACAAACCAAAACTCTTCAATGCTTTTAAATAATACATAAAATGGTGGTGGTTTAGCTGCTAAGTTGTGTCCGACTCTCGCAATCTCATGGACTGTAGCCTGCCGGGCTTCTCTGTCCATGAAATTTTTAAGGCACGAATACTGGAGTGGGTTGCCATTTCCTTCTCCAGGGGATCTTCCAGACCCAGGGATCGAACCCGGGTCTCTTACACTACAGGCAGAGTCTTTACCAACTGAGCTACCAGGGAATGTTATATTTATGTATATACATCATAATAAACATTCCCTGGCTCTGGAAGATCCCCTGGAGAAGAAAATGGCAAACCACCCCAGTATACCTGCCTGCAAAATCCCATGGACAGAGGAGCCCGGCAGGCTACAGTCCATGAGACTGCAAGAGTCGGACACAATTTAGCAATTAAACAACCACCACTATTTATGTATTATTTAAAAGCTTTGAAGAGTTTTGGTTTATGCAAGGAGTCTGAAGACAAAAATAAAGGTTTCATTTTTAAGGGAATTTTCTGGAATGAACGCTTTTATATCTGTGCCCACATTCACTTTGCTAATATAGTATCTCAATTGGAAACATCACTGCACTGTGATGTTTATATAGGATATAAATTTATGTTATACATAAATATAACATTGCAGTTTTAATAAATTTATTTAACATTACTCTAACAGCAATACTACAGAAACTCTGACTCTAAAATAGTCTTTCATTCAATAGAAAAAAAATGTTAAGTAAAATAAATATAAGCATCTTCTAAAATTAAAAATGCATATTTTTCTGAATTACTTAGAAAGGGAAAAATCTCCAGTCTCTTTAAACACAAATCTATAAAGCTGTTCCCATAGGAGAAAAAATGTTAAAGACAAGACAAAATATTAAAATAATGAACATTAATAATAGCCCAAATCAAGCTAAAATTACGAACACACCAAAAATTAAAATGATTTCAAATAATATAAATGAAGCATAACAGTAATGGACTCTATGTTGGATAACCACATTAGCTCATTACTGAAATCAGGACACCTCTGGGAATGAAAGGGGGGGCTATTAATAATTAGCCTGAACAAGAGGCATAAACTGGGATTTCCTGGGAAATAAACAGGACATATGATCACTCTAATTTTATGTCTTCACCATCTGGATTTTTTCAAGGATTCCCAAGCATCTCGAGTTGGTTTTTTTTTTTTTAGGTCAGATTTTTTTTTTTTCCCCTTCATTCCCTTCTATCCGTACTTCTCTTTTACAATCCAGGAAAATATTAGTCAAGCCACTTAACTCCTTCTTCTCTCTGCATGTCCTATTCTATTAACTAGGGCAAGAAAAGTGTAGTAGTCTAAAAATCTCCTTTAAAAGCTATGACTTCTACAGTCTCCGTTTTATGGCCTCTGTGTTTCCATTTCAAAATGTCAAGGCCAGAGCCCTGAAGAGAAAGCTGCAGTCTGGTTTCTGCCTGAATCGATACACTGCTCTGTGTTTGGCATCACCTGAACCTGGACTCTGAAAAGCCTATCGCAGCTTATTTGAGGTATGTATATTCAAAATGTGAAGTCTTCCTAAATTCAACGTTCAGAACAAAGGAAGAAATGTGAAAGGGAAGCGTAGAAGAACTAGTTATTATAAATAAGAGGTTTCACCACACAACGTATAGTTAGGGTTTATGAAGATGTTTTCATTAACTCTTCACGCTTAGAGCTTTCAAATGGTTTTCCATCTTCTTTGGAGTAAGGCCAAACTCCTCACAAAGTATTACATGATCTCCCCATTTCCTGCACACAATACCTCTTTGGACCTCTTCCTCTCCTCCTCTCCCATCCCATGGACTGCAGCCTACCAGGCTCCTCCATAAACGGGATTTTCCAGGCAAGAGTACTGGAGTGGGGTGGTACCATTGCCTTCTCCATTTCCTTCACTCAGTATCAGTCAACTCCATTCACTGAGTACCAGTCAACCCAACTCTCCAAGCCTTCCAGACCTCCAGCCGAGCCACTGCCTCAGGGATTGAGAATACGCTCTGGTTGGAACACATTTCCGCTGTAAGCACTTAGTCACTCCCCGATCTCCTTTGGTCTTCCCTAAATGGTCATTTCTTCGAGACCTTTCCTGACCACCCTATTTTAAATTGAATAGCCCCAGCACTCCCCATCTTCCTGTCTAACTTTATCTTTTCTCTATAAAATCACTATTTGATATATCATGTATCTTACTTTTCTGTTATGTTCCCAGCAGAATGCAAGCTCCATAAAGACAAAGATGATATTGTTGAATATGCTCACTACTGTAACTCCAGTGCCTAGAAAAGGGACTGTTGCTTTTAAAAATGCTCAATAATAATTTGTTGAATAAATAAATTCTTAATAGTAGCTCTTACTTGTGAGCTTAAACGGACTAAGCTCATGAAAATGCCTGGCAATCTGGCAAGCTAGTTACAAATCCTTCTACATGCCTAGGTTGCCTAAAGACAATTTTAAATTTACAAGTAAAATGTTGGCAATTTTGCAAATGTCCTTTTAGATGTCTCTGAAATACAAAATTCTTTGGATTTCAAAGAATTTATTTGTTCCAGACTGTTTTTTATCAGTAAAAAGCATAGCAAATAAGACTTTTATTATGTGTTTAAGTGTATTTTTAAAACAATATTAAACATATGCATTTTATATCAGTTAAGAGGAATTTAAAATAAAAAAATAAGTATTCCTTTATGCATTTTATATATAAAATGCTCACGGGAAATTATACATAAAATACTAATAGGAAAACAAAGACTTTTGGTCTCTAAAACATCTCAGATGGATGTAGACTTAATAGTGAGTACTTTGTGTTAAATTACATAAAAATGCAAATTGTAACATCAGAAACATTGACAGTCAAGTTTTCAGTTTTCTCCATCAAGAGGTACATTGTATGTGAGTGTAGGGAATAAGAAGATATGGTGATGTACAAGTACAAACTATGTATCTGCTGTATACAATACTGTCATGATATTGATGTTGAAATACCTGAAACTGAAATTCTAACATTGAAATAACAATATTTTTTCTACATGTTAAAAAAAAAAACACATATAGATATGGAAACTGAGCTCTGACGGTTTTTAATATAAGCGATGAACAGATTTTTGAGAACTTTCTGAGAATCCAGGCTCCTTGGAGTGACACATGTACACACAGTCTCCTTCCTTTCTCCATTCTAATTGTTATGACATCCAGCACCTAAGCAGAATTTCCCAAAAGAAGTGACAAAATTAAAAACTTAAGAACTCCTGACATCCTGATGCGATAGGTAGGAAATAATCATGCATGTTAATTGCAAAGGTTTCCTTGAGATAAATAGTGTACATCTGTAGCAGAATGACCGAAGTCAGAGACTGCAGACTACTAATATTGGGAAAAGTTTTGCTAAATGAATATCTGTAAAGATCCTTTCAACAACTGTCAAAATCAAAACGGCTCTAACTCCGTAAACCTGCCAGTTTAGAATATCACTGAAGTTCCAAATGCACAGTCATGCTTCTTGCACTAGAAGTGAGTGAAGTGAGCTCGCTCAGTCGTGTCCGACTCTTTGCGAACCCATGGGCTGTAGCCCACCAGGCTCTTCCATTCATGGGATTCTCCAGGCAAGGATACTGGAGTGGGTTGCCATTTCCTTCTCCAGGGGAACTTCCCGACCCAGGGATGGAACCCAGGTCTCCCACATTGCATGCAGGCGCTTTACCCTGTGAGCCACCGGGAGTTATTAGGAAATAGTAATTATAACCTAGATCTTTTTTGTATTGAAATAAACACACATATTTAGAGGAAGAAAAAATGTTAGCAAGATTTTTTTTCACACAAATTCTAAGACTCACATTCTACATTATAATTGTTAGAAATACTGTACAGATCATTTAATACTTAGTACCTCTAGCAGATAAAAAGCTACTCAAAAGTATCTTGTGAATTACCTAAGCGAATGAATGAATGAATGAATATTTACTTCTAACTTTTCTTCATGTTTTAATCTCAGTAGTGGTCCTTCAAAGATAATGAACAGAATTCCTATCACCATCTAACAGGCCTTTTCAAAATGATTCTCTATTCAGTTATTAAGCAAATAAGGTAAAGTATGGCAGAAAGACATCTAAATTAGAAAGGAACAATTAAAACTATTTTATATATTATACATATCTAGTTATTATTTGCAGATGACATATTATATATATAAAAAAAAAACTAAAAAAGTGAAAGTGTTAGTCACTCAGTCGTGTCCCAGTCTTTGCAACCCCATGGACTGTAGCCTGCCAGGCCCTTCTGTCCATTGAATTCTCCAGGCAAGAATACTAGAGTGGGTAGCCATTCCCTTCTCCAGTGGATCTTCCCTACCCAGGGATTGAGCCTGGGTCTCCTGTACTGCAGGCAGATTCTATACCATCTGAGTCACCAGGAAAGCCCCAAAAAGACTCCACCAAAAAATTCTTAGAACTAATAAGTGAATTCAGTAAAGTCATCGATTATAAAATCAATATACAGAAATTTGTTGTGTTTTTATATACTAATAAAAATTTTTCTGAAAAGAAAATTAAGAAAATAATCCTATTTAGAATTTAATCAAAAATAAGGAAATACTAGGAATAAATTTAACCAAGGAGGTGAAATACCTCTACATTGAAAACTATAAAACACTGATGAGGGAAACTAAAGAAAACAGAAAATGGGAAGATACCCTATGCTCATGGATTGGGAGAATTAATACTGCTAAAATGTCCTCATTAAATGAAGAAATCTACAGATTCAATGCAATTCTTTTCAAAATGCCAAAGGTGCATTTCACAGAAATAGAACAAATTCAAAATTTGTGTAGAACCCCCCCCCACACACACACACACAATATCTAAAACAATCTTAATAAGGAAGAACAAAGCTGAAGGTATCATGATCCCTGAAGGTATCATGATCCCTGATTTAAAACTATACTACAAAGCAATAGTAATCAAAACAGTATGGTACTGGCATAAAGACAGATATATGAAACACATCAGTGGAACAGAATTGAGAACCCAGAACTAAATCCACACATATAAAGACAATTAACCTATAACAATGGAGGAAAGAAAATACAATTCAGAAAGCACAGACTCTTCAAT